>NC_133015.1:25438333-26822500 GCF_048564905.1 Vicugna pacos
AGTCACATAGTTACCAACACACTGCTGTACAGCTGTCACCTGGCAGTGACTTGTGATGAAAACTGTTAGAAACAGGATGTGTGATCCTGAATAATTATTGCCTCAGTCAGCTTCCGTCTGCTAAATGGGCATTGGTGCTGGCTCAGGCTTCCCCTCCCTCCCTGCCTCTGTGGTTCCTTCCCTCCGTCCCTTGCCTACCTCCCATCCTCCTTCCTTCCCTCCCTCCCATCCTCCTTCCTTCCCTCCCTCCTTCCCTCCCTCCTTCCCTCCCTCCCTCCTCCCTCCACTCCCCTCCCTCCCTCCCTCCTGCACAGGTGAGAAGTGGGACATCTGGGTCACGACACCCTGAGGCAGGACATGACAGATGCACCAGGAGGGGCACCGAGTTGTAGGCGAGTTCAGAGCCCTGGGCGCCCTACCCCGTGGAAGGATGGGGGGCCTTCTTGGGGACGGTGGCTTTAGAGTTAGGTCATGACATCTGAGCAGGGCTGCACCCGCAGCAGAGATGGGAGGGCATTTCAGGCAGAGGGAATGGTGTGAAACAGCCGTGAGGAAGGGCCCTGGGTGGGGAGTGTTTGCGGAGCAGCAGCACGTGTGCGTACGTTGGGTTTGAGTAAGAGGCGCTCAGTCCGGGACGGGGAGAAACGTCTGAGAAGACAGGCCAGTCCCTGACCGTGGAGGAACTTGACCACATGGTCAAGTAATCTGCCCCGCGGGCGTCATGGCTGGAAGTGCCCGCACAGGGGCCACACGCCCCCCAACAGCCAGTGATGCCAGCTTCTTTCACAGCTTAGCCATGCATCACGGCTTCAGTCTTTTCAGTCTGTTAAACGGTCATTACTGCTGCCTCATTTCTCTTTACTTTTTAGACATCAAATTTGAGAAAATATTTAATAACTGGATTTCAGGAGGTTTAGTCTCAGAAACAAGAATTTTTTTTTTCACATAGAAAATCCTATTCCTTAAAAGTCAATGCTCTGCACATTTGTATTTACTAATATTAGGAAAGACATGAATTTAATATTCTGCAAAATTTGCCACAGATTAGAAAAGAAACTCTCCCCGTTTGCATGAGAGCAGTGGGCTGTTTACACCAACACAGGGCAAGGGCGCTGCAGGACGAGAGGTGCAGCCAGTGCCACTCCGAGCCCCGGGGGGGCGGGGGAGTGGGGTGGGCAGGGCAGCGACCGTACAAACAAAACACTGTGAAACCAAAAGCCACCAGCAGATCGACAGTGCTGTGAGTCACAACCAAGGCGTGATTGTGCGAGAATGCGTGTTTATGTTAATATTTTAAATTAATCAGTATATTCCTATATTAAAAGAGAAAAGGACAAGAATTCCGTTTCATCACAATAAATAAAACAGAACATTTGATAATATTCAGCACCTGTTCATTAGAAAATTAAGCCCCTTAGCAAAATAGGAACGAAACATAACGCCTTTAACCTGAAAGGGGCCGTCCACTAAAAGACCAGCCAAACTCCCATCTAACTCTCATTTGCAGACAGGTTCACTGTATTTGTTTACAAACTAGGTCTGTAGATAACTTATTTAAAATAAAATAAAAAATAAAAGATTGCTGAATTAAAATCAATGCTCGAAAGTTATTTTTATGTCTTATTTTAATAGTCACGTTTCTCAATTTCAGAGTTCACTGTGAAGCCCCTGGAATTAAACACATGCACACGCGCACGCAGACGCGCATGCACGCAGACATGCACGCAGGCACGCACGCAGGCACGCACGAAGACGCACACGCAGACATGCACGCAGACACGCAGACGCACACGCAGGCACGCACGCAGGCAGGCACGCACGCAGGCACGCACGAAGATGCACACGCAGACATGCACGCAGGCACGCACGCAGGCACGCACGAAGTCGCACACGCAGACACGCACGCAGGCGCGCACGCCGCACCAGCCCGGCTGGACGGAAAGGAGCCGTCGGTGCCTGGCACGTACACCTACGCAGACGCCTTCGGTTCCACGTTTCTGCGGGCCCTCCAGTTGGCTGCGCTTTCTCCTCGTAACATACGGCCCCTTCTCCACCGCTTGCCTTAGCTGGAGACAAGCGGGAAGCGGGAAAGACAGGACCTCACGGGGCAGAGCCAGCAGCCGGGGGCGCAATGGATCGGGGGTCGCTGGGACCGCCCTAGAAGGAAATCAGCACTCGAGCAGAGTATGTTCTCTGTCCACGAAGTCCCAGGACTCCAGAGCGCTTCCAAGTGACGTTTCAGAATGGCGATGGCCAAGGGACAGCTCTGTGTCTCCTGCCCCTCCCATGTTGAGGGGGCGTGGCGCTGCCTGTCCCCCCCGGGACCCTGGGCTGTGTGGCACAGCCAACACGTTGTGGTGGTTCGGATCAGCAGGAGACAGGCCTGAACCTGCCGTTGGCCGTGGGATTTTGGATTTGGTCCTGATGCCCCACGGGCCTCGAGTGATTTGGGAAGGAGGATTCGGTGTGTTTTGTGTCTCTGAAAGAAACGGATACTCACGGCCAAGTGGATGCCCTGCGATATTGTTCTCAGTGACCCGTGTCTGTCTACACGGCAGGCTGCGATGGAAGCCGTGTGCACATCTCCCGCGAGGACTGAGTTTCCACACGACACAACCCGGGTCAAAGCTCCGACTCTGAACAGAGGCTCTAAGAGGCAGTGGCCGCTCCTTCCAACCCCTCGCACCTGTGCTGTCAGACGACTGGGCCGCAGACAGCTTCTCCTGCTGGGTGTCTTGGAACGAGGAAAATGAGAAATAACGCAAGACGCTGATAATCTGGGATTGCCTGTCGCTACAGCAAAGTTGACTCACCAACGTGGTCGTTTTGCAGGGGACACAGTGCAGCCCCTGACGACTGTCGTGTGGACTGACCCCATTGACTGTTTTCATTGGAAATCATGATTTCACCAACCATAACTATGCATTCTTGGTGCTTAGAGCCTCAAAATGCTGAAGTAAATTTCCATGGCATCTCAGAGCCTTAATGGGATTCCCCGATGACCCCTCTGTTCAGGAGATCTTTTAATTTTTTTTTTTTTTTTTTTTTAGTATTTCTTGCCGAAACATGAAGATTCCACATTGGTGTTTTCCATGAATATATTTTTTTTTACTGAAATGAAATTGAAACTTTGAAGTGTCTTTCAATATTACATCTTTAAAATTCTGTGGCTGCACTCAAAATTTCCTGAGATGGAATACATATCTGCATGATTCCTCTTTGGTCTCTGGTTATTTCAGAAATGACTAAATCTACATTATTCTAAAACTCAAGGTAAGTAATGCCGTTTTTGAAAACTGGGGAGTGACATGGTGATTTATGTTAGCATATAAGCTTGTGTTCAAAGCATCCTATTTTAAATATGAGGAGGGAAGCCCAAGAAAAAATTAGATTTCCTTTTGGAAAGGCTGTGTCTTTGTCCTTGGAAAAGTCTTGTTAAATCACGTCTTTGATTAACCTGTTTTGTACCTTTCTTACAACAAGAGCATTTTAATACCTGTTGTCTCGGACATCACTGTGTGTCGAGGCCACAGTGCACTTGGCACTTAACCTGCTCATTTTTCTCAGCGAGGAGCATGCTGTTTCACCTGACGTTCTGCGGTTTCTCCTTGCTCTGCCCTTGCTGTTTAGACGAGAGCCCCCTTGAGGAATCTCCCCATTCACAGCGACCGCTGCTGCCCTGCTAACAGGGCTGTGGGACCACGTCAGGAGGGAGGTCAGACCCACTCTGTGAAGAATCTGAATGCTGAGAAGAGAATGATTAGAAATAAAAGAGGCAGGTGACGTCCCCTGTGACGGCCGGACACCAGACTTTGCTCACCCTTCCGGCGCTGTTTGGTCTCTGTCGTCACTAAAGCACGGCTTTAAAACTGTTTACATAATTCCCTGCGATACTCAAATGTCCATCCAATCAACCCTTCTTGCATTAATGAGAGTCCATTAAATTAGTTGCCGCTCAAAATAAAATGCTAACTTTTCTCATTGAAGTAGAGTTGATTTACAATATTGTGTTTCTGGTGCACAGCATAGTGATTCAGTTATTCGTGCATGTAAATATTCTTTTTCATTATAGGTTATTACAAGACATTGAATATAGTTTCCTGTGCTGTACAGTAGGTCCTTGTTGTTTATCTATTTTGTATATAGTAATGTATATCTGCATATCCCGAACTCCTAATTTATCCCTCCCTATCCCCTTTCCCTTTTGGGAACTAACCATAAGTTTCTTTCCTATGTCTGTGAGTCTATTTCTGTTTTGTAAATAAGTTCATTTTTTAAATTCCACATATAAGTGATATCGTGTGATATTTGTCTTTCTCTGTCTAGCTTACTTCACTTGGAATGACAATCTCCAGGTCCATCCATGTTGCTGCAAATGGCATTATTTTATTCTTTTTATGGCTGAGTAGTATTCCATTATATACATATACCACAGCTTCTTTAATCTGCCGAGGGACATTTGTGTTGCTTCCATGTCTTATCTTCTGTAAACAGTGCTGCTATGAATGTTGGGGTATGTGTATCTTTTCAAATTAGAGTTTCCTCTGGACACACGCCCAGGAGTGGGGTTATTAGATCATATGGGAACTCTATTTTTAGTTTTTTAAAGAATCTACATACTGTTTTCCATAGTGGCTGCACCAACTTACATTCCCACCAACAGTGAGGAATAGTGTTCCTCCGACCAGCACTCACAGTGTGATTTGAGCTTCACTTTTCAGCTATCAGTTCTAAGGTTACCTCTCTGGCACGTTCCAAACGCCTGGAAAACAGGAAAGAGGCTGCTCCACAAATGTGTTCCCCGACGGCCTGGGCTCTGGCCTTGCTGATGTTATTTTCTGTCCCTAGAACTTGCATCCAACTGTGTCTGACCAGACTCTCCCTGACATTAACTCATACACAAGTTCTGCCTCGTCATAAAAGCACCTTGACCCTAAGATGGCACTCCCCGCGTGTTTATTTTTCCTTATGTAATAATTAATGTGTACTTGCAGCAACACACGAAACTAAAATCTTAAAATAGTTGGTTCTTGTGATCCCTCTACCACATGGGCAGCACTGTTCATAATAGGTTCCCAGCAAATATTTTTCAGACTAAACTGGAACTTGAATTATTCATCTCCATGTTAGTTCCTGGTTGTGCCAGTCAATTTATCAGATGGTTGCGATAAGCTAAAAGCAATAGAAAATCCAAAATGGCTTAAGACATAAAAAAGATGTATTAGCTCATGGAAGTGACAGAGTCTAAGTGCAGGACGCCCGAGAGGCTGGGATTCACGACGCTTCTGCCCCGTCTCCCACGTGACCGTCCTGTCTCTGCCCTGCTCTGCACGCAGCCCTCGTGCCCGGCTGTGACGAGTCCTAGACCGATGTGCGCGTCTGCACACACACAGACACAGAGGAGTAGAGATGGGTTTTTATGTTAGATTATTCCTCAAAGCAGAGGGAATTTCTGCAAAGAAAATGCCCTTGGCTTCTGTTGACTGACATTGGGGAAAACGGCTGTGCTGACTCTAACCCTCGTTGCAGGTGGACGGCCTGGGTCCCTGAGCCCCCTGTCCACGAGGGGAGAGGGGCCGGAGACCATGCGGTGCGCCACGGCTTGGGGAAGTGGTCCGCTTCCCTTGGGGCAGCGAGTCTGCCGAAAAGGAGAAAGGGGTCCTGGGAGGGCAGCCCGGGCGGACCCACATCCCACCCCACCCGGCCCCCTTCCTCCCTGCCTGTGCTGCAGGGGCCGGAAGGTACCGCAGGCCACGTGCCGCCCCCGGGCACAGTCCTCTGATGCGACACACACGGAAGGCCTCACGGCTGCCCGATTTCCTCATTAATCCTCCCCGTAAACGTGCGCTGTGGGCCCCGCAGCGCCGTCCTGGGACGGAGAGGAGAAGCCGGCAAGCCGCCGAGACGCCGCTGGGGCCACGGGGCCCCTGAATCACCTCCAAACGCTGGATGCTTTCAGATTCTTCACGACGTGAGAAAAACCGAACTGCTTACGTCCGTGTAACTGGCTTTTCCGTTACTGCAGGTGGAAGTACAACCAAAGCATATGGTGGGAAAACCACACGTTTCACTTCAGTGAACAGAGGAAGAGGTGTGACACCCAAACCTGACGCGAGCATCAGACCTGGTCCTGCCTCTCACAGGCTTCAAGGCGTTCGTGTTAGGACCTCACCGACCCTGGCTTTTCCCACCTGCGCACCGGCCATCAGTACAACGAGTTGTGGCCAAGTACAAGGGTCTGATACCTAAAACCACAGCGTGTTCAGAAATAATGGGAGCTTCAAATTCTATGAAAAGGCTCTGTAATATGTGCTTTGAACGATTTTTTGAAATCTTTTTTGCAGTATTTTTTAATTTTTAAAGATCGTTAATATATCTGAGGAAGGGCAGTGGCCACACGACACTCGATCACGCCCTGCCCTCTCGTGATGGGGTGTGGTGGTCACCCGGGCAGCAGTGCCCTTTGATCTGGGGACCTGCCTGGAGTCCGATTCCCAGAAGACCGTGGACGCGGCCGGGGCGCCCTCCCACGCCGCCCCGCCCTGGCCCGACGGCTTGTTTATAAACCCCTCCCTCCCTCCCGTTTGGACACGCCCCCCCCCCCCTTCTCTGACTCATTCTCTTCTGTGCCTCAAAATTCTCTCCACTCCCTGCCTCCAGGGCAGTGACGATCAAAGTCCCGGTCCCCCAGGATCGCGGAGGGTCTTTAAGTGGAAACCCTATTTTCACAAGAGTGTAATTTGCTTATTTTTAAGATTGAAGGATAGTCGATTTGCAGCGTTGTGTTAGTTTCTCGTGTGCAGCGTAGCGATTCAATTATACATTTTATATGCATATTCCTTTTCATATTATTTTCCATTATAGGTCATCACAAGATATTGAATGTAGTTCCCTGTGCTCTACAGTAGAAACTTGCTGTTCTTCTGTTTTATATATGGTAGGTGTATCTGAAAATCCTGAACTCCCAGTTTATCCCTCCCCAACCCCTTTTCCCCCTGGTAACTATGAGTTTGTTTTCTACATCTGTGAGTCAATTTCTGTTTTGTAAATAAGTCCATTTGTGTCCTTTCTTTAGATTCCACATATAAGTGGTCTCATGTGGTATTTATCTTCCTCTTTCTGGCTTACTTCACTTAGAATGATGATCTCCAGGTCCACGCATGTTGCTGCAAATAGGAGTTGTGGTTTATTTATACAATGGAAAACTACTCAGCCATAAAAAATAGTTTAAAATTGCCATTTTAAATGAATTTAAATATAACATTTTAACTTTAAAAAGTTTTGACTTCTATAAGAAATAGTGATATTTATAACCCACGTTAGAAAAAAGCACATTAGTCCTCAAATAATTTTTAAGGGATGTTAGAATCTCTGAGAAGCAGCCTCACACAGAACACCTTTGGTTCTTTTCCTTAGTGACTCGTTCAAAACAGAATATTAATGACATTTGGCTCTGAAAAGCAAAGTAAGAATTATATTTGGTCATAGCACAAAAATATTTCTCTTCAGAATATATTAATCAAGATTTATAAAATGATTATCCCAAATGAAAGCTCATCAAATGGAAATTACTTAACTTTTAAGGCATATAAATAAATGTGTGTGTGTATATATATATGTATATATGTATGTATAATAAACTCACATTTATACCTGTACATGTGAAACATAATGTATATAAACATTGATGTATTTATAATACTTAGGTGCATTTATATGTAACTAGAAATGTGTTGGTGTGAGTGTAGAGGGCAAATATATAGATGAAATAAGATACTTAGTTGCAATAAACATAAGTAGGTTTATTCACATTCATTCAAAAATTATTATTCTATTCACATCCAGAACTGTGCAAGATATTGCAAACAATCCAATAGTCATATGAGCACATTTCTTAAGCTCAGCCAAGTGGTACACCATCTAATTAGTGTGACAACCTGAAAACAATACAGATACATTTGACTGCAGACGAGCCCATAAAGATTATATAATTACACTTTGGCTTGTTAAAACACATAAGTGGAAAATCTAGGGTGCGTGTAAGTCATGCAATAATTTCACTTAGTTTGTGATAACTACCTGATTGAACAGGAACGTTACACACTTGATGGGTATAACCCTTTGCTGATCGCCCCACTTTTGCTGTTTTGTGACATGCCTTCGTCTAAAACAATAATGTAACCACCAGGCTGGGGAAGAACATGACGGCAGAGAGAGGGTTCAGTGAGGCGTGGGGACTGACGTCCAGAACCCTGCCTCCCTGAGCCTGCCACTGCCAGTGTTGATTACGATATGAATCCACTTTTATTGGCTACACTGCTGCACCTTTTAAAAATAAAATTGGAAGAAATGATCTGAAAGACGAGAATAAAAGTGATGGATGAATTGGGGAAATGAGATATGAGTGCGTGACTTTTGTAGAACATGAGGGAAACATGAAATCACCAGGACGACCTCAGTGAGCCGGGGAAAGACGCCTTATTAACGCTCCCTGGGTGGGAAGGATGGGCCCCGAGGAGACTGCTCAGCTGATCATCTCTGAGGAGGTCAGAACAAGGACGATCCGCTCATTTGCAGAATTGGGAGCATTCAGTTTACTCAACAGGCAGAAGTTTTCATTATGAGGATTTTTAAATCTGTAGGAAGTCCTTGAAAGGCACGTGGAATAAAATGAGCACCTAGTTCTAGAGTTTACGAAGTTAAGACCGTCCACTGATTCATCTGTGTGATGAGACAGCAGGCACCAGACAAACAGCCCCGGGACCCTGGTGGCACCGGGGCGTGACCTGGCTGTCTTCTCCGGAACGTGACCTCACACTCGGTTACTCTAGAGTGAAGCCATAGTCGCTAACCCCGACTCTGGGAGTGGCTTTTCTGAGGCACATAGAGGAAAAAAATTAACTGATGACGGCTTCTATTTGTTATCTGATCTATAATTTTGGCTGTTTCTTTTGTTACACAGAATTCCGTTATTTTCTAGAGAATTTGTGTGTACTGAGTACCATGGTATCTTGCAGAATAAAAATCAGGGTCATAATATAAGGAACTGGGGAGAAGTGCTCTGCAGAGAGAATTGGGGAGCAGGCAGTTTGGGGCGTATGTCCGATCTCAACAGGAAAGAAATGAGAATTAGAGGGTGTTTGTTTTATTCACATGTTTTCTTCTGTCTTTGAAACCAAAAGAAGGATTGAAAAACGCTGAGCTAGCAGCACATGCCCAGCCCTGTGAAAAAGAGCTTAAGAACTACGTTTTTCTCCCGCAAAGCTCCTGTGAAACCTGCAGTGGTGATCATCACTCCTCCTCCTCTCTTGTGGGAGGCACTAAGGTTTTCACCATAAGGGAACTAGAAGGAGCCAGTCAAAGTGGATACATGAAGAGCTGCATATGAGGACACGTGCACGATTCACATCCCTGCTCTACCTACTTCGCGGTGCTTTCTGAAGCTTAAGGGGGAGAGATACAAACATTCTGGATGAACAGGATCAGGTAACATGTAGGTCATTATTCCTAGAAACATGTTATTCTCAGTTGCATATTCAGTTTACAAAGAAAAATCCTACATCTAAGCTATATCTACAAGGAAGAAATAAAGCCATTATATGACAGTTAAAATTTTGGATGCGAGTCTACTTTATATCTGGAAATGTGGATGTAAAAATGAAAAGCCTTCTGACTTTAAACTATAATTGAATATGATAAATGTCATCAAATGACGTCTTCCCCAAAGCCTTTATTCATTAGCTCATTGCGCCGGTGCACCGGTCGGCGCAAAACATCCGGGGAGGTCAGTCAGTGCGTTACTACAAGCAAGGGAGAAATTTTATTTTGTGACTGAAACCTAGTATGTTCAAAACTGGAATAATCTTTATCCATATTTCTAGCAAGTCAAATATAGCTGAAACAATCAAGTAAAATGGAAAGGTTTTTTTGAGGTCAGATTAAAAGATGAAAACTCTGGTTAAAGGCTCAGAGATCTGATCAGAGCCTGAAACTGATTAACGCTGAGGAAGATGAACTGCTGTTTGGAGAGGTTCAAAGGCTTTAAGTATTCAAGGTTTTAAACTAAAACAATGATCGACATCAAAGGTGACTGTTACTCTGAGGATAAGGGTGGGGTTGGTTCCGTCCAGGCAGAGGAAAGAGACCACCACCTACCAGATTACGCGTCAAAGCCGAATTCAGTGTTACTGGGACAAAGTCAGCCTTGTCTCCCTCGCATGCCAGGGAGGAGTGAGCTGGGACACCGGGTTTCTGTGCTTTAGAGCCCGTGACACTTTGGGGAATGAAAAAGAGGGGCCAGCCCGAGGCGTCCCCCCAGCGCCCAGAGGGGAGAGCCCGGGTCCCGGGCAGATGGCACCCAGCCGCTGCGCAGGTGACTGGCGGGGGGAGGTTCCCTGAGAAACTGACGTGATGGGCGTGGGGGTGAGAAGACTGTCTACAGCGTAGAAACAAGAAGGACATACATGAACGACTTTAAATCATCTGGTCACTCTCAAGCCAAGTGATTGGGTTACTAAACACAGACTTTTCTAAGACAGATATTGCTGCTTTAATATTATAATGTATTATATGGTTTTATTATCTCATTAATTTTTATATTATAAATGCAGACGACTTATAAAGTACTCATCTTTATCGTCTAACAAAGCACCACTCAAAAAAGTAGAAGTATTAAGTCTGTAATACGCCACTGGAAAACCAGCACTGAGTGAATAAAATTCATACACACTGTACAAGGGAGCAAACAGAGTGGTTCCAATTAGTTACTGATGCTGTAAATGGAGTAAAAGTGATTTAAAACCCACATAATCAGCCTGTGATGTTTACGGGTCTGTTTACATTATTTTGACATCATAAACGGAGATTTACTGTGCATGTGACATTCCGAGTTTACATATGAATATTATTTGTAGGATCATTTTTCGAATTTATGCATAAGTCAGCTTCTCTCCTGCCACTCATTAACGTACAAAGTCGAAAGTGGACAGCATGTATTACACGAATGAACAGTAAATCATGTTCGCACTGGTGAAATGTAATTAGGAAATTCTGTTTGGTGCTGTCTTTGGAATCAGGATTAGTCATCTGAGGCCGGACTATTTGTTTTCAGGCTCTTAGTTACCAGGGTTATTTGTATGTTTGAGAAATTTCTGCAACTCTGTTGAATCACATGCTATATTTTAACTGAGAAGCCAGAATTCAGAAAACTAGCTTTAAATATTGTAAATGAATTTCTTTCTTTTAACATATTTTCTTGACCTGTGACTTATAATTTAGTAAATACCTAAACTGCTATATGTTAAAAATTCAGCAATCCCACTCCTGGGCATATATCCAGAGGGAACTCCAATTCGAAAAGATACATGCACCCCAGTGTTCATAGCAACTCTATTTTTATAAAAGATAAGACATCGAAGCAACCTAAACGTCCCTTGACAGATGACTGGATAAAGAAGCTGTGGTATATTTATACAATGGAATACTACTCAGCCATTAAAAAGAATGAAGTAACGCCATTTGCAGCAACACGGATGGACCTGGAGAATGTTACCCTAAGTGAAGTAAGTCAGAAAGAGAAAGAAAAATACCTTATGGTATCACTCATATGTGGAATCTGAAAAAAGAACAAAGACAATGAAGCCGGTAGACTGATAGTACTTATTGATCGTTCATTACATTTAACCTGTCAGTTAGAAACTTCTTTGGGTGCTGGGCCCTATTTATGCACTAAACGTGGAACGTCTGGGTTCAACTCCAACATTTGATGATGTTGAGTGTCATTGCTCATATTCTTACAACAACAAAGTACTGGAAAAAAATGGGTAATCAGTGACTTTTTGCAGCCATTGGAGTCCTGAGGTCCCAAGGTCAAGGTTCCCTACAATTAGGTCAAATCGGTGAACGCAGGGGATCACAGGCAAGGCGTGCTCATCTGGAAGGAGGCCACGCCAGGCACAAACTGGTGTCTTTAGTGAGTAACTGGAGGCGGAGTGAGGGCTGGCTTGAGAATGAGAAACCGGGGGGACTGCCATCTTAACGGTGCTCCCACATTTGTGTATTTTACCTTCTGGAAATGGCAAGGCTCTCCTACTGAACACCTAAGAAAGATCGTCTCCTGGCTCTGGCAGGAGGTGGAAAGGATGACTTTGTGATACACACATGTACAGAGGATTCTCCACAGCCAAGGCCCGCTTTCCGGGGATGGAGATATTACCAGTCGTAGCTCATCGGGGCAGAGTGTTTTCCTCACTGCAGCCCCTTCGCATCCCCAGCCCCACTTAAAGAGCGGCTGAAAGCGAGGAGCACTGAATGTCCCAGACCAGGGACACACACCTCCAAAGACAGATTTCACAGTAAAATCTTACACCGCTCCCCCCTACCTTAACACCCCACGAAGAGGACACCAGTAAGGCACCAGCGGGCTGCGGCGGAAACGCCCGCGGCAGCTGCTCCTGGGGAGGACCTCCCGCAGAGCGCGAGCCACAGCCAAGGGGCTGGGGGGCCTGACGCCCTTTCCGCTCAGGGTGCTCAGATAGCGCTGCTTTCCTTACAATTCCTTTTATTTTCTGTGTTTTTATTCCAGTTTTATAGTTCAGAATTATGTCTTTGCACTGTACTGTCTCAGATTCATCCAAGGGTATTATCTCGTTGCGACGAGAGCTCCAGGCTGTATGTGCAGGCTTCTTCGCCCCTCTCCCTGTATGGCCCTAAGCTTTACTTGTGACGTGTCCTAAGCCGAATAAAATATGGTGAACAAGAGGCATTCAGCTACATCACCATTCTGGATGGCTCGCTCAGACACTGCGTGGCCATTTATTCCCTGGGGGACTTTCTGAAAGGTCTTCCGTCCGAGAGTCTCCGCTCCAGAGGTTGTTGGAAGACCGGGCAGTAAGCATGTCATCTCCAGGATGCTCTCGCTCTGACGCTGACCCTCTTTCCCTCCCTCTCCCTCTCTCTCCCCGGTTCCCTCACATGCCAGCCAGCAGCGCTTTCTTCCTTCCTTTCCCTTTTTAAAGTCCCCCCATGTGGTCTCTTTACCCAGGACACCTGAGCTTTGGTGCAGCAGCACCTTCCAACTGGGAGACACTCATGTTTCTGGCGGTGCATCTCTCCCTGCGTCTCACTTTTCTTCCTGCAGTGGGTCGTCTTGATTAGCCCAGAGACCCCTCAAGACTCAGCTGCAGGAGCTGGGAGCAGGTGAGCGGAAGTGTGAATGCATTCAGCTAACCCAGCTCAGGTGGTATTTATTTGATTCATTTTAAGAAATGAAATATGCTTCTCTGAGGCTCAGAGTCAGTTTTCAATTCTCCGTGGCACCCTTTTCTATTTTCTGGTTATGGGAACGTTATTCGAGACGGGCAGATTGACTGTCCTGAGTCAATATCCTGCAAATTGGAAAGGAAGCCCTGAATATTTGTCC
Source organism: Vicugna pacos (assembly GCF_048564905.1). Taxonomy (NCBI): domain Eukaryota; kingdom Metazoa; phylum Chordata; class Mammalia; order Artiodactyla; family Camelidae; genus Vicugna; species Vicugna pacos. Next base: position 25,451,754 of record NC_133015.1, read on the forward strand.
ACTTTCCCAAATACATTTAGTGTCACGGAAGGGCCAAAGGTGACTCTCACGACACAACCAGGCTCTCCCTTAGGGTTTGCTTCCGCTGGTTGCTTATCAAGTGCGGAGCCCTAAAGGAATACTTCAGCTTTTTTGCACTTGGTGTTCATAATTGAACAAAAAATTCCTTTGAACTTCCTATCACAGGCAAATCTTTTCCGTACTCAGAAATTCTGTTTTTAAATCAACCTCAGGTTCACAAAAAGAATAATTTACAATACTCTGAGCTGAAAGGAAACTAGGGAGCAACTTCTGAGATGGGAAATGGACGGGTTGTGCATGGGTGATGTGACGCCGATCATTTCTAGAGAGGCGGGCGGTAACGCAGTGCTTACGATGGATCCTTTCTAAAGAAAATGCACTGGGGACGTGGTACTTCACACAGCGTGCACTTAAATTACAGTGTTCAAAGGTGATTGCTAATGACACTCATTTTATGTTTTTGAAAGTTAAATGCATTGTCTTTTACTGTCTCCATGCATTCATGCACATACACATCACTGCACCACAATAATTTAAAAACAAGAGATCTCTTACCCTAGGAGGACAGTGATCGTCCTGGGAAGCTGGGGACGTCCTTCATTTCTCAAGTTGCTACTGGACTGGCCACTTGCCCTTCATCCCAGCCTCCATCCTGTCTCTCTAACTCCTGTGCGAATCCATTCAATTACTGCTGCCTCGAGTCCGTCTGTGCAGCAGACAGGATAGGCGACTTCAAAGGGGTGTTTGAAAGGAGGAAAAGAAAACAAAAGTCTTCAAATGATTAAAATAGATGTTTTCTCTCTTTCTTTCTTTCTTTTCTTTTCTTTTTTTTTTTTTTAAATCTTAAGCCTGGAGGTAGAGAAAGGAATTTTGAAAGGAAAAGGTGACTTCTGGAAATGTTTGGAAAAACAAAGAGGAAATACGATCAGATGAGATAAAGAATTTCTGCTTTTTTATTATCTAAGTCTCAGATGAACAGCATTGTAACGTGATGTCTGCATCCACCACAATGTGATCATCACCACGATCTAGACCCCATCCGCCACCAGGCAGCCAACCTCCTTCACCCATTCTGCCCACTCTCCAGGCTCCTTCCTTCTGGTAACCACTAATCTGGGCTCTTATCTATGTGTTTGTTTTGGCTTTATTTTGTTTGTTTTTATATTCTGCAGGAGTGAAATCATATGGTGTGTGTTTGTCTTTCTCCAGCTGACTTGACTTCCCTCAGCATAATCCTTCACTGTCTCTCCATGGTGTCGCAAATGGCAGGGTCTCATGCTTTTTATGGCTGAATAGTATTCCACTAAGTGCATATACCACACCTTCTGTAGCCACTGATCCACTGACAGACACTCAAGTTGTTCCTATAGCTTGGCTCTAAGTAACGCTACAACGAACATAGGGGTGCACATGTCTTTTGAATTAATGTTCCCATGTTCTTTGGATAAATCCCCAGATGTGGAATAGTTGGGCCATATGTTAGTTCTGCTCTTAACTTTTTGAGGAATCTCCACAGTGGCTGCACCAGCGTACAGTTCTACCAACAGTGCATGAGGGTTCCCTTTTCTCCACATCCTCACCAACATTTGGTATTTCTTGTCTTTGTGATGATAGCCATTCTGACAGGGGTGAAGTGACGTTACAGTTTTGATTCACAAAACTCCCTACTAATTGGTGATGTTGAACACCCTTTCATGTGCTCGTTGGACATTTGTGTGTCTTCTTTGGAAAACTGTCAATTTAGGTCCTCTGCCCATTTTAAAATGAGGCTGTGTGTCACATTCATATGAATAGTCAGTCGGCACATAAGGAAAACTGCATCCTTCATCTGTTGTGTGACTTGCAAACATTTCCTCTTTTCTCTCATTTCTGTTTTAAACTTACAGTAACTTCCGCTTTCCAAGCGTTTATAATTACTAGTAACTGTATTTGTCTTACTTTTCCTTTGTGGTTTACATACAGTCCCAGGCTCTCCCAGATCTCCATTATCCCCCCAGTAAGTCAGGGGCATATGCCCTTCACATGACTGGAAACCAAAATTGTCAGCACATGATCACAAGATTCCTAGGTATCTATTAGCCTCTTAAAGCTATCAAGTGTCTGCCTTGCCATTTCTGCTGAGCTCCAAAAAGTTTGTAAAAACCCATGATAAAAGTTCAGATAAACTCACACAATAGGTGATTTTACTAAAATTATAATTTTGTACAAACTTTGCTCTAAATAAGCACACTTTTAAGCTTTCTTATCAGCAGCTGACTTAAGTTTTAAAATTTAACTTTTAGTCCTTGAAAAACAAAGAAGTCCTAGGAGAAAAGTCTCTCTAGAAGGACACTTGCTTTTTTACCATTATTAACCTTTTCTTCTTTTATATTTTTGTCTATAATTCAGGCATGCTTTGCAAGGATGAGCGATACTAAAGTGTTGAAAATCAGTAACACCATTGACTAAAAATTGCAAAATAACAGATGCTCTGAAGGCAGAGTGTCGCTGAAGTGCAGATATCAAATAAGTGACGTGCTAGACAAGCTGGCTGCTAGTGTTCTGTCTCAGTGTTGCAGAGGAGATCATTTAATAAGTGAGTTCGTGGTGATACAGGTTCAATAAATATTTGCTCAGTTGAAATTAAACAATTTATTTGCCATAAGTATCTTTTTTTCTAAATTAAATTCTTTATTTTCAGAGCTACGATGCTGCTCTTCATTCTATAAGGGGACTAAATGCTTGTACAATGCAGACAGGCCCCCCAAGCTCTGTACCATTTTACTCGATTCCCTAATGCCCTTGCCGGAACACCTGCTAGCTTGTTCCCGGGATCGGCCAATCCTGAAGGGAAAATGGCTCAGTACGAATGGGGCAGTCCATGGCTATTAAGACATTTAAAACCAAGGGCAAATAATAAAGTGGCTGCTTGGCTCATTCCGGGCCATATAATTTTAGTTCCAGCTGCTGACACCAGTCAACTAGAGATGTGCTTGCTTTCGACAGCAGGGATGGCAGTAAGAACAGGGCACACCAGGTGGGTAAAACTAAGAGAAAGCAGACAAATCCCACAGTGCCTTTCAAGAAACTCGGAGTGTCTGGTTTGTGCACGAGGCTGTCTGGAGCAGTCTGCGGGAGAAAGAAGTTAATAGAACAGTATCATATCCCCCAGTGCCCTCATTGAACAAGAACAACAAATGTGCTGGAAAATGATGGCAGAAATGTGAGTGAGGACCGTGACTGGACGCGGAAGTGCTGACGGATGGGTGCGGGGATTCGGACACAGGGAAGGAAGTTTGCCGTCCACTTCCCACAGTGCGGTGAGCAAGCAGCCTCATGTGGGATCCAAGCACAGACAGGCAGCCTTTGAAGGGTTAAACCTAAAGACAGACAGAGAGTTCATCGGGAAACAGAAATAATGGATGAAAGTGTTGATATTTCTTCTAAACACATGAGTTTGTGCTCCTAATTATTTAAAATTGAATACCTCTTGACTAGCAATTTGGATTAAATGCTCATTTCCATTTTTTCTTTAAATATCAACAAAATCGGGTTTTTCTTCACATACTTTTCAATGCGTATACTTAAATTTAACAAGCATACATGCATATCTAAGCACCGTTAACCATGTGGATACACAAATGAAATAGTTTTTAATTTAATTGCTTCTAGAGCCTAAATTTGAGTAAACATTTTCCACTATAAGTCTTAAAATAGACATTAAATCACAAAACATTGGCTAAACATCCTACATACGCTCAGTTTAAACACAGATACGCTCACCGAACATTTATTTATCAGCACCTGTGGTCAGAAGAGGGCTTCGCAAAGAGTAAACACAGGTCGACGGATTTCTAAGTTTTTAACCTTTTCTGAAGGAAAAATGGTCAAAATATGAATAAATAAAAAACCAGGTGGGGCACTTTGTGGACTCTCCTGACAAACCCTTTCAGCTCTGCTTTGCTCTCTCCACCGAGCCGGAAAGGCCCCGCGCACTCACCTTGGGGAGGTCGGCACGGCTGCCTGAGCCTGCTTCTGGCGCTGAAATCAGACAGGTATTTGCACAGCTCCTAATTTCTCTTCTACTTAAAGTCAAGCCAGCTCTCCTGAAAATTGTCTCTTTCTTCTCCATCCTTTGGGAGTGAAATCTGGATGGGAATCTAAGCAACTTGGATTCCAGGAGAAAAATCACTCCCAAAAATGAGGGAAGGAAAGAATCTGACCAGAAGTGACTTTGTGTCTTAGAGCCGCCTGTCTACGCCGGGCCACGCCCACCTCGCAGCCCGCATTGCAGGGAGGGGCAGATGTCCAGCTTTTTAAAGATGCTCTTGGAGTTTCTCCGTTTTAGCAACATAGCCTTGTCAGTAATCTTCCTGTCTGTAAAATTATCCTTTATATCTGCTTCAACAGATTAAATCTTAGTTACCCTCCGGCTTCAGAATGTGTGTAACTTCCCCAAGAATTTATTCCTGGCTCCTAAGATTAGGCTGTGGACGGTGACCCCCAAGGTATTCCATTATGGAATTTCAAAAATCTTTACTGAATGGAGTAATAGACAGACTTTCATATTATTCTTTTCCAGTTTGGATCAGTTATCTTTTTTAACACATGTAACCTATTTTTTGAATGCCACCAAACATTGTCAAATACATTCTCTTGCAGTGTATTACATTCAAGTTAAAATTTCGGAAACAAATACCAATATTTAAAATTACTTTAAAGAATGTTATAGAATGACACAATGAGGTGCAGTGTTTCGGTTTACAGTTCTTAAAAGAATGATAATGGCGAAAGCGATGCAAAAGTTGTCAGTGTGAGATCATGACTAAAATGCACTTTGCAGAAGCAGCGATCCCAGTCAGCGTCCTCGGTGAGAGCTCCTCAGAGAGGCCCGATAACTTCAGAGCCAAACGGCAGCATGCACAGCTGAATCCTGCCACTGAGAAGTGAGCCTCGTGACGTGGACGACTTCCAGCCTCAGCTTTGACGGTTTGAAGCACCTAGCTGGATTGATGAGTCAGTCGGTGGGCTCTCGTGACCAGTTTCATAGCTTTGCCAACTTTACAAGTATTTACAGAGTGCCACTGACATTGCTGAGGGTTTTAAAAATAATTTCTTTTGGTATTGCAACATTCTGTGGCTCTGGTACGGCCAGTTCCTGAAGACACTCACTGTATCAAGAAGCCCTTTTATTGCACCATTTATACCGTCGTCTGCAGAAGCATCGCTCCATCAGTGCTCCCAGCTGCAGTCTCACTGATAACTCGTTTGCCCCTTTTCATTTAGGTCCTGGGATTCTGGCTCTGGGAGTTCAGCCACACCAGCAGCTGCCGTACGTGGACGGGGTTCTGTGTTGTTATGTTCTCTCCTTTTTCCTCTAAAATTTTCATAAATGGTGTTTTGTGTCAGACCAGGGCTCTCTTTTCCAGCCTGATGAAAGCCACTGTCAGTGTCTGGGCTCCACACAGCTCTACTCTGGGAGAGACCACGGCGGGGCGGGGACACGGGGCCCCACGCCTTCTCAGGTGCGCCTCCGCCCGGCACTTCCGTGGAGAAGCAGTCCTGGAGCATCTGGATGTCCATCAGAAAAACAAACAGCAAAAACGCCTCCCTACTTCCTGGTACTTCAGATGTATTAAAAACAGCTGCAAATAGATCACAGAACCAAATGCAAAAGATAAAACTATGAAGCTTGCACAATAGGGAAATCTTTGTGGCTTGAACTTACACCGAGAGCTCAGATTTAACACCAAATTACAATCCATTGAAAATAAAACCTGATAGATTGACTCCAACAATCACAACTTTTGATCTGTGACTTTGTTAAGATGATAAAAAAAATAAGCCATGATTTTGTGTGAGTTCTCAACTCTTTTAGCTTAATATCAAGTTTCTTTAACTTTTTGTTTTGGAATAATTATAGATTAACCAGAACTTAAATGTACACATAGGACCCATGTACCCTTTACCCAGGTCGTCTGGCTCCACGGTCTTTGCTCTTAAGAATTTTCCTGTCTCAAATACGCAACCTAGAAATGCCTAAATTATTTATATCTTAAATAAGTAATTGAATGAAACAGGAAACAAAATAGACAAATTCTACGAGGGCTTATATATGATTATCAAGAACTGAGATGGCTCGGGGATTTACCTGCGTGCAAGCTGTGGATGGCATGGGTGTGGGCAGAAGACATGGGAGTCCCAGGTAAGCACTGAGGGCTGGTCTGCCGGTCACTGCGATTGCAGTAGGCAGAGCTTCATTATCCTTGTGCCAGTTTTCTGACCCTCAGTTCCCGCAGGGCGACGCAAAGAGGGCGGGAGACCCAGGAGCAGGACTGCCGCACAGCAGAGACGCCCAGGGCTCCGAGCGCGGCGAGCCGGCCTGACCAGGGCGGCCGCGGAGCCGTCGTCACTATCTCACTGAGCGGTGAGCGCGCCTGCCCTCTGCTCCAGTGGGAAACTCTCGTTTCCCAAGGCTGAAAGCAAACATGCTATTTGCTATTTAGGAAAACAGTAGTTCCATCGTCCAAGGCACTCAGCTATAAAAGCATCCTTGCTAACAGAATTCAGAAAGGGCAGTGAGTGCCTCGCTTGCAAGATATGCGAATCATGAGAGACACAGGGAAAAATTGTCTCCAAAAAACTGATCTCAACGTGGGGAAAACATTTTATATCTAAAAATAAGTCATCAAGAAAAAGTTGGCACGTGTAATTAGGGAAAAATTTGAGGCAGATATGTCACATAACAGGCCAATGTTAGGTGGGAAAGCAATACAAAATAATTATGAACGGTATAAAATAAATGTACGTATTACACATTGATGCAGAGGAAACATGCAAGGCCACATGTAATAAATCAATGGACGAACTGCACAAAAAGTGCCAGAGGCACAGATGAGCACTTTAAAAAATGACTGGTAAGTGCTTGAAGAGAAACTTCAGCTCTCTGGTAATTCAGTAAATCAGTCAGTCACACCAGTCCTCAGTTCTCACCCTGTGGAAACTCGTGCTTGCAAGTGTTGCTAAAAGCCATGTGACTTGATAGACGGTTTCTATGGGGGATTCATCAGATATGTGTGAAGCATTTCAAATTATTTATACCTTTCATCACATAATTCTACTTGCAGAGATTTGTCCAGCTCTGCTATAAGAGCTCTGTGTAAGTGCATGTCCTTCATGACTGTGTTTAAAGAGGTTGGTGCTTAAACTGGTATCAATCCAGATGGGTAATAATTGTTTTAAAATAATAAGCAAATACTTAAAAGCATACCCCACCATCAAAAAGTATTAATGTAGGAAACACGAAATGAGAAGAAAAAATATCATCAGTGTATTTTCAAGTGATGAAGGTAGGGTGGAAAACATAGCGCGATGGCCTGTCCTCTTCCGACACACACCTGCATACACTTCCCTGAGCCTATGACGACGGTCAGAAAGTTAATACAGCTTTATGCTGAGTTCATGCAGGATTTTTATTCTGAATTCATCATTTCCCTGTTTGCCAAAATTCTTTGTAGGTAACTTTTAAACTTGATACATGTATCCACAGGAAGGTGCAAAGTCAGCGCGAAGTGGCCCTGCATACCCTGACCCAGTTTCTGTCAGTGTTGACAGGTCACTCAATCAGAGGACAGTGTCAGATCCAGGACGCTCACATGTGCATTGCGTGTGCAGACGTGTGTCACCACAACCACAGTCAGGACGCAGAGCTGGTCCCCCATCTCCAAGACCTCGCTCATCCTCCAAGTCTGAGTCCCTCCCACCCTCCTGCCACCTCCACCCCCAAACACTGGCCCGTGGAAGGGAACTGTTTTCTGAAAGCTGCTTGAAAGGACTTGAGATCGGCTTGTTTCATTTCTTGTAACACCTCTGACTTCCATCCACATTCCTGCGCGTGTCAACAGTCTGTTCCTTTTTTTATTTCTGAGTAGTGTCCCAGGCCTGGATGCACCACGGTGTCTTTGACCAGTCACCCATTAAGGGACAATCTGGCTGCGTCCAGTTTTGGCTGCTGCCAGGGGAGCTGCTCTGAGCACCCCTGCACAGGTCCTGGTGTGAACACAGCTTTAAATCCTCTGGGTCAAGTGCCCAGGAGGCAAGTCCTGGGTAGGGCAGCAAGCGCTCGCTTACTTATTTACGTATTTTAAAGACGCTGCCAAACTGTCTTCCCACGTGGCTTTAAAATTTTCCGTAAGTGGACTCCTGGAGAAAGCGAGTTGACCTGTCAATAAATGAAATCACACGCACCCCCTAAAACTTCCCATCCCCGTAAGTGGCGTAAAGGAGAGCCCGTTTCTCCACGTCTGGGTCAAGGCACAGCTTTACTTATTTGTTTACTTTCAGCTGTTACGATACTCGTGTGGGGACACCTCGCTGTGGTTCTGATTCACATTTCCTGTTGCCTCGTGATGCTGAACGTGTTTTCATGTGCTTGTTTCCTGTCTGTGTATTTTCTATGCTGAAATGCCTGTTCATATCTTTTGCCCATTTCTAATTTTTGGCAAAGATATAAAAGCAATTTAATAAAGACAGATAGTCTTTTAAAAAGTGCTGGAGCAACTGGACATACAGATATAATTGTCAATATGTATTTACTACATATGTAATATATAGTATCTCCAATGTATTTACTGCATATTATATAATACATAATATATATAATCTCCAATATATATTTTGCATACATGTATAAAAAAACCAAATGACACCTAATCCTTACACCTTATACTTTATACTAAATTAAGTCTAAATGGTTCACAGATTTAAATGGAAAATAAAGGAGAAAATCTTGAGGACCGAGGGCTTGGTGAGATGTTCTTAGACATGATGCATAAAACAAAACAAAAAAATGATCAGTTGGAGATCATCAGAATTAACATTTGCCCTGCTCGTTGGGTTTTATATATATATTTTTTACCCACCACAGTGAATCGTTAAGTCACTTGAGGAGAAACTTTGTATCTGTTTATATTAAGGGTATCTATTAAAGGTGCCAGAAAATGATTGCTTGTGACTGAGTCAGGAGTATTAGAATATTCAGCATCCGTTCAGGAATTAATCTGTGTTTAATATTTATACTGCGTGGTGCGAAAATCGACACTGGAAATTCTCCAGGCTCAGGAGCGTGTAATGGGTGATCTTAATATAGTCCCCAACTAAAAGAATGGCTAATCAGAGGGAAGGAAAAAAGAGAAGTTATTTACTTTCTGAAGAGTAAACAGTATTTGGAGAGACAATATTTACCTGTGTAGTAAATACAGTGAAAGAAGTCAAAGTAAAAAATATCAGACAGGAAAAAGAGTGAGCGCAGGTCGGAGAACACAGCCCGTGCTGAGGAAGAAGGCCGACCAGGACCCTGGCGAGAAGGCACTGGATCCTGGGGGACTGGGTTTACTCCTTTTATTCAGAAGGCGATGATCATTTTTAAAAAAGGAATCAGTAAAACAAAGTCTAACATTCAAAGTACGGACATAATAATGGAATCAATAAAATAAATATGAAAGCGGATACATGTATGTATGCACATGACTGGGACATGATGCTGCGCACCAGGGACTGACACATCGTAACTGACTACAGCTCAGTAAAAATAGAAAATGTATTTTAAAAACCTCACAGGACACAAACTCCGTTAACAACTCCCTGTTCCCTCCTTGCTTGTGCATTTTCATTATTTTTATTTGAAGGGGACGATGCTCTGGCTTCCCCTCGCTCTCCCTGGAAGGTAAAACTTAATGACAGAAGAAAAGGCATCCGGAACGTCAGAGCGGTGACCTCTGGCAAACCATTCTCCATGAAGAAAACAGAACACTGGAAAATTGTCACAATACACTGGAAATTAACCCACAGCTTGCAACAACCCAGCAGTGTTCATCCAGGAAACAGCGGGTGCATCACGGCGAAGACACCGAAGTGTGTGGCGTCCAACCCTGCCCTCCACGCCCCCCGAGCTGACGCGGCCTCCCCACCCCGGTGGGGGGCGAACCCGCAGCCTCCCCACACCCGACGGGCCGAACAGCTCGGCGCTCCTCAAGGGCCCCGCCCCTCCCCTCCCCGGAGACCCTGAACTCGAGCCCCCCCACCCCGGGTTTACCAGGCCGCGGGCCTTGCAAGAGCCCCTTCCCGGGCCTTTATCAAGCCGAGGCAACGGCATTTTTGGTTTAACGTTGCAGCCGCGCGAAGGGACGTTCGCCCCGACTGGGACGGCCAAGGGCCCGCCCCCGGAGCGTAAGCGGGGGTCTGGGACACGAGCTGTCCGCGGGGCCTCGGGAGCTCGAATCTGGGAGGCCGGGGGCGCGTGCGGGCCGCGCGCTGGGCGGAAGGGCAGCGGGCACCGGCGGGGCGGGGCTCCCGGCGAGCAGCGCGCGCGGCGGGGGCCGGGCCACGCCCCCGGGCAGGCGGGCGGCGGCGCGCAGGCGCGTAGCGGGGGCGGGGCTGCACGGGGGCGGGGCGGCGCGGCCCAACGGCCCGCGGATGCAGGCGGGTCGCTAGGCGGCCAGGCCGAGGCTCCTCGCGCTGCCCCGTCCCGGGCGGAGAGGCGCCGAGACCGGCACCGGGAGCAGCGCGAGCAGTGACGACCACCAGCCGCACAAACACGGGGAGGGGACGCGCGTCTGAGTCCCGCGGCTGCCACGTCGGACTGTTTGGAACGCACCGTTGTCAACAACAGCGAAGCGCGAAGCCGGGCGGAGTCACGGGAAAAGCAGGCGGGACCCGCGGCGGGAAACGGGCGGCGGGAGGGGCCGAGCCCGTGGCTGCCGGGTGAGGCCGCGGGGTCCTAGCCAGCCGCTCCCGGATGGTCAGAGGTTTACACACTGAAGAACGTGTTTTTCAAGTGTGGTGCTAGTGTTTCGTTAAGCAGAGCTTATCAACACAGGAGAATGGTAGCGAAGACCAGAGAGACATCTCAGGCGTGGGAAGTGGAATCACCAGATGCAGCTTTCTCTGGGGTGATTTTTACTTGCAGAAGAAAAAAATCAGTGAACTTGAAAAGAGGACAACTGAGATTTTCCCATTTGAGCAACAGAAGGGGAAACAGTTACAGAAAAAAGGAGAAGAAACTCAGACACGTGCAGGACCACATGAAGGAGGGCGGGGCGGGGGAGCTGGGAGGACAGACAGGACTCACGCTGGCCCCAAACGTCCACAGTTTAGGTACAAACTTCAATGAAGAGCATTGATCTTCACATTTAAGAAGAGCAGTCGAGAAGAGATTCACATGCAGACGCGTCAGGGTCAGAAGTCCAAGTCAGAGGTGAGGCTGGGTCTCGAAAGTCAGGAGAGGAGGGAGGCTCATCGTGCACCAGAAATTCGAAATAAGATGAAGAGCTCAACCCACAGCCGACACTTCAGAGGCCAGAAAGCAGCGAGACGGAAGCAGAAGGCTGTCAGCCACGAATTCCAATAATAGTGTTTGACAATAGAAAGACGTGAAGCTCTGACGCATGTCCCAACACGGACGGACCTTGGAAACATTATTCTAACTGAAAGAAGCCAGTCAGAAGGAAAGAGCACATGTTGTCCGATTCCGTTTGTATGAAATGCTCAGAGCAGGCAGGTCCAGAGGCTGAGAACTGGCTGGCAGTGGTCAGAGACTGGGGAAGTGGATACCCTGGTAGTGACTGTTAATGGGTCTGGAGTTCCTTTCCATGATGATGAAAACATTTTGGAATTTGACAGTGGTGATGGTTACACCACTCTGTGATTATACTAAAAACCACTGTGTTGAACATCTCATGAGAGTGCATTTTATAGTATTTGAATTATACCCCCCAAAATCTGTTGCTTGAAAAAGACCTTTGGGGGCGGGGGCAGAGCTCAGTGGAAGAAGGCGTGCTTAGCATGCATGAGCTCAGCTAAACATGGGGGTCCAATCCCCAGTACCTCCAATAAATAAGTAAAGAAATAAACACAAATTAAAGAATAGAAATTTGTTAAAAAACTATTTTAAAAAGACCTTCAGAACCCTTAAAAGCATATACATGTGTGAAATTAAGCTAACAATTGCTTAACTAACATAAATTTACATAATTCTCAGAATGTCACCTAGGTTCTTAGAAATGCATTTATTCCTTGCCGCTGGTGAGGCTGCATAGTCATTTATGCGATGGCCAGTTAGGGGTTAGGCTGCTGTATGTAATCGTCAGGGACAATGAAAAATTTATTAAAATGCTCTGTACAGATTGTAGCAAAATAAAAATAAGTAATTCCACCGGAGATAGCTGTAAAATTTATTGCAAAACTCATCAAGTAAGTTCAGTGCACTCCTGTGTCTGTCTTTGGCTGGTGTGTTTATGCTGGAGTCTCCCTCACATGTGAGACATGCGTATCTAAGGTGAAAGTCCATGGTACCTGAACTGACTGCTTCCAAAATTTGATGTCTGTTTGGAGTTAAAGACATAATACTGAAAGTTTATATCAAAACTTTTTCCAGATCTTACACTACAATTATCTCTCATAATACCAGCTAGCCTCCCTGGGCTGCCTCCCCCACTCCTCCCGGTCTGCCTCCTCCCCTCCTCCTCCCGGGGCTGCCTCCGTCCCACCCCTCCTACATGGAGCTGTCCATTCCGAATGGACTCGTCTCTGCATTTCATAACTCTTTCTAGCAGTATTTCTGTTTGCTTGTTTGTTTATCAGTGTCTTTCCTAGGAGGACTATGTGCATCTTTCTTCTGACCCAATTACTAAAAACAGTTGAGAATTTCCTGAACAATTGAAAAAAATGTCTTGTAGACATTGTTGATCGATAATCGTTCTTCATGTTAATGATCAGAAAGCTCACGGCATCATCAGTGGGATGGGGAGACGAGTGTGCACCCTACACAAAAATAGGAAAAAAAATCTTTGGGGTCATTGACTGTATAACGTGGATGATGAGGTGTATGATTAGAAATGTATAGCATAGCAATAAAAAGAAGTAGACTATAGACCCAAGTTTTAGGAAAAATGTAAACCTTCCTTGTTGGGAAAGAAGCAGAGAATTAAGCTTCTTGTTTAGCCGTGATAAGTGTTTTCTGTTAATAACCCTAAAAATAACCTAAAAAGACATTCTCAACTCTTCGTGTCATCAACATGTAAAAACTGGGTCTCTGCTTTGTATTATGCGTACATTTAGGAATCAAAACAGGCTCGACTAGGTCAGGTGGAAAAAGTGAGGTCTAGAATTTGGAGGTTTTACCTATTACTATTTCAGGTGGGTAGAAAATTAGAAGCTATTAATGATTAAACTATCTTCACCAGAGAAGACATGAACTGAGCCTAAATTACGGAAATTAAGCTAAAGAAGCAATAATTTTACACATACACATAAAAAATCACACCCACAGAATCAAATGATCGTTCTCAAAATCTTTCACTGAAGTGTTGCCATAATAACATTAGGAATTCCAAACATTTAGGTTTGAACATACCATCTGCTGAAAATACTGCTGTCTGAACAGTACAGCTGCGTGTTCACTTTGCTACACAGCCATGAAAACAAAGCATGCATAAAAAGTACTCTTTTACAACTAAAAGCTGAAGGACTTAATTCATTCAGCTGTTCTCTGGAGCGAATGTCCTTTTCTTTAGAGAAAGATGATGGCCGAAAAATTGCCTGAACCCACACTTGCCGGTTGCAGGGATCCCCCCATGACTGCTTTCTCTGGCTGTTTTCCCAAGAAGCTTTGAAACCATCGCACTCAGCCCAGAAGCTGCATCGAGACCTACGTCATCTAAATGCTGCTCTCCATGGAAACAAGCAAACATCTGCAAAACCAATAGCGCAGAACAAACTTCTTGCTTATGGAGACCTTTAGGATATAGTATTTCCTCATAAGCCTTCTAGATCTTGCAGATACTCTGGTGAATAAGAAACACTCAGCAAAGCTTGTCAGCGTCGTTACTTTCCCTGTTTCTGAGAGATGGGGCTGATGAGTGAGAGGACGTGAGCTTGAAGTACATTTGAAGGTTTCCTTCAGTCAAAGCAGTCTCAGTGTTCACGCTGGCTTGAGGTGCCGGTGTTTCATTAAATACTTGTTTCCCTTGAGAAAAGGCATTTATTGAGCTTGATATATTACAACAAAGTGCTGCTGAGAATTCCTTCTTCGTAGTTTTTGTGTTTAGAATGGAGTTGCACTTGTGATGTTTTGATACCATGCCTATTCTCAATGAGATGGAGAAATTTCTCATTGCTCGTATTTATGCAAAGTTTTGAATGCAGAGGAGCTACAAATCAAAGCTCATCATAAGCAACTTTGGTAAAATTTGTGTAAGGAGTATTCCTGCAGAAAGAGTGATATTGGACAAAGTGATGGGAAGGATGCCTCATCCTTATCCAACATTTCCTTCTTGGTGTTAATTGGCACATAGTGCGTGCTGCAGGAATACTCTGCAGCAAGCATCGCCCTTACCCAGAGGACACAGGTGTGCTGTGAGAATAACCAGGTTTGGGGCACTGACAGCTCCCGGTGCTGGGGAAGGGGGGAGCAAGGGACGCACGCTCGTCACCCGCAGGGACGCAAAATAGTGCCACCGCACAGAAGACGGTCTGGCGGTCGCTCGAAAACTCAGCCTCCTCTTACCATGCAGTCTTGGTGTTCACTCAGCTAAGTTGAAAGCTGTGTCTGTGTAACAGTGAACGCATGAATTCAAATGTCTTCATTGTGGGTTTTCTCTGAACGGAGCTCATTTTACAAGAAGACGTTTCCTTCCCTCCCTCCACACTTGCTCATGAAGGGAGTGGCATCTGACTGGTGCCTAGAAAACGATACAGCTGGTTGAGGACTGAAAACAGGAGGCCCCAGTGGACAGAGGGTGGAGCTGGTCACAGAGCATTTGTGGACACAGTGGGAGGGTTCAGGACGGGTGTTCTCTCGAAAGAGAGCGTTTCCAGAAAGCCTTTCGGGAGAGAAGTCAGCGCCAAAGAGAGAGGATAACCTCAGAAGACACGCTCCATACATTTCAGAGATAAAAGCGATCAATGGTTTGTCAAGGGTTGGGGGTAGCGGAAGGGGGTGGCTAGGAGGGGAAGCTGGACTTACTGGTGAGACTGAACTGTTCTGGGTTTTGAGCTTGGTGGTGGTGCCCAATCATATTGATTATTCAGAACTTACAAAACTGTATTCTGAAAAGGTTAATTTTTTGTTGTATCCAAAATTTGCCTTAGTTTACCTTAAAAATTAAAAAGAAAGAATATTTTGAGGTCACAATCCTCTTAAAATATACACATAATTTCACTTTTTGCTAATATGGAGTTAACTTTCAAAAATTCGCATTTTCTATTCTTGTTCATATATTCCTCCAAAACACAGCCACTTATTTATCTATTTATATTGCAGTTTTGCTGGAATATATTTACAGAAGCATTTCAATCTACGTGATTGTACATCAACTAATTACATTTCTTTTTATGTCTCCATAAACACAGATGTATGTGTAGAGTAAATTTTATCTAGAATGAATTGTGCTTATTTCTGTGGTAGTGGGACTTAAGACACTATCTATTTGGAGTTTTTTTTTTTTTTGGCATTCTTTTTGTCGGCTTTAATTACTTATGATGAACATGTAGCATTTTTTTCAGCAGATTTTTTTTTCCCAAACCAAAAAACAGATGCAAAGTAAGAGAAGGTAAAGATGTTCATTTAGCAACTAGAATGAAGTGGACATCAGAATTGCTTGAAGGTTATTTCTACGATCACTCACTCTATGGCAATGAAATTACCTGGAAGACAAGTGTGCCTTGGGTGACGCTAGGTGATGAGCTGCTTCTCAGGTAGAAAGGACCAGAAAGTGCTGCCTGTCTGACCAGACCTCTCAGTGTAGATTCAGCTCCTAATGGACCATTGGGAGGATATCAAAGTTGTCTTGCTTTTAACTGATGTAACTCTGGCTGCCTCAGTTATTTGGCAAACAGCATCTCTGTTCAATCTTTAATGCCTGCTGGGGTCAGATAACTAAGCCTCGTAAATGCTGATGGACCCGGACAGATCATGTCCTGAAGAGGTGTGCACTCCAGGCAGACAGCTGAGCTTGTCAGGGTCGTGCTCGAAGGATATGTGAAGCTTACAGCTCAAACCCAGGATGTGAGAACACAGGTGTACTCAAAAGTATCTGCTTTTATTTTCCAGTATGCGTCATTAAAAAAGGTACAGTTTTATTAGTAGTACATTATGAACTTAAAGAACAAAGTGACAAGTTTTTGTCATAGATTTTAATGTACATTTTACAAACATCCACCAAAACAATTAAAAATGAAATAAATATATTTACACTTCACATTTCTGGTATTTTCATATCATTTTAATATGTATAAAATATATAACATTTATAATATTTTATTTATCTTTAAAAGCAACTTCAGATGTGCAAATAGGTGAGTTATGATTTTATGGTATTAAGGAATAAGGATAAATCATAAGAGTTTCAGAGGTGTGAATAAAGCAGGTCCTTACGGAGGGTCGTGGGACAGAAGGGTTAAGACCAGCAAAATGTTTGTTGCTAATATTGAAACATCAACACTTACCTTCAAAAGTTAAGCACAAGATTGTCCTTGTGCTTTTAAAGCTTCTCCACCTTGCTGATTTCTAGCAGTCGTTCTAAATAATTGTGAGGATTATTACTTGTCCCCAGTAATCAAGCAAGCATTTCTCCAGTCCAGCGTTCAATGTAGGCAGTTTATGAACAAGCTCTGTTTTCAAAAATGAAGAAAACCTCTAACTTTAAACTAATACACCCAAAGGAGAGTTTCTCTGTTGACAAAGTGAATGTAGGATGGACGTTTATTTTCGAGGAATTACATTTCTTCTCGCTGAATGACAGCTGTGTGATCAAAGGCTTTCAAACGGTAAGTTGGTACATGTCTGAAAAGTGGACAAGGAATGATGAGTGATGATTTCCCCTTAAAAACAGTGCTGGGTTGTAAATGTTGGGGTACGCATTACATTTATATTATCTATTAATTAAAGTAGCTCTGAAATAAATACTTGTTGCAATATAACAAATTAAAAGTGCCCCTGCTTTAATATACTTCAGCTTAAATGAATTGTTATTCTTTAGCAGGCAAAATGCATTCTTACAGTAGTTTGCAAAGATTTCAAATGATGTTTGAACTCTCTTCTCTGACCTAAGTACCTATAATGTAATGTTCCCTTTGAATTCATACTATTTACACTAGAATGGACCTGTGGTGTGTATACATATACACATGTGTATACAGGTGTGTATATATATGTATAATGTGTATGCACACACACACATACCAAGGCACTGAAGAGGGATACACGCTATCAGGCATTCTGCTGTGAAAATATGCTCTAGTACAAACTAGGATTTGATGACTAGACCTCATGCATCTAAACCTAAATTACACGAGAAATAGAGATTTATCTGAGTATTTTGGTTCATTTCTAACCTTTCTCATTCAAGTAGTCCAAGTTGTAACAAATGACAGTGCCTAATTGTTGCTCTGTGACTGAAAACATTAAATGTTATTTGCTAACTGATGAAAATCAAAATAAGATTTTTATACTAAGTGGCTTCTCCACTAATTGTATTAAGTAGCAATTTAGGCCTGTTTTGGTTTTTTTTCTCCCAAAGTATCAAAAATAAACACAATATGATAGTATTATAAATTTTAATTCAAGCTAAAATTTACAATGTAAATTTAAAGGATATTAAGTATATATTTGAAATATATTTTGCTATATAATTTGTGATTAGCATTTCATTCTGTATATACATATATGTGTATGTGTGTGTGCGTCTTGCACAAGGAGATACACACGCAGATGTAGCTCATTGTGCACCTTGTCCTTCATACACACAAGCACAGGCTAGAAGATTTTTATGATACAACAAAAAAGGTGTTTAATTAAATGCCTTTTTGTATTCTTTAAATGGAGCTTTTACAAAATCTGACATTGGTTTTTAGCGATTACATTACACTTACATAAAGATTTAGAACTATTTCTTTTCCTTTAGGCTAATTAGCCCATTTCATATTGCCTGTAGACCGCTGATCACACTAGGACACATGGACTTGCCCCACGCAGGGCACACTGGGGTGCGACTCTAGTTAGCCACAGAGGTTCTCCAATGAACTGGCCGCCAGAGCCTCCGAGCCTCTGTCTGCCACTGCCCCTTGGGTTCGCTAGTGGCCTGTTTTTGGTGGGCTTCCGGTTTTAGAATGACTCTTTTGTTTGATCAAAACATAGCAATAATTCTTTAGTGTTATCCCAATTAGGGACATGTGTTTCATTTGATGGTCAAACTGCATGAACACTGCATGTTGTCCAGCCTGCCACAGCTCTTTTCATAAGGTTCCTCGATTGAACTTAACCATCACCCAGGTTTTCTTTTCAATTTAATGTGCTTAAGAGTCAGTCAGGTGCAAACTGAGCGAGTAACTTACAGTGATTATGGAAGTTGTTTGATGTTTACTTTTTAATTATAATGTTCATGTGTCCTTTTAACACATCATCTGTTTCCTTCTTTAGTGATTTTTTTCCTTTCTATTAAAAAAGAAAAGTCAAACCACCATGTTAGGTACTTGGTCACCTTCCCAGGGGAATAGCCAATGTTTGGTTGAGTTGGGAAAGCATGTGTTAACAAAAAAGTAGCTTTTCTCTTTCTTAGTAGGCGGGGGACGGTTTGAAAGCGTATCTCAGTAGAGCTGCAGCGAAGGACAGACAACGTTACAGGAAGAGCTACGCCACACCTGGGGCGCACGTCGTACGCGCAGCTCCAGCGCTTTCAATCCCCTCCCTCTTTACTTTGACTTTCCTGAGACAACCCGCGAGGCAGCTCATTTGGTGCTAGGGAACTCCTTTTTATGACATGGCCAAATAGACATTTTAAGTTTTATTCTCATATCTCACCTTATTCTTTCACAAACTGTAACTAAAATGGGAAAATGCCATCTACCTAAGTGATAGCTTTGAGAATGCTTTCTAGGGACGTTTTGGTCCAGGACTGACAGGCAGGGTTAGGACTGCAAAGAACTGTTCCAACGTCACATGTGTTGATACTATTTTCTGTACAAAAGTTTCTGGGGGTCACTGAAAGTGTAGCTAGGAGGTAAGTCCCAGGGCAAACATCAATCTCCTTAAATGAAGGAGAGAGCAAGTGGTCACGGACCGTCCTTCGTTCATAATGAAACTGACACGTTAGCGAAGAAACACTCGGCGTCAATGACCCAAGGCGGAAACCGCCCCTTGCACGCGCGTCCGCCCCGGGTAAGAGGGAACTGCCCGTCTGCAATTCTCAGCAGTGTTTTGCAACAAGACAGACAAAGCCGGATGCCAGTGTCAGGTCACGGGATGCGAACACAAGGAGGGACCCAGACCGGCGGGTGCAGGCGCCCTCCTGAGACGCGGGTCCTCGCGCGGGTCCCCCTGCTGCCTTCAGGTCGCTCCCGGTGCAGCGACACGAAATGACCTAAAATACAGAAGCAGCCGTTCGGCTGTCTTTATTCACAGGTGCCGCACAGTCTGTGTGTTACCTGCATCCTCGAGCGGCTGCGTCCCTCGTTGCAGCCTGAGGCCGGGGCGCCGGGGCGCGTCCCCGAGGGGGAGCAGGGCCTGCAAAGCCTTTCGAGACAGAAGTGCCTTGGGGATCTGCAGGACCTTCTTCTTCTTCTTTTTTTTTTTTTTTCTTTTTTCTGTTGCGGTTTCCATGTGATTCCGCGGTGGCCTCGGTGGTGCGCTTGCTTCTCCAGCGTCCGAAGCGAGTGGCCACCGTTCCGTCCCGCTCACAGGTCGCGGCAAGCGGGACGCCGAGCGCAGCCGTCAGGTCGTGTACTTGGCTTTGCCCGTCAGCCCCGAGCTGGAAGCAGCGGACGTCGCGGCCTGGCTGCCCAGGAAGAAAGGGTCCAGACAAGCCACTTTGGCAGCGAAGAATGAGTGAATGCAGTGAAGAACGGCGAACAGGTTTGAAAACTCCAGCTCCTGAAAGGGAAAGCGGAACGAGTTATGTAAACGAAAAAGTATCTCCTTAAAAACATTGAAAATAACTAGGCAGCTAGGCCACAGCTGGACAATGTCTTTCAAGTGCAGTAGACTTAACTAGCATCAGTTCTAGCTAATGACATACCACAAAGCTCCCCAAATGCACCTGTTTTGTTTCTAATAAGCGCTCTGAAGGTGTTGCAAGTATTTGGTTAATTTCCAGAGCTCCGAGGAAGTTAACTCCGATAAAAACTGGACGTAGTTCCCCCCGACGCGTTTCCAGCTGCCCCCGATTCTTCTGTGGTGAGAAGCATCACCAGACAGGCTGACAAGGACCTGCATCGCCAAGCGGAAGCCCCGCCCCGTCCTCATCTTGCCTCCTCGGAATCGACACACCGGAGCTCTGCAGAATTTGCGGGGAGGGGAGAAGTATCTGGGAGTTTTAGAAAACTTTTGGTTCCAGATGCCAGAAAGAGTCAGAAATTGTGAAAAGCAGGCTACGTAAGAAGCGGCTCCTTCTTTTTCGAACTGGAGGGAGATCCTTCGTCCCAAATCCGCACCCAGCTTTGTGACTGTTAAGCTTCCTAACTGGTGAGCCCTCAAAGGCCAGATCGTCATCTGAGCAGGTCACCGGTCATTCTCTTCCAAAAGGCAAACTTCCGCACATCACGAATTCTTTAGTAGGATCTTTGATAGACACTTCCTGAGCATGCAAAATGTTCACTCATCGTGTTATATATTCAGTCCTTGCCTTCAAACTACAGAACACTGTGTCCCTAGGGCAATCCTTTAGGCAGGCACTTTTATCCACAATTTATAATGAGAAAATGAAGCTTTACAGAGCAGAGCTGGAAAGGGGCATTACTGGAACTTAATCCTCAGCTTCTGATTTGAGTCTTACTAAACCATAATATACCTGAAAGGTCTCTTTTGGGAGCGCGATGTCTCTGAGGCCATGGAGATTGGGGGTCGGCAAGGGTTTGGGGAAAGAAGTCTATTTAAAATGTTTCCAAACTCTGCACTGTTCCACTATATAAAAAAGCAATTTTCTTTTTCTTTCTCTTATTGGACACAAAGCACTCCGTTGGCTGCCAGGCCTCAGATCCAGTAATTTAGGATTAATATGCTGTATACACTGGTTTAGGAAATATTTTAACAGTGTTTCCATGGGAGGAATGGTCATGAATTTCAATGAATAAAGCTACAACAATGCTTTTAGAAGACAGCCTGTTTTGAAGTCAGAGGATTGTCTGGCCATATTACATCAAACTATAAAATACATGTACATAAAGATAATAAAAACATTAGAGCTATAAACTATATATACATATATATTTTTAACCTAGAAAAAGTGTTACGGACAACTCTGAGAATATGTTAGTGATCCTTGATGCACTCGAGTGTGTATTAACGTAATAAATAAACCTTTATTTTTTAAAGTACCCAATAACAATAAAATGAGCTTTTTTATAAATTGCCAAATAACTACAATAGTGCTCATAACTTCAACTGGGAACCATTCTAGAAGGACTAGAAAAGTTCTGAAAAGTTTAATGACACTTTAGAACACAGATGGGAATTTTTTTCAGCTTTCTGAGTAATGAAGTGAGAGTTTATGAATTTTTGCTTTCAGAGAAAAAAAACAGCAGACTTATGTACTGTAGCATTGTCTTTACATAGCCAAAACCCAACAAAAACAACAAAAACAAAAACCAAAACCAAAGAATGCTCCCCTAAATCCATGAAAATCCACATGACTTTTTTTCAGTATTTCTGAGATTTTTCACAACCAAAAGTTTAAATACTATATCGAATTTTTAATCTTCTAATATATATGGGAGCTCAGTCACATTTGCCAAACAACCGTATTTCTTGCTAAGTGAGCTCGAGCTGTTACGTGTTTGCCTGTGACTAGGGAATGTGTTATGAATTACTAGAGTGTGTGTCACTGAACATTGTCTACTTAACACATATAGCAAGGTCTGAGTCCACTTACTAAATCATTTTATCATTTAAAAAATAATCTTTAAAAGAAAAGAAACATTGTAACAGCCTCCATATTTAAAACATTGGCCCCAAGTTATCTTTTATTTTTTGTAAGGTTTATTGTGGTATCTTAGACATATAAAATGGTATTTATTTAAGGTGTATGACTTGATGTTTTTATATATACACACATTGTAAAAAAGTGCACCAACATCAAGCTAATTAAGCTAATTAACACACAGTCACCTCTGTAACTGCTATTGTGTGTGGTGGGAATGGTTAATTTACCATCTATTCTGTCTGCAAATTTCAAGTATACTAATATTGCTCAAAATTTGTAGATACTGACAGGCATATGCAGAATAGATAAACAAGATTATACTGTACAGCACAGGGAAATATATACAAGATCTGGTGGTAGCTCATAGCAAAAAAAATATGACAATGAATATATGTATGTTTATGTAGAACTGAAAATTGTGCTCTACACTGGAATTTGACACAACATTGTAAAATGACCATAACTCAATAAAGTAATGTTGAAAAAAAGTGAAAAAAAGAAAGAAATATTGCTACCTATGTCATTACAGGTACATTAGCTCCCTATTCATCCTGCAAAACTGAAATTTGTGCCCTTGACCAACGTCCCCCCATTTCCCTCCCTGCAGCCCCTGGCAACCCCCGTCCTCCCCTCTGCTTCTGTGTGTGGCTGTTTCAGACGCCACACGCAGGTCGGGCCACGCAGTGTTTCTCTTCCCATGTCTTGTTATTTCGCTCCACTTGCTTATTAGGACCTCACTCCACTCCACCAAAGTCACAAACAGCAGGATGCCCTCTTCGTGTAAGGCTGAATACTGTCCCAGTGTGTGTGTGCACACGTGCTGTACATCTCTGTCTGTCTGTCTGTCCATCTACTGCTGACCAGTCAGCCCATCGGTCTGTTAATCTTCTGATCCGTAAGTATGCTGCTGCGGGTCTGTGCAGACTTCCTGTTTCTTCTTCATTCAGTCTTCCTAGTTTCTGTGTCTCTAGGAATTCATCCATCTTCCAGGTTACCCAGTTCACTGGTATTCATACGAGGCCCTCACCCATTTTCTCTGTGTTCTCCATAGCATGTCTCCTCTTACACTTCTAAATGTGTTTATTTAGGTAGCTTTTCTTCTTTATCTGAGTTTTTGACTTTTGTTTTTCTTTTCAAAAAACACAACTTAATTTTACTGATTTTTCCTATTGTTTATTTATTCTCTATTTCATTTATTTATTCACTAATCTTTATTATTTGCTTCCTTATGATAATTTTTGGGTTTGGTTTGTTCTTTTTCTTTATAATGTAGGAACTTCCCTCCTAATAGTGCTTTTGCTGCATCCCATAGGTTTGGGTGTGCTGAATTTTCATTTTTGTTTCTCTCAGGTATTTTTTTTAAGTTCCTTTTTAATTTCACCTTTTGGCTAGTGATTTTTTTCAAGACTGTGTCACTTAGTTTCCATGTATGTGTGGGATTTTTCTGGTTTCTTTCTGTGATTGATTTCTAGTTTCATCCACGTGTGGTCTAAGAAGAACTTTGTTTTTAAATTTCAATCTTTTTAATTTGTTAAGACATGTTTTGTGACCTAACATTTGATCTACCCTGGAGAACGTTCCATGCCCTTGGGAAGAGTCTGAATGGGCTGTTCTGTTTACGTCTGTTCGGTCCACTTGCTCTGTGGCGTTGTTACGTCAGCTGCTTCTGTGTTGCTGTTCTGCCTGAATGTTCTGTTCCGCACTGGCAGCGGGCTCTGAAGCCTCCTACTACAGCTGTGTTGCTGTCAACTTCTCCCTTCCAACCTGTCAATATTTTTTATCTGTTAGGTTCTCTGATGTTGGATGCATACATATTTACAGTTGTTACAGCTTTCTGTTGAATTGATCCTTTTTATTATATAGCATCCTTCTTTACTTTAGGGACAATTTTTGCCTTAAAGTTTATTTTGTCTTATTCAAGTTTAGTAACTGAGATGAGCTCGTATCTTGGGCCATAAAGAAAAAGAGAAAGAAAGTGAAATTATACAGAGTATGTTCTCTGACTAACTGTATCAGACTAGCAATCAATTCTAGAACTATAACAGCAATCTTCAAATACTTAGAACATAAACATCACACGTCTAAAAAAAAATCCATGTGTCAAAGAGGAAGCCTTGAGGGAAATTAAAAACACGTTGGGTTGAATGAAAATAGAGAGTACAAGATATCAAAATTTGTGGAATGCAGCAAATCCAATTCTAAGAAAGAAATTATATAATTAAATGTTTATATTAGAAAGAATGAAATTTGAAATCAACAATATTAAAATCCCACCTAGTGACAGGTGTGCGGTTGCCTACAAAGGGCAGCACGAGGGAGAGGGTTCCGTGCTAGGTGTGGACGTGGGCACACAAGTCTACATCTGCTATAACTGACACAGAACTATACACGTATTGCTTCGGTGTGAAGCTCCTGTTTTTTGCACTGTAACTCAGTTGTACAAGATACACCCACTGGGGGAAACTGAATGAAGGACACGTGGGCTAGCTCTGTCCTAGCTCTCCACCTTCCTGTGGGTTTGCATTTCACAGTAATAATTTTAGTAAAAACTGTGTATTACAATTGTAGTTATGGTTTTATAACACTAAATAAGTGTGCCTGAGAAGATACAGTTCTTCATAACCTGTAGTCTAAGACAAGATGTTTCTTGTCTAAAATCTCCAGAAGTGTCTTCTTACACAACCTATCACTCACTGCTGTGATAGAAATAGAAACGTTATTAAAGCAACATCTGTGGCTACGTCATGTGAAAATCAATAGCTTGACTTTTTGTTAAAATCAATATTTAAATGACCATTTCAAATGCAACTTTCCACAAGCATATTACTTTGAAGGAAAAATGCCAATGCTTTTTCAATTTGTGTTCTCATCACGTTAGAGAACACAGAACATAAGCTTAAGCAATAGTCACAGAATCGGGAAATAATATCTTCTCCCATTGGTCAGTTATGTTTATAGGTTTTGAGGGGGGTTGTGTGTGTGTGTGTGTGTGTGTGTGTGTGTGTGCGCGCGCGCATATTACACACACACGCACACACGTTTTGGTATCCACTGAAACCACTGCCTAACCCAAAGTAGCAAAATATAATCCCATTTTTTTTTGTAAGAGTTTTTAGTTTCAGCTCTTAAATTTAGGTCTGAGATCTATTTTGTCTTAGTTTTTTCTACAATTTGCTACAAGGTTTCAAAATCATTCTTTTGCATGAGACTGGTTGTTGTATCATTTATTGAAAATAAGTTTTTTTCTTCATTGGCAGTTTTGTCCTAAATCAAACGACTAGAAATGTGACAGTTTTTTAGGGGGAAGGGCGGTCAGCTCTGTTTCATTGATCCATGTCTACTCTCATGCCGGAGTAATCAATGCACTCTCTTGATTACCACAGCTTTGTAGTAACTTTAGAAATCAAGAAGTGTGAATTCTCCAACTTTATTTTTCTCACTGTTTTCGCTATTCTGGATTCCTTGCATTTTTGTAAAGTTTCAGGATTAGCTTGTCAATTTACATAATAAAAGCAGCTGATATTTTGAAAGGTTTTCTTTTAATTGAATCTGTGGTTCAACTCAGGGAGAAACTGCCCTTTTTGCAATATTCTCTTCTGATTAGTGAATATAGAACGTCTTTCCCTTTATGCAAATCTTCTTAATTTCTTATAACAATGTTATGTTTTCCATATACACATTTTCCATATATTTTTTATTAGATTTTTTTCCTAATAGAATTTTCTCATTCATTTAGGTGTTACTGAAAACAGAACTGTTTCTCAGTTTCATTTGGGAGCTGTTTACCGCTAGTATATATAAATGTTAAGTGGCACTTCTGTGTTGATTTTCTGTATGGAAACACTGCTGAACTAATTTATTAAAGCAGTATTTCAGAGGGGTCTTTATTATTTTTCAATATACAAGATCATAGCATGTGTGATTCAAGATAGTTATTTTAACTCTTTTTTTCTTTTGCCTGTTGCGTCTAGAACACACAGCACGATGCTGAGTAGGAGTGAGAGCAGGCATCCTTGTATTGTTCCTAAAATCTTGTGATTTTACCTTTGACACACTGACGAGTTAGGATTTTTCGCTCCCGCATACAGTAGATTCTCATTTTTTGCAGATTCTGTATTTGCAAGTTTACCTACTTGCTAAAATTTATTTGTAATTCCAAAATCAGTATTGATGGAGCTTTCAGGGTCATTTGTGGGGAAATGCGAAACACTGTGAAATTTTAGTTACTCCACGGGCACTGCCCTGGCAGACCTCAGGCAAAGCGCACAGGAGGGGAGAGGCGGGAGCCGCGCGTCGGCAGCTGGCGTTCACGCCAAGCAGGAGAGATAGTGGAAGTGGGAGAAATAGACGGATTACCCAAAAAGTACCCCCAAACTGAATACGTATTTTTTTCTGATCAAAAGGGAAAACTGAGTTTTGAATAGTAAAAAAGAAACTAAACTTTGTCCCCAAACTTTCAAAACCCAAGGATAAATCTCAGATCCCGGGGACGGTGACCCGTGGGACGGTGACCCATGGGACAGCGGCTTGTTCTGCTGCACCTTGAGAGGACACCGCAGTTGTAGTTTCCAGCTTTCACTGTTTCTATTCTGCTATAGAGGTTTTTTTTTTTTATCAATTATGATATTCATACTCCATAAAATCACTAAATATTCTATTTCATAAGAGCTAGTTTCTAAAAACTAGCTGCAAGTCTTTCTAAGCACCCTGAGGTGGTTAACGTACATCCTGCTTAAGGCAGCTTGTCTCTGATGTCAGTTGAAGACGAGAAAAATCGTGACTGAGGATAAGCTGGGGGTTTGTCTTATGAACTCGGGCTCCCGTCACTTCTAAAGACCCTTGGACACTCAGAGCTTGGTCCACACTCACAGCTAGAGCATGGGGTTGGCACTTCATAGTCCTCACTTCAGCACACGCTCATGGAGGAGGAGGGATGGGATAGCCCGTCAGCTCAGAGAGTTTCCAAATAATTACCCCCACGACCGGGCTGGTGTCCACTCGCACTGTTCACTGATTCCGACTGCGCGTGGAAAGGGCTCTGAACGGAGGTCATGCACCGCATCTCCTTCCTGGTCCTGTATCTGCTTCAGGTCACGGGCTCCTCTGTGGATTCATCTCATCTGATCTTCATGCTGATGGCAGAAGCTCTCTTTGCACTTTTTCTCTACCCATAACTTTCTGCCAGTTCTAAGGTGTCTCTGAACACGTCGTGGAAGTATTTTGGTTTCTCCAAATCTTCTGAACAGAGTGCGTGCACTTTTATCCTTACAGCAACCATGGAGCTCATGATCTCTGTCTGACACAGGAGGACGCTGAGGCTGTTTAAATAACTTACCCGAGAGAACGGGCAACATATTTCTGTGTGGATGACAGCGTGCTTTAACTATGAAGTTCACATTCTTACTACTACAGTATGTTTTAAAAATTCCCCCTTAGTCATTGTGGTGCATTCTTTAAAGATGAAGTGATCTGCTGAGAGTCTTCCATCTGCCGGGTCCCAGGGGTATTTATTCCTTGTACTTTCCCTGCAAAGCAGCAGTCATAGATTTGGTGATAAACTGCCTCAAGTAACAGAGCTAGGACACGGTAAAGAAGAGTCTGCCCAGGGCCAATGCTTCCTAATTTTCTTTCCACTGGATCATGCTGCCCATTCCCTCATTTAGAGAAAGTGATGTTCTCAACAGAGGACGTGCTGAATCCTCAAGTGACATCAGTTTCAGCCATAAGCCACCCTTGTGCTGCGCGGTCCCGTGAGTCCAGTGATGTGACACACGGGCATCCTCCTTGCTTTCTTCCTGTGATGGCACTTTTGATTATTCCTCACAAGGTGCAGTTATCAAAGTTATAAAATACTTAGCACTTGTACTAGTTTTAATCTTATGCAGTTTACGATCTTGGCGGCTGTGCTGCGCACCAGCACGGCTAGACAGCTCTGTAGCAGGACCAGCAGGCCCGCTGTTCTGCGTGGTGAGATGGTACCACTTCTTGTTAACCGTCTCCATTTTTAATCTGGTATTTTCAGTGCTGCCCATGTAGATATCACCCTCCCTCACTGAGAGAAGGCCAGTAACTCACCGATGGTCAGGTTCGCGCATTTATTTTTAAGACTGCTCCTTTCCCTGCTCAAAAATCGCTGCCTGTAACATTTGATGAATCTCTTCTGAAACTATTTTTAATAAATGAGAAACTAAAACTAAGACACACAACGTGTTGTGCGTAATTTATTTTCTTATGCCCTTCAGTGAAAATTTGCCATTCAGATCTTAAGGTGAATTCATCCTCTTGGCCACGAGGCATGTTCCAAGGCAAACAGAGGATGTGTGTTTCCCCTCTTTGGAGTCTCCTAAACTGCCTCCCCTGCTGCTTCTTAAGGCATTAACGCAGTTAGAGGTGGTGTATGTGATGGACTGGGTTTACCTTTGCTTCAATCTGTTTAGTATCTGAATTCTGAAACAAAAACTTGATTTTGCTCTTGCCATCATCCGAAGAGCCTTTAAGCTGAGAAAACTTATACCTCCAAAGCACAGCCTGCAGGGGAGAAAAGACACAGAGGGGTCAGTGCAGTTACGTCTGCGCTCAGACCAAGAAGCGCTCACTTTTAACTGGTAAATGTGAATCCCATCAAGTTAGTACGACCTCCCAGTACTTAAAAGTAAATTCAAACGTGTTTATCAAAGGCTGTAATTCAGTATTCAGTATATCCTTTAATTCCCAGAAATGACTTTTGTTCCCATGACATACTTATTTAAAAAATACACCTGAATGAGTCAGTCTAAGTTGTTCTGCATGACGGTGAACTGGGAACAAGCCCCCGACCGCTAAGTCTGCGCGGGGAACCGGCGGACACCCCGCATCCGTGCCTTTGCTTTTCGTCGATAGACGCGATGAGGTGGTTTTCAGCCGAACGTTCCGCAGACGTTCCCCTGGGGCCGCACTGACCACCGCGTCTCCGTCAGGGTGGACGGCCGGCCTGAGCGGCCCTCCCCGGGCCTCGCGGCGCGCCCTGGGCCCGCGGCCCGCACGCACCTGCCTGAGCGCAGAGCCCCTGCGCCCGCGGAACAGCCGGGGGATGTCCTGTGGGCGAGAACTTCCTTAACTCAGAGGAGCAGCGAGACGGCAGCACAGAGGCCCCGGCGCGCGTTTCGTGCTCTCGCCTGTCCCGCGCTTTCGGGAAGAGCGCTGGCGCTTCGCGCCCCGGTGACCCTCCCGGCCCCTCCGCGGGCAAGTCCTCCCCGGCCGCGCGGGGAGCCCACGCGGCGGCCCCGCGGCCCCCGTCCCGGCGGCGCCGGACACGGCCGACCCGCGGCGGGCGTCGCGCTGCGGGAGGCGCGCGCGCGAAGGCGGAGTCAAGGCCGGAGGGGACAGACGCCCCGCCCTCCCCTCGCGCTGGTGACGTCCCGTTACTGAGGCGCGTCCTCGCGAGAGGAGGGGAGCGAGACCCCAGCAACGCGAGGGCTCGGGCCGCGCGCTCCAGCCTCCAGTGCGCGGCGTCGGCCTCCGGCCGGCGACGCCCCCTGCGCCGCTGCCTCCGCCGCGCAGTCGTGACCGATGGGAAACCCCGCCACCAGCAGTACCCGTCGTGTTAGCGCCTGGTGGAGGCCAAGTCCAAAAGGAGGGAGAAAAGAAAAAAAAAACAAACAAATAAAAGCTGACAGCAATGTGTGAACAGTTTTGAAATCTGCAATTGACCCAAACTTCATAATAAATGGTCACAGACTAGATTCTCACTTCCTCAGGGCTTTCCATCACGATTGTTTCTGCTTGCTTCTGGGGAAAAGGCAAACTTGGTCAAATCCATGTGGTGAAGTTCATTAGCCTAATAAAGTCTGAGGATGTTTTCAGAAAAAAGAAACTCATTTAGCTTTGTGTATGTAAATTGTCCTGTGGAATGCATCTCAAGAAAGGAAAAAAATTTGCACTATAAAATAAAATAGTTTTAGTAATAATGGAGCACAAATAACTTACTGATTTATTAAAACTTATTTTTTGTTGATTTTTTGACAGTATGAAACAGTGTTCAACTCAGCATATTCTATGAATGATTACATAAAATGTACCTGGCATTTTGAAGATACCGATAAATACTTTTAAGTGCCTAAAAGCTGCAAGTAACGGTATCTGCACGCGTGAAGAAGAGCACGATGAGTCGCGGCGTTCAGCGCCGTGGCTGCAGTAAAGCCACCGAGCACGGCCGAGGGGGAGCCGCGAACGGGAAAATGCGCAGGGAGGGCCCAACCCCCAAGCGCTCTACCCCAAGCGCTCTCACAACTGAAGACCGTTCGCCCCTGAGCTCCTCTTCATAGCAGATGCGTGTTACATAAATTAGTGCAGGCTGAGGCGGGGACAGCTCGGGGTGCAGCGCGTGCTCAGCGTGCACGGGGTTCTGGGTTCAATCTGCAGCGCCTCCACTAACAATAAATAAATAGATAAACCTAGTTCTATTCCCCAGGCCCCCCAAAATGCAGGAAGACAGAACAATGCTAAAAAGTTTGAATGCAATGCCATTTGCATTTATAATTTAGGCTCATCATTCTCAACCCAGAGAGAAATCTTTCACAAAGAGTGAATCTGTGTGAGATTGAAGAAGGAATGCTGAAATATTATCAAGCAGAATATTCGCGTGAAGATGACAAGGCCTGTGAGGCGCCACTCGTTCCTGACCCCGAGTCACCGATGGGTGAACACACGTACGCCGTTCACTGCCGGTGCGTCCACTGCTGTGCTTCGGCGGAACGTGTTTGCTACAACGACCATCACACTGCGCTAGACCCTGTCACACGACGGTCCCTCTAACCCCTGCAAGAGCTAAGCCATCGCCAGAGCACTGCCCTTTCCCAGATGAAACAATTGCAGGGACACCACACACACACAAGATACTTCACAGCTACTAAGTAGGGGCCAAACCCAAGTCTGCCGTTCTCCACGGTTCCTGCTGGTCTTCAATCCCAACCTACCTCTTTGATTTTCTGGAATTACTTGCCTAACCAAACATCAAAAACCCACTGCTTGATGACGATTCACCCTGGACTCCCACTGCCAATGCTGGAAGAGCCTTAAGACAGAGGCTAGACCCCAAGCCTGCTTTAGCACAAGGCATGAACCTGGGAAACTGATTTACCGATTTTCTCAGACAGAGCGTGTTCTGAGCCATCATGCCTTTTTCCTTAGAATGCTGTTGTGATCTTAAGCCTTTTTTCTCTCTCTACAAGTAAAAAGTTTCCCATACTCTCTTCATTTGTTGAAGATCCCCTGTTAGAATTGGCCTGAAGTTTGGAAACGCCGGTGATCTAGAGCACATCAGTGGGCAGGGAAAAGAGAAAGCTTTCCCTTCCTCTGCGTCTCTGATGTTTATGACAGAGACCGCCCGGGCCGGCTGCAGTCCACCCGGGGAGGGGCCGGGGCTGGCTCTCCTAAGGGACCCCGGTTAGCGAACGAATTCACGTTCACATGACAGCAATGATTCCTTGCATGCAGACTATTCAAAGACACAATTCCTCAGTTCTATGCATGTAAATGGAAAAGGAGGCTACAGAAATGAAATGACATGCTTACATGTTGAACAAAAACAGGCAAAACCACGTCCACCACATCTTTATCAGCCTCTCCCAGTTCACCGTCAGTAGGTCCTAATGTCTCATGCCCTCTGGAAAAATTCCTCTTCAAAAAGTCTGAAACAGCTTTTACACACGCAGGTCATGTAGCACTACGTCTTCTGTGTTACGGGAAACGGGGAAGGATGTTTTGCAACATAGGGGCAAACACACTGGGAAGTGCGGTCTGTGTGGATTACAACTAATTACACAGAAGATGTTAAAAACCACAACAAAAATGCTTTGAAGGCAGGACCTACCTTTACTCTCTCCGTGACACTGGGCGCCTGGTATTTGACATCTAACTCACGTTTGCCCATCAGTAACCACAAACATACTTTTTTTTTTCACTGTAAATGGTCTTGACGGGTCTCCTGGTTAAGCCACAAATCAAATCTGCCCTCGCAGCGCTGTTTCTGCTTTGCATCCGCCTTCAACTAAGCAAGACGCCGACCACGGGTACCCTCTCTTGCCTTCTGCCCACCCTCCCCGCCGGAGTAATTAACAACACGTTAGAATGTGGATGTCCTGTGGGCGCCTCCTTTTCCTCGCCTTTGGTGTGGGTGGGCTTGGAGGCATATTTAGTAGAAACCCTTCCTTTAAAAATATTCTTCTTTACACATCTTTATTCTTCTCTTTTGGTCTCCATTCATGTGAAATTTGTCCTAACCAAATACGTTTCTGAACTTAATTAATTGGATGTTTACTAAAACCAGTGCATCTACTGTGTACTAATTTTACAAATCTTGTAAACTTGAACAGTAATGATAAAGGGATAAAAACAGAAATAGTGAAAGAGCACAAAATTAGATGAAAGCGTACAATGCTTTACAGAAAGCAGCTCTTTTCTCCTGATTTCTCGTTAACATATGCACACACGTTTGCCAGCTCAGTGGGCAGTGACCGGCTCTAGAGAGAAAAAGAGGCGAGTTTACTGGGCTAGCTGCTGCATCTGAGCCAACAGCTCTGCGCACAGAACAAGCCATCACTGCCTCACCCTCCTGCGGGTTGTCTGCAGGCTGCTCCGCCGACAGAGATTAAGCGCTTTATTAAGTAACTGCTAAATTACCACGGGAGTGTCTGCACATTTTATTTCCAAGGCAGCGCTATTCTTCACTTTTACTAATTTGATCTCTAAAATTTCATTATGAACTTTATCACTGTGATTCAATCATTTTTCTTTTTTTCCCTTGGTAGAATTTTAAAAATTCTCCGATTCAAAGAAATCTATATTTCTAGAAATTGACCCAAGTGTAAATAGCATCGCTTGGGAACGATTGTGTTCCTTAAATTAACAACGTACGATGAATTGCCCTGGGATCTTTCTGCTTTGAATCACTGCAGCGCCGCTTTGAATCAATGCACTGAACCATGGTTGAGGATGAGAGTCTGAGTCTGTGACGGTTAGTGAGGGCAGGGATATGTCCTGTGTTTGAGGGGTGTGCACCGGCCGGATCTGACAGCGGGGCCCCAGCTCAAGCCTACATTTTATTCACCTGGTGAATGTGGAATAATTTCTTATCTCAGTTGCCTGGTGAAACCTGCCTGCCATAAATGTGTCTGTGTTAGAAACCAAGAGGTGTCCTGGAGAGCAGCCGCCCTGAGACGCGTGGTCCAGGGGCGGGGAGCCAGGACCACTCCTTGGCTTCTAAGTCCGCAATGCACTTCGACTGTTTATAATATTTGAGTCCTATGCTGTAGCACGCTAGGCTGAAATGTGTTTTTTCAAGAAACTTAGAGAAGTCACTGCTGTCAGGCCCTCCCTAACCTGAACCCAGAAATCTGCTGACATCTGTCTGTGGGATGCATCCCACACGCATACCAAAGAGAGAGAAGAGCTGAATATTACTTCATTGTCATGATAAAATGTTGTTCAAACATGATGCAAGATGTTTTAATTTAGAGGTAATTTTCTTGTATTGAAAATTATCTTCTTTAGGCTGATTCTGTGGAGTGAGACAACCTTCTCCCAGTGAGGTCAGCTCACTGGCTCCCCCGGCCTCTCTGTTGAAGCTTGTTGTCCTGAGATGATTATTAAAAGCTCCCCCTTGCCTCCGACAGTCACAGTTTCAGGAACGAATACTGTCTCCACGATGATGGGTGCGGACTCCTTCCCCTCCCTCCAGTTTCTCAGATGGCCTTGAAGGTCGGTACTTCCACCAAGTCAGAAGCTGGAGGGACAGTCACTACTGTTCTGGTTTTTCCTGTGTGTCAAGCTTGTGCTGACTAAATCTCATTTCTTGCTAAAGGCCTTGCCCTGGACAGAGTCCCAGCAAGCGCTGGGTTCCCTGACGCACCCTCCATCCCAGAGGACCCGGGCAGGTGCGCACAGGTACGGCGGGTACCACATCCACACCAGGAGTCCTCCCCTCAACAACAAAGAGCCACGGCAGGACCCCAACACGGATTTGGACCAAACATCAGCTTTAAAGAGAAACTCAAAATAGATTCAGAAGCCCGTCCAGATGAATTTTTTTCCCTCTCATTTACTAGCGCGAGAGTCTTTTACCCACATGTGACAGAGTTCGGTGACAACTCGGGCCATCTTACTTCCTTTTTAAAATCAGAGTTTAATTTTTTATTCTAATCACTTTAATTTATGTTTAAAGTTATTTATTACATTCATTTAATAGCTATGAAATTGATGCATTAATATTTAAAGTAGTAAATTTATTAAATTAATTTAATATTCATGAGCCTAGCCAGATTTGAATATTTTATTCAAAAGAACATCTTTGTCATGGGACGAGTTTACGACAGTCTCATCTGAGGCTCATTCAAAGAGCCACCGGCACCTGAAACTCCATAAATAAAAAAGTATTCTTGGGGAGGGTGTAGCTCAGTGGTAGAGCACATGCTTAGCACGCACGAGCTGGGTTCAATCCCCAGCACCTCCATCAAAAAAAAAAAGTTAAAGGAGAAAGAAAAGTGTTATTTTGGCATCACACAAAGGCAACGCCTTGCGTGATCAAATCTGACCCGAGTGTGTGCTATTTAACTTCCCGAAGTCAAAATATAAAGAAACATTGGCCACCCTCACATAATGTGAGATTTTGTGTGACAGTCTCAATTGCTGGGCCATGAAAAGTCGTAAGATCTCCGAACCCCAGCCCACGTCCCACTTGGCTGAGACCAGCTGGGCCCCCTCATTGGACGCCGTCTCCCAGGATGCACACTCCCACGCCCCGCACGCTGTCCTCCCCACACGTGTATACCGCTCTCGTTCTGTGTGCGTTTGCTTTTGAGAACCCTGTACAAGGCTTAGTTTCCTGGTGCCGTGTAAGTGCCCCATAAGGGATGACTCATCCTTCAGTAGCCACATGGAATCTGTTAGTCCATTAAGGAGAAGACGGGTCTGAGGAGCCGAGGTCCTCTGAGGGGAGGAGGGCGTCTTCCTGGGGGCCTCAGCCCTGAGTCAGGAGCTGCGGCAGTGTCTCTGGCCCCGGAAGGGGACTGACGGTGGGTAGGGGGGCTTCAAGACCCTTTAGATATGGCTGGCTGAGAGGCCCCCTTCATCATTCGGTGCACATCACTCCCGGGGACACAGGCTTTGTGGAAGAGGCACCAGTCAGACAGCACAGACCTCACTGAGCCAGGTGTTCACAAGGGCTACCCTCCCTGGCTTGGAACGCCAAACGCTCAACGGGGCATCCTGTGATCCTGACGTGTTACCCGTAGAACTAAACAAATATGGTTCCTCATTTTGATATTGGAGACTGACTCAGAAAAATAATAAAGGAACACTTTGTTTTAAAAAACTGTTTTGAGAGAAGAAAATTTCCCTTCATTATGAGGCCATACCTTTAATAAAAGAGAATATATATATAAAATGTAGAGACATATATATGTATGTATGTAACCACATATACACGTATGTAACCACATATACACGTATGTACTGCATGTAGTTATAATGTAGTTATAATGTGGCACCATATTGATTTTATTAAACTTCAAACTTTTAGTTTTCTATAAATAGATTAAAGCTTAATTTATCTTCTATCAATAGAACTGTGGACCTAAAACCCGACCCCTGAGGACCACTGAGCGTGCTGAGTGGATTAGTGATTTCGATCATTCTAGGTTAAGAGATGACGGAACACAGTACCTTGGTGGCCGCGTCAAAGCAGATGAAGCCGGAGCTGAAGTCGATGGTGAGCCCCATCAGGTGACCGTCCAGCACACACGCGTACGTCTTGCACTGGACAGAACAGAAGACTGTTACTTCCCGTCAGATGGACCCAACGGCAGGCTGAACAGCCAACGCCTATCGACAGTGTGACCGCTCCTGTGAAATGCTCCTTATGCAATGCCACCTTCGTTTCAGCCATGACTGTCTAAGGAAGCTGGTGTTCCCAACATCCCAGAGTTGACAGACACAAGCTGAGTGCCTGTGGCCCTGCCCGGGTGGGGGACGTGGGCTGTTTCTAGTTCTGCTCCATCTGACCTCGTCTCTGCCTTGTGCCCCATTTCTGCCCTTGGTTACACTGGCAGTAAAACTGTACACACATTTTCAGGTATAGGCAAGATTTTGTTGTTAGATTCTGTAGCTCAAGATCACAGCATTTTCATTAAACTCAAAGTAAATTATTAAAGATTAAGGTCTTACCTAAATTCTTGGCACATCAATTTCATCACTATTATTAAAAAGACAGCTCCAGGCCCACAAACAGATTTAATACCCAAGGCAAAAAATACATGAAACCTCGTGACCTTGAGAGTCTCTGTGTATTCATCCACACTGTGCACATTACATCCTAAAGACACTGACTCTTGCCTATTATCTGTGCAAACCTACTGATTCTCCAAAACAAGAATTGATGATTATTCACACTGAGGTCAATTTAAATTATAACTTCACTTATATGAATACTTTGGAAAGACTAATCAAATATAGATAGCAAAGTATAAGAATAACAGATCTGAAAAACAAACTTGGAGCTTACAGGAAACATAATGCATTTTTATGTCCATAAGCCAGTTTTATTTGCATTGAATTGCAAACCAGAATGGGATGCTAAAATGAAGAAAAATGCTTGTAATTCACACACAAGGAGAGGGAGGAAGAGGGAGAGAGAAACCATCTTAAGCGAATGTTCAGTACCGATGCTTACATCCTATCTGTTTTTATAATGCTGTTTATGAAAGGACATTAAGTGAACCTCACTCTGACTATAACGATGCCTAAACGCATCAATGCTTTTGCCATCACCAAAAAGCTGTATTCATGTGCTTAAGCCCAATTCGCGTAGTAATGTTATAACCATGCCAGATTATTCATTTGGAGTTAAGTTTTCCAAAAAAAACAAAAAACAGATTAGAAAGCAAACTTAATGGTCCTTGTAAGTTCATTTTGGGTGTAATTTTATTTGTTTAATACACGAGCACTTTCCACGTGCACATCCACCCACTACCACTTCATTAAAGCTACTACCAACCTGAGGAATGTCCAAGGCTATCTCATTTTCTCCAATTTAGACATAATCATTTGCTATTTTCAAGTAACACTATTGAAAAAATACATCAGGTGGAAACACCTTCAGTATAGAACATTAAAATTAATCTCGTTAAGTTCAGAATTACAAATTAAATGTTTTATTAAATGTTTTAATAAATTCTATTCATCTATTCCATTAAACTGAAATAGATATGATATAAATTGAGACCCACTGAAGTTTGATTCCATGATTTATAGTCTTAATAGACATGTAATACGAGTATACTTGATGTATGTTTTAATATTAAAATATTTGATTTATGGCTTAATATCTATGTTTATTTTGAATTATAGTTAGAAAAGAGCAAAAAATTACCCTTCTGGGGAAATTCAAACTAGAAACACTTTGAAATATTTTTGTGCAATCATATACTATTTGAAGATATGTCACACATAAAATAAATTTTAATATACTCTTTTGTATGACAGCTAAATGTCTGTAGCTGGATAAAACACAATGGAACAGTTTGAAATAATAACAGTGAAAGGAAATGAGTTTTTGAAAGTGATATACTTTTTCATTAAAAGTCTTATTTTCAAAGGGCAGTGTTAATTCAGATTAAATTAGTGTAAAGTCAAAAACAACTCTCTGTCCCTTACCAGTATCATTCACTTTCTCTGGGAAGACTGCTCAGAAGTGAGATAAATACAGGTGCTAAAAGTGCAGTAAGTGAATTCAGCCTAGTAACCGTACTTTGCACACTCGGGGAAGGTAAGATTTAGTTCATATCAGTTGTCATACTTCTGTTTCAATGTTCATTGCATTTTCCAAATTTTGAGGTAATTTAAATGACAATGTAGGATGTTCAGAAATACCTGTTTTCAATGGATTACCTCCTAGATAAATATGTTGATATTTATATCAATATTAAGTACATTAGAGATTAGAAAATACGTTAATAGATAAAGGAATAGATTAGAAGCTAGAAAATGTTAAGTAAACGCTGTACGGTTAAGGAAAACCAATTTCAAAATAAAAATAATTGAACTGATTAACTCTTACTGTATTTGTCAATTTGCTAATTTTCTGCCTGGATGCCTATTTCGCAATAGGACATGTGTCCTCCTTTATTTTCTTTCTTTATCAACTTGAATGGTATTGGAAATACTGAGAACATAGAAGGAAACCACACGAGGTTCTTCATGTAAATATATTCATGTCCTTGAGTTTTGAAATAGAACCGCAGTGTTCAGTCATTGACTATTGATTCCTGGTAGAGTAAACGAAGGGAAATTATGAAATCCATAAAACAACCAGAAACTGAAAAGGCATTAAATATTTCAGTTTCCACTTAACTATATGCACCTTAAATCCACAGTGTAAATATGTAAGGTGCTAATGCAAAAAAGTGCATTGCTCAGGACGTCAGCTTAGAGACCGTGAGGTTCAGATTAAAAAAAAAAAAAGACAATGAACAGCAGTAAAATACAAATGGAACAGCATGATTTTATCTCTATCTCATTTCTAAGTACCCGGAGACTTGAAATCTGAAATTGAAGCCAGCAGGTGGAAATCGCCATGTGTTTGTTTCCAAGTGATGTGACAGGCCAGAAGAATGGTAATTAGGAACACCTGAGATTATCATAAGTCACAAAAACGTCAACTCCTGTACAACGCTGTGCAACGCTCTGAAACGGACTTAGATGTGGACACTGGGAACCAAGTAACGCTGAAGACATTTTTCACCTTTCCGCTTTTGATATTAAAGTATCTATCTACTGAACTGAGGCTCTATACAGCTGAACTATGGAAACAACGTTTCTCAGTCACATTGCTGGATACACGCAGGGCAGCAGGACTATAGGAAAGCGTGAGCTGAGCGACGGGAAAAGGGACACGAGTCTCTCCTCGTCGCCCCCCGACTGCCACGCCACAGCGGTGTGACTCACGGGCTGAATATGGAAGTTTGCAGCCGGAAGGGAAGGAAGGAGTCATGTCACCGATCAGGTCAGCGCCACTGAAGGCCACGCACCCCCGGCCCGGCGCGGGCGTCCCAGGAGCCCTCGTCCAGCGCGGAGGCCGGAGGCCTTGACGTCTGAGCGAGAAAACTTCGCACGTCAGGAACGAGGCGTCACAAAACCTGCCGAAGCCCGTGAGGGACGACAGGCCCTGGGCCGCGGTCGGCAGGCGCAGCAGGTCACCCCGGAACCTCCGCCCCGCGCGGGACGCCCCCGGGCGGGGCCCCCGAACACGGAGGGGGAGCAGGGCCCCCCGGCGGCGGGCGGTGCGCGGGGGGCGCGGGGGGCGCGCAGACGGGGCCGGCGGGGCTGCGACCAAAGAGCCGGACCGCGCGCTTCCGAAGGCCGGAGACCGGGGAGGCTTCCGGCGCAAAGGGCCCCGGGAGGGGACGAAGCCCCGCGGGCCGGAGACCGGGGGAGCGGGGCCGGCGAACAGGACGCCGCCTGCTTCAGATTCAGGGTAGAGCAGACTCCAGTTAAAATGAGGAATAGGTTCGCGGTGCGCGGCGGCCAGCGGCGCGGAGAGGTCGGCCGTAGGAGAGGTGTCCCAGGGCCGCTGGGCGAGTCCGGGACGCTCACAGGCCCGAGCCCCGCCGCTGCGCTCGAGGGCCGCGCCCACGCACGTGGGGCCCACACCCTGGACGCCAGACGCTCACCTGGATGCGCTCCACCTCCAGGAAGGCCGCTGTCTGGAAGGCTCGTTCCCACTGGGCCAGGTCGGACTCCAGCTCCACGGAGAAGTAGAGGTCCTCCCCGGACTCGGACTGCACGCTGAAGCAGTGTTTCCGCCGGTCCAGCAGGTCGCTGTCCTGGTGGAAGCCTGGAGTTACACGGGCTGCACTCACCTGCCCTCCGGCCGAGCCGGCTGCACCCCAACCGCGCGGCGCGGGGCGCGGGGAGCCCCGTCGTGACGCCCCCTCTCTCTGACGTCACCAAGCCTTTGCTGAGATGGCCACGGCAGCCCGTTTCTAGCCCGCAAAGTCTCGGACTGACCCTGGCGCACGTCCGTAAGCTAGACGTCAGGGTTTCTGGCCTCAGCTCTTACGAGCAAGGGAACTACCAAGAGTGCGTGAGATTCAGCCTCTTCCTGGACAGATGGATGGCACCCAGTCGCCCTTCCTCCTCAGAGAAAGATGAAGATGATGAAACTAAACAATACTTAATAATGTATCTGCAAATGTTAGAGAGCTTTCGAAGCATGGCATTTTTAGCTAAGTTGATTTCTATAGCCCTCGAAGTATCATGGAAATACTATTCTACCTGAGACACGAAAAAAATGAATCTACGATGTCTCAGAAATTTTACTGCTTTAAAAAAAAACACACATTTACCTTATTTATGGAACCGTATCTCACTGAGTTAGAAAGACCAATATAGCAATTTCTTGGTCTTACTAGAAGTTTCCCACTGATGCGTTCACACATCTGCCTGTACAGCCATCTCAGAGATGTTAAAAGGGGGAAATAATGCAGCTAAGAATTGATGCCACAAGCCAATTCCACGCGGTATGTCACACAGAGCCTTTGAATTGCATGTGCTGTATACTGAGAACTGCCAGTCACTGATGGCTCTAACCATTTTTTATAGAGAGGTATATAAAGGTATTAAACACCCAAAATGCTAGAAGGAATTCTCTGCTTTGGCAGGTGTTTTCAAAATAATGGCAATTTTACAAAGAATTCCAATTGTCCTTATTTTTTCCATTTATGTTTAAAATGACTAGAGAAGAGCTAATGAAAGGCACCCTTTCCTGGGCTCCAGAGTTTCCCTTGACACCTGCTGCCTGTTGATGTTCTGGAGGCTTAAAGAAAGATGCGTTCTCTCTGTAGTGATGGATTTTCCGATTCTATCTTAAGGGAAAACACGAAAGCATCATATCTTTGAAAACGCAGTCCAAGTAAGCAGACCGTGCAGTCCTTTCTAGTAATCTGGAGCTTACAATATCCAGGGAGAGTGACAATGACAGACACTGAATAAATAACTAGACAAGTCCATCTGTCAGCGGAGATCCCTGTAAAAAGTAAGAATATGGTTTATCCCACAATGGGTTGGGAGGTCAGGGAGATGTCCTTGAGAAAATGCTATGGTTTATTAAATTGGCTTTAATGTTCCTTGTCAGATAAAATTGTTAATGTAAAACAATCTGTGTCATTAACTCCCAGAAAAGTGTTACTGTTTTTCCTTCTCACAAAATTGCACATTGTCATAGATCTTAAAGGAACTTCATCTCCGATTTCCTGTTTTCTTGGCAAGTTATTAGCTCTCTCACTCCTTTAAAACCTGATTTAGCATCTTCTGTGACACGACCCAAGCTCTCGGAGGCAGAGCCTCTGTCATCTCTGCAGATAGGACTGAAACACCTCTGACCACCAGTAGCTGCTAGTTACCGAATTAATAGCCGCTTCTCGTGGGCAGACTGCCACTGCACCCTACAGTCATCTGGGAGTTCAGGCCTCACGGTTCAAAGAGGGAGACAAATACATAAAAATAATAAACATCTCTCAGACAGTGCTATAGAGGTAAAGTGCTAAGGAAACACAAGGAGTAACACATCATTCTGGAGAGACAGTGGAGAGGAGAAAGCCTTGTTCTAGGAAGAGACCAGAGGGTCCTCATGGACTGAGAGACACTTGTGAGGGCCGTCGGCCCAGCCTGGATGAGCCCAGGTGCCCCTGCTAGAAATGCACCTGCTGTGAAGACCATGGAGGGCAGTGCTTGAGGGCGGGAGGAGCAGGACAGACCCTGACTTGAAGGGAGCAGGGCCAGTGAGGTGGGAGGGCAGAA
Organism: Vicugna pacos; assembly: GCF_048564905.1. NCBI lineage: Eukaryota > Metazoa > Chordata > Mammalia > Artiodactyla > Camelidae > Vicugna > Vicugna pacos. The sequence continues at coordinate 25,493,555 of NC_133015.1, forward strand.
GGGCAGCAGGCTGGGGTCCACGCTCAGAGGTTCAGTGAAATGTGGCTATAGCTGAGACATTTCAACGATCTGCTTCGAAAATAGTCATCCAGTTACCAGCTGATGGAAACTTAGGTAGGAATACTACTCAGTCATGAAAAAGAAAATAATGCCATTTGCAGCTTTCTAAGTGAAGTAAGCCAGAAAGAGAAAGAAAAATACCATATGATATCACTTATATGTGTAATCTAAAAAAAAAAGACACGAACTTATTTACAAAACAGACAGACTCACAGACAGAAAAAGAAAAAAAACTTATGGTTCCCAGGGGGGAAAGAGTATGGGAAGGGATAAGTTAGGAGTTCAGGATTTGCAAATGCAACTATTATACATAAAATAGATAAACAACAACATCCTGCTGTACAGCACAGACAAATATATTCAGTAACTTGTAATGGCCTATAATGAAAATGAATATGAAAAGATACATATCTATGTATGACCAACTCACTGTGCTGTGCACCAGAAAGTAACACAGCATTGTTATTTTAATAAATAATTTAATAAATAAAAAAACAGTAAATAAATAAAAAAGAAACAAAGGCAGAGACATTAGCAGAAATCTGTGCTTAAAGCAGAAAAAAAGAGAAAACAGTCATCCAAGACACTGCTGTCCTCCTGTCTCTGTCTGGTGTCCTCGCCGCGGGGCCACAGTGAAGGCGCCCAGCCTCAGATGCGGCCGGGGGCGACCTCAGCTCTCCCGTTTCCGGGACGAGCTGGCCGGAGAAGGCATGGTTTCTGGCACAGAGTGGTCTCCACATTAGAAATGTCTGCCGTTAATGTCAATACTCAAAAAAGTAAACATATGTGGCTCCCCACGCACTGCGACTTTAACTTGCTGCCTGCACACCTCACCTTCTGTCAGGCTGTGATGTGGCCCCTGCAGACACACCGTCTCGGGATTCTTTATGCTGATTGGAACGCATGATCCAGCAGTGCTGACACAGTGACAGCCAGCGTGTCTTGAGCATACCTTCGTGCATTTTTCTCATTTACTACTTTTCCTTCAGAAAGACCCTCTGTAGGTTTTTAGATTTACTCCGAGTCTCCTGCACACTCTGCAGACTGATAACCAAGCACCGTCCTTCCTGGGCCACACGCCAGCTTAATAAGCGGCCTGACCCAGAAGCCACATGTTACGAACATGTTTGCTAATAATGTGCGTAGTCGTCTAAGGCACTCTAAGGTCAGCGGGTATAAATAAGTGCAACAGACAAACAAGACAAACCATGTGTTTATAATAATTACTGAGCGTGTAGACACTGCCAGCCATAAATTTTCTATTTTGCTTAAAATGTACAGGACTACAGGCAGGAAAAGCTGCCCCCAAATTGGTGAGTTACCCCCACGGCCAGGTTTCCGCGTGTGGTCTCCTCTCTCCACTGAGCTGCAGTGGCTTCACCCAGTGCTCAGTGACACAGTGAGTCGCTTGTCGCACTCTCTTTCAAATACACTTGTCATAGTTTGAATAACAGCTATGGCCTTTCTTCAAGTTAATGGCATGTGTGGGATCAAAAATGAAAATGAGAAAGTAAGGATAAATATGCTCACATTATTGTGTGAAATTTAAATTACTCTGTGAGCTACATGACTTACTACATTTACATTTGCCACTGCTTCTTCTGCTTGAGCTTATGGCAAATCAGGGAATCACTCGATCTAAGCATGGAGTTATTTAAAAACAAACAGAAATTGTGATTTTTTTAATGAAAAGAGAGGACTAGGCCTAGGACGGATTCTTCAGCTACAAATAATGATTTTCATTCTTCTGCAACTATTCTAATAATTTAAAATGAGGGGAAGGGGGGCTGAGTATCGCTCAGTGGTGGAGCACATGCTTAGCGTGCACAAGGTCCTGGGTCCAGTCCCTAGTACTTCCATTAAAAAATAAATAGATAAACCTAATTACCTCCCATTGCCAAAAAATAAAAAATAAAATAAGCTGAGTGGAAAACATACCAACAAAATTAAATCTTGCCAATTAATTTTCAGTGAGACTCTCAGGAATGATTCAGTCTCTAAAGAGACATTAAATGCACACCAAGTTCTGCACAAAAATGGTACTGTGATAACATAGTACAGTGCCGTCTTCCGCTTTTATACAAATACCATTCTTAACCCTGTTGTGTAGTGAAAATTTTTACATAAATTAATATATTGTTAGGAATATTTCTCCATCATTAGATTTTGTAAAAGATAAAGTTGGGGAAATTACTCAAATTTTATTATAAATCTGGTTCTAAACATCCCAGAACAAAAAGGGTATTTGCATCTTATTCAGCCAATATGGCCAATGTGGAAAACAGCTTGCATTTCAAATGATATTAGCTCAATAATTATGTAACTTCCCCTCTTCTGTGCTGTGTAGAAATACATCAAAAGTAGGTGAAAGTAAAGTACATGAAGGTATTTCCATTTTTTATAGCTATGGCAGATAACAAGACGTTAAAATTACTTTTCTAGTAAAATGTCATTAAATACCTGCCAGAAAGATTATTTTCCAAGTCATCTAGCCTTTAAATTATTGCTCACATATTCATAAATCATGAGAGGTAAATCTCATGATCTGAAAAGTAAAATTTTCAACTTCTGAGAAAAGTAATTGAAAAAAATTTATAACTATTATTTTAAAATTAATTTAAAATAAAACAAGATATTTTAGATACTAAAAATCAATTAAAATCAAACCAAGTGAATGCCCTATATATGTAAGTCAATTCATTTTTTTATCTTTGGGATTTCAGTTGCCTTATCCGGGAAAAGAAGAAATAAAACTTTAAATTTCCTCCCTTTCCTTTCCTGGGAAACTGGAGTCCCTGCTATGAATAAACAGACACAGTGGCAAATGTCAGATACGGTCTCTAGATCAGTCTTTACAGCAGTCCATCCAAGTCGGCTGAGCTCTTCACTTTCCTGAGGAGGGAAAGGGGACTTGGACATGTCGGTCGTGTCCCCATTCGAGAGGCTGCTGGCCCCAGGGGCTCGGGTCACATGTGCTGGGGAGTCACCGGCTGAAGCTCAGAAGTCAACTTTACCACTTCTTTCCACGTCTCCTAGAATCAGTGCCCGCATTTGCCTGAAGCTCTTGTAAACACGAAATTCGCGGATACGTTTATGTACCACCGTCACTGATGCTGACTGTTGCTGAAAAGCTGGGCTGGGTCAGACTCCAGCGCCCACGCACACACCAGTACACCCACCCGCAAACACACACACACACCCCCCTCTGTAACACAGACGTGTGGGGCCGCCTACGATGAGGTGCAGGATGAACAAGCAGTCGGGGAGGCTCCATGTCTATAAAATACCGACCAGCATTCACATTGGAAGTGTACACACTGGCCTGAGTTTATTTTCCAGGCACGTCTGACCCTCTGCCACTCTTGAGGGCTTTTGTGTGCGTGCCTGTACGGGCGTGTTAGGTCTGTCCCAGCACATCATGCGCATGACGAAATGCTCTTGCAGACATTAGCCCATTATCCCTCTGTCTTCACGGCTTGCAGAGGTCAAGTGACTTAAACAAGAACATATTCCAAAAATTCAGAGATTCCAGAATTCAGGGTAAAATATATTTTTTTTAAATGCATCTGCCATTCACAATTTTTTCTGACTATTGGCATGAGAACACATGTTCTAAGGCTAGAATTCTTAGATTCAGAAATCTATGGTGGGTGTGGCTTAAAGGTAAATTTGGGGTAGACTCCCCAGACCAGCAGGACCCTAGCACAGGGGTGGTTTAAGAAGACAACACTGTCCCAAGCAGCATCCTACTTGCCACAGAATTTACCTGATTGGGATGCAAGTATATTTATTAACAGATATCTTAGAGAAAGGCAAGGCTGATTCTCGAGGACTCTTGGACAGGGGAGACGGTGACCCCAGCCGACTCTCTGTCCTGCACAATGACCCCTTGTTTCAGTCTATCCACACAGCCTGGCTTAAGCTCCTTCATTTGCTTAATATGTGTTAGATTTAGCTTTAGTCAGGGAACTTGGGAAGAAAATCCCTACTTTAAAAAAAGAGGAGGAGGAGGGTGTAGCTTAGGGGCAGAGCGCCCGCTTAGCACGCAGGGCGTCCTGGGTTCAGTCCCCAGTGCCTCCATTAAAATAAACCTAGTTACCCCCTCAGAAAAAAGCCAAGAACTTTTTAAAACAGAGTTCCAGTGAAGACAACTGCCCATGTGGAAAACGCTGGCTACCGTCAGGGAAAATGCTCTTCCATGCGGTGTTGTTAGAAAGCACACGGCGTGCACACAAAACACTATTATCAAAAGAAACTTTTATCCTTGTATTTGATTTGCTTTCTTGAGTCCCTGTTTCATACACTTGGATCAGCTTCCACTATCGGTTTGATTGATGTCTGCATTTTCCCTAAGACATTATTATTGAAGCAAACAGAAGCTTCTCTGCTGTAAATCAGCAAAACTGGAACCAGAAAAGCAAACAAGCAAGAGGCACACAAAACAAGAACATTCACACTAATTTCTCATATGAGTCAAAGGGAGGACTTTCAGGGCTGCTGACTGAGATGAAAGGTTTTAATTAATAGTTGCAAGTTTCACCTTCCAGATTTCAATTCTAATATTCTACTTCCGAGGACAATTGCATCACACGGAAACGAGCCCTCAGGCCCACACTTGGAACCCCCGGGAAGGGTGGTTTCAGGAGAAAAGGCTGTGCCGTGCGGGGCTGGGGCAGGTGCCACGTGTTTCCCTCAGGGTGAATTTCATGGGGTCGTAACCGGAGGGAGCTGTGGCTGGTCCCGAGGTCCCGCCTTTAAGAAACAATCCAAACAGTCCCACGTTTAAAAACGTCCAAAGAAGGCAATTCTAGGCTGTAGCCTTCAGTGTTTGGAATGTGAAGATGGTTCTTCCATCTCCGACTATTCCTGTTTTGAAAACGGAATCCCTCACATCGCAGTTTATACTAATTTACTCTTGATCTTTCTTCAGATGTGATTCAAAACAGGTGGTCACCACTTCTGAGAAGTCACCTTTTCTATCCTCGAGGACAAACATCAAGTCACCTCTGAGCTTTCTCTTTATGAAACTAAATGAAGTAAATCGTTCCACCTTCCCTCCCAGGCACCACGCTGTAGCTATTTGATGATCTTAGCATCTCCCTGTGCCGAAGCCGAGCCAGCATTTCCCGAAGCCCTCAGGTAGTAAAAGACACCCGCTCCCTGGCACAGGCTTGTGCGGGTCTGGCCGACGTGAGCCATAAAAGGAATTACTGTGTCACCTAACACGGCACCTCTGTTTATGGAGCCCAGTCTCCTGTACGAGTGCCGTGTCCGGGCAGACGTAGAAAGCGAGGGTCGTTGTGCAATGTGGTGTCTGTTTCGCAAGCATCTCACAAATGTGTTCAGTTAATCCTGCACATTTTGTCCAACAAAGGGGAGGTGCTAGGGCCGAACAGCTCAGTTAGCTCTCCTGAATATACGTGATCTGACCTCTGGCCTGGCTTCCGAGGCGTCTTCTAAAGAGCTGGTCAGGATAAACCAGACGCCACTTACGTCGCAGGCCCGTCAGATGCTTTTTTTTTTCCCCTAGTGTTACTTCTTTTAAACAAACACAACTTATAACCATGGAAACACCTTGGAGCAGAGTTCAAGGTCGCAGGTACCCACGGCTGCCTCTGAAAGTGTTTTATCCCGGCCTGTCCGTGCCTGGAGGGGGTATTCAGCCGATGTTCAACCAAGGAGGACTGCCCACTGGCTGCGCCAGGCGCTGCTCGGGTGGGGAGACGTCTCTCTGAGCCAGTCAGGTGGCACCTCTGTCCCCGGGAGGCTGGTCTGGAGGGGGGTGAGAGGAGCCACAGCACAAACAAGGAGCCACCTCACGGCAACAAGGCCAGTGTCAGGAACGCCTGCTAACTCAGGGACGCCAGCCCCAGGGGACACTGCCATTTATACAGAATGAAGAAAGGGCAGCAAGGGAGGTGACAGGTGAGCAGAGGCAGGAGCAAAGGATTCCAGGAATCTGGGGGGGCGGTGACACAGTCAGAGAAGCCGGGGCTGGTGTGAGCGGAGGGGGATGGAGGGGCCAGAGCCGGCGGGCGGGCAGGCGGCCCGAGGCTGCAGCAGGTGGTGGGCGGAGGGCTGAGCAGGCGGGGTGGTCCAGGTCACAGCACCCAGCAGGCGCCCTTGGCGCTTTACTTGGTGTGGAGCTAGCTCGCGGCCGGAGAGCTTCCTTGTCACAGATGACAAGTGAGGGTAGGTGTGTGTTATTCAATGTCTGAAAATATTTCTCTCCAGGCCGTATAACCCAGGTGAAAATTTCCCCAGAGCAACTAAGAGGCCGATGGCAAGTTTTATGTGGGAAGGTAAGAAGTGTTGCTTGGCTGTGATTTGGGCAGAGTGCTGACCACCGGGCACCGCCGGGCTCCTGTGACAGCAGCGGAAAGTGCCAAGGGTTTTTTAGAGGCAGTTTAGATAAACGCACCCAGCGTCTTGAATATATTCAAACATTTTCTACCCGGGATTTCCAAATCTCAGAATTCAGACTAAAGGAAATAACTTAGAGGTTACACAAGAGTTTTTCAATTCTTCGCTGTTCTTTTTCCTGGGCCCCTTAACCACACACGGTGTCACCCTAATAAAACGCCAGCTCGCTGAAAGCGGGGTGCCTCCACCTCTGTCACCAGTCACACACTGCTTAGCAGATGCCCTGGAATACAGCAACACTCAAGTGTCTGCGCAATAAATCAGAGAATGATGCTGCAATATGTCCGACAGGGTGTTGTCTAAAGGCAAAATTAAGAGACTGGCTAAAAAGATGGCCAAACGATGGGATAGGTAAAACCTATTACAAAGTCATATTTTTGGGGGAAGAATATTAATTGACATAACAAAGTCTCAAAGCATATTTTTACATGAAAAAGCAGATTTAAACCATATATATTTTTTCTTTTGTCTTTATCTTGTGTTTTCTTTCATATCCATGCATCGTTTGTTTCCATGAACTACCTATGAGCCCAGGACCCCTACTGGCTGAAGAAAAGCAATTAAAATGACCACCACTTGTTGATCATACCTTGAGAATCTTGCACATAATCTCATAAACTGAAAATGTTTTCTCTGCCCGGGTCCAGTCCCACGTGGTCACCTTTAAAAAGATGAGAAACTCATGTGCCATTTGTTTTAGAAAGACAGCCCCTCTTTTTGTCTCTTCTTATATAGCACGGAGCACCCATGAGACTTTCGCACGTGCACCACACAGACTCTGAGCTGCGAGGTTTCCGCACACAAACCCCGGGACGGCATTTCCACCCCCCGCCCAGGTTTCACCGCCATGTCTCTTCCCATTTCAGCAAGGACTTCACATGATGCGCGACAATTTCTGCCCCCCCCCCCCCGACTGTGTCGATACATTTTAGATAGTGTGTGTATCCTCTTCATGTAAATACCAAGTGTGTGTATTTCACACATGGAACTTTTTTCCTGCTTCCCACCAGTGACACACAGAGACTCCCAGATGCCACGGCAGCCCCGGCTGTGACTTTTAAGGGAGACCAGGAGCCCTCCTGCCCCTGGACACGGCGACACGCTGAGCGCCACGAGCTGCTTCCTAACTTGTGTTTGACACCTATTTGTCTGATTGGTCATAAGAAAACATTCAGAGTAGGAACAGCAGGAATTTGTGAAAGAGACAAATCTTTATTTTTCTTTCCTGTCTTCCAGGTGCGTTGAGCTTTGTGTAGACAAAGATGTTCAAAACTGCTTCAAGTCTAACTTGATACTTCAAGGTCGTATGTGTTACTAGACTTGTGAGTGAGCGGTGTGACATTTAATATTTATATTCAGTAAACGTTAATTGAGACTCTACTCTGTGTAAGGTGCATGTCCCCAAGGCACGACCGCCGGCGAGCGGCTACCCATGCCCAGCTCGCGCACAGCCGCGGGACCAGACGCGGGACGAGGCCGCTTGTCAGAGCCCTGCTGACCGACTGGGGCAGGCCGTGCTCTGCGGACAAACGTGCGCGGCCTGCCCGTCACGGCAGCCTAAGCAGAAAGGCCTGCTAGGTTTTCCCGGGCTGTGAAGTTAATGTTTTAACGCCAGCAAGATGCTCTCAGAAGCATCTGCATCTTTTTTTCTAGCTTTCTCTGTATCTTAGCTTTGAAATACATGGGCACGTGCCATTTGCTGTTGTGGAGCTGAGGTCGCTGTGCTGCGACGTCGCGAAGACGATGACGAGTGCTGGATAGGAACACTTACTGGAGGTGCCAGGAACCGGTAGAGGCACGAGCCCCTCAGGGCGAGGAACGCCGGTGTGTACGCGCGGTCCTGGATGGGGTCCGGCTCCCGGGCCTCGCACCAGCCCATGTAGACGACCTGCAGGGGCACAGGCACACACAGTGCATTACACGCACGCACGCAAGCACCTGCCAGGTGGCTTCTGTGTGCTCTTCACATCCCGTGGTACTCTAATTTCCTCATAAAATTGTCAGATTAATTGGCACAAAAGGTGCGTGAACCAGATCAACCTTCAGTAAGTGAACGTGAACCTCTCCTAAGAGTCTGTGTGTTTCCGCCGGTGTTTATCAACCACACACACACGTTACCTTCCAGAACCAATGGCTGGATTGTGAACTGATTTCTCATGAGAAACAACGAAAGCCAGAACGTCATGGAACGTAGGCTTCAATGTATAAAATGAGGACAAACCTGGCATTCCAGGCACTGCAGAACTTCCGTTTCGCCGGGATTTCCTAGCACTAACCCAGATCGAGGGTGACTTTGTGCACATACATTTACACTGGTGGGTTGAGTCCAGAAGTGACAACCACTGGGCACTGCTTTCTTTCAACGGTAAGTACATTCGGAGAAGAGAAATATTTTAGCCTACAGTGTATTACCAGCCTCGCTATGAGTTTACCGTCCAAGGGGAGGAGCCCCTCTCCATGTACGAGTTGACCATCCTGAGCCTGAGAAACGCTGCAGGGAGCTGCACGGAGTCGCATTTCGTGTCGCCGCCAGCTCCGCCTCGCGTGCAAAAGCGTTCAGAAGTGGGCTGTAGCTTCCACTGCGCTCTTCGTCGCCTTAGCAGACTTACGTTGTGAATATTTTGCTCTCAGAAGTGTGAATGTCTAATTTCACGGTGCCAGTTAATAGATGACAGTTGGCCTCGGTATCCACGGGGTTCAGCCCAGTGGGGATTTTGAATGAAGTACATGATCTGGGGTCGTCTGAACCCGCAAACGCAGGACCCGCGGATGTGGAGGCCAGACCGCGGGAGGGACACCCGCAGCGGTGCCGGGAACAGCCCTCGCGGGCACCAAGGGGTGGCTGTGTGAGCCAGTTAGACGGGAAGGCGCAGAAGTGTTAAACACGCACGTTTGCACGCGTCCTTGTTTGTGATGTAGACGACCCTGTGGTTACTAACGACAGTTAACACTAGACCCAGGGGACAGTCTAGGCTACCCTGCTTTCAGATTACAGAGCAACAGTTGCTTGCTTTTCCTTTCAAAGGCAGATTTAAGCCTCAAACACAGAAACATAATACTGAGCAGGTGATTTAAAACACTGGCTAAAATCTTTTATGACAAAATTATGAAACATACTCAGTAATGAAATGGAAAAACATAGGAATGCTATGTTAAAAATTTGGGAACATTTTACCTGCTGTAAAATGTGATTCAACGTTTTTTCTTGTTTTCATTTCTTTTTCAATTTGCAAATTGATCCTTAATTCTGTTCCCTTTTGCTATTTTTAACTTTATTTGAAGGTGCTCATTCACCAGTCTCTGAATTAAATTAACAATAGCACCAGAGTATAAAATACTTAGGGATAAACTTAACCAAGGAGGTGAAAGTCTTGTACACTGAAAATTATAAAACATTATTGAAGGGAATTAAAGAAGATACAGATAAATAGAAAGACACCTGTGCTCATGGATTGGGACAATTAATACTTTAATGTGGCCCTAATAACCAAAGTGACAGATGTGATGCCATCCCTGTCAAAATCCCAATGAGATTCTTCATGGAAATAGAAAAATCGTCCTAAAATTAATGGGGTACCACAGGTACTTGAATCATGACAACCATATGAGTAAGCACAAAGCTAGAGGCATTGCACCTGCTGATTTTAAAATGTATTACAAAGTAACAGTAATCAAATCAGTAAGATACTGGTATGAAAGCAGAGGCAGACTGATGCAACAGAACAGAGAACCCAGAAGTACACCCACGCTCATGTGGTCAGCTCATCTTTGACAAAGATGCCAAGAACACACAGTGAGGAACGGACAGTCTCTTCAGTAAGTGGCGCTGGGGGAACAGCACCCACGTGCTGAAGAATGACACTGGACCTTTATCTCACATCATAAACAGAAATCAACTCAAAATGAGTTAGAGCCTTACATGGAAGATCTAAATCCATCACACTACAAGAAATGCAATTTTAAACCAGTATGCATTCCCTGTGTATAATCTTCCAAAGTGGCTACAATTAAAAAGACAGAAAATACCAAATTATGGTGAGGGCCTGTAGAAACGTAAGAGCTCCTATGCAGCTGGGGAGAGTGTGAGCCTTCACTTTTAATGCAAACTCAGCCCAGGTGCCCTGAGGCTCATGTACAAGAATGTTCCTGTAGCACTGTTCTTAGTAGTCCCAACCATGTACAAATGGCTTAAAATATTAATGAACTGTGTGCCCTCCAATATACTCTGTAGATGAGTACAGTAACCAACTGTGATATCAAAAAGTACACAGCAAGAAAAATGAGACATTACAGGACAACGTTAAGTGAATCTCACAGAACACAATGCTGATTGAAAGAAGCATATATATATATAAATATATATATATATATATATATATATATATATATATACACACACATATATATATATAGAATATGTCAAATATATGTGTATACATGTGTACATATATATATGAATTGATTCAGATAAACTATGGTAGTGTTTTGGAATGCCATCTTGATTGGAATAAAAGGTACTACAGTAAATTAAGACAATTGCTACCCAAGCTGTCAGGATAGTAGTTATTTTAGAAGCAAGTGAGCCAGGTGTGACGGGGAACAGAACAGAGCGGGAGGCAGAATCTGAGTTGCAAACAGTCCACTTCCTTGGACTTAAATTGTGGTCACACAGGGGTTTAGCTTTCGAATAATCAAGCTGTACATCTACATTTTATGAATTTTCTATAATGTCTTATATTTGATAAAACTTCATTTTTAAAGCAGCATACAATTACTAGTAACAGTTTTACAACAATCTCACTTTAAAAACAATATAGGGTTTTATGAGTTTTATAGAAAGAAAGTATTCTCACCAACCTGGTTAAATCCCCTGTCATTCTGAGGCCATTGCAACGAGATAAGATTTTAGTGATAAGTTATAAGAATTATATCACCTTAATCATTATATCATTTCTTAATGAAGTCAGAGGGTTTTGTTTTAATTCAATTTAACAAAACGTACAGTTTATGACTTCTCTGCACTGGCGAAAGAAAAAGAGAATGAAGTGGTCTACATAACCACAGGAAGGGCAGATCTGGGCTTCCTAAGGCTGTGAAATTTGAGTTTGCTGCCTCTTTCCACCTCTCTAACTTGCTGGAAGCTGAAATATTCGGAACAGTATGCTGATATTTTTCAAAAATTATCACTGAATACAATTTTACTATTTTGACCTGAGTGTAGCTCTGAGGAACAGGCTGGGGATGTAGCCGGTAAGAGCGAGGCTGTCAGATCTGTAAGGGATGTTCCCTCATGCCCGTTGTCCAGGTCAGAGAGCGACCTCAGCATTTTCTGTGTCACAGGAGAGGGCTGTTCTCAGTTCTGCATAGAGGTCAAAGGCGCTTTTATTTTCCATCATTCCTGTGACTCTGTGTGAAATAATTATATGGTGGAGGAGACATAATGCACTTTCAGGAAGTTCCTCCTGCACCCTCCTCATGATGTTGCACTGCGAGCTCTGGGCAGCGACGCCCGCGGGGAGCGAGGCAAAGAGCGCTCGCAGGCGGGAGGCACCTGCGCTTTGCCAGCACCCCGCCTGCTTCCCTCCGCTGAGACCTTGCCTCTCACACCACGTCTCAGGCCTCAGCCCACCCTCTGACTGTGTTTCAGGGCATTTTCACCAACGACCCTCCTCTCCCCAGTTCTGGTATCTCAGCCACGCCTCTCGCTCAGATGGGGTTGGGGTCCCCCCGGCTGGGGACTCGGCCTGGCCGGACAGCTGGAACCCACCCACACCGGGCCTGCGAGTGGACACACGTGGCCCCACCCTCCACGGCAAAACCACGATTTCTCTTTGCGTGTGATGGTCCTCATGCTTTCAGCTTTGGGGTTTTTTGGGGGTTTTTTTGGTTTTTTTTTTTTTTTTTTTTACTGGTTTTCTCATATTTGGCTCCGAGTTAGACATGATTTCGTTTTTTACTTAGTATTTCAGGATAGGAAGAGCACACAAAATACATTTTTCATAAACTGATAAAAGATAATCAAATAAAGCATAGAACATAGGTATCATTTTATGACATACTCCATCATTTCCCAAGCCTGCCCCACCTTTCACAGCTGGAATGTAACTGTAAGTGCAGATGTAACTTAACGCACAGGTTTGTGTTTGGGGCTACTTTGGTCTGCAGTTAGGGGCATATCCCAGGCCTGCGAAAAACGTGTCTCCTAAACAGGGCAGTACTTCTGCCTCAAGCAAGCTTGTTTTAAAGCATTTCTTAATGACGAATCAGTTGACACATCAGCCGCATCATCCGGGCTGTACCTGGAGGCTCCCCACGGCGTGGAAAGCGGGCGCTGCAGGGCCGCAGGGTCCGCGCGCCACGCGCGTGAAACCAGCCCGTTACCCCCGAGGGGGTGAAGGGCGCTCCTCGGCGAGCACCCTCACTGCGCTCCTCTGCGCGGCTCATCCCTTACGTCTTCTTCCACGTGTCAGGGGAAAGGGGGGCACAGTCGGGTCAGTGACATCACGCTTAAGGAAGTGACGAAGGAAGCGGCGCGCAGGGTCCTCCTGCCCGCGGCCACCGACGCGGCTCGTCCTCTGATTGCCCCATTTAACACAAAATCACCCCCGCGAATAAGCCTTCTGGCTCCAGGATTCGGAGTCACTTATTACTGATTTGATGAAGTTCTACAAAGTGTTAAGAATTGTCCTGAAATCAGGGAAGAATGCTATTCAGGCAACCGTACAAATGTGTTCTGGTTAAACTAGATTTACAACATAGCCAGGGCCATGATCCATGATTACGGAGAAAACCGTGGGAAAGAAAATGTATTCGCTTTCAAAACATGCCTGCCCGCTCACTGCACTACGAGAAGGGGCTCTCTGGAGTTCCTGGGGCTCCTGTGCAAAGCCCTCACTCCAAGACCAGGAAATGCTCCCAGAACAAGACAGGACAAGCTTGTCTTTACTGTTAGTAGAAACAGTTTCTACCCTGCACATCTGGAGAATCAGATTCCAGATTCGTAGCTGTTTTTCTAGTTAATTGCTCTGCTCTGAACTGAAGGATAATAAAACTTCCTTCATCCCCCGCGAGACCGAGCGGCTGCAGGCCAGACGGGTCCCCACTGAGACCCGGGGGCCGGGGGATCGGCTTGCTCTCTCCCGTGCTCATTTCAAAAAAGGAGGAGGCTCAGCGCTTGGAGACTCTCCAGGCCACATAATCCAGAGACATCGGGGTTTATCTGGCCCTGGGAGAGACATTTAGAAATGTTGGCCCTTGCCCTTTCCATCCTGTCTCAAAAGGATGGGTTGAGTCCTGTCCTTTCGGGAGTGGGGACAGTGACTTCTGCCTGGGCACAGGCAGAGAAGCAGTGTTCTCCCCAGCCTGTCTCCTGGGGTGTGACTGACACTCAGGTGCGAAAGGCCATGGGTTCCCTGCAGGTCAAGGTGCGGTGACTGACACTCATGTTACTCTGGCTGCAGATCTGCTTGGGAGAATCAGTGAACTTCTTTCATGACCCAGGGGCCTCACCTTTCAGCTTTGCTAAGCTGGCCTGGCTTTTCACACTCGGGGGCAGGGGGTCTGCTCAGGGGACAGGGAGTGAAGGAGGGGTCCTGTCTGCTCACACCTCTCCTGTCTGCTTCCTGTCCGCCCTCCTGTGCGCATCACCCCAGGAAGGCTTCCTGGAGCCACAGCTGTGTCTTGCTCACAGGCTTTCCAACATTTCCGAGGCCAAATTTACATGTTCCCCCCACAAAGTTGCTCCTCTAGCTCAGAGCCCCCAGCATGAGCTCAGCACTGCCTTCTCCTCCTCAAAACCTGAATTTCATGTCCTCCAGACCCCATTCTCACATCTTAATTATTCCTGCCTGTGATGGTTAGTTTTACGTGTCTACTGAGCTGGGCTTTGATGCCTCGTTGTTTGATCAAACGCTGGCCTGGATGCTGCTGTGACGTTCATCTGTAGATGTGATGAACATCTGCAACAAGCTCACTGTAGATACAGCAGGTCTCCCTCCACCACGAGGGTGGGCCTCTCCTAATTGGGTGAAGGGCTTAGGAGCAAAACTGAGGTTTCCTGGAGAAGAAGGAATTCCGCCTCAGGACTGAGTTTCTGCCTGCTGGCCTGTCTCATAGATTTCAAATTTCCAGCCCCAACACTCACAGGAGCCACCTCCTTAAACTAAATCTCTCTTTGTACGTATCTCCCATCGGTTACTTCATTTCCTAGAGCCCCTTGCCTTGTGCATGGCCTCTTCCCTTTGTCCCTTCAGCCCCAGGCGTGGGGCTGCTTCCTGCTCCTCTGCGCTAACTCTAGTCCCTTCTGTTTACCTTTTCAGTCACGTATTTAACACTTGATATCTGGTTAAAATTCCGTACATCAAATTCTCTCTGTTCAAACAACAGGAGTGGTTTCTGCCTCTTGACTGGACTCTGAGAGAGGCTTTCTTGTAAAGGCTTCGGTGTTATTCAGAGAGGGGTGAGACGCTACGGGGAGATCTTATGAAGTGGCAGGTGCTCACCCCTCCACCTCTAAGGAATGGACCGACATCTGCTAACATCCTGCCGCCTTGTCCACGCCCCCGGCAGTGCCTTCCCTCCAGCCTCTTTCCAGGGCCCCTGCAGGAGGTTCAGCAGAGGCCCTTCTCCACAGGGAAACCCCAGGAGGAGTTTAACTGAAGCTTTAACTGAACTGCTTTAAATGTCAGAATAAGCCAGTGAGTGTTCATTCCTGTTTTCCTTCCTCCGGACGCATCTCCATTCTGCTTCTGGATCTCCCTCCTCCTGATGTATTACCATAGAGTATTCAGTATGTATTAACTTCTAAATGCGCTGCGTCACTCCCTCCAGGGAGGGCTGCTCCCCAGCACGTCCAGTGCCCTAAACACGGCTTCATCACAATTCTGCAGGCTCCTCACCGAGCACTTGTCAGTGCTTCACGCACATTGACGCGTGTTCTGCATTTATTGTTTTGCTCAAGGAACAAAATAAACTATTACACAGAGCTTAAGAAATTCAAACAAATTTCATTAAAAAATTTTAGTTTCTGTCACTACAACAAATGCATATTAAGCATATCCATTTTAGTCATTCTCCTAAATCTGCCTGTTGTTGAAACTGTGATTAAAATTAATTCATGCCCCAGTGGGTCGGATTATGTAATTAAAATGCAAATTTCAGTGCAGGTCATTGCTCACTAAGTGGTTAAAAGTCACTACAAACGTTACCATGACATTCTCCTCTGCGCCAATTTGTTAGAACACACTTTGAGGCTGGCCTGACAAACTCATTCTCCCACCAGGTTTACGCTTTCATTTCTGAGGACGGAATCAAAACTAATAACCCAGAAAAGTTGCCACACTTGGTGAGAGGAAGCGTCCTTGCTTCCTCGCTGGGCAAGTGGCCTGAGAACTGCAGTCCAGGAGTCCAGGCAGCAAGGCTCTGTGGTTTCTGTAGTACTTCAGAAATATGCTGGTATTTTTTCAAAATGTAATTAAAACCTAAAATTCACTCGAAACCTTAAGAACTGCTATGTCACAAATAATCATATGTCCCATCTATATTTTCTTATTTTGGGTAATAAATTGTATGTAACATAACTTTTGTCTTATTTTTTCATTTTTAATGTTAATAAATAATATTTTTTTAAGCTAATAAATAATATCTATACAAATGTTCATTAAAAATAAATCAAACATACAAAATATATAAAATGAAACATGAAAACTTTATCTTCAAGCTCCTCTGGACTCTGTGTCTGCTCTAGGGACACTCAGGGTTGACCATCTCAAAGACATCCTCCTAAAACTTGAAACATGTGCAAAGGGGAAGAAAAAACCCAAAGGTGGATTTATTGTGGGGGTGAGTGTTTAATGTTTAAACTTTTATTTCTGCACTTATAGACCTGTTGGAGTATGTTGGTATTATAATCCAGGGAACAACTGTAACAAATCTATGTGACAATTTTTCTATTGGTGGGACAACTGTCTTGTCTTTATCTTTCTGTTACACGTCAACTTTTTTCCGTTAACAATGCCCCTTAAAAAAGAAGAACTATTGAGCCAAATGATACGTGCAGTTTAATGTTGACACTTAATGCAGGACTGCCCTCCAGAAACGTGTGACCTCTCACTAACAGTGCATGAGATTATCTGAAGATTTAAATGTATTAAAGGCTTTTATAAACGTAACTACGACAATTAAATATAGTGACATCAATAAATTGATATCTGTGCTTCACAAAATACCTGTATTTCCCAGTTCATTAAGATATGGGGAAATACAGGTAAAATGCACGTTTGCACATTTTTTCTCTCCTTACGTGTTTCGCCTGATCATAATGAGGTCATAAGTCACTGAATTCAGGCTTCTTGGTTTGGATTTTCAAATATGTGTTGTGATTTATCATTGTCCTCCACAAAGGATGCATTCTCTGTGACGAAGACATGAGCTCAAGGAAGATACTCCTTTATTGTTTTGCAAAAGAGACTCCTTTCATTTGTTCCAGACCCAACATCAAGGAAGCCTGCGCTCGGCAGTCTACGCCCCCTGCAGCAGGGTGGTGCCAGCCACGCCGGCCGCACGCCTCTGGGCTCAGAGAGCGCGTGTCGGAATCGCGCTGGGCCAGCACGCTGAGGCTCCCTGAATCGTGCACCCTGTCTGTCATTGCCACCACACACCCACTCTAGTCTTGTCTTTCAGTAGAAGTCTGATGACAGAATCGCCCATTTCCCCAGTTTTTAGGCAGGCCCTTGCCCTGTGCTAAATGCCTAAGAGCGGCCAGAGAATGAAGCCTTAGTAATTTGGCCAGTGTTTCCTTCCTCTACGCGAGGCTTTCTGACCCTATGTCGGCTGCCGTTTCAACCTCTCCAGGAAGTGAATTCTGAGCCCAGATCACTTGCATTTATGAGCCACATCTGATCCAAGTCACCTGCAGATCCCTGTGCAACTGCTGGTCAGATACAGGCTCGAACCGTCCATCAGACAAGTCACTAAATGGGTCCTGGAGTAGCTGTCCGTGACTACCCTGCTCTGATGCCCTGGAAGGTCTGTCCCACTGGAGAGAGAATGAGAAGTCGGCTTCGTACTAAGAGGATAAGTCATACTTACACAACGGAGCACAGATACTACAACATGTTCAACACCGTGGACATCATCACAGACAACGTGCGGGGCAGGACTTAGCAACCGCCAGGCCACTGTCTACTTCCTAGTATCTCACTAACATGGTACTCAGACCCGAAGGTTGATCTCTCTGTTCTGATACACTTGTTAACATATTACAGGATTAATGGAAAAAAATAAAACAACAGCTGACGCTCTTCCTCTGCATAATAGTTAGACTTAATGCATCACACAGAAAACACTGTTTGAATAAAATCATATATTTAGCAACACACAAGTGTACACCATAGAGAACTAATATGCTATTCAGAAGACTTACTAAATCAAAAAAATTTATGTATATTTAAACCAAATCTTTTCCTGTGAGTTAAGAATTTGTAAAACATTCTTTATAGATCACTATGTTCAAAAGATCTTTCAGCTATTATCCTGGACAGAAAAGTTCTCAAAAACTCTTAAAAGGCACAACGCTTATCATGGTGGCTTCAAATATAAGATTAAGCATTTATTTCCATTATAAATGCTCATCACGCTCATATGTGCCTAGGAATTTTAAGGGTAGTCCAATAGAAAGAAGAAAATTGATTCCATACTGTTACTCACTATGAAACACACTTAATATGGTGCAAAATGAAATAAATACTATACTCATTTATTATCTCCCTGGAAAAAAAAACTCAACAAACAGAGTGTAATGCACAGAGAAGCCGTCACACGGCACTGCTCACACGTGCGCTGTGCCCAGGCCCCCTGGACCGGGGCTCATCCTCTACGCTGTGCCCCGCAACTGCTGACATCACGTGCTTCCAGAGCTGACCCCTCGCCTCTTGCTTCCTGGTGGAGGCACTTATGGGAGAAGCCAGTGGTACAGAAGGGGGGGGGGAAGAGAGTGAGGCGAGGGCCCAAGTCTGCCCCAGCAGAGGCTGCTAGGGGCCCCCTGAGGCCCCAGCCCAGGGGGCAGAACATCTCTGGTCAGCATCCTTATCTGCATGAACACTTTAATAATCTGATACAGCGCCCTCCCCTGGCCTCTTCAGGCCTGCAACAAGCACAGCACAAGTCCTGTAAGCCATCACAAAAGACTGCTGACTTAGGCTACATAAAAATGCAAAGGTTAACTCCCCTTCCTGTACTGAGTATGCAGAGCTTACAGACAAGTAAGAAAACAAGAAGAAGAAAATAGGAACACGCTTAACATGTAGAGAAAGACACATGAGAGGATATGCCAGTGCCATTTAAAGATGCTCATGGATAAAGAGGAAGTGGTGTATCTATATTATGGAATACTACTCAGCCATAAAAAAGAATGAAATCATGCCATTTGCAGCAACATGGATGGACCTGGAGATCATCAAACTAAGTAAAATAAGCCAGAAACAGAAAGACAAATACCATAGGAAATTACTTATCTGTGGAATCTGAAAAAAGATAAAAATTTTATTTACAAACCAGAAACAGATTCACAGACATAGAAGACAAACTATGGCTACCAAAGGGCAAGTGGGGGAGGAACGGCTCAGATTTTCAGTGGAGGATGTTCCCTGATCTTCTAGCGCTCTGCTATCACGCCTTGCGGGCGAGTTTTCCCTATTATGCACAGAAGGGAACGTTGACCTGTAAACGAACCCTATTTCCTGAAGGGCTTCATTTGCACGGAGGAAGGTAGTAAGGGAAAAATCTATTAACTCCTGCTTGAAGTGTCAGGAAGAATTCAGCATGAATTCAAAATTGTGAGATGCTAAGAGATTTGAAATAAAATTTCACTACAGTAATAATATTAAACGGCTAACAAATAAAAAGCCATGGATGCTAATGCTTATCTGTGATAATTATAGACAAGTGGCTTAGAATTCCAGTAGTTTTTATTATGGCTTATTTCCAGCTTTGTATTTGACCCCCTCAGTGTTACTCGAGCCCTAGATACGAGCCGCGATGGGGAGGGACGTCGCTCGTCACGGAGGGGGCTCGGGGGACACGCCCCTTGCAGGTGTCGCCGTAAGTAACGCGCAGCCGGGACGGTCAGGGTTGGCTATTCGGTGGTTAAATCACGCTCAGCGCTAACACTGCGCACGCTGAGGGTCGAAGGGGCGAGGGAGGGTGAACACACAAATATTAGAGTCGTTCTGAAATGAAATATTTCAAACGAAAGATTCTCCCCTCATTTTTTTGGCAGGAGCTCCCCCAGAGTAGATCTGCCGGTTCACGCGTCTGGCCGCGAAGCGACCGCGTCTGGGCACGGGCGTCGCAAGCGCGCCCCCTGGCGGAGCCTCTGTCTGAGTCACGTGTGCTTCGTGACTCCCGTCTCCGCTCAGCCCTGGGAACTTGTTAAACTGCTTTTCCAGGATGTCACCGGCGCGCTCCCAGCCTCGGAGTCACCTGGGCTGGGCTGGGCTGGGAGGGACACAGGGAGCTTCCCAGGCGTCAGCCCAGAGAGGCTGAATCAGACGCTCTGGGCTGGAGGCCGGCCCTGCGCCCTGAGCAAGGGCCCCGGACACACGCACACGCCCCCCGCCCTGCACCTGCCGGAGCGTCGGCTGGAGGAGGGGCGCGGTGGCCTGGCCGGGGAGGCGGCCAGGGGACAGCACGCTCTCCGGAGCCCTTCTCAGCACCTGCTCAGCCACACGTGGCTGTGCGGGAAGTCGGGCCGCGGGCGTCATTGACCGCGCAGTTTACAGCAGAACATAAGCTGCGGACCGCAAAGAACTCACTTATGAATGTGACACGTCAGTCAAGGCGTAGGCTGAGAACCTGACATTGGGTATCACTTAACTTTCAAAAATAAACCTGTAAGATAGTTGCTGTCACACAGATGCTACAGACGAGGGAGCCGAGGTTTAGAAAAGAGAAGTAACTTGGTTTTAATGAGCTGAAGAAGATTTAAACATTTGCACCATTGAAATTAACTTGTGACTGGAGCGCCATTTACCTACAGATCTGGGAGGTGTCTGGATTTTGATCAGCAGTTGTAAACTGAGATTGATGCCAAGGGTCAGAGTTTTGTGTCCTGTCACTGCAATTCCACCCTCACACAAACCTGACACAGAGGCGGCTCAGGAGAGCCCAGAAGCCGGGCTCTCACTCACTTCTTCTCCTTCTAACTGATGTTCACGTTATGTTTATGAAAGCAACGGAAGCTGAGTTTAGCATAATAAAGCTGTAGTGGGATCAGTCATTTTTATAAACATTTATTTTATTCTATAGTCAATTGTTAGTCTAAGAAGCCAACTGTATTCTTAGGTTGATTAATCTGACATGATTTTCCTTTCAGACAGTAATTCAGACTCATTTTAAATATTGTCAGCTAACTTTCAACTTCCCTTTAACTTTTAGATCAATGAAATACAGGCCTTCCAAATGTTAAGACGCAGTGAAGCGCTCTAATGTAAATAGCTCTCTGAGTTATTCAACTTCGTATTCAAATAAATACGATTATTTTGTCCAAACAGTTCTGACTTAATTCACTTAGATAGAAAGCTTTTCTTAAAACTGCCTTTAATATTAGTAAAAAAAACAGATCTATTACATAACATAAAAGAAATCTAATAAAATATGTATTTTCCTAAAGTTGGCAAGTGATAGTACCAATCATTTTCACATAAAAGTTAAATGCAGTCAAGATTATCTTCCATAACAGACACAATGAAAGAAATACATGATTCTTCACGAGAGTTTTTCCATCTTACCTGCTGGTTTACAGGAAAGTTTCTGTTGATTTTTTTAATCTGCAATGATAGATAAATAATCAAAGTGAGAACAACAGAGATGAAGTAACATAAGGCCCCTCAAATTTTATGAGAACCTATTTTCAGTGAGTTAACCTAAACCGGTATCTATACTGACGCACTAAAATCACTGCCTATCAATCACCTCTTATGAACATTTCTAAATTAGCTATCAAATCGTTCCAATTTCATATGCAAACATTTCAAAGGACTCCCACCTAATAATTTTCTCTTTATGAGAAACAAAAGCCTATGTTTCACACAATTTAAAATGACAATCTACTAAGAGCACAGAGAGTAAGTTTTCAAAATGTTATTTTCCACTTTGAAGTCATATTATATTCAATTGTTACAGCATGTAAGAGAACAGAGGAAATGGAATATTCCAGCGCTAAAGGATGATGTGTGTGTATCAAAATACTTTCAGCTAGGACCTCGAATAAAATAAATATTTACATGAAGACCATTTATTGAACAACATGTCTTACGAATTTAAAATAAATTTTCAGAGAAAGAGTTTCCTCTGTATTAAGTCATGTAAACTAGCTTAAAAAACCAAATGAAAATGAACATCAGATTTAGACAAATGACCTTACACAAGGTCTCTGTTCAACAGAAGTTTTACTGATTAAAACCGGTTTTCACCTTTCGCTCGGTTTCCAGGGACCCCTGAGAAGCGCTCTCTGCGGCTATGATCTCACATCAGACTAAGACAGGCCATTTCACTTAGAAGTTATTTCGGTGAATTGTTTTATTTTTTCCTTTTTTTCTAGTTTTAGTCCCCTTTGTCTTACTGAGAAATGTGAATTAAGAGGAAATGTAATGAACAGGGTGCACAAGGCTGGAGAAGCACCAAACGACTCAGCTAAGAAAACAGACTGACTGGGGGGACACGTGTCTCTTAAAACACGGAAGAAAATCAAATTTGAGAAATTGATGTGATTATGTGATTTCCACAGAGCCATGTACAAAAAGCCTGTCTTTCTTGCATTGATCCGACCATTTCAAAGCAGTTTTTACTCTGGTGAGGAATCAGCTCAGGAAATCTCTGAAACTATTGGTGCCTTCAGCTAAAATCAGGATAGTTCAGAGATGTAGACAGAAAGAGCAGGACTCTAATCATGTTTTACTGACCAATCAAACAATCCATGTTGAGAACGTTGTGGAACTATGCCTTTTATTAGGTTTTAAGGATTGCTATAAAATTCTACCAATGTTTTATGTGAACCACTGTCTTCGAGGATGTACTGTCCAGCCTTGTGTCTTTCAGTCCCCCAACATGTATTTTAGTTCTCTGAATAATGCAGAACGTATGACTGAAGGGAAGTAACTGACACCGCTTTGCCTGACATTTACTTAAAATGGCATTCAGTGAAAACCGCCTTTCAGAATCAGGCCTAGGCCATCAAGCTTGCTGAAACGGACTTCCCCCAGGTTTGTGCAAGGAAACAATATACAGTGCTCCATTTCCGGTTTTTTCCTGAATCATACTGGAACATCTTCTAAACAGGAATTCAGTACCTCGAATGAATTGGATAGGCAGGTACTCTCAGATTTATAGCACAGACACGTGCACACACACACACACACACACACACACACACACACTGATGATACACGGTGCTACGTTTTTATGACGGGGACAACCTGGGGAGCCCTATGAGGGTTTCCTGGTTAATCTGGGTTCATGCGGTCTAACCAGAGAATACGCTGAGTGATTTTAACTTGAGATTGAAAAATAGTTACCTGAACAAAAGTTTTTATTAAAATGTGTGAAAAGACCAAAAGAAAGCAAATGAATTCTTTTAAGTCACCACAGTGTGAATGAGAAATTAAGCAAACTGAGTCTCTTTACAGCCCTCTAGGCCTGGAGGTAGCAGGGTAAATGTGTAAAGCAGTGTTCCATTAAAAATGGCCTTTTCCTGAGTTTTTCCTCTTCATGCTACTTAGCGTTATCTAACATTGTTTATTTTAATTTATTTTTGTGTTATGATTCCCTGAAAAAAAGTTCATGAAATCATAGATTTCCACCTGTTAACATCACTCTTTTAAAAAGCTTTTTTACAGCGGTCCTGGGGACTGAGCCCAGGCCCCAGTGTGCGCTGAGCACACGCTCTACCGCTGAGCTGCCCCACCCCGGTTTGCACCGCTCCTTGCACTCAGAAGTCCACTAAGTCTTGTCCGCCCAGCTCGGTGATGAGCTAGTGAAGAGACAGGCGACTCGGAACAAAGAGTCTCACTCTTGTATTTGACTAACTTAGTCCTGAATGTAAGTTACTTCTAAAGAAAAAAAAATTCTAAATTCTTAGCTTTGAATGTCTATAGTACTTTCAGTGGCTTCCAAACCTAGAGTTTATGCCGTACATAGAAGAACAGGGAGGAAGGAATGCTTGATGATGTAAAAGCAAGTTGCCAGCTCACAGGGAGAACAGTCTCTGGGCTGAGACAAAAATACGGGGGGAGAGAGAGAGGCTCAGAGAGGAGAGAGAGGCTCGGCACTCTGGCCAAGGCGTGAAGCGCACATCGGTCTGGGGAATCCAGGTGGGAGCGCTCTGGGCTCCTCCCCAGGTGCTCACGGAATCCCCAGGTCCAGGGTGGTTTCCAAATGACAAAACAGCTGTAACCAGAGAAAGCGTTTCAGTCTGAAGGAGGGAATCCAAGCTCTTTCACGCCTGACTGGTAAGGAAATGACTAGGACGCTGGAGATCCCGGCGGGACACACACGTCAACGAGTGCATCACAGACAGAGGGTGACGCCGGGCCACCTGGAAGGAACTTCACAGAGAGGTCCCAAGGACAGGGTCTCCGCAGGGAGGAGGGAGGAGGGGGGACAAGGAGACCTGCAAGCCCAGAATTTCCCCTGATCACTGACTTCTGACGCTGGACTGGCTGGGACACTGGGAACCTCCAAGACAGATCACAGCGCTGGCAGAAAAGGCAGATGGAGGGCAGCGAGCCTCAGACTTCTGTTCACAAAATTCTTATGAAAACTGACCTGAGTGCTTATCCAGCAAATCACCACACACAGCCTTCTGAGCGGGACTCCTCCCACCTGCTGCACCTGACCTGACAGTGACCTACATCCTGACCTTGACAGTGACCTACACCCACTCAGCTGTGGAGGACATTCTGGCATTCAGTCACCAGGTTCATCATGTGACAACAAGAGACGTCATAGGTGAAGGTGCGCACTCCTGTAACTTTCTTCTTGATAAAAGACGGATGAGTAACAGCAGTATTTCAGGTCTGCCCTTCTGTCACACTTACACCCTCCGTCTAGGGTAGCATTTTTAAAAAGCAAATCTTCAATTGCCATTTCTTAATAAATGAATTAATC
Source organism: Vicugna pacos (assembly GCF_048564905.1). Classification (NCBI taxonomy): domain Eukaryota; kingdom Metazoa; phylum Chordata; class Mammalia; order Artiodactyla; family Camelidae; genus Vicugna; species Vicugna pacos. The sequence goes on from NC_133015.1 coordinate 25,518,200, forward strand.
CCTGCCCAGAATCCCATATCCCTCAGACCCTCGTGATCTGGCCCCTGCCCCTCACAGGAGTCCCCGGCGTCCCGGGTCCCGGTCTGTACAGACCTCGGGGACACACGTCTTGTGGAGGTTTTGCTCACAAGCTCCCCGGACCCCCACCTGCTCGCTCTCCTTCCTTCCTCCCTCCCTCTCTCTCTCCCCTTCTCACCGGGTAAGAATCTTCATCTTTTTTATTATGTCTACCTAAGGTGCACAGAGATTAAATGGGATTGGTTAAGTTGCCCCGGGACATGGCACAGCCTGGTTCTGTCTGACACCACAGGCTTTGCTCTTGGACACACATTCGAGAACCATGTCGCCATGAAAGCATTTCTGAAAACCCACGCAGAAGTGGTCAGTGGCCTTCCCTGTGGTCCTGCCTGTGGGTCCGGCTGACTTTGCCTTGTTCTCGGTGCAGGTACTTCTGACCTCCCTGCACCGGAACCTTAACCGCAGACCGTCCTTCCCACCTCTTCTGCCCTCGGCCTAGCTCTGGGCCCGTGTGACCCCGCATGCCCTGTCAATCACAGCCAGATGGCTGGCGGGGAGGGCTCAGGGGGCGTCACGCGCTGCTCCCACCTTCTCAGAATCCCGGACCTGAACCCAGACCGTGGCCCCAGCCCCTGCTGCTGCCGCCTGGACTGCAGCATATCCCCAGGGCTTGTGCAAGGCTCCCGGCTCTGACCCGGAAACCTGTAAGCGGCTCAGCCGTCCTAATTCTTCTTAACGAGGGTCAGACTTAATCCCCTTTCTTAGTCGAAGCTGAGAGCCTTGTAATTTGTCCACTTTGCTAATGATTTCCATATAAACAAATCAACAAAAATGCAAAACTAACGGAAGTCACTAGACTGGTATGTATTTTGGGCTACTGGCAGCAGCTGGCACTAAGACCTCACATCCTCTTGCTATGACAAAACATTTCATGTTCTAATTGTATCAGAAATTCTGGGAATTTAATTTTTATGACAAATCTCAACATAAAAAATTTGACATTTACTTTAAATTTTAGATTCACTGAGAACTAAAAACAAAAACCTGTTTGTGAACGAGACGTGGTTTATAAAAAATGACTAGGCAATTTTGAGGTGTTTGAATATTAAATACAGATAGTAGTTTTCCTAAATTTGAAAAAAAAAGAAATAGAAAAAATGCTTTTTAATCAACCTAATAAAAATAAAATTAATAATTAACCTCAAATGAAATACAAACATTCATTCCTGAATGTCAAATGTCTTCCAAATTAAAATATTATCCGGTGGTTTTATTCTACTGCAGCTATTTTTAGACCTTTATGGGCTTGTCAAGAGTAAATGGTCAAATACGCCCAAGGGCATTTAAGATTCATCTTGGGGGGCGGGTACACAATGCACTACAGAATCACAACAATTAAAACACGGTTTTACCACTGCAAAGCCAAACACACCAATGACTTTTGATAGAAAATCAAAAATTGAATCTAAAATATATATTATTGAGTTAATGATAAAGATTGTATTTTAAATTTGAACAGAAAACAATGCCGGGATAATTGGTTAATTCCTTGAAAAACAATGTATCACCCACTAACTCCCCCTGCGTCTGTGTTTAATGTAATGCACACACATTTAAGATGGGGCGGGATGGCCTGAGGCACACCTACCTTCCTATTCATAGTGACCAGAACGGGAAGGTGCATTTAATGAAAGCATTTTATTTAAAGACATCTGAGAACACCATCCTCCCCCACCCCCAACTGTAAGGAGGGTGAGCTCCTGGCTTCAAACACAACACCTCAAGGCATTCGCTGAATTTTGAATCTGAACATGACAAAAGGCTAAAAGAGATTAATCTGAAAATCTATGAAAACAGACAAGAGTTTAAGAAATGTATGCTGAGACAGAAGCGAGGACAAGCCAGAGGCGGTCAAGGAGAGGGGGTCCGGAATGGACCTGTCCTGGAATCAGGCTTGCTCTCAGCCCAAGGCCTGGCGGCTGTATCTTTGGGGCAGGAAAAACACAGAGCCTTACAAAAACCTCAACCCAGCCTTGATGCAGCTGGATTTAGACGTCGGTCTTAGTTTACAAGACTAAAGAATGTTCATACTCTGATTCTTTTTCTAGACACCTCTATTAAGATGTAATTAGCAATGTTTTCACTGATTAATATGCCAAAAATCATGGGGCACTATTTCAGTAATGATATATTTTAAATGATGTGTGTGTCAAACAATAATCCATTCACTAATTATGACATTAACAAACAGCAAAATCCCTATCAGCCCATTAAATGGAGGTGATGTCAGGATGCAATTACTGTCATGGGAAAATGTTCACGTTTAACGTTAACTGAACAAAGGATGACATCACCCACACAGGAGAACAGTCGTTTCCTTTTATGTGTGTAAACAAGTTACGCATTTTAATGTGTACATAACACATGCACTAACAAAAACACTGGCAATAAATATACCATTATTACTGCAATACATTTTCTTTCTTTATTTGTTTTTTGGGGGGTGGAGGTGATTGGGTTTATTTATTTATTTCTAGAGGGAGTGCTGGGGATCGAATCCAGGACCTTGTGTATGCTAAGCGTGCACTCTACCACTGAGCTGTACCCTCCCCCCTACATTTTCATTTTTATCCTCTTCTGCACTTCAATAAATAATTAAAATTTAAAAATACTATGATAGCACAAATTTTAAAACATATCTTTTTACCAGGTCTATTACCTCAAATGGCAAATAGGGCTTAGGGTCTGAATCTGTAGGAAACAATATGCCCAAGAGATGTGAAAGTTAAGTACTGGAGACACACTCTTGCAGAAGGAGAATTTTAAATAATTTTTAAGGGAAAGAACAAATTGGAAACCCAATGTGAGAAGAATCTTCACATTGTGGATGAAATGGAATAGAAAAGAAAGTTATTTTCAAGATCCTAAAATTTATTACTAAAAATAGTTCTTGCTGCATCTCATCTACATATTTTTATAGATGTTTAATCACATTGAGAAAAAGCTGCCTCTTATTTTGTCAAACATCTTCACCCTTTATTTTGTTTTCCCATCTTATTTTACTACATTAGTGCCTTTCTTTTTCTTATGGGAATCTTTGTACTGATGAAGTCTTTTTAAAGAAACAAATATTTAAAACCACATAGCAATATGAATTTATTGCTGCGTTATAAAATTTTAGTTTAAATTCAGTAGGTTTTTCATTAGAGACTCTTCATTAGAACTTTAAACTTTAAGTTTGTGATTTTGCTTAAAAATCGAGGGGTACATGTAAAGGCAAAGAAAGCTTACATCACAAAACCTTTCAGCTAATATTTCTTACACTAAAGAACTGAAAAAATAATGATAATTCTACCACTTTACAATTTTACCCAACATCAAAAGTGAACATCTACTTAAACAGCATGAACTGTATTTTAAGTAACAATATAGACCTTGTCTGATGTCTGAACGCCGGGGGAAATGATAATGTGTCCCTTTTTTTCTTTGAAAGCATTTAATTGAATATTAATGATGGAAACCCTTAAAGGAAGTTAGTTATTGCAGATATGTTAAATTGAGATAAGAATAATTACATGACTGGTTCTAATAAAGAACTGCTTGGACTTGATTTATTAAAAATAAAATTTGAAGTCACTAGAGTGCCCATCTGCTTTAAATATCACTCTAATTTTTTAATTCCTTAATTTCCTATATTCAAGTTCAGCATCACCAGTTGTGCCCAGCAATGAAAGCAGAAGTATCCTCCCCCGACATTCTCTTTAGACAAAGGGAGATGCAACAGGACATTTAAATAGTCCTTTACACAGTTTTTCCTCCTCCCACTTCAAATGTTTAGGGATTTTTTTTTCCAATTAAAGGTTTACAGGTAAGTGAAAAGCTTACATTTAAAACCTGTGTCTTAATTCTGTTACTCTTTGCTGTTTAACCCTCATGTACACGTCGGCTTTGACGGCTGGGGAGGTGTGTTCCCCGGATGCACATTGCTTACAAGGTGTATTTTCCCAGGAAAAATTAATTGTGAAGATTTGTCCAAGCAAATAAATCCTATGGAAGCAAGAACCCACCGTCCAGCTCCCCTACAGGTCTGTGGCTAATACCAGCCAGCAGACGTGTGAGGGCCTGGAGACAGCTTCACCCTGCAGGCACAGGCCCTCCCGGGGATACACGGCGCTGGTGTGTGGGCTGCCGCCGCCGCGCACCAGTCCTGCGGCTGCTCAGACTCTGCCTTGACCAGGGAAGGGAAGAATCAGAAATGATCTTTGCCGCAGGAGCCCCCATTTCAGCTCATTTTTTTCACCCATTTTCCCCTGAACCTGGACTCTCTGCCCTTGCTACCTTGGTTGTTCCCCATGCCTGTAGGTGCAACTTCAAAAGCACGCCATGTTGCTTTCAAAAGCCTGTCTGCTAACAGTACATCGATATTTTGAGATGATTAAAGGCACTGTCTTAAACTTTATTTTCTAGTCCAAGAATTTTAAAATTTTACCTATCATCGTTTTTAAGATTAGAACACATGTATGACACTTTTCACACATAGTATACACACACACACACACACACACACACACACACATCTTCATGGTGAATGAGCCGCCCGAAAGCTGAACTAGGTTGCAGCCATTTACAAATGTCTGTTTCTTCACTCACAGCTGACGCCATTTGTTCTCCCACGAACTCACTAGACGCCAGACGTGACTGTGGGTTGGACACCAAGTGAATGCCAAGGATACCAGATTCCTATGCGCAGAATCATCTGGCATAGGTGACAGGTAATTCTGGGCCTTTGGCACGCGTGGTACAGCAGGTAACAATGCGTGCGGAGAGGGAGGAGGGGTCCTTGCGCGGGCAGCGTGGGAGCCCTGGGTTTCAGGAAGTGATGGATGTGATGAGATGTTCTTTATCTGCCGGGAGTGGTCAAAGGTGAAGGAAATAGGTTTGACCATTGCCAGATGACCCGTCAGCAGTCCTGGCGAGGGGGACGCACAGGCCTCACAGCTGAGGACTCAGACAGGACTCTGGGTCTGCGGCTGCCTCTGCTCGCCGGTGCTCAGCTCTGAAGCTCCGTCTTAAGAGGAGGGGAGTCCAAGAAACACTGAATCGAGGGGCCACAAGCTCAAAATGTTCGTGGACACCTTCCTTTCCACGCAAGCCTGCTACCAGGTGAGCCCGGAAGGCTTGGCATCTGGAGGTCAAAGGTGTTTCCTTGGACTCACTTCTTCAGAAACAGAGCCTGAGGAAGAGCCACAAGGGTTAAACTGCTCTTGAGCGAGCATGTTCAACCCTATGGAAGCAAGAGTCACAGGCAAATGGACGTGAGGCCGGGCAGCAGAAGGCAGGCGTCCACCAGGGGGCAGTGGCCATGGTCTCTCAGCCGGTGACCGTGGGTTTGTCACCAGGGAGCGACGCCTTCAGAGCGTCACGTGGACACTGTGCTTCCCAGCGGTCCGTCTGCCGAGGGACGGCGGCCACCTACAGCTTGCTTCTTTCCGGCCCTTGACTTCCACCGGACAGTGCAGGTCCCGTGGGGCGTAATCACCCCCTGGTCCTCCTGAGTGGCCGTTAGTCTGGGAGCAGCTGGGGGGCGGGCCCGGCGGGGTCAGCCCTGGGGCTGGGGGCATGACGGAGCCCTGCCGAATCCAGCCCGAGGTGGGAGCGGTGGCGGAAGGGGCGGTGTGTGCGGGCGCTGCGTCTGCAGCTCCGAGGCCTGAGCTGCCAGGAGCTGGGGACGCTATGGCCGGGAAGAGAGGCAGAAGCATCAGGCCCGGGGGGAGGGGCTGGGGGCCGGGGGCGACTGCACCAAGGCGGGCACAGCACCGCGTCCAGTGAAACTGCCCATCTGATCACGATCGCACTGTTCAGTTAACCTCCAAGCAGATGCTCTGGGTTGTGCAAATAAGAATCAGCTACTATTTTCCAATGTCAACCTTGACTTCTGGTGAGGAGTTTCCTGAGAGCCAAAGCAGGTTAGTTACTGCACCGAAACTCCTCCTGACGAGATACGCCAAGTCAATCACGTAGAGAGCGAAGACGTGACAGCAAAGAATACGCGCGCAGCACAGGCCCGGCTGGCCCTTGCGCTTCCTCTGCTTCGGCTTCCTGGCTGCCACGGCTCGACCGCCCTGTAACCAGTTCCGGCTGCCACCGGCGAGCCTGGCGCTCCTGTTTTGGTCTGTGAGGAGAAGCAGTGCAGAAAACGACGTGCTAGCACAGAAAAGTGCATCTAAGGGCACAGAAACGTCAGCAGCCGTAAAGGGAGGAAAGTCGCCTTCGGTGGCGCCCATGCCGGTCAGAACCGCACTCCAGAAGCTCTGATCACAGACTCGAGTTCCTTTTCGGTAAATCTGCTTTCTTCTAGGCTTTATTTTGTCATGACTTTCAATTCACCTACGAGCTTCGTTGAGTCCTTTGAATGCGGAAGACGTGATAAAAGTTTTTCCTTCAGCTTTTCACACCCCACGGTATTATGGGAAAAATATTCCCTTTCTTTTCAAGTTGCAAGTGTTTGCCATTCAGTACAGCAGCTCTCTGTGGATTATGTATGACTCCCAAATAAGTTTTTTTTGCTCCTGCAAGTAAATGGGTAAAATGTAGGCAGACGGGTGAACTACATCCTGATGGGCTCGAATGGCTGGTGAACTGAGTGTGCGTGAGTCCTGAGGGCTGCGATCGTCCCACAGAAATCAGAGGGGTATCGGCTGTTCATGCGTTATCTTGAGAATTTATATGCTTTTAGTATTAAGCAATGCAGTAGATATTGTTGGTCGTCTGACTCAAAAGCCATGCACACTTCTTTTCTTGGTGACATCTCACCATAAATGCTAGAAAAAGTAGAGACTAGCCATGCCACCGCCCAGCCACTCACCCCCCAGAACTGTCACGGGCTGAGTTCAAGAGGAAAGCGAGCAGTATTAGTCCAGTAAAGGGATTCTGGGAATTTTTGTCTTATCTTGATAAAAGGGGAGACATGTGGCTGGTGCTACTTACACCTGCTTCCCTTTCTTTCCTGTTCTGAACACTGAAGTGATGTTTGGAACTGCTGCAGCCTTTGTGTGACTATGAGGTGGCAAACATAAGGTAAAAGCCAGTACTCTAAGGGTAGTGGATAACAGTAGCGATAATGCGTGCAGACAGGGGATGGGTTCTGGGTAGATGGTGGCTTCCAGCAAATGGCACCATCCACAATTATTTTCATGTGGGGAAAAAACTCAACTATTTACTCCATCAGCACTCAGGGTGTCTCTAATTTGTTACTGAAAGCATTCACAACTGATACATTTGAGGGAGAGAGTCTAATCTTTTCACATAATATGAATTGTATGTCTTGAAAATCCCACATATGCAATCATACACTATCATTTAAGATCATACTAATTCTCAATGAACCTTTAAGAATAGAAGCATATTATATATATTCATATCTATCTGTCTGCATACACACACACACACACACACACACACACACAAATGATACATTTCAAGCAACATATTCCATTCCAATAAAGGAAATGTGTGCATAGGACAAATATGGAAGAATTTAGACCAGAGGAGATTCTTTTATGTTAGTAGGTAACCTTGGGAGAAGTGGCACATGAAATTCTCTGTGTATTGGTCAGGGTTTATCTTAGCGCTGCAGCGGTAGAGAACGATGGGAAAGGGCAGACCCATGAAATGTGGCTGAAAGAGAGCTCTGCTTTTTACCTGTTCCTCTGTCTCTTTTAAAGACGAGGGACTGTGTGCAGATCTCTGGCTTGACAAATCAGAGCTGCCTAATGGTCTAGTCACCACTGGACATTTATTTAACTCATTTTGTCCAGTTTTACCAACATTCTGTTATCCAAACAACCATCTCTCAGAAGAGGAAGAATCTCAGAGACAACGGGACAAAGCCAAGACTGCACCCTCACGTGCAGTGAGCAAATCGATGCTGCATTTGCCAGCGGCTCAGGGATCCAATCATTTAATCTAGAGGGAAACTGCAGAGAAGAGAAGCGCCGACGTCTCAGCGGGCTTTCAGGGCCGGCGGGTCGGAAGTCTCTCACTGAGCCCTCGCAGGGACGGAAGCTAACCTACGGTCTGCTTCTGAAGGGGCTCACGAAGCCCCGACCTACGCGTCTGTGGACCCCAAAGCCTGGCTCCCTCCACGCGGCAGGGACGGCTTGGCCAGCGCATCGGCGTGAACCCCTGTGACCAGACAGCGAGCGCTCGGGGCTGCCCTTCCAGCTCCGGCTTAGTGCCTACAGACCCCTTCCCCAGCGCTGCCGTGTGCCCGCCCCACTCAGGCTCGCAGCCCTTGGTCTCTTCCACTACCTTAGTCTTCGATTACACTCTGTGTTCCCTGCCACACTGTGTGTGTGCGTGTGCGTGTGAATAGCGCTGTGACAGAGACCGTTAATACCACGAACATTTTCAAGTTACGGTGAGGTCAGCCTTGACTTGAGGAGTTGATCCTGGGGACGTTCCAAAATCGAACCTCCCCTTAAGGATTTGTATTCTGCTGGTGACGTCACAGGTTCCGCCGCCCTGGCGTTCAGTGACCTCAGGTGCCCAGTTGTTTTAGGGACATATCTATACTGCCCTGTCTGGCAAGGCTCTGGCTCAGCAACTCGGAGACACGCGTTTCCAGGAGCATTAAACTTCCGACAGTTCGCTGGGATGTCGTAGGCAAACAGTCTCTTACTTTATTAAACACCGATTTTAGTTAAGACAAGTCTTACCTGCGATAGTCATCATTTTGAAAAAAAACGGACATTTGAAACCACAGACATAGGAAGACATGTTTCAAACTGACAACCTGTTCCCAAAAAGTAATTGAGATTTATGAAAAACTCACTTATTTTGGTCTAAACTATTTCATTTTGCCCAGGACCAGTGACAGTCTCCGTATTAGGTGAGTTCATGTGTGTGCCTCACTCTACAGCCTCGCTCTTGCGTGGCGACGCCCTGTCACTCTGCATAAAATGCCTTTGCCGCCAGTTCACCTACTTTGCCCTTTTTCATTGTTCGTCCGCCGACTTCAGGGAGCGGCCCTCACCTCTCTGAGGGGTGCACACTCAGCCTCTCAAAGCATTTCTCTGTGTGACCTATGACAGCTGCAATTGCACATTTCCCTGTGTGCTTGTTAAATTAATACCTCCCCTCCCCACTAGACTATGTGCTCCATGAGGGCAAAGACCATTTTTGTTCATTACAGCCCTAATACCTATCAAACTGTAGGCCCTCCAAAGTATTTACTAAATGAAACGATGGCTGAATAAATCAGGGAGCTGACAGTTATCCTGAAAATACGTTAGTATCTGGGATCAGTGTACATACATGTAACAATGATGGAAGTACACGTGTTCATGTTAATGTATATACACATCCTTATGCATCTTTTACAGTAAACCCTTTATTTTAAAATGGTTTAGATACAAAAAAAGTGTATATAGATTAACTCACAGGCCTATCACTGCCCTTCCTTCCCACATCCTAAGCCTGGATCTGGAATCATTTTTCTTTCCTTACAAAAATACCCTTCAAGAAAGCTGGACAGCTGCATAGAAATCAGTGAAATTAGAACACTCCCTCACATCACACAAAAAAATTAACTTAAAATAAGTCAAGACACTATATAAACCTCCTGGAAGAAAACACAGGCAAAACATTCTGTGACGTAAGTGTCAGCAGTGCTCTCCTAGGGCAGTCCACCCGGGAAACAGAAATAAAAGAAAAATAAATGGGACCTAATTAAACCGATAAGTTTTGCACAGCAGAGTAAACCATAAGCAAAACAAAAAGGCCACCTATGGACTGGGAGAAAACACCTGCAAATGATGAGCCTGACAAGGGCTTGACCTCCAGAACATGCAAACAGCTCGCACAGCTCAACAGCAAAGAGCAAACAGCCCCACCCAAAACGGGCAGCAGACCTGAACAAACAGTTCTCCAGTGAAGACATACCACGGCCAGCAGGCACATGAGAAAGTGCTCAGCATCACTAATTATCAGAGAAATGCAAATCAAAACTACAATGAGGTGTCACCTCACACCAGCCAGAATGGTCATCACTAAAAAGCGCACAGACGACAAATGCTGGAGAGGCTGTGGAGAAAGGGAGCCTCCTGCAGTGCTGGGGGGAATGCAGGTTGGTGCAGCTGTTATAGAAATCAGTATGGAGGTTCCTTAAAAAACTAAAAATAGACTTAACCATGTGACCCAGCAGTCTCATTCCTGGGCATCTATCCAGAAGGAACTCTAATTTGAAAAGTCACCTGCACCCCAAGTTCATAGCAGCACTATTTACAATAGCCAAGACATGGAGATAGCCTAAATGTCCATCAATGGATAATCGGATGAAGAAGCTGTGATATATATTTACAATGGAACACTACTCAGCCATAAAAAGTATAAAATAACGCCACTTGCATCAACACGGATGGACCTGGAGATTGTCATACTAAGTGAAGCAAGTCAGAAAGAGGAAGAAAAATACCACATGGTATCACTCATACGTGGAATCCAAAAAGGAAAAAAAGAGGGAAAGACACAAATGAACATATTTACAAAATAGAGAGAGACTCACAGACACAAAGAACAAACTTGTTACCGGGGGAAGGGGAGCTGGGAGGGATACGCTGGGGGTGGGAGGTTCGCAGATGCTACCTACCAAGTATGAAATAGACAAACAAGTCTCTTCTGTGCAGCACAGGGAGCTACGTTCAACATCTTATAATAACCTCTAATGAAAAAGAAAGTGAAAAAGAATATACGTGTGTGTGTGTGTGTGTAGCTGAATTAGAGGATTAACCTGAAGCAAGCACTGTTTTTCACAACTCTTGAATTCTACCTTCACAAATCTGTTCAAATCCACTTCACCCAAAATAACAGCACACGACCAATGGGAACCGGTTTCGGCTTAGCTGGAACCCATTCCAGGAAGCCCCAGCCTCGGTCACCCTCCCTCTCTGCAGGGAAAGCATATAACTTGAGGAAAAGGAACGTGCTTCCGTGAAGCCCAGCTTTGAGACACATCTCCCAGAAGCACCATCTTCCACTAGACATGTTTACCAAATGCACGTAATTATTTCAGAGCCACCTTGAATAATGGTAAAGTAAAATTAAAATCATTTTGTCTAAATCTTTCTCACTTTATATTCAATAACCTTCTGGAAAAAAATTCATTGAGCAACATAATTACAAGGAATTTCCACATAAAACACTATGAAAATCTCCCTATTTCACACAATTATTGCTGCTGGGAATCGGCGAGCAAAGGGAACAGACAACGGCCAGCACGTTGCTTCAGTGATTGCAGCTGTTGTCTTCTCTTTTTTTGTTTTTTTCCCTCTAAGTTCCTCCTGCACCCATCCTCCAACGGTCCATACACTAAAACATGATTCATTATTTAAGTGTTCCTAAAATACTATTACTTTAATATTCCTCTTTTCCTTCTAGTCATTTGACCTCATCTCTATAGCATGATCCTCTTACTTTTAAACTTACTTTACATGCATTTCTAATTTATTTTTATGCAGGCTAATCTCTCGAGCGGACAGGCAGACAGACAGATGCTTTAGTGATCACATGCCAAATGTCTACTTCCAGTCGTTTAACTAATGTCAACACTGCAATGTTTGTGAAGCTTAGATGCAAAAGCACTCTTGGGCTGATACACTGGACTAAGACTCTCAGGACAGAGTGATTTTCTTCAAACCAGTATCCACAATGGCTTTTACGATGGATGTGCAGTGGCCCATTCTTAGACAAATACCATGCAGTTGATGCAAAGTTACATCCGTATTATACGAAGAAATCCACCAAGGCTGGTAAACCCTGGCAGGTGTTCTGCAATCACTACTCACATTGTGCTTTGTGAGGTTGGAGATGTTCGTCGCTATTGCTTGCAGCCACTCACTGCAGTCTTCAGCCGAGAGGCACTGGAGGGTTCCGCTGCAGACCCCGTCCACTGCCGTGACTTGAAAAGCGTTCTGCCTGCGGAGATGTCACAACAAATTAGACCGAAGCATCATCTCGCTTGTCTCTTAGCAACTTGAAATAGTTATCTGTTCGAAAGCTCTTCTTTCAAACAGTATAAATGCAGCTTCAAATTCATATTTGCTTACTTCTCATAAAAATATGTTTTTAAAAGGAGCCCTCAGGATGAATGCAGGCAACACACGATTCTGAGGTACGAGAAAGCATTCTGAGATTCAGATGGATCTGGAAAACCTCTGAGATGTCAAATGTACGTTACGTAAGTGGAAAACAGCTAAGACATTGACGGGGCTTCTTTCCCCGCGTGCCATGGAATCACATGTTGGTGTTTATCGTTTTGGGTACCATCGCCTCCTCTTGCCATTTTTCAGTGCATTTTCTGATGTCACAGAATGGACACACAAAAGCCACACACCCAGAGACTGGGCATCATACCACGTGACGTCAGGAGCTGGAGCATGTTGTCAGCTGTGGAACCAGCTGTTACCCACCTTCTCAAGCGGTTTGGGACAAGAGGTTCATAGCTCCTCACCTGCTCTGAATACTCACATTTGAAGTTTACGTGCGTGTGGTGCACGACCACCACGCTTGACTCAAAATGCAGCAGTCGGCCTAAGTGTCTCTATAATCCTCCACTGAGATTTTGCTGTTTTTGTTGTTGTTAGAGAAAATTAAATGGAGCCATTGACAAAAGTGCTGTAGAATTTAAAGCAGCTTCCTACAGCTCTAATTGTTCACTTTTTTTCCTGTATCAGGCTCTTGCATGTTTCGATATAAGCTTAATGGAGAGGAATAGATTTAAAGAAAACCCCAAATGAATGAAAAGTAGCCAAATCCTCATGTTTGAGAATTACTCTGTGACGCGACACAATATACTTCAGAAAATGCACAAATTATATTTAAATCCCAGCCCGTTTTGAAGCAATAGAAAAATTCTTTAATTCAGTATTCAAAATGTGATGTAAATGGCATACATTTATATGTTTTTCTCCAATTAAATAGTTTTTCTCTCTCTTCTGAGTTTTTTGAGTAGGGGTTTGTAGATTCTACACGTGATTTCATCTCCACAAGCAAAGACCCCACACGAGGGGCATGTGTCTGGCCCAGGACCACCACGGGGGCCGCTTCGCTCTCCCGTCCCACGAGACTGGTCCGGTCTCAGAACTGGACGCGAGGCAAACCTTTCCCATCCGGGCACCCTGCATCCACATTATGAACATCTCCAGAGAAACCTGCTGCAGACCAAGCGCTTTCTACTGATAACAGGAAGTGTTCAAATATTCTTTTTCGTTTGCTCTTAAAAATACACAAAAAGCCTAAGAAGGGACAACTATTCTTCCTCTCTTTGAAATGACGTTCTTTTGAATTTGTGACAAGAAAAGAATACGCTAAGCACAAGAAGAATATTGCAACTTGACCTGAATTTCTTAACTTAATTTTGATATTCAAGAGTGAGCGAGAGATCTGCAGTGCACGGAAGCTCAGCTCTCCGTGCGGGAACCAGTCTGCATTTAGTCGCACACGGTTCTCTCTGCTCGCTGGTCATCACAACCGTTGCTTCATGCACCGCAAGTTGCAGTCTGTCCTGAACATCGCCGTCCTCTCTGCTGTAAATGCGTCGCGGCGCCTGGGTACCTCGGTTGGTTAAAGCCAGCGCCCCGGAGCCAGTCTGCCGTCCGTGCAGTCACACGCGCCGCGACGTCTCCACGCAGAGTCAGTCTGAAGACTGACCTTTCGTAAACCCGGGCTAAGCTGCCAACATACATCACCGTCTACGATGTTTCCACTTTTTGGCGGGTTTGTCAGAAACCCTTTCAGGAATACGAGCGAAGCATTTGAACGGGCTCTTTGCTTCCATGTGGCCTCTTGGAAGGCAGACGGGGCGTAAGGACGGCAGCCTGGGCCCCATTCCTGCCTCTGTTAGAATAAATAAGAACACTGGCAACTGAGGCTACTTCGTTGTGCCTCGATTTCCCTAAAAGAAAATGAGCAAAATATCCTTTACGGATTCAGTCAGAATTTATGCAGTAACTGGTAGGACCCAGACGCTTTCACGTATCACAGAAGCTCGCAAATGAACCACCGCCATGTGGTCCCGACTGCGGTGTCTGGGGCAGCTCAGTGACGACGTCTGTCACCCAGCACTGAGGGGCAGCGGCAGTGCGCGGCGGTGTCTGCAGCTTTCAGAAAATGTCATTTTTGGGTCAAGATAATCAGAAATTGTCAAGCCAAAACTTATGTGTTTCATCTTGTTTGATCGTACGCTCTCTGAAATCAATAAGATGCATTACCTGTTAATTCGGTTTTGTGCTGTGAGACATTAAACTTTAGCCACAATTATTGTAGCCTTGAGGGTCCCCGGGCTAAATGACAATTCTTTGTACACACACACACACACACACACACTCACTTGCTGAAAGAAAGCAGTTGCATGGCTAGAGTTGGGTAACCTAGACTTCTGAGTGCAGGGTTTTTTCCCACTCTTTGCTCAATATTGTCTTATATTTTTCTAAGGATTCCTGATCACTTTTCTGGCAATAAAAGTTATTCTCCAGTGTTGCTGAATTTTAAACTAGGTTTATTCATTTAAAATTCAAATTTAGTTTCCCTTTATATGAAAAATACACCACACACCAAGCATTCATAACTACTTTTCAGCACAGCAGGATCCCCATGAATATGCATGCACTTCTTGTGCGCTCGGTTAAGTGGTGCATGCTTGGATTCACTGCTGCTCTTAGACCACATGAAGGCAGGTGTATGTGATGTTCAGTTTGTGAGGAGTGAACAGGCGAAGGCAGAGGGAGCAGGCATTTTCAGCACGAGGAAGAGGTGGAGAGACCAAAATGTGCAAGTCTGCAGCGGCGGGGATCCCCTGTCCACGAAGGGCAGCGGGGAGCCCACGGAGAGGCAGGCCAGCCCGAGGAGGAGGGTGTGAGCCTCGTGTGAGCAGCTCAGAGTCCACGGGACCCGCAGCCGAACGTCCCACGGAGGACTGGCTGCACGGTCCGATTCGTGTGGAGGGAGGGAGTGGCCCTGTTGGACCAGTTTGGGTAACTGGCCAAAGATGAGATGATGTGGGACTGAAACAAACCTGTGTCGGGGAGAGTGAGAATGAAGCAGCTGGCTAAAGGGGTTCATAAAGGGTGAGGAAGGGTGTGGCTCAGTGCCGCCTCCCTTCACAGATTACGAGGGAGCAGGTGGTCAGATCCCTGCAGGGTTTCGGGTCCCACGGGATGGATGGCTTAGATGCGGGAAAGGCGAGAAGGCACACCCTTCAGACAGGAGGGAAGGACTCCAAAGACGAACGTCAGCCTCTTACAAGCATGGCAGTTTGAGAGAAGTGTGGTCGTCGCTACAACGTGCGTCTGGGGAAGTAGCAAGTCACAGGGCAGCGACTAGGTGAAGCCCGATGGCTGCGATGGAAGCGGGCCCTGCACGCCAGCTCAGCATCGCCACCTGGCCCGGGCAGGGAGAGCCCTGGGAAGCACAGGGCCCTGGCGTGAGAGGCTCATGTTGGTACTTTGCGAAGGCCTGTCTGCAGTGGGTTAGAGCAGGTGCGATGCTGCTGCAGGCAGGGACGGAGGAAGGGTCTCGAGATACTCAAATAAGGGTCAGAATGTTTCAGGGCAGGGCATCTCTTCCTGGAGAGAACCGACTCAAACAGTATTTGAAAAATAAGCCACTTTTCCTGAGTTGGTTATTAATTACTGGAGAGATGATGAAGCAAAGGGCAAAATGAAAGGAGACCATGGGGCCAGTGATTCCAGCCATTTGCTCTGTTTCACACTGAGCTCAGTCCACCAGCAGCAAGTTCAGGGGCGTCTCCGCCGTGGGGCCACCTCGGTGTGCTCTCTGCCTGATGCACGGTCCGTCCCGGCTCCTGGCTCAAAACCGCCACCATTGGCTGAGGTTCGTCAGAAGCTCTTCCACATTTCGTTACCTGTCTCCCAAAGCGGAATCACCAGTTCATCTCCCGATTTGAATTTTGGCGACTCATCATCCCCACACAAGCCCTGCACGTCCCTCCCACTCTGTTCATTGTCTGTAAGGTGACTGCACAGAACTTAAGTTCATGCCACTCTCTGACCTCTGATTTCTCTGGGTGGAAAATGAACATGGCAGCTTTGTCCCTCAACCTCAACACTTCCCACGTACAGATACTAAAGCAATATTTATTGAGTCCAAAATTTGTAGATACTGACAGGCATATGCAGAACAGATAAACAAGATTATACTGTATAGCACAGGGAAATATATACAAGATCTTGTGGTAGCTCACAGCAAAAAAAGGGACAATGAATATGTGTATGTCCATGTATAATTGAAAAATTGTGCTTTATACTGGAATTTGACACAACTTTGTAAAATGACTAAACTCAATTAAAAAAATGTTAAAAAATATTTTTTTAGGCAATGAGTGAAGAATAAGTTAGCTCTTGAATGTGAACTGCTGTGCGATCCACTCAGAACAGTGCTGGGTCTGTAACTGATTATTACTGTCATGTTTATCGAGTGTAATTAATTCAATTGTGCTGGGGTGCCATAAAAGTAAAAATGTCAGAATTCATCTGCACTCATGGAAATTCTTTTTTCTCGTCAATTGCTTAAGCTGAACACTTCTACTCCATGCAACTACATACATTTTTAAAAGTAAAAACAAAACAAAACAAATTCATACATTTAAAAATGCCATTAATAGAAATATTTTTAAAAAGTTCTTAAGGCAAAAGAAAAATAGAACCAAAACAAATAAAGACGAACAAAAGAAAGGTTAAAGGTGGGTCACTGCTGAGGAATAGTTACGCTATGATAATAAAATATCTTCAGGAACTTAGGCTGCACACATGAATCAGAGCTCATCAGAAATAGGCCCAAGGACAGGAAAGAAAGGAGTTAGCTAAAGTGTTCTAAGTTTCTAGCATTTTCTGAAAAAGACAAAAATAGTAAATTGCATTGAACAGTCATAAATCATGTCTGTGTGGTGCTGTGGTCTGAAACCCCGATGACCAATGTGATGGACTGATGGGCGGAGCTTCAGGGACGCTTAAGACGGGAGGGTGGAGCCCTGGGTACAGGATCAGTGATTGCAGGAGGGGCTCCCGAGAGATCCCTGGTCCCTTCCACCACAGGGGGGCAGAGCGAGAAGACAGCGCGCGTGAGCCAGGGCGGGGTCTTGATCAAAGAGCTCCACCAGGACGCCGGCGCCTCGTCTAGGACTTCCGGCTCCCAGGCTGCGCGAACACGTGTCTGCTCCTTGCTTGCTGCTATCATCTGCTGTGTTTTGTTACAGCAGCTTGAAGGACGGAGACATACGGCATGATGCTCAGGCAACAATTAAAGCAAAATAAGAGGGTGTATGTATAACAACATCACAGAGGGAATGTTAAAAATCAAAATGTTCAACTATTTGAAAAAAGTTAGAATAGAGTACAAAAACTTGACACAAAGGAGTTTTTTCTTGAACACATATAAAACTGTCAAATCTCAGCAGTCAAAAAGTAAATAAAAACAAATAAATAAAGCCAATTACAAAATGGTCCAAAGACAAAGCAGCATTTCACCAAAGCGGGTTCCATGCGACGGATAAGTACAGGGCAAGACGCCCAGCAGCACCGGGATGTGCACATTCAGGCCGCGGCGGTGAATCCTACCTGCACTGTGCCTGCAGGAGCGGCGAAACGGGAGACGGCAACACCGAGTCCCGGCAGAGCCGCGGAGGCCCGGACGGCGCCCGCTCGCCCCCCGCAAACCCTCGGCTGCCCCTCGGCAAACTAGGCACGCTGCTGCCGTGCGGCCAGCTGCGCTCCGAGCTCGCGCCCAAGGGAGTGAGAATGCCTCTTCGCCCGGAAGCCCACACCCAAGTGCCCACAGCAGCTCTGCCTGGAAAAACCAACCCCTGGGGCCGCCCAGACGGCCTTCAGGGGGTGGAGTTTTCAACGAGAAGCAGCCACACTACTAGTTATTAGAGGATCACAATCTCCAATGAAAAACGTGACCGGGCTGCACTGTGTGGACACTGCACACTCTCTGAAGTGCACGTGGAACATTTCCTAAAATTAGTTCAATACTGAGTGAAACCAAGTCTCGGGAAATACCAAAGGAGCGAAACCGCTCGACACGAAGTTACACCAGACAGCGGGAACAAAGAGGACAGCGCCGGGCGACGCCTCGGCCGCCCGCGCTGACGCGTGTGGCCTGCTCCTGGGGGCGCACGGCTAGGGAGAGCCGCCCGCGGGACTCACCGGCTCAGGTCCGTCCCCGGCGCGTACTGGGAGAAGCGGGAGTGCAGCAGAGGGATCAGTCTGAGGTCGCACCATCGCTTTTCCCACCTCAGCCCGGGGCACGCGGGCCACGAGGAGCAGGATAACGTGTCCTGAAAAGGAAAGGAGCCTTCAGTGCCGTGGGCTCCACGTCACAAGCCCTCCTCATCTGAGGGACGCCTATCCCTAAACCATCACAAGACGCGGATAAAATACCACAAGATGTTCATGTTCACTGACAGTGAAGTTACTTGTGTTAATTTCTCTATCCACGGAATTCTGTGAGAAAGTGAGGAGGGACACACTGAGCTCAAGAACCAAACTGAAAACACGAAAAAATGGGGTGAGGAGGAGGAAGAAAAAAATAAAACCGTGACAACTGAATTCACTCAAGGATGGAAAGGTGGGGCGAAACTAACTGCAAAGAACTAGCTGGTGACAAAAGTCAAATAATCATAGTCCATTCAGTTAAGCAAATGGTTCCTATCTGCTCAGCATTAAACGTTGTTAGAAGGCCTTGTGATCCATCAGTTACTTAGAGAGATTTTTGAGTAGAATGAGCATTCCCCTAAAACAGCTCCCCAGCTCAACTCAAGGAAACCTCTGTCCACTGTTTAACCCTCATGTTCACACGTTTGTATTTCCTTATGTTGTTTTCTACAGGTTTAAGATTACATGTATTTTAGGTGTCATTAAAAGTGTGGGTATTTTCTCCTTATGCGTAGAGAAGACATGTATTTGAATAAAATCTGAGCTTTTCACTTGATGTGAATCTACCCTTCTTTCACGATCCCAGCTTCATTGCTAAACTTGCTCACGAGTGGCACACAGGGAAGGACGCCGACACGGCGCAGGAGCTGTGAGAGCCAGGCTCCGTCTGGCCTGGGGCCCCGGCGCCGGCTCCCCTGCTGCCAGACCCCACCGTGCCCGAGTCCTGAGGCTGGAGGAGACCCTGCTCTAGTGCAGGTGCTGAAGCCCTGTGAGCGTAACATTTTTAGCCTCTTTCAGGTATTAATTTCTTCAAAATTGCTTAGGGGAAAAACTGTTACATATTTTTTGCTAAAGGTGGAGTGTTCTTTATGGTAACTGTCAACCACAGTGCCCGTGAGGGTTGGCCAAGTCCTCAGCCACGTCCCACAGCCAGAGGGAGGCCTGACTCCGATGGTGGTGAGGGGCCGTGGCTGGTCCCCAGGACGCCCCCCCCACCGTGTAAGACATGCTCGTGGGGCCGCCCCAGGGGCCAGACCAGGGGCCACAGGAGCTGTCCTCCTCTCCCCCGGCCTTCACGTCACATGACGTGACACAGGCGGTGGTGACAGCTCAGCAGGGCTGTCAGGGCTCAGGCTCCCGAGCAGAGTGAGACCCCCGGGTGCAGAAAGGCCACTCCCCCAGCCCACGAGTCCCAGGCAGGGTCCTGCGATGCCCCGGCCTCCCCGCACCTGTCCCAGAGACAGGCCGTCACGGGCCCCTCTCACAGAAGGGAAGTGAGGCGCTTCCGAGCGCTCAGCCCCTGCGCCCCTGTCTTTTCTGCAGGAGGGCACCTGGAGAAACAGCGACCCTGTGTGACCCACGAGGGCAAACCGACGAGGCCCCAGGGCCAGAACCGACCAAGTCGCCCCATCACTAAGGCCGGAGCGGCCCCCTCTGCCCCTCGCGGGCCCTGGAGTGCTGCAGGGCCCAGGGCGTGTCTAGCCGTTTCCCCACCAGGAAAGCAGCCGCTAAGTTACTCAGATCCCCGTCTTCTGAAGATCCGCATTGTAAACAGCCTCCCTCGTGGGACGATTTCTCTGGTAACAAAGTAAAAGAGGCAGCCAGATGAAGTGCCCCCAGTGTGGCGGGTCTACACCTGCACAGATGACCCTCGGTGGTGCCCAGGGTTCCCCTGCAGGAGCTAAACCAACCAAACGGGAGAGACGTGGGGCCCGGAGGCCTTCAGCCGCGATGGGTGCTGGTGCGGTTCAGCACGATGGCTCCACGAGGGCCTGGAGGTGCCCAAGAGGAGGGCTTGGAAGAAAAATGCCACAGCGAGGGCAAGGATTCCCAGTGGAGAGTGAACTGTCCATGTCAGAAGAAAAAGCTACGTGTCTCACACAGCCTAACACGTGGAACAGTAAACAAAAATTCCGCATAAAGTGAGCACAGGGGATGCTGTGAGCCTCACGTTTAACCAGGCAGAATCGTTTGTCTTCAGAACGTGGGAATGTTCTGAAGAGTGAGATACAAGGAGTTTCAAAAATCTATTATGAAAGAAAAAAGAAAAACCTGCTTACTCCCAAATACAGGTGGAAAATCAAAATGGACACTTTATTAAATGGATATAAAACAAACAAGTCAATTTTATCAATTATTAAATACATGCATAGTTTAACGTTCCTCACATCTCATGTAATGTGTAGGTTAGGTCTCCCCACTTTGCATTAATTCCCTGGTGTGCATGAAGGGTGCTAAGAAATCCTAATGTGTGGCAAATTACATAGCTACTTATAGCAAAATAATTTCAAAAGAAAAAATGATGAAAGTTATGTCAAATGACATAGAACATGCAACCACATATAATATGCAATGTTATTAGGTGACTATATGATGTGACACGTGGTGTCCCAAAGGTAAGTTTCTGTAGCTCACAGAGGGCTTCATACAGACCTGAGAAGAGAAAAGTGACATCAAAAAAGTAACCGACCTACTCGTGTTTTTCCTCCCTGGATTATCGTGATCCTTAAATCATGAAGCAACCACGGATTTCAAACATATCAGAGAAACTGGACTTCACAGCAGTTTTTGCGCACTGACGCTACACGTATTCTCCCTAGACCTTCCCCAAGCTCCCTCCTTATTAACGGGGTCTGCGCCTTGGCCATCTTACTGTGTTGTTGGGGTGGTAGTTGAGGTGCAAACCGCTGTCACAAAGAGGTGAGGACGTGCCGCTGCTCTGGTCGCTGGGAGCACCTGCAGGAGACAGAGTCACAGAGGCACCACTGGTTAGAACGCCTGCCTGTGCCAGACTCACACCGTCTACACTGTCTGCTTCATACACTCAATGGCCAGGGAGTCATGTATGTCACTTACACCAAAAAAAAACATTAAAACCTAAAGCGGGCCCCTGCAGGAGACCCGCAAGTAGTTACCTTTGACCCCCGAGATATTAAGGCTTCATTAAGGGAAACGAAGCCGAATAAAAGCACTATTTCACCTCATTATCGAGCAGGGCCCGCCCTTACGAGCCGTCCATTCAGCAGTGCAGGGTTTTGTCTACAAAGTTCTATTTAATGCCATGGATTAATCTACCAGCAAATTCCATATTTAGGTCCTGAACTTTTCCATCATGCAAAAAATGTTTGTGGAAAAAAAAGCCTGTGAGACTTCTGTCCTTCTAAGGGCTCTTGGCACACACTGTAACGGGAAGTGTCTCATTGACATGATTTAATTTTGTGAATCTGCGGTTAAGACACTTCATATTAGATCCTCATGAGAAACCTGCCAATGTCTATGTTTTAAAAATAAGTAAATATATATCCTAAAGATTTGTGACTTTCTAAGATATTTAGAGTTTAGTAATTGCTACAGTCAGGATTAGAGTGCATATTTCTTGATTTCTGATTCATTGCATTTTTTGAAAACATTTTATTTTTTGGAATTGCTAATGTGGATAAACATGAGCTATTAATGAATCTCACTCCCAACTTTTATTTGACGTATTATACTTACATGCAAACGTCATTAAAGGGCAGACTCCTAACACAGTGACCCACGTGCTCAAGAACAGTGACCTTGCTCTCCTCCTTTATGACTCTTAAACTTAGTTTGCCTGGTGCTGAGAAGGGAAACGGGCATTCTTGCTTTACCAGCATGGATATAGTTTTTATGTTTTTTAAATCTTAAGAATTTCAGTTTGTTTTAGATATTTTTCTTTTGATGTTTATCTGCATTTCTCTCTTATGAGATATTTTTAATGCAACCACATGTTACTTTAAAATGTATTTTGAACTGAATAAAACAAAAACGTAGCATATCAAATTCTGTAATGCATCTACAGTAGTTCTTTGAATGAAATTTAAAAACTTAAATATATGCACAAAAAGAAGGTATGTGTAAACTCAGTGATCTGTGCTTGGATCTTAAGATGTTAGAAATGGAAGCCAAACTGACACAAGGTAAATAGAAAACAGAACATAATAAAAATACAAGTGAAAAGCAATGAAATAGGCCACTGAAAATAATAGACAAAATTAACCATGACAAAAATGGGTTCTTTGAAACAATTAATAAAACCTATAGCAAAAATGACACAGTAAAAGAGAGAAAACACAGGTTACTAGTATCAGCAGTGAAGGCAGAGGTGTCACTGCAAATCAGCAGATAGTCAAAGGGTAACAGAAAGATGTGACTGACTTCATGCAAAGACACTGACAACTTAGTTGAAATGAACAAAAACATTGAAAAAAACCTTATCAAAATTTACAAAAAAAGAAAAGAGAATATCAAAAAAGTCCTATATTCACTCGACAGATTAATTCATATGAACAAAAATGATGCTTCTAGGATTGGACTGTGTCTCTGGTGAACTTATCCAGTCATTTAAGGAAGAGATACTCTCACTGTTAAACAGCTTCTTTCTGGAAATAGAGGCGGAGTCACCTCTTCACAACTTAACGTGAAGATGTAGTAACCCTGGCACCCAATTCCCACCACAGCATTCAGGGAAAGACAGGCACGTCTGGTTGTCTTTCATGACCATAGACTTTTTTTTAAAATTAAAAATACATTAGCAAATTAGAAGCTGTGATATATTTTTAAAAACCATAATGCTTCATGACTGTGGTGTTTATCCTAGGAATGCAAGCTGGATTTGGCATTCAAAATCCATTTTTAAAAGGGCACCATATCAACAGAGTGAAAAAAGAAAAAATGCAATACCTCAATGGATAAAAAAACACTGAGGGAATTCCACTTTAACTTCTATTTTGAAAAAGAAAAAGTAAAGTCCTCAGGAACCTGGGAACAGAAGGGCACCTTCTATTCTAATAAAGTGTATCTGTGAACACCAACAGCTGGTGCCACATTTAATGGTAAAAGCCTAGAAGTTCCCTCCACTATCCTGAGAATGAGAAGGACACCTGCTGTCAATACTTCATTCAGCATCTCACTGGAGGTCCCAGCCATGACAACAGGCAAAACCAAGGAAAAAAAAAAATTAAAGAAATATAGGTTGGAAAGAAATTAGCAAAATTTATTATTTGCAGATGACATAATTTTATATATAGAAAAATTTAAAGAAAGTAAAAAATCTTACTAGAATTAATATGAAAATTAAGCTACGTTGCAGAATGCCAGAGTATATAAATGCATTTCTATGTGTTAGCAGCAGATAATTAGAAAATTAAATCTTTAAAATATTATTTACAATAAATTGAAAAACATAAAATGATGAAAATAAATTTAATGAGAGATATGTAGTATTCTACCATTGAAAACATTAAAATATTGTTGAGAAAAATTAACACATAACTAAATGGAAAGTGATATTATGTTTGTGGATTAAAAGATTTAAAGTTGTCAAGGAGTTAATTCTCTAAATTGCCTATCAAGTCAGTTTAGTCCTATTCAAAATCATGATAGTATTCTTATAATAGAAATTCTGACATGCTGTTTACAAAATGTGTGAGTAATGCAAAGGATCTAGAAAAACCAAACAAGCTTGAAATATTGGAAAGCCGACCAGCCTACCCTGGGTGAGCACTGGAAGTATTATACAGCACAACAATCAATAGTGTGGTTTAGGTGAACGGAGAGAGACACAAGTTCACGGAAATAAGACGGTGATTCCTTCATTCCTGACTCCTACCTCAGAACCAAAAAGCAGTAAGCACACACAACAAAAACAACAACAACAAAATGGTAATTTAGACTTTTTCAAAATTAGAAAGTTCTGCAAGTTGGAGACTCCTTTAGGGAAAGCAGACAGCCATACACAGATTGAGCGACACGTCTGTAACACGTGTAGCTAACGAGAGACTTAGAAACAGGCTTGTACGCTCCTGCACTGTGACAATATAAAAACATCCCAATTAAAAACTGGGCCAAAGACTTGACCAGACACATTACAGAATAAGATATGCAAACAGACAGTAAAGATGCTGAAATGGTACATTGGGAGGTAATCATCATTAGTCTTTGGGGAAACGCAAATCAAAACTGCAATCTGATACCACAACACGCTCAAGGGAACAGTTAAAAAAAAAAACTCTGACCATCAAGTATCGGAATAAGCGTGGAGCAGGCAGAGCCGCCAGCCATGCTGGAGCGGACAGCGTTTGGCATACGTTCACATACACGCCCATTTTAGAAAGAGGTTTGGCAGTTTGTTAGCAAGTTAATTGTACATCTATCCTGTTCAATTCCACTCCTATAGCACTTAATAGTAGTGACATAAAATATTAAGACTTCCAAAATCCTTGCACGAGAATGTTTATAGCAGATTTATTTATAACAGCAGAAGACTGGACGCATCCTGTTGCCTGTGGACAGGAGGCTGTGTTATCACACTCCACTCGTATTGCACAGCGATGTAAACCACTGAATATGCAACACAAGGGACTGTTCACAGTGAAAGAAGCCAGACAGAAAGGAATAAGTACAGTCTGCTTGCATTACATAAAGTTCTAGGAGAAGCAAAAATAACACATGATGATAAGAAATTAAGTCAATGGACGCTTCTGGAAAGTTATTCACTGGAAGAGGCACAGCGGAGCTGTTCTGTGATCTAAAGGACTAAGCAAATGTGTGCCTTTGTCAGAACTGATCCAACCGTGCATTTAAGGTCTCTGCATTTCATTGCATGTAAACTGTGCCTCAGTTAGAAACACACTCTTCTCTGATAGCAAAAAGTATCAGATAATATGCATTTCATTTCACAATATGCAAGAAGATACAGAAATCTTTGAGTGGCGCTTATGGAAACTGTTACACTTCCACATAGACTGGTGCTTCCTTCAATCCCCGCATTCTCATCAGGACAAATTAAGTGTAAATGTTTATTTATTCAGTTCAGTAGCCAAATCAGAGTATATTCTTTTCTACTTAGAGAATACACATTCATCAAATATTATGAATGAAATTTAATAGAGATACAAAATGCATATATTTGACATGATATTTATTTTTAAGATAAAAACACTTCCCCACTTATAGGCTGGAAAACAACTAAACGTGAATACATTCTGAAACAAAAAGCAACATCTGTTCCCTTTGCAGAAGGGCTAATAGAATGCTTTGCAATATTTTCCTTTTAAAGTTTGTATTCAGGCAAAAATCCCAGCTTTAAAAAGGAATTACTAACTGCTGTCATGAAATAATGGTCTAGGAGGTAAATATGACAATGAGAGCATTTCACCTGCTCTTCACAAATGCTTACACGCACAGTCTTCGTTCAGTGGGAGCTTGAGGAAAGCAGGTGCTCTTTTCAGAAATGAGACCGTTAGGGTCACTTCTTCTCCAGCATTTCGAAGAACTTGAACCTAATGCAAAAATAATCATCATCATCATCATCATCATCATCATCATCATCATCATCTCATTATCAGTATGCCTGCCAAAAATTTGTATATTATTGAAAATCCTTGAAATAACTGGTTGTTTTTTCCACCTCTCACAGTTTTTCCTAGTGGTCAAAGCTCTTCGTGGAAGACAGAGGGGACAGGCTCTCTCATGCTGCAGGAACCAGCCCGCCACTGCCCTCTTCCCACCACCGTAGTCCCTGTTCACTCACAACGTCGTCATCGTCCACGCACGTGCACTGAGCCTCTCTTGAGGCTCTATGGTCTGTGTTCAGTCTACAGAAAGATGCACTGCTCAAACCACTGCATTTACTGATTTAATAAATATTTATTGAGTATCCGTGATGTATTGTTTGGAGACGTACAAATGAATGGTCCCGTAGCTGTCGACCAGGGTGCTAATTCTAATTAATTAAATCATTCCAACTCACTCAAACCGTTTTGCAAACAATAAACAGATGTTATTTCCCCATGACACCATGGCTTATTTTCTTTTCCTTTCCCTGAAAGTTTAGAGCAATGAGGGAGACCCTTATTATCAGAGTCGCAAAACTTTCCAAATTATGGAATTACTGGGTCTATTTCTTCCAGTTAAAAGATGCTAGTTTCTCAAAATATTACACCAAGACCAATGCAAGCAATACTAAAAGGTCAAGGAGCTGAGGGTCACTTGCAGCAAACATAGCTGGAGAAGATCTAAGCATAGCCATAATTATCTCACAAACTAAGAGGAGAGTTAAGAACACAGCGAAGCAGGTAACAATCACATGAGCGTAATTTGTCATTAAACACAGAAAAAGGGTTCGTCATTAGGTCGTTCAAGAATTGACTGTCAAAATGACTGAGAGTGACTTCTGGTCCCTGCGAGATGTGGTAAAGTTCTCTCACCCAGTAAGTGCAACTAGCAAACACCGAGGAAAGCGCGAGACGACGGCGGTGCGACTCCGAAAGGCAGACGGGAGAAGCGGAGCTGACTGGGAAGCCCGGGGCCTCCCCAGGGAGGGCCGGCCGCCCCCTGTGGGACAGGCAGCCCCCACCACGCCGCGGTGCGGGGCCGGACCTGCGAGAGGCCCTCCACTCCTCAGAAGCACCCGCAGGGGGAGTGGGGGCCCGATGACACACAGTGAATCACCTGCACCAAGCCAGCCCCACAAGGGCGCGAAACAGTGTGCTGTCAAAGGGACCAGAGCCCACGGAGTCAGGCGAGGTGCGGTGGCAACACTGCGCGCCCACAGCAGCCTGCAAGAAGCAATGCACGTATTTACTCTGAATCCACAACATCAACACCACAGCGACACGAGTGTCTAGTTTGTAAACAGTGCACCCAATTTAAGGAGAATCGTTGAAGGAAAGGAGAGAGATCATGTTTCCTTATTTTTGCAGAATTCTGTGTCAGATCATCTTATACAAAACGAACTGCCAATGTCTGAAAAACAAAGCGGGGTGTGGCGACACCACATGGGATGTGCAACCTCAGACACAGTTGTAAGTGTGTGTGTTTGTGCATTTTATCCCAACCTGTGGGCACAACACAGAACTAAGAAGTCACTATCTGAACTGCCTGTACCCTTTCCTTCCACACTCTGTCATCTCATCCTATCATGGAAGTCACTTAAATGTGTTATTTTGACTTTTAAGTGCTGTCCCCCTGGGGTGCACGCTGAGCACAACATGAACACCCTGAGACACAGGCACCATGGCCCGGCCACCAGGGCAGGTTCCGCCAGCGTCTCCTCCGAGCCCGAAGTCCGTACAGGAGAAGCGCGGCTGTCCGGCCCCGGGGAGCAGTGGCTCCTCTGCAAGCCCGGTCATTTCAGATACTCGAGAGCAGAGCCGTGTGTCTCAAATGTTATGCGTTAGATGACCGAGGAGAAAACAATATGCCTTATATGTTGCTAAATACCTGAAGGAAAATACATTCACTTTGCTACTTCCAATCTCAGTCTTCAGAGGAATTTATCACACACAAAACTGGTGGAGACCTGACAGTTATAAAAGCCATTCAGGTATTTAATGAACTGGGCAGAATGCATGACTTTATGAGACGCAGGCACTTTATCTGGAAACCGAGTGTGTCCTCATCTTATTTGCATGGAAATTACTGAGAATACAGAAGGATGGCCCTTAGCAAATTATCAACTTATTGCCTTTTGATTTTGTTTTCTCAGATGTCTCTCAAGTCTCCTTCTCTACTTGGAAGAGTCCCAAAGGACATCCTGCTACCTGGTCCCCAAATGACAAAAGCAAAAACCAAAAAGACTCTTTGGGGAACCCTCCTGTTCCCTCCTTCAGACCTCCTCATTCCAGGCCTCTGAAAACCACGTGAGCCTTCGTCTCAATCCACAGACACTTTAAGGGAAGAGTAAACAGATCATGACAATGTGTTAAACACAGTGGGTGCCAGGACATCAACCCCTCTGGTCCAAAGCCGCCTCGTGTCAGAGGCCGCCTGGAATCTTACGGATCTGGCGTGGCCCCAGGGCAGTGGCTGGGTACCAGGGAACTCAAGCTCTGTCTCTTTCAATGAGTCAAAGACAACGAATGCCCATTTCTGAAGCCTACAGGCTGGTCACTTGAGATATGAAGCTGAGTTGGTTTATGCTCAGTCAGAGATTTTAGAAGAATGAGCGTCCATGGAGGGTAGGTGAACTCCCATGTGGTGTTTCAAATGAAGCCGCCCTGGAGAAATCCACTGGCTGTAATTCTCACCAGCGTTTATATTGAAAAACAGAAGGAGGGGAGGGGAGATAAATTAGGGATTTGGGATTAGCACACACTACTATACATAAAATAGTAAACAACAAGGACCTACTGTGCAGCACAGGGAACTGTATTCCATATCTTGTAATAACTTATAATGGAAAAGAATCCAAAAAATTAAAAAAATATATATATATATAAAACATACTTTGCTGTACCCCTGAGACACTGTAAATTGACTATACTTCCATTTTTACAAAAAGCAGGTGTAAGTAGGTGGGAGGAAGAGATGCGGGGCTCCCTGCCAGAGCCTGATGTGGTGGAAACGCCTTCACCCTCTCTCCACCTGCTGTCGTCACACCTGCCATCCTGAGCGTGGGGTCCATGTCTGCAGTCATGAGAGAAGAAAGGATGCACTTACTCCCTGTCTCCTGTCCCTCTGTCCCCATAGCAACCTGGGCAGCAGCTCCCAGCTCAGCTCGGGGAGCCAAAAAAGACTGATGGGGCCCCAACTGCCAGATCACTGGTGGGGAGCCGTCCCCTCAGCACTGCTGACCACTCCTGTCTGGGCCTCATAAGCTGGAGGCTCTGTCAGTGCGTCTGCGCCACCTGGGTCGCGGCTGAAGCTCCAGGACCAGCACTGTTTCTGTTTCTGGCTGGGCGGACCCTGGGACCTTCATCCCTGGGCAGAAACTACACCATCAACTGGGAGCAACAGCGAGTGCCTCGTGAAGAACGCCATGAGGCACAACCCAGCACGTCTCCTCTTTGACGTTGCTCGGCCAAGAGGCTCAAAAGGAACTCTTAGACATTTCCCCAACTCGTCATCCGGCTCTTTCTGGGGCAACTGGGAGACACAGAGCTTCCTCCCGACTGCCGATGAGAACTCACCTCAGAGAGACATGAGGAGTTCTCTCACCCAGTCCAGAGTGACACAGAGGAGGCCACTTCATGTGCCGTCCCAGAGGTGGTAACACGGGGGGACAGCAGAGGCTCTGAATTTCATTTGATGTGGTCCAAGTTATTTGCTGCCCAGTGAGAAGCACAAACTTTACACTCCTTGAATATACAGACCGTAAGTGATTATAGGGACAAAGTATGAAAATCTCAAAATAAAGCACTATATATATATATATATATATTTAGTCTATCAATCACTAACTCTGTCTTAGATTGTGTTCAAACTACGGCAGCTCTGCTTTGCGGGGGCTATCCTCTCAAAAGACACACTCTGCGAAAAGAAAAGAGTTTCTAGTCTGATAATCTTCTCCGAGAGCTGTGATGTGTACATTGGATACTCAATACCTGTTTGTTAATAAAAATAATGCTAATCATGGTTTTGTGTCTCTCATAGTATTTAAGCTACATTAGCTTCAAGGTGTGTTCCCTCATTTCTACCACCTGTAATTCTTTCAATGAAATATTTTTTATTGTTAAATACAGGCTAATTTCGGTTGTGAAAATAAACAATTTTTAACCATTTTAAGGTTTTAATTATAATTGTATAGATTAGACTGGGCATCAAAGGTGACTTCTGTTAGGAATATAACACGCCTTTGACCAGACCTTCAGCATCGAGCCAGTGTGAGGGAAAGACCTGAGACATAAGTGCTTTCCGCAAGCTTTGCGTTGTTGCCATTTTCATGCCAAGGTGTGTCTCATCTAATTATTTTAGTGCTAACCAGCAGGTTGTTTCCGTTTATTTTCTCTGGATTTTTATGATGCTGTATGTCCCTTGCCCAAAAGCCTCTCCGGGTAAATAGTAAATAAATTCAAGTGAACCAAGCATTACACCTCCGACTGCTGCAGTGGACGCAGGCATATTTCTCTCCTGTGATTTTCAAGATATCTCACATCGTGGACTAAAAGTGGCCGAACCTCTCCCAAAGGCAGCTGCTTGCACCTGACCGTGGGCTGCCCAGAGTTAAATCTGCTCCTGCTGGAGAAGGACAAGCTGATGGCATCTGCCCGATCCCCTTGGGCCCCACAGTCAGGGCAAGGATAGCGTGGGGGCGAAGGCAGGGATGGGGGCATGGAGGGAGAGGCTTAACACGGGCTGGAAGGTCAGATGTGCGGTAGGAAGGGCTGAAACAACATGCAAGCATTTCATTTAAGATATTCGGCATGGAGTTCCAGCCTGAGGTGTTCTTTCCTCATTTAGACTAAGGCCTGATGATTTTATAGTCTCCATTCTTAGGAATTCACCTATTTTTATAAACTTTCCTCATCCAATTTAATCTCCTAATCAACAAAACATTTACTGAAATTCTGCAGTGAAAAAATCTAACTGCATTCATTAAGGGCCCAGGAAAATCTGAAACATAGATAAGTATCTGGAACTGTCAAGATCTTGTCATAGAAACTAGATATTTCAGACAGGAGGATGAAGTCAGGGATTTGGGGACAGTGTCAGCAGAGGAGCGAGGCAGTGCACAGACGAGGAGCAGAGCCCCACAGCCAGCCGGAGACAGAGGACTCCGAGGGGGTGATGGCAGCCGGGCCCAGGAGCCACAATGGCACTGGACTCAAGCCTGGGCTGGCAGATCAGAGGACGGGACAGGGACCCCCAAGGAGTCATGAGGAAGCAGGATACACAGATCTCACACCACATTAAACCTAAGGCTCTACAGACACAGGTAGACAAGCCATCGGGGACACTGAGGTGGCGAGGAAAGCTGGATAGGACAGAGAAAACAGCCAAGAATGTCCCCCCAAGGGGACAGAAGTGAAGAACAGGCACTAAGAAACCCATTCCAGAGGCTGCAGGAGAGAAGGCATTTTTTTGTTCACACAAAACATGTTACAGATTTGGAGCACTTAAAAATGGTTAGAGAGAAGCTGTGGTATATTTATACAGTGGAATACTACTCAGCCATAAAAAAGAATAAAATAATGCCGTTTGCAGCAACACGGATGGACCTGGATATTTTCATACCAAGTGAAGTAGCCAGAAAGAGAAAAACAAACACCATATGATATCACTTACATGTAGAACCTAAAAAAAAAAAAAGGACACAAATGAACTTATCTGTAAAATAGAAACAGACTCACATAGAAAACAAACTCATGGTTACCAGGGCAGAAAGGGTATGAGAAGGGGTAAATTGGGATTTTGAGATTTGCAGATACTAACTACTCTATATAAAATAGATAAACAACAAGTTTATCTTGTGTATAGTTCCCTGTATATAGCACAGGGAGCTATATACAATATCTGGTAGTAACCTGTAATGAAAAGGAATATATGTATGTATGTGTATGACTGAAACATGATGCTGGACACCAGAAATTGATGCAACATTGTGAACTGACTAGACTTCAATTAAAATTTTTTTAAAAAATAAAAGAAAATAGATAAACAGCAAGGTCCTACTATATAGCACAGGGAACTATACTCAATATCTTATAATGGCCTATAATGAAAAAGAATATGACAAGGAACATATGTATATGTATAACTGAATCACTATGCTGTACACCAGAAATTGACACAATGTTTGAAACAAACTACACTTCAGGTTTTTAAAAAATGGTTGGCATTAGATGAGATTCAGAACAGAAATCTGAATAATCAGAAGAGTCCCTTAACACCCAAACTCTATCACATTCCTAACGAAAAAGAAAAGAAAAAAAAAAAAAGCCAAGAACTTTAACTTTGACTATGTCTTTGGAAGAAAGATTACTGTAACAAAATCACCCAAACCGTTCACTCTAGATGGCAAGTCCTTGTTAAAACCTGAGCCTTAGCGTGAGATTCTGTTCATCTGAGTTCTCTCTCCGCAACTGGCCAGCTGAACAGCCCGGGGCACTGACTTATCCCTCTAGGACACACCTGCTCCCTGTGAACCAACAGCGGTAGTCGCTTCTCCCCAGCGACTTCACGAAGACCAGGTGGTTCAGCACCAGGGAGATGCTCAGAGAAGAGCCTGGTGTCTTGTGCTTACTTCACAAACGTACCTAATGCTAGAAAAATAATTGGATTAGTTTAAACGGAAAGAAGGGTTTCACATAAAATGCTTTAGTATAGAACCTCTGTGTACCTCCAGAGTAGAAGTACTTTACTAATAAAGTACTTCATTCAACACATGCATGGGGCACCAGTGAGACGCACTCGGCAGCCTCTGACTAGGCCTGCACGTTCACTTTCTCACCTTCAGAGCCACAAGCAGGTCTCCCACACTTGGACTGCTGAGCTGTCTAACACGGGATAAGCCCCCAGAAAACCAAGCCAGTGGCAGCCTGAGGACACACCACTCACCCTGAGAAAGAGAAAGAGGCAACGTCTGTAAACACAGGGACCCTGGAGCAGCACTCCTTTGAACTGCACGGACCTGCTAATATACACATTTTCCCCAGTAAATACAGTACCTGTATTTTCACTTTACTGTCTTCAGATTCACTCAGTGTGGGGAAACCTTTGTGTTTGGTCAGAAATCACACTATGTGGAATGGGAAGAACTCGGGTTTGACCCTGGTTCTGCCCACACCCCCGGGGCCCCCGCCCCGCGGCGGGCCCGGCTCAGGGAGCAGCCGGCGGGCTGCCCCCTGCTGCCCGCACCCCCTCGCCCGCCCTCGGCTGTGCGCGCTCCACGGACACAGCTCACCGCTGAAGAAAGGGCAGGGCGTTGTCCCAGAAGTCCTGAAGGCAAAGCACCGCACAGCACCCCTGCGTGACGACCAGCACGTCACTCCAGCGGGGAGAAGGAAGGCCGCGGTCGGGTTTCAGGAGCAGAAAGGGTCTCAAACAAAGTCTCGCCAGACCTGGCATCTCATTCAGAAAGCCTCAGCGGGGACACAGAAGCAGATAAGCAGGAACTCAAACCTTAAAATGTGCAACTGAAGAATGGAGCCGGATTAAATCCGGAAGCAACCAAATGTAGAGACGCATTAAGAATGACTCAGAGCCCGAAGAGCACCTCAAAGGGAGCTTCCGCGAGCGGTAGGTGGAGACGGGGTGCCGTTGCCTCCACTCTACCCCGCGGCTCTTGGTGGGAGAAGGAAGACAGTGTTTTAAAACCAGCAGGCCAAGGGCTGCTGTCTGAAACTTTTCTTAAGTTGGTAAAAGCTTCTATGTCGGTTGATACGAAAGCTGTGGGAATTATTTGGAAAGAGTGAGAAGCGAAGCGGGAGTGAGGTTTACAACAGGGGAGGAGAACCCTGGCACCAGCGGGGCTGTCTCGTTTGCTGCGCCCGCGGCTCATGCTCGCCTGCCCTGGGTCAGCGCGCAGAGCACTGGAGGGAAGAGAGACGGTTCTCACTCCCAAGATGCTGGTCTTCTGATGGGAGGCAGTGCAAACAAAAGTCAAAGACAAGGAAAAGAAAATGAGATCATGGTAAGTGCCATTCTATTCATGTTTAATACAAATATTTAATGCTGGAACAGTTGCAGGTTTATACAAAATTGAACAAAAATAGTACAGGGTTCCCGTACAGCCTACACTCAGCTTCCCCTGTTACAACGTCCCGCATTAGTATAGTGCATTTGTCACAGGAAACGAACGCACAAAGCCGACCTGAGAACGGGAAAAATCATCCAGGCTGAAGAGAAGCATTAAACAGCAATTAAGTGGTGGACTCCCTGTGGATACGTAGTGATGCTAAACACCTAACAACAAAGCGGCAAAATATATGCGGCAAATACTGACAGAACTCAGAGGAGAAGCAGACGTATCCAGTATCAGAGTTCAAGCAGCCAGCGACTCGGTGAGGACCGAGTTGACTGAACAGCAGTCGCTCAAGCGCTATGCAGTACCACCCCCGTCCACAGGGGGCGCGCCCCACCACCCCTGTGATGGCTGGAGCCCCGGGCACCCCGGAGCCCTGTGTGGACGGTTTTATCCCGGACGTACCCACCTGTGATGAAGTTTAATTATAAATTAGACACAACAAGAGACGAACAACAATGACTAACAATTAAATGGAACAACTGGAACCGTATCCTGTCACAAAGTCATGTGAATGTGGCTTCTCTCGCTCTCAAATGATCCTACCGCACAAAGTTAACGCCTTTTCCGTCTTAATGAAGCACCGCAACGTAACCCCGGAACCGCGGCCCTAACTCTCGCAGCGTGAGGGGCAACGGCAAACCTGGGGCACGTTCCCGTCTCCTTCCTGGCAGTTTCGGGCGGAAGGCCCGTTCTCCGGGCGGGTGTCGGCAGCCCAGCTCGCGCCCCCCTCTCGGCGCCGCGCCCCGAGCGCCGCTTTTCACCTGCAGGAGGCACTTCACCGCTTCTCTGTGGCTCAGCGAGCCGCAGTGCCGCGCTTCCTGCGCTCCGGGGACGTTCCTGAGCAAACTCGGGGGCACCTGATCGCACGCAGGGCGACAGCGGACAGCAGACCTAACAGCCCCGCGGCGGTGGGGTGACGGCGGGCGCGGCGCGGAGCAGGGAGACGCGGCCCCCGCGGACGCGCTGCAGCGGGGACGTCAGCGCCGCACCCAGCGGGCGCACCACGTAAAACGCGCGGACGCTTTCTTCCGGAATTCTTTAGTATCTTTGGACTGTGGTTGACGCGGGTCACTGAATCCAGGAAAGCCAGACTGCCGATAAGGAGGGAACGGCGGTAACAGACTTTGGCCCAATACTCCATCCAAAGACAGCAAAATGCATTGGATTTTTCTGTTCTTCCCAAGCTCATATAAAAAATTCACAGACAGACCAGATTCTAGGCCAGAAACAAAACTTAACAATTTTGAAAGAATGTAAATCTACACACTGTGCCCCTGGACAACAAAGAACTTAAAGTAGCAGTCGGTTCCAGAAAGATAGCTCGGAAGTCCCACAAACATCTGGAGAATACCTTTCCATCTAACACAGGAGTCAAAGAAAAAGTCCGGAGAGAAATTTAAAAATATTTTGAATTAAATAAAAATGAAGTAGAACTTTTCAAAATTTGTGGGAAGCAGTGAAAGCAATGTTTAGAGAGAAATTCATGTAAAATGTGTTTATATGGCGATACATTCATATACTCATAAAGGAGATTAAAGTCGATGATCTAAGCTTCCGCTTAGGGAACTAGAAACAGTGGAGCAGTCAAAGCCCAAAGAACACAGGAAACAAAATCACAGAGGAAATCAGTGAGCTGGAAAACACACACACACAACAGAAAAAAGTTATCAAAACTAAACACTTCTTCTTTGAAATGATCAATAAACATCAGTGAACCTCCCACCAGACTAAGAAGTAGGGAAAATGCAAATGACCAATATCACAGATGAAAGAGGGGCATCTCTGTTGATTCCATGGACGTTAAGAAAAGGTTAAGAAGGGAACACTGTGAACAATTCTAAGCCCACAACCCTGATAACCTAGATGACTTGGATCGGTTCTTTGAAAGACACAACTGCTAAAACTCATGCGAGGAGAGACAGATACTCTGGAAATAGCCTATATTCTTTAGTAGTAAAGAAATGGAACCAATAATAATAACACTAGAAAAAAGCATCCAATCCAGAAAATGTCCTTGGGCATTCTATCACATATTTGGTGAAGAAGTAATTAATACCAGCCATCCACGATCTCGTCTAGAACACAGAGGCAGAGGCAACCCTTCCTAAGGCATTTTTTGATGCCAGCATTATCCTAATACCAAAAACAATTTTAAAAACATTACAGAAAAAGAAAATTAAGAGCAATATGTCTCATGAGCATTTATGCAATGATTTTCAAAAAATCATCAGCACATCAAGCCCGACAACGTCTAAAAGGGACTGTATATCGCATCAGATTGGGCTTATTTCAGGCAAGCAAGGATGATTTAACATTTTTAATTCAACCGATATAATCCACATATCAAAAGTCTGAAAAACAAAACAAGTATGGTCATATCAACTAAGGCAGAAGAAGCATTTGAAAGAACTCAATATACAACCATGATTAAAATTCACTGCAAACTAGGAACATAGGGGAACCTCTTCAACCTGACAAAGAACTTCTACAAAACACCCACAGCTAACGTCATACTTTATGGTGAGAAACTGGACTCTTTCCCACTGAGCCCAGGAACAAGAAAAAGGCATATTTTCTCACAATACCTGTTCAAATCATGCTGGAAGCCCAGGCTAGTGCAATACGACAATAACAAATAAATAAAAGTGACATAGACTTAGAGAAAGAAATAAAGCTATCTTTATGGCCATCTGGTAATGGATGTGTTAGACTTCATTAAAATAAAAACCTTTCGTTCCGCAAAATACACTTTTAAGAAAATTAAAAGGCAACCCACCCACAGAGACGGAGAAAATATCTTTAAAGCATATATTTGGTGTTGTATCCAATACTTACAGGGAGATACCTCCAATATACATAAAGAATGTGTCACGTTCAATAGTAAGAAAACAAATAACAGAATTTAAAACTGGACAAGTTTGTGAACAGACAGCACCAAAGAAAATACAAAGAGAGCAAATTTGCATCTGAAAAGATGCCCCACATCATTCATCTTAAAGAAATTGTAAATTAAAATGGAACGAGATACCACTACACACATGGTTCAGATCCACAAAACCGGTAACACCAACTGCTAGCTGGAGAAATGGGAAACCTCCTGTTACTACTGGTGGAAGTGCAACACTGTTGCTACACTGTTGACAGCATCTAAGAATGATGCAGGCCCTCTGACCAAGTCCCTGCACAAGTGGCTGAATAAAAGAAAAGTCACATGTGCAGACCACCTAGTGCCACACCTTCCTGGTTTCTCCCTGAATTCACAGCTCTGTGAGGCATTGACTAGGAATAAGGAACGAGGGGGCGGCAGCATGAGATTTTACAACCATCTACACCTCTGAACTTGAAGCAGCAAAACCCACAAAGGGACCAGCAAGACCTCACAGGCAGGGCCATTACCTTCCCGCTTTTGGGCTTCTGTAAAACGGCTTGCTTCTAGGAAAATGAAACTTACCCCCAAAAGTCCATTGGTTCCCAAAGACTCACTCCTGACTGGTCCATTTCTAACACCTCATTTGCATTTACCCCTAAAATTCCATTGGTTCCCAAAAGCTCACTCCAGACTGGTCCATTTCTAACACCTCGTTTGCATATGGCGCAAACTTAATCGAGACCTAAAACCCTATAAAAGCCTGTGTAAACCTACAGACAGGGTCCAGAGCTTGGAGCGCTAACTCCTCTGGGCCTGCAGGCGTAATAAACCTGAGTTCTCCAGCGCTGCGAGGGGTGCTTGGTCTCTCGGCGGGAATCAGCTTTCTGCAATAAGCTCGCGGTGCTGCCTTCCTTCCCTGTGAGTCTTACATGTTTGATCAACATCTCAGTCCCACTGAGGGGTAAATCCATCTGCTTAGGAAATTCACAGTGAAGACAAAAGCATTAATAACTGCTGGAAAGTGAAAGGCTGGAACTGAGTAAGAATACTAGTACCTACATTTCAGGAGAAGGTCAAACCTCTCAAAACAAACAAACCAACAAACCATTTACCGTGCAGAGCCACATGCAGTTTGCAGCACAAGTCTAAACCTCTTTTCCTTGGAAAGGAACACCATTGAGAAGTGGCACGACTTGCAGGGTCCAACCTCCCACCAGGCCGCTACATTTAATCAGAGCCCATCACGTCTGTGTGGGTCTGCTGCCCGCTCTGAAGGGCAGGTCCGGACACGACTCTGCCGAGCAGCGTGCGGTTTTGCAAAAAGATGCCCTTGCTTCTGCTCCCTGGACGATGAGCTTAAGATCACTTTGTTCTTCTGAAAAACTCCTAAAGTTAAAACATCTCTGCTTACAAAGCTGTGTTTGAAATTTGCATATGAATCTGCAGAGCAAAGTGCTCGCGCTGTGCTGGGCCCCCTTTGTCTGAAGCCTGCTCCGAACACTGCTTTTCTCTGTCCTGTTTGATGTCGACCTGCGATGTTCACCATGGAGTGGCAATGGGGGCCCCCTCGGGACTTTTGAGAAAGCAGATGAGTGATGCCTGGGGACAGGCCGTGACGGCTGCGCGGAGAGCCCTCACCAGCAGCGCTGCTCTGAGCCTGCACTTTTCAGACACTTGCGCTTGACCCTTTGAGGTTTGAAACATGTAAACATATCAGAAGAGTTTTCTCCAAGTCGCTGGCGGCAGAGGAGCAGCGCATCCACAACCAGATGAACCAGAGCCCGGAGGAGCACAGGCTTACAGTGCTTTCATGTAGTTTGACCCTTGAGCGCAAACCTTTAAACAGTTTTCCTCTCTCTCCCGTGTGAGCTGAGACAGGAATTCAGTGAAGGTTCTATGCATGTTATTTCATCAACCGTGAAAAACGTTTCGTGAAAGCCAGACCCTGTCCTGTTCCTTCCTGTCTCACTTTCCACGTCCTCCCTCGGCCCCGAGAGACGGTCCTCACCCTCCCAGCTACACACCCTCCTCCCCCGACAGTGCACTCACTGGGCTGGTTGTTAAAATACACATTCCTGGATCACCTAAACTGAGTGAATTAGGCCCCGGCTTCAGATCTACACATTTACCAACATCCAGGAAACACTGTGTCAACACTGATGGCCTTTCTGTCTAGTGCTACACCCGTGAGCCTTGGGATGGAGAGCCTCTGAGTGTTGTGTCTGCTTCTGTCTCCTGTCACAGACAGACACACACAGACACACAGACACATACAGACACACAGAGACACGGACACACACGGACACACAGACTGTATGTTGCCCCATGGCCTCTGCTACTGTATGAGGTTTTAGAAACATGCATTTTATTCCTTATCAGCTTTTAAACATTTGCCAAGGTTTAGAGATGTATATCACTTCGAGATATACTTAGTGGATACAGGCTGGTAGAAGTTCACAGAAAAGCTGGAAAACATAGCAAATGGCCCTCCTTAAGAATTTCTTTGAGTTATATTCTGTTCTGGGTGATACTCACTGATCTGTTGCTAATGCAAAGAAAGATCAAATAAAAGGTCATTTGAAAATCCGATAGCCCACTGGGCCAGGTCGTATCTTGCCCTCAG
Source organism: Vicugna pacos (assembly GCF_048564905.1). Lineage (NCBI taxonomy): Eukaryota > Metazoa > Chordata > Mammalia > Artiodactyla > Camelidae > Vicugna > Vicugna pacos. The sequence continues at coordinate 25,557,649 of NC_133015.1, forward strand.
TTCTCGTCGGCCCGTGCGGAAAGTCACGATTTCAGCACCAAGCAAAGCAAACTTACCACTTCTTCATGTCGGCATTTTCTCACATTAATCCCATTTATCTGCAATGGAAAGACAGGCACGGCTTCACGTGGAATACTGTGAACTGACTGCACGTGTGGGCTGTACGTGAAAACTAGTGGTAAAACGTCTACCTGCAGAATGGCATCCCCGATAAACAGCAGTCCTGAGAGTTCCGCTGTGGATGGAGAAGGACAACAGATTATGCATGGTCATGCAAAGGGAGGAGTTTTAATTAAACAGAGTCAAAACTGATAAAGGGGAAAAGTGAAACGTCTTACATGGGGAGCGTCTTAAAAGATCCACAAGCCAGGGTCGTGCAAGAACAATCATGACTCATTTCCAATAGTGAACATATGCTGAGATATTTCCACGTAATGTTATTGTTTCAGATCTTAAAAAGAATGGCCTCTCCTCTGGATGGATGCCTAAATGCTCCCGTGTACTTGTAATTTTAAGGCTTCTATGCAAATGTTCAGATCTAGACATTCAGTCCATCAGCGATGGAACCAGCTCCAAGCTTCCTTCCAAGCACTAGGCTGTCCGAGGGATTTCAGCCACTGGAACAGCTGCTTTACATCTTTAGTGTTCTTCCTGGATGGAATCCCATAAGGGCTGAGGTACACTGCGTATGAGGACTGAAATGCCTACGTGTGTACCTATGTGTCAGGCATTGCCTGTATTTGATGTCTTGTAACCCTTAGGTTTGTTTGCGTTTGTTTAATGAAACCGCTGAGAAGGCATGTGGCCCCAGTTCCCACACAGCCACGCGCTCTGACCGCTTCATCCCCGCCCTCCTGTGGCAGACGGCCTCCCCTGGGCTGATGCAAGATGCAGACTCGACGAGCAGACCCAGCCACGGGGAACCAGGAGCTGGCCAGTCACACAGGACTTGCTGGCCCTTAACTACCATCTTTACTCTTCAGTGACAGTGACGTACAAAGGAACGGCTATGGTACAGTTTTCTTAACACTTTTACCTCTTTGCTCCTTGGAGATTTTTGAAATGACGACAGGAATATTATGTTCTGCTCCCCCCTGAAAAGAGAAAATAATATATTGTGCATTTAAGCTCAAAAAATAAAAATAGGAATTTGAGTTTGAAAACTCTATAGGCTATGAATAGTGTGTTAATGAACACCAAATCAAATTTAAATAAACCTGTGGAATTTCTCTACCAAGTAGACCGTGTTCCCGAGAGACATCTGTTTACAATTTCACTGTGCCATCCACTAAATTAATAACAGTTGACTTTGAAAATTTTTAATTTTCCAAATAACGATTGGTGATGACTTAAATAGGCATTTTCTTCAATGTGCACCAGGGCTTCCCACTGTAAAAATTCTTATTTAGGGCTCCAAACAGTAGATGATTATGTAGTTCCATTATCTGGCCAAGCTGTTCTATGCTGGTGACCAAGCTAGGACCCCTTTGGAGGCTAAGTGACTAGGAAGACCTTTACCTGCACAAACTGATACAATGAAATCAGAGAGTGCACGTGTCTGATGGGGAGGTTTCTTAACTAGTATATTTCTCCTTGTGCGAAAGCACACGCTAAACATTTAACAGAATAAAGTAAACTGGCAAGAATATCGCAGTCGTGCTTTATCTAACTGACCAAGTAAGACAGGGGGAAAAAAGAAAAAGAAAGGGGACGGCATAGCTCAGCGGGAGAGCGCGTGCTGAGCAGGCACGAGGTCCTGGCTTCGATCCTTCAAGCCCCAGCACCTCCACTGAAAAAATAATACATACATAAACCTTATTACCTTACCCCCCAAAACAATAAGCTAAACTTCTATAGAAGGAAATAAAATAAACCCCCGAACTACCTGTATGAAATCATGGTTTTATATTACAGAGGTGAGAAGGTTGAAAGTAATAGTGAAAAAATTGAATCAGTGCATTAGGAGTAAGACTTCACGCAGAACGTGAGCCCAGCACACTCAGGCGGGTGGGCGCGGCTTCCGCAGCTCCAGAGGGGAGCCTCCTAAGCCTTTCCTCTCCAAGGATCAAAGTGATTTTAGAACTTTCTTTCCCCCATGAATGTCCACTTTTAGTGACGAACTGTCAATATACTTAAATGTAAGATGGGCAATAGTTGTTGAGAAAAGCGTGGTTTTCAAGTTTTTCTTGGTAAGTCATCCTTTCTGCCTCCGGGATATTAAGGAGACGTGATAAATAAAACAGCAGAAACTGTCCGACCAGGGTAAGATCCAGACTGGCTCCTGGCTCCCCCTGTCCTCACCGTTTCCCACCACCCCGACATCCGCCCAGCCAGCCTCTAACTGTGCAGGGCATCTTTGGCACGTCGTTGGCCCTGATTCTGCTTTTGCCTTTTGGTCGGTGAGTTGCTGGCAAATCCTGACTCTGTCCAGGATAATCCCTCATCTGATCAGAGGACAGGGGTTTGTGATGGAGATTTAGGGAAATGAGTGCCTGCTTAGCACGGTAAATGCCAATCAAAAGTCAAGCCTCTTTATTTTACCTCTTAGGATTCCAAGTTCCCAACCCCCCGTGTTGCTTTTTCCCAATATTCTTATCAGCTTCTAGCCTACTGCTGTCTTTACTCATTTCCTACATTTATTGTTTGTTTTCTTTCTCCTTCCTCTGTCCTGAACTGGATGGTAAGTTCCACAAAGGCATTGGATTTTTTTGGCAATTTGTTTCATACATTGGTGTAATGCCAGTGCATAGAATCGTGATTCTTTTTTTAATCTTTGGAATTTTTGTTGAATGAATGAGTGACTAAATAAGTGAAGTCTAAAGCTTTTCCAGACCTAAAATTGTTCATCCTTTAAAAATACCTTGCAGAATGATTTTACATGGAAACTAAGAAGATGACCAATGAAATCAAATGCCATCATAACAGACAGTTTATAGGTAGAGATAGTTGGAAATTGGGGAAAATAGCTTAAGAATACATCTCCATTTCTTAGCAGAAAAAGCTGGTTACCTAAAGTAAACCATGCCCTGGTGGAGTTTTACGTGCTGTTAAAGAGGAAGGAACTCATCCAGACACCGTGGCTCAGGCGTCTGGGGGCAGAGTGGCGTGTTCACGTCCCCCCAGAGTGCTTCCTTCCAGCTGTTTTTGCTTTTCACAGTTTTCCCTCCTTGCACTAGTGAATTTAAACACTTTCTCAGTGCTCAGATTTTTCAAGCAAGTTGCCATGCCAGACAGTGGGGAGCCTCCCCCAGGGTCAGCCTGGGGAAAAGGCCGCTGAGACAGCGATTGCCTGAGGGTCACCACGGTTACTCCACCCCTCCCTCAGCACTGCAGACCTACAGCTGCCTTTTCATAATGAGACACAGCGAAGCCCTATCTTGTCAATGTTTTCTTTTGTACGTAAAATGGGAAATGAACATCACAGCGCCTTCATTTATTGAATAAAATGAGAGGACAGATCAGTTCAATTAAAGTTAATTTGATTTTATTCTGAACCTAAGTGGGGAAATTCTAGATTTTCCAGGCAGGAATCAAATAACGTGACTCCCTCTGTTTAGAACAGGTGGCAGGCTCCCCAGTCATGTGGACCGAAAGCCAAGGTCCTCAGCAGCCCGCGGGCCAGCCCCCCACTTCCTCCCGCGCCCCATCACTCTGGGCACTGACGGACGTCCGCGTGCGCCGCCCTCTGCCTGGAACACTTTTATCCTTTACTCTCAACCTGGTGTAAACTCTCCTCACGTTCAGGGCTTCAGCTGCAGGGCCCTGTCGTCTCGTTCCCCTACTTGCAGGGGCTCCTGCTGCAGCCGGGGTCACAGCCGCGGTTACGTTTCTCCCCTGGACACTGCTCAGCGCCCACTGTCCCTCCAGACTCTGAAGGGCCTGAGGCCAGGGCGCATTTCTCTACCATCGTCTCCTGACCTACCCTGGGTCTGGCTGCGAGGCACGGCCAGGGTTCAGAGAACTAACCAGTCACCGAGCTGTGCTGTCCCAGCGTGAATCACGGTGAGAGAAAGCGAGGCAACGTCCGGAAAGTGCCCCCCAGAGAGGGTTAAACACACGTGATTCCGTGTTGACAGAGGAGGAAAGTGGCGGGTAAGTGCGTCTTTGATAGCCAGCAACATACAGAAAGAAAAGCCCTTTCAAATTTAACCATAAATGGAAAAGAACACGTAAGTTTCATTGATGTGGTTAATTTTTTAAACTAAATCAGACGCTAAAACTTTGTCCTCTGTACTCGGCATTGTAACGTGATATTTTACTGACTTCTTAAATAAGAATAAAAAAAAACATCGCACAGAAGAACAAGCTGAGAAGGACACAGCTAACACTCAGCTTGCTCACAGACCTTTTTTTTCGCTACGAGGTGTGGTTCCCTCCAGTTCCTTCGCCTGACAGGTCGGTATCTCCCACCCTCACTGGTTAAAAGGTACAAACACTACAAGACCACATTTGATATATTAGATGAAACCAGATGAAGACAGTTCATGAGTTATCTTCCTTTCCAGCAAAGGCAAATTTCCCAAATGCTCTTCCAGTATCTCTCAGTCTAAGGTGGCCAGCGTTTCGAGAACTGACCTAATTTACGTCTCAGTCAAACTTTGAGGAGTTTGCTGCAGCCATTCTTAGCTCACGATCAATCAACACAGTTTAAAGGTACAGACACGCAGGCTTTTCAGCACAGCCCCTGGAAGGACAGACAGGAAGCGCGGGCTACCTTGATGCTTAGTCCGAATCCTCCCACAGTCTGTCTTCTGATGGTCACGGCTCTCTCCTGAAAGACAGAGTTCAGCAGCGGTCAGCGCTTCCTGGTACTGTACTTCCCCACCGCTTTCCTCCTCTCGGTCTTAGTGCTTTGCTCTTTAAAAAAGAACATTTTGTGACAGCACAGAGGCTCCAAACCATGGGACAAACAGAGGATGCTGCAATTGTTAAACTGAAGGCTAACAACGTGTCTGTCCAGCTGAAAGGGACGGCAGCAGCACTAAGCTGCGGAACTCTCAACCTGGCGGCCTTTCCGGGAGGTTTTGGACGCAGTTTGAAATCTTGACTTTAAAGTCTCTCCTCACTCTCACATTAATATTCCTGTTGTCTGAGAAATGACAAGCTGTGAGTTACAGAAAAACAGTTCACAGCCAGCGCTACGTATTGTCTTTGTCCACCAGGTCTGCTCTCCCTCCCTGCCCGGTCACGGGGCCTGTGGTCTGAGAGCTGGGCTGGGAGGTGCCACCTGTCAGCACATAAATCACCCACGTGGACACCTGGGACTGAAACGCTGAATAAACTGGGCTCACAGTGATTGCTTGTTTCAAAGAGTGGATTTTACAATTAACTGGTAATGACAGTACATTCTCAGTTTTCAAAAGCAGTTCTCTTTTGCCTTCCATACTGTAAATAACAATTCAATCATGCACATATGAAACTTAAAAAAAATCACAAAGAGCCACATTTGGACAAATCCCTTAGTTTTTGACAAAAAGTCAATATTACTGTTTTGGGGCAATCATGTCTTCGTAATGCTTGTCCTCCTGACGTGCTGAAGGGTTGGGAGCTTTCATCTACAACCTTCTCTACTTGTAACATGCCCGTCTTTTGAATCGCCCCCACCCACCCGCGATGGGGCAGACTCCACGCTCCCCCCAGGACCTGGCACAGACACTTGTTTTCTGGCCCCTGTGTCTCCACAGACGCCGTTTATTGGCTAAGTTATCCATTCCCTGCTTAATAGTCACCTGATGCATTTCACCTGTGGTAGTAAAAATATACATTTTAAACCAATTTATCATTTAAGGGTGATAATAAAACCATAGTTAACAACATTTATACTTCTTTATATAGATTTCTTCCTGAAGAAAGAAAAGTGACACTACACATTTAGATGTCTGTTGAATATTTATCTAATCATTTTCCAACAGTGATGTCACAGAGCAGCTCAAATACTGGAAGACTCAGAGGAAGAGATCAATGAAAAGGTCATCTTTATTCTGAAACAGACAGGCAAACCACTTTCACAGCACTGCCCATCAATTACAGTTCTTGGATGGCGGAGCTATTTTCGTAATTCCTTTTCTGTGAGGAATAAATACTCAATTCCTTAAAATAGTATCAGAACCAGTGGTGCCTTTAGCTCAGACAACCCCCATCAACTAACTGTCTCAAAACAAAGACTTCAATCTGTCAAAGCAAATGCGTCTTAAATAGCAAACGGCATCACCTAAATTTTCTAGAATATCCTGCACAGCAACCGTCAGCCACGCAGGCCGTTTGGCGAGTAGATCCCAGTGAGCATCAGCTTGCGAGCTGAGCCCCGGCTTCCCTGGAGGACAGCGGCGCCCAGGGCTCCTACCAGGGGTCTGTGCTGTGCCTTCACTCATTCTCTACAAGACCGCCTTCCGATCTTTGGTTTAGAACATGTTCCAAATCAAATATAAAATTGCTGATGCAGAGAGGTGTTTGGAGAGACCAAAGAGTCAGCAGAACCTGACTCTTTTATTTTAATGTTGTTTAAACATGGGTGTGCCCACACATGCTCTGGCAAAGCCAGCCAGCACCTCTTGATGCTCCCACTTCATTAGCTTACTTGTCAGAAAGGAAGGAGCGCTGGGCAAGACAAATTACTTCATGTTTTAAAGCCAGAATTTTAAGTTGGTCCCTGCAGGTAGCAGGAGGCATGGAAAGGCAAGTGACTGTTCTCTGATGGCACCTGTGGTGCCCGCCAGGGGTCTGTGTGCTTGTGAGAGCTGTGCCCTCTGGCCTACCCCACCTCTCACACCAGGTTCTCCCCCCACCCCAAAAATCAAAGGGGAAAAAGTGATGTTAATGAATTGTTTCATCAATCAGAGAGTGGGTGGAAGCTGATGGGGAGCCGCCTTTAGTCAACACAGCTTGAGTTTCACAAAGTTGCTGCCTAGCAACAGCACGCTGTCCCAGGGGAAACCGAGGTAGCATCGGTTACCTTATTTCTTAAAACACAGAATTGAGATAGGTGCTCCCATAGACTCATCTGCATAAAAAGCCTTTCTTTAATCTTCTTTTTCTTCACAAAATGAAAGGATGGAGCCCAAGAGGAGTTCTGGACTGTATAAAACCATGCCACGCACCTAAGTACCAGCATTCATGTTACGAGAAAGATTTAAGTGCTTCACTTGCTTTATATAAGAACACAATTATTACCACCCCTGTCCTCTGGATATTACATTTGACATCCTCTCTACCTCCAACGCATGGACTATATGGAACCAGTTCACACATGTGACCCAGCAAAACACATTGGTCTCATAAATCCCAGGAACAGAAGCTTTTGATACACGTAGTGAAAAGGGAGGAAGCTGTGAGATCAAGGCAGAGATGAGAGAGACGAGCAAACAGAGCTGTACTGATTCTGTGTGATGGGAAGAAAGCAGATATGCAGGAAAAGTGACAAGAAAAGTCATGAGCTCTTTCTGACGATTCAGGAAGGGAAACTTCAGAAAGGAATACCCATAGACGGTAGCTTCTAATTACCAAAAATCTGCTGCGTACACTTACACGTCTCCTAACACTCATGGTTGATTATTAAAATACACCGGGACCTCGACTGTTTTTCCCACTACAGCTTTCTGGGTCCTGAGCCTGTTTGTTCCCAGTTGTAGCCAAAGAATTTAGCACTGGGCCTACATCAAACTTAGGGACTCATGCACGCACTAAGGGAATAAGGGCTATCGTCCAAACATTTTCATTTCAAACACGTGATCATCACAACAGCCCACTGGCACAGGCAATGTTTTCCCGACATAGAATAAGAAACTAAAATGCATGTGAGTTAAATAACTTGACCAAGAGCCACATCATGACTGAAACGGAAGTTTCCCTGATTCCCACTGTTTTTTCTATCACATTAGCCTGAGCTGAGACAGAGAATTAAGATGAAGAAACGACGACTGTGAAAAATCGGTGCGTGATGTAACAGAAGGGGAAGGAATTGTAAGAAACAGTGTTCTCCTGGGAGACTGAGAACGGGGCAACGTGCCCCCTCCCACCACGGCTGCTCAACACTGTGCTCGAAGTCACAGCCAAGGCAACACAGCAATAATATGAAATAAAAGGCACACCGACTGGAGAGGAAGAAATAAAACTTTGTTCTTTGTCTACATAGAAAATCCCAGCAAAACCTCACGGAACTAGTCAGTAATTACAGCAAGCGTGGAGACACGGTGAACGCGCAGAATTCAGCCACCTTCCTATACCTCAGCTGTGAGAACTGGAATTGGAAATTAAAATCACAGTGCTATTTATGATGGCCACTAAAAAGGGGGTACTTTGGTATAAACCTAACAAGTAAAGGTTTCTATGTGGAGAACTATAGAATCCTGAGGAAAGAAGTCAAGGATGATCAAGATGTGCGTGCATGCAGGGCTGGGACAGGATGCGTCACCAGAAATGGGCGTGTTGCAGCCGACTCTGCGGCAATTAAAAAAAGACTTCCTGCTCACGGCAGAGAAGACTCAATGCTTTTAGGATATTGATTCTTACTTCCTTGGTCTATAGAATCAAGGCAGACCTAACAAAAATCCCGTGAGCTGTCTGAAGGCGTCCACAAGCTGACTCTTGGGTTTGTACAAAGAGCACAGGACCCATCGCAGACACAGCGCTGAGGGGGGACACAGCAGGAGGACTTGCTGAAGGAGCTACAGGAATCGAGACAGCACGGCTGTTTTGAACACTAAACACAGAGATCGATGGAAGACAACAGCGAGCCCAAAACAGAACCCAAACAAAGGGAACTGATTTTGTCAGAGGAAAAGGTGATTCAACAAGCAAAGAAGAAAACAGAAGGAAAGAAAGAAAGGAACTGAAATATGAATGTTACCCTTTCACAACGATTAGCACGAAATGAATCACAGACCCACCCATAATCCCAATATTGTATAAAACTTCTAGGAGAAAACCTACATGACTGGGTTCGGTGATGAGCTTTCGGGAAGGACATTTAAAACATCGTCCTTAAAAGAACAAGATTTGATGTCAGAAAATATTAAAACTAAAAACTTCTGCTTTGCAGAAGATCCTGTTAAGAGAATGAAAAGTCACAGGTGGGAAGAAAATGTTTGCAAAAGGCTGATCTGATGAAGACTTGTTTCCAAAATACGCAGAGAACTCAAAGCTCAGCAGGAAAATAATCTAATTAAAGATGCCAAAATATTTGAGCAAACATCTCATCAAAGAACACACAGACAGCGAGAAAGCACATGAAAAGAAACTCAACATGCTATGGTACTAGGGGGGTGCAGGATGATAATGAGCGAACATCACACACCTGTTAGATGGCCGAACCCTAAAACGCTGACCCCCAAATGCTGGGGATGTAGCTCACTAACACGGATTCTCACTCCTCGCTGGTGGGGATTCAGGAGAGAGTTTGGGGTCTCCAATGAAGCTAACACAGTCGGAACCTGTGGTGCCCCTGGACATTTATTCGATGAATTTTAAAACTTGTGTTTACATAAAACCTGCATGCAAATGTTTATAGCAGCTTTATTCATAACTGCTGAAAACTGAAGAGGTGACCGAGATGCTCTTCATTCACAGAAGGCACAATAAATAAAACAAATACATAAATAATAAATAAGAAGATGTGAGCTACCTAACTTCAGAAAGACATGGGCGGAAACCTCAGGTTTAAAGTATTAAGCAAAAGGACGTGCCCTCTGACCCCATCCATAAGACCTTCTGAAAAGGCAGAGCTAAGGAGACAGCGACATGAGGAGTGGTGGCCAGGAGTTCGGGGAGAGGGAGGAGGGCGAATAGATGGTGCACAGGGGTTTACACGTGGAGAAACCACTCTATGATATTACAGTAATGGATACACGACATTATGCGTTTGTCAAAACCCACAGAATGTCAGCGAAAAGCAGTCCACCTTAATATATGTAAGTGTAAAAGCTAGGGCGTCCAGAGAAGGAATGGGTGCTGTGAGGAATAACCTAACTGCCTTACAGATGGATGTCAGCACCTCACCAAAAGGGGTGGGGGCAACGGGGGGCCTGAGTAACTGGAAAGGAGAGCGGGGCTGAGACACAGAAGGCGGAGGACTGAAGAGCAGAGGAGCTGCACCGGGCACCGCGTCCTCCCACGAGGGGTGCGACACCTCTGTCCCTGTTCTGTGCATGCTGAGATTCAACAATGAACTGCGTAGCTGGTGGGTGAGAGGAACCGGTGGGAGCGGGAGTCAGACACGCCAGGGAGAGGCTGGCACAGTCCGTGGGTCACGGAAGACCGTCTGGAGGTGTCAGTATAAACTCATGTTTAGCTTAATATAGAGGTGGTTACACACAGAAATATTTAGATATGTGAATATACAAAGGTTATTTTACTGTCTTTTTAGAAATGGCTCTACAGTGCTATAATTCATATATCTTAGAACCAGCCATTTAAAGTGTACAATTTAGTGGTTTTTAGTATATTTACAGTCATGCATCCGTCCCCACAATCACTTTTACAATATTTGTATTTTCCAAAATATGATTCCGCACCCTTCACTCTCTGCCCCTCACCCCGTTCTAACCGTGGGCACCCACACATCTGCTTTCTGTGTCTACAGACTTGCCCCTTGTGGACACTTTCCAGAAACGAAATTATACAGCGTGTGGTTCTTTGCGCCTGGCTTCTCACTGTGATGCTCTGAAGACCCATCCATGTTGTAACACGTGCCAGTACTTCAGTTTTAAAATTGTCAGGCAGCACTCCACGGACCGGGCGTGCCAGCTCTGACTCCCCCGTTCCTCCACCCGCGCCGACCTGGGGTCTCTGTAGGGTTTGGCTGCTATGAATGATGTTCGCAGCTGCGATCATGTGTGTGAAGGCTCTTGTGTGGACACGAGTGTTCACTGGACTTGAGCATAAACCAAGGGGTGAAACTGGGAGCCTCCAGTCTCTTTCAGGGCAGCTGTGCGTTTTCCATTCTCACCGGCAGAGTCTGAGGATTCCAGCCTCTCCACACCTTCAGGACCACTTGCTCTTCTCTGTCTTTTTGACTGTAAACATCCTAGTGGATAGAAACTGCATCTCGCTGCGACTTCACGTGCGTCTCCCTGACGGCTAACGGTGCTGAGCACTTCCTCACTTCCTTACTGGCCGTGTATATGTCCTCCTTGGAAAAAACATCGATTCAAGGCCTTTCCTCACTTTTTGTTGCCCATTTTATCAATGAGTTGTGAGTTTCCGCTTACAAAGTTCTTATCAGCCACTATTTAGAATATGTCTCTTGGCAACACATTTTCTTACTTTTCTCTCTCCTGATGATGTCTTAACTTCCCCTTGGTTCTTGAAGCATACTTTTGGCATCTACAGAAATCCAGGTTGATCGTTTCTTCTTTTCAGCAGTTGGATAACACGATGCCACTTCCTTCTGGTTGCTATTGTTTCTGGGGAAAAAATCTATCATTTGAATTATTTTTCCTCTGTTGGGAAAGTATTATTTTTCTCCTGCTGCTTTTAAGCTTTTCCTTTGTCTTTAGTTCTCAGGGTTTGTCTGTGATGTGTCCTGACGTGGGTGTCCTGGGTTTATCCTTTTGAGGTTAGTTCCACTTCTTTAATGTGTGGGTTTATGTCTTTTGCAAAATTTTGGGAGTTTTCAGCCGTTATTTCTTCAAGCGCTGTTTGAGCCCTGACCTCTTTCTCTGTTCTGGGGACTCTGATGAAATAAGTGTTAGATGTTTTGTTTTAGTCTCACGGGTACCTTAATTTTTTTCCAGACCAACTTCTCTCTTTAGTTTAGAGTCGGTACTTCTTTATTGTTCTGTCTTCAGTTAAGTGGTTCTTTCCTCTGTCCGCTCTGTTTCGGGTGACTTTTCAGTTCTGCGAGCTCCGCGAGCTTTTTGCTGAGACCGTCTCTTTTCTCACTTGTTTCAGTCCTGCTTGTAACAAACAGGAAGCAATTTTAGGAGAGCGACTTTCAAATTCTTGTTGGGTAATTCTAACACCCGTGACATCTTAAGGTTGGCATCTGTTAACTGTCTTTTCTTATTCGAGGTGAGAACTTCCTTGTAACTGCGCCAGGCCTCCGCCGACGAGAGCCTGGCTGGGAGGCGCAGGGCTGCTTGGCGGCTGCTCCCCGAGGGGTCCCCACGGACGCCTAAGTGAAAGTGGCCTCGTTATCAGCGTGCCGAAGTAAATTCTGACCTCCCACGAGGCCTCTTCTTGTGCTTCTCCAGGGGGATGTGAAGGAGAAAAACACGTTTTTTAAACATTGAATTTCTGTCTGTGGTACAAAACAACTGATGAAGTCAATTTCAAGGGAGAAAAATAGGAAATATATCAATAACAAAAATGACAATTTTGACCAAAACTTTCACTATTTAATCTACTGTGTTGAACACGTAGGATAGTATTTACATAAATAATACAGACCTTATTTCCACGTTATTATCTATTTCATTTCACCTAGTTTGTATGGTTTTCCATTTCCAGAACAATGCAAATTTTAGTGTATCAATCTATATTTAATTTCATTGAAGTATTACATATTTAATTAAATGAATTTCTGCAGAAGCAATAGAACCTTCACAAATACTTAGTCTTTAGGATCCCCCCAGCTCCTTGTCCCCAGCACCACATTAGGAACATGCTGGTCTGAAGCGGTGATAATGAAACGCCTTTGCATTAAAAAGCGCTGACTCACTCACAGAGCAGCTCTTCTGAGGTGAGTCTCGTTTTCTAATTTTACACAGAACGATCACTCATCCAGCTGAAACTGCTCATCCGGGATAATCATTCAGAATTTTAGGCCAAGTGAATTAGAGGAAAGAACAGATATCCAGATCTGTAGTCCATCAATTATTTTAGGAAACACTTAGGACCTCACGTGAGGTTGTAGAACCGAGATGAACACAAGCAGGTGGTTAGAAAACAGAAAGTGAGAAGAAGGGAGCCAGTCCAGCACCCACGCAGCGATGGCCGAAGGGAAGAACAGAGAACCGGAGACAAGCAAACGTGTTAGTTGTTCCTGTGTATTTTACTCCACCATTTAACTTTAACCTCCATGTACCTTTATATTTAAAACGGGTTTTTGTAGACAGCGTATGGTCAGGTCTGATTTGTGATTCACTCTGACGGTCTCTGACGTATTAGACCCCCTACTCCCTAACGGCTCCTGGGACACCTGGAGCGATAGCTGCCACATTTGCTATGGTTTCGAGTTTTGGTCCTTGTTCCTCGCTCCTATTTTTGCCTTTCATTCTTTTTCTGCTTTTGTTGCTTTAACAGTTTATGTGATTCTATTTCCTCTGCTTTCTTAGTATGTAGTTATATCTCCTCTTTCACTTTTCTTAGTGGCCAACCAAGAGTCAACCACTATGAAATAGATGTTTATAATTAATCCAAGTCTACTTTTAAATAACCCTACACCTCTTCAAGGGTAGTGTGAGTTCCTTATAACAAGCAAATAACCCTAATTCATCTCTCCAGTCCCTGGTGTAATTGTTGCTTTTCATTTAATTTCTGTGTAAACGTTCATAAGAATGCTCAGCCACACACATTTTGCTGTTATTATTTTGAACAAATTGTTATCTGTGGCATCAATTAAGAATAAGAAAAATGAAAGTTTTTTTAAAAGCTTTTCTTTCACATGTTAACTCTTTGATGCTCTGTCCAAGCTTTACACCCATAACGTTGATCTTCTCTCTGAAAAACTTTCAACATCTCTGACCAGGCAAGTCTCCTGGGAATTGATTCCTTCAGTTTTTGTCTCAAGGTCTATTTCGCATTCTCTTCTGAAAAGCCATTTTGCCGGACATGGATCTCTAGGTTGGGGTTTTTCCCTCCACACTTTACATATTTCACACCCTTCTCTTCTTACTGCTTGGCTTCTGAGGAGAAATCAGTTAGGACTCTCGTCTTTGTTCCTCTGTAAGTGAGTTCTCCCCACCCCCTCCTTGCTCAGTACTTTATCTGTATCTTTGATCTTCTGTAATCTGAAAACGGTACGTCTAGGTGATGGTTTTTGGTATTTATCCTGTCTAGTGTTCTCTGAGCTTCCTGGATCTGTGATTTGGTACCTGACATTCAGGGAAATCCTCACTCATTATTATTTCAAGTGGTTGTTCTGTTCTGGTCTCTTGTTCTGCACCTTATGCTGTTCCTCTTGCAGGCACATTTGCACTTTTTATAGCTGCCCCACAGTCCTTGGGTAGTCTCGTCTGTTTTTTTCTGTCTTTGTTCTCTCTGGTTTGGGTTTTTGAGGATTCTACCGATAGACCCTGTAGCTCAGAGATCCTTCCTCTGTTGTGTCTGAAGTGCTCGTGAGACCATCAGAGGCCTCCATCTCTGGGGCAGGGTTTCTAACGGTAGCTTTTCTTTTTGGTTTCTTCTTAGAATTTCCATCTCTCTGTTCACATTGCCCATCTGTTCTTGCATTGCTGTCTACCTTATCCATTAGATTCTTTAGCATATTAAGCATAATTTAAAAAGTCTCCCCATCTGATAACCCAACATCCTTGACATGCCTGGTTCTGATGCTTGCTTTGTCTCGTCAAAGTACGTTTTTCACCTTTCTGGTATGCCTTGTAATTTTTTTCCTGATAGCCAGGAATTCTACTGGTTGTAAGAAATTGTTGTAAAGAGGTGTCAGTAACCTCGTACTAAGGGTTACGGTGAGTGAAGCACTCCGTTGTCCTGTGATGGGTCTCAGTGTGCAGTGAAGCCTGTGCCTCTAGACTGCAAACCTCGCAAGCCTTTCTCAGTCCCCTCTGTCCTTTTTAGGAGGGACAGGATGGCTGGAGTCAGCTGGAGCTGGATGCTTCTCTCTCCCGGGTCAGACACTGATACTCACTCAGCACGGTAGGCACTGGTTAACCAGCTCCCCTGAGTTCAGACCTTGCTAAGAACAAGGCCCCCTTTCTCCCTGCCAGGAGCCCAAGGGCATTTCTCTCCAGTTTTTACTGCGGGGACCTAGTTGAACTCCTGCAGTAAGTCTCCCAGTATTGTGGGGGCTCCCAGGACTGGACCCCCCAGTCTCCCTTTCAGACCTGCCTATGCGGAGCCTCCAGCAATCCTCATTCTGGTTGGGGGTTTCCTACCTGGTGCTGGTTTCCTGCCGGTCTCGCTCGTGAGTCTCTGTTCTGCTCAGCAGCCTGTGTTCCGCTGCCCGTCCTCCAATCTGAGGGCAGTGGTTTGCCAGGTGTCCTTCTTTATCTCATGGATCCCAGAAGAGCTGATGATTTTTCAGTCTGTTTGACTTTTTATTTGTTGTGAGGAAAGAGTGGTGACTTCCGAGATCTTTATGTGTAGAACCATACCTGGAAAGTCCCTAATTTATTTTTTATTGAAAAGAATAAGTGGGTAGAAATCCACTTTGTGAATATACTCAAATCCGTTTATCAGTTTACAACTTGGCTTTGGCTATGCATGGTCTTGAAAAAGTCTTGTTGTGAGCATTTAGTTTCACTCCTCTTGGATAAATCACAAGGACTAGGATTTTTGTGCTTAAAATTGGTTTCTGTTTAACTTTATAAGAAATTGCCAAATAGTTATCCAAAGAGTTGCTCCACTGAAACTCTAACGCGTGAGATTTCCAAGGGAACAACATATTTGCCAATAGTCTTTTTTTAAGCTGTTGTAATGAGTGTAAATTGTATATGTGATTTTAATCTGATCTGCAGTTCCTCGATGGCTGATGATTGAAACATCTTTTCATGCTTTTCTTAGCTATTTGTATAACTTATTTTATGAAGTTTCTTCAAGTCTTTTGCTCAGTTTTTTTTCTTTTTTTAATTGGGCTGTTTGTACCTTTTTTTTTGACTTGTGATTGGCCTTTATATATTCTGGATACAAGTCCTGTGTCAGATATAGGAAATATTTTCTCCTACACTGTGATTTGCCTTTTTATTTTCTTAAAACTGATTTTTTAATTGATCGAATCAGTAATCAAAATCTCTGAACAGAGAAAAGTCCTGGACCTCACAGGTGAATTCCACTAAACATCTGAACAAGAACTAATACCAATTTTTAACAAATTTTTCCAAAAATTGAAGAGGATTAAAACTTCCTAACTCATCCTTTGAAGCCAGCATTACCATGATAACCAAAACCAGAAGAAGACACTACAAGAAAAGAAAACTAGAGACCAATATCCTTATGAACATTGATGCAAAAATTCTCAACAAAATACTAGTAGACAAAGTCAGCAGCATATTAAAAAGGTCATACATTATGACCAAGTGGGATTTATTCCTGGAATGCAAGGATCAACCAACATAAGAAATTCAATCAATGTGATGCACTATATTAACAGGATAAAGGAAAATAAACACACATAGCTCAACTGATGCAAAAAAAGCACTTGACAAATTCAAAACCCTTTTGTGACAAAATTTAACACCCTTTCAACACTGAACAAACTAGAAATAGAAAAAAACTACCTCAAAATAATAAAGACCATATATCAAAAAGTCACAGGTTAGATTATAATCAAAGACGAAGGAATTAAATATTTTTCTCTAAGATCTAGAAAAGGCAAGGATGCCTGCTTTCACTACCTCTGTTAAATTTGGTTCTGGAAATCCTAGGCAGATTGATTAGGCAAGAAAAAGAAACAAAGGTATCTGAATTGGAAAGGAAGAAGTAAAATTATATCTGTTCACAGATGACATTTCTTATACGTAGAAGATCTAAAGATTATACACAGATATACAAAAATCATTAGAAGTGAAAAAAAAGAATTCAGCAAAGTAGCAGGATACAAAGTGGACACACAAAATAAGTTTCATTTGTATACACTAACAATGTATAATCTGGAAAGAAAATTAAGAAAATAATTCCATATATAATAGCATCAGAAATAAATTATCTAGGAATTAACTAAGAAGATGAAAGATGTACACTAAAAATCACAAACATTACTGAAGGAAATTAAAGACATAAACAAATAAAAAAACACTCTGTGTTCATGGATTGAAAGGTTAATAATGCTAAGCTGTCAACACTATCCAAAGCATACTACAAATTCAATAATATTCCTAACAAAATTCTAATGTCACTTTTTACAGAAATAGAAAAGTCTATCCTAAAATACACATGGAATCTTAATAAAATCCAATTAGCTAAGACATTCTTGAAAAAGAACAAAGCTAGACATCATGCACTTTCTGATTTCAAATTTCACCACAGACCTACAGTAATCAAAACTGTGGTACTGACATAAAGACAGACATGGAATAGAATGGAATAGAATAGAGAGCCCAGAAATGAAACCTCAAATATATGGGCGAATGATTTTCAGCAAGAGTTCCAAGACACAAAAGGTGCCAGGAAAACTGGATATCCACTTGGAAAAGAAAGAGGTTGGACCCTTAATGACATCATATACCAAAGCTAACTCAAAATGGATCAAAAACATACATGTAAGCTCTAATACTAGAAAATATTAGAAGAAAATATAGGAAACAATATTTACGATACTGGATTTGACAATGGTTTCTTGGATATAACACAAAAAATACAGCCAACAAAAGGAAAATAGACAAACTGGACTTCAAAATGGAAAAGTTTTGTGCATCAAAGGAAACCATGAACAGAATAAAAAGGCAACTCTTAGGTTGGAAGAAATATTTGCAGATCACGTATCTGATATGGGATTAAAAAAAACCATGGCAGATAGATGTAACGGACTACCATTCAGTCTTACAAAGGAATGAAATGCTGACACAGGCTACAACGTGGATGAACGAGTCCATACACAGAGACAGGAAGTAGACAGTGGTCACCAGGGGCTGAGGAGAGGGGGACGTGGGGAGTTAGTATTTAATAGGAACAGGGTTTCTGTCTGGGGTGATGATTTTGGGGACGGATCGCTGTAAAAGGTGCACAACAATGTGGATGTGCTCAAGCCACTGAACTCTACACTTAACAACTGTTAAAATGGTCAAGTATATGTTATGTGTAGTCCACCACCACAACAACAAAAAGCAATTGACCACTTTCTGGACTCTATAATGTTCCATTGGTTTACATACACGTGTTTATGACATATCACATTGTGTTCATTATTGTAACAGTGCAGTAGGTTCTGAAATCAGAAGGTATAAACGCTCCAGCTTTGTTCTCTTTATTCAAGACTATGTGGCCAAACTGAGTCCTTTGTATTCCATGTAAATTTTAGAGTCAACCTGTCAAAGTCTCCAGAAACAAATTTGGGTTTTGACTGATGCTGTCTACTTGGGAAGATATGAAAACTTACCAATAGTTAGTCTTTAATTCATGGTCATGTTATATCTCTTCATTTATTTGTTTATTTATTTTCATTTTCTTCATCACAGTTTTGTAGTTTTTAAGATAGAAGTTTTGTACATATTTTGTTAAACTTATTTCCAAGTGTATAATCTCTATTGTGTATTGTGAATTGCATTTTATTTGCCTGTTGTAAAATTTAGAAATGCAATTAACTTTGGACATCATCTTTATTTCCAGCAACCTCGCTAAACTTGTATGTTATTCAATTTTGTTGTAGATTTCTCAGGATTTTCTGTGTACACCGTCATGACATCTAAAAACAAGCTGTTCTACCTCTTTTCCTTTGAATAGTTATGCCATTTTAATCCATTTCCTGCCCTGCTCTACAACCAAAACAATATTGAGTATAAATGAGGCAAGTGATGACCCTGACTTACTTTCGGCATCTCTATCTTTTGAAGAGGGCGATGTTCTGTTGGAGTTCCACAGGTGCTCTGGTTGGCTGAGTGGGTCTGTGGATGTGAGTCTTGGTGCCTTTGTGGGAGAGGGTGAGCTACGAGTGTCCTTCTACTCCACCATCTTCTCTCTCCCCCAACCCCTGACTTACTTTCAACCTCAGAGAATACGCTCAATGTTAACCATAATGTTGGTGAGAAATCTTCATTAGATGCTTTATCAGTGTAAGAGGTTCCATCCTATTCTTACTTTGCTGAAAGTGTTTTGTGTGAGTGTCAAATTTTGTCAACTGCTTTTTTGCACTTGATGACATTATCATAAAACATTTCTTCTCAATTCTGTCTGAGTTCTTCCCAGCATTTGTTTCAAAAGAGAGCTTAGGTCTATGCGTATTAGCTCTTTTGACTGCAAAATTTAACATCAAGAACGTTATTTCAGGGTTGAAATACTGAATTTTACAAATTACAATATTTTACTGATTTAGGATCTATGTGATATACTCATTCTAGACAGTGATATAAATTATATCTCTTCACAAAGAAAAGAAAAGAAAGAAAGAAAGAAAGAAAGAAAGAAAGAGAAAGAAATTGATCACTATGCTTTTATTAACTAAAGAAAGAAAGGGCAACCTCAAGGGAACAATGTAATCAGTCTTGACAGCCAGACCCGTCATTCAGGATGATTTAAATGGTCTGTGACAAAAGAATAGTTAACAGTCTGCAAAATGTCCATTATCTTTAGTTAGCCAGAGCCTATTGACTTAGGACCTGATGTGACTCCCACAGGATGTTAGTGAGAAGTGAGGTGGAAAGTCAAGTTCAGCATTATTCACCCTAACAAAACACTGCAAAGTAAGTCTGTTAATAAGCTGCAAATTAAATCTTCCTGCTAAGTCGCTACAGATGTCTAGGGAATCCAGGGAGCTGATTGTATGACACTTGCTGTAATTTTCTTCTGAGACCATACATGACTATACTGTTAAGATGATGTCTTTAACGTTATTACATAATAAATGATAAACTCTAAAACTTATCCTGTTTCATGATAAAATTGTTTTGCCAAAGACAATCTGACTTCACCCATTGAAAAAGAGACAACCGGCCCCAAATGGAGTCACTTGTGCTAAGTCCATGTCACCGGATCAAAACTTAACACTTAACCTAATTGCAGTTTCAGCCTCTCTCAAAGCTATGACCTTTTACCAGCCGCCCTGGGATTCCCTGGTCAGCACTAGTGAGTAGTCCTCTTCCCATGGGCCCGTTGGCTGCCCTTGGGAGGACCACCTCCCCTGAAAGAAGGCATTCTTTGCTAATAACTTCCTCTTTCTGCCCCTTTCTGCCTTTGAAAAACTCTTCTTTTCTACAGCTTGCCAGAGCTCTTTTCTGTTTGCCAGATGGGATGTGCCTGATTCATGAATCACTGAATAAAGCTAATTAGAGCATTCCATTTCCTCAGTTGAAATTTCATTATTTCACACACCTAAGGATGTCCTCCAGAGTGGTCCTGCAGCACCAGTGAGCGGACTGATGAGCTGTGAGATAATTTATGGCTCTTTCAGAGACTGGGTTAGAGCAGCAGACAGAGCTCACGATAACCTAGGCATGCTTCTCGAAGTCCCCAGAACTGCTTGTGCCCCATCCCCCAAGGAGAAGCCCTGACACTGAGCTTAGGGACCACCACCTAAAGCCCCCGGCTTCCCAGATGCCACACTGGGCCCACCTTTGCACCACTTCTGAAGGTCTGGTATGATTCAAAATGAGATCAGGGCAGGGCACTGTTCTCACTCAGTCCTCCATGTGGACGGGTGGAGCCCACTCTCTCATGATCAGAGATACAGGGTCACTCCAGTCACATGATAATGACTCGGAGTCAGTGATTCATCAATGGCCCCAATGGGTGCCTGTGGGCCCAAGCCTGCATCCTTATAAGGACAAGGACAAGGACAAGTACAAGGACACTGCTTACTAACACTGTTCACAAAAATTACTGGCTCTGAAAGCAAGAGAAAAAATATTAAGAATTTTCTGTAATGAACATTTTTATTAACAAAAAACAAAACCAAAAAACTTCAAGGGAAGGAAAAGCTACTTACACCAGAATAGAAAGGCTCACCAGACACACATATCACATCCTGTTCCTGGATCATCAGAATATCCTTGGCCAGGTGCAGCCGCACTTTGAAGGGCTCCTGATTACCATCCTGCAGCAAACAAATCCCTGTCTTTGTCTTCAGACCAAAAAAAGCAAAACAGAGAAAAGAATTATACTTAGCTGATAGATTATAATTTTATGGCCTATTTATAACAAAAGATGATGAATAACATTTGAAAGCGAGGAAGAAGACACGGATGAGTCTGAACTTAATACAGGTGCGGAGAGAAGCAGAGCCATTCACACCAAGCAGACCTCAGACAGCAGAGATCATGTGAGAAAATCCCCACAAAGACCTGGGAAATGAGGATTATAGCTTATATACTACATTTGAAAAGTAGTGACACCTTTGTTGAATGCTTAAAATCTAAATATAATTTTTGTAATCATTTTATTGACATACAATTTGCATCCTATACAATCCTTAACATGTTAAAGTCAGTGTTTTTGAGTGTAGCAACATGCAGCCATTGCTGTAACCAACTTTTGACCATTTGATCACTTCAAAAAGAAACCAAACACCCTCCCTCCCCAGCCCTCCAGGCCGAGGCAGCCACGTCTCTGTTTTCTGTCTTTCTCATGGAATTTAACCTGCAAACACACTGACTTACCTTCAGCCTCCACTGTGTGGTCATTTCAGTCACCAGCACACGTGCACTTGGCATGGATGGGGGTCCAAGGAAAAAGGTGATGACAGCTGCCTGGATTAACCCAGCTCATTAAAGACAGAGCCTGGCTTAAGACCCAAGATGTTTGATTCCCATTCCCCTGTTTTGCTTCACATATTGTTAGGAATTGTGTGAAAACAGCGTGTAACTAATGCCAACCTTGTACCGCATGGCTTTGAACCAGCACCTTTGTGGTCATGGAGGAAGTCCACGTACCTCGTCCCTCCTGAAGCAGGTCAGTGTTTTAACATTCACCTGATAAGTGGACAAATCTGCCTAGCAAGTACACTTAACAGCCCCATTTATCAGAGATGCAGAGGAAAATTATTTTGAAACAGAATATAATCTCTGGTTGTTATTCTGCACCAGAAAGACAACAGAAACAATGTTTTGGAAATCACATTTTCACCTAATAGTTACTGAGCCATTCTTAATTTGGATAAAGGGTTAAGTACAGAGAAATACATTTTTACCCTCAGTATTTAGTGGGCATAAACTCCCAGACAAATAATATGAACTTGCCCTTGGAATATAAATGTACATGTGAGCTGCTAGGCGTTTGCTCCCTTCAGACCAGTGAGACGTGGAGCCGGCATCCGGGTCCTGGTGCGAGGACACTGCATACTACTACTGCACACAGACATTGCTTAGACACTGCAGCTTTCGAAGATAACTTTGCAAACTGCTTTATCCCACATTACATGCAGTGTTAAGTTAGTCTGCAATCATTTTGTACGTGTTACAACGTCTTTTAAGGAAAAACAAGCTTTCCAGGAGCCCCGGTGGCATGAGCTCCTCCTCCGTGAGACGATGCACTCGGACACCCCTTAGTCCTGTCCACCAGCCTCTCCGAGAGCACAATGCAAGCACGTACGTCTAGAGGACAAAAGCATTTCAGCAAAAGCAAACTGCATCTTCCTTAATGCAGAGTATAACCCTTCTGCATTTTTCACATGGAAAAGGCTCCCACGCTGACGATGTGATCTTGGCCAGAGACCAACATGGGGACTTCCTGAGGCGCACGGAAAAGGGGGGAGGAAATGACATGAGAGCCGAGTGGTCACAGCTGAGCACACCTGCTGATCTTCCATGTACACCACATTCCAAGCCAACTTCTCCCCAGAAGTGTCATGGGGTAGCTGTCATCACAAAGAAGCTCTTCTCAGCTTGTGGATGAAAGGGGCTTTTCCCTGCGACCCATAAATACGTCACTGTTACACATCAGAGAGACAGAAAAGATCATCCAGGGAAAGCCTGAAGAGCCAAAACCCAGCCTGTGCACGGGGACGTGGTCATGCTGATGGCCAGCATCCTTCCCTGGGGACCATTTTGGTCGCCAAGAATCTGCTTATGGGGGAGTGCAGAGTCCTGAGAAGGACATCATCTCAACCAGCCATTCTTCACATGTCAGAGCAAGGTCGGGCGGGGGAGACGAGACAGAAACCACTCGGGACCGGATGGATGACTTTCCTGCCACAGCCGAGCTGCTGAGAGAGCCCAGGACCCCGTGCAATATGGGGAGAGGCTTGGTCTACAGGCCCCCATCTCCAGAGACTGCTTCAGGGGAGAGGATGGGAAATGGGACCCTGGGAGCAGCCGCGGGTGCAGCACAAACTAGGCAGCCCTGGCTGCAAAGTCTTCACAGATCCGTGCACCCAGGTTGTTTAAAAATAAAAGACAAATCACCTGAATGATGATCGGCCCCACAGTTTAGTGCAGAGTTAAGACGTGTCCTCCTCTTCTTTTCCTTTGTTGACATAACCGTCATCTGTCTGCAGACTGTGAACTGTGTACACATGACACACGAGGGAAGAAACTCATGGTCTGTGCGTGATGTACAAACGCAGTATGTAGATTATGAAATGTGCCTAAAGCTTCAAAAATGATACAAACGCAAAGGTGGTTTTTCGGCTCCTGATGAATGATGCCGCATTGACTGCGGCTGCATTTTACGAGATCCACATTGAAGACTTTGCTCAGAGGAAGATTAAAAGGCATCATCTCTCAATTACTCAAAAGGCAACATTTGGAGAAATCTAGTCATTGACTTGTTTTCAGAAAATCAATGAAATGTGTTCATGAATTTACATGGATTTCTTCTTTGTTTTAAAAACTAACCTCACATGTAAACTTGTTAAGAACGTGGGCTTGGCTTTAACCAAATGCCTCTGGAAATTTCAAAAGTAGATGCTCACCCATTTTCTACTTGAAAGTTAAGACCTCTTCATGTGCTAGTCTTTGAAAGAACATAAAATGTGTTCTTGTGAAAGTTCAAAAATCTGTGTTCCTTTAACCTTGAAGCGTGGGGTTTGCAGTATCAGACATAAGAAACTGCAGCTGCGGGAGGGGAGGCCGAGACCCCACACGCACGGCCCGTGGTCCTGCAGGGCTCCTCCTGTTCTATGTGCCGGCTCCACGTGCTCCACGAGCCTGCAGCTGTAGGTGCCGCGTGGGCCCTGTCCTGCTCTGTGCTGGGCCAGCAGCGCCCTGGCGCCGTTCCACACAGATGCCGAGGACCGCGTTTCCCCTTTTCCTGTCCCTGCCGGGATGACTTCTCACCACGGCCGCCTCTTGAGCTAAATTCCAACCATTTTCAAGCATTTGTACAAGACCTGCTTTTCCTTGCAGCCCTCAGAACCCCTTCCGTCAAGACAAGTCCTTGCCTGACGAGCTCTGGAGCTCAGGGCTTTCGCTGAACAGGTGCCTTCACCTGACAACGCGCCAGGGTTGCATTTCGGCCTCAGAGGTGGTGACTTTAGCAACATTTCCTTCCGTATCATGGTGTCTGACTTCACCCTGCGTACTGCTGTCTCAGGAAAGACTCAGCAAGTTACCACTGTTCTCGTTCTTAAGGATGACTGACCCATCGGCCCTGGCACAGTCTTTACTCCCAGTGGGATTTCTGACCATACCCGCCGACTGAGTCATAGTTGCAGATGACGTTTCATTATACGAGAGACCAAAGTAAACCATGTGTGCGTGAGTTACTAAATTACTAAACACATGTTATAGAGAAACATGTCCTTTCATGGTCAACGCACAACGTCATGTTTAAGGAATGTGGGTGCAAAGTAAACTATGAGGAAAACCTAGAGTAAGGCAGCGTGCTGGCTTCTCGGAGCACACGGTCATTCTGATGGCCCCTCTCGAAGCAGACGAGCCAGTCGACATGCCCGACAGTGACTCCGTGTTCTGGGTTTGCATTTGTCCCATCTCTGTTCTCTCCCTCCATTTCTGCTTCTTGTCAGACTTTTAAATCCCAATTCCCTAAAATAACTACAACATTTTTCTTTTTAAGAGGAGAAGTTTTTTAAACAATAAATAACCCTTAAAAAACCTGTCTGTCTTAGATAATCGAGATGCTTAAACAGAACTTCTCTCGCCACACTTGTGCTCCCCGACAGAAGGGGCCCCAGGCGTCCGCCTGGCGCGTTCCCAGCCTGACCGTCTGAAGCACACGGGCCCCAGGTTCCATCTCCAGTCGTTTGTTAATAGTCAGGAGAAAATCAAGAGAAAGCAAGTTTGACTTTGATATAATTTCCAGCAATGCAGTACTGCAGAAAGAGAACCAAACTTGGACTCCAGAGCTCCAAGCTACACATGATGGCTTTGCTTTCAACTAATTAATTAAATGGCCCTCAGCGTTTCCTAAAACCTCTCATCTGCTCATCTGCAAAGTGACAGAGTTTAGCTAGATTCTCTTCGCCGTGCCAGTCCACTTAAACGTTCTAAGACTGTCCGTTTCAGATGCTCTCGTTGACTCTGGTCCACCTTTTGGGTGATGTGGTCATCCTCAAGAGCACCGAATGGTCCTGTGCTCCTCCCAGCCTGTCCAGCATGTGGGAGACGCCAAGGACTGCCTCTGACAGTTCTGAGAAGTTCTGCTCATGGTGGGGACAGACTCTCAAAGTGGTGGGATCCTCAAAGGGTCATTGCAGGAGAGCAAGAACTTCTACCACAGAAGCAAAGGTGAGAGGCCTCAGTGGTGTCACCACCACGAAATACACCTGAACCTTATGTAGAATTTGATACATGTTTCTAAGAATGAATTAAAATATTTTGTTTAAAAAAGAGGTCTGGGAAATCAGTCTTATGTCAGCCTCTGAAGTCCAAGGGGAATCATTTGTTAAAAAAATACTTGGCCACTGTCCAGTCTCGACCACGTGAGTCTCGACCACATAAATAACACTTTGATGGAAGTGGATTTACCATGTTCAAAATTACTGTACTGAAAACTAGGAATGTCACAAAATTAAAATGTACACTCCTAAATTTAAGCTTCTAAAACAAAACACTGATTTAACTATTTTAAAAAGTATGAACTGACAGGTGCTGAATCAAAAGATGAGTAAGCTATAGACTCTGACCTCGCGGTGTTCAGTGTGTGCACAAGAGGTTTGCAAACCAACCACTATGACACAGCACACTTTAAAAAGTGCTGAGATAGAGACATGTAGGAAGTATTACCACGCTTAAACTTTGAAAATAAAAAAGTAAATGAATAAAAAAGGAGCCCATGTATTAAAAGCAATTTACTATTTTTTTCTTGAGAGACCTAAACTTTGAACTTACGGCAACAAGTATTTTTTTAAGATATTTTTGCAACAAATTTAACACATGGCACTTTACTAAAAGAACAATTGTCACAAATGTTAATACTGAAGCTTTTTTTAAGCTTTATCATAGGTAATCCAGTCATGGCTGTTTTTTCCGGGGCTATTTATACACAATAGAAACATTTTAACCCTTTTAAGCCACTATGAAATATTGTAACACGAATATTTCCTTGCAATTTTCCTGCAGAGTGGAAAGGGGGTGAGAAGATAATCCTTCCCCTAGAGCAGAACGGCTGCCCCCCCCCCCCCGCCGGGGCCACCTTCCCGCAGGGCTGACCGCACACTTGCGTGGCCTCGGTCCCCCAGACGGAGCGCCACTGGACTCCCACGACCATGCAGACAGTGCTCTGGACACTGGGATCCGCCGAGTGTCAACACTTGGACGAGACTGAAACACCTCAGCAGCATAGGAATCACGCAATCAGAGGGCTTCAGGTCTGAAAGGGGCTTTAGATGTCCCCTAACGCACAACCGCTCATGTGACAAGACCTGGTTCCCGGGCTTCCGCTGCCTGAAACCGCCCCGTGCGGTTCGCGAAGGACGACCAGTCAGAGCAAGTGGCCCCGGGCTCCTGAAGGAGGCGGAGGCCCGGGTGTCCCGCGGCGCCCAGCGACTTTCCGGGCTCGCAGACACCGGTGACACTCGGAACACGACACAGAGGCACCCCCACCCCCTGCCCAAAGCAGCCTCCCCTCCCACCCGCTCACCACCTGCTCCCCTAAGCAGAGAGCAGAAGCCAGGGCACCTACCTCCTCACAGGCGGTCCTGAAATCCATGTGCTAGTGGGGCACCGCCAGGGACGCCGTCTGAAAAGACAGGAAAGACAGAGAAACGCCATCAAGCCCAGCGTCGCGCGCGGGAGAGGGGGGCGCGCAGGGACGACAGGCGGGCGCTCGGCAGGTCCCGGGGCAAAGCGCGCTCCCCGCGCGGCGCGCACGCGGCCTCCCGGGGCGCAGGGGCGGGTCTGCACCCCGGCTGTCACCCCGCGGGGCCGGGGGCGCGCCCTGGCAGCCCGCACCCCGGCCGGGCACGCAGGCAGGACCAGGCTCCTCTGTCTGGGGTTAGCGCGTCCCCAGACCGCCCTGTGCAACCCAACTTTGCAACTGGGAACCGGACTTCAAAAGGAGCAATTAAAAGTTGCCTTTCATGTGGTTATCTCTTGAAAAAAGGTTGACTAATCTTTCTCTTTTTAATTAAAAGCTACATGCATGAATAATTCTCTCCGGAACTTAAAGCTTATTCACAAACAGTGTGGTGCGAGAAAGCGAATTATTTATCAGCGGGAGTAATATTAAAATGAATCAAGGTGTGAAATATCTAATGCAGGTCCATTTAGTGGTCACTGAAATACCCAAATGATAGACGTACACTTAAATGCACACAAGTGCTATAAGGGTGGTTTTTAAAATGCTTTTAGGGAGTTTTAATTATATGATAATTAAATGAAATTAAATTATATGATAATTATGTGATATACCTTGTCAGTATAAAAATTGCCGAGTCAAAATCTAATAGTTTAGGTAAATGAGGCTTTAAAGTAAAATGTGTGGTGAATTCCAAAACAGAAGACTTCATACACCTTAGAACTACTGCTCCTCTCAGCCTCTGGGGCAGAAAACTGCTGGATTCTTTTTGTCATTTGCTGCTGTGTGAGCGTGAAGAACACGTGGTCAAGCAAGTGTGAGTGGACTAGACATGTCCTCAAGGGATCGTTGTCGTTGCCTTTGAAAGAAACGAGATCAACTGTTTTCCTCAGTCGTGGAACGTGCCACGTAACATATCATGTTCCTTAAATATGTCGAGTGGATGCTGAGCCTGGTCTGGCTTGAACGGAAGGCATGAGGAGGCTGAGTTCAGTACAGCTAAGAAACAACAAATCACTAGCAAATAAAAGTACAATTTGTCATTAAATTATAACTTGATGATATAAATTATTCTTTTAGTGCCCATGAGAAATTTGTCATTATTTATTATTTTTCAAAATTGCCCTTAAAGATTGCATTTGAGAGAACCATCAGTATCTCCAACTCTGACATAAAGTTATTCCTTTTCTACATAAGCAGGAGACTTTCAGAATTTATTGATTATATAAAACACAGTGTCTCTAGACTCAGTTTCCTGCCACTAAACACAACAAGCGAAACATACATGAGGGCATTTAACCAGCACTTGAACTTCATCCACGTTTTCTGCCACTTTTAACATGTCTTCCTTTTTTTCCCCTCAGTTTTTCCACCAGCTTTCATGAAAATATCTGGTAATAGTATCAGGTATTTATTCAGAAAAAGAATTAGTATGAGATTCAAAATAGCTTACTTACTGGGTAACATCAATTTCACAGCTATCACAAAACTATACTCAGTGATTATAAACTTAAAAACTGGAGTAAAGTTTGTTCAAATTTTGTATGTTTAAAAATTTCTGAGATCTTTTCTGTAGAAACTCCTGTGTTGGAACAGTTTTGGATTTACAGACATGCCATGGAAACAGCAGAAGGTCCCATCTAGCCCGCATCCTTCCTCCTCCACTGGTGACACCATGCATTTCAGGCTGTACGAAGGACACTAACTTCATCTTGGTTGGAGGTATGACCTTGTGGTCTTTGCTTGGAGGTTAAGTAGGTTGACAGTGCCATGCTGACCAGGGTGGACTGTGATGGCTAGTTTTTATGTGCCAGCTTAGTCAGGCCAGTGGTCCAACCTGGCCCCAAGTTAATCAGTCAAACACTAGTGCAAATGTCTCTGTGAGGTATTCTGGAGATGTGGCCAACAGCTACAGACAGCTGACTTTAAGTAAATGAGATTCTACATAATGTGGGTAGGCCTCCTGCAATCAGTTGCAAGGCCTTAAAAGCCAAACTCAAACATTCCTCTGATGATGAAATTCGGCTTCAAGAAAGCAGCACCAACTCCGGCCAGTCATTTCCTGCTCTCCAGACTGTCCTACAGGTTCCGGACTCGCCAGGCCCAAGGTGCTGTCCGCCAACTCCTTGAAATGAATTTCTCTTAATGTGTGTGTACAGGTAATAGATACCCGACTGGTTCTGTGGTCTGGAGAGTCCCAGCTGATACAGTAGTGTGTGCCCCCGAGAGTTTCTGGTTTTGTTATGCAGTATTAGTGTGATGATAACTGAATAAAAGAGCATGTTTCTAGGTATTTCCGAAAATCCATGATGCACAACCAACCAGCAACTTCAGTACCGTAAGTCCCAGAACACACCACACACTGGGTGTTCCTAGGTTATGCAGTGAGAACTGTGAGAGAAGAATGTCATTTTGCGGTTGGCTCGTTTACAAGATAATTTAATGAACAGCTTCTTGGAAAACTACAGAGAGTTTTTTCTCACAAAACAAAAAAGACTTTTTTCCCCCTAAAGTCACATTCGTTGTCTCCGTATTACTTTTCCCTATTCAGACCTGAAATGTTTAGGCTTTTCTCTATATGACTGTTTTTAAATAATTGATCCATATCACAATATAATGCAATAACCAATAAACAAATTTCCAAAAGTGATCATCTTTATGTCCAGTGATAAAGCAGCTTACTGATTTGTCAGTGCTTGGTAGAAGTCTTAGGGAAAAAAGAAAACTTTCATGGAATTAATTTCTTACAATATGATTATTAGAAAACATCACCGCTTAAAACACGCAGAGCAGCAGCAGCGCCCAGGTCGATCGGCGTCCGCGGAGCATAAACGCGGCCGCCCTCAGCCAGCTCAGGCGGAGCCACACAGCACGGCGGGGCTCCCACTGTGGCCGCACGTGTGCCCCAGCAGCAGCGGGCCCCGGCCCTGGGCCGCAGGCGGGCTGGCCGTGCCCTCCCGGGGCAGGCGTCACCAGCCCGGCCTCCGTCTGGGGGTCCGGCCTCCTGTGACTCCACCTAATGCCGAGGAACGAGCCGAAACTGCTGCCGTCAACATGCTGAGAACGGCCCCGTCCTGCTCATTGGACCTCATCTTCACGACGCAGCCCGGAGCGCGGTCAGACGGCCACGGCCCCTCGCGCGCGGGCGCGCGGGGACGCACAGCGCCTTCCCGCAAACGCTCGTCTGGGGCAGGCGCGCCCAGGGCCGGGCTGTGTCCCCCGCAGCGCGCGGGGGCTGCTGGCGCGGAGGACCGGCCGGGCAGCCGTGGGAAACAGGGCAGGAAGCACGGTGCAGCGGTACGTGGACGCGCCTTATTCAGATGATTTCCAGGATGCTCCGGTGAGTGAGGGCCGACGGCCTCTGCAGCCCTCCGCTCCCCGCGACAGCGCCGCCCGCTGTTCCCGGAACTCGCCCTGCGCTGAGCGCCCGTGCGCCCTCCCCGGGCGCTCGTCTTCACGCTGGGCCCTGACTGGCTGGAGACGGATGAACTGCCCCCGCCGCTTAAACTGGTTAAAACCAGAGTAAGAATGGCACTTGCAGTCACTTGGGCTTCGTTTTCAGTGCGCTCGGTTTCCACGCAGCGATGGACACCTTAACAGCCACTCTGTTTATGTCTTCCCCCTTTCGATATTGGTTAGAATAGTGCCTGGTTATGTTTTAAAAATGTCAACGTAACAGTGGCTTAAACACGATCACTGTTTCTCCTCCTGTAAGGGCCAAGCCCCACGGCTCAGAGATCCCACGGCATCTGAAATAACTCGCCGCCACCCTCGGCCTGGGTGGTCTGAGGGAGGTCGGGCTCGGCCCCACATCCAAATTCCCGGTGGGGCAGCACCCAGGAGCTAAACACATCTCGTCTGCTCACATTTCATCCTTCCCATCGCAAGACTACATCCGGCCCCATCGAGACTGGGAAACGCAGCGTTCGGGGTCAGCCTGTGAGCAGCTGCCCTGGGTACCCGCAAGGGGAGGCCAGCATCCGGCCCCCCACACCAAGGGCAGAACACCCCTCTCCTGGTTGACCTTTGTCTTTTCAGAAAGGGCCTCCTTTTAAGACCATTTTTGCAGGCCTTCAGATTTTGGAGGAAATTTTAGCACTTTCATATTATTTTTTCCCCCAAATATTGTATCAGTTTTGGCCAGCTAGGATCATTCTGCTTGTTTGTAAAGTTGTCAAGAAATTTTGAAATTTTCTATCTTTGAAGAATACATCCAAAATCAAACTTAAAAAAAATGAAATAACTCCAATCTCTTATTGATGTTTTGATAATTTGTTTGGACTCAGCTGGTTTTACACGTAAATGCACATTTAAAAAGTTAAATCAGTTCCTTAATCCATTTTGCTTTTTGTACTAAACTCATTTTTGCCCAACCTATTTAGTTAGATTTTTTATATTTCTGTGTGACTATTTATTTTTAATTATGCAGTTTTGATAATACTCCATGAAAACAGAAGGAAGACTCTTTCAACATTAACTACTTAGGAAAAAAGAAATTCTGGAGACGTAGGAACACCACTGCAAGCCTACTGAATAAAATAGATAGATTGTTGAAAGAGAGATAGCTGCCAAAAGGAGCCCTCCAAAAATTTCAAAAACACCTGCTTTGCAAAAATTATCTCCTCCTCCAAACCTAGAAAATGGATAAAATGCTTGAAGTTATGTACAAAGTTGTAAAACATTGCCATTGTGCACAGAAATGAGGATATATAAGTGGGTGTCAATATTCATGTTGTTACATGTTCAATTTTTTTCTTTCTTTTTTCCCCAAAGTCTCCATTAACGAAGATACTGGCCTCCCAGTGCCTAGACTTCACCATTTCAAAACTTCAGCCAAGCTCGTTTATGTCAAACCTCCAGCTCAGCTCTCCCTCTCACCCTCCCCACGTGCACCCATCCTGAGCTCTCCCTGAGCTGTCTCTTTTTAATGTGGTCACTTTATGCAGAGACTCAGGAAGGTGACCAGGGTCCTTGTCTGGTGCGACCACAGGTTCACGCTGTCTGGAGAGGACAGGGAGCCCCTGGGGCAGGTCTGGTGCCCTTGGTGCTCATTTCGTTGTCGGACGGCCCTGACTCATGTAGGTAGGACTAGGACCTCCATGGAGATTGCTGCAGGTCCAGGGTCTGAACACAAGGACAGCGTCTCTGATGGCGAGATTTGCAAGATGCGGTCTCTCTGGAAGTCAGTTATTCCGTTGCTACTTTCAAAAATTTCCCTCCACTGGCACAAGTCTCTACAAGGCTCTGTGTGACTGTCCCCAGTCTCCTCTCCAGCTGTTCTTAGTAGGAGTTTTAGCTTTGAGACATGCGATTAAAGGAGTAAATTCTAAATGCAGCACGTGAAGAGTTCAGGAGAGGGATCAACGTGTAGAACTTACCAGGGGGCAGCAGTGAGCACAAATAGGTGGTACCTTTCCTTTGAAACCCATGGGGAAACACTACTGTCTGTCTGTCCATCTGTCTGTCGTCTGTCTCTCTCTATATATTTGTATAAAAAAGCTTAAAATGAAGCCCTGAGATTCACAGAGGCAGATAAAAACAAGTATCTCATTTGATGGAGATTCAGAAAGAAGACAGGTGCAGGTGCAGAGTGGAAGCATCAGCTCAGGAAGGACCCTGTGTATATTGGCATGTTACTCACCTGCTAAATAACTGACTTAAAAGGTCCAAGTCTCAATACCCATTCTACCCCTGCCTCCTTCCCAAGGACCGTGCACAGTTCAAACAAGATGCAGCACACGTAAGTATTTTTTAAAATTAACAACGATTAGAAGTATGAAGTTAGAAATATCATTATTGCTGCAAGGAAGACTCAGGAGAACGGTGTGGAAAGTCGTTTCACCCGCCACAGGACACGTAAGCACCCAAATCTCAGCTGCAAGGGTAAGGCTCAGTTTCTCAGAACTGCCAACTTTGTGACCAACATGAAGCGAGGGAGTTCCCGTCACGTCACTGAAAATTCCGATTGTTTATCAGACTGTAACAGGAGCTGTCCGCGCACCTCACCTTGGCTGGTTTGCAGGAGAACAATACCCCAGCCACGTGCACCCAGGTCGTAAAGTGGCCCCAGCCCCGGGGGTGGGGTTCCAGACACCTCCCTCTCCCCCTGGTTTCTGGACTCCTTGCTCCCAGCCCCCGTGTGTGACTCTGATACAATGTGATCAGTCAGCGCTCACTCCCACAAGCTGCCTTCTCTTCGCTCTGTGTCTCGGGGCCCAGCCCTCCGACGTCTCCTGGACTTGGCTCCTTACAAGTTGTACTTGTTTGATGCGCCAGCTCTTGACGCTGTGAAGTTCTGGGACCTGTCGTCTGTGACCACCCACTTCCCTGACATCCTTCGGGTCAGCGCAGCAGCCCGAGACCACCTGTCTGAAGGGGAGCTGATGACATGAAGGTGAAGACTCAAGGCTCCATGCCCAGGGGAGTCAGGGACGAAAACAGCGTCTTTTCCCATCGACACGCATCGCAGTTTGGAGAGACTGTGCTTCAGAACTCATTACTGGCTCCACATTTCCAAGCTCCTCTGCTGAGAGATCTCCAGCACAGTGGGGGCCATCAGGCCGGCGGGGGGTGCGGCTGTGAGTCAGACCCGCACTCGGGCAGGGTCAACTGAGGGCCAGTGTCTCCCACTAGGATGCCCTGCACCCTCCTGCCTGCTGGCCTCCCTGCACCTCAGCTCCTTCTCACCAGGAAAACGTGTTCCTCTAAGTGGAAACAAGTTTCCAAACTAAAACAGTTTTCCATCTAAGAGAAGGTAAAATCACCGAGGGAACTGTGTTTGTTTATTGAGCCATGGTATTTTTTTCCCCATATAGGTGCTGTAGAAATCCAATATGGGAAATACATAAATGTTGACGGTCTCCAATCCCCAGCTTTGCTTTCTTTCCCACATCAAATTAAGCCACTTTCTCCAAGCCTGGAACTCTGCAGAGCCAAGTGTAAGAACCTGTCCTAGGTAATTACTGTGCCCCCATCACCTTTAGGACCTGGGAATGTGCTCTGGGCAGAGAGAGGCCCCATACAGAGGTACCAGAAAATCAAAACCCTGTGCCTGCCTTACTGCAATGATACTGTCCACCTTCCAAAAAGGCTTTATCACTGAAACAAAAGATAAGTCACAGACCAAACAAAATGGAACAACGCACTGAAGTCTAGGAATAAAACTAAATTTGAAAGTGCCGGTATAATGTTATACAAAATTTAGTTACTTATTAAGATCCTTTTCTATCATTCCAAAAGTAACCACTCTGTTATTTTGACTAATTAAACGTTTAAATATTGAGGAAAGTATTTGACCACCATGTTATTTCAAACCAATTATCAAATTTTTCTAGGGCAAGAACAATACTTTCATCATTGCGGTTTCAGCATCCAGCCCTTGGTTTTAACAATAATGATAGTTTTTAATAGACTTTTGGTTTATCTTTTCCCTTTGCAACTATTAAAAGAAATCCTGTTGTGAAATTGAAGAGAAAATGTAATGATATAAATGATTCCCATCGAAAATTCATGGACTGGCATCACTTGGAAAAAATGTTCTAAGGTTTTTAAAAAATGGCAAAACTTCATAAAAATGATCTACAGTTTCAATGCAATCCTGATCAAAATTCCAATGGCATTTTTCACAGATAAATATACACACACACACACGTATGTATGCACATATGTATGTATATATATTATGTATGTATGTGTATACATATTATATATGTACATATATAGAGAGAGAGATTTATTATAAAGAAT
The DNA here is from genome assembly GCF_048564905.1 of Vicugna pacos. Classification (NCBI taxonomy): domain Eukaryota; kingdom Metazoa; phylum Chordata; class Mammalia; order Artiodactyla; family Camelidae; genus Vicugna; species Vicugna pacos. The sequence continues at coordinate 25,592,350 of NC_133015.1, forward strand.
TGTCTCACACAATTATGGAGGCTGAGAAGTCCCAAGATGTGCAGTCAGTAAGCTGGAGACCCAGAAGGCTATATGTTGCAATCTGAAAGCCCTCAGTTCAAGAACAAAGAAAAGCCAATGTTTCAGTTCAAATCCAAAGGCAAGAAAAGACCGATGCCCTAGCTCACGTCAGCCAGAAGGAGTAACTCACTGTTACTTGTAGGATAGCCAGTCTTTATGCTTGACTCAAGCCTTCAACATATCAGACTAGGACCACCCACATTAGGGAGGGCAATCTGCTTCAATCAGCTACTGGCTCAAATGTTAATTTTATCCAAGAACACCTGCACAGATACACTTGAAGAATGTTTGGCCAAACACTTTGGACATCCCATGGCCCAGTCAAGTTGACACATAAAATTAACCATCAGAGTTAATTTTGTCTGCCAATACAGTCATGATTGAGTACTTTAATATTTTTAGCAAACTATGACAGATAATGATTGGGAAACATTTGCATGCAGTCTTAGGACATATCTTTTAACATTGGCAATATTCCTGCATTTTAATGTAGGAGCAAATAAAATTAATGTACTGCTGCTGACTAATTTTACTATGGAAACTTAATGACTCTCACAACCGCATCCAATCCAATGTTGCTAAGTAGGAAACATCATGGGCTCAGCAGATTTCCTGATGGTCGGTTACTGAAATGTAAGTCTCAACCTGTGGCTTTTAAAAAACAACTTTATGAAAAGAACTGTCAATTTCAGACACCTCGCTAATAACTTGGAAAAATAAACAACATGCCATCACTTAGACGAGTGTCTTCCACATATGACGGCCTCTGAATCACGTGCACTCACACCAGAACAACTGATGTCGCTTCTGGGGGAGATTCTGGGAATCTGTATTATTGTCACTGAGACTTTCTCCTGGTTATTTAATGTTAGTTATGTCAGTTACATAGACAAAGCAGTTGATTGCTTAAACCTGTATTTTACTCCATAATATTTGTACCCTTTAGGACTATTTTTTTTTAATCATAGTACCTAGGAGTCAGCTACAGGGTGCTTAACAAGCGCCAGATTTCTACTGCCTACTCCCAGCCTCCATTCTGATTCAGTGGGTTTAGAAAAATCTCAGGTTATACATTTTTCACAGGCATCCAGTGATTCTGATTCAGCTGGTCCAGGACCGCATACTGGTTTTAATGTAACTGTACAGTGTGACAGAAAGGCCATTGGTTTAAGACCTAATTCTGTGCTCACTCATTCTGTGGCCTTGGGCACAACCACGTGGCATCTTTGGTCTCTGTTCAGCGATCTGCAAATGTGGGGTTGAGTTGCATTCTTTTCTAGATCTAACATCTGGATCTCACTTCTGGAGGTCCTGCAAAAGCCCCCCTCGCATTGTTACTGTGGGCACTGCCTTTCCCACACCCCAGGCTCAGGGGGCTGCATGGAAGTGGGGAGACCTCTGGGAACATCTGCGTCCTTTGGGTGGACCCTGGATCCCATGCCCCATCGTTCATTGGGAATTCTTAATATTGCATGGTAAACATTCTATATTCTTCTAATGCTGGGCAGAATAATGGTTTTCTAATGCCTCAATAGTCCTTTCAATTAATTTAACTCTTTGAAATATGGCCAATTGGTGATTTATTTTAGTTGTATTGCATGTATATTTATAAATAGTTGAGTAGTAGATATTTTGGAAATGATTTTAAGGTTTCCTGGTATACATAAATCACTGCCAAGTTTGCTACCCAGTTTAGTTTAATCAGAGGAAACACTGAAAGATTTGTAGTAATGATCTGTCTGCATGGGTGTGTGTTCTGTATTTCTGCACGAATAGTAACACTGGTCGATAATAGTTGTTGATTATTGGATTCAGGGAGATTTAGAACTGGGTTGTTAATTTATCCTAACACTTCTTCTGCACAAAGGCTTCTATTTCTAGGAAAATTGCTTGCTTTTTAAAAATTTTTAACATGAGCAGTCAGTGAGTTAAATAAGTACCAATGTAGTCAGGAAAACCTGTAACACTTTCATGTGGAAAGAGAGAAAAAAGCACCACAGTGAAAAAAGTAGGAGTTAAGAGAACGAAAGACTAGAGGCTTAAATGTGGACAAGGATTAAAATAAGCCAACAGGAAGAAGAAAAGGAACTAGAAAACTGCTTGGAAATAATATTTCTAATCTTTAACCTTGAAGCTTTCTTTCTACATTAAAATTTACTCTCATGATACTGAAAGATGTTTCAAAACGCATTTAGGATGGGGGAAGTTGACAGACCACTCTGAGCCTTTTTTCACACATTTAATTTAGAATGCATTTGTTTTCATATCTCATTTAAACATTTGTGTCAGTGGCATATTTTAGACAGATTCACAAAATCACTTTGCGGTTAGAAAACATTACCGTTACCACTGATGCAAGACTAGCTCAAAACAAATTTTCCTGAAAAAAATGATCACATTGGGAGCAACAAGGAAAACAAGAGATGCAAAAATTGGAGATAAGCCAGAGTTTTCTTGTGTTACAACGTGCAAAGCAAGCAGATTCAGGACCGCAGAAATGCTCGCAGTGTACAGCATGTGGACCCAGAGCAGTGTAAGGTCTGGCCCTGTCCAGATGTCACATCCAGCCAGGTGCAGCGTGGGCCTGGCAGGGGCAGTAGGAAGAGCATGAACCTTGGGGACCCAAAGCCCCCGTTCAATGGGGGCGATCTCCTGGACTAAGGCCGTGAAGTCGGACAAGACTGAGCATGGAGACTAACAAAAGGCCTGTCTGTTCCTGGAGGGGCCCTCTCACCTCCCCACAGCAGACCAGCTCCACACCCAGCAGAGGTGGGGCTGGCCACACGGTGGGCACACCATGAACACGAGAAGGAGACCTCACTTTATGTCAGTGCAGCTGGAAAAGGCTGGCAAGCTGTGGTTTGTATTTTTAAAGAGCAAGCAAGTCCTTAAGGCAATGTAAAGAGAGAAAACAGACACAGCTTCTCATGACGCACATACTGGGTGTGGACGCAAACATCAGGCGTCCAGGTAACCGCAGGGAAATGCTGGCCAGTACAGCCCAGCATCATTTACAGCTGGCTTTCGAGTTCATTGTAAGTTTTTCTCTTATTAAGTCTCATTCATCTTTTTTTAAGTCATACAAGATGAAATTGCTTTATATTCCTTAAAATCACATCACTAAGCAGTTAATAATGTCCTGGAGGATACCCTAGGTTCCCAGAGAAAATCACCCTGGAGAGGCAGGGTGCCCACAAGAGCACAATCAGAGAGGATGCAGGAACCTGTTTCAGCATCAAGGCTGGTCCATTTCCTCCTCAGTCCAGACTCACGGCCCGGAAAATGATGCTAAAGCAATGGAAAATCTATCCATCTCGGTAATGGAGGAATAGTGATAATCCCCAAACGCCAGGAGCGTTTCTATTGATTCCGGAAGGCAATTTCCAGCACGCCTGAGAACATGAAGGCGTCTGGTGCTCTGAGACTCACATCACTTCAAACAGGAACAAAGCGCGTGTCAGAAGCGGTACCTGCTCTTCGTCTTCCCTTTCCAGGCAGTCAAGCTTCGCACCTCGATGGGCTCTTCCAGGCCCGGGGAGCACCCCGCCGGGCAGGGATGCAGGGGCGGAGAGGGCGAGCAGCCTGCCCTGGCGGAGGGGCCTTCCCCGCTGCAAGGACGCTGACCCGGGCGGGGACGGAGGGCGAACGGTGACAGGCGAGGCCCATCCCGAAGGAAGAGCGGCGTCCCAGGCTGGCTGTGGGCGGAGGGCTGTCCGGAGAAGGCCCGCGTGAGCCCAGGCCCGGGGGCCGTGGCGGGAGAACCGGAGCGCGTGGGCGGGCGGTGGCGCTCCGCCCCCAGACGCTGGGGAGCGGGCGGGGCTGCCTTCCCCTGCAGGGCCCCCGGGCTTCCCCGCAGCTGAGCGCTTGCGCAGACGCCACCTGAACGGGGCCACACGGGAGGCCCTTCTGCTCCTGAGGGTAAGGGAACAGGCTCAGGAGACGGAGCGCTCGCCCACTGCGGCGCTAAGCTTGCTTTTAGGGTAAAACCGACACTTCGGGGCCGTAAGCCCCTGGCTCTGTCCACGGCAGCACGCCGAGGCCTCTCAGACGCCGCTTCTTTATCCGGGGTCCGTGAAGGGGGACACAGACCCAGGCCAGCCGGCCTGCTCTGCTCCCCCGTGGCCCTCTTCCCCGGCCGACGAGCGCGGTAGCCCGGCTCAAAGCGACCTGGGCCCGCCCCCTGCAGGTGGGGCCCTGAGCAGGCATCCGACTGCTCCCAGCGACGTACCAGGGCCCCCAGCCCCCTCCTGCACGCCAGGGCGTCAGGACAGCAGCGCCAGGGCGATTCCGAAGGAGCCGAGACAGAGAACACGGGTGCACGGGCTCCAAACTCTGCCAGGCCGCGCGACGCTGTGAGGGATCATCCCTCCCGTCCGCTCTGGCTGGGACTGGACAGTCTCTCCCCGGGACCAGCAGGCACACCTGGAGCTGGGAGTCATATCGGCCTGCCGGCTGCGATTCACTGCAGGAAAATAATCGCGAGCTTTCAGTGAATAGGTTAAATGTGTTCTTGGGACCGTTCAGGCTAAAAGTGAGGATGTGGTTGTCCGAGGATAAAACCCTCTTCACTTTGACAGGGTGGAGTCCCACAGACGAGGTCAAACCCTGCACTTGACTGGTAAGTGGAGGAGAAACACATGAGGAACAGCTCTCTCGCCTGCGGTGCTTGATGCTAAAGACAAGGTAGAGACACCTTCACATGCTTTTCAGACTACCCTTCAAATGTTAAGGGAGAACAAAGACTTAAAAAAATTTTTTTTAATTGAAGTGTAGTCATTTTACAATATGGTGTCAATTTCTGGTGCACAGCATAATGTTTCATTCATACATATACATACATATATTCATTTTCATATTCTTTTCACTGTAAGTTACTACAAGACATTGAATACAGTTAGCTGTGCTAGGCAGTAGGACCTTGTTGTTCAGCTATTCTATATATAGCAGTTAGTATCTGCAAATCTTGAACTTCCAATTTACCCATTCCCTCCCCCTTTCCCCCCAGGAAACATAAGGTTGTTTTCTATGTCTGAATTTGTTTCTGTTTTGCAAATAAGTTCATTTGTGGTTTTTGTTGTTATTTATTTTTGTTTCTAGATTCCACATATAAGTGATCTCATATGGGCATTTTTCTTTTTCTGACTTACTTACTTAAAATGACATTCTCCAGGTTCATCCATGTTGCTGCAGATGGCAATATTTCATTCTTTTTTATGGCTGAGTAGTATTCCATTGTATAAATATACTGCAACTTCTTTATCCAGTCATCTGTCGATGGACATTTAGGTTGTTTACATGTCTTGGCTATGGTAAATAGTGCTACTGTAAATATTGGGGTGCCTGTGTCTTATGCTTAAAAAGATGCACACATTTTAACTTTTGGGTATCTTCTCTCAAGTAAGGTAAGCAAGTGAGTACAGAAAGCAGGCACCATTTAATCCCAATATACTAATATAATTTTCAAATTTGGACAGCAGTGGGCAGCCTGAGAAGGTAATAAAAATCAGCTCAAGTTTCTTCATTCAGGAGAAGACGTCTGATCATGATCACCATGAACTAGAGACACACGTGTATTATTTAGATGAAAACTGACAACCTAATTAAAAGGAAAAGCAATAAATGACTATGAGAAGATCGAGGTTCTTCAATTCTCAAATATTTTCCCAAATAGCTCTTTGGCTTATATTTTTCTGTTTCTTCATTGATAAAATGAAAGATTTGAACTCAAATCCTCTGTAAGGCATCAGGAATTCAAGAAATACTGCAGGTGTTGAAAGTAAAGCACTCAAGCGCTTCAGTTTCCCTTTCACAGCTTCCAGGTCTCGGGCCTCCTCGCCGGGAGTGATGTACCCTTCTCAAGAGTGGCAGGCTTCCTTTGTTAAGAGACACTCGATCCTCATGTTAAGCACCTGTCCCTACACCCTGAACTGTCAGAAAGCCTAGCGGCATCAGAGTTATGTTCCGATTTTACACAGCTGGCTTTCCTGTATGCGTTTTTCACCTTTAAGTGTATTACCTCTTGCCAGAAAGAAAAGAAAATGGGAACCTCAGTGTTCCACTGCAGAGAACTAAGTTCTTAACAGCCCCGTGAGCTGGGAAGGGGCCCCAGCTTCAGGAACAATGCAGTGTGGCCGACACCGTGATTGCTGCCTTGGGAGACTGTGAACCAGGGTCGCCTAAGCTGCACCCAGACTCCTCCCACAGGGAGACTGGGAGGTGTAATGCACGCTGTTTTAAGCCAGCTAAATCTGTGGCGATGTGTTACACAGCTGGAGAAAACTAACCAGCAGAAGGCGTGGTGCTGTCACCCCTGGGGTTGCAAGACTCGCCTACAGGCAGCCAGGACGAGGTGGAACAGCACATAATCACAGCTAGTTAATTTTGTGTTCATCGCATGCAAGATTCAGTAGCGACACACGGAGAATGTGGTCCTGAACCATAAGGAGCCCAAATCTAGTTTTTTAAAAAAAAAAGTAAAGAAACAAGCAGCAGTTACTAACACTACACGAGCGCTCTAGACAGGCTGAGAGGGTGCAGAGCACCTGGACAGAATCTAATTTACAGGAAGCTTGGCCACGTTTCAGTTCGCAGAGTCAATGATGCCTTTTAATGAAAAGGTGTATCTGTGGCTGTTTGCTCCAGACATGAAGAGCTCCTCTGGGGAGAGGCAGTCGAGGCCTTCTCTAGTGCAGCTAGTGGAGGACATGTGGATGGGTGTGGTCTGCATCAGCAGGGATGCAGAGGGAACAGACAGACTGAGCATCTGGCTAAGCACAGGAAGGAACGGGGCTCTCTGACACGGCGAGTCCTGTTTGGTGATTCCTTAGTGCATGTTCACTCCCAGCTCTGCCCTTCGTGGGTGAGGGCGGGCAGATTCCCCGCCAGGGCGTGTGTGTCCTCGCACCGAGACCCTGGCGCACACAGTCAGTTAGTCCTGGGAAAGCACCACGGTTTCCTCTCCATGAGTCATTCCCCTTTGTCTTTCCAGACAATTTCCAATCTTTTTTTTATTGATGATTTTAAAAAATGTCATTTAAGTATAATTGGTTTACAATGTTGTGTTAATTTCTGATGTACAGCACAGTGATTCATTTATACATGTATATATATATTCCTTTTCATATTCTTTTTTGTTATAGGTTATTACAAGGTATTGAATACAGTTCCCTGTGCTGTACAGTAGGACCTTGTTGTTTACATAGTGGTTTGCATCTGCAAATCCCAGACTCCCAGTTTATGCCTCCAGCTCCCCATCTTTATTTACGGACTCTTCACCCATGCAGTATCTATTAAAGCACTGCTTCCGTTGTCACACTGAACGTGGGTTTTGTGGCTGAACTTGACCGTGTATGAATGAAAAAGCGTGGTTTCCATCCTCAGTGTGTTATCAGTCAACGACATGAAAAAAGCACTCAAACACCACCAAGCACACATCGCCGTCCCGTGCCCTGAGATAAACGCGCGTCCGTACCACACGGATCGCACATAAAAAGCCCAAGCTAGCCTGTCGCTCATTAAAGGGGACGATTTGACTTGAGTTGCTCGTCCAGGTAAGGTCTTTATTTTTCATGATATTGCTGAGTTCCGCTTATTTGAAAAAAGTAGAAAGGCAGCATGTTCCCGCCCATCTGCAAAGCCACTCCCAGCGAGCAGGAGGTTTGCTCAGAGCGCTCTTGTAGGGCAGGCATTCTGAGAGCCAGCCAAGGGGATTGCAGCCGCTTTTGAAAACCTGTCTCCTCTTAGTTTGTGCCCTGGCTGTTGACCAGGGTGGGAAGGATGAAAAGTGACCCCAGGACTCAGGCCGCGGTGGGCGGCTGTGCACCCAGCTGTCCCTGCTCCATGGGCGGCGGGGGCATGGGGTGGGGAGCTCTGCAGCAGGAACGGAACAGTGGAAACTCCCCCCCAGGAGCCAAATAAAACGGGGACATAAGAGTCTGACTCTATTTTGAAAATTACTTTCCAATCTTAAGCTACCTACCTAATTCTATTTCCCCCTGGCAGTTAATTTGCGTCAGTCCACTTTTCAGGGCCTTAGCTGTGTGGAATATAAGATGAGGGGGTTAGAAATGACCCCTTCAAGTCCATTCTAGATTAAACTCCGAGTCCATGTTCAGTTCCACTTACAAAGGGAGGTCAGGGAAAGTCAGCGCCTTTAGACGATGAGAAGAGGGAGAAAATAACAGTGAAGGACTGTTCTGGCTGCACCTGTCTCTCTGGTTTGAAAAGTCAGGCAAAAACAGAGTCCACAGAAAGCGTTACAAAATTTGCTAATTTTGGCCCCGACAAAACAGAGGGGAGCATGCAAAATGGTGAAGATTAGTCAAATTCTCGACAGGAGAGAATTTCTCAACAGGGTAAGTAATATCTTAGGAGGAAATATCATCTTCAAAATGTTTCAACATAAAGGAAAAAAAACTCCGGGAAAGTTCTTGGTAAGTTCTAAGTACGAATATGTAAATCCCATGAGAAAAGCAAGCTTCAGGGGATTATAAATGTCACAAACCGAGCTGTGGTGAAGCAAGAAGTGTTACAAGGCCGCGTTGTGAGAAGATGAATTCCTAGCCTTTTGGAAGGAAAGGAACTGGACGATTGTAACCACCACCACCCACTTCCCAGGACACGAGCCCCCACGTTGGACGAGGTTCCGTGAGAACCGAAGTTGCAGAGCTAAACAGAGGTGGCCCGTCCTATAAAGGCAGAAAATCCTGCAGATGTGCAGATTGTATCACGTATCCAACGCTTTACTGTGAACCATCCTGTTCATTCTTAAATGCTGTATGTATGGTCTTTTAACACCTGACCAAGTTGGAAGCATGAACACCTCAGTGGCGGGTCTGTACCTCCTCTCTGTCGTCTCTCCCGAGGACCTCAACGCCTGCAGCGTGGAGATGCTCAGGATTTAGTTTTATTCTTAAAAACCAGTTTTTTTCCCCCAGTTCAGGAGGGGTGCAGTGGTGCTTCCCAGTCCCAAAATATCACCAAGCTAATGCCCACCTACCTCAGCAAAGACACAGCTCTAGCTGCCACTTTGGAAGGAAAGCTCTTAATTAATCAGCAAATCCTGCTAGAGTTTATTTGCAGTCCTCTCGGGCCAGGTGTGTCCTGCTGTTGAGTAAGGGAACCTGCAGCCGTGCTCACCCCTTCACATCTCCTTAAATTGAGGATAATTTGGTTTTACTGCCACTGCACATTTTTCACGTGTTTTCACTATTCTCGCTTCAGTTTTACACATCAAGTTTACGTTTCACTGTGTTGTTTCTGTGTTATAGGCCCATTTATTTCTAGAACAGCTCACTGAATGCTTTTGATCGAAGTCCATCATTAAATTATACATGGCAAAAGGGAATGCTCTAAGAAGCAAAAGGAGAAGGAAGCATACTAAGCAAATGGGAAAAATATTTTGTTCTTAGACATGAATTCTCTAGAAAGTTCCCAGTATGGCATCCATCTTTTCTGTCAGAGAAAACTCTTCCTGAGTCTTTCCCGAATAAACTGCACATTTGGGCAGAGACACGGTAGGTGGAGGCAGACTCTGGGTGGACGTGGCCAGCTCAGTCACCTGCTCCTTCTGGTTTACCTGGAGTGTCCCAGTTTTTACTGAGAGTCCCACATCTCAGGAATGAGAAGCCCTCCTTCTGAGCAGATCAGGACGGTTGGACTGAACTGACATCTGATACTAATACATGAAAATTGCTGACAAAGCTAGGCCGTCAGCATCCGCACCCTGATGAGTGACAGATCTAGCTCGCAGTCACCGACTCTCAGCCTCCTGCAGGAGTCACACGCCCCCACCCAGGAAGGCATCCTCCCAGGAGCCCAAACACACGCTGAGCCTGAATCTCATCCGGTCGCTAGAACTAACCACCATTTACAGGTTGTGCAAAGACAGGCAAATAGAACAACACTGAGATGCAGCAGCAAAACCCAGACTGGGAGACTCTGCAAGGGACAAAGCAGAGTGATAAACGATAAGACTGCTTTCCTCACACGTCTGCCTGCTGGGCTCCAGACCCCCCAAAGCCAGGCCTGGATCTCACCTCCAGCGCTCAGCACGGCACAGTTCCAAAGTCACGATGGACATGCAGAGAAGGCTTGCTGCTTATTAAACACATAAAGCTTTCTCTGACTTTCCTAACAAAAGTGCACTTTTCCCCTGTGGAATGTAACAGCAATTTGTTCACGTTTTACTTAACATATTTGGCTGTTAGATCAAGCACTCAGTCCACTGACTTAGCCAACAGTAAACCTCTTCACGTCGGGGACTCGTCCATATTAGCGTAAATTCTGCGGCGTCTCCCTTGATGCCGTATATACTACGAGAACTACATAATTATTGAGCGATACGTACGATCAGAATTACATTAGGATGAGCCCACCAGGGGGTGGCTGCCATCACGTGCACGCACAGGGGCACTGACAGAGCTTCCCCCAAAGCCCAGCCCAGCGCGTCACCGAGAGGCTGAGCTCAGTCTAGGTGTGAGGCCACAGGGCAGGCAGCATGATGGATACGGAAGAGCCGCCGTTCCCTTTACGTCCTTCCCCAGAGGGGACGAAGCCAGTGTAAGAGAGGCTTATCTTAAACCCGCAGGCGTGCTGTTCACGGTCACTGCAGGTCATCTACTCGGGGGTCCTTGATACTCGTAGGCATTCGTTTTTTCCTCAGTGAGCACAAGGTCTGCTGGATCAGAGACAGATTTCTGATCAGACAGACTCTGACTGTAACGGGTGCCCAATCCCTGTTATCAGCGCTCACCCTGGGATCATGCACAGGCAAGGGATGGAGAAGGGGGTTTCTCCACAGAGGGCAGGAGAGAAACAGTCGCCCCGTGTCCCGGAAGGAGACGGGCCGAGGTGGGAGTAAAGCCCTCTCACTCCCCGACACTTGCTGGGATGGCACCTGGCTCTCACTCGCGCATCCTGGAGTGAAACACGTCCTCCGAGGGCCAGACAGACCCCTCTGTCTCTGCCTGTAAGACCCAGTGGTGTCCCCCAGTTCCCCGGCCTGACTTCTCCCCAGCACGAACACCAAGAGCCGGGGCCCCGTCTCCCTGCAGTGGGAGCTCCCCCGGGGCCTGTCTCAGGATGTACTCGTCGGCTTTGGGAGGTGAGAGAAGCTGTGTTTTCCTTCTGCATCGAGCACTTCACTCCACTGTTAGCTCAGCTCCCAGAGGGCAGAGTCCAGGACCAAGTGGTCCACGCTAGACCAGTACCGGATCCCAACCGTGGTCTGACAACTGTGTGCTGTGGGCTTTCCAGAACCTCCAGGGACCAGTGATGGCTGTGGTCCCCGTACTCGCTCTTCCTGGACAGGAGGGTCCACCGTGGCTCTTCTGTTCCTGCCCCTCCGCTGTGTGATGGCTGTGGAGGAGGAGAAGGGAACGGGTCTCTTTGGTGCAAAAATGCATCCGTGTGTGTGGGCTGCCCTAACAGGAGTCCGTGGACGGGTGGATGAGCCGTGGAGACGTGCCTCCGGGCAGTCTGCAGGTGCAGGTGGATGAGCCTCGGAGACGTGCCTCCGCGCAGTCTGCAGGTGCAGGTGGAGACCAAGGTGTCGGAGGGTCTGCTTTCTCCCGAGGCCTCTCTCCGGGGCGCGCAGACAGCTGCCCTCTCCCTGTGTCCTCACATGGTCTTCTCTCTGTGTGTGTCTCTGGGTCCAAGTTTCTTCTCCTCCAAGGGCACCAGTCAGACCGGGTAAGAGCTCGCGTCCACAGCCTCATTTAACCAGTCACCTCTTTGACGTCCATCTCCGCACACAGTCACGCTCGCGTCCTGGGAGTTAGGACTTCCACGTATGAATTCTGAGTGGACTCAGTTCAGCCCAGAACAACCTCCTTCTGAGCCAGAGGGTCTGCACACAAGGAGTCGAACGCGAGGAGCCTTGTGCAGACCTGGAACTGAGCCAGGTGATTACATCTTGACTCGGAGAGTTTTGGGGACAGTGAGTGTATGTTATGAACTGTGTGGCCAGAGGGCAGAATGCAATAGATTATACAATCCACAAACAGCCACAGCCATCCTTCTGGCCCCACATGCTCTCTGTGAGGATGAGCAGGCCACGTGGTGCAGCGGACTAGCGAGCGGGTGAGCCTTCAGAGGCGGGCTCGCCCGGCTGACCCAGCGTGGGGCGGGAGCCACCTGGCCGCGCCAAGCTCTGCTCAAATCGAAGGTCTTCAAGCAAAATAAATCTTCTGTTGTTTTAAGCCATTGAGCTATGTGTAATTTTTTTTTTAACAAATCCGCATTAACTGAAACACCAAGTTTTTGTGTGTTTTCAAAAATGACCATATACCAAAATTCACAGAAAAACAATGAATTCTGAATATAACACAATTAACCAACAGACTTACAGTAAAACAATAAACCCCCAAACCTGAGCCTTCTCGGGCAGACAGGGAGGTGCCTTCGCCCTTGCGGCTTACGCGCCGTCTTTTGGAGACTGGCGTTGGACACTACGCTGCTCCGTCAGGAAGAAGCGAGACCACCTGCTGGACTGTGACCCGGGACGCTGACCTCCCCACTGCGCTGCTGCTGTCTCGCTCCCGAAGTTCCAGCCTGGGAAGCGTGCAGACTCCTCACTGCTGTGATGGTGTGAAGGCCCAGGGGTTCAACTCTATTAAGCCGAGAACACAATCTGATAAAAAATGTGCATCTCGTATATACTGAGTCATCACTATTTCAACACTCGACAGGATCGTTGCTTTGGTTTTCAGTATCCGAAGTAAAATGGATATGGTGACCACATAAGTGTCATAAATATAATTCAGCCACTGACTAAAGCAATTTTTATGCAACTATAAGTAAAATACAGAAAGAAAATATTTCCTAAATATTAGCAAAGATTCACTTTGCTATTTGTTTCCTGTTTACATCTATTCATTTAGAAATCCAATGTGACGTTGGCCATCCTGTGAAAAACAATTTGCTTGGCTTTATCTTCTTCGGATCCTGCAGTCCTTTAAAATTTCGTTTTCAGAGTTAAAGTAAATCAATTGTTAATTGCTTTCCACCATTCCAATATTCATGACACTGCGGTTATACTTATGGAATTATCTCAATTCACTGTTTTTAGCCTTAAAATGTAGTTTCATAGACTCAGGTGAGGACTTGGACTAGAAGCGATGGTACTGACATAGAGGTTTTCCGCACAGAAACTGGCTCATAGAGGACTTTCTAGTGAATGCCCTGCAGTCGGCCTGGTGGCCCACCGTTCCCACCTTGTTTCAGGCCTGAAAGGTCTTCACTCACAGAAGGTGAAGCTGCTTCGAATTTAACCTGGTGTGAGCCCTCTGACAGGCACAAAACCGTTAGAAAATTACCCCGAGTTCAACAGCAAGGCAGGGAGATTTCAGTGACAAAATTTTGCTTGACTTGTGTGTTTCTTAGTTTTCTGGTTTTGATCTCAATTTTGTGTCCTGGAAATAAAATCCCAGGCAGTTTAGCCTGAAAAAGGACTTTGAGCGAATCCAGAGCTTCATGCTGATGCCCCAGGCAGACTGGGCTCAGCATCTCTGCTGCTCGCTGGCTCCGGCTCTGAAAGTGCCGTTTAGACAGACGGCGGATCGGTCCTCTTCCAGCTCGGTGTGTGGTCCTCTGCTGAGTACCACCCTCCCCAGCCCACGTGCCTGTGTGACGCGCACACAAGACTCCGGTCTCACCTTCCACACTTCCGTCCGCACTGAGTGGTTAACCTCCCTGCCTCTGTTCCCATCTCTTCTCAGAGCAGGCTCTGCTCTGACTGTTGTCACAAATGAGTGCCATGAAATCACAGGGTATGACATGGGAAAACATTTTGTTTGGAGACATTGAGATGTTAATAGTCCTTTAGGAAAAGAAATGTAATATAAAGGGTGCAATTGTGAATGCGAATAGAGAACACATCCATATTAAAACGGCATATTTTACGGCAAAGTGTAAGTAAGTCTCAGACTCAGCCTAGCGAGGACGTGCAGACTGAGCGTTAGCGCGTCAGGGAAAAGGAAGGTCTGATTTCTTTTTACAGGTTAAGCAAGTTTGGAAAGTTGACTGTTTCATGTAATTGGATGTGAATAAAAATTGTGTCCTCTCTTCTACTGATACGTTTATGGTTATTACAAACTATCACGCAGTCACAAACTGGTAAATACTAGATCTAGGAGACACCAGGAAGCTGGGAACTTAGTGAGGCGAATCGGCTCATTGTTAAAATGACAACTGAGTCAGTTTTGTTTATAAGCATTGGGTTAAACCATATGAAATTGCTGACATTGAAAAATTGGGGGCCAAGAAAAATGACAATGTTTTGATCTTACCATAAAATGACTTCCTAATTGCTTTTAGCTTTATTTAGAAAATACACATAAACATAAATACAGAGAGAAATACACAAACTATCCAGGTGTAGATCGCAAGGTGCTTAAAAACAGTGGACTAGGCCAACATACAGACCCATTATGTACACATGGAGAAACTGACTTTAATTCTATTGTGTTTGTAAATAAAAACAGCCAGAGTGCAGAGGTTTGCCTGAATCGAAGACAGTGGGGCAACACGGACTAGTTCTAACCCTCAGCGGCTCTCCTCAGACCTTCCAGTGGCCCCACAAGGAAAGCCACCACGCTCGCTTTCCACGCTAACACCACTAGACACGTCTGGGAAGGACGCTCAGGGCTGGTTCACAGGCCCCCGGCACCCCAGCCCCGCTCCTGCCAGCTGCTCGGAGCCACCTCCTCAGGGCCCCCGGGGGGGCGGTCCTAGTGCAGTGTCTCTAAGCTGAGGGTCAGAGGGCACCGCAGCTGAACTCGAATGTGCTCTTCCTCCTGTCCCTGGGGCTCGCGCCACTTTCACCCATTTTTATTGATTTTTATGGAGAAACAGAAAGAAATAAGGATAGAAGTTAACATCATGCATAATTCCCGTGCTATGTTTAATCTGCACGGAAAGTCCCCACTCACGCAAGGCCCTGGAGAGCTCACTTCCAGGTTTGCAGGAGCAGTCAGCAGTGAAGACAGGGGGGAAAACACACTTGTTTTAGCAACAGTAACAAGCAACATAAGAACCCTTTTCCTGTAAGTGATTACGACCAGGTTGAGGTCTCTCTACCCAAACAAGTGGGATGAGTTTACCTACACATGACCGTGAGTTATTCATAACTCAGCTGGACAAACGTCCCTCCCTGATAACTGTCGTGCGTTTCTTTGGTTCTTCCTCCGACTTGCTGGGCTTCAGTTACAGGGGAATGTAGGTGACACAGGTAAGGCACCTGACGGGGGGCCTGGCTGAGACCCTGGCAGATGAAATCAGCGGAGGTACCGAAAGCTTTGGAGCCAAAACACCCCTTTCCAAGTATATTTCTGGTTTGTCTGTCTGAGCGGGATAGCTTTTTCAGCTAATGCTTTGCATGTTAGGAACCACTTTTGCACTGAATGGAGTACATCAGATTTCGGTTGACTATGAAACGTCTTCTCTTCACAGCAAGGTACAGAAATGAGCAGGCCGCTTACCGTTCACATAAAGCACGCAGACCTTGTCTCCTACCGAATGTGTGTGTGATTAACGAGGTAAATATTGCATGTTTTCAGTTGTTTGTAGATGTTTAGTTTATCTTCCAGTAGGTGGCAGTCTGTGACGTTAAAAGGGTGCACATTATTATTCTGGAAGCTTTTAGACCACTTGATGCAGAACTAAAATGAGCAGAAGAAAAAAATGCCTTTTATAGCTGCTTATTTATTCTGTGGAACAAAAACAAGTTACGTATTTATTGTCATTCTGCACATAATGACAAAATCGCTACTGTACAAACAGTGATTATGCCGTTTTATGGTCCAGACTCTAAGGGTGGTTTGTATGAAGTGAGGCTGAAAACCACAGTATCTGGGAGAGAACACAGAAATAGGCAGTCGTGCCAAAATTCCCTTTTGGAAAATGGTCGGTTATTTGACTGTTTTCTAGCTCACCTGAGAATAATGAAAAGATAACTTTATTTATACTTGCCTAATATTACTCTACAAGGACAATTATCTCGCCGTGTACCTAGGGTTATTCAGACTCTCAGTATCAATCACCTTTACGAGGCAAAGATGACAGTTGTCACCTTCAAGCTGGCACACTCATGCCTGAGCCTAACGAACCCTACTGACACAGATTGTCCTGTGATGCACTGCATCCCACCCATCTGGGCGACAGAACGAAACGCCCAGGTTGCTCTCCGATTGTGCACTTCCTTCCGTTCCTCCAGTCAGAGTTTCTCCTCAGCCTGCTTCCCGGGTCAGTCTTCATCTCGTTCATTTTCTGAAGCTACCGGCATCCAGTGTTCAAAGGAGTATCAAGTGGTAGACACTCCAGTAAATGCTTGTTGAACACATTAAGATAAATGTTTGTTGAAACACCTACCTGATGGAATTATGATGAATAAATAAGGAAGTAAAAAATGTCTGTTGAGTTAATAGTATGTCAGAGTGGCCCAACATTTTGCATAGAAAGGAACATAGCAAGTGTCCATTACGCTTCAAGCCTGGCTTACAGGTGGGAAAGAAAAAGTCCCACTTACGGAACAGGAAAAAATATTAGAGATTGTTCCTCTGCTTCTTATTTGCCCCTTGTCTGAGCTCACAAGAACTGCCTACTTTTACGGTATTGATCACTTCTCAGTGTGCCAGTTGTGTATTTCTACAGTTACCAGGAGAGCGAGAGAGAGGGAGACCGTCTCCCCGAGGAAGCCGGGAACTGACCCCCTCCATTTAGGCTGCTCTGCCCCGAGCTGGCCAGACTGTTATTCAGCCAGAAGCAAACAAAAGGCAACAGCAAACAACTGCAGCAATAAAAACTCAAATAACTTCCACCTCTTTGCAGGTTTGAACGAGGGGAATCTAGTCTCAGTTCAAGAGTAAACTCTCATTCTTTTGTGAACAAGTGAAGTGATTTCTGCACTAAATTGAACTCTGTCGACACTATAATCAAACTCATTCAACAAACTTGAGCACCTTCTTGAAGCAGGAAGTGCTCTGCATTTCAGAGACGCTGCAGAGACAAAAGCAACATCCCTTACACATTTATTTCTCAGCTACTTGCAGTTGATGGAGCAGTGAGCAAGACAAGTGCAAACAGCGGGGAAACTCTTGCAGAGGTCTGTTCTCAGTCACGAAGACAAAGTAGGGAAGGCCTTTGATTCCACGTCACATGCTGCAAGTTTATTACAAACACATAAAATCATTGGAGGTCTTCCATGGGTAAATATTTTAATCATGCAACGCGTTAGACATGTTACACACGGTTCTACATATTGTAATATTTCATTTCCAAACAAGCCTGACTGTCCCTCAATAAAAATTATTTTACTATTAACTTAATATTGAAAAGGATACATAGTCCCCTCCCCCCCAAGACTTGGGGGCCACTTCCTCCCACGGGGTCCGCTCCCCCTCGGCTGGCGGGGGCCCTGGAGCCTTGCAGGGGGGCCGGTGGAGAAAGGCTGCAGAATGACTCTCCAAACGTCAGTCTTCCCTTCTGTGGAGTGGAAATAAGAGCCAGCCCCTGTCGGGCTTGACGAAGAACTGGGAGCAGCAGGCAGGCGCTAACAGGTCCGGGGCGCCCAGCGTGGTGACGTCAGGCAGCGCGGGGACGGAGCCAGGGTCCCGGGCCCCCCGCACCGCGCGCCGCGCGCCGCGCGCAGCGGCGAGAACGTCCGCGGACTCGGAGAGCCAGGCGCCGAGTCTGGCTCCGCGCGCATCAGCAGGCAGCTCGGGGCTCCTCGGCCGCGTCCGGGGCTCCATTCGTTCCTGCTCCTTTCGCTCTCGTTTTTCCCATCTGTGCCCGCCTTCTTGACTTCAGACGTATCCCAGCTGTCGGACAATCCGAACTCGAAGCTGTTTTAACTGAAGCCTCCTTCCGCCGCTTCGTCCACTTGGACTTAGGCACCTCGGTCCGCCCGGTTCGACGGTCCCCCCCCCCCCCCGCTCGGAAATGGGGACACTGGGAACCGCCTTTCTTGCCCCCCAGGTGGAACCCGTCACCGACCGCGCCGCTCAGCCTGGGACCACGGGTCCCCTCCCTTCTCCGCCAGCCGGGCCCAGGCCCTCCAGCCCCGCCTCCCCGCTTGTGCCGCCAGCCGCCGCAGCCAGGGGATCCCCGCCCGCCACGGCTTCCCTGGACACCTACAAGAAAACGCAGTCTTCCCGAGGACCTGGCTCATCTGACTCCGACGGCGGCCTCTCCCTCCCTGTTTGCTTGGTCCAGCCGCGCTGGCCTCCTTCAGTTTCTAAAAATGCCGAGCTCTCTTGCACTCAGGGCTGTTTCTCCCACTAATCAAGTGCCCCCTGACTCAAGTCAGTGTGACTTTATCAGATCCCACTCTTGAGTCTCTCGGTCAGAACCGGACCCCCAGTCGCCTGCGCTTTGCCCCAAGACGTGGCAGCAGCTCCACGGGGCTCTCCCGGGTCACACGGCTACCTTTAAAAAATGATGACCACAGATGGATGGCCGCGAGAAAGGTATTAATTTCTCAAAGCCCTGGTCTTCTGTGCAAAAAGGGGAAGGTAATACCTTCCTGTCAAAACAGCTGAAGGACTGAACAGTTGAAGGTCATGTGCATGAAGCTCTTCAAAAGGAATCTAGCTTACACTGCCTGCTGCGTTCAGAATTCCTGCCTAGTTTGCTCACCAAACCTTTCCAGTTCCAGAAGAGACTGGGGGAAAAGGATCAAATATTTTGTGCATCTGGTAAATTCAAATTCTTCATTATCTATTGTGAAAGCACCCCAGAGCTATAGAATATACTCATATTAATATACTAAATATATAAACCATATTTAATATATAATGTAATAATATACACACTAATACACAAAATATAAATATGTTGAAACAAATAAATGTACTCTTTCACCAGTTTTGAAGGAATTGATGAAGACCTTTTTCTATCAGCTACATGAATTCTTATGTGACAGGTTTATAATACGGCACATCCAAAACTTGTTTCTTAAGCTATAGCTTTCCAATTTGTGATTTTGCTTAAATGGTATTTCAATAAAGTGACTATTGATGATAAGGCTTTAATTTAATGTTGGAAAATATATGTATTATTTGATTAATGTTTTTAACATTTCAGCTTTAAAACTACAAAAAGAGTATTTTGAAATTCTAGCTGTGTATATGATCTTAAAGTAAAGTTTAATTCCTTAAGTCAGACGGATAAATGATCACTATGAATGGATTCTTATCTTAGTCAGACATGCAAGTCCATATACGCATTTGGCTTGTTTCTACTTCTTGGCTGTCGCAAATAAGGCCAATGTGACAATTTTTTTGTATAGATTTTAATGGAAATAAGCACAAACTTCTACTAAGAACATCAAATCATGTTTTGAAAACTGTTAAATAGATGAAAAAAAAATCAAGCATTTATCTGTCTTGCCTTTCCTATACAAACTGTAACACTAGATAGCCAAACGGTATAAAACGTGCATTCCTATTTATAAGAATATTCAGTTGATAAACAAAAGTGGAGTGTTCGAATTAGAATGGAAAATATATGTAGTAACATTTTGAAAAGTTCTTTAAAAAAGAGGTGCGTTAAATTGTGAGGCTGACATTGCATGGATGTGCATGTATCATTTTCACGTACTACACTGCTGTGGCCCACACACCTACACAGAGCATGCATTTCGGGATTTTAAAGCTGATCCGCACGGCTTCTGTGAGTCTGAATGATCGCAGGTAACATAGTTTAGGGACTGACAGGAGAGGCTGGCGGTTTCTTGCATCTACTTAAGGAAATCTACTCAGCAGTACTGGACGCAGAGCTCACAGTCCCCAACGACAAGTGTTATCCCAGAGCCAGGCAGCCCGTTTGTATAACGGGTGATTGAGAGACTAGCTCCATGCTCAGAAGTGATGGGGGGTGATGAACCACACATTACCTTCCCTTGTCTAGGGAAAACGAGGGGGAACATTTAACAGACGGAGCTGCAGGGAGGTAACAGCGATCTGGACCGCAAGGAGTGTGTCAGTGTGTGTGCGCAAAGGCAGGCTGATGCTCTGTTACAGTTTAGCGCTGTATCCGGCGGGTCCCACCGTGGCAGAGTTACGTAATCACCCTGGAGCACTCTTTTACACATGCTTGTGGACTGCACAGTGCGGGATAAGAACAGTTCCGAGGACAGACAAACATGGAAAGGAGCAGCCCTGCCCTCAAGTCCAGGGAGGAGGACAAGCGCCTGCAGCAACTACAGCTCAGGCTCTAAGTAGGCAAGGGATGCTGTGAGGACACAGACAGGAAAGGCACATTTTTAATATAGATTTGCTCCACAAGTTAGTGACCAACTTTTGTGTGACATAAAGAAGTAAATTTCAATATCAAACTACTCTTAATTACATTTTGTTATTTTTTAAATACTAACATGAGTGAAGGCACTGATTCCTTTCTGATGATCATGCTTTACTTTTCAATGTAAGAAACATGCAAATGGGTCCAAAATTAATTAAATATACATGACCGTGGTCACATGGTGAGTCATTACAGAAGATGCGGGCTATGCACTACTTTCAACGTCTAGACTTAACATTTTCTGTTCTTAATAAACACATCCTGGAGTCACGGTGGACTCTACCATGTTTGCCAGATTCTATAAGCTAGGAGAGCATGTGCAGGCTTGGTACACGCTACTTACAGATCAGTGACATGTTACAGATGAAAATTTGTTTCCAATAATATATTGTTTTAAATAAATTATGTTGAAGCTCTACCTTAATGGATCTTTTTAAAGATCACCTGACTTAACTCCACCATCTCCGAGATGAGAGGGTGAGGTTCAGAGCATATTCAAAGTATGCTTAAAGGTACCTTTATTAGGTGGTAATTATAGAACCAGAATGTAGACTTAAGCACTTTTCTACTGGACCATAATACGTGTTTAAATTGATCATGTGAAAATATATTTGGGAAGAAGATTTAATAAAATCAATTAAGACAATAATGAGATAAGGTAAGGTAAACCACGACACCTGAAATCTGAGGGAAAAGGCGTTGTAAAATGTGGTTTTTGAAAATCAAATTAATTGTGATTTAAATCAAAAATTATGGAAAACATTTGAGTAATATTGTTCCCTTTGAATGATGTCTTCTCATATTCAATTTTCTCTTTTCTGAATGTTTCAGGTAGTATTTATTCCGTTAAAATTCAAGAGGTAGAGCTGTGCTTGTCATCTGGGTACCCCCAGCATCCACCTGTGAGCTGCTGAGCTTAATTGCAAAGTAGGTGTTCATGGTGGGAAGAAAAGAGGGCAGAACTTTGATGATACTTTAATCTTTGGTGTTTTGTTCTTTCTTTCTTTTGGTGGTTTTGAATGAAAGTTAGCTGTTCAGGATACCGATTTTCACTGTGAGTGTCTTAGAGAAAATTCTTGTAATGACTGCATTATCACAATTTCATCTATTCCACACTTTAGTTCAAAATGACAGATTTTCTGCTTTGTTTTCTAAAGCAATCGACATTTTCTGATTTTCCATCCAGCACTCAATGACTGTCTGAGGCACTGTGCTCAGTGCATACAATATTGGTTTATTATTCTTACGTGCTATTTTATTGCCCTTAAACAATTTGCTAAACAGCATCACACAGTAAAATAAATTGTTACTTTTTTTGCCTTACGATTTACCACCTAATTTGTAGGGAATGTCAATACAATGCATACAGAGTTTGAATATTAAGGTATTTATGAAGTAAGTAAAACTATAATTATTCATTTCAACTTATGATTTATCTCCTATTAGCTCCTGAAAAGCCACGATACTTTTTTTCACGCACGTCAGTAACCCCTTAATGGTCAATGCAGCCCCAAGCCTTGATCTCACATTTTAGAAATCAAAAATAATGTACATGAAAAAGCATTATAATACAGAAATTTGAATATTTTAATTCCTTTCTAAAATGAGGAAAGCCATTCATAACCTTAATCATTAAATTTTTATTAATGAATCACTTAATAAACACTGCATGATCAATGAATTCAAATTGGTCAATTTATCAAAGTGCTGCAATTAAAACCACTACATAAGGGACAAAAAACATGCACTGCAGTCTGTCTCTCCAGCCGCTGACCATCCAGTAGACAGCGAGGTTCCCCGGTACCTACAACACGAGGTAAATTGAAAGTCTGCAGGAGAGGCAGAGCCAAATGCAGTCAGAAGCGATCTTTTTTAATTAGACAGATTACAGAAGTCTCTATAAAACAAGTGACATATGACATTGTCCTAAAATCATGTCTAGATTTTGATGTGAAATATGGGGACAGGTGACACAGATCATTCCAGATTGATGGAACAGCATAAAAAAAATCATGATTTTTAGAAATTATGAGGCACTTTCAGGAAAGCAAGATGTACCAGGTTCTTTCCTGAGACTCAGGTCTCCATTCACAACCCTGAATGTGTTTTCTTCAGATGGAAGACGGCTTTGTCTCTTGCTATGAGACACGTCAGATATGGCTCTCAGCGTCTTCCGCTGAAACAGTCTCCTTCTGACACTCCCAGCATGATATCCATTCTTAACTCTTTCCTTTATGTTATTCTCCAAAATCAAAGGTGATCAAGTTACACAGATTTTATTGCCCACTGATCCTCGTATTAACGCTCTTTTACGTAACAATTACACTACCTTAAATTATGCTTTTGTGTGACAAATATGACAGATTTACGTTGGAAATGTAATATCATTGAATTAACTATAATACAAGACAAAAACTGGGTTTTCAGTCTAACCATGACTTAGGCTACAGGCCAAGAGTAACAGAGATAGGATTTACACTCCTGCATAAAACAATAAAAACCAAATATATGAAGCACGGGGATTGAAAACATTGGACATCAGGCAATAAAGTCAGTGAACCACAGAAATGAGGAAAATTGAGGTGAGGCCTGTGGTTTCCCCTGCTGACTGCCTGGAGCGTGTGTCCGAGGAGGGCATGCGTAAGGGTGGCAGTTACTCGAGGCCAGGGAAAGAAACACCTGCAAACCTCAGATGTCATAGTGCCCGTCCTCACGCGGACCAGGAGGGGTGCCTTTCTCCCACCCAGGGTACACGGAGCACTGGGCAAATTACTTGGAAGTTCCATGGTCAATAAGGAGGTATAAGTAACCCCAAGCCAACACAAGAGCTCTGGTCCAGCCTAAGAAGTCTTAACACAAAATACAAAAGGATCAAACTCTTTCTAAATAACTACATCCCAGAACAGAGCTTAATACTATTTGTAGGAATATAAAAAATGTCCAGCACACGGTAAAATTCACATTTGACATCCCATAAAAAGTTACCAGGCGTGCCAAGGAGCAGGGCAGCTCAACCCAGCATAAGGCGACGAACGTCGAGCAAAACGGACTCAGAGCCAACACCGACGTGAGAGTCAGCAGACGAGGCCCTCAGGACAATAACTGCAACTAGATCCCACACGTTCAAAGTGTTCGGTGGAGACACAGAAGACACAGAAAAGTCCCCAGTCCAACTTCCAGACATGAAAATCACAGCGCCTGAGATTAAAGAAGAAACCCACTGAACGGTACTGCCAGCAACTTAGACATTACAAAGAAAAATAAAATACTGAATTTGAAGGCTTACGAAATACAGGAAGAATAAACATTAAAAAATAAACAGATCACCACAAGCGGCAAACTATCCCCGTAGTCAGAATGTCTAGATTAGAAGAGGGAATAGAACTACATCTGCGGAACAACGGCTGGAACACAGACCCCCGGTGCTCGGCAAAGCCTGCATGAGAGGCGTGCGGAAGACTGTACCGAGCACACCACTACCGAACCGGTCAAAACAGGCGACGATGGCGAAAATTCTCCACGAGCCAGAGGAAAAAAGCACCAAGATGTTCATACTAAGGGAATAAAGATGCAAGCATAAACTGAAAAAATAGATAAAAACACTAGTTAAATTCAAAGTGAGTGTTTTCCTCGAGAATAATAACTCTGTTCATAGACGAATCCTAGCGGTCAGGACAATCTGGGGCAAATAGCATCCCAAACCTCGGGAGCACAAACAAAAATCTGGAAACTGCCTGTTAAATACTGATACAGGTTACCAGTAGCTTCAAAATTATGATCATGAGAAGCTAGTTATGTAGAAACAGTCCTCGTATCTTAGGTAGGCATCGTGGCAATGAGAGGGAACCCAAATTTACTTTTGAATATTTCTGAAAAAATGATGTTGAGGAGAAACGAAAGAAGACAGCATAGTGATTACACTATTCTTTATGTGTTTATGTAAGTTTCCCACGATAAAAAGGGTTTATGAAGAAGCTGTAAACTAAAGATGCGTTTTTCAAGCATCAGTTTCTTCTAAGCACGCCTACATAATTTTGACAACATAAAGTAAATTCAGAATGTTGAATTTAACAGTTTTATTTTCTTGTCCTGTGTAGCCACTGCTGTCCTGCATTTCCATTCCAGGAGAAAGCGAGTGACCAACAGACAGAGCATTTCCAGTTAATGAGAACTTCATACATAGCAGCTGACAGTGAATGTATAGACTCAAAACAGGAACCTGCAAATGAAGTTAAAAGGCCGGTTTTAAATTTTCATGTATCTTTTACTGTTTATCTTGAAAATGTTATTTATTTAAGACAGAGCTATAAAGTAAACGAGTTTTCCCATAATCAAAAGCAGTATGTAATCGAGCCTGTCTGCTAAGGGCAGATATCGATTGAGAAACCTTTCGACGAAATTCCTGAAACTACACTGCAGCCCAGGAATAGACTTTGCTGCATCTGCACGTCCTGGTGGACAGTAGAAGGAAGCTTTCTCCAATGGCCTCTCCATCGTGTTCTAACGAGACAGGCTCCAACCGTGGCAACCTGCCCAAGCAGCTGCTGGTGCCCATACTGACACACACGCACGTTGGGATGTGCCATTTCAGTTCAGAGAGCAGTCTCAGTTTTGAAAATCGAGACCATCATTTCTGCACCTTAAGGCAGCTCAGACTTCAGTGTGCACTAAAGCAAGTGTGTAATCCCGGCAGCATGAGTGCCTCGGCAGCTGGGAGGGGTGATCCATACCCAATGGTACAATGGGAGACTGAATCTACGTGGGTCTGAATTCGAACCTTATTCAGAATCATTTGGTCTAAATGTCTTTCTTACTTTTATTAGTCTATGATTAGCTATTTATACAGTGATATTCAGGACATTCCTAAATTTTTTGTTCAATATTTAACCCCATTAATCAAGAGATTGCAACCCAACAGACACACACGCATGCACACAAGTGCACAAAAGTACTGAAATGGTATATTTAAATTCGAAAGGCAATAATAGAAAAAGGTTGGTAAAATAATGAAAATACATAGTGGAAAGGAATAAAGAAAGAAGATCATATATTAAGGAAACCAGAGTACAAATTAAGGAGAGGAAATAAAAAATAATACACGGTTACATAGTAAATTTCATTTTTCATTTTATGATGAAGAAAGGGAAGAAGTGCTTTTGAAATGCAGGCAGATCACGGATGCAGGGCAGAGTGAGTCACTGGGTGTCTTCCCCCACTGACGTCTCTTACCGCTTCTGTTTTTCTGTCCTTTAAATCAGAGTGTAATTCATTCAGCTCCGTAGTCCTGTTTTCTAACTACCTCATGTTTTAACAGCTGTGTTTTATGTTATTTAACAAATACATCGAGGTTTTAATTTCAATGGCTGTATTTTGCATTTTTAGAATGTCTGGTTCTTCCTTTTGCCGATCTGTCTGGTATATTGTTTGACAGTAAACTGTTGTATTTTAATCACTCATTTAACTGACCATTTAAAATACACTGACTTTAGACTCAGCATCCCTATGACGAAGCCCTTATTACGGGAAACCTCGGGGTCACGTGTTTGCTTGCTTTGTTTCCCGACCTGCACTGTCTTGGACGCTTCCTTGTGGGCTTTGGAGCCTGGACGGCAGACTCCTGTTCGCGTGGTCTTGTCTGCAGGAGTCTTGTGTGTCCCGAGGCAAGGATGTCTCTTTCCGGCAGCATTTTCAGTTTGCAGCCGACTTCAGTGTTCTCATCTTTTACTACATGTTTCCAGATCATACAGAATTTGAAAATTTGAATCCCAAATCCATCTAACGGCAGGTGCATAGTTACAAATGTTCAAAGAAGACTGTATTTTCACCCGGAGACCGGGTGCAATCGACAGGCTCCCTCAACGTCTCTCCTCGTTTTTTGGAAGTTTCTAGTCTCCTTCACGGAAGCACCTTGAAGACGCCCTAGTCTCCTGACTGCACCTGACGGTTAAATTTAACACCTCAACTTCGAACCCTGACTAGATTCTGTATATTTTTCAGTGAGATAACCGTATTTGATTATGCTTGTTTAGAAGGCCCGTTTTATATATGCCTGTTAAAACGCTTCACAGGTGAAATTGTATGTTTGGTTTTTTCTTTCAGAATAACCTGGAGAGAAGCGTTGAGAATTGAGAAGAGGCAAAAGTGAAACACATTTTGTTTGGTGATGGGTATGTGGTTGTTTATAATTCTATTTCTTGTATATCTATATATGCTTAACATTTTCCGTAATTATAGTACTTTTAACTCAAACCCTTGGCTACCAAGTGCAAGAGCCCCCTGTTCTCATATCCTCTTCCTTCATGAGGCGCTTAAGGGCCAGCTTCTGCTTACAGCTCTGATTTTCAATTTTACCCTGATACTCACCTGACTTAGCTTTGAATTCTGTTTTACACTTAAAGTGTCATTATAGTTTATCTACCAGTTTTAGAAATTTTGTACCAAAATATTTTTAGGTTATTTAATTTACCTTATGTTTGTAAATAAAAAGAATGATTTATTTAAAGTATAGCATCTATCTGCCTTATTTTAAGATTATAACTAAACATCCACATTTTTGAAAACAGGATGAGGGGGAATTTGAACAGAAAATGTGGGTGGAGACTGAAAAGTATTTGTTGGTTTAAGTTTCCACAATTTCTCTTAAATCATAGATGAAACTCCCAAGGATAACGTCGGATTTATTACTCAACAAAACTTTCACACTTTCAAGACAAAAACCACCACCATTCTTTAGGACTCTTGAAATCTCCTCTTAGAGCTGCCTTGAGAGTGGTTTCTGCATCTCTCCTCGGCAGGGCAAGGTCTTCATCCTGTGAAACTGAAATTTCATGACACCTCAAGGAATCCACAAACTACTTTATTTAATAAAACCAGAGCACAAACGGAGCAACAAGTCCGAAACAAGACGGAACCTCACCTTGAGCGACGGCAGCATCGCTGCAGCGAGCAAGCTCCTGTCCAGGTGGAAGGAGCCACACGCAGGGTCTAACGTGCGGGGACGGGGAGGGGGGTCAGCACACACGCCCTGGATAAGCACACATGCAGACTCAGGTTTAACTAGCACTCATTAGATAAAACGGCCAGTTGTCTGTTTTCACACATGTAGACTGAGTTTTCACTTTTAATATCAATACAACAGAAGCACCAACAAATCTCTGTTTTTCACTGATTGTCTCAATTCAGTATTTCTTATTTCCTGACCAGTGATGCCTACAGACAATGCATTTATATGTGCAGGGCATTGAAATGTAAAACATTTACTATCACACCAAGTAAGAAAATGTTTTTCTTCTCAGGATGTAAAACTGCCTGGAAGAGAAGTGACAAGAGCTACAGTAGGCACCGCTGGCCCGGCGCCACCTCTTCACCTCCCAGGTGCTTCGGAGCAGCTGCACAGCGAGGCCCACGACTAAGATGCAGTGTGCGTGGCTGAGCCTTAAGCATCACCTTCCACTTTCGTAGATTTTTAAATCTTATCACCAAAGATAGACACAACCTGTCCTAAATGAACGAACACAGCTGCACGTCAAACCTGAAGTCCGAACACAGTGCTGCAGGCCTCGCTGCCAAATACACCTGTTTGCCCAGCAGTAGCTTTGCATCCAATCAGACGGGGAAAAAAAATCAAAACTGCTAGACTGGCTTTTCTTAAAATCATCATACTTTATTTTTCCCTCAAAAGAGAAAGTGACATATTCTATTTCATATTTAGAAGTTAAAAAAAGAGAGAGAGAGGTGAGAGTAACTCCACTGCTAGCTTCTCATCAGGAAATGCTATCATCGTTGGCTCGGGGAGTGATGGACAGGTTTCAAAAGAAATTTAAGCCTCAGTGCCCTTTCAGATACAGAACAATAGCAAAAAGCATGTGTTTCCTTCATCTCCTGAACTTTAAGCTTGATTAAACTCAGTAAAGGGCCATTAACACTATCAGACAGCTTTAGAAAACTATTTTTATTAGCTCTTTCCAGATGACTATAAATGCCAAGAATTCAAGAAGACACACTTGCTTCCCTTTGTGAAAGTGGCTCAAAGTCATCTTTGATGTGCAGATCAAAGTGCTGCTTCCCAGTTAAAGCAGACAAACACTGGCTCGTGAAGAGAAGCATCTTCTAGAAAACAAATCACTGCTTCTGCAATTCCGTAGCTCTGGGAAAAGTCCTCCAGGAAAGTGAGGGCAGAAAACTAGCCCGAACAACAACAAAAAGTCCAAACAGCTTTTATAGCCTCAACAGCCAGTTGTTCAAATGCATCAGTGTCTACGACCAGTTACAAAATGACCGCATCTCTTACTTCACCAGGCATTTGAGACGCACAAATGAATAGGTGTAACATACGAGACAGCAAAGAAAAACGAAGTCAACAGTGGTGTGCTCTACCCAGCTTAGGGTGTGGAACTTGGGATGTTACAGCAGAAGGAAGTTGGAGGTGGTGCCAGTCTAGGTGTTTGATCTCCTTAAATTACCCCCCTCACCAAAAAAAAACTGAGTGGCTGACACAGATGCAATCACACACACACATATAATCTCTGTATCTGTCATGTTAATAAATGAGTAACACCCACAGCAATGACAGCACAAAGGAGACCAGGTATCCGCCAACACCCCAACACAAGAGCAGCCCCAGGTCCAGTGCTAATACCCGGTGGAAGGAAGCAGAGGGGAGGAAGCCGCTGACGGGGGTGAAAGAACAGGAGGAGAACTCGCTCGTGCTGGAACCCTATGAAAGCACGGCAGGCCGATCTGAGCAGTGCAGCTGAGTAGGATTACCCCTCAAATGAGCAGGTGAGTGGGGGTCTGCAGGTGCTGGGACAGTAAACCCTGTCACACCAAATCGTCCAGCCAAAGTTCCCGTCCAGGACGAAACCCTGATCTGCAGAGAAGCCTCCAGGAATGTGTTCCAGATTGAAAAGAAAAGGGAAGATACAGCAAATGTGGGAGGAACAGCAGACCCAGGACTGATCAGAAAGCATGAGACTTATCTTTTTCGAAAATTCATATGATAGAAGCAGAATCTCTAAAGCCACAACGCTAGAAGAGCAAACCTTATGTACTCTCCCTCCTAAAAGTTCAAGAAAAAAAAAAGCCACCATGTAAAAAGTGCAGACCAGGAACAAAGCACCCACAGAGCGGCCATAAGGAAAAGGCGACGAGGAACAGAGTTTGCACAGACAGTGAAGGCACAGTAAGACACGCCCACAAACAGATGAAAGCTACTGCCTAATTCTTCTGGATGGACTGAAACAAATTAAGAACATGATGGAAGGAAAAAATATGGAAATAAATCAGGGTTAGGAAAACTGAGAAACGAAACGATAAACTTGTAGCCATGCTTCTGGTGGCATTCCATAAACTTTGTTCAACGAATGGATGAGTCAATAGCTACAGTCGTTTTGCTAGAGTTCACTAAATATAGCCAATATGGCATCAAGGTAGTAATGCTAGTAAATAACTAGCTAACTTTTATTGAGAACCTTCTATGATCTGGGCCCTAGTCTAAGAGGTTTACATACAACTATCCTTTTTAAGCCATATTGAAGGGGTTGCAATTATTATTCTCACTTTATAGATGAAAAAACTAAGAAATAAAGAGGTTATTAACATGCCTAAGTTCATAGAATAACATATTTCCATAAGAAATCTCATGACTCTCATTTTGCTTGTTGTCAGATATTGAGAAGGATTTTGCAGAATATTAATTGTGCATATCTGTTTTACTTCCTCAAGTTTTATCCTTGAATTAGCTGTCCAGACAAACTTAGATTTGATGAAGCTTCAGATCTGTCCCTTGCACTGTATATAGAAAAAATAATTTAGGCAAGGTATGGTACTTAGATGCCATATAGGAACTGTGTAATTTTAACTTTATCTCATGCTTCATTAATGAGTATAAATTGTTACCATACAAATCATCAAACAAATGTTATGACTGAGGATGAGGTGGGGGGATGGACACTGAAACACTAGCAAATGCTGCAGCAAAAGGGAAAACTTTGCACGTGGACAAGCAGAACTACCTGCTTCTATGCAGGTTTCTGCTGTCTCAAATGCATGCTCTCAACACTGAGAAACTAATGCCAGCCATTTCTAGGGACCAGAATGAAATCTCAGGAAAGAACTTAATCCCATCTGAAAACAAGGAGATTAATACCCAAATAACACTTGGGCTTTATATTTGCAAATAAAGAATTCAGAAAACTTTAAAAATATTTCTCTGGGTTGTGGTACCTTAAATCTCTGTCTTTGGCATTACAAGTATCAGTGTGTGAACTGGTCCTGGAAGAGACAACTTAATTTTGATGGAACTTCAAATAATATCAGTCAGGATTTTGGAATTATGCTATTTGATTTGTTTCATGTAAGAGTTTTAAGCATTTCACGTTCAAAGTATATGCTACTTCATTTTCAAACAAATGCATTTAGGACAACCCTGATTTCAAAGCTTTGTAAGAAACAAAATTTTCTTATCAGCTCTAATATACTGATACTGTTGCTATGAGATTAATATTTAAAGAATTTGAAAATGCTAATCAAAAAATAAAATGTGTAAATTAATAAAGGAAACCTCAACTAAAATTAGAATTGGGAAGGGACCTCTCATGCCCTGCCACTCGTCAATCACCCCAAACAGGAAGAGACACACCTGAACTGTCCAGCAGGAGGAAGGTCCCTACTTGGCTTCTCAGGTGCAGGGAGGGAGATCTCCTCCTCGCCTAGCAACAAGCCCAGCCAATGGAAACACCACAGCTCAGCCAATGAGGAGCCGTATTCACCCTCAGCTCTCACTTTCCTCCAACGAGCTTTCACTTAGAACAGCCCCTCCCAACTCCCCCTTTCTCTATAAAAGCAAACCCTCCTTTGTTTTCTGCAGCCACAGCTTGTATTTCCTGAACTGCAGTTTCTCTGGCTACTCCTGGATAAACTCATTTTGCTGGTGAGATCACTGGCTGTTTTATGATTAAAGTTGACAAAAGGCTTTGTGGGGAAATGAATCTGCCCCAGAGTTGTCAGAGCCCACACAAGAAGCCTTAGTCTAATGAGACAGGAAAATGTATGCAACATAGACATAGGACATGTTCACCTCACTTCCCCTAAAAGCATCTTACTCTCTGCATGACACGGAAATTAGATCTGTGGTCATCTGCAGAGTTTACTTCTCTGATCTGAAGTGGTAATACACTTCTTCCATCTCCCTGAGATGGACAGACGGCTGCAGCCCAGGCCAGCTCTTAGGTCACACCCCAAAGTGGAGAGGTTGCCTTCCTAGGTAGGTACATGTCAAAGAGAAACGGGACCCGGGGTTTTGGAAATATCTCTGAACCGTAGACACCCAGATACACAAGGTCACATGGCTCCTGGAGTGGCTTTATTGTGCCCAAAGGGCTGGAGTTAGCGCTCAGAACCATTACACTCCCCAGGAGACTCTTTCGAGAGGGGAGGGGGCGGCAGCCTCAATCCCCTTATACGTGGAGCAAAGTTATTTCTGTCATCCCCTACCTGTGGAGTTTCTGGTAATTTATATGGGAAGAATTCCCTCGGGCCCTCATGACTTGCAGTAAGGTTTAAAGCACGTTGTGGGGGCTGGGAAACAGATCAGTTATTTACTCTGAAGTGGGAAGAAGCCTGTCTCTGAGGCAGAACACCTTGTGCGAGCAGCCAGGATGAACTCAGTAAAGAACACGTAAACCCATCAGGCTGCCACAGCTGCCTCCTTACCAGTCCTCTCAAACAGCCCTCGAAACCTAATTCACAGCTCCGCTTAATCGTTATTGGTCATGTAACCCCATACTGACACAAATGTTTATATTTTTGTACAGCCCAGGAGTTACTGACGGCACAATCCCCCAAAACTACTGCTGGACTGCATGCAAAGTGAAACAAAAAAACCCAAAGAAAAAATAAGGCGATTCACATGTGGAAGCAGGCAAGTCACTCCTGTTGGCTCCAGGCTTCCCTGTGTCACTGAATTGCCGCATTCAGAGCTGGTCCAAAGTCACGCGACTTGTCCAGAGTTGAGTTTCAGGCTTTCGTGCCTTTGTTCACGCCGAGTCCTTGCTTGAATCACCCTCCTCTTCCATTATTCAGCTTTTATAATATACCAGGATTCAGATAAGTTCATGATTTGCATTTGCATATAAATGTGGTGCACAGCAACTCGGTGCGTAAAGTATATTTATTACCTCCATTTTACAGATAAAGAAACTGAAGCTTAGCCCACTTGCAAGTGTTCCATGGTAAAGTGACAAACCCAGGCAATGGGATTCTGGATTCAGTTCTTTTAACTACTGTCTCACTGTTTATTCCTCCAGTCTCATCCAAACTTCCTGTCCTCCAGGAGGGCCTTTCCTGATCTCCTAACTAAGGAGGTGACTCTCCTCCACTCCTGTGTTCATCGTGTGCTCTGATCCTGCTCCGATCCCTCGTGTGGAGACACACACATCTACTCATTTATCATTCGTGCAGTGGAGCAGGGGTGTAAGAAGACTGAGTCAATCTCTGCTTTCTTGGAACTTACAATTTAATGAATACATACTACTTACTAACTTGGATAGTTAGTTAAGGCGGTCAGATTGCTCTGAAGGAAAAAACAGGAGGAACTACGCTAAGGAGCGTAAGGGACTGTAAGGAGTCTGCTACTTAACTCCGATTTCCTAATTCGATTCAGGATCTAATTCTCCATGGAAATAACTTTCTAGATGAGGCCTGAAAAAAGAAGGGAACCCCTGGAAAGAAGTTGTGCCCTACTGAGGAAGATTACAGGTCGAGGTGAACAATATTTCAGGGAGGAAGAACACATTGTGGAACAACCTTGAGATGAAAAGAAATTGAGAAAATGTCCAACGTGCCAGGAGCATCCTTTGAAAGGGGCTGAGCGTCTGGAAGATCGGCGATGACCCGGGGAGCTTTGGAACGGGGTGGTGACGTCAAGAGTCTGCTTCTGCCCTCCCGCCACCCACTACCCTCCTTTGACAACAAAGACAGCATTACTCCAGTGACATCGGCTTTCTCATTGCCTCGCAGGGTGTCCTCCCATAACAGACACTCAGCTCTTCACAGGCTGAACAGCTGGTGTCTCAGAGGCCAGATGTCGACCAGCTCTTCCTCCTGCGGCCCTCCCTCTTGCTATAACACCAGTCTCACACTCAATAATGACTGTTCAAAAGTTTCTCATTCAAAAGTTCTCTGCAGCTAATTCAACAAAATATATGCATCCATGAAAAAGAAGCCCTTACACGTGTACTGGGCGTCACCATTTTTCTGAGCCGTGCTGAGCACTGAGCGTCTAGGGGCGGACCAGGGTGGGCTCTGCTCGTCGGGCTCCGGAGTCGAGCTGATGGGCAGGAAACCTCTGGATGGGCTTGTGGGCGTGTGGGACACACATTTAGGGGGGACTTCTTGTGCTCGCCGCTTAATGAGCAGGACGGCTTATTTTCTCAAACATGATGCAGGCCCATGGGATGAAGTCTGATTGTGTAACTGCAGCCTGCAACCCACCCTTTCCATTACGGGTGCTTTCTCCCTTCATTCAGAGGCAGCACACAGCTCTGTGCTTGGGAAGACTGTGTGGTCTGGGGGAGAACAAACTAAATCTTAAATAATTTCAGATCTTAAAATCTTCTTAACCAGTCTAACAAATGTTTCCAATCTGGGGCCATGCTAGAGAGAGGCATGTACTCCAGTGTTATCGCAGAATCTTACTGTATTAGATGCAATTTCTATATCAGGAGTCTCTGTACTAACAGTCAGGAATTGACGTCTCTTGCATGGATTTCAACTCAACAGGGGAACATTTGTCTAAAGATGTCAATGCCGTTAGTGCTCATTTTCTATGTAGGTTACATGGGAATTCTTGCAGTGCCTACATTTTCTTTAAACTGACATTTGAACAATGAAGCAAACGCAGTGCCAGTTAAAGAGCGTCTGCAGTGCCGAGAAGAACTGACCCTCCGGAGAGTGATGTGCCCGCACCAGCACTGAGTGGCCGTGATTTTTCTCTACTTTTAATCTGTCAAAGAAGAACCTACGATTTGCTGACGCAAGTGACTCAGATCAGTACGTCTGTGATGACAGCTGGGAAACCACTTCTCAGGTAAAACTGCAAATGCTGCCAGGGACATACTATTAGGTGTAGATCAGAATTAATACTTCAGAGAAATCTTTCACCTATTTTATTAAGAGTCTCCCTAAGTAAACTGTAAAAACCACATCCACATACAGCAGACGTACTGCTGGAACGCACGTGCTCTGAAACTGTGCATGGATGTTTCTGGAGAACGCGGGGGTGAGGGACTCTTCTGAGAGCTTGAGATGAAGGCTGGCAGCAGAGTCGTCTCCTCTGCTCAGTCATCTGTCAATATTGACATCACTGGCGCTCCTTCCTATTCACAGTGTGCTGGGGTGTCACCAGGAGAAAAGGTGCATTACTGTGCAATATTTACACCGTCGCCTTAAAAATGCACTTCCTTCTGAGGTTTGATTTTATTCCCTTCCCCTTCTCTCTAAATTTTCAAAATGTCTTGGAGGGAGGTGCTGTCTAATGCTTCCTCCTTAGACTCGCATGCACCCCAAGCATCTGACAGGTACCACTGACTGTGGGAACTGTCCTCATTTTCTGGCTGCTTTGGTCACTTTGGCCTGCGCCTGGCTCCTGAGGGTGAGATGAGCGGTGCTGCTGGGAGGAGTGATTCGGTGCTCACTGTCCATCTCTGGGGCCTCTTGTCAGCCCCAATGGCCACCTCCTCGGTTTATGCTTTGCCGCTAGTCAGCAAAGGTAGAGGAGAAACAGAATGTGTGATGGTTAATTTTGTGTCAACTTGGCCCAGCCCCGGTGGTCAGATATGTGGTCAAACACTATTCCTGATGGCTCTGTGAAGGTGAATTTGGGTGAGATTAACAGTTAAATCTGTGGATATTTCAGTGAAGCAGACTGCCCTCCATAATGCAGGTGGGCCTTGTCCAATCAGCTGAAGGCCTGGCTAGAGCAAAAGAATGACCTCCCCAAGTCAGAAGGAACTCCTCAGTGGGCCGCCTTTGGACTTAGAGAGCTCAGGCTCCTTCCTGGGTCTCCAGCCTAGTGGCCTTCAGACTTGAACTGAAGGTTTGGGACTTGCCAGTCTCCATAATCCCGTGAACCCACTCCTCAAAATATACCTGTCTGTGTGTGTTTGCACACACCCCTCCAGTTCTGTATCTCTGCAGCTGGCTGCCAAACATACCCGTGCTAAATGCTGCTCCTTGGAAGTTGTCCGAGTGCTCCTGGGCCCTGTATGTTTCTGAATCTGCTGAATCTGGCTTAGTGCTGCCTGGACTCTGCGCTAGTCTGACCCTGATGTATTGTTACAGGTGTGATCATCTCATTTAACCCATTGATCTATCTCCCATTTCCCCTTTTTTACTTTCAGGAATTACTCAGTCTCCAACACAATGTTAGATAGTCTTAGCTTTGTTATGCTATGGATTTATTTTATTATTTTCCCATTATCTCATAGACTTTTGTATAAAAGAGAAGGCAGACACTGACAACTTGATTGAGTCTTCCACATATCCTAATAATCTTAAATTAATCTGTCTTATTATTAGGTCTTTTTTTCATGATTAGGTGTTCTCTCCAGTCACATGACAGCATAAGTTATTCTTCTCTACAGACAGTAGTTATATGATGCTACATTTTGAATAATCTCCGTAGTCCTACTGATTTTCTTTCAAGTAATAATTTCTATAAATGTAGTATTTATGTAATCTGACTGCAACAAGATGAACTGTTTTCCCCAAATTAATGTGTTGAAATCTTAACCCCTGTACCTCAGATGGTCTTCAAAGAGATAATTACATTAAAAGGAGGTCATCAGTGTGGACTCTATCCCATATGGCTGGTAACTTTGTAAGAAGAGGAGATTAAGACCAGCACCCACAGAGGGAAGAGTGTGAAGACACAGGGAGAAGACAGCTGCCTAGAAGCTAAGGAAGGAGGTCTCAAAGAAACCAGCCCTGCTGACACCTTGATTTCGGGCTTCCAGCCTCCAGCGTTGTGCGGTACGGCCACTGAAGCCCTCACAGACGAGAGGTTTGTCCCAGGTCCCTGCTTCCTACTCAGTGATTAGACAACGCTCTAAGAGTCAGCAAACTCGATGTCTTATCTGTTGAAGACACAGTTTTACCTGGATCCCCATAAATATAACAGCACATGAGTGGGTTTTATGTCACTTTATTTCCCACACCGCAGAGAAGAAAAGACTGCAATATTTATATAAGAACCATCCAGCTACCTTCTTGTATTCTAATCCTCTAAGTTGACTTTACCATTTTGCCCTTCTTAAAAAAAAGAAAAACTTGCAAAGCAAAATATCAGACAGCACCAGAATCAAATTCCTCTTGGTCAAATCAGTCACATTTTAGAACTACAAGTCATATTTTCCTAGTAAATAGATTGAACCTTAGGACACAGCTCTGCTCCTTCAATAAGAAAAGAGTGAAATTGCTGTGCTTAATTTAGAAAAAGGAGGCACTGTCAACTGATGTTAGCACCATATAACATGCAATGGTTGGGTGGTAATTAAAAGTTGAATTACTAGGAGTAAGACTAAAGTGCTAAGTTCATTAACTTCTACAATGATTAAAACAGCCTATGTTTCAATGCCATTTAATTGTGTGAATAGAAATCATACTGTTTACCCTACACTTAATTCTCCAGATGACTTTAAACAACACCTTTTATAACTCTGCCCACAAAACGAATCGCTTGAAATCTTCAATGTTTTCGAGCCTGAGTCCCCAGAGAGTTGAGTTGTCATGAAATGAGCTATTTAATTCACTGAGCATCTAATGTGTGCAAAAGTGGAGTGTTTGATTTGCCAGAAAAAGGGAAAAAAAGACAATCAAGGACTTTCTCTGCTCTCAAAGGCAGTACAAAGAAGAAAATTCTCCAGTATCATGAATACGTCCTTCACTCTGGGGAAACAGTGTGAACCACTGATTCTTTAGTTAAACCAGTTAAAACAGTAAATTAATGGCATACCATTTAGAAATATGGGAAGTCGTTTTTGTGACTTGAGTAGGTCATTTTTCTCTTTTTCTAAATGATTCAAAATATGGGAGGAGGGCTTGTATTTATAAAATATGACAAATCTAGGTGTGTGTTACCTGAGTGCTTTTGAGAAACCCAAATTGTTACCCTTTAAAAAAGAGAATGTTTATTCAGAGCTAACAACATTGACTTCGTTCATTACTATCATTTCATCCTGTCCTAACGTCTGACCGGCAGTCTTCTTCATACTTTGAGTAGAAATACGAGTGAACAGGCACATCGTGTTATTTTCCTGAAGTTGACAGGTCTTGAAGGTCCACAGTGTAAAGGTCATATTTGGAGGGGTCAAAGCAGGAAGCAGGGACTAGGCCGTGAGTCAGAAAAGGGAGGACAGAGATGACATTTACAATGAGGCCAGCAAACTGAAACATGGAGAGCTGGGGGCACAGAGCGGCCGGGGAGCCCGGCTGATCTCCGGAGTGCCACGAAGGTACAAACAATTGTGACAGCTACAAATGTTCTCTTGTGATGAGAACTTCTCAGATCTACTCTCTTAGCGACTCTCAAACACATGATACAGGATGTTAACTACAGTCAGCGTGCTGTGCGTTACACCCAGGACTTATTTATTCGTAACTGGGAACGACTGGTAACTAGAGCACTGTGGTGACCATCCACAGTGTGTGCAGGTACAGAGTCATCCTGCTGTGCACCTGGAACGACTGTGATGCCGACTGTCCATTGTACCTTAATTGTACCACTGTGCAGAAGAAGTATAAAGCCTTTCCTTGAATCTGGTGTGGGATGTTGTCTGTGAGGGCTGGGACCAGGAGACGAAGGAGAGGAGGAACTGGGCCAAGAGGGAGCATTAAATGCTCTGAAGGTCTGCACTCAGACTACAGCAGTAGGAGGTCAGCTGAGGACTTTGCCAGGAAAACAGCATGCCTGGGGGCATGTATTACAGAGGTGGCCCAGACAATGTGGACGATGGAGCAGATGGTGAGGGTTCTGGAGGCAGGAAGACAAGCTAGGTGCCCGGCGCAGAGCTTCATGCAGGGTCATGATGGGTCTCATTGTTCAAAGGGGTAACGGACCACAGGGCTGTAGTCGGGCTCCTGGCTCAAGGACTTTGGCTTTATTTTGTTACATGGGGACGGGTTCCAGCGAGACCCTAGGGCACCTTTGCTAGGGCCAGTGCTCTGAGCTGGCTGCTCTTGTGCAGTCAGTGACTTGCACAACTGTACATGGAAGCTCAGATACGGAGGGCAAGGTGGGAATGAGCTTAACTTTCAGACTATTTGGCTGAGTGGTTTACTCATGAAGACAGAGAAAGCAGGAGAAGGACGATGTTAGGAGAGAAATACAGTAACTGTGTATACTGTGAGTTCAGCTGTGCTACCTTCCATTGGGAAGTGGTCAGCAGGCTTGGATTTTGAGGGGCAGACCTGAATCTGATAAATGTGTGGGACAGTAAGTCCGAAGGTAGGTGTCGTAAGCACGCAAATGGCAGCAATTACTTAGGAGAAAGGGAACCGGGACAGGAGGAATGGATGTTGCATCACAAGTCAGAGCAGGAAAGACACAAACACACCAGAGGCCAATGGAGTGGACTGGAGATGGAAGAGGAGGCGCTAACTGACGAGAAGGAAAAGAGACAGAAAGGAAGGAGCGATGTTAAGTCCTCGAGTCAGGTGAGGTCAGGCTGTTCTGAAAACAGGCGATTGGATTTGGTAAGGAGAGAGCCATCAGTGATCTCAGTCAGAGCCTGTTCACTGAGAGCTTAACTGTATGGTTTGGAAAATAAACTGTTTTTCCTTATTAAAATAATGGTTTAAAACTGCATTACAAATCTTCACCAATTATGAAATTAACAAAATTTGTTTTAAAAAATCCCAACAAATTCCCCAACCTAACCTAAACACTGGAATTAATGCAATTGACATTAGAGACCAATAGAGAGGAAAAAGGAAAAAAACATGGACTAAGCAGGTAGCTCAGCCCAGCTCAGGTCTTCATCCATCCTCTGCAGTCCTGAAAAAATACAGGCACATGGCAACAACTTGGGGAACTTCCCCCAAGACCTCAAGTCTCAAGGGAAGAAAACTGGTGGCCATCATTCTAGTTTCCTATTTTTGTGAAAGTATAAAGGAAGTGACTGGTGGAAAGAAATGGGTGAACTGGGGACAGTAAATGGCAAGAGTGATTGATGTTTAGCAAAGAAAGGAATTAAAATCAAGAGTTTTGTCACATTGGACCAGACACAGTCCCAAATAAATTAAAAAAAACACCAGTAGAAAACACTGAAAAACCCAGGATCAGGACAGGAGAGACCTGCAGGGACAAGGTGCTCTCACGTGCCCCTTCCACTCGGACCCCTTGTCTCCCCGTGCCAGCACTTCCACCCCAGTCCTTCATCCCAGGTTTGTGAAACGGGCAGAAAGAGAAGGGAACAGGCTTCCAAGCAAAGCCACGCAGAGGAGCTGAGGTCCTGCCCTCAGGAGGAAGGAGTGGCTGGACCTGTCAGACGGCGTCAGAACAGAGGAAAGGACTGAACAGAGGCGCCCAAGAGGGAGTCAAATAAACTGGCAGTTATGCAAACACAAAATTCAGGGAGAAAAACAAAATAAAGAAACATGCTATTGGTGAGACCAATGAACTTAGAAGACAACATAATTCAAGATATTGAGAGAAATTTTTCACACTTGTTTTATGCTGTCACCATTATTTTATTCAGCATCACATTAATAAGCACTTTAATTCAATACAAGAGATCAAAAATGAGATAATAAAAACAGGACAAAATGAAGACAGAATTTGCACATTTCAAGGAATACACTGAATATTTCAAAGCAAATAAATACTATTAAAAGTAACAAACAACTCTGAAAATTTTCACAGTTAATAGATAGGAAGGATTTGCAAAAATCAGAGTGAATTCAGGTGAAAAATATGAAGGGTTTAGGTAAGTGACGACAGACAAAGATTTTTAGCAAAGGATAATCATCGTTGCTGGAGGAGAGCGCCTCCAAACCAGAAGAGACACATTCAAGTGCATATTATGAGGAAGTGTCCCTGTGAGAAAGGGGGCATTAAAATCAGCTTGGGGGAAGGGGGGTGGATACATCGGACAGGGTCTGGGAGGGTTCCAAATGGGGAGGCTTCCATCATATTCAGAACGTGTCAGCTCCATGTGTTAATACTGGCTAACAGCACAGAGTATCACCACCCCAGACATCTCACTCATCCTCCAGGGTTGGAGGCCTTGTCATATTGGCATGATTGTCCATGTGGTAGAGCCTAGTCTCCACGCTGACATACACTGTGCTGCCCAAAGTGTCCCCTAAACCATGTGGTTCATCTTTCTGGCATGGCCAGTTCCCATCCTAAGACCATCACGAGTGGCCGGCCCAGCCCGAGTCATCCCTTTACCAAAAACTATCAGACACACACACACAGGATGGAGAGGCAAAGAGACACAGGAGCCAACTAAATGTTCCCACTGGTCAGTGGTGGAGCGATGTGAACAATAAAATAACAAAAGTAGAGAAGCATCATACCCAGTCAACAGTGATGAGTCACGGGGCACGTGTGCACTTGCTGTGACATGATAAAAATGGCACTTTGCTTCTGCAGTCTTCCTCCCCAAACCTATAACCCCTTCTATTCCTAAGAAAAGCATCACACAAATTCCAACAGAGAGGCATCTGACTGCATACCTGACCAGCACATCTCAAACGGTCAAGTTCACTGAAAATAAGGAATGTCTGTGAAGCAGCCAAGAGGTGCTGAAGAGACAGAATGAACGAATGTCACATGGTGCCCTAGAGAGGGTCATGGAACAGGACATTAGGGTAAAACTCAGGAAATCTGCAAGTTGTGGACTCTGCTT
Source organism: Vicugna pacos (assembly GCF_048564905.1). NCBI lineage: Eukaryota > Metazoa > Chordata > Mammalia > Artiodactyla > Camelidae > Vicugna > Vicugna pacos. The sequence continues at coordinate 25,633,617 of NC_133015.1, forward strand.
AACACTAACGTGTCAGTGTTAGTTCATTCCCCAGTGACTGCTCCACGCCAACGCACCAGGCCACCACGTGGGCCACCATGCGGGCTACCGTGTGCGGGGGAGGAAGCCCACGCCCGGGCAGGTGACTCTGGCAGACGTGTGCTGCTCAGGAGCCACGGGAGCCGTGCTGGATTAAGTCTCCGCGTGAGGCTCTTACTTGGAAACTGTATAATTATGTCCTGAATGCTGCTTTTATTTCCCTCCAAGCCCTATAACATGACTCCCGCAGAATTGTTCTTTAAGAAAATGCTAAACTATTCTAAACTGCAGCATACTAGTCATCTTCCACGTTGATGCAAATTCTCTTCCAAGAAAAATTGGGGCTACTTTCTTAGTTTCATTTTGGAAAATATGAATAAACATTATGATTTTAAAATACACAGAAGTGTGAGTCATACAGCCCAAATGGCATTCAGGGTGAAGAACCCCTTTCCAGTCAAGGCTCGAGGCTCCTGACTCTGTGTCTGAGGCTGGCATGGAGAGTCCCCAGAGAAGGTGGCAGGAGGAAGACGGGAAAATGGACAGAAGCAGGAGCGGGACCCAGTCCTGGGGGGCTGAAACGTGCGCTGGCTCCCGTCATCCTGTCTGCTCCTGATGGGGCAGGGGCGGGGCAGAGGTGGGGGCTCTTTGTTATGCAGTGAAATGCACACACCTACTGGGGAGACCAGGAGGCTGAGGCAGGCCCTGGGGACGATGCCCTCACAGCCCGCCCACCACAAGGCCTGTCAGCACACACACGGGAGCCGCAGGACAGGTGGGCTCACCTCCACCCATCACACCTCCCACCAGCACACCCCTGGGCCCCCGACCTGCCACCAGAAACCCACGGAAGGGAGAATTCTGCGCAGTGCGTGCAGCCTCACCTCGCCCAACAAACGTTTGAGAAAGTCGCAGTTCACTGACAGATGGAGACTATCATAACCAAGGCTGCACATTTTATATCTTAGCTTAAACCAGGCCGTTTCCCAGAGAATCTTAGTTCTAGAATGTTCCGGGTCCACATGTTTAGAAAGTAAACTCTCGTACAAATATACTGGCTGACTCCCCACTGAAGCCTGGCTGCATCATCCTGATGAAAGGAAACTGAATTATACCTTAGTTTTTTTAGCCTGCAATTTAATTCTCGGAAAGCTAATTACTACAAGAAATCTGTGTAGGTATAAAATAAACCCTTGTAAATATAATCAAGCAACAAAAACAGCTCAAACATTTAGGGCTGATTAAAATGATGTCACCCCTATTCATTACCAGAAGGCCTCTCAGACTCTCAGACTTTAAGTAGACGCTCAAAGAAAATACTTGTTACTGGTTTTAAAAAGAAGTGAGGAAAAAAAGCCACTGTGAATTTGATACAAAAATGAAAACCTTTCTGAGTTCTGGGTCAACATGGGAATACAGTGCATTAAAGTGGAAAGTTATGCTGTTTGCATTTCCTCGGTAAATGTCACCATCATCATTCTTACAGTTCTCTGGTGTCATAATGGATCTTCAGGAAGGATTAGGGATGCAATACCAAAAGCTGACATATTTTTAATAATACTTTCCATGTCTCACACGCTTCTGTGATCATCTCCCCAACGATGCTTAAAGGGCTGCTGTGAGCCCGTTAACCAGCAATTTGGTACATGGTACATGGTACCTCATGTTCTCCCTCAGAAAAAATAACCAGGTCCATCCATCCTTCTGGCTCCAACGGAATGTCTCTAAGTGCTAATCACAGAGGCGGCAAAAGCCACCGAGAGTAAGTTTCACCATATTCCACCTACGCCCAAAGGCACGGCAACAGCAGACAGGGCTGCCTTGCGTCTCGGGGGAGGGGCTCACAGAACCGCTCCACACCAGGCGCCGGTCTGAGAGCCCGCAGTCTGCTCACCCTCTGACTCAGAGCAGAATCCGCGTGTCCTGAGCCTAGTAATTCTCCCTTGTGTGTGTGTGCATTCGTGACTCAGTTGAAATGCATGCTGACCTGTTATGAGGCCCCAAACACATGCAGAGCACTGAACACAAAGCGCAGAGTAGAGGATGTGGTTCCCTCCTCCCAGAGCTTACGGGACGGAGGGTTCTGGATCCAGCTCAGCGCACGGCTGTCAGAGGCCACGCCGATCTCAGGCGCTTGCCATGGAATATTCCAACAGCCGAATTCCAGGAGCTCTGCACCCCAACCTCCACAGGCTTCTGGTGTCTCGTTCACAAGATTACTGCTACTTGTTAAAATGAATTTTCCTTTCTATATTCCCTGCTTCCTTTCATTTTAGGGTTCTCAGGACACGTGTTCTCATCAGATCACTGCTCTCAGATCTGCGCAGGGCTGCAGGAACCTTCCGACTTGAACAGCCCCAGGGCGAGTGCAGCTCTCCCCCAGCATTCCAGCCCACAGCTCTTGGTTCGGAAGAAAGGGGCCGACTGTGCTTTGCCATCTTGTCCCTGTCGCTGGGACTTGCCCCTAGTACTGATTTATGTTTACAAAATCTTCCTGTCTTTCAGGATTACCACCAAAGGCCTGTGTTCCGTGGGCTCTTCCAGGAAGCACTCCCACCTCCTCCTACAGGTGGCTCTGCAGTGTCGGCTGACATGATGTAACGCCCCCAGACATTTACATGTTGAAGTTCTGTCCCCAGAACATCAGACTGTGACCTCTCTGGAGGGCAGGGTCACTGCTGATGCAATCAGGAAGCAGGGTGGGCCCCAATCCAGTGTGACTGGTGCTCTAGCAAGAAGGGGACATTTGGAGACGGACAGGAGCAGAGGAAACGCCACGGGAAGGTGAGGGCAGGGATGGGAGAGGGCCATCCACAAGCCGAGGAGCAGATCTGCCAGGAAACCACTGGAAGCCAGACAGAGACACGGAGCAGATCTTTCTTCCCAGCCTCAGAAGAGGTCAGTCAACGCTACTGACACCTTGATTTTGGACTTCGAAGCTTCACAATTTTGAGGACATAAATGTCTGTTGCTCAAGCCATCCAGTTCGTGGTACTGTGTCAGGACAAGCCCAGCCAATACACACGATGACAGTGAAGGTTAGAAAGTCCTACAATATCCTTAGAACTTAGTTCAAAACAATAGAAACTCTATATATTATAAAGTGAATTAGAGCGAGAGAAGCTTTTAGAAGCAAGGAAATCAGTTGAGTGGTAAGAATAATCACGCTAAAGGTAATAAAACCCTGCGCTCTATTCTAAAAATAAGGCTCTGACACTGTAATTACAAATGACCCTGATGAGAAAGAGAACTACGGGTTTCTGAAGACTAATTGTGGATGCAGAGGGGGTCTCTGCTCCAGCATGAGCTCAGATCCAAAAAGGTCAATTAATGGGGACAGAAAGTCCATCGAATGAGCCACAGCAAGCAAAGGCACTCAGGTGAGTAACGCCAGGAAGGCCACCAGCCAGGCTGAAGTGAAGCTGTGAAAACTACTGGAAGGTGACAAAAATGTCTGGAGCAGAACAAGTGAGGATGAAAGGGGTCACCCAGCCCCCAGCAGTGGAGCAGGGACACCCACTAGCCCTTTACTTCCTTTTCTCATTCAGCTCTTTCATTTTTACCTTTTTATTCTTTTTTAAACCCTTTAATGTGCTATGGTTCCTGTACAGTCGACCACACACATTTCAGATGTACAATGTGATGAATTTCCACAGGTGTGCACACCCATGAAACCAGCTCCACAGTCAGGACAGCTCTTCCGTCGTGACATCACTGAGGGGAGACCTGGGTCTGAAGCTGGAGGAGCGGCGACAAATGACCTGAGAATTTCCAGGTTGATTACAAACCTGGCAGAGGGAACGCTGAGGACAAGGGTTCAGGGCTCCTTTCCATAATCTCTGGGTTTCCAGGGAGGGCCCCCGGCAGAAGGCGGGCCCCAGCACGCAGGTCTCCCGCCGACTGCAGACCTTCTAGGAAACACCTGTGCTGGCTGAAGGTGCCGTCACGTTTCCCTCTGCACCCCCTTATAAGGATCTCATCAACTGAGCCAGGTTAACTACACTGTGTCGTATTTTAATTTTTAAAATGAGAACAGAATTTGTGAAACAGCATATCCATGGCAGACAGCAGGCACCGATAACTATGAGGTGTTGCTAACATCCTGCCGGCGTCACTGCGGGCTTCACTCCCCGTGATCCACCTTTTTATTCTTTATTCTTTTGTTCTTTATTTGTTCCTTTAACGCTAATTGAGTGGCTGCTGTGTTTTGTGTACCTTTTTTTTTTTTGTACTGAGCTGTGGAAATACCTAGATATAAATAAATAGAAAAGAGCTCTTCATTTCAAAGAGCATAAGCTCATTACAAGGAGCAGGGGGGCCGGGGAAATTCTGGGCAGCTTCCTGTTGCCCAGGCTGGGGCAGGAGTCAGGAGGGAGCTTCCCAGGGGAATCGACAGGCTGACAGGGTGCAGTGGACGAGGGGGAATTTATGAAGGTGTCATGCAGAGAAAAGCTTTGGGGAAAAAGGAAGTCAACGTCCGGAAATGTAGAGATGTAAAAGGGCACATTTGTCCTTGAGGGAACTGGGTTCATGCTGGCAGGACTGGAGAACAGCTGAAAGTCGAACCTCAATGGAGGCACTGTGGAAAGACTTGTCAGCTTTATTTGACAGCAAGTCAAGAGGGCTGACTGCTGTCAGTCAGGGGCTGTGACCTGAGGGCTGTGCTCACCTGCGTGGAGTGCGCTATAGGTTGAGTTATGCCCCCTCCAGATCCATATGCTGAAGTTCCAACACCCAGTACTTCAGAATGGGGCCTCATCTGGGCACACGGTCTTTACGATGGGGATCAGGTGTAATGAGGTCATTAGGCTGGGCCCCAGTCCACTGTGACTTGTGTCCTTATAAAAAGGCATGATTTGGATACAGAGACAGACGTGCACAGAAGGAAGATGTGATGTGAAGGGACAGGGAGAAGGATGTCATCTCCAAGTCGTCTCCAAGTCAAGGAGAGGCCTGGACCAGGTCCTCGCCCGCAGCCTCAGCCCTCAGACACCTTGATCTCGGACGTTCAGCCTCCAGAGCTGGGAGCCACCCAGCTGATGACACTTGGTTCCTGCAGCCCTAGCAGTCACACTCAGGGACACTGCACGTGACACATGACCAGCAAGGTCCTGCTGCACAGCACAGGGAGTTACACTCAACACCCTGTGATGGCCCATGGTGAAAAAGACACGAAGAGGGCTGTATACATGTATAAATGAACCACTATTCTGTACACCAGCAATCAGCACACAGTGTAAATCAACTGAAGTCAAAAAAAAGAAAATTTCTGAAAAAAAAAAAGAATAAGGTTGCTATTTTCTGCTTCAGTTTTAAATGATCACATCTTAACAGGGTCCCATCCCTCAGGTCGGCCTCACCTGCTGACAGTGACCTGGGGTCACGCGGGTCCCTGGAGGCCCCAGGTTATACTCAGCAGAGGACTCCCCTCCACGCCCAGCTGCCCCCATGTGTTTAGTCTCTGAGCTCTAAAGAGCAGCAGAGCCCAGAGTCCATGGTCTGTGTTCTGCCCCATGCCGGGCAGCTGTGAGGCAGGGGACACCCCAGTCCTGCTTCCAAGAGTGACCGGGGCCTTGGGCAGGGTTCTGAACTCACTCTCACGGGGGTGGCCTAGCTCCAGGGAAAAGTCTGGTTAACACACGAGACAGAACACATTTGTTCCTTGGTCTGCCTGCACTGAGGACGCTCCCGGGCCTCACTGAAGCCCTCCTTCCTATATCTTCCTATATTTTTGGCCTTAAATATAAAACAATGATGCACATAAATCTAAAGATAGAAATTAGAAAACGTTTTTAAAAGCCCTAAGGGATGTCAAAATATTCTGTAAAGCAAAAGCACTAAACAAATGCACAGATCTGTCTTTTAAATTGTGGCGTCTGGCATGACTTTTCACTGCACCACTCACCCCCACCCACGCCTGCGTGGTGCAATCCTTTGTTTAGCCCAAGGATTACCCTGTGCCCGCATGAATTTTTGGGTGGCTTTTTAGAAAGGACATTTTTTGATTCGACAAAAACTTAACTCCATTAGAGCTGCCTTTCTTCTATTTACCATCCTTATTATAGAAAAAGTAAGAGAAAAACATGCATCATTTCCTTGAGATTAAAAAAATATGAATTCAGAATATGAATCTCTCACAAGAAAGAGATTTATTAAAAAACTGGTAAAATAATCAAAATCACTTATGCTGAAAATTATTTTCTTGTTAAGTATTATGTTACAAATCATTTTATTTGTGGATAAGGGAGTGAATCAGAGACCTGAAAAGGAGCCTCTGTTGCTCACCCATCGGCTGAGACAACTTTGAGGATTAAACCTGATTCTGCTCTGTCCCCAGGAAGCGCCCTCACCGCTTGTTCCCAGATTTCACCCCTCAGCACTGCTGAGATGTCTCTTGGTATGAAATGTAAAGTATAATACGTTGAGGAAGGTTTAGTTTGTTAAACGAACTCACAAAGTGAAAATGAGTGGAAGATTAATGATGGTTCACAAAAGTTAAATTACTTCAGCTATAACTCGTTAGAATTTTAATTCTTTTAATTAAGTAAATCTCATTTATTCTGCAAATGTTATTAGAAAGAGAAGTGTGACTTTGGGTATTTGAAAAAGCAGTTCAGGCTGTCATCACTTTCTGCTGAAATTAAAAACTCAAAACCAGCAGGAAAAAACAGAAATGCTTTGGACAGCTGCGAAGACAACCACATGGAAAGAGCTGCTCACACCTCGCAAGAATGGGTTTTCCATGCTCGCTGACTTGCTCACTTGCCTCCATCAGAACGGACACATCCGGGCACACCTGCTGCCGAGGCCGGCCAGGCGCACGTGTGACAGCTCTCTGCAGACCCCAGGGGGTCTTCAGTTTGCTTTTCCATTAAACCTGGTCAACACTCTCGGCTTTAACTGTTCCTAGAACTATTCCTCCAACTTTCCATCCATCAGCAGAAGCCAAAATATTGTATTTACTGGTAAAGTATGATCATTTCTAATTTCAAGCTGTAATAGAAGTCAAAGGGTGTTCATATATCAAAAGGGAGGTTTTTTTGTGATGCTGGTCTAACTATTCAAAACACTACCAGATTAAATGACTGATATCAAGGTCTGGTCAAGATATGGATGGATTCACACACTTTCCAATCTTCAGCCCTCTCCCAACCCCTGAAATAAAATGAAACAACAGAGCAAGTAGGGGAAAACCAACAAGGAAATGGAGAAAGGAACAAACCAAACCACGGACAACATCTAGTGCTATCCATCCCCACGAGCCCCAAACCGTGGCAAGGAGCCCCACCCCCCCAGCAGCAGGCCTGGGGCGTCAGCTGTCCTGCAGGAGTGGAGGGGCAGAGGAGGCGCTCGGAGGGCAGGAGCAACTGAGACGCCAGCTGGCCCTCGCCTGAGAGCCTAGCGTCCTCACTCAGGGGGAAGAGCTCCAAGGGCCAACTGGAGCACAGCACCCAAGGATGCTCATGACTCAGCCCCGATGACACAGACTGTGTCTTCTTTCTAAGTAGCCAAGGAACACGGGCAAACATTTTCCATATCTTTTCCTAAATACCATCTCAATAATTTTCAAAGAATACAAATAATGTAACAATACAAGTTGAATGTAGGTACAATAAATTCAATACGATTAGCACAAACAGAAAGCAAAGAGGTTTTATCTGACAGCTTTAGATTAAATAAAAATTCAAAATAAGATGACAGAATTACTTTAAAACAATGCTATTGATTGCACAATGTTTCAGGCTCTGGAAAACAGGTAAAGAAGTTATGAGAAAGAAATTTATGACATGATGTATTGAAACTTTTGGAAATGAAAATAAAGAAATGAATTAAACTCTCTACTGAAGACAAAACAAGAAATATAAGATGAAACAAAAAGCAAAAGAATGGAATTAGTAATTATAAATCAAAAATAAAGTTAAAAACAAACAGTTCCAGAATTTGGAACGAATATATGCATGTAAATACTGATTCATAATAAAATCAATGAAGTAAGGAACCCCCTAGCCAACCTAACAGATTAAAAAAGGAGAGAGAGGAAGCACAGCTAAATGATATTGAAAACTAAAAAGGGGGTACCTATCAAGGAAGACGTTTCAAAAGCCTAAGACGCTGCTTTATAAAACTCGTCATAAATACATTTTAAAGCCTAGACGGAGTGAAGCTCTTCTACAGAGATTATAATGTGTTGCAGTAGCGTGAGTACCCCACAGAAGCTGAACAGAGTATCACAGACAAAATGGAGAGAGAAGGGGCTGAAGGTTCCCTAGAGCAGCAGAGAGTCCCCACGCTGTCAGGAGCCGGGACCGCGCCGGGAGGGAGGCAGGAGCCACAGACGCAGAGTCAGCACTGAAGAACCGCCTCCCCGATTTAATCAGGAGCAGACACGTGATCCCACAATGACTCATCTTTCTACTAAAAGTCCTAGAAACCACGACTGTAGGAGAAGCAGTGAGAACCCACTGTCCGGAGTTTAGCCTCTGAAAGTTTTCTTTAAGGTTTAGCTACTTCCAGGGCTGTGACCCATAAGCCTGAAGGATTTCATTATAGCAGAAGACAAGACACTATCAAATGCCACTTAAGATGTATGATATGGACACGTGGGACACCTGAAGAAATTCCTATTGGCCAGAGTTGAGATTATTTTAGCATCAATAAGGATATTTATAGTGATGAATTAAATGTGTTAAAATATAAATTTAAAGGGATGTTTAAAAATTCCCTTTTGCCTCCTTGCTTCAGGGAAAAATTGGTATTTCAGAAACTGGTAAGTAAAGGAAAACAATGCAGCCCTTGTCCTTTGTCATTGCCTTTTCCAAGCGGGCTGCCCCTCAAGTTAAGTAGAAGTTTCCTGTTATAAATGTATTCTAGGCAATAAATTAAGACCATTCTCAAAATTCTAATTAAATAACAGATCTAGTCAAGAGTCATCAGTGACGGTTGATTTCATAAAAGAGAGAAAATTAGACATGCAGCTTCCGACTGAAGTGTATAACATCACCAGTGAAATATTCTGTGCAAAATAGTGGGTCTTGAATCTCATCAACTCTGTCAGTCTAATTAGAGATTTGCAGGAAACACACAGGGAACAGAGGAGCATAAACGTATTAAATTGCTTCACAGTCATGCAATTGAAAAAATTTCAGACTCTAAGAAACGCTATCAGATAGAGGAGGTCCTGGTTATTTCAAGAGAGAAATTGCAAAAAAAAAAAATTTAAGGGCTTAACCGTATTATCTTTAATTGATGATCTTTATTTGGTTCCTGATTTGAATAAAATATGACAAAGAATTGTGAAACACTTGGGGAAAATTCAAACACTAAATACTTGTTTATATTAAAGCATCACTTTGATAATGTTTTGATTCTAAAAAGTGTACTTCTTTTTCAGATACACTTACTAAACTACTTTAAAAGTTAGTTTCATGATGCCTGGGATTTGCTTCAAAATAAGCAAAGAAAGTAGAGGGAAGTGAACGGAGGATAGAGAAGAAACGGCGTGGACGCTGCTTTACAGCTGATAAAGCTGTGTGAGGTCTACACTTGGGGCTGTGGTGTGATTTTATATCAGATTGTATGTGATCTCTTCACAGTTTTCTACTGTATATGAAACAGATGAGCAACAAGGACCCACTGAACAGCACAGGGAACTACATTCGATATATCGTAATAACTCACAATGGAAAAGAACCTGCTGAGGTGGCGAGCACGCCAGGGTCAGGCCAGCAAGTTCTGGGTCTCGTGTGCAGCGCGGTAACAGCAACGAGCAGCGCTGTGCTGTGCACGTGAGAGCTGAGAGAGCAGACCTTCAGCGTTCTCACCACAAACAACAGCAGTTCTGTGAGGTTATGAAAGTGTTAACTCACCTTAGTGTAGTAATCATTTCACAATATCTATGTATCAAATCATCACCTTGCACATCTTAATCCTTACACGGTGTTACCTTCCAATTACGTCTCAATAAAGCTGGAAGAAAAAGATCGAAATGATTTGTTTCCCAAATAGCTGGTGAAACTTACATGCTAAGCTATTCTGTCACTGGGAGATATTTAATATTTCTTTTCTTTTAAAGTACACAATTCAGTAGTTTTTAGTGTGGTTATAAGTTTATGCACCTACGATCAGTATCTGACTCCAGAAAATGTTTGCTACCCCCAGAAGAACTTGTGTCTATTAGCAGTCATTCTTTCTCCCCACTCCTGTTAATATCTCCTTGAATTCTTTAATACTAAGCTTGTTTGTTTTGTTTTGAATTGTCCCTGAAATTGTTTCTAGAAGTTTTTCAATTTTCTATAAATTTTCGGATTTATAGGTATTAAGTGTCTTCTTCTGATAACTCCAATTTCTGAGGCTCCTGTTGACTTATTTTTACTGAAGTTATTGTTTTTGCAATTTTCTCTCATGTGTTTTTGCCTTCTTCTCCGGTTGGTGGTCAGTGTTTCTTGCACGCATAACGTTGTATTTGCAAAGGTGTTTACAGAAACCAGTTAATTTCTAGGATGATGTCATCTGCCCCCAGAGAGGATGCCCAGTTGCTTCTGTCTGCACCTGGAAGCACTCGCACTCCAGGGCACTGACACTAACTTCAGCATCGGAGATCACTTGAGGCCGAGCGCACTCCCTGGTGAGGAGCTGTCGGCTTCAGGTTTACTAACGTGTGGCTTTTCAAGGTCCCAACATTCAGCAAGTCCTAGCTTCAAACTGCTGTCCCCACAGAGCCGCCAAGCTGTCAAGTTCCTCCCAAACTGGAAAATGCAGAGGAGAAGTGGGCCAAGCACCAGCATGCACTGTCCTCCCGCCCAGAGCCTTCCTGCACCGTCAGTGCTCCCTGGCTGCCGCCCAGTGTACATCTCACCGGTCAGTCTTGTGTGTGCGCATGTGTATGGCGGGGAGGAACAGCAGAAGTAGGAGGCCTTGCATTAAACATCGTTCATAGTTGTTATTAGTCTTTTGTTTTTATCGTGTCTTTTTTAACCTGTCAGCTTGGCTGGTCCTGTCTGTCGTCTTGGCTTTCCATTTCCATTTCCATTTCTGTTTCCATTTCCATTTTCATGATTGCTCTCCTTCTGCTTCATCTTTCTCAGCATTCAAATCAATTTTCAGGCTTGCATTTTCCCCAATAAATGCATTAAAGACTATACATTTCTCTGTCCCACAAATTCTTATATTTAATAATTTCTATATTCCAATATTGTTTGCATTTGTATCCATTTCCATTGTGTTTTCTTCTTTGATCAATGAGAAAGTTTTAGTTTCCAAATGTTTTAATTTCCAAATATAGGGGAGTTTTAATGATTTTCCTTTCTCACTAATTGTTAACTGTGCTAACTTAGTTGAACTTCAGTCAGAGAATATAATCTATGTGATACCAATACTTGTTTGATGGACTTGATTGCAAGGAAGATGTCTCCTCCAACAGCCCGCTTAGGGCTCCACATGCAGCCTCCTCTGCCACAGTGTGTTTCTGTAAAGCAAACCCACTCACATGTGATTCATTAATAGAATAATTTCTTTGGAATAGAATAAAAGTTGTGTTTGTTCATCCACAACATACTGTAGGCACGCGCAGGAGAACGATGGTAGAATTATGACCTTTGTCTGGAAATGGGAGCGTCGTCAACGTTACTGCTATCCTGGCAGGAGAAGCACTGCGGCATCTGTCTTGCGCCGGCGGAGCAAGGCTCCAGCCCAGCAGTGAGCCCTCGGGGCTCCATCTTGGAGGCGCAGGCCGGCCCGTGCGGGGCTGGGCTCCTGCCCCGCCGCCCTCCTCCCGCGGTCCCGCCAACAGGAGCACACTCGCAGCTGGAGGAAAACACAGCACAGTTACGGGATTCCATCTGGCTTGTCTGCGCACCCACCAGCCACGGCCCAGGTAAAGCTGAGACACCACTTCCACTCCACTGCACCGGCATGTCTTTAGGAACCGTCTGTTCCGCTGACACATCGACACGGGCTTCCAAATGATCCCCTAGAGTCTTAAGGACTCCCCTTCATGCTGTGCTCACGTTACAAGGCTGTATCATTTTGGACTGTCCTCCCGAACTCTCTCTCAGAAGGCTTGCTGTGTTTCTATGCGTATTTTTGCAGAACAAAATGATTTTCAAGATGTATGTAATGTTTTAGGACATAGAATCTCTTTATACTTTACAATGTGTGTGATTCAAATCTTCCGTACACTTACTATCAATTTTGAAGGCAAGGGTATTAAAATCTCCCCAAAGATCTGTCGATGGGGCAAGTTCTCTCTGTAGTTCTTTCACTTCTGGCTTTACATATTTTGAACTTTCGGTACTGGGTTCACGAGCATTTAGAATTGTCCTTTTCTCCTGCTGAACTGAACTTTCGTGTTTGATCTCCAGAAAGGCTTTTGTTCAGAAGCTCTGCTTTGTCTTATGTTGATAAAATCACACCACTCTTCTCTCGTATCGTTTGCCCTTCATAATCTGCCCGTTTCATCCGGACGCTCTGCCGCTTGGCTCCTGGGGCTTGCTGCTTCTGCTGCACTGGCTCCTTCTGGCTTGTAACCTCGGGCCTCATGTAATTTTGAGGATTGTCAGCTTATGATCAATGACATTTCTCTCTGGGATTTTTGAGGCTTTGATTTAAGGAGGACTCCCATTACTCACTCTCTCGGTACCTGGGAGGGACCACCAATGGGGATCGTCTTAGAATAACCTGCAGGCTGTGTCTTTGGGGGCCCACAGCAGCGGGGCTGAGTCCGTGTAGCAGGCAGGCTGTGCTCAGCCGGGCCCGGAAGCTCCCGTAAAGCTGTTTTCCTCCCCGCGTGGAGAGCGGGACTCTCCCCTCGGTCTCCAGCCCTTCCTTACACTGCGGCCGCTTCCCTGAGAAAAGCGCCTTCTGCAGGCTGTGTCCGTGGGGGGCTCCCACGGCCTCCCTCCTGCGCAGGGTGGACGCTTCGCTCCTTCCTTCCTCGCGCCTGTGAATCCAGAGGCGTGGCCGGCGGGGGCGGGGGGGGGCGCTCCCAGCACTGGAGCGCGGTGCCTGCGGGCGGCTGCCTCCGCCCTGAGGGTTCTGCCACTTTCCCGCCTGCGCGACTCTGCGCAGAGAGGACGTGTGTACCTAAGTTTTTAGTGTATTGCATTGCAAGGCTATTCCGTTCATTAGTTTGCCATCTTGCTGGGATACGAGCTCTGGTGGTGCTGCTGATGTATCCTCTGTGCGCCTGTATTTTTAAAATTTCCGTAACTAAAACACACTGTGATGACGATAGAGTACTGTTTAAAATTGAGGAGAGCGGAAGGTATAGCCCGAGTGGCAGCACGCAAGCTTGCCGTGCATGAGGTCCTGGGTTCAATCCCCAGTACCCTCTCTAAAAATAAATAAATGAATGAAGCTAATTACCTCCCTCCTCAAGAAAAAAAAAAAAGAAAACCAATTAAACATGATGGCATTTGTTTAATTGCACCTTTCACTGTAATCCCCTCTACTGGAAAAAGCATAGGAACTGTGTAATCAGTGTGCGTTATAAATTCCCATATTTCTTAAGATGAATAGCTTTTTAATTCCTATAAGAACAGATAACATACATAGTCATGAGTGTTAAATAAATCTGAACATGCAACAACCAGCAATGAGTATTCTTTAGACTGGAACCTAAGGCAGTGGAATGTGAATGAATTTTTTTCTCTGTATTAAATTTTTTCTTAAGTATCTAGACCAGTTAAGGGGAGTTTAGAGGCCACGCACAGCACATAGCGCTGGGCATCCTTCCATGCCTTCACTCCCGTCATTTCTCACAACCTTCCTTAAACTCTTTACACGACACAGGGAGTGTTAGTAAGTATGCTCTTTCTGTGGTTCAACAGAAAACATTGTTCTCACTTTATAAAAGAGCATTTGTATCAGGAGTCCAAAATTTAACTACTGGAGAAAAGTGAGAAAATCCAAAATACCCAGAAGTCATTAGTTCATGATGCAATAATATTTCAGAGGTTAAAACACATGTGAAGCTCTCCTATCTCAAAGTGTGCAGTGATGCGGTATTTCTGTTGTGCTGGATCTTATTTCTGGAGTAGAATGAAAAATAATAAAGTTAAGAAAAGGAATCAAAGTCCCCAAATAAGCAGATGCCCCCTCTTGGTTCCATGGCCCAGAACGAATAGTGCCAGCGTCTCGCTCATCTTGAGATGCACCTGCTCCTCTGTTACCCTGATGATGTGGTGACAGCTCAGAGTGGGAAATCAGAACAAAGGCTTGCATCACTGCCCCGCCACTCTCGGGGTCATTTAGAAATCGGTAATTGTTCTTAATCTCAGAATTCATGGAGTTATCATGATGAGCATATTTTTATTAAATGTGAGAACAGTGTTTTGTAGAATATAAAGGGGCATTTATTGTAACAGGTTTTAATATCACAAGTCTAGCCTAGACACTAGAATTAAATTGTAAATAGAGTTGGCCGTGTATGCTTCCACTTGACTTTTTTCCATTAAATCTACTGTTGGCCCACTCTTATTACATAGAATGAGATCAGAACATTATTTCACAGTCACCACCTATTATGGAGGTGCTGAACAGCCATATAAATGGCAACTGGATTTTACTGCCAAGTATTTTAAAAACTGATTCTGCCATATAATAGATGTAAAATTCTATTAGCCTTCTGGACTACCTTCCTAGTAACTGAAATTTACTACTTTATTAATATAACTCTCTTCATAAGCTAACGTGATTTTTATTAGAATTTTCTATATATGATTATACATCAGCAAAATGAAAAAAGTTGTATATCAATATATTGATAATACTTAACTTGGTAACGTTTAAATAGCTAAACATTCATGTCGTGATGAAGTTTTCCTTTTACTAAATTAATACATCTGGGCCAAGTTGAATCACAAGCTTAAAATCAACTTTGGTGTCAGCAAATTTATTACATTAATGTTTAAAACTACTAAGTTTTAAAGTATATATTTATGTGTTTATCCTTGAACTGCTTTATCCCCAAACATTAATAAATAAGTTTAATATTTATGCTAAATATTAACAGGAGGACATCTGGCGTGCTGACCAATCTGTGCCCCAGCAAACCTTGCAGTAATGGCGTTTCAGATGCTGCTCTGGGTTGGGAGGTCACGGTGGAAGAATAGGTGGACACAGAACCTACATCCCCCACAAATGCATCCAAAATACACTTACACGTGGAACAATTCTCACTGAAAACTAGCTGTAAACCGGCAGAAAGACTCCTGTAGAACTAAGGCTTCAAGAAAGATCCACGTGGAATCAGGCAGGAAGGGAAGGGAAGGGAAGGGAAGCAGTTAAGTTGGCGTCTGGGCACCTGACTCCAGACTCAGAGGAATGGGCACTTACACAGGGGGATGCCCTTCCTGGGGAGTGAAAAGTTCAAGTCCCATGTTGGGCACACAGCCATGGGGTCCACCACAGGGAAGACGAGCCCTCTTGGCCGACTGGAGAGCTGGCAGGACTGACAAGAGGGCTGTGGGGACCTGGCCTCTGCCCGTGGGGAGTGTGCAAATGCTGGCTTGGTCCCAGAGCTGGGTGGAGAGGACTGATTGAGAACACACTGGTGGCTGCTTTGTCTCCTGTCACCCCCACCCCAGTGCACACCCGCCTGAGCCATGTGAACACTCTGGCACCATGTGCTAGTGTCGCAGCTCCACACTGGAGCACAGGTGGCCACAAATGAGGAAGAGGCTCGGCCACGAGATGCCGTGGCTGCTCAACCCCAAGCGGTGGGTGAACTGGGAGGGGAGCAGCCATGGCTGACCCTTCCCCAGGCCACATCAGGGCAGACCAGGTCTCTGATGGTGGCCAGACAACAAGCCTGGACCATTGTGAATACCCACACCCACCCCTTTTACTCCAGCACTGGTCCCCTCTGGGGCTGAGGTGCCGGGGCTGGGAAGGGGAAGAGCACACAATTACAGGGAGCTGACTGAGCCCGGACCTGAACTTCAGGGCTTCTGCCCCAGCAACTTGGGACCAGACCATGGAAATCAACTACACCTCACCAAAAATAAAATGAGTCAAACTGGACAAATGCTATTCTTGCATGTATTCCTGGGTGAACACATCTAATATTCCCTAAAATTATTCACTAACCTACTTTTTTGGGTAACTGTTAACAAAATTTTAGCAGCTTTCCTCTGCTTATTAAAAGAATCCTAAGACACTAAGTAATTCATCTTCTAATTCAACATTCAAATATGATTCATGCATATACAAATTTTTAATTGTCAGCAAAGTTGTGATCATCGTATCCTAGGCCTAGAAAAAGTTCCTTTAATTATGTAGTCTAGCACACACTGTTTCAGACAAAATCCGAAACAATTTTTTCTAAGTAATTTACAATAAACTTGTCACGGACTGGTGCCAACTATCCCCCCTCCGACTGTGTCACCTGTGTACACATTTATTGAATTTCCTTATTTTCTTTTTGCCAGGTTCTTATAAAAACCTAATGTGTGATTATTGACAAAATAAGATGTATCTTTCCTTCAGTAAAGTACTGTCTTACTGGAGAGATAAGTTACATACTTGAAAAGTAGCTGAGAAAAGCGATGCATAAAACAATGTGCTAAAACAGGCTGAGCCAGAAATAATAAATGCTAAAGAAGGTAAAAACAAAACAAAACAAAACCAAAAACAGATCAATAATACCCACAGAAGTGTCTAAATTGTTTTTCTCTGTGCAGCTGTGGGAGATGCTTCCATGAAAGGATAGGAAGGTCAGTCCACCCGGTGGACCAGCTGCCCATCAGGCAGTCGTGGGACGACAGATGTCCTAGTCTCCTGTCAGCACCGAGGAGTTAGACCAAGGGAGACACACCTGAACCATGGTTCTAAATGAAACAGAAATTCACTGACTTTCTATTTTTTAAAAATCCTTGATTTCTTAATTAACATCAATCAGTGAATTTGCCAATGTATTTTTACCATAAATAAGCTATTCTAATGCAACTAATGACTAATTTAACTTTGCAATTTCCCTGGATATTACTCATAAAAGCCTTTTTGTGTTAATTCTTATCTCTCTGTCCAAATACTATATGAACAGTCATCCCAGAAAATTTAATTAAACTCATTCTCCAGAATAGTTCTAAAAATTCTCCAGAATGTTTGGACACTATTGGATTTTGAGTCTCAGAGATATGTCTTTGCCTATCAATGGGGAGAGCTTGGATACAATCAGTTATTTAAATTACAATTATTTTTCTGGATTGACAATTCTTTTCAAATTGTTTTAAAAAATAACTCTATAATTGATCTCTTATTGGATGAATCTCTTTGGCATTCATCATTGTCACTCTGAATATCAATTATAAAATTTCAGGATGTCAACACTTAATTGTTGCCCAATTATGCTGACACACTCAAGCACGAACATAGTCATAAGAGCCCTAAACGTTGGTTAAATAGCGCAATACGGTCGTGAATTACCATTTTTAGGTAAAAGTTTTTGTTCTCCTTACTGCTCATTTCATAATGTGACTCGCAGCTTGTTCTAAAGTTTCAGTGTAAATAAAAATGAGAACTAATGAGCCCTACTCAGACTGTGCTCTGTCACACAATGCCCTTTTATATGGTTTATTTTGGTTTATTGTAGTGGTAAATTGAAGCACATAGAGAAAAGGCAAAAATATTTCTGTGCCCCGTGTCCATCCTTCGGACAGTGGTATCCAATATTAAGATGCTTCCTATACTGATACATGTATATAAAATACACATAAACAAAAATAGTTTCATCTTTCACAGAAATGTTAAGGCATTCTGTCATATGGCCCTGTTCATTTTAACAAAACATTAAAATGTTGATTCATCTGTAACACGGGGTAGTATTGAGGGCTATATAAACAGAACAATTAAAAATGTATTTAGTTAAATAGAGCCTGATGTATTTATCAATTTCTATTATCTAACATTATTTTTAATTGTTTTTAAGCAGAAACAAATGTAGCATTTTAATTTGTGTATAAAAAATTATACCCATAAATTTCCTGAAGAATACCACCTTCCAAAATTCTAGGCTGATCGTTCTGTCTTCCTCTCTTGATGTACACGTGTTGTGTTTTAATTGAGACGAGCTGTTTGGCCCTGCCCTGGAAGACTGGTCCCCAGGTGAGGGCCCCCAGCAGCTGGCTCCCGTGGCGGCAGCCGGGGTCGGGCTACGGACAGGATCGGCGCGGACCCGGTTGGCTGCATGCCGTTTCCGAACTCGGAGACAGACAAGGTTTGTTTGTGCCTATTTCCCTCTGGCATCACAGCCCCTCGAGGCGCCCCAGGGGAAGCAGGCAAGGCCTCCCGGGATGTGCAGGTGGCGTGTGGCGGGCGGTGACTTCCCCTTGCTTCTGGGGCGTCCCTCTTCCATTGTTCCTCAGCTCTGGCAGGAAACCGCCTCAGTCCTCATCTGTCTACATGGCTAGTATCTGTTTCTTTCTGTGCTTCTCATTTCATATTCTAACTGTCAAAGACGAGGGTGGACAAATGAAAAAGCTCTCCTGGCCCCAAATCAGACTGTTAGTAGAGATGCAGATTAATACCGATCGGGTCAGGCCAGTTTCACTGCACGGAGAACCCTGGGGAAATCCCCGGGAGCAGAAGGCGCCGAGCACGAGAGGCTGGCTGACCCGGGACGTGCTCCAGAGCCCGGCTCCCAGGCCCCGCGCGGCGAAACCCAGCACCTGCCACCCAAGCGATGGCGTCCTGTACCGCCATCTGCACCGTTCCAATGCAGGACATGGTAATAAGTCATATTTTATTCTACCGAAAGTTCAACAGCAACACACTTTAGATTACTTTCAGATCAACTCGTAAGTATTCATATTTATGCCAAAAAAAATTTCTGGAATTCCTCCAAAACAGTGGTACGTGGAACAGCACCGTCCACACAGTGTGGAAGCGATTTCATCAGTCCTTCCCCCATCCCCTCTGGGTGTCTTTACGGCTCAGTATTTAATCACGAGGACACAATTTGGTAAAATAGGCCCATTTGAAAGAAATGCCTCTCCAGAATTCCTCATTGGGAAATTCCTGTTCATTTGTTAAGAGGTCTGAAGTCGCACACACACACGCGCGCACACACACACACTGGTCTGTTTCCTCTAGAGACTCCCAGGGAAGGTGGTCTGCGCACGAGGAGACCTGCTCGGTCGTGCTGTGTGCGGAGGTGGGCAGGTCCCTGCTTTGACGGGGACTCGCGCACACGACGAAGCCACGAGGCGGGGCAGCAGCACGCGCGGCGCGCGGACCCAGAGGGCCCCCGTGCGCGCGCGGAGGCGGCGGGTCCCGAGAGGCCGCCCCAGCACAGCAGCCTGAGCGCTTGGGGCCGCGTCGCACTCTCCGCCGAACAGCGCGGACAACCTTCCAACCAACATCTCCATTCACACCGGTCGGCTCCGAGTCAGAACACAGCTGCTCAGAGGAAGTAAATGGCACTTCTGAATTCGTGCCAAGCACACTGCCTCGTGCACAAACCACGTCTGATCTGCTCTGCTCAACGGCACGTTGAGAATTTGAGTGTTTCTGCCACGGAGCCTATTCAGACACAGCCTCAGGGAACAGACAATAAGGCAGAGAGGTGCGGTAACCACCTCCCCCCCGTGGCACCTGGAACAGAAAAACAGAACTCTTACCATTTTTCGTCCTGGTGAAGTATTAGCCCTTTCCCCTCGCCGTCTCTCCCCCCAGCCCACGAGCTCGTGACGGGAAGGGCTGCGTGTGTTTACATCGACATCATACATCACTTGTGTCTGCAAGTGAATGCTCGCCAGCGGACGCCCCTCAGGTACAGAGGCTCGTGTCACAGCCTCCAGGCAGCCGCACCCCCACGCCAGGTCCAGTCGGCCTGGAGACACATTTCTCCGCAAGCGAACTCCACTACTCAGGTTGGACGGAATCCCTGTCGTTCACGAGGGGATATAATCTGCATGTCTTTACTGGCGGTGAAATGGCCCCTTTTCTGGAGCCGCCGGTGAACACAGGAAGAGAAGTGTTGCCCAGGCAACAGAGCTGCTTTGTTTGAATGGCTTTCTTTATTATCACAATGGAAGTTAAAACATAAATCTCTAGAATTACTGAGTTTGTATAAATAAGTGTGCTGCTGAAGAGAGTAAGAGAAAAGCTACTACTTTGAAGTGAAAGATTCACCATTCCAGGCTTCTTTCAGTGTTTCTTGGATTGTATAATCCATTCATATTCATTAAAAGTTACTGAAATCCCTGACGAAATTCGGGGGTTCATCACAGTACGCATATCCATTCTGACATCTATTTTTTATTTGTTTATGTTCCGTATCTTCTTTTGAAATGTGAGCATCTTGTTGATCTTGCTAAGAGGTTAACTCAAATACCAGGAATTCGGGAAACAGAGTAACAGGAAAGTACATTTTGAGGCTATCTAGTGTGGAGATCCTTCTGTCCCATTAAAAGAAAATGATTTTGTATTTGTAATTGCAGCATTTTGTATAGAAATAGAACACATTTTAGAAATATATGTTCCCTCCCTTTTAAAAGAATTGGAAGTGGAATCATTTCATTGAAAATTATTTTACTTTTCTTAGAATTACCTTAATTGAGAAGCCCTAAGGCAGAGCAGTTCTGAAATCGAGTTGCTTGGCTCGGGATTCTAGCTCTAGGTCTCACAGCTTTGTCACTAACTGGTGAAACGGCGTAAAAGACCACCGAGCACATGGCGGCGCTGCCAGGCTTACAGGAGACACGCCTTACGGGGCTAGCACCGCGCGCAGCACGGAGCGCATGCGCAGCGTTGGTCATCGTAGTTAACTGAATATAATCATACGGAGAGAATGAAATTGAGCGCTTCTTTGATAATAAAGGTCTTAACAAAATCAGTTCAAATGTCAGCAGTAAGTGTTTTTCATTCTTGGAGTTCATATATGATATAGAGCAAAATGCATTATTTAAACGTTTTCTTCAGTTAAACAAATTTGGCTCCCTCCCGGCGTTACACCCTCCTTGGTTATGGAGTTTGTGTGAATATCACACTAGCGACAGCCCCCGTGCACCACTTCTCCGGCGAACGCGCTCTGTCTCCACCGTGCTGCGCTGCGTTTGGGGGGACTGGTTTGGGGCCTGACTTTGTGACACCTGTTTCCACATTCACTGTTACACAGCACTGATTCTGAAACACTAGACTTGGAAAAAGCAGTCACTCATCATCAGTGCACGGATTCCAGTCGTTGCAGGGTCTTTGCAGGACATGGTTTCTGGAAAGATCCATGGCTTGGCTAAGAGCAAAGTTAATTACTGAGTATGCAATTAGGACAAGCTTCTAATCCAGTTCTTTTTACCCTGCTGCTTCTAAGAATTAAAGTACCGTGAAACCAATCCTTTTTAACAATTGTTAGTACTATTACAATACTCCTTTGTCTTATTGAAGAGATTCTCAAGTGTCATAAATAACACGGAGGGAATCACACTTTTATTCAATCATGACCAACCCTGCTTGGCAATGCTGGGGTTTTCATTAACTTATTTCTATTTGGTTTTTGGATTAGCTAAACTGATTTTCAACAGATTTATTTTCACATGTATGCCATTCTTAGGTTAATATTTACAAGCATGTACTTGCAGTTTACTTGTAAGATATCTAGGCCAGAAAAAAATTTGGCTGGCAGAGAAAAGATAGAAAACACTGGCAGGATGATTTGCTGTGAGCACAATTTAGGCCCACATGATCCGGGATTGAACTTCATTCATTTCAGTGCCACATTCCTTACACAACAAGATGTCTAGTCAGGTCTAGGCATCGTGGAGATAATTTAAAATATAAAAAAATTAAAAGCTCTGCACTTGAAGAAAGTGAGTCTCACTGGAAGGAACCCTCTAAGGTTTACAAGGTAGACGGCTGGGCCGGCAGGCAGCCAAGCCCGAGGAGATCAAACATCCTGCTCCTGTTCTCATGCACCAGTAAGTTGTTAAATTTAGATTAAACTCTGTGTCTATACACAAAATGTTCCCACTACATTTTTTTCAGGGAAAATCACTGTGTATTTTTCATAGCCTTATAAAACTGAAAGGTCTCTTAGGCAGGCCTGCCCTTTCCAGAGCTCATCAATAAGAAGAGAATTATTAGGTTTAAATATTAGATATTTGCTACAAGAATTGCACTGACATCGCTTACTTATGCTTAGCCATTCTACATTCCTTTTATAACTTCTTATTTTCTAAACTCAAAGTATTACATTATTCCTCACTACAAATATAACCAGATTTTATTACAAACATATGTGCTTTTTAAATCCCCAAAGTGCATGACAAAGTAGTACAACGAACCTTTGCACTAGCCCTGGAATGACCCCTCTCTCCGATCCTAAGAATCATTAGGAATGCCCAGTCAAGAAGTGCACATTTTGATTGTAACCGCACAATTTCCTGTACAGAGTCAAACCATACACTAAACAGCCTGGATCCTGCTGTTTAAAAACTAGTAGACTCCTGCTTTCAGTCTAATGGGCAAAGAAATTGTAAGCTGTCTCATCTTTACAACAAAGAAAAAAAATAGCAAACAGGAAGTCAGCCAGTCATTGAGTGCATCAGAGAACGGAGGTCTCAGAACTGCCACCCCGACGTCTAGACAGACGGGTGTGCACAGGGAACACTACTGGGTATACAGATGGCTAACAAGAAAATTAAAAGTTTCTCCACATCATTTGTCAATAAACAACTGCCAGTGAAAGAGCAATGAGGTGTCATTAACACGCACTGAAAGGGCCCAGGTCCAGAAAGCTGCAGCAGCCACTACTGGCGGGACGCGGGCACCAGGAGGCCCCAACCGCCAGGGGATGTGGGGAGTGGGGCGGCCGCCCCAGACCTGCTGGAAAGTGTCTCCCAAAGCTGAGCATGGGCTCAGCACCTGACTGTCAACGGTGCTGCCTAGTATTCACCCATTTGATTTGAAGACTTGTTTTCACAGATAATGCTGCACACAGATGTCCGCATCAACTTACTCCTACCTGCCCCAAACAGGAAGCGCTTGAGAGGCCCTTCAGTAGAAGGGGTAGAAGCTGCCGCTCGTGTGCGCAGCAGAACGGTATTCAGCAATGCAAAGTGGCCTCTGCAGCCACAGAAAGACACCAAGGAAGCAACCGGACGTGCCAAGTGAAAGAGCCTGCCTGGGAAGACTGCATGCGACATGCCTCCAGCTGCATCACATCGTGGGAGAGGCGAAGATACAGACGAGAAAAATGGCCGGAATTCCCAGCGGCAGAAGCCAGGGCAGGCGAGAGGAGCAGGTGGAGCACAGAAGATGACGCCGGTCACTGGAACTACTCTGTGTGATGCTGTCATTGTGGACACGTGACTTTGTCCTTTTGTCAAAAACCACAGAACTTACAGACCAAAGAGTGAAACTTTATGCATGGAAATTTTAAAAAATCATTTGGGAGGTCAGGGACCCCAGGAAGGAACTCAGACTCTGGCAAGAGCATCTGTCTTCAGGGAGAATGTATGACGACCACCTCACTGGCGGGTTCGGGAGCAAAGGTGCGGATCTAGGTGAGCGTGCACAGGAGTGGAGCCTGGGCGTGGAAGGCGAAGGCCTGCACGGAGGCCCTGCACTCCGCTGGTAAAGGTGCTTCCCATGGGGTGACTCTGACAACCCGGATGCTGCCACACCTGCATTCTGGAGCTGTTTCAGGAAACCTGTGCCTGCCGCTGGGAGGCACCTTTTCAACTGGAATAAGTTTACAGGTAATCGAGGGAGGAAGCTGGAGTAACTTGTGCTGATTCATGTTGGGTCAATACTGACACAGATGGACACACACAGAGAAACGCATATTAGCCCATGTTTTCACAGGGGTTGGCACACACACATCTATTCCTCTGGCCTGTCAGCAGGTGCACCTACGGGAAAGGTCACCCGAGTAGCAACCAGAACACCAGCCCCCCCCCCCCCCGATCTTGGTTTCTAACACCATTTTCCAATAAAAGGAGCCATGGCTCCTTGGAGAAATGGTTGATTCCAGGAAATACGCAAGGCGATCCTGGAGTATTCTGTGGCACCAGAAAGTAGCCATGTGCTCCCCAAGTGAAAGAAAACAGAACTGAACCACACACCCTCGTGGGGGTCTGTTAAAGAACAGGAGACGTCTCCCAGGAAAGAGCCCCTGCGGCGGCAGGTGAAATGATATGAACTACAAGGGATAAGGCAGCATTGGATCAAACCCCAAAGCACGAAGTAAAATTCCGCAAGTTCATACTGATGGGAGGAGACAGCTGAAGAATTAATACACGGGGAAGGAGAGACCACGTCTGGGTAAAAACGGTCCACGTAACTTTTGTGCACGCTGCGTCCACACAGAAGGGCGGGCGAGTGGCCCCCAGGGTCGGCGCCCATGGCAGCTCCTTCCACAAGCACAGCGGGGGGCTGCCCCACCAGGCGGCCGGGGACACCGCGGCATGGAGTAGGTCGGCAGTGCACGGCCGTCTGCGATGTGAGGAAATGGTGCTTCCTTGTGTCACCTCCCTTCCAAGAACCCAGTCTCGCCATGAGAACACCACCAGAAAAATCCCGCTTGAGAGACACTACAGAGCACCTGACCAGTGCTCTTCAGCACTGTCACAGCATCAAAGACAGGGAAATCTGGGACTGTCACAGCCCGGAGATGTCGCAGGGGATGTGACGATTACATGTAACAAGGGAAACCTGATGAGACCCTGGGACAGAAGAAGGACACCAGGCGGCAACTAAAGAAATCTGAGTGTACAGTGAGCTTCAGTGAAAATACCAGATTCTTACTGGCACCTTAGTTGTAACAAACGCATTATACTCAGGCAGGATGACACTAAGGAGGGGCTGGGAGAGGGGTACCTGGGACCCTGGACAGCCCTCTCTGTGCTTCTGCAAACCTGAAACTGTCCTAAACCTTGAAGTCCACCTGCCCATTACTGTTTAAAGCGGCGTAAGCGGACGTCGCGGCTGCCCCTCCCGTGTCTTCTCCGGGCTCCTGCTGCATTTCGCGCAGCGCTGCATTTCCTGAGGGCGTGGAACTCAGCGAAACAGGGCTCTTCAGAGTCCTTCAAGTCGGAGTGAAACATTCAATCCAGTGACTCACAATGTAAGTATTAGAAAATGTGTAAGAAAAAAGGAAAACCTATAACCACAGTGACACTGTTTTTCCCCCAAACTCATAGAGTTAGACCAGTCATTCTAAACCCTATTCACAGCTACGATCCATTTATTTTCAGTTTTCTTAAGAAAAAGAGAAATTTTAGCCACTTCATACCAAAATATGACATGAACTTCTGGGAATGACACACAAAAAAGAAAACTTCGAACTCCATTATTTACTGTCTGCCCTTGAGTTTGTGCCTCTAAGCCTCTAGCTTTTACCTTGAGAAGGAGCTGATGTATCGTTTCTGTCTGCCTTCCCCCTGAAGGGTTCTAAGCAGTACACCTCGGCGTAGCCCACGGTGCTGGAGAGAGCTCTAAGCCTTGAGACGGAAAGTCAGACAGACGCGGGAGGAAGCGACTTACAGAAGTGAGCCCACCCTCTGACTCAGGGAAGCAGCAGCCTGCGCCACGCCGTGTTCGCAGGGAAGCCCATGAGGATCAAGTGCACACGCTCCTTGCACAGACGTGACCCGCTGGCACTGGGGGCTGCGTCAGTCCTGTTGCCTTAACATCATCTATACCGAGTCCACATCCAGCGCTTCAGGGTCTCTCCTCTTCCTTCCGCAGAGACCCACTTGGTCTCCACTTCTCTCAAGTAATCTTGAAACTTTCTTTCATCAGTTGAGGTCTTCTTGCCTAAATGCTTCCAGTTATTGCTACTCCTGTGCTTCTGGTGACTCCAAATGGACCAAACCATTGAGTAAGGGGATCCCTTGCTCAGGAGGCAAATCGTTCCCCCAAAAAGTCTGGATGTAACAGACCGGATTTCAAGAGACAGCAGAGAACCGCAGGTGCGCACGCTGCTGCTCAGGAAGGCTCTGCACTCCACAGGTCTTAGCGCAGGGCCAGGCACCGGGCCTCGCGCGTTAACACTGCGAATTGAAGACCCGAAGCGCAGCTCTACGCGGGTTTACTTTCTCCACAGTCCCAGTGACTGTGGCCTTGGGCTTCTGGGCGCCAGTCATGAGGAGGCTCAGGCCTTCCAGCAGACGAGTCACAATTCAGAGGCTGAGCAAAGGGATTTCCAAGCTGAACTGTCCGAGTTAAAGTCCATCTCCAACACCTTCTCTTTGTGACCCTAGACAAGTCACTTTCATTTTTGGTGACGTAGGTTTCTCATTGTTAAGTGGAGGTATTAGTGGGACAATCACTGGGTGCCTTAAGGGTTCAATGAGCCAGTGTGTTTTCAAGCGCTAGCCCAGTGTCCGCCACGTCCAGTGAAGTCCCAGAGTCCCCGTGGACTGGCTGACTGACGCCTTTCTGATAGGACCGTGCGGGCAAGAGAAGACGGGTAGTTATGTTATTCAGAGCTTCAAGAGAAAAGTCAATTTACTGAGGGAGCGGTAAAGCAAGAAGAAATGGGTTAACTGTCTCTCTCCCTATACATCTGAGCTCGCTTGCTGAAATCCACACGACCAAAACAGATTTCCCTAATCATGTTTTTTATCCAGGTAATTCGGCTCAGAATCAAAGTCCCCCCAAAATTCGAGTGACTGGTGAAATGTGACCATGCACAAGGAGTCCAGGAGCCCTGCATGGCTTTGCATCCTCTGCTGGAATTTCCACAGGCACACAGGGAGGACTGGAGTCACACTCAGCACAGGTTCCAGAGCATCTCACAGAGAAGAGCTCACACTCACAGGGCAGATGTTGGCCTTTACCCATCACTTTAATAGTTGCCCAGGATCTGCAGTCACAAGTGGGGCTGGGTCCCGCTGGGCCCTAATCTCCCAAAGGTTGCTCAGCCAGAGTTGTGGGCTTAACCCGTAATTAGCTGACTTGCTTTTCTAGGAGCACATCAGACGTTGGGTCCTAATCCATCTTGTTTCAATAGTTTTGTCTAACTAACTAAGTAAAGATAACATTTTCAAAAACTGAAGGAAATAAAAACTTTTATTGAACAGAAGAAAGTCTCTCGTACCTTCTTTTCCTAAGAAAGTCCACCTGTAATTCAAGCATGATTCGTTTTCCTTGATCTGACTTCTCAGGTGCGATGACCCTGGCTGTAATCAACAGGGAACCTCTCTGCTGAGCATTCCACATGGAATGCTCACCAAAAGTGAAAATAATTTGCCCAGGGTCGCAACGACTGAGTGTTGGAAGTGGGATTTTAATGCAGGCAGTTCAGCCTGGAACCCCTTCACTTTTCCACTGCATTGTTCACTTTCTGCTAAATGATTTGAACCTCTTCATGACTGTGAAACCAGAAAATCTGAGATCACAATGACTTGGCCTGTGGACAGAGTAAATGACCACAGAAGAACACTTTGATTTCTTGAGTTGCAGCATTAATAGCTGTTTTTACGTCTTTTCAGACTAAAATTCTACAAAATGCTTCCGGTTTTTAGTTAAAAGAAAACACGACACAAAGGAAGGAATGGATGCTGTACTGCACATCGCTAATGACGTTAGTATTTCTGGCTGTAGCTCTGTCTCCTTTCCTTTCATAAAGACTTCTTCCTTAACCCCATCGCCTGTCACAAAAGTAAACTAGCAGGGCTGGGACTGCACCAGATTCACCTTATGAAACTCAGAAGCAAAAAGGAAGCAGGGTGTGCAAAACCTGCAGATCTGAGGCCCACAGTGGGCCGCTGGCTGCCTGAAGATTACACTGAGGATGGAGAAGACCTCTAACTCAGTTTTGCTTGACCTGTATTGTCTTGTAAAATTACTGGCCATCCCATTTCCAGAGAAATGATCAGTAGCAGCTCAGGATACTGAAAAACTGCGGCTGGTAGATGCAGCTGCCCGAGGGTGTGGACTCCCCTCCCCCGGCAGGGCTGGCAGATGAAGCCGCGAGGGGCCCCTCCTAGCTGGCACCCGCCCAAGATGCTCTTCTCTAAGTCCAGGTCAGTTACCGAGGCGAGGACCTGCCCGACGCAGGGGCAGCACACGGGAGAGCTGACCACAGTGCTGCAGGGTGTGCTGCCGTCTGATGTGGGGCTCATCCCCACAGAAGATGGATGTGCAAACACACCACAGCCATGGAGAGAAACGCAGTGCTCCTGGCAGGACTGTGGACACCAGAGGAGCACCTGGGGGACTTCAGGTGGACCAGGTTACAGGGAGCCACTAAACATAATCAAGATGTCACCAAAGTCAGCAGGTGACTGCTCAGCAGACGGCACTAGGAAATGTTCAGCTACTAGGGAAAAATAAAATAAAGCTGTATCTCCACACAACCCCATATTCAAAGTTTTAAAACAGATGCATCAAAAACCTTAATGTGGGAGAAAAGCAATAAAGAAAATAGGAGATAATAAAGTAGAATTTCTTTTTCTCCAGAGTGATAGTTTGGTTCACCATTCTGGAGAGGTATCTCGCAACACAAAATCCAATTACATGTGTGCAAGCTTTAGAACAAGGAGAATGTAGTCCTAAGTAAAAACTCTGAAGATATTCTCATACAAGGGATAAAAAGTCTTCAATTTGGTTTTTTTTTGGCTTAATATGATTTATATGCAGGTACAATGCATATAATTTACTGAAAGTAAATATCAAAGTTTCTCTAAATGATGAAAACACACTGAATTTCAATTTGAGGTAAATTAAATAATAGTATATGTTGTTCACATTTTTCCCATGGTATTTGAAGACTCAGAAAAATGATTCAGTGACATGATCTGCATTCCTCGAAGGGAAGTTTCAGTGACCAGACAAGTCGTGGCTGGGGGACTAGCACGCCTGATGTCACCGTGTGCCTCTCCTAGTTCTGCTGAACAAACAGTTGTCACTTACATGCTTCCTGCAGATTTTAAACTATCACATTATTAAATTTCAAAAATCCATAATAGAAAAGGTGTAATGAAAAGACGTAAATCAGAGAATAAACTCAATTATAACCAAAAGCACAACCGAGGAAGTGAGCAGAGTCCTCCTGAAAGCCCAGAATTTACCAACCAAAAGATGTTATTAAAACACTAATTTTAAAGGAGAGTGTAGTTCACTTGCATCTTGAGATAAAATTTTAATATCAATAATTTGTTACAGATCTTTATCCACCAAAATATATGAAGGTGATTTAACTGGAGTTCATTTCAGGAGTTCCATGAACTCAATACAAAAAAATTCTCTTTAGTTCTAATACCCTTATTATTTCAGATGCTTTAATTGGTGGAATTGTACTAGAAAACTACTTCGGTCAGGTCCTAAAACACCCCACCTGAGTTGACCAATATCCACAGGAGCTTCTGACCAGTGTCAAAGGAAGAGCACTGAGACAGTGGTCAGACGGCCACGCAGAAACATGATTTCCTGTTTTACAGCTGGTAACTGGGTATCTAGTTCTTTATCTACATGACATTCTTGGAATTAATAAGGGTATGGAGTTCTTATGAAAACCAAAGGGCACCGTTTATAAAAACTGGAATTCACAGGACAGGAAAGAACACGGTCTTCTCGAAGGCAAAGGGTCAGTTTAGAACATTCCTGGAAGCAGCCCTCGAGCCGCCCTCCCCCCCAAGCTGAGCCACCTCCACTCTGCCCTTACCCAAGTCTGCCCAGCTGAAGAACGTAGCCTTTATCTGTTCTGAGCTGTTTGGATGAAAGCATCTTCTGCCTTTTTTGTTCCGTGTAGAAGAGCACAAAGAGGAAAGAGAAAAGTCTTGGGGGGACACCTGGCAAGTAGCTGTGAAAATGCCTGATGCACGTGTAAGCAGCAGGCGGGGAGGTTCTCTGCTCTGCTGCTACTCATGTTGCTTTCTCAGAGAACAGAAACTGGTAGGAAGCCTGCCTTAGCAAAAAGCTTATTGTTTACTCATAACACATACATACACATGTATCCCCAGCCATATATAAACACATATGTGTGTGTAAACTATATTTACATATAACCATGTGGACACAGAGATAGGTCTAGTGACCTCTCTGTCTCTACACATACCTAGACCTATCTAGCTCCATCTAACTATTCTTCAATAAATTATGTCATTTTTAGTTACAGCTAATTGCAATCACCTTGTGGAAAATCACCAGATCACAAAGGTAGGTATCATGAGAGGAAAAAAGAATCAATTATACTATACAAATCCTCCAAGTAACTAATAAAATGGTATTAGTAAGTCCTCACATATCAATAATTAATCTGAATGTAATTTGACTGAATTCAACAATCGAAAGGCACAAAGCCACTGGGTGTATAAAGAGCAAGACCTCACTCCATGCTGCTTAGAAGAGACTCACTTCAGCTTTAAGGACAAACAGGCTCAGAGTGAGGGGTGGGAAAGGCACCCCACGCAAGTGGGAACCGAAAGCAAGTGGAAGCAGCTGTACTGATTTCAGATAAAAACGGATTTAAGCCCCAAATGGTAACAAGACAAAGAAGAGCATCACAGTGATAAAGATGGCAGCTCCCTGAGAGGATGAAGTTGCAAGTGCAGATGCACACAACACCCTGCTCACTCCGAGCCCCGTGGGGTGCAGTGGGGAGTCAGTGCACACCTGATGTGTAGATGTGAATGCAGGAAGGCTGTCAATAGCTATCACGGATAATTTCACTTTCAGACAGAAAACGCCCACCACAGAACCCAGTGTTTCCCACTGTTCACAAAATACCCTTCACTCAAATGTGCTCGGGGGGAGAATTAGCTTAGATCAGAATTTAACTTAGGAAAGAATTTGGAACTAATATTTGAAGATCCTCAATTCTTACACATGCTACTGAGAGCAATTTTAATCTTTTCTCTTTTTATTTATATGCTTTTTTGTCAAGATACTATATTTTTTATTAAAATGTTGGCCCACAATGTTGTGCTCGTCTCTGGTGCACAGCACAGTGGCTCAGTTACATGTGTGCGTGCATTCTTCCCCACTGTGGTCTATTGCAGGGCACTGAGGACAACTCCCTGTGCTGTACAGCAGAGAGAGACTATAGTTCGTGCACAGAACAGTCAGTATTCATACTCAAAACCATGTCCCTTCTGAAATGTACTGAAGGTTCAGTTCTGCTGTGAGTGTCACCGTGGACGCAAGCTGGCTTGACCAGGGGTCCTGGCGTGGTCTTCCAGGACACCTGGCCACCTAGAGTGTGACTGCAGTCGCCGTCCCTTACCCACAGAGCAAACCTGGACATGAAACAGACAGAACCCAGGGCCAAATCACAGGAGACCCCACGTACTTGCCAGTATAAACCATCCATTTCATTTTATAGCGGTTCGCAAAGTGTAGCCCCTGTGCCAGCAGCACCTGGGAACTTGTTAGAAATGCAAATTCTCAGGCTCCACGTCGACTTACTGAATGGGAAGCTCTGAGCGGGGGCCCAGAGGCCTGCCCCGTAACAAGCCACAGGTGATCTTGACGTGCACTCTTGTGAGACACGCTGACCTACTACGGCCAAGAGCATTTTAGGAAACACAGGGAAGCCCCAGGATAACAATGAGAGGCATTCCCATCTATTGGTTTCATCTTCAAATTCATCATGTCTCTGGTGAATTCCTTGTGTTCGGCCCAGGTTTCTGGGGTCCAGCTGTCCCTAGATTTGTCAGTCATCATGGATCTGTGCAATTCCATATCTCCTACTTTTTATTTCGTCAGTTACACAATGAGCCCAATACTACCATCTTAACAAGGCTGCTGCAAAAGTTAAATCAAATGTTAAATATAGCATTTTCCAAAATTATCTGTAAACTTCAAAGTGAAATAATAATTTTAAAAGATATTGACTACTGTTATTTGCTGATTATTTCATAGAAATAGCATTAAGGACTTTACAGATATTATTCATTTATTCTCCTCAAAGCACTATGATTTATATGGGGTCGAAGACTCAAGAGAGTTTGAGAAACTGTCCAGGGTCTCATGGCTGGTGAGTAATGGCATCACTTCCGACTTCATCAGAGCTCTGACTTGTAACAAACCTGCATATATTTTCTAAGCATATTATGAAGCCTCATCACTTTATGAAAGGCATTTCTCACCCTCAGAGAAATCAGTGTCACAAAGCACCCACTTTAAAGAAAAATCTCAAAATTTTCTTTGTTTTACTAATAAACAAGCATAATAATTTTAAAATATTAGCACAAGTTTGATAAGTTTCATAGGAATAAATAATTGCCATAAAAAATCTCTAAATTTCATAAAAAGAGTATTTAAATCTGAACTGAGAACATTTAAAGTTTTTGTCTCAAAAAAACAAAATGTACCAAAGACTAAAAGGTAATATATTTCAAAAGCATCTCACTTTAAAAAAAAAGTTACCCATTACCACAAATTCTTACAGGTGAAATTTTGCCTCATGTTACTGTCTTTAATAGTTTTATGTATGTACTAGCAGCCACATTAAAAATAAAGTTTTAAAAAGAAGTAAAAAAGGTGTAAACCATTATCCATTGTACTAGTGCTATTTTCTTCTTTAAATACTCAGAATGTTAACTTGCTGAAGCAGCAATGTTGCACATACCAGTTCAGCCCAATTCAATCAGACAAATAATGAGAATGTCCAGTGTGTAAACAGCACCTTATGAACCCCTGAGCCTGACACCTGCTTCTGAAGGAGGAACAAGGGAAATGCTCACCACGTGGTGGTTCCTGGAGCTTTAGTTTGTGCAAAGGCAGGGATGCTGGAATCACATCAAGATAATTATAAGAACTAGGGTCACATTTATGTGAAAGTCCATTAGGAAGATCAAACACAAGGATGAAGTACAAAGAACCGGACGCAAATCTGAGGGGTGCGAGGTGCGGAGAAATGAGCGTGGGGACTGGAGATGTGCGGGGACGCGAGATCGCAGCCAGACTACGTTCACTGGGAGTCGGTCCCGGACGCTCCCGCCAGCAGGGGAGGCGCGTGGGTCAGCCGCGAAGTGACTAGGCTGGAGCACGGGCTGCCAGGAACAGAGCAGGGGAAGCCCTCCTCACTAAGCCTTCACACTCTGGCAGGGAAAGCAGGCAGACATAATCTAGGGTGTGTCATACACGTGCAGAGAAAACCTAAGTAATCAGGACCGGGCGCCTGAAAAATCTGTGGAAGACGGTGGATTTGTGTGGGGTCTGTCCTAGTAAAAAGGCTTCTAACAGAGGAAAGAGGGGTCCCTTGAGGAGCTAATACCACACTGAGCTCACAGCACTGAGGAGAGATGAGATTTAAGGATGAGGCAAAAACAGACCCAGAGAGCAACAACAAACACCCTCATCAAAAAACGGGTGAAGAGGCAGGCAGAGCAGACAGCTGCAGGCTTCACGAACACCTGGATTTCAGGAGCGAGACATGTCCGACTGGATTTTGCAGACAAGTGGAGGAAGGTGTGGAATAAAAACTGGCAAAGTAGATGCTGTGATTTGATAAAGAGACTTCATATTGTATCTGTTCGTTTATGCATCACTCGTGTTATTTACAGTCGCATTTTCCAATTTGTTAACTCCAAGCCTTACATTTTGGGCAACCACCTAAAATTTCCTTAAGGTTCTCAGTGTGTGTGTGAGTGTGTGTGTGGAGAGAGGGAGACTGAGAGGAGGAGGGGGCAGGAGAGAAAGGAGAAGGAATAAGAAATCTCAGTTGGCTTCTCCCGTGGCTACTCAGCCTTTCCCTCCTAGAACTTGCAACTAACTAGAACTGCTTTAATTTCCTGAGTGTAACTCCAAACGCAGGGTCCCCCCCAGACACTGCTCACAGCAGCATCTGCTTGGCAGAGTGGAAATACGCCTATTTTGTAAGAGAATGCCTCTACTTGTTATGAGACTACATTTTAAAGTGTCTGTAAAATGTTTTGGTTCCCAATTCAACAAAGATCCTATAAAAGCTAAGTACTAAGAAAATAAATGAAACTGTAAGGCTGACTCCAGCAGGTGCCAGCCAGTGGGGAGCAGCAGGCACCCCCCGCCCGGCCCCTGGAGGGGAGCCAGGGGGCAGGCACCATGGACGGCGGTTTTGCAGCTTCTTACAAAACTGAACACAGTCTCACCACGTGATGCAGCTGCTCCACTGCCAGGCATCCAACCAAGTGGCTCAAAACGTGTTAAACCTGCACCTGGATGTTTACAGCAGCTTTCTGTGTAATTTCCTCCGTAGACGGATGAATGAACAAACAGTGGTCAGCTACGGAGTGAGTGGCATGTGATTCAGACTAAAAGAAATCACCTATCAGGCTCCAAAAAGCCGTGATGAACCTTAAATGCATGTTGTTCAGGGGAAGAAGCCGGCTGAGGAGGCTGACACCCTGGACAATTCCTATTACATGACATCTGGGAAAAGGCAGAACTGTACGAATGATTAAAAACCAGTGGTTTCCGGAAATTTAAAAGGAGGAGAGGGAACGCATGGAGCACAGAGAGCATTCTGGGCGGCCGAGCTCTTCTCTGCGCCTCCGCAGTGCTGCCCGCCTGACTCTGCGCCTCCGTCAGTCTCTGTGCCGGGCCCTGGGGAGGTCTCCCTGTCTGTGCAAGGCACTGGGGGTGCACGGTTTCCCTCCCATGAAGTCAGCCCCGCCCCGCCCCGCGGTCACTGTGGCGTCCCTCCATCAGTTTAGCTGCTGCTCCCCGTGGTTTCTCTAATTCTGTTCTGCAGCTATGACACCGTGCTCAGCATTTAAAGCGGTAACTTTCATGAGATTTTATTTTAGAATTTTCATTGTTTCCTTTATCACCAAAGGTGTCTCAGTGACCTCCAGATTCCCTGCGACTCCTCTTCACAGCTGTGCACAGACGCCTGGATGTGCTGTATTCTAAGCCCTGAGAGGCTGCCAATAGTCTGCACCTGAGTTAACCAACGCTCTTTGGATGGAATTTTCCAGAACAGTGGAAGATGGGATTACCAGGACTAAAGCAGCCTAGACTAACCTGTCCATGCAGGAAAGCAGCGCCAGGAGCTTGCAGAAACCTGCCCGGGAGGTGGAGAGGAGAGCAGCTAGAGGGATGTTTTTAATGTATCAAGACTCCCATCTGTGGGAGAATGTCTGAAATACACAGAATGCAATTCCAGAAACAGTCTCATTAATTTATGAATTTTTCTGAAATATTTTGGGAGCCTATACATCTGGCATGGTGGTAAATCCTGGGGTCACAAAGAGAAATTATATTTTCTTCCTTCAAACTCTCATGGAAACAAAAATAAGCAAAAACCACAGGGGAGGTCAGCACCCTTGTTTCTATACGAGAGGTCGGCGTCTCCAGGACACCACGGCCCGGAGCCACACCTGCACTGGCAGCGCGCTCAGCCAGCCCGCCGTGTAGCGAGGCAGGAGGGGAGCGGACCAGTCAGAAAATACTAAGCAAGTTGCTCAAACACAGAGTTGGTCTTGGGCTCAAAACTAAGCGTCTTTGCATCTGGTAACTTTGCCACTTTATCCACAGCAGCCAGCACGGTCAGCAAAACTAGAAGCAGAGGACGCTCTTCTAGTGAAGCCAGTGACTTTGACATCACAAACAGGCCTGGGAGGACCGCGAATTTCAGTGATAATTCTGGAGGTAAATGGGCCAACAGAAGCTGCTTCCTGCGAGCAGATGCGACACTCAACACAAAGAGGGAGAGGCCGGGGGGAGATGAGCCGAAGTACAAGGTCAAGTGTCTCAAACATCTGCAAAGCACAGAAAAGCAGCAATAGCTTACGACTTACCAGTTCAGGTAGCAAGTATTTATGTCAAAGTGACCTTGTCTGGCAGTTAGGAAAGGCCAAGGAGGGCTGAAAGCTCCCCCAGCCCAGCAGGCAGGGCGGGGGCACCAGGCAGGGACGTCCCGTGTGCTCTTGCTCGCGGGCTGTTTCCAGCTGAACGGGGAGCCAGTCTCGCTTAAATGTGGACGAGCGTGAGCACGGACAGAAGCAGAGGAGCAAGCAAAATGCTACAGGTCAGGTCAGGGGCCACGAGAAACGCGCTAACAGTGCGAGGTCGGGGCCACAAGAAACGCGCTAACCGTGCACGCTGACATGCAGTTCTGGACCCGGCGAGTGTGCGAAGTCCCAGAGAGCAGGCCAGGAGGGTGTGCCACATGTTACAAGACCAAGCGCCGCATTTCTCCTCTTCACTCCTCCCTCAGAACAACACCAGTTCAGACATGATGCTTATTAGCAAAGTGTGTTGGGGTCCAAACAAACACAGACAAACATGGGAGGCAAAGATATATACCTAAGAAGACAGAGTAATATCTGAAATGCAACCTGAGATATTTTTTAAACAAGGAAACTGGGATTCCAGAAGAAATAGCTTTGGGGGTAGGAACCGCCATCCCAGATGAGTTTCCATCACTCTGCTTCCAACTGCCTTTGTCCCTCTCTTCCCTCATGACATGTGACCTTTCTTGGGCTGTGGCTGGGGTTTGCAAGGTATGATGCTATGAAAGCCTGTAGCGTGGGCTTTGCACAGTGTGAAAGCATACAGCACTCGACACTGGGAAATTCCAAGCAGGCAGTAAGTGATGCTCTCTTGCAGAGGGATGACTTTACTCACAACAACTTTCTGAAAAGTAACGGACTTACTTGAATTTAGGCAGAGCAGTGTTCTCCTTTCTCAGAGGTCACTTCTCCGGCAATCTCAACATTCTGGAGAGTAGTCTAGATGCAGAAAGTAAAAATAAAGTTCTGTGAGCATTCAGAGTAGAAGGAATGAAATCTAGACACTGAAATTCACTCACTTTATCCGTGAGGAACACGTGCATCCCATTCACCTCCTACTGCACACAGTTTTACCACAATTACTTGTCAGTTTCTAGGGGTAACTCAGGCCTTGTGAATCATCAAGAGGAAAAATGAGATTACAATAAAAGGGGCAAAATTATTCAATGGGGAAAGACAGCCTCTTCAATAAGCAGTAACAGGGAGAACTGGACAGCTGCCTGTAAGAGTCAACCTGCACTACTCCTCACACCAGAGACAAACAAACTCAAAATGGATTAAAGGCTTAAATGTAAGACCTGAAACCACAAGACTTCTAGAGGAAAACAGAAGTGGTATGCTCTTTGATATCAGTCTTAGTAATATTTTTTGGATCTGTCTTCTCAGGCAAGGGAAACAAAAGTAAAAATAAATACGTCTGCCTCACACCGAAAAGCTTTTGCACAATGAAAGAAACCATAAACAAAACAGAAAGGCTGCCTACTGTATGGGAGAAGATATTTGCAAACGATACATTCGATAATAGGTTAATATCCAAAATATACAAATAAGTCATACAATTAATCTGAAAAAAGCAACTGGTTTAAAAAAACAGGCAGAGGATTTTAACAGACTTTTCTCCAGGGAAGACACACAGACGGCCACCAGGCACATGAAAAGATGCTCAGCATCACTTAATCAACAGGGAAATGCAAATGGAACCACGAGATATCACCTCAGCCCTGTCTGAATGACTAACATCAAAAAGACAACAAATAACAAGTGCTGGTGAAGATGTGGGGAAAGGACCCTAGTACACTGTTGGTAGGAGTGTAAATCGGTGCAGTTTCTGTAGAAAATACTATGAAGTTTCTTCAAAAACCTACAAGTAGAACTACCGTAAGACCCAGCAATTCAACGTCTGGGTATTTTTCCAAAGAAAACAAAACACTAATTAGAAAAGATATATTCACCCCTAGGTTCCTTGCAGCATTATTTATAGGAGCCAAGACATGGAAGCAACATAAGTGCATATCAGGAGACGCATGGATGCAGGAGCTGTGGTGTAGATACACAGAAGAATATTTCTCAGCCATTGAAAACAGAATTGCATCTTGCCATGCTCAGTAACAGCATGGATGGACCCAGAGAGTGTTACGCTTATTGAAACAGGCCAGAGAAAGACAGATACTGTATGGTATCATTTACATCTGGGATCTAAAAAAAAAAAAGCAAATGAAAAAACACAATAACAAAAATGGAGTTATGGATACAGAGAACAGACAGGCAGTTGCCAGAGGAGAATGGGCTGGGGGGTGACTGAAATAGAGACTGAGGCACAAAATTCATCTGTAGAGTGAACGAGTCATGGGGTGACATGTACAGTGTGAGGACTACAGTTGATAATATTGTAGCAGCTTTGAATGGTGACGGTGTCTGGACTTGGGGGGGGACCAGCTTGTCATGTGTAAAAATATCGAAGCACTGTGACACACACCAGAAACTAATGTAACAGCGTAAGTCAATGTTACACCAATGAAAAAAACCAAAAAACACCACGAAAAAAGGAGAAATAAGGTATTAAGTATCTCCCAAATGGCTAATAGCACAAAGTTTAGTTCTGCTGACCACGTTTTAGGGAAGCTGGCTTTAAAAGAAGCACAAAAGTACATGTGGTAACCTGCCCAAAATTGTGTCTGCCAGGAGGTGGCCGTTAGGTCTAAACTGCCCATCCTGCAGACTTTAGAATGAGACTCCAAGTTTAAATGACTGGTGATATTTTAAAGCATTCCTTGTGAGGCAAAGCATCGATTTGACGCCAAGAGGCGGTTACTGCTTTAATGAGACACAGCTTAACTCAGTTTCGTACTGCGGGAGAGGGTCGCTCTCCGTGAACCGAGGCCTGAGCAACAGGCTGCTCATTCTGACGGCTCGAGGGATGGTCTGCCTCTGCCTCTTACTGTCTAATGGCCCATTTGTGTTCTCTCTCCTCTCGAGAACTCACCCGTAGTTCTGAAAATACTCTGAGACTTCAGCGAAGTGATGGCCAGATGAGATGCCGCACTTGACAGAGCCGTGGTTCTCAAGCGGGTTCCAGCGAGGCGCACGGCCGGCTGCACGGAGAGTCAGCCGCAGCCCGAGCCGCCGGACACGCTCGGACTCCGAGTCTGACTGCGGCTGAGCCGGAGACCTGCGCGTACGGCTACTTCAGGTAGCCTCCAGGGAGAGCGGAGCCCGGCCAGGTCGGGGGCCCCGCACTGGCTCAGGGGCTGCGGGGCCGACTCCGGAGCGGCTCCCAGCGCCGCCCGGCGTGCGCACCACGACGCCCTCCGCGACGGGGCGGGGCTCGAGGCGGTGACGCGCTTCACGCCTGCGCTGAGGTTCCGTTAGGAGCCAGCGTGAAGCGTTTGCAGCTGGGATCGCCCAGGTCCCTCAACTTGGAGTTAACCGATTTGAGAAGGGTTACCTTGGGTGGCCAGTCACGGTCAGGTGGGAGCTCACGCCAAGGGCCAGAGGTTCACACTGGACAGACTCTCCGTCTGGCTCTGAAGAAGGAGCCGGCTGGCCGGGAGAGGGCCGCACCCCAGGTCCCCCAGAAGGCAGCCTCCAGGGGCTCAGAGCTACCGCGGCGGACACGCATGTAAAGAGGGGAAATCAGTCCTGCACACGAGGAATCGGATTCTGCAGTGACTCAAATGCACCTGGAGAAGGACCCCAGACTCGGGGAGGACCCAGGCTGGTTGACACTATGACTGCCTCTTTGGGAGCCCCTGTGTGACTGTGGTTGTTCCTTAATTTTTAATTTAATTCAGTTACATATTAAGAATAATATCAGTTGCACTACATTTATCAAAACCACATCTCAAAATACATAAAATTTAAGTTTTGTTGTCCCTTGACTTCTTTCCCATGAGTGGATTATTCACCTGAGTCCCATTTTCTCCATTGATTTTTCCTTCTGTAGATGGTGTGTGGGCTTTATTCTGAAACAGTAAATATACATCAAACCTGTCCAGCTGAGGTGCTAGGGGAGGAACCCTCTTAGAGAGCTCTGCTCTGCACTCACAATGGCTCCCACCAGCTCCTGCAGGCTCCCAGGGGGGCCGACACTAACGCTTGACTTCAATGCCCAACATGACCTTTCCCGCATCCCCAGGTGTAAGGGCACCAAGCATGAAAATAGAAGGGAAAGGAAACTGGATGGCGGGAAAGCCCAGCGTAGGTCTTTTGTTCACACACTTAACAGCTTCACCTCCACAGCCACCCACCGGGTTTACTTTCAAACAATTGTCGGCGCCTCTGCGAAGACTCCACTGTAGCACCGAGAGTGAAAGAAGGAAAACAAAAGCTGAAAACCACCACAACAGAAATATCCACTACAGCTTGGGAACTGAATAAGCAGCTTAAGAAGATAGACCGACTAGTTTGCTGCGTAAGGCAACAGAAGAAAGGAGGAGGTCAAAGTTTCTGCCCCCCAGGACGCAGCAGGCAGAAAGGGACCTGGCCCCACTGCCCTGTCCCTCCTCAGTCTCCCAGTCCCCTGGCTGTTCCGTCTCTGGCTTCTGCCTAGGCAGGTCTTCGTGTGTTTGCTGGATGTACGACATCTGGGTTCTAAGCTGAGCTTTAGTGGGAAAAATAGGCAGAACCGATTCTAGCCCAGTTTGTTCAGAACCAGAAATCATCTCCATTTTTTGATTTGGGAACTAACTGGGAGGTTTTAAATGTGAGGTTTGTATTCTTAAAAAGATACATCTTTTTATATCTTTTAAAAAAATATACACACACACATACACTCCTGAGTTCAGTTATTCAGGGCATGTCATTTACGACAGATACACTGATACTGTCTGCAGGCTCTACACTGGCCTTTCATAAAATAAGTTATTATTCACTAAAAACACTGAAACACAAATATCATTAAGGAAAAATAAATTCAAGTATAAATATGGAAAACTCAAAGACACAAAATTGAGTAAATGAAAATTCAAAT
This sequence comes from Vicugna pacos, assembly GCF_048564905.1. Classification (NCBI taxonomy): domain Eukaryota; kingdom Metazoa; phylum Chordata; class Mammalia; order Artiodactyla; family Camelidae; genus Vicugna; species Vicugna pacos. The sequence continues at coordinate 25,674,261 of NC_133015.1, forward strand.
ATTTTGGAACACTATCTATGGAGAAGCCTAAAACAGTCGTTCTGACCGGTGTAGCATTTAATGAAGCAAAACATTGCAACACTGCTTGGATTTCAACATATGGTTTTACAATAGACTTTGTAAGACACAATCATCATTATTTGACTGGAGAGTAAATGTTGATGTGTTTTCAAAGCAACTTTTTCCATTCTATGAACAATAAAAATTTTACAAGCCAGAGTTTTTTTATGGAATATTTGTCACTATTTGAAAAATGCTATCAATTTTGATGTTAAAAAAGAAAGAAAGAAAGAAAGCTTTTATAGAGCTGATGTCAGGAGGACGACAGTAAGCCTTCTTCTTGCCCAAACTCACTCCAGCACTGTGTAATAGTTAACAAAAGATATTTTGTGTCTTTCAGACATCAGAATTCTTTGTTACAAAATAAAATGTGTTGTAACAGAGCAACAACTTCAAATGAAACTTGCAGCAGCTAAAAACATGTATACTTTAGGGTGCTATACACGTGGGGGTCAGGATTTGTATTCAAGGGGTGGGCTATATAGAAAGCACTCCACACTATAGGTAGGGGGAGGTTGGAATGCTACTACTGTTAACTTGAGAGTTTTTCTGCAAGAATGCCAGAGAGAATTGTGAACTAATTAGTCTCATGATATTTGTGGGAAAATAATGCTGCTCAGTGATGTTTTATTGGCTTTCTTACATTCAGAAAGTGTTCTGTAAGATTACTGTGCCAAGGCAATAATCTGTGAGTCTGCTTGGGATGATGCAGACAGGGAGAAATCACATCTTTCAAAACCACCGCAGAGATCGTGGTCAGAGTCATCCTTCTCTGCCCGTCCCTATGTCCAGACACTCTGCAGGCAAGGGGAAGAATACGATTTCCAGGGCTACCTCATTATTAGATTCAAATGCCCAGCTTTTAACAGAAACAGCAGAAGGCATACAAAGAAACAGGAAAGTCTGGTTCATTCAAAAAAAAAGGGGGGGGGGTATTAAATAAACTAAAACTGTCCATGAGAAAAGACCTGATGGCAGATATACTAGACAGAGATTTTAAAACAACTGATTTAAAGGTGTTCAAAGACTAAAAGGAAGCCATGGAGAAAGTCAGGAAAATTGTGGATGAACAAAATAAAAATATCGATAAAGAGACAGAAAGCCAAAAAAGATCTGGAGATAAAAAGTATGACAAATACAAATTTCCCAGATGGACTCAAAGAACGACTTCAGCAGGCAGCGCAATAAACTGAGCAGATCTAACAGGTTCACAGAACACTTGGCCAGTTCTTCTCACGTGTGCATGAGACATTTTCCAGGTGAGACCGTATGTTAGGCCACAGATTAAGTCTCAGCAGATTAAAAAAGACAGATAACACGTAAATCATCTTCTCTGACCACAGTGGGAGAAAGTGAGAAATCAAGGAGGGAAAACGGAACATTCACAAAAGCGGGGAACAACAGCAACAACAACAAAATGACGACAACCTGATTTCACACGGGCAAGAGGGTCAAAGACGCTTCTTCAGAGAAGACGTGCAAATGACCAGCAAGCCTATGGAAAGACATGCAGCGTTGCTAACAATCACAGACATGCAAACGAAACCCCAGTGAGAGCCCCCCTCACGCCCATCAGGGTGATCACCATCAAAGACCAAAATAACGAGAGCTGGGTGGTGTGGGGATTTGGAACACTTGTACGCTTTTGGTGGGAACATAAAATGGTTTAGCTGTTGTGGAAAACCGTACGGTAGTCCTTCAAATTAAAAATAGAATTACCATATGACCCAGCAATTCCACTTCTGGGTAGTTACTCAAAGGGATCGGATCCACAGTCAGATCTGCTGCAGTGACAGGGTGAGACCCCGCTGCGTAAGCAGGGTAGTATAAGAAGGGACCTCCTGCAGTTCAGGGTCAGCTGGCCCTGCAGGACCCCCGGGGCGGTGGCAGATCCAGTCCGTCAGTTCTAGTGACCACGGCCCAATCGTCAGTTCTAGTGACCACGGTCCAACCGCTGCTTAACCTCCCTCCCAACAGCAGCCCAGTCAGAGTTTGCATGGTCCTAGTGGGAGCCTGTTGGAGCAGCGAGCGTGAAGCCAAGCGGAACAGCGCTCCTAGGGCGTTAAAAACAAATCTTCACTGGTTCTGCAGCTCACAAAAGTAGGCAGGACCTTCCTGGTAAAGCAATAGGATGACTGCCTGCTGAAACCGAAGATTTAAATAGGATCAAGACTCTTCTAATATGATGAATAAAATGTCTGTTACACAATCAAAAATAACTCATCAACACCAGGAGCCATTATAAATGCAATTTGAATTGGAAAATGCAAGCCACTAATACCAACACAAAGAGTCAGATGGTGGAATGCCTTAAAAAGGGTTTTAAAGCAGGAATCATAAAATGCTTCAACAATTATGAATTCTGTTGTAATCAATAAAAAACCTGAAAATGCTAACAAAGAAATAGAAGTTACAAAACAGAGCCAAGTGGAAATTATAGAATTAAAAATACAATAACTAAATTTTTTAAGTTACTGGATGGACTTTAGAGATGAAATAAAAGAAGATATAAAAGTGAACAGATGAACAGAATTTACCTCATCTGAAATAAAGAAAATAGGTTAACAAAAATTGACACACACTCAAGAACTTATGGGACAATAACAAAAGTCTAACTTTTTATCATTGAAAACCCATATGGAGAGAGAGCAGAGTGTGAGAACAACAACAACAAAAATTTTAAGAAATAATGGTTGAAAACTTCCCAATTTGGCAAAAGGCATAAACCTACAGACTCAAGAAGCTGACCAAACCCAAAGAGAATAAACCAAAAGAAATATACATGGAACACACTATAATTAAATTTTTTAAAAGACAGGAAAATTTCTTTTAAAAATCAGGAGAGAAGCAAAGCATTGACCCTAGAGGAACACCAAATCAAATGACTGCAGATTTTTCATTTTGAAACTTGGAAACCAAAAACCCTATTTAAAGAAAGTGGCGCATGTTCAATTAGAGAAACGTAATCACATGAAAAATTCTGTATCTGGAGAAACTACACCTCAGAAATGAATGGGGAATAAAAATGTTCTCAGAATAAGAAAAGTCAAGGGAGAAAAGAAAGAAAAACTAAGGAGAATGAAGTTAATGTGTTGCTAAGAGAACCACTCTTGAAGAATGGCTAAGGAAAAGTCTACAAACAGAGAGAAAACAGTAACAGAGGAAGGCTGGGACTTGATAAAGGAGAGTGATCAATGGCATGCATACAAAGACAGTCACAAATAATTGATAGACCTTTACCTCGTGAGTTTCTTAACTCACATTTTATGGTCGAAACAAATATTAGAGCACCATGTGATGTGGTAGTCAATGTATGCAGAAAAATAAATGATACATATGTCATCCGTATGACCACAAAGCTTTGGTGCTTTAATTAAAGTGGTAAATGTTAAAATCAATAGGCTGTGGTAAGTCACACACAGATATTGTAATACCAGAACAACCACTGAGGAAACTTTAAATAGCAATATATTCAAAGACATAAATAAATTAGAGTGGAATCAAAATGGAATTATGAAAACTGTTCAAGTAACTGAACAGAAGAAAAGAAACATAGAAATTAGAAACAGGAAGAATACCACAAAACCAATAATAAAATGATGGACTTCAGTTCTAACATGCCCAGAATTTCTTTAAATGGAAATAATTAAAATACACGGATTAAAAGACAAAAATTGACAGATTAGACTAATAATCCCAAACTAACTGTAAGTTGTGTATAAGAAACTAGCTTTAAAAATAATAGTATAGATTCAAAGGATGGAAAAAATGTAAAGTCAAATATTAATCAAAATAACTAGAGCAGTTATTAATAAAATCAGGTAAGTAGACTTCAAAGAAGAAATACCTAGGTCAAAGGGCAATATAATGTAATGAGAAAAGTATTAGTTAATCAAGAATATACAGCAATCCTAAATTTTTATTCTCCAAACAAAGCTTCAAAATACAGGAAACAAAAGCCAACAGAGTTGAAAAAAGAAATTGACAAACCTACAACCTGGTCGGGGACTCAAGCATCTCACTCTCAGCAATTTATATCTGACAAAAAAAAATCACCAAAAGTATAGAACAGAGCAACAGCATCAACCAAAAGGATCTGATGGATTTTAGAGGACATTCCACCACACTCTCTTTGTGCGTCCACGGAACAGTCATAAAGACAGACCATATTCTGGATTATAAAATAAATATTAATACATTTAATAACAAGAATAAAACCTTTAAAGATGTAAAAATAAAACAACAAAATTTGAAATACTACATGGCTCTAAGAAAAAAATCCCCAAAAATTAAAATAATGCACTTAACTGAATGAAAATGAAAATACAAGGTCAAAATGTATTGGTTGCACCCGAAGTGGTTCTGAAGGTGAAATTTTTAGCACTAAATACTTACATTAAGAAAGATGAAGCATCTCAAGTCAATAATCTAACTTCCCACCTCGAGAAACTAGAAAAGGAGAAAAATAAATCTAAAGTAAATAAAAGAATGAAAGTCAATGAAACTGAAAACAGTATAGCTGAGGAGAAAATCAGTAAGGCAAAAAGCTGATTCTTAGAAAATAATCAGTAATAGAGATAAACATTAAGCAAGACTGACAAAGATTAAAAAAAAAACACTGGAAACACATATCTCAAATGTATGGAATGAAACAGAATATTTTTAAAAGGTCCTTCCACCATTAAAAGGATCATAAGGAACAACTATGAAAAACTTTCCATTTTGAATTCAGCAAACTTTAAGTAATGGAACAATTTGTTAAAAACCACAAACGCCCAAGCTCAGCCAAGAAAAAAACAGATAAATAGCATGATAACATTCAGTAATTTAAACTTGTGAGTAAAATCCTCTGAAAAGTATTCTCTGTGCCAAAATGATTTCACTAAAGCGTTTTGCCAAATATTTAAAGAACTTGGACCATTTTATATAACCTCTTCACAAAACTACAGGATGAGGTAGCATTTTCCAACTCATGCTATAAAGTCAGTATTAACTTGGTGCCCAAAACAGACACATACTCCTTAGAGGTTGTTCTAATATTACTATTTACTATCACCCCGAAGGAAAATAGTTATTTGAACATAAGTATGACAAACATTGCCAGCACCTGCATGATGAGAGCTTCAAAATGCTGATGAAACATCTCGAAGAGCACTTGACTAAAAAGTGACACACCACGTTTATGGACTGGAAGATAAGATGCCAGTGTGTGCTGGCTCGTGTCCCTGACTGGGCACCGAAACTGTCATGTAAGTTTCATTACTTCACTCAGTTAAAATAAGAAATATTAAGTCAATTGTACTTTTTCCAGTTAAAAAAAAAAAGCCACACCTAGGGATGAGCCCAAGGGTGAGACACAGTGGGAAGTACTGGCTCACTGGGCACAAGACGGTTTTCGGATGCATTTTGACCAGAGTGATTCTCTCGGTCTTTGCTTTGAATAAATAATGAGGCTGCAAAATGTTTTCAGTAAATCCATAAGTAACTTGCTAAAAACTTGTTCCTACTGCTGACTGCACTGTGATATGGAATGTTAATCTTTCCAAGTGAACAACTGGCTAGAACACTGAACATGGGAGTCCCTGGCTGGGAATGGAGGCTAACCCTTAAGTTAAACTGCCTTCACTTAATTAAACAGAGCAATATTAAGCTCATTGTACTCCTTTCAACAAAGTTGTACCTGTGAAGCCCACAAGTAATGCAACACATGCTACTCTAAAGACTAAAAACACCTTACACAAGGTTCAAGCATTTGTTACAAATAAGAAAAATGTTCTTTCTTAGGAAGTTAAAAGCTTAGTTTCTGTGGGTGATAAAGTCACTATTAATTCATGGCGCATATGGAATAAGCTAAAGGCAAATTTTAAAACCTGTAAATAAGGAATAATTCATTCTTTGATCAGAATGTTAGAGAAAAATTCAGAAGAATAAACTTTATCCCTTGAAGTTAGACAGTCATGACATTTAAGATGGCAAAACGGCTAGATCTGCAAACTCACCTTCTCCACATTCTACAGTCAGCCCTCGCTCTGCTTCAGGCACTTCTCACTGGTGGTTGCATCTGCCTGGACTCCCCCTTCCCTGCACCCCTTAGCCTCCGGTCCTTCTGCCAGGCTCACCCCCGTTTGTTCCCCAAGCCTCTCCCAGGGCCCACTCACTCTAGTCTGTGTCCCGTGCTCAGGCTGTACACTCCCCAGGACGACCTGGAGCCGACCTGCCTGTCTAGAGGAGCCCAGCGAGTAGCAAGCTAATGGATGTGTAAGTGCGATGTCAACTTCAAAACATAAAATACATTGTAAAGTAATTATAAGCTACACATATTATTCCACATTCCATATTTCATATGCATATTATTATTCAGGAAAATCATGAACTACATTTTGTTGTCCAGGAAAGTTTAGTAACACATTATGTTATTTTATTTACATCTCACTCATTATGAAATGTAAAGCTTAAACAGCACTCTAGTCAGAAATAAAAGATCAAATTACAAAAAGGAAAAACACACCAGACTCTTAAGTGAACAGGCAAATCCTGAGCAATCCCTATGACGCTTTAAGAGAACTGAGCCATTTTCTTCTTGGAAAGAGATAGTTGTTTGAAAACAGTAGTTATTTTCTCTTGAAATTTATCTCAGAAGTCAACAGGTTACCAGCTACTACTAAAATAGATGCTGTTTATATCATTTACCTCACACAGAAATTCAGATATGACTGAAAATCAGTTTGCTGTGGCAAAGTCATGCACCAGAAATTGAATTCGGCCCCACCAGGCTCCAGGTGAGGAGACAGCTCTTCCAGCCCTACATGTTAGTCATTGTTTTCTCAAAAGATGGGGAAAGCAAACTACACCAGAAATTAAGTGGAATGCCCAAGCCTGAATGACTTTATTTCACTAGCCAGTCCTACTTTCAAGCAATAATGGAGCTCCATGAAAAAGAAAAGTGTCCAGGCCTTAAGGAGCTCTCCCACGTGCTCTCCCGAGATAAGACTATACCGGTGGGCTGCAGAGGGCGTATGCAATGCCCACTTCCTCAGACGGAGCAGTAAAGGAACGTGCACTCAGGAGCGGAGATTTAATAAGCACGTATTTTCTCCTCCATCAGTGACGTTTTTAGCTATAACTGTAGTTCTTTTTAACTGTAAGCGTGCAGTAGTGACAACCACCGTGACTGCTCGACGGTTTGGTGCCACTGCCTTGCTTCACACTGTGGAACCAGCAGTTTTACTCACCACTGCTCGCACCGCTGGTGCACATGCGAACACGGTGCTCCTGCACCACTGGTGCACATGCGAACACGATGCTCCGGCACCACTGGTGCAGATGTGAACACCCTGTTCCTGCACCGCTGGTGCACATGCAAACACCCTGCTCCTGCACCGCTGGTGCAGATGCGAACACGGTGCTCCTGCATTGCTGGTGCAGATGTGAACACCCTGTTCCTACACCACTGGTGCAGCTGTGAACACAGTTCCTTGGGCAGATGAAACTCAGTTTTATCATGAACATAGGTGTCTGACCTCTTAGATGTGCTGAAAGGTTCCCACTCCCTCTACCCTCAACATGCACACAAAGCTCTGTGGACACCACTTTGAGAAATATTCCTAAAGTGAATTCAGACACAGATGAGCTTCTAATCAAGAAGAAGAGAAAAATCTGATATATGTTGCACATTGAAAAGTAACAAATGACATGGAAGTCCAAAGTGCTCTGGGAATTCAGGGGCAGGTGAAATTATCTCCCTCTTAGCATGGTCCCAGGTAAACCCTTTAGAGCAGTTAATGTTTTGCAGATTTGGAGAAGCAGGGGCTGGTTCTCCACACACAGAAATTAGAGGAGCAAATGTGTGGAAATGGGAAAGTGCGTGGTCTCTGAGCTGCAAGCAGAGGCATCAGTGTGACTGACACGGCCAGAAGTAGCCCGGACAGCAGTCGGCTCCAGGGAGCGTTGCTGCTCAACTTTTGACTGCATCAGCTGAAACCGTTAATTCTGGACAACCCATTTCTGATTTAGGTTCCACTTTCTCTCACCATTATTTAGAGATCAAAATTATTTTTAGAGTTTAATGACTTCAAAACCATTCAAGCTGTTGGTTTAGGAAACGTCAAGTTGGGTTTGGCTTTCTGGTGACATGGTCTTATTAGGCATCTCCGTTATCTCCTGCTAAAGGAAACTCCCATTTTTAACACCGGCTATGGTCCACGTTGTCACTGTTTACGAGAACAGCTGCATTCCAGCTTCTTACCTAGGAAGCCAGTCTATGAGCGACTCCCAAATTAAACCAGACTGCAACTGAAGCTGTGCACGCAATCAGTATTATATTGGTTCTCCCTAAATTGCTTTTACAGATTGTTTGCTAAGCAACTTTTGTCAAAACTTGCATCTGAGCAAATGTTATATAAATGTGGGTTTAAACATAAGAGAATATCTGACAACATTTTATGAGCAAGCATTTTCACCCAGATGCTTTTAAAGTTCTGTCTCTAATGTGAGTAACTTTTTGATGCACAGAATCAATTTCTGCTACACTACTGATTAGTTGTCAGCCCATGTAGGGAAATTTTCCTCAAATCACCCTTTTAATTGGTGAAATGTAATTTTGCTTCCCCTTTATTCAGCATTTAAATGTCAAGGAAAAAAAGAAAAAAATTAAGTTTGTCCTCAATAAATAATTTAATAATATAAAAACTAGTCATGTAAAACCTGCAAACTAGGCAGAAAATGTTGCCTCAGACAAAAAGTGAAATTATGAGAGCCCTGGAATTCAAAAGTGTATAAACGAATTTACCACCAGATGAAACACTCTGGCAGATGGTGGCAGCAGGGTGATTAAATGTCATTGTTCTGAGCAAAGGGATGTGCTATGGAATTTATTTTTCACCCGTCTTGTTTCTGCAAAATGCCAGTAAAAAATTATAACAAGATGGGAAAATATACCTGTCAACCTGTATTCATTAGTTTATCATAGTTTTTATAGAATAAAAATGTAACTCATTAGAAATTTTTACTCCATTTACCATCAATGTAATTAACAAGAGTATCTCTTCCCAGATAAACCTGAGTATAATGTTATTGCTATGCTTTCTTTCTGATCACCCTTTCTAAAAAAATAAATAAAATTTATTATATAACTAACTACTTAATTCATTTACCCCAAATATTCAAAGAAATAAGAGTCTTGCATCAGGAAGAGAAAGGCAAGTTTTTATGTTTGCTGTGAAAATTCATTGTGAATCATTCTTCAGTCTCTTGCTCTGTTCTCATAACTTTCTTTGTTCATAATTCTGTTATAAACTTGATGCCATTGTATTATAAATTATATTACAACGTTCATTTTCACTACTGTCTGGGCTTCTGTAGGAAAAACAGTACAATTCACTCTGATGTCCCAGACCACTGCAAAATTCTAATACATGGCAGGTGTTAATAAATATTTGTTTTCTGGTTTAAAAAATTTGGAAATGCTTAAACAACAGTATTATATCTATATTATTAAGTATTATGGAGCCAGAAAAGCAATGAGATAAACATATCAACAGAGACAATTATACTGACTCAGAAAAAATTTTATAATACATAAAGTGATAGCTATAATAAGTTGTTAATGGATATATAATGTTAAAAAAAGTAAATTGTGACATAAAATTTATTTGAATTTTCTCTCATTAAATGTGTGTGTGGGGGTTAAAAGTACTGAGCTTTCACAGTGAACAAATTTAAGTGATTATCAGCTTAAAAGAGAGTACTATAACTATAAACTGCTTATGTAACCCTCATGGTAACCACAAAGCAAAAAATTATAGTGGGCACACAAAAGATAAAAAGGAAGTATCACTACAGAAAATCACCAAATCACAAAGGAAGACAGCAAGATGGGGAGAAAAGAAAAAGGATCTAGAAAACACCCAGAAAACGAGTAAGAAAATGGCATTGTAAGTCCTTGCCTATCAAAAATTACCTAATCTATATGGACTAAATTATCTAGTCAAAAGATACAGACAGACTGAGTGAATAAAACAGACAAGACTATGTGCTCAGTCATGCTGCCAACAAGAAGCTCTCTTTAGCTCTAAGGACACAGAGAAGCTCAAAGTGAAGAGGTGGGAAAAGATATTCCACACAACTGAAACCAAAAGAGAGCAGGGATAGCTCTACATGTCTCTGACAAACTAGACTTTAAATAAAACGTTGGAACAAATGACGCAGAAGGTTGTTACCTAATGACAAAGGAGTCACTTCATTGAGAGAAAACAACAATTGTGAATACACATGCACCCAGCATTGCAGCACCTAAATACATAAGCCAGTGTTAACAGGTCATCACAGAAAGTGTCTGCACAGCAAAAGAAGTAATAAAGAATGAAATGGCAACCTATAAAATGAGAGAAAATAGTTGCAAACCTTCTATCTGATAAAAGGTTAATATCTAAAATATATAAGGGACCCATGCAATTCAATAGCAAAATAATCACACGATCTGATTTAAAGTAGCCAAAAGACCTGGATAGATAAATTTCCAAAGAAGACATACAAATGGCCAACAAGTACATGAATGTGTGCTCAACCCTGTGCAGCGTTGTTGTGAATATAAACTGGCATCGTCACTATGGAAAGCAGTATGGAATTTCCTCCATAAATTAAAAAGAGAACCACCATATGACCCAGCAATTCTGCTTCTGGATGCAAATCTAAAGGAAATAAAGGCACCATCTCAAAGTGTTATCTGCACACCCATGTTCACTGCAGCTTGACTTACAACAGCTAAGCCATGGAAACAACCTAAATCTGTCAACAGACAAATGGATTAAAAAATGTCTCTACATATATTGAAATATTATTCAGCCACAAAAGAGGAAGTTCTGCCATTTGTGACAGTATGAATGAACCCTGAGGACATTATGACAAGTCAGTTAAGTCACAGGTTGAATGACAGACAGTGTATGACCCCACTTATACATGGAATGTGAAAAAGTAAAATAAAATCATAGAAGCAGAGAGTATATTAGTGGTTATCAGGGCATGGAGGACAGGGAGGAACTAGCCAAAGGTGGTGAGGTATAAACGTCCACTTACAAGGTGAATTAGCTCTGGGGAGCTAAGCTACAGCATCATCACGACAGTTAACAATCCTGTACTGTATATTTGAAAGTTGCTAGTAGAGTTATCTTAAAAAGTCCCACTACACACAGGTGTAGTGGAGAGAGACATGGTGGATGTGCTAACATTTTTGTGGTTACCGTTTTGCTATATATACATATTTCAACTTCACATTGTATACATTAAGCTGAAAGAATGCTATACATTAATTATATCTCAATAAAGCTGGAAAAAATACACATCCATTAGCTATTTGGAGTTGCCCGAATTTGAATTTGATTTAGTGTTCTATACTTCACGCCAGTTTGTAAAATATGTAAATATTTAAAGAGGGGAAAAAAGCATACTTCTAGAAACGTGGTGAGCGTAAGGACGTAGAAGCAGACAACCTGAGTGCAATCATCGAAAAATGTGATCTGTTTAATGACATCATATCCTTTAGCTGTATGAAATAATATAGCATTGGTAGCAAACGTCAATACAAACACATTAATCTGTCTTCATATATTTTAGCACTCATGAACCTTAGCACATCAAAACTCCTATCAGAAGCAAGTATTAACCAAGACATGAATTACAAGAAAAATAAACAGCAAAAGAGCAAGATTTAAAATAAATCAAAGTTACCTTTTTAATTGAGGGCATTGCAGCCAAAGTTGTTTATATTGTAGATTGACTTGGTCAATTTTTTCAATAATTTATCATCTCCTCCATAGAACATGATGACAAAGCCATGGAAATCAATTGGGAGTTTTCTTGCAACTCCCAATGCAAGAAATTGACAGGTAGACAGAATTAAAAAAAAAAAAAACTCTTCCTTGTACATCATGATTAAAATTACAGATAAAACATACAGCTTAAAACAGGCAGATATCCTGAAGAACAGAACTAAGGAAGATGTGCAAGTTAACAGACACGTATGATCTTGAACCGGCATCAGCACTACAGGTGCACGCAGATCAGGTGAGCGAGAACCGGGATTTAATGTGTAGTATGTGCAGGGCGTAGCAAGACAGCCTGAAGTCCACACCAAGAGTGGTTTGAACAAAGATGTGAGAATGATGTCTGAATGTCCGTAGAACCACACCCCCAGCTGGTGAACTCAGTAAAACCCACGCCCTTGACAGAAGACAGTGAGCATAGGATCTCAGCGGAAAATAAATGAGAAAAAACGTGCCCTGAGACTTTCTGGCTATAATTCTACAAAACCTGGATCTGGAGCTGCAATTCACACTCCATATGTTACCTGAAAAACTCTAAGCTAATATTTTAGTATAAAGCGCCCAAAGGGACCCAGCAGAGGTAAACACAAGTATCTGCAAAAAATGCACATTAAATCCAGGATTATCCCATTGAAAGAACAGGAGAGACTGTTCTGGGATAACAACTACGTTCCCACTAATCTGAATGACTTGGAACAACAGTTTTATTCTTGCTTGTGATGTTGGCGCATCACAGTCAAGTGGAAGTTCTGGAATTCATGCTACTGATTAGCTGTTATCTGGATTATTTCTGGGTGAAAAAAAGAGAAAAGAGAAAGCACTGTAAATGTCCACTGGTTGCAAAACCTTCTGTTATTCTCATGATTTATTGACGAAAACTAAACTTATGAACAAATAAAGCTCTTAGTGGGTGGGGCAGTGAGAGACGAGAAACATTAGGGAACAGCCCTAATTACTACCAAACCAGATACCAAAACTTCCAGAGACAAAAGGAAAATGAGAACACAATCAAAAGCAAAAACAAATGGTAACGGAAATCACTTGTGAAGAACTATTAGCATAAACAAAGCCATCTGAGATATTAATAACATCAGAAGACCTACAGAATCAGAACTGTAAATATCACCAAAATTATTATTAGCAACTATGAAACACAAAATTACTAGGTACAAAATATTTAAAAAATTGAAAGATGAATTATAAAAAGAAATTGTAAGAATAAATATCAAAATTTATCAGATATATTTGAAAAAATAAAGATCTTATAAAACTAGCATACATAATAAATCAAATGTTAATGAAAATTAAACAGTAGAATCAGCAGAATCAGTGAATTAGGTAGATCTCAAGTAAATTCTCCAAATATAGAATTAAAAAAAAAAACATGTGGAAGTTATGAGAGGTTAAGTACTAAAAGACATCATCTGAGTTCTGGAAGGTGGGAATAGAGAACGTGGCCAGAAACAATGTCTGAAAGGGTAATAACTGCAAATTTTCTAGAAACAATGAGGAAGACTGAGTCACAGTTTCAAGATCATCATATCTCAAGAAATATAACAGTAGAGAGACACTATTTAAAGAGATTGTGGTTAATAATTTTTCAAAATTGTTAAAATAACTAACCCTTCAGATTCAGGAAAACTAAAATTATATAAATTAAAAGATAACACCTAAACCATCACAGTGAAACTTTACAATAGTATAAACAGAATGGAATATTGGTCACAAAGAAGAACCAGTTTAGCAACATCATAACCTTCTTCCTAATGAAAAGTATAGAAGCCATAAAAAGAGAATTAAACCATCAGAGTGCTGAAAGAAAATAGCTGTCACATCCGAATTTCCAGAAAAATAGTTTTTGACAAGGACAAAAATAATTTTTTTGTACCAGCAAAATTTTAGAAGATGTGTTTGCAAGTAACCTTCATTAAAATGCGTCTTGAGGGGAGAGTAAAGCTCAAGTGGTGGAGCACATGCTTAGCATGCATGAGGTCCTGGGTTCAATCCCCAGCACCCCTCTAAAAATAAATAAATACATCTAATTACCTACCCCCAAAAGAAAGTGAAAAAATGTGTCTTAAATTGTGCTGTGGGATTTTAATACAAATGAAATAGAGTTGTTTTGCTCTGGCTTGCATGTAGGATCTAGGGTGTAGAAATCTCCACACACACACACTCAGGGTGAACCAGACTAGGGTGTCTGGCGGATGAAGGGCACATCACCTAAGGTGCTTCTTCAGACCCAGAAGAAACTGTAAGCGTGGATCCAGCTGAGACGAGCAGCCCTGGATGTGAGAATCGCGTTACCCTCCAAACGCCCTCTCCGCAACCGCCAGAACACCTGTGGAGCTCGTTAGGCGACCCCTCTGTCAGTGCTGGAGCCCTCCCACTGCTGGACTCTCGGCACCGCGTAGAACAAGGGTTTGCCTCATAGGTGCTTATTGACTGGTGATTTCCAGTTGTCTGTACTGGGACCTTACAGAACAATGAAGTGTCTTAATAACACATCGAATTGTGCCACATTTTACTCTGGTGCCTACAGTAATTTTTGTGTTGTTTTCCTTCCAGTATAAAGCAAAACTATAAGGTCTTCTGTTACATGTGAAAATCTTCAGGCACCAACTGAATTTGGAAAGACTGATTCAACTGGACTGAATTGTTTGAGTTTACTATTTGAGCTGACGCATCACTAAGAATCACTGTGAATTCTACTGCAAACCGTCTCCTTTAAACTCCGGCGACTCACCCGTGGCTCCGGTGCCCTGCAGCCCTGCCAGGGATCTGGGGACGCGCACAGTGAGCACGTGACAGACATTTAGCTGCTGCTTCAAACAGCGCCATCGTGAAGTAAATTCAGATAACCCTACAAATGGAGCGGGCTCCTCTTCCACCCCTTGCTGAGCTCTCCAAGGGCAGGCTCCTCTGACACACCTAATGAATCTGCTCTTGTTCTTAAGGACTTTCACTTAAGGACTCTTAAGAAAATAGCTTGGAGTCATTTAACAGGTATTTGGGGGTGTTAAGTGAGTCGAGCGCTACAGGCGTGGCAGGCTGCCTTCCAGGTCGATGACATCCTCTCATATACCACGGCCTTTCTGGGAGGGCTGCTCAACAACAGGCGTTAAAACTGAAATCATTTACATCCCCCTGATTAAGTAGGACTTGAGGAGTAAGTCATATCAATAGACATTGTGCACAGGAATGTCCACAACGATGTATATTAAAAAATAAAAACAGATTACATGTCCAAATATGAATTATTGGTTAAAAAACTGCAGTGTAGACATCCAGTATAATATTGTGCTGCCATTAAAAGCTCTTTAAAAGGTTTTGGTAACATAATTTCCTCTGCTATGGACCGAACTATGTCCTCCCAAGGTTCATACGCTGAGCCTCTCACCCCAATGTGACTGTATTTGGAGAGAGGGTCTGTAGGAGGAAACTAAGATTAAATGAGGTCATAAGACTGGGGCCCAGATCCAATCAGATTAGTGTCCTTACAAGAAGAGATGCCAGAGGCTTCACTGCCACACCACTGAGGAAAGGCCACTGGAGGACAGAGCAGGAAGGTGCCATCTGCAGCCAGGAAGGGGGCCTCACCAGAACCTAAGTCAACCAAGTCAGTCAGCCTTGCTCGTGGACGTCTGCCTCCCAGAAGTGTGAGAAAATAAATCCCTGTTGTTTCAGTCACCCAGTCTGGTATCTTGTTATGGCAGCATGAGCTGACCAATACAACATCAAAAGTGGGTTAGAAAATAAGATATTCATTATGTCTTCACTTGTCACCTAAGATATGAGTGTAAACCTTCACACAGATGCACATATACACAGATACGTAGAAAAACTCTAGAAATGAACACATCAACATGAGAACAGCGTCTGCCCCCAGCAGGATTACAAGTGAATTTCATTTCATTTTCCACTGTTTTTCTGCCACTTCTAAATTTTCAGAGTTTAGTTTAGCAGGTTTATTATTATAAACACATACTTCTAACAATTTTAAAAAGAAATATTCTGTATTAGCCAAACATAATTTTTTTATTTTAATTGCTCATGAATATTCACAATTTATCTCTACCTACATTTATGAAACCCAACATGTTATCCAGGTAATTTAGGTTTTTTCTACCTAAAATAGATGGTTATTTTATTAGTGAAAGAAAGAAATCACAAATGGCTGCATACATCACCCACCAGCCGGCACTTTCTGTGCCTCCCGAGACGAAGATGACCGTGAGTCCCTCAAGGAACTTCCCCCTGGGTCATTACATTTCCATGGGCATCGCTCTGATTTATTTTAGTTGCTGGTTATCTGGATTGGAATCCTCAATGCTTTCTTTATCAGTGGAAAGATACATATGTGAATCGTGTGTGTGTGTGTACGCGCGTGCACTGCCCTGATGTCCTTACTCCCAGAATGTTTAATAAGGTAGTCACACAATTACTACTTTTAAAGTTTGTATAGAGACACAAGTTACCAGAATCTACAAAATTATTTCTCTATCAGACAGGCTTTTCAGCTTTGGACAACAAAAATGAATGTGAGCAGAAAATGCACTTACTGGAGGGAAACTGACTTGAGTCCATAATCAACAGAAAGGCTGTACGGTTGGAATCAGAAAACTGGCTGCGTCCTGGGAGGTGAGGCCAGGCGCGTATCCTGGGACAAGAACACTGCCCCGAGGAGTCAGCTCCAGGCGAAGTCACTGCGGGCCACTAACTGCGGCCCGGGCCGTGGCCGGCACCGCCACCCCTGGCTCCTAGAGGCTGCGCTGCTGGCTTTTCCTGGGTCTGCGACTTTGCTGCTCATTCTCAATGCAGCATCTGAGGTAGGACCATCTTCTGTGCAGAGTCTAGGCCCTGTTCTGGTGCTGTGACTCTGGCGAGGCTGGGAGGGGACATTTCCACACATCTCGGTTTCTATAACTGGAGGTGCCACTGTGGTTCCTTCCACTGGAGATTCCTTCTGTAAATGATGCTGTTTGACTCTTGGGGAGCCAAAATGGCGGAGGTCAACCATATCTCAAGCAGAATTAGAAAAATAATAATAAAAAAGAAACTGGCCAACGATGTCTCCTTTTGCCAAGGAGACAGCTCAATTCTAGACAGAGTCCAGGTGTTATAAACAATGCTGAGGAAAATTCACATATTGTGCACATGCATAACTTAATGTATCTGTAAAACATGATGTCTTAACCGTTTCAAGATTTGACCAGTTCAGAAAAAGGTTCCCAGCTATAGACTTTTTATAAATAAGTGTGCGTGGTCATGTAAAAATCTATTATTATATTCCGAACTGTATCAAATCAATGATATTTCTTGAAATAAACATTTGAGTTTTCATTCTAATTAGGTCTGCTCTTCATGAAAAGAAATATAAGTTCTCCATACTTCAATAATTCAATCAATAAACAGCTATAATTAATGCATTAAATGATGATTAAGGACCTACTAGCTGTCAATAAGTGTGACTAGATTTAAGCATACAGATAAATGTTAGAAATAGTTCATGTCACATGAACCTCACCAACTGCAGACATTTTAAAAACTAGCTAACACCAAGTACGTTTTTAAATGCTGTATAAATGCTTTACTAAGATACAAGCAGAGAGGACCACTCCATGCATGAAAGTATCAAGCTTCTTTTCACTGTTGTAAACACTCAGATAGTTATGAATGAATGAAAAAACTCTACAGAGGCATACAGTAGGATACAAATAAATGAGCAACTTGCCTGCCTGACTTGAGGCAGGCTTCACGAAAGAGGCTATGTTTGCACCAGTCATTAGGAAATTAGTAGTATTTTCCCAAGTAGACATGAAGAAAGACAATCAGAGGAAAAGGCCCACCCTGACAAAGTCAGGCAGGTACAAAGGAACTCGATGCCTTCAGGGAAAGGGGAGCAATCACTCCTGCCTGGGACACAGGGTGCCCACGCTGGATCTTGAAGAGGATGAAAGGTGACACTGAAAGGGAGAGTTTGGGGTTGATAAGAAAGTGGAGGGTATGGAAAAGGCTTCTTTGAGGCCAAACCCAAGAAGCAGAACTTTATTCTCCAGGAAATGGACAGGTTTGAAAGCAGAACTTAAAAGTGATCAGACTTGTGTTTCCTCTTCTCTATCCTCTGCTGAACAGTGGTTTTAACCCATAAACATCCTTTGTGAATATCAACAATCCTCTCACTGATAAATTCAATGATCCTCTTCCAGTCCTCACCTTGGCCCGCCCATCCGCAGCACGTGACACAGGAGGCCAGTCAGGCAGAGGGGAGATGCTCCCTGCCCTGTGGAGGAAGACCACCTCACCTTCTGGAATTGACGCCCTTATGTCACCCCCAGCTTGAGAGCAGTCAGCAGCTGAGACCTGTTTCTCACACCAGAAGAGGCCAGATGTGATGGCTGTCACTCCCACGATGTCCATGGGGTTTCTGTAAGACCCCATCTCTGCACCCTGAAGCTGGAGGCCCTCCTCGCAGGCGGACGACATGAGAGGCCACGCTGGAGGAGGCCGCGTGGAGAGGAGCCTGGGGAGGGAGGTACCCCGCTCACAGCAGAGCAAGGCTGAGACGCTCAGTCCCAGTGCTGCGGGAATGCGGGTTCACAGGACAGGCGGACCTGGGAGCGGATGCTTCCCCGCCGAGCCGCTCGGTGGGATGCAGCCGTCGTCGTCCCGTGATTCCAGCCTCCGAGTCCTGAACACAGAGAGCCTGCAACGCTGCGCCCCGATTCCTGGCTCGGGCCGCTCACGGGAGTCGCGGAGTCTGTGTCCCGTGACTGGGCGACCCCGCCGCAGAGGCCCGGGCTCTGGACACATGCTTCCCGGACGCAGGCGCTCCCTGCTCTTGGCTTTGTCCTTCCTCACCGGAGATGCTTTTTGGTTCTTCGGTCGGTTCGGACTCGACACTCCAGTCCATGCAGTTTGGAAGGCTCGGAGCCACAGGCCTCAGAGCGCCCCTCTCTGCAGTCACGTCCAGGGTGACCTGTCCAGCCGCGGCGTGTCCAGTGCAGCCCGGTGTGGGCGGCGCTCAGAGCGGATGCAGAGCCCTGTCCCGGACCCCCAGAGCCCCTCACACCCCCGCCCCCCATGTGCTGACCACCCCCCTCCAGGCCCCTGGGCCACGCCCCCTCCGTGAGCCCCCGGCCGCCCCACGTGGAAGGGCAGGTCCGCCTCCTACCGCCGCGACCTCCATCTCCTCACCTCGTCTCGCGTTTGCTTAATTAGTGCCTGTCCTCCCCCGCTGGGAGACCCCCCCAGCGCAGCCTCCGTTTTGTTTACTGCCGTGTTTCCACACCACACCTGGAACATACAACCACCACACAGACGGCTGCTGCAGGGACGACGGGGAGTCCACGGCGATGCTGAGATGCCGTGACGTCGGGGCTGGGCGATGGGGACACAGGGCTAGTCACTGATACTGCAGTGAGGATGCGTGGGCGGAGTGAAAACAGCGTCTGCTGCGCGCTCCTCTTCTCTCTGACTCCGTGACTGCAGCGGCCGTGTGACGCATCTCGCTGTGGTCCCAGCCTAATCCCCTCCCAGGCTGCTGGGGGACCTCCAAGAACAGGACACTAACACTGCAGGAGGGGCTGTTTCTGCTTCCCAGAGAGTCCTGGAGGGGCCTCCATGGTGACTGTTCTGCTGAAACTGAAGTCATTCCGAAGCAGGTATTTTTTCCCCCAAATGTGCTGCATCTGAGGCTGCTCTCCTGTATCCCTTTCCAAAGCCCCGGATGCTCTGTGCCCTCCTCTTCTGGGTGAAAACCTACTTCATTCCCCAGACAGTTCCAATGTGCTGGTTTAAGGATGCTTCCGGCCCCTTCCTCACTGAGGTACACTGGCCACAACCTCTGCACCACAAAGCTGTACCCTCTAGGGTCAGTCCCGGGGGGTTCTTGATTGATCACTGAGTGATGGGGTAAGTCTCATTTGTCTCTGAGACCTTCTCAGCCCGGAACTAAGATAATATCAACAAATATCAAATCAATGCTGCAGTAAGCAAATGGAAATTTGGATGTGGAGTTTAATGAGGGGGCAAGAATGGAGGGAAATGAGGGAGGAGAGAGGGTAGGAGTTGAAACTGTGCGCAGTTTTATTAAGTAATTCCCACAGAATACATAGGTTACAAAGGAGAATTCCGCCCTTGGAAGAGCACATAAAGAAAGAAGTGTCAAATAGTGATTAAAAAAAAACTTAGGAAAATTGACCAAGGTGGTGGATCTGTGGTTCAAGAGACTATTTTTTTAATCAAATGGTTTAAAGAAAAAAACCATTTATTTAATTGAAATAATTTTATTTAACTTAATATAATTTAATTTCTATAATTGAAACATTTGGAAATTAGCTATTGCATTTCACAATTAAAGATGACTGGCGATTTGGAGATAGTTCTACTTTTAACAGGATGGAAAGAATCTCTTTTCTTAGTATTCCATATTTTGTTTTATATGTTTCTTTTGTCTAAACAGGGGCACTATAAAGAAAGCCAAAGAAAATTCTGAAAGACTGTAAAACTTAATGAGGAAACATCATAAATCCATGGAGACATGTGAAAAACAGGAAAATGGTTCTTGCTTCCCACTGATCTTCTTAATCTCTGCTGCATATTCATAGCAGCTAGGAACAATTTTCTCTGTTGGCAAACACACAGGAA
This sequence comes from Vicugna pacos, assembly GCF_048564905.1. NCBI lineage: Eukaryota > Metazoa > Chordata > Mammalia > Artiodactyla > Camelidae > Vicugna > Vicugna pacos. The sequence goes on from NC_133015.1 coordinate 25,694,789, forward strand.
AAACCAATATGTCAATTCAAACAATGACAAACACAAAAATGAAAATAAACATACAGGAAGATGACAGCTCTTCAGCTGTGTTCTTTTCCGTGAAACCTAAACTACTGATTTACCTATTTATTTATTACCATATGATGGAATGTTATTTAAGAACTGCCAGGATTCTAATATAAAATAGAATTTAATTTTTAATGCACATAGGTTAAAATAAAACCAGATTTCTTTCAGAAAGCTTTGAGGACAGAGTCTCGGTAAGGGGAGTGAATAACCATGAATAAGATTGTCACTTTGAGACTGTTTCTCATTGACTGGGGTCACACTTCGCAAGAGATTAGCTTTTCCTATCTCACAGCAGAGCAGACTTGAGTCCCAGAAATGTTCATTTCCAGGCTGACTCCCTGTTTGACAGAGTTAGACCCGTGGAGCTATTTCTCATTGAGATCACAGAAAACAGCCAATTCAAGATCAGATCTATGCTACAGTTTCTGTTTCTTTGATCTTTTTTTCATTGTAAAGAACATGAAAGAGACCTAAAATTACTCTGACAACCACTGAAAGAATCTCATCAAAGCTGGATTCCGTTTTATAGTAATTTTGGGTAATTCTAGTCTCCTGTCCGAAGTGAGTCCTTCCATCTATGCTCTGAATCTTAACTCTTCCGGGAACCACATCCAGTAAATTACTCATATATTCCCTCTCCTTCTGTTAACTTTAATTTAACCTTACCTGTTTTTCCTCCTTAAGTACACATACCTCAGTGTCTGTCATTTTTAAAAACAGATAAAGGAATACACTGCCCATTGAGGTCCCCGTGGCCATCATTCTTTCTCTCCTCCCACCACAGCAACAACACTTGAAATTGTTGTCTACACCTGCTGATGACATTTTCCCCAAATTCCAGGGGAACTACTTTCCCATGGGTCACTTACTGGATCCAGCGGACACATGCACACCCTTCTCTTGCTTACTCTCTGTTCACATCATGACCCACCATCTCCTTGGTCAGCACGGCTGTCCACTGTCTTTTCCCATCTGACATTCTGAGCCCCACTGGGAGTCTGCTCTTCCTGCGACCTCTCCACGGGAGCTGGCGACCTCCAGGTCCTGCGCTCCCTCCCCTCCTACTAGCTGTGCATAGCTGGCGACCTCCAGGTCCTGCTGTCCCTCCCCTCCTACTAGCTGTGAGTAGCTGGTGACCTCCAGGTCCTGCTGTCCCTCCCCTCCTACTAGCTGTGCGTAGCTGGCGACCTCCAGGTCCTGCGCTCCCTCCCCTCCTACTAGCTTGCGTAGCTGGCGACCCCGCGGCACTCACTCACTTCCACTGGTTCAGCCATATCCTGCATCACAGTAACTGTCGTGAAGACTTCACAGGTTCTCATCAGCTCAAGGAGCTCACCTTCTCTGAAAGATACCAGGATATCCATCCACCATCGTCAGCACAGGCTGAGTTTCATGTATTTTACATAATCGACTGAACCTTGGAAAAACATCCATTTCCTTCACACTGGCCTTAGTTAACTCCTGCGCAGTGGCGGAGCCCCTTCAAGCACCACCTCCACGAGGAAGGTCTTCCTGAACATCCTGCTGCGGAACAGCTGCCCCTTTTCTTTGCTCTCAGAGCTTCCTCTGCGTTAATTATAATGATGGCTCTTTCCATGGGTTGAATTGTGTTCTCCAAGAAGACATGATAAAGTCCTAACAACAGTGCCTCAGAATGGGGCCTTACTTGGATGGTCACTGCAGATGTGATTAGCTAAGATAAAGTCATGGTGGAGTGGAGACAGCCCTTAATCCACCCTGACTGGTGTCCTCATAGGAGGAGAAGAGACACTGGGAAAAGGCCACGTGACAATGGAGCAGAAACTGGGTGACACAGCTTTAAGCTAAGGCTGCACAGCCACCACTGAAGCTGGGAAGGGGCAAGGACGGATTCTGACACCCAGAGTCTCAGAGGGAGCCTGCCCCTCTTGAAATCTTGGACTTCAAGCCTCCAGAACTTTAAGAGGATAAGTTTCTGTTGTTCTCCTCAGGTTGTGGTAATTTGTAACTGCAACTCGAGGAAACTGATGCAGATTGTGGCACTGGGAAGTGCGGTGCTGCTTTAACAAGTCCCAGAAAGTGTGGAAATGGTTTTGGAACTGGGTAATGGGTAGAGGCTGGGAGAACTGTGACATGCTTAACAGAAAGAGCCGGAACTGTTCAGAAGAGATGTTAGAAATAAAGACATTTAAGGTGCTTCCTTTGAGACGTCAGAAGGAAATGGTGCTCACATTATTAGACAGGCGAGGTAAGTCGTTACCTGTCGTCAGGTGCCGGGGCGCTTGGCTGAACTGTGCTGTGCAGGTGGGAGGATGGCAGAACTTGGAAGCAGTGAACCTGAAAGTTCAGCTGAGACCTCCAAGCGAAGAGGGAAAGGGGCAGCCTGTTTCCTCCTGGGTGTTTATAGTAAAACGTGATAGAAAAGAGATATGTTGAGGAAATAACTGTTACGGACTAAGAAGCTGGCACGTGGTGATTTGGAAAATTCTCAGCCTATCCAGACAGTGTGCGCTAGAGGTGGAGCCAGGCGCGTGGCGGGACGGCTGCTGACAAAAGAGATGACGTGTGTGACTCAGGGATCCAGGCACACGTCTGCCCAGAAGCCGGCGGTGGAGACGCCTGATCCAGGACTGATCTGACAGGACCTGCTCGTCAACGGCCGACAAGGTTTCCAAGAGTTTTTACCAGTAGAGACGCTGCTAGCGTGAATGAAAGAGAGATGAGTGAGACAAAGTGAAGGGAGAGTGATCCAAGGGCAGAGCCGCAGACTTGGAGGCCTGGCCCACACAGCATCCTCAAAGCCCCCAGAACTGTGAAAAATACATTTTTATTGTCTAAGCCCCCCCCACCCCCTGCAGCCCACGGTGTTTTGTTATAGTCCCCAGGCAGATCAGTACGCTTGCTCCCCGTCTTCCGTGTGGGCAGAAAAGCCAAGACTGTAAACCCCTGACATGGGGACCGCCTTCACCACCTTTGCCTCTCCTAGCACGACGCTCCCTGCTCTGTGACGCTCCTGGCTCAGTGCCGGGTACACAGTAGGCACTTAGTAAACACTCGTCGCATGCATAAGCTTAATGGTGTAGGTTAAGGAATGTGTGATTTCAGAGAATAAAGTTGTCTGCCGTGCTCAGCTCCAGGAAGGGGTACCCTGATTCTTACTATTACTCATGTGAACACTTCATCTCGCTGGGTATCTTAGTAGCGTCATTATCTGTCTGGCCTGGCACAACCAAGCATGAGAGGTCAATGGACGTGCAGCCACAAGTTACTAGCCTGAGACATGAATGTGGTGTGTATTTGCAAGTTATGATGGCATGATGCTACAGAGATAAAACTGTGAGTTCTCCAAAGCATGGGATGAGCACATAGACAGAACGGAGAAAATGCTATTTAAGTTTGAGTAATTATAATTAGAACTAACATTTATCGAAAACTGGCTATGAGCTGGGCATTGCAAGAACCTGAGCGCATTTCCTCATTTACGCTTCAACACTCCATAAGGCAGGTTTAATTATTTTCTTCACTTTGTAGGAGAAACAAAAAATTTAACTTGTCCAATGTCATAGCACTATTAAGTCGTGGTATTGGAGTGTGAACTTAGGATAAAGCTCTGGGAGCAATAGTCATTCATTTATTTCAATGTTCATTTGTGTAGGGGTTTTTGAAAGATTACAAGTACTAATTATTATTGCTTCTGGACCCGTGAATTTTAGCACCTTTGCTACGGGCATGGATGAATGCGACCTTCTAAAGGGCTTTTAGTTATGTAAAGTAATCTCTTTTTAAATGTCCACAACCTCTTTCTACAGGCTCATCTCTAAAGACAGAAGCTCTTGCTGTGAGTGAGACCCAGGTGCTTCCTGGCTGGCCCCTCCGCCCCAGGCATGGACTCACGTGCGGTGAGCACGGTGTGCGTCCTGCCCGCTCCCCCTCACTGTCAGCAGTGGAGGGAGAGAATGAACGCGCCGGCACAGGTACTAAGGCAAGCAAACAGTCTCCCTCCGTCAGTCTTTCCTCCCCAGGATGTTAGCTGGTTTTGTGAGCTGTGCTTCCTCATTTGAGGGTGATCAGAGTTCCACACTGGAGACTTAACATGCGTGCCATCCAGTTCTAATGATTTAAAGTTGATCCCTCACATTTGTTTCCAGTAAGGACATTTCTTTAGGCTTTCTCCCCATCCAAGGGCCAGTCTAGCATGGTAATGATGAGCACAGGTCTGCGAGCCATCTAAGGGTTAAAAGTGACTCCATCAGAAGCAGTGCTCAGACACAGGGCTGGTGGCCCACAGATGCAGTCACAGTCAGACAATCAAAACAGTCAGACCTACATCACATACTTAATAAATGGGGACAACACTTTCTTTACTGAAGAGAACACGTCTCAACAGCATACTTTTTAGTCATAGAGTTCACAGGGTGAGGTAACGTTGGAAACAGAAAGACATTAGGTTTGGGCATTTTGTTATGAAGCATTATTAAAAACTAATCAAAATAGCATTAAAAGTGATAGAAAGCTCAGATATTTTGAATGTTTCAATCAAGTATGACCCAGGTCTGGACCCTGCAGATATCACGGGACAGTGGCCAGGCCTGGGACACGTCAGTGGTGACAGGATTTGAGCCGGAGGAACCTCAGAGACTCTTGTTCCTTTCCGGATCCTTCCCTCCTTGCCCAGGACCAGAAGAGCCATTGGATGCAGATGGCCTACACTGACCCCTGCTGTACCTGAGCCCTGCCTGTCACTCGAGATGATGAAGTCTGATGTTTCTACTTTTAATTTTACTCATTAACCCTGTAAGATCATTGTGATCTCACACTCCCCCTGGAACTCTAACCCGGGACCCCTGAATGTTCCTGCCTTCTAGTACTGCCCATCACTGCACCCTCTACAGCACGTGACCACTTGTCCTTAGATGTACTGACCCAAAGGGGCTGCTGTGGCACCAGCCATCAGATGCTCACACAACAGAGTTCAAAGGGTGGCAGCAAAGTGCCAGAATGTTGCTAAACATATTTACTTGAATGTGCTCATTCACTATAAACCCCAACTGTCTTCCACTTACATACAGAAAACTCCTGGGGACTGAGCCTTTACATAATCTGTCCAAGGTTACTAACTAGTAGCTGGAGGAAATGGATTCAAAATCAAACCTAACATCAGAGCCACGTTTTTGAATGTTGTATGTACAGTGTCTCATCTCATTCTCACAACTCTATGAGTAGAGCCCCATTTCACAGATCAGGAAGTGGGGACCCAGAGATCGTCAGTGACTTGGCCAATATGGCAGCTATGGATGGGCATAGCTGCGAGTCAGCTTGGGTTTGTCTGACACTAAAGCCTGTGCCACAGTTCCTTGTCTTGGGGGAAGCTAGTATGTTACTCCCCCCATGAAACACTTTCATTCTCCCAGCACCAACATGCCTCTTTCCTTCCAGGGACCCCCACACGTGGTCCCCACATGACAGCAGTGAGCCAGCCACGTGCTGGGTACTGATACACTGGAGGTCGGGCAGTCAGCACTGTGATGGTCACGGGGCACACCATGCCTGACCTAGCACCCTTCTGCCTGACACTCAGCGCCACCAATGGGCACCGGGGTGGCAAGAGCTCCGAGCATACAGGCTGCATGGGGAACACAGCACGTGTGCGGTGGGCACGGAGCTCCCAGCTCGGTTTCCCAGGCTGTCGCAGGATGGGCATCTTGTGGGCCAACAAGGGTGCCCACACCCTTGCCCCAGGCTCGTAGTGCCAGCACGGTGTGCGCCAAGGATGCGGCTCATCACCCGGGACACCCTTCTATCAGACCAGCCTCGAGTCTGAGTGGACGGCTTATCTCTTCCCACAGCACCAGCATAGCACCGAGTTCAGGGAGTGATTCCACAGCATAACACAGCACTTGTCTCAGTGAAACCAAAAAACTTTGTATTTTCTGTGCTTTTCACTGAAAAACTTATTTTCTAATACTATATACTTAAACTTTGGAGACACTAATTAAATACTTGAGTGATTACTATGTGACACACAGTGATAAAGAAAGAAAAAAAAACTTGATGCTTATTTAAGGAAACAAAGAATAAAGGATAATGATACTGAACCAAATTAACCTTCTCCCTCAGTTTAGTTAATGCATTTTCATGTAGCGATTAAGCCATTTGAGGCTGTTTTGAGGATGGAAAAAAACAAGAGATAGGGATAACTATATTTAGAACTTCACATGTAATTGCTTCAAATGGGGGCTTAGGTTCTTAGTTAAGACTGAATTTCACACTTTGAGGAAGAAATTGATTACTGAGTTCCTGACATTAAAAGAACATATGTTCAAAATTGGGCAGAAGACCTAAACAAGCAATTCTCCAGTGAAGACATACAAATGGCCAACAGGCACATGAAAAAATGCTCAATATCACTAATTATCAGAGAAATGCAAATCAAAACTACAAAGAAGTCTCACCTCACACCAGACAGAATGGACATCATTAAAAAGTCCATAAATGATAAATGCTGGAGAGGGTGTGGAGAAAAGGGGACCCTCCTACACTGTTGGTGGGAATGCAGTTTGGTGCAGCCACTATGGAGGACAGTATGGAGATTCCCCAATAAACTAAAAATAGACTTAGAATATGATCCAGCAATCCCACTCTTGGGCATATATCCAGATAGAACTTTAATTTAAAAAGACACCTGCACCCCAGTGTTCATAGCAGCACTATTTACAGTAGCCAAGACATGGAAACAGCCTAAATGTCCACTGACAGATGACTGGATAAAGAAGCTGTGGTATATTTTCACAATGGAATACTACTCAGCCATAAAAAGAATATAATAATGCCATTTGTAGCAACATGGATGGACCTAGAGATCGTCATCTTAAGAGAAGTAAGTTAGACCAAGACAAATACTGTATAATATGGTAGCACAGGGAACTATGTTCCAATGTCTTGTACTAACCTATAATGCAAAAGAATTTGAAAACAAATGTGTACATGTATGAACTGTTGTGCTGTACACCAGAAATTGGCACAGCACTGTAAATTGACTAGACTTCAATAAAGAAAAATGAAGAACATACGCCCAGTTTACTTCTTAAATACATGGTCTCCTTTATGAACGTTAGCCTTCCAAGCACGAGCAGCTGGACTCTTGCTCTGTGACGGCAATACTGAGCGCTTTCACGTGTGGCTGTAGATGGCTCAGTAGGTGAGCAATTATTTTATGGTACCATTTATGAGACTGTACGCCATGAAAATGAGATAATGTGTTCAGAGCAAGCAACTACGTATCAGCAAGAAGAAGCTGCAATCCAGTTATAAACCCTTTGGCTAAGAAAATACTTGGAAAATTCTATGAAGTATTGAATCCCATCTTTAAGAATAAATCTCACTTGTATACTTTCTTCAACTGAACACTGTAATTTTAACAATAAGCTTAAATGCAGAGGGCAATTTCTTCAGGAATTTGGCAACAATTTTCTCCGCCACTGCCCAGCACAAACGGAAGGAGGGGAAGCCCCCTGGAGGCAAGTTGGCATGTAAATGGGATAATTTTCTGCCTTATTAAGCAGTGATTTGCATCTGGATCAGTATCTACAAGTAGATGGTTAAAAGAAAGCTCCTGTGTCTGTTGCATTCACGTGAGGCCCCTGAGCATCTTGTTTTTGGATATCTGTTGGCCTAACATATACTTTAAAGTTCATAATGATTTTTATGCTTCAGAAGCATCTCATGCTGTTTCACACAGTCAGTGAGAAATACCTACTCATGTAGTTGTTACGTCCGCCCTTCAGGAGAGACGCTTCAGGAGCTAAGAAGGGATTGGGGCCGCCAGAGCAAAGCACCGCGGACTGGGTGGCTCACAACAGAAGGTCGTTTCCTTCTGGCTGAGGAGGTCAGAGCTCGGAGGTCAGTGTGCCTGCAGGGCTGGTTTCTGTGGGGGCCGCCCTCCTTGGCTTGTAGGTGGCGGTCTTCTCCGCGTCTGAACGAGGCCTTCCCTCTGGGTGGCCGTGTCCTGATCTCCTCCTGTAAGGACCCGGTCCTACTGGGCAGGGCCGCCCAATGACCCCATTGTGGTTTACGTACCTCTTCAGAAACTCTGTCTTCATTCTGACCTACTGGTGGGTGGGACCTCAACATACGAATCTGGGGATTTGGGGCTAGGGTTGGGGGCTACAATTTAGCTCAAAACTGCAGGGTTTTTTCCTAATGCTAAGGGAAAAAAAAAGAAACTGAAAGTGTCTCTTCCCCTGGTTTCCTTGATAGCACTACTTCCTAGGAAGTACCAAAACAAGACAACACAGACAGTGTAAGAGGTAAATGTTGTTCTGAGAGAAAGTTTTTACACGAACATCATAAGAATTAATGCAGAATCCCCAGATTTTTGAAAGCTTGCTTTATGCCACATCATTTTTAGGAAAGACCTACATTAGTGCCTGTTTTTGCCAACCGAAAGAAATCCAAAGAGAATTTTCACTGTTATGAAAAAACACGTTCAGCATTCATTTTGCAGATGCCCTTAGAGAGGAGCGCACACCCGAGCCAGAGCCTACACCCTAGCTCCCTCCTTCCGGATCCGCACTCAGACCTCAGCATCCCGCCCTCGGCTCTGACCTGCGAGCATCTGGGCCGTGTCTCCGTCCCTGAGCAAGACACGTCCTCAGTGAAGCCCCCTCCTTTATACCATTTCAGCCTAGGGAAGGGACCACAGGACAGAGGGGAACCTGTCGCAGGAATCTCTCAGCAATCTGACGTTCCGTCATGTAGAAGGAATATGATGAAAGACTCGCTTCGGCTTTCTTAACACCGAGGTCCTCCTAACACCTGGTCTCTTAAAGTTGTCGGCAGGAGGGGATCAACCGCAGAGACTATGCAGCTGGGTATGACGGCCTCGCATCCTTGCTCTTGCACACGTGGGCTTGCTAGGAGCCACAAGAGCCACACAAGACCTGTTCCTCATCCTACTCTCTCCTTTTACAAACACTGAAACCAGCAAACACGTTCATTTCTCTTAAAGTTGTCGTTTTCTGACGACTGGAGTATCAGTGCTTCTGTACAGTGATGCGGCTGTGGGGGAGCTCCGAGCAGCAGTCAGTGCACCAGTCGACTGCCCTTCTTCCCAAAGCCTCTGCAGTGCCTACATGAACACTGCAAAATTAGGGTTTTGATGAGCTTCATGACTCCTTGGGAGTACGTCGCTTCCGCAGTGAATGACTCTGAGACCTCGCACCCCAGGGATCTAATTTTCACATTCAGTATTAAAGACCTTATTTTGCCACGTGCTTCCGCAGAGCTCTTTAATCTTTACCACAACGCTAGAAGTTACGAGCTGCTTGAATCCCTGGCATGTTCGTGTTTAGCACATAATAGACACTCAATAAGCATGTGTTAAATAAATGTACTGCCGTCCCATCTTATAAGCAAAGAAATCAGAGCCCCATCTATCCCTGCGGAGGCACATACAAGTCAGTTTCCTACGAAGGGAAGCAGTGGTCCTGCATTCTACCAGACAGTCTCTGGGCTGTCTTCCCCTTTCTCCCTGCTCTCCATTATCTAATCATTAGTGCGTCCAAATGCACCTTCCTGTCCTGATTTCTGCTGCCCTCCCCCGTGCAGCCGTGGCCCCTGCCAGGAGCGTACCAGCCGTTTCCTCATCGGTCCTCTGTTTCCAGTCTCACCCTTCCTATTACTTCCTCACAAGGTAGCCAGAACAATCTTTCTAAAATATAATGTTATTTACATGTGGAATCTAAACAATGATGCAGATGAACCTGTTCACAAAACAGACTCAGGGACACAGAAAACACACTTACAGTTACCAAAGGGGAAGAGGAGGGGCTAAATCAGGAGTTTGGGATTAGCAGATACATACTACTATCTACAAAAAAGATAAACAAGAAGGACCTGCTGTATAGCACAGGGATCAATATTCAATATCTTGTAATAACCTATAATTCAGAAAAGAATCTGAAAAAATATGTATATATAAAACTGAATCACTTTGCTGTACACCTGAAATTAATACAACATGTTAAATCAAACAGACTTCAATAAAAATAAATTTGTTTTTAAAATATCATTCCCTGTTCAAAAGCCTTCAAGTTCTACCAATTACCCTGAAGATGACATCCAAGCAGCCCAGCACAGTGTAGACGGCGGGGCTGGGACCTACCTCCTGACAGCGCCCACACAGCCTCTCCACTCCTCCCTTCCCCACAGGCCCCCTGTAGTTCCAGATGTACCTCGCTCCCTCCCCGCTACCTTCCCATCCCCAGCCCCTCTCACATGGGAGCATCCTGGACCTGCTGCCTGGAATGAGTGGAAAGTGTCTGCCCGTTGACTATGCTTTGCAAAATGAGTAAAGATCAAGGGAGACAGGGTGCACGTGACCAAGCACGTGTCTATGGCCAAATTGTTGTGTTTTTTCATATTTATCCAAAGAGGGCGAGGATTAGAGTCTGAAAAATAGTGCACAGCCTGCAAGGTGCGTGTCTGTGGCAGAGGAGACCTCGGCTCAGAAAGCTGGGCGTGTTCCTGGCGTGGAGGTGGAGGCTGGGCACGCCTGACTGCTGACAGCCCCCTGGAGGGCAGGTCCACTCAGTAGCTTTACCACCAAACACACCCTCCTGTTCACTTCCCCGCCCACAAACATAAACTTGAGATTTAGACTCAAGATAAACACGCTTGGCTTCCTGCATTTGTGCTTCCTTCTTATTTGCTTTTAAGCTCAAAAACTGTGCTATTTTTATGATTTAAAACTCAAACTATTCTTTTTGGTATAGTCATAATCTCCTGTTTCAAATCTTGGAGAAATCCAGCATCTAATTATTCTAAAATACTCTGCACAGTACAACTCAAGTAAATTAATAATATTTATTTGACTGAATCATGGTACTTCTCACACCAATCTGGCAGCCTCCATTCCTCCCCAAAGCGCAGAGACGTTGTTTCCTGCAGGTTCCTTTAAAACTGTTTTTCTACTTGTGTATAAAATTTCGTCGACGCTGCTGCACTGACGAGCTTGCCTTCCCTGCAATGTGCTCGGTGTCTGTGCACTGTGTGTAGAGCTAGGAACATCAGAACTGCAAGGGGCTTTAGACACAATCTAGCTCCAGTGTTTTATTTTACAGATGTGGGGACTGAGACTCAAAGATCGTAATTTGCCTAAGTTCACAAAAATAATAAACGGCAGAGTCAAGGCAGACACTGGACGTGGTCACTCCTCCAGTACAGCATTTCTGGCTCTGCTGGAAGATGCTGTGACTTTATTTGGAGGCACTCACGTGTGGAAGTAATGGTCCTGAGACGCTATCCTTTGCGTACGTCACAAGTGTCTATTTATTGGCCGTAAAAACAGAAGACATCCCCATGTTCTTAGATCAGATAAATCCAGCAAACAGTGTCCCTTCGACGTCTGGCTCAGTTTGATTTGTCCACCAAGTACGAGCACAGACCGGCGTGCTCAATGTCCCTCTGGTTCCGTTTCTCATTTGAAGGGGAATATTAACCGTATTTACAGCATTAACTGTTGCATGGACTGAATCAACACGAGGGCTTAGGCAGAAAATGACAGCCAGCCAGTATTATTTGCTTACATAGCACCTCACTTAATTCTCACACATTTTTCAGATGAACGAAATGCCGTGAAAGGGGTTTAATAAGAGACTCGAATCCCCGAGCCAGGAGTCCTTGTTCCTGGACTTGAATCACCGTTTCTTTAACTCTCCAGTCCGACGTTCTTGCCGCTGCCGCACGACTTTCTGCTGGACGCTGAGGCAATCTCAGGGTCCAGTCTGCTCCCCAGCACTGGTTCTGGCACCAGCCTCACCCAAATGGCGCCTGTGAGCACAGCCATGCCTCTGAGACTCCTGCACACCGCAAGGAGGCCACAGAGCTTTCCTCAAACGCTTTAAATTGTAGCTGAGGATCAGTCTTCTCCCTGGGGTAGCAGTGATAAAATAAAGAATCGGGCATATTCATAGGTTATGTCTTCCTATCACATAGAGAAAGCGAGCAAGAGAGAGAAAGGCAAACCTAAGAGAGAAAATCACACAGAATCTATGGAAAACGGTTCCAGCAGTAGTTTTTTGGTCCCAGGTGTTTCTGAGGCCCAGCTGTTTGGGGCTTTAACTCTTCACTCATTTTCAGGAGCCCACATGGTCCCCCTTTTTCCTGAGCAGCTTTGAGGTAGAGCTCTTCACTCAGCCAGAACCCAGTCCATCTCAACTCAAGACGAGGACCCGGGGCGCGAGATTTCATTATTCTGATTCCAATTCTTTTCAAGTAAAGAAGTCAATTTTTGTTTTCAAAATGAGCATAGTTTTATGTCTACCTCTTTAGAAAAACTGACACTTTCGTCATTTGAAAAACCAGTATTTATGTAACTGGAAAAGAAAACAAATGCTTGTCTTCAGACAAAAGGCTCTTGATTTTCCTTCCAAACTTCTCAGGATTCTCCGGAGCTCATGGAGCGGGTGAACTGAGCTCTCCCCTGCTGCCTCATGAATCCGGCTCAGAGACCTGCTACGTGGCCTGGACAGACCAGGTGAGATCTGCCTGCTTCTCTCTTCTTCTACGTAAAGTAGAGACGGCAACAGTGCCACCGCACCACCATGAAGGGACAGCACAAGGATTACCGGGGTCTATACTTACAGAGCATGAAAAGCACTGAGAGCAGCACTTGATCGTGAACAAATCTTAATTCACGTTATTATCACTTTCCTAAATATTTATTTGAAATAAAGTTTTAGAAATTATGATAAATGTAATGAAGAACTGAGGACATAAAATAAACTGTTGCTGCTTCGGGGAGCACGGTTTCTCCTGAGTGGAAACTGCTGCCATTGGGCCCTAGTGACTCAAAGCCTCATGGCCTGAACAGCAGGAAATGCCGACGTGCCGCCATCGCATTTTCCAGTTGCCGATGTGCACCCTCACCAGTGATACCACTGATTCTCAAATGGGTTATTTTTAAACCATAAATTTGAACAATAAAAGCCAGTGAGGGCTTCATGGTAAGTTCCACCTGAGAACACCTGGACTGAACCCTCCCGGGTGGCCGGGTCTCCCTCCCTCTCCGCCACCAACTCTCCCAGCTCCCACCCAGCCGTGGTGTACCTGGCACGCCTCCATTTTCTAATCACACATTGAACCAGCACTTATCAGGTTGGGAGGCAAGACCAAAATGTAGCCCTGCTTCAGATCTGATATTAAGAGGAAAACAGACGTGCCTAAGGGAGACGTGGCCTTCCTCCTCGCCCTGAGGCCTCCTGTGATTGGAGAGACTTCCTGCTACAGTCTGGTGGCAACAGGGAGGTTAGCTAAACTCAACAACCTGCAGAGGGCAGCTGAGGGTGCGCTGGGTTCAGTGAGAGCCATACCAGTGGTGCTGAATGATTTTTTTAATTATTCGGAAAATATTTTGGAAAAATTATTTCTTAAAAGTGAATTGTAGAATTCAGACAGAAATCCAAAGAACAGGGCTTTGCAGAGAGGTGTGAGCGTGGCATCTCCCCCATAACAAGGTCCTGGTCTCCTCCAGGACGGTGGTGCCTTCCTGAGTGTGAATCAGACCTGACATTGTACATTCTCTACAAGGAAAAGGAGGAAAAATATGCCATATACTGATATTATGAATCAGTCTTGGACAAGGAATAGTTCTTCCTATCTTATTTTTCCAAAATGCTCTGAAAATCTGAATAATCACATGTATTTTGATCACATAGCATAAATAAGTTTAGGTTATGTATTTTATGATATGCTGGAATATAATGTTGGATTGACTCTAAAGTTACATTAATACATTTCATCTGTTTTTTGGTTAAACTGTTTTCATGTTATAACACATCCTAATTATCCACACACATTCTGGAAATAATGTCTTAAAAGGTATTTGAATATTTTTATGCATATATGAAACAATGGCAAATTTCTAATTCACCTGAGTGACTAGAAATTTGTCAGGCAGAAAGAATAGAATATGTTGGCTCCAGTATTATTTAAAAAGTGCTCTACAATATTAACCTTAATGATAAAATTATCAAATATAATATTTTTCGTGCTACTCTATGCCTCATTCTCCACTGAGAAAATGAGTCCTAGAAAAAAAATTCTAAGCGTTCAGAAACCCTGGTCTTCTATAAGTGAAATACAAATTTTTCTACTTAAAATGCTGAAATATTTTGTGACTCTCTCTTTCATAGTTCTGAAAATTATTCTGCTAATAACTTGATCAGATAGTCATATGTAAATTTTCAGAATGAACAGAATAAAACCCAAGAAGCTATTGAAATATGACTTCTGCATCGGCAAAGAAATAAGAGCAACAATCCAGTCATCATAAGCCTCATAGTTAAATGCTCACAGAAAGTGAGTTTAAAATAAAACACTTCTGGCATAATAACAAACTAACATAACCGACAGGAGGAACAGACAGACCCTTAAAACACAACTTCACACAGGCATGCATCCAACAGGCAAGCCAAGTGCATGCATACTAAGGCAGTGTGTTTTCAAATTTCCTCTTAATTCATCAGCTCAGAATGGGGTGGGCAATGACTGAGGATGCAGAAGTGGGTAAGAACTTTATCTTATGCACATAGGTCCTTCCAGCACAAAGCTAATGGTTCTTAACAATTACAAGCAAAGTAAACGGAAGGACAAGCTAAGAGTCACAGACATGAAAGACCCAAGAGCGGAGTTAAAGAAAAGCCAGAGGCAGTGGGAGTCAGGAAGGAGAACCAATTTTAGCTAGACCTGATTTTGGGAGTGTCAGCTAATGTACTCTTCTTGATCTGCAAATGAGGAGACAGAGCCAGGCATGTCAGAGTGAAATAAATCCTGCTTCACAGAGTCACGGTATCATATGAAATAGAAAAAGTCACTTGTAAAGTGTGAACGTGAGACCGTGTTACTTTTGGGGGTCAGATCATGGAGTCTGGAATCCAGCATCCTTATTCTGACAGTTAGCAGCAATTGGAGGTCACTAATCTATTTGTACATTATTTTAACATAAAATAGGGATAAAAATGGGACATAGCTCACAAAGGGTTAAAAAGACGTGTGAACAGACTTAAGTCTGTTCACTGCCATGAGCTAGTAAATTATTTAAAAATTCTCCTTTTATAATGCTGCACAAGGCATTTTTTATATGACCTCAGAACTAGGCTAGGATGATGGACACTTGATTCCTTTTGAACCAAAATTCTGTGCAACAAACATGCTTGGCCACAGGCGATCCTATCAGAGACCAAAACCTTCAAAGCGCACGGGGAACTGGAGCCCGGAGCACAGATCCCAGAGTCTCCCTTCCTCACTGAAGTCAGGACACGAGTTCAGGCCGTCCGATGTTAACTGGGGCTTAAAGACGTTTCCCATGTTGACTCTGGCATAAATACACCGTGAAGAATATCCAAGGTGATTTTGTTAAACATGGGCTTTGTGCAAGGACACTGGCAGCCTCAGTGTTCAGAGCCCTCAATAACCCCCGTCAGGCAAGAGGGGCAGGGACAGGGCCACTCCCACGGCTCCGTGCCCGGCGTTAGCGCAGACATGGCTACCTCACGGCTCCTGGTGATGCGAGCGCTATCCGGTTTACATATGTGAACTAGCTTCAAGTGTTGGAAAATACTAAATAAATATATATTATTAGGATGAAGACATTTCAAAAGCTACACTTGTTCTGGTCCCAGAACAAGGCAGTGTAAAGTCACTTTCCTTTTGCTTCTTCCCACAAACTAAAACTAAATACCCAGAAATTATTCCACAGAAAGGGATTAAAGGACTCTGAAATCTGGGGGAGAGAGAACGTGGACTGGCTAGAGAGCTCAGGGCCGGGGAGCCGAGTGTGGCACATTTCCTGGGCTTTCTTTTACCTCCTGTGGTTGAACTGGGGTCAGGGACCCATAGGCGTTGCCAGAAGGAAAACAAAGCTTTTCTAGACCATGGGCCAGGAAAGGGGAGCCCAGCAGAGACCTGCGGCAGCCCCAGCCCACTCACGCTCAGTGGGCTCTGGTGGGGGTCCCGTCCCTGCGAGCTGCCCCAGGGGCTGTCTGACCCACAGGCCCTGGGGAACCCTGGCTACCCCGTGTCTGTGCCCCATGCGGGGTGCTGGCAGGAATCCCAGCCCCAGTTCGAAGCCCCAGCTACCCCAGTCACAAATGGGCACAGTGTGCTGCCTCCACTGTTTGCGACAGCAGCTCTCCACCAGGTGGCAAAGGGAGACCTGGCCAAGTTACTTCCATCCGTGCCCCAATGCACAAGCCTGTCCAGTAGCAGCTGGTGGCCCCCAAAGCACTTCCCACCTCTGCCGCGAGTACCAGCAGGGCCTGAGTCAGAGACCCAGAGGGGAAAATGTAATGAAGTGGACCAGGGTGGGACTCGAGGCTCAGAAAACTAAGCTGATACTGGAACTGGGGCTTGGGGTAAGCCCGCGTGTGCAAACCAGAGACAGGGGGCCTGAGGCTGAGACACAAGGTAAATACTATCGAGAGTCCTGCTTGCTGCGGCCCCCAAAAGTGCCCAGGGTGCAGTAAGCCTCGTACTTCAAACCAAGATACGGGAAAGCCAAAATGTGAATCAACAAATACCATATATTCGCTGCCTGTTAACTGCTAGCCCCAGGGCTTAAGGGACAAGGCCGCCTTGCAGGAGCCAGGGTGGCCCCAGGACCGTTAAGTCCCACTCCGCAACATCCCCGCTCTTTCAGGTTTCGGTGCCTGCTGGAGGGGCTGGAAGTGCTCAGCTTGGAGACGCCCAGGGAGGATGAAGAGCTTGTCTGAGCTCGGGCAGATTGTGCACCCAGCTGCGTTCAGGGGTGGCCCGAACATGAGCTGCCCAGAGACGCAAAGCGGGAAGGAAGACTGAGGGTGGCTGCTGATCGCATGCTGCTGCCTGCACCTGGAACTCCTGCTGAACTAGGGCAACTGAGTTCTTTTACTGAAGCAGTCGTGGTAGGTTTTCTCTATAAGACTGAGTACAATCCTAACTGACACACACATGGACATTCATTAAAAACTGCAAGACGTAAGTGGAAAACTCCTGCCCCAAATGAGCATCAGTGAAGGCAGGTGAACGGGCAGTCCCAGAATCGTTTCTCCATGCTTCGTGCTCCCCACTGAGGCTCCTGATTCCGGCTCCTGCATTTGTGGTTTGGCAGTCCCTGCCAGTTTATGGCAATGTGGTTTTCTACAGAACATCAGAAACCTGCCTGTGAGGAGCAGCTGCATCTGTTTGGAGGTTCTCATCACGTTGGATATCAATGGCCTGCTGGCACCACTGAGTCTTTGCCTATTCACACTGGGGGGCACACAGCCAAGCAGGACCCTGTGGGACCGTCCCAGGACAGATCGCCCCTCACCAGTTCCTCTGTCCATCTCTTGTTTGTAGAAAAGCCTTCGCCACCCGGGCCTCCCATGGTCACAAAAGGCTGGTTCAGGTGTTAATGACTAGAAGAAGACGTAATGAAGAAGGACAGCAGTTGGGCCAGGGGAACTGGTGACAGTTTAAACAATAGACCAGCCATACAGCAGAGTCACAGAATCCTCGGTTCCTCCCTGGAGGACGCAGATGACAGTGTCTGACCCACACTCCTGAGCTGTTTTACAGACACTAAAACCCCCACTGGATGGAAGAGGCTACCTGCTTGGGCCCAAACGAGCTGGAGCCTGACGACTGATGATGGTGACCCCTGTGACATTGCCCTGTTACTTGACCACTGACCCATCAGGGAGTCCCTCCCCCTGTCTTTAAAAACGCTTACCTGAAGTCCACCTGGGAATTTAGGTCTTTTGAGCACTGACTGCCCCACTCCTTGCTGGGTGCCTGCGATAAACACTGCTCTTCCCTTCACCCAACCCCAGGTCAGCAGACTGGCTGCACTGCTCGGGGGAGCGGGCACAAGTGTGGTTTGGGAACAGGCGTGAGTGTTAGACTTTTGGGTCTTCCTGAATGAAAGACACTTGAAGTTCCGGGGTGGATCTTCCCCCTGCATTCCCAGTGTGCTGTGGGTCGAGTCCTCTGACCTTTCAGGAGAGGGGCACAGGCCCCAGGCCCAGGAGCAGGGAGTGTGTCTGATGTCCTTGGGAGCAGCTGGCCTCGTACACAGCTGCACAGAGCACCCGAGGAGGGTCCCTCCCCTTTCTCAATGGGACTCCCTGAAGTCCGTTATACCCCCTTCTCTGACCATGCATGTGTGCGGAGTGGATGCTAAGATGCTGCAGACGCCAGCCCACACCTGCAAAAGTCCTCAAGCCTCTGATATGTCCAAAGCCTCCTCCAGACTCCTACCTAAAAGTGGACCACGGTTCTTTTATGGTGAGTTTCCCTGAGCAGTGTATTGGATATAACGAAAATCAGAAATACTTGCTCAGACTAGAATCCCCCATAAGTTAACAAAAGGCCTGGCACATAGGAGGTTTTCAACAAAATTCAATAAATGTTACAGAAATATATAAAGTAATTTTAGCTTTAATAAAGTTACAAAAATAAACTACCAAATCACATTTTTGTTATTTTGTTTATAGATCTTAGCTTGCTTTTCTCCCTTCATAGACTTTTTTTAAAACAATAGAAATCCTGCTTACTATAGAATATCATTTTTATAATCTTTTTTCCACCTTTCTTTCCTATTGTTTTTTAAAAAAACCTCAAATCAATGTCAATTTCATATAAAATCAGTGCTAGCATGACAAACGTACACTACTACTACTCCAACAGCCGTCACCTGTCCTCTGACATACCAGAATATCACCTGTCCTGCATTTTGTGACATTTCTTCCTTCTGCTCTCCTGAAGGCAGCATGACTTTATCCAGTATGTCAAGTCAAATAAATAACAGTGCCTTGATTTTTTTAAAATAAGAAGCTCTATTTTGTTTCAGAGCCTTTTAACAGAGTTCTATTTAGTGAGTCCATGGTATTGGCCCAAGCACTTGAGGACATAAACTCTGCAAGGCAGGGTCTGTGTGACCCACGGGAAGGCACCTCGCCATAATCTGGAATCTCGTCTGTGCTAATATTTAGTGTAAGACCTTACGTAGCTTGGATGCGATCAGTGGAATGGACGGTGATTCACCATGTAAAGTATGGCTTTGGGAACATCCCAGGCAAAGACAAGGTAATTAGCATTTATCAAGGGAAATTATTTATGAAGTGCTAAAACTAAATATTTTAAACATAGACTCATTTGATTCTTACAACTCCTACGTGAATCTTTCTTGTTAAAACCATGATTACTAATTTAAGTTACTTTAGCCTTTAAAATAAGCTTTGAGGAAATTTACTCCTAAATCTTAAGTAAAATGAGTGCATTAATGGTAGAGTTACTGAAAATAACAAACTAATAAAAGTGAAATGTTTAAAAACAAATTAAAAACCTGACCTTTAAATGACATCTATGGGTGCAAATCTCTCTTCCATCCATCCATCCATCTACACATACATCCATCATGTGTTTATCAGTTCATCTATCTACCTATCATCTATCCATCCATCTATAGTCTATCATCTATCAGCTGTTACCTATTATCTATCTCTTGTCTGTCTATCCATCCACCCATAGTTTATCTCTCATCCATCTCTCCATCCACCTCTCATTTGTCTGTCTGACTATCTATCTCTCTATCCATCCATGCTGCTGATATTCTGCACAGAATCCAAATAAAATATAGAAGGAGGGGCAGAGTTACTCTGTTTAGGGGGGCAAGTTATGACAGTCTTTAGAAACTTTCATAAGAGGCAAAGGTATTTAGAAGGTGAAAATATTACAGGGCATTTAAGGAAAATTATTTTAATGGACATTGTTAGTTTTGCCTTCAAAACTAACAATGAGTGAAGTTGAAGTTCTGAAGTTGTCCTGACTTAGGGTGAAGCCCTTTCTGGTACAGACTGGCCTTGGTGGTCCATGCGCTGTCAACAGGCCACAGGATGCCTGTGCACTTCTCTCCTGCTGGTCAAAAACTCTTATTTTGGTTCCATTAGTTGGTCAGCTGTGTTTGTCTCTAAATCCGTTCATTCCTGTGTAGCTTGTTACTGCAATTACTAAAATAATATTGGAAAACATATGTAAATTTTTGAAGTATCTATCTCAAAATACATGAAATCTGTAAATGTTTGGATAGATATAATCAAGGTGAATTGTCAAACAAAAATGTTACCAAAATTAAAGACAACTGGATATATAAAGGAGACTCTATTTAGATTGCTTTAGAAAAATTTAAATATTATTACCCTAAAAAGTCCTGAAAATGGAAATGCAGCATAGAAAATGCAAACCAGGTGCCATATGCAAGGGAAAGAAAACAGACCGTGGCCAGCAAGCCCATGAGCAGAGAAAACACCTTGGCCTGACTGTGAAATTGCAAGACAATATGCAGTTACAATTTGGTGTTAATATATCTGGGAGAATATGTCATTTTTAAAGACTCCCCTTCTTTTTAACCAATGTTCTCAATTAACCAAAAACTCTGGTTCCTGTGCTATAGTCTGTGCGTGCACGTTTCAGCAACAGACGCCGTTTATAATGTAAAAAATATCTGAGCTCTGTTCAGAAGACAAGAGAACTACTCAGCTCTCAAAGTCAGCTGCAGAAACCTGCCCGCGAGGTGGAGACTGCCGTCAGCACTGGAGTGCGAACGGACGCCTGCCTGTTCCTGAGTGTCACCCATGCGGGTAACAGAGTCCGACATTCTGCCATTTAAGACGTGTCTCTTTCAGCGCAGTCACTCATTTCATGTAAAGCCATTCTGTGTACATTTAACACTTGGTGTAAAGTGTTAACAGCTCCAAAACACCTATGCGACCTTTGTCATGTGCGTGTGTGCTTTACTACACACGCCCCACAAACGGACATCCGTGCAGTTTGGTCACTATTATTGAAGCTGTCGTGAATACTCATCTCCTTCGTCAAAGCATGAATTCTGTGTGAAAATGGACTTTCGTTCCACAGGCTCTCCAAAACCAAGCACAGTCCCTGAGGCATAGACGAATGCATGGATTATGCTAAATCTCTCTGAGTCACGTGATGATTTATAAACAAGAACTGAGGCTCAAAGAAGTAACTCGTTCATGGTCACACATGAGGAAGAGCTCACTCGGAAATGACTCCCAAGCGCACGCTTCCCCCCCACAGTGAGGAGGGTTATCTGACTCTCCCTTGAAACGCAGTCCTCCGGGAGGAACATGTGTCCCTCAGATTCTCCAGGGTAAATCAGCTTGGCACACAGCCTCTTCCTCACCAGCAAGATCAAATCAGTAGAAATATTCTGAGCTCACTGGAAAGATGTTGAAATCATGAAAATAACTTCAAAGAGCATCAGGAGACAACGAAGATGAACCTCTCTCTCTCCTAGCCTTGCCTGGGGTCACTGTTATGTTTTAATTAATCTGAAATGCCTACTCCCATAGAAAAATAACGACAATCACAGGATCGGGGAAATGCAGAAGGCGTTCACACACCAACACTTAAAATTTACCCCAAACAAAATATTCATATAAAATTCATATACACGTTTACAAGGACAATCACTGAAACAAAAACTGTGGCATAAACAAGCTTGAACAAAGTACAGCACATTTAAAACAAACACGTGCCTTACATAAGAGCTTCTTTGGACTCTGGAAACTGCAAAAATTCTTAACAGGTGGAAATTCTCTTAAGATTAAAATTAAAAGAATCGTTTCTTTCTACTTAGTGAAGTATATATAAGTATACACTACTTAAGACTATTCTTGCCTACAAAATTGACTGAGAAAAGAAAGGATGCTTCTTGTCATCAAGTCATAATTTATCTTTGGAACTAAGAAATCCTAAAAAGAAAAAAAAAACTTTGTGATTGTGAATATGATTTACACCACTCTAAAAACAGGCAATGAGAAAGATTATTTCAACTTCAAACTTCTGGTAACACCACATTTGTTGGAAACTGTTGGGTCCTGGTAGAAAATAATTTTCCACCTGAAGTACAGCAAATTCATAATTATATATACAGGTAACGTTTAGCTGAATAGTGCATCAGCAATTCAAGCAAGTTTTGGTGAGAATTCAGCGTTTCCTGTTTTCCTGCAGGGGTTTCCATGCTGCTGCTCTGAGCAACTGCTGCTGTTCCCTTCACCCTCATACGTAAACGCCTGAGGAAACGTGGTCACTGCACGGATCTCGAACGACCACTTGGAATATGGCGGCAGGCTCGGGCAGAGTCAGTGCAACCCGCCCCACACCTGTGGGCCAGCCCACCCAGCCTTCTTCTCTCCGCGCACCGCTCTGAAAGCAAAGCCAGGCTTATGCATAAACGGCTATTCTTTCCAAAACACAAAAAAGGAAGGCCCTATTTTTAAATGTAAGTCTTCCATTCTGGCCCATAAACATGTGATCGTATCTTACCACCTTTAATGCACATTGTATGCTTTCCACTGACAGTGGGCATATTATGGACAAATGACAATTGTCCCACTCACTTGGAAACACCTCATTCTACAATTCAGTTTCCAGTACGACTTGAGTAATTGTGGTATAAACCCAGGAAGAGCCTGTATTCACTTGGAGAGCAGCCTCATCTGAGTGGTCCACACTGATAAATCGCCATGGCCCCCTTCACAACTGTACTCGCCTCTTCTGTCCCTCTTTTCTGTTTTATAGAAGCTCAGAAATTTCCAGAGTTAAATCATGGTGGAAAAATTCAGTGGAACAAACTCGAGCTTTTATAATTTAAAAACTCTGATGAAACCCTTCACAATTAGATTAGGTTACTGTTTTTCTATTCCATTTACTCTAACCCTCAAATTGAACCTTTCAAGAAGGATGGTTGAGTGAGATGAATGTTGGCGTGGGTAGAAATTGGAATCTGACTGGACTCTGCCAGCTTTTAGCTGCCTGACCTTGGTGAGGCAGTGTGTCCGTTTGGGATGCTGAAATGAAGCACCAGAGAGTGAGTGGCTTGTAAACATTTCCCTGGTGTGGCTGGTCTCATAACTAGGTTAAGTTTTCTCTACGAAGAGGAAACAAGATCAGAGTTCCTTTCCTGGTGGAGTTTGCACTCTAATAACCCCCGGACTAAGCTTGCTGGGGGGAGGGGCATGCAGCCCAGCTTACTGAGCCCCTGCCAGTGAGGCTGGGGTCAGGTGAGGTTACGTCTCGTACGTGGTCCTGGGAAATCACTTTATAGAGATGGCCTTTTACGTGGTTTTAAAATTTATCCTTCTATTGAAGTTTTTTAGGTCAGTTATGTATGTTTCTCCAAATAAACTTGTTCATCCAAGTTAAAAAACAGATTATTTCTCACAGTTTTGGAGGCTGGAAGTCTGAGAGCAGGGTGCCAGCCTGGTCAGGTTTAGTGAGAGCGCTCTTCTCGGTTGCAGACGGCTGGCTTCTCACTGAGGTAGGATGGCGAGCTGGCTGTCTAGGGCCTCTTCTTACAAGGGCGCTAATCCCTAACTACCTCCCAGAGGTCCACCTCTCAAAGTCATCACACTGGATAGAGTTTCAACACATGAAATTTAGACATACACAAACACTCGGTCCATCACACAACATAACTAAACTGTATTTCTGTGTGAAAACTAAAAATGGTAAAATAAATCACAGTGCAACTTCTGTAACTTGACTAGAGTTCTTTTGTCCTTAAAAATTCTTGTCATTCAAGGAGTTGTTTCTTAGATTTAGGTCATGGTAATTAGGGCAATCATTCACAGTGCTACATGACTTTCTACATTTCACAGTAACCTGCATGGATTACCTCTTTTGACCCTTACTACAAATGTCTCACTTGGAGAATAAGAAAAAACAGGGTTCATTAAAAAGGAAAACTCACTCACAAAGGAGGTATTTTAAAAAACAAAATGCGTGATTTTAATCTTTGTTCAGAATTTTTTCCACTTGACCTTTATTTAGAGGCACCCAACAGGAAAAATATCTATCTCGGTGCAACATTGTTCCATGTTCTCCTGCGAGTGCTAAGGGGACATCACCACCACGCACATCAGCAGTAACGCACACAGCCATAACCCGCCATCTTCGGTCTTCCCCACAGCGCTGTGCGGGCTCACACAACTCAGTGCAGCGCCACAAGCTCAACAGCAGGGTGTCACCTCTTTGGCGACATGCTACCTGACCTGCACTCCACGTAGCCTGCAGAGACTTCCTCAATACCACCCCCAGCAGGAAGTTTCCAGGCCTGAGCTGCACAGGCCAGGGCACGGGGCCGGGGCCGCAAGGCAGCACCCCCCTTGTTAACGCTTCCTCCCCCGAGCTGACCCACAGCTCAGTTCCATGATCCTTCTCCTCGCTCACAGCCCTCCCCTTTCGTTTCCGTAAGCCGGCTTTCTAGCTCAGGCCCCTTTCCAAATGCTGAAGCTGTCCCACTCCCCAGCCAGGCAGTCTCAGACACACCATGATTTCAGCAAACAGCTAGACAACACTCAAACTGTTCTTCAAGCCTCACATCCTAAACTCCCAAGCCCTACAGCTAAATGGAAGTCAGATATACAAACAAACACCTTCCCTCTCCCTTTGCCCCGCTCAGGCAAAGTGCTCAGCATTCTCAGAGTCACGGGAGCTAAATCTCGGCTTGCATCAGAGGCCCCCATTTCTACATCTTTCATCTGAATCTTCCCAAAACTCTATCCATCTTTCTACCTTGTGTTTCACTTCTCAATCTAATTGAAAATGAATTATCTGGGACCTTAACAATTATTGCTTTGGTTGCTGGACAATCTCTCTGGTTGGTTTACTTACAAACATCTTCAATTTTTTTTCAAATTGATCTTCAAACCTTTTGCCAGAATGGCCTTTCTACAATGGCTATTAATCATGTTTCTTTGTGGTTTAACATTGTTGCATGGCTCTTCATCATCTTTAGATAAAACCCAAACTCCTGGATGGAACATGGGCTTTCCAAGACTTGGTCACAGTTCACTTTCGTCTCAGTTTACCGTCTCCAGACTTTTCATCACAGATGTGCGGAGCCTCTTGCAGGCCTTAAAGAGACCATGTTCTCTCACATCACAGCATCGTGGTGTGTAATGCTTTCGCCAGGGTTAATAACCAAACCCGACTGATATCTCTCCCATCTTCAAACTCAACCCATTTTGCCTCCTCTGAGCAAACTTCCTGAACTTCTCACTTAACCCTCTTTCCAGGTTTCCCCAAATCTCGGTGAAAACTGTAGGGAGAAACCTCAAGCAGGACTGAAGAGCAGGCCTGCCGTGAAGCCAGAGCCACGTGGGGTTTTAGTTTTCCCTTCTCTTGGCTTTACACAAACTATTCAAGGTGGGATAATGAGCTGGCCAGACTTAGCACTTTGCTATTTGATGCAAGGTCTGCACGATGAATTTGTTATATCCTAGAGAAGATTGCACAACTCTGTGAACATGTTAAAGACAACCAAACTGTACACTTCAAAGAGCAATTTGATGGTATGGAAATCATATCTCAGGACAACCATTACTGAAAATATGTATGGTCTCAGGCTTTGTCCCAGACCTGCTGAGTTTTAACAAAACCTCCAAGCTGGGAGGGATTCTCAGACCTCTCTGGTGGACGATTAACAACTGCCTGCCCGTGGTTGGCCCTAATAATTGGGGGTGTTTGCTCCCCAACTAGGATCTATATTTGAGTGATTGTCTCCATGCAGATGACTTGTTCATATTCTCTGATATTCAGGCTCCTCCTTCAACTCTACCCATTGATGCATTTCCACTAATCACATCCTCCTCCCTTTGTGATAAATCCGTATTACATAAATCAGAACAACTTTCCTGTATTGCAATTAATTACTCTTCCTCTCAATACAGTAAGATTTCCCCAGGAGTATTAACTGTCTTTTATCTTTGCATTTATCGAATCTCACACAGGAATATCATCCTCCAAACAGGTTGTTAAATAATAAAATTATTTGTCAATGTAGCAGGACTGTGTCAGTCCAGGTACTCTGAGATACAAATAACACACAAGAATTTCGTTAGCAGAAATATCTGTGAGAAAATGGAGATGAGGTTCAGGAAGTCTGGTCCAAGAGACCACGATGCAAAGCTGAACAAGCGAAGAGGAGGGAAGACTGAGGGACGCTTCCTAGACCGCCATGCAGGCTGCGGATAGTCTGGAGGGCTGTCAGGGGCCTCGAGCCCAAGACCGCCGTCAGAGGAATCCCACGCCTTCCAGAAACGGGCCTGCCTACAATCACCCATACACAGTCACCCGCCGCTGCGAGCAGCCGTAGGACACACAGCTGTGGAGCAGAGAGACAGGTGCGGGGCACAGACAGGTGCGAGGTAGGGCAGATGTGGCCCGCGTCATCGCGCCCCCACGTCAGGGACCTGCGCGCTATGTCCGTGGTTGCCACGGTGGTCTCCATAAACCCCCTCAATCGTAATGGCTTAGCTTGTTGACAGCTCCTTCACTGACTGCAACGAGCCTCTTGTTTAGGGCCCATACGTCTCTTCGCTGGACACTGACACCTCCTCGCTCAGGACGTGCCTTCTCTGGACACTGACACCTCCTCGCTCAGGACGTGCCTTGGGTAAAGGATGGGACACTGAAGACGGGGGGCAGGGCTTTGCCCTCAGAAAGCCGAAGGGCATGAAACAGCAGTGAAGGCAGGTGGTCACAACTACAACACCAGCAAGTGCCCCAGCAAGGAACGCACGCTCTGGTATTTTCTTAGAGTAGGAAAAAGGACAGAAGAGTTTTCTATCTTGACCAGGGGTCCCTATGTGACAGATTTTATGTTTTGTCATTGCTGTTGGCCTCCTGGCTGAGTTCCTGCCACACCATTCTTTTTACTCAAGTTGAATTTTATGTTTTAATTAAAATTACACTGAAGCTTCCAGAGACCATTAAACAGAAGATAAATTTTAAAATTAAAAAAGAGCCAGTTATCTCCTTGCTACCCTCCACCATTCTTCAGGGACCCATCAGCCAGAGAACATTCAAGGAAAACAAAAATATCACCTTCAGTAAAGCACATTTAAGAAGAAAAATATATAATCTACTTTTTCTCTAACTGCAAATTAAGAAAAAAATTTTCTAATTATCAACTTTTTTTTGATTATCCAAGCCACTGTTCTCATTCGTACTCAAGAGAAACTAAAATTTTATTTTGAAAAATACATTATTTGGTCCAGGAACATTCTTATGAGCGCTGGTCAACTTTTATTAGCTTTGAGCATTTTTAATACACTTGTTCTTAAGTGAAGCCCCGAGGAGCATGATTTTAGAAAAGGTCTTGACTCTAGGAGCGCTATCTTGCTATCCTTTTTTCATTTGTTTTTCCTATATTCAGTGTACTTTATGTCTTCACCCCGAGCTGTGCTCTTGAGGCTCTAGCCTGGGTAAGGTATGCAGACACAACGGCTCGTCTTCATTGTGTCCTGCCCAGCACCCATGTCCTCTTATCTGTCAACAGCCCTAGAGTTTTCCTGGAGCCTTCTGTGGTGCTCATTCTGCATAGCCTGAAGGTGGTCCCATGGGTCCAAACATGCGGCACAGGGCCCAGTTAGATCATCTTCACCTTCTACACTAATAACTTAGAGGTGGACTTCCTCCCATTTCCAGGTGAATCTCAGGACTTAAATAGGACTTTCTAAAACTGCACTTCTCCAAGTCTACTGCTGTTTGATTTGTGAAGCTGTAGAGCTGACACCCCCTTACCGCTGTGAGGGGAGAGCTGGCCTCATACAGAAACCAGCCTGGAAGAAGAGAAGGTGAGGGATGGAGAGGGAGCTGCCTCTCTGTGGTGTGCTTTGAGACCTCGCTGAAGGTGAGCCCAGGACCAGCTCCACCCCTAGGTCTTCAGTGGCAAGTTACTAGCCAGTTAATTCCTCATCTGCTTAAGCCATTTGAGGACTGGATTTTTATCACTTGCAACGGAAACCACTTGAGTAATATACAAAGTGAATAAAATTGAAAACCTGCCTCAAAGACCTTACAATAGTTAAGGAGAAATGAGTCTTCACACTGCAGGTAAAGCCAGGTAAAGGTGTGGTGATAGAGGTACACTGATACTGTCTGGTCAGCAGCACAGGGGAGAAATTAGCAGACATATCCTGGTGAACTGGGAACACGTCCCAAGGAAGTGGCATTTGTCTTGGCTTTTAAAGTGTGAGTAAGAGTCTCACCAGGCAGAAAAGTGGACAAGGGCATTCTAGGTAGTGGAAAGATACTGTTCTAGGTTTAGAGCAAATATGACACTCTGTTCCAACTCTTATTTCACATGTTGGAGGAAACTGGTGTCCGGAGTGGTTGTAAAGATATTTCTGTGATGAGTCAGCTATTTCCAGACTTGCTATCAATTACCATTCACCAGTCGTGCAGAGGAAGCAGAAGAACGCAACAGATTAGTCAATGTTTATCCAGTTTTTTGGCACTGGTTAGCTGTGTTTAATTTCTATTTATTGGCCGAAGAACCTTTACTGCCATACTATGATGCACGATCCGTACGACTCTGGAATTTCTGTCTTCTGAAATACCTTCTCAACACGTTTTAAGGACAATAGGACTTTCCATGGTTGTCTGCTATGTAATTTGGACTCACGTTTAACAATGAATATTATACACACATACTTTACAATAAGGAAGATTATCAAGTTTATACTTTGATCTAAAATACTCACTGAGCTAAGTAGAATATGTCTATAGACAATTATACAGTTTGATTTTATAAAAATATTCTTTCACATGAAAGCACCTAAAATATTTTAGAAACAAAAAGGAAATGGAGGGAAAGGCAAGCAAGAGAAAACAGAGTTTTAAAATACTATTTTGATATCATGTAAAGATGCCTGAAGTTATTGAAAGAAGACATTTCTACTGACATGGTAAAACAGTGCACCACATTACAGAGGTTTCCAGGCCCTCTGGGACAACGCAGGCTTCCTGTTTGAGAAATCAAAGCTTGGGGTACTTGAGCACAGACTTTTTATGATCAAAGGCAAATCTGACCCTTTCAGAGGAAGCCAGAATCCCCGGCAGGTCGTAACAACTGAGAGAAATATTGTATCAACGAAAGAAGGAACTGGAAATGAGTCAAGCATTCCTGAGACTTTCTAAGACATCTTGTTCACAAAAATTCAATAACAGAGAACAGATGAAAAAAAATAGACATGACAATCTCTCACTTACTTCACAAAACCATCGGGAACATAATGGTGTAATATCACAGACCGCGGGCACTCAATCCCAGCAAGGCCTTGAAGCCTTTGCTGTGTAGAAAAAACAGAAAGACCAGTGCAAACGTCCTCCCTTAGAACTGCGGAAAACCACCGACCACACTTACCTTCACAAAGAATATTCCAAAACCTGCCTGTTTCCATCCACTCCCTCAGCTGCCTAAAATGTTCCCACCGCTGCTTTTAGACCTGGCACTCCAGCTCTTCACTATGTTACACAATGTGCAATGCTGAGTGACAGTTTGCCCCTCTCCCCCGTAAAGTGCTGTTTTGTTTTGCTCTGTTTTTCCCCCCTCCTGTGATGATCACCAGGCCCATATTTTTAATGATCTCTTGGAAACAACAGAGAAACCCTTGTCCCTGTTTGTGACCACATTCAGCTGACTCAGGCCTGCTGCCCTCTCACACCCTAGGCCAGCCTCCCTGCAGCGACCCAGGCACTGCAAACACAACCGGGATGTTACCTTCCTAGCCTTTCTCCCTGAACTTCTCAGCTCTCTGCGTGACAGACATAGGGATTAACTCACGTTCCACGCCCTCGGGGTCAGTTTGCTGCGACTGGTCATTCAGCAGAACACTGGCTGTCATCCAACAGCACTGACCCTGGCCGTCAGACCACGCTACCTGACCCTACATCCTGACCCTCGTCCTCCTGCTCCCTTGGATCCGGGCCGTGTCCTCAGGTCCTTCGTCGCTGAGTGAATTCGATGCATAGTCTCCTCACAGGCTTAGGTGCAGAGCTTCCATGGTCTCCGAATCGTTTCTCCCTCTGCACCCACCACCATCCCCACACTGCGCTGTAGCGAACAGCTGACCCTGGGAATCTGCCTGTGGGACGCGGGTCCGGCAAGTCCCCATTGCTGCCTGCACCCAGCTCCCAGCCCAGGTCAGCTTTCTGTGCCCCCTCAGGTCCTTCTCCTCGCATCGCATGCCACCTCTGCCTTAACCCTCCAGAAAAATGGGAAAAACCCAGACCCTAAGTCAGTCCCTCCTTTCTCAGAGAACCTCGGTGTAACCGGAGTTCCCACCCATCACAAGGCAAAAGGCAAATCCTCATCACTCCAAGCCAGGTCCCAGGCCTGATTGGAAGTGTGCAACCCTCACAAGTTCAACTGCCAAGTCCCCAACATCAGAGATTCCGATTTAACAGGTCTAGCGTGGGACCTGGGCATCATGTGTTTCATACATTTTTCCAAAAATTCTAAAGCACAGCCATGAATGAGTGCAGTTTTGTAAGTGAATGAACATATGAAAGTCCCTGAAGATCTTCCCTGTTCCAGGTTTGACTCGTGACTTAATGGTCTCATCAGATGAGAATCGTTTACATTCCGGGCTCAGAGGTTGGGTGTGCTTTACCTCCTGCTGAATACGAGCAGGAGATATTCAGTCCAGACTCCAGGACAGACCGTCTGTGTGACATGACACTGAAGTCAACCTCAGGATGAATTAAACACCAGAGGAAGAGAGAAGAAAAAGGGAAAGAGCCGGAGGATGTGAAGACACAACTGAGGGGCTGATCACACTGTGCACAGAGCGCATCTCGCTCTGGGTGCTTCAGCTCCTGATCCTCCAGGAAAACGTAGTCTAAATGAGGACGAGACTATGCTGAGTTACCAGACAGCCTCCCCAGGGCCGGCTGCAGTGCTCAGAACCTTCTGTGCTCAGCATATGATGTGGGAGGAAGGGAAGAAGGAAAAAGGGAGAAGGAAGTCAGTTTTATGAACTGTTAACTTCAAAAGCACGCAGATACAGCTGCTGAGAAACGAAGGAGCGTTTCAGCGACCGATGAGCTTTCCTCTGAAGACTCACTGCTCTCCTTGGTGGGATTATTGAGTTGCTTTGACTTGCATACATTTTCTGTGTGTCCTAAATATTCTACAATTTTCATGTATAATTTTAATTATGAAAGAAAAATTATTTGAAAAAATGTTTAAGAGGTTTCATCCAATTTCCTCCATAATTACTTTATAACATGAAAATGTTGTGAACTGGCTTCCTGCTATTGCATCATATTACTTGAGAGTGTACCTTTAGTAATACATGTAAAAATTATAAACATACTCATAATCAATTATAATTACAAATATGTTCATAATTAGTAATTCTAGGCATTGATAGTACAATTGTTTACTCTCACTTGAATCACAAAGCAATTAAAGCAGAGATTCAAAAGTAACGTATCCAAAGTCATGTAAATTCTGGTCATCCAGATTTGGGGGAAAATTACAGTGTATTTAAAGATGTTGTATCACTACATAATATTTAGCTCAGTATTCTCTCCAGAAGAACCATCCAGTATCAGGCATAGTGACGGTCTTTAAGAGATAGATGGGTGTTGGAGTATATATTCAATTTAGAATGAAAATGTACATAAAATATTTTGTGTGTTTAAGGTTCTAAGAATGAGACACTTAGAGTTTAAAAAAATTATCAATAAAAGTGACATCCACATATTGAGGACGGTCAAGAAGGCATTAAATTGGTGTGTAGTGTCTTTTTCTAGTAATTGTAGATTAAAGAAAGCCATGTGATATTATCTGCAGAACCAAAGATTCACAATATTGAATAATAATAAGATATTGTAAAATTACTGACTGGGTAGTAGGCCAGCTTGATGCATTGAGCAAATGAAAAGCATAAGCAAACATAGCTCCATCATTCTGGCAGTTAATTTTTTCCCAAGAAACAGTAATATATCATGACACAGATATATATCTGTATTAGGGAAACAGCGAAATATTAGCACACAAATCAAACAAATGCTTGAAGTGGCTGCTTAAATAATCTTACAGCTTAGATGCACCATGCACCGTTTCTGATGAATAGAATTCTGGCAGTGAAAGAATATGATGCTTTATGTAAAATTCACACGTTTAAGACCTGGATTTGTACACTAGGGATGAAGTCAGTACTGGCTTCCAGTGGCCTTACTGCTCTTCATTATAAGCCACTTCTCTCACTGAAAGGCTTGGACTATGTCTGCAGTGTTTGATTAAATGTGGCCTCATGGGGTAACCTTTGGGCACAAAATCGACTTCAACTATTGAACAACAGATTTGAAAGGAAAAACTGTCGAAGTGCCTCAAGCTTTTTATATAAGCATTTGTATAAAATGTTGTTATGACTTCTGGCATGAATAGACACGTCTTCCTCTTAAAAATCAACTACAAAGCTGGAAAAATGATCAAAATCAGCTATTGCAGAGTTCTGAAATCTGACCAAAGTCATATAACTGGCTGAGAAGTGTTATTCCTGGAGACTACAAACCTTCAGCTAAGGACAGTGAAAAGAGCACTCAACAGTCTGCGGCTGTTTTGTCTGAGACTGTCCTTGTTCTGTTGTCTTAGTGGAACAGGCCATGAAGACTGGCGGCATGGGCAGTTACACTGGCAAATCTTAGTGGGAACTGGAGAGGCCAGGACTCTAGTAGCTTGAGACCAAGGTCGTATTCGGGCAAAGAGCGGGCTGTAGGAGTAGCATGGGGTTAAGAGGATGCTAAAGAAGTTGAGACAGCCGTGGGGACTTGAAAAGCTACCCACACATTCCCGACTTTGAGGAAGGCGTCAGTGTGTGTACAGCAGAGGCCAGGAGACACTAAAACACCCAAACATCCTGGCAAAAGAAACCTGTGTGTATGTGCAGGGGGGCACAATAGAGTCCACTAGAAGCAGCCAGGGAAGCTTCATGATGGCCTGACATTTAGAAACTCTCTCCCTGGGGGAGGGTCTAGCTCAGTGGTAGAGTGTGTGTTTAGCATGCATGAGGTCCTGGCTTCAATCCCCAGGACTTCCATTAAAAAATAAATAAATAAAAATAAACCTAATTACCTTCCCCTCCCAAAAAAAATTTTAAAAAATTTTAAATAAAAATTTAAAAAATAAAAACTGTCTCCAGATCAAACGTTAACCTTGCAACAGAGACCAGAGACTTCACTGGCTAACGGTCTAAGCATATTTTTTGTCAAGATTAAGATGAACCTTAAACTATTCAAAGAGCAATTATCAGTCGTGATCCAGACTTAAAAAGAAAACAACAAAAGACTGAGTAGAGGAATAACCAGGCACATCACAGGGAAGAAACGTTCATAAATTGGTCCCAGCAAGTTGCAAAACAAGTAAAGAAACAAACACAATGACAACACTCAGTGGAAACAGTCAGAATCCAGTGCTGCTAAAATAAATTATAAAAACGTTCATTATTAAGCAAAAACAAATGTTTGAACATGAAAAGAAACAAAGTATAACTAAAACTTAGAAAAAATAAAGGTCCACATGTATTTCTTCTGACTCCCACTAGATGTGCACTGCAGCCAAAACTTCAAGGGAGCGCTCGTGAATACATCCAAAGAGCTAATGGAGATAACATCTAAAGAATTTAAGGAGAATGCAGTGGCTCAACAATAGAGAATCTCAACAAGCATAGACATCATTTTTTAAAAAAGAACCAACTGAAAATTGGTAAAAAGTACAATGGCTAAAATAAATTCTCTAGTTGAGCTTAACAGAAAATTTTAGATGTGAGAAGAAGAATCAGCAACATTGAATTTAAAGTAAAATAAATTACCCAGTCCGAAGAACAAGGAGAAAGATTAAATAAAAATTTGCAAAGCTTTAAAAACCTGAGGGAAAATGTCAAGCACAGTAAACATGAAACTGAGCCACAGGAGAAAGAGAAATAGAAGGGAAAATGCATGAAGAAATAATAACTCAAATTCCTAAATATAATGGGAAACTTAAATCCACAGATTTAAGAAAACAAATAAATCCCAAACAGAATAAAGACAAAGAGTAACATCTGGACACATCAGTCAAACTGTTGAAAACTAAAGAAAAAGAAAACTGTGTTAGCAGCGAGAGATAAATGATCAGTCACACACAACACGCTCAATGGCTGACTTATCACAAGTAACAAGCAAAAAAATCTCTCATTATACTCAAATTGATAACAGAAAAGTACTGCCAACTAAGACTTTCATAACCAGCAAAACTTACCTTCAAAAATGAAGGCAAAATGTAGACAATTTCAGAAATAAAAAGGACTAAAAAAATCTGTCACTACTAGACCTGACTGACAAGAAATACTAAAATAAATCCTTTAGAATGAAAGGAAATAATAGAGTAATTCAAACTGACAGAAAGAAATGCGTGCTGGGACAGTAATTATACGGCTGTATATAAAAGACTATAAATTTATATTCTCTTTCTCCTACTAACCTATTTGAAAGACATAAGATAGTATAAAGCAATAATGATCACACTTTTTGGGGGGCCTTATAACATACAGATATGATACAATTATATTAACACAAAAGGAGTGGAGGACAGGGAGAGATACTGGAGCAAATTTCTACATTTTACCATAACAGAGTTATGGTGGCTCTGAGTTAAGTTGTAACAAGTTAATATACACAGTGTGACCCCTAAAACTTGAGGGCACAAGATTCAACCAACAGAGCAGACCTGGCCCACCACCTGCTTCTTCATTCACGTATGGATGATGACTGTTCTCAAAGTACAACAGCAGAGTTGCAGCAAAGAACATACAGCCTACAGAGTCTAAAATATTTACAAATGGTTCTTTACAGGAAAAAAAAAATCTGCCAACTTTACCAAAAATGAACAATAAAGAAATAATTCAAAATAAAGTGGTAAAATATAAACAGAGAAATTAAAATAGCATACTGAAAATGCTTAGTAGAAGAGGAGGCAGTAAAAGAGCAGAGACACGGAAGAGACAAAAAGCCCCATTGCTAACCCCCGGGCAGGAGGGGCAGGACCCAACCGCCGCAGCCCCGTTCTGGCTTGCTTACAGCAGGCGTAGTTCTGGGAGCACACAAGTGCCTGCAGGTGGCCCCCAAGCAGAGGTGGGGTTGAAATCTGACCTTGTCCCACCAGGCTTTGGTGGGTCTACATCCCTGGTGCCTTTGTGAGCTCAGTGCCTGCAGGTGATCTGAGCCAATTACAAGTATGCAGCTGGGGAAGGCCTGCTGCTGGCTTTGTGGGCTCCGCACGAGGAGGTAGGGCTAGGGATCTGGGCTGGGGATAGGCTGACTCACAGCTCCCATGGTGGGTCCAACTGCTGCTGCAGACACACAAAAACCGTAAGAGAATACTATGAACAATTACATGCCAACAAACTGGACAACACAGAAGAAATGGACAGCCTTCTAGAAACATATAGTTCACCAAAACAGAAATAGATCATTTGAACAGACTGATCACTTGAAGTGAAGTAGAATCTGTAATAAATAAAATAAACTCCCTGAAAACCAAAGCCCAGCACTGGATGGCTTCATGAGGGAACTACACCAGACATACAGAGAGGAACTTACACCAAACCCTTCCCAACAAGCAGAGCAAGAATTAATTATACAGGACTAAGTGAACTGATAAAGGAGGATCGTGGCTTTTTGTTTGGAACGTTGATGGTTCTTTAGTGTTCTATTCTCTGGATATAAGAAAATTCTTTTCTTTTTCTCTTCAGCTATTAATAACTTACAGCAATTTTACAGATACACCATTGTAAACAAGGAGGAAACATTTGTGTTCTCCCTGCCTAATCCTCCAGACTTTGGAAAATCTTTTTAAGGGCTCTTATTTTCATGGCAATGTAATTATTTGCATAAGCTAAATAAGACTCGGTTCTCTTTGTAACAGGACATAATTGGAAACATTGATTATATGCCCCAGGCTTTGACTGGAAGGTCCTCCTCAAGAATGATGTG
This sequence comes from Vicugna pacos, assembly GCF_048564905.1. Lineage (NCBI taxonomy): Eukaryota > Metazoa > Chordata > Mammalia > Artiodactyla > Camelidae > Vicugna > Vicugna pacos. The sequence continues at coordinate 25,730,699 of NC_133015.1, forward strand.
ATAAACCAACCCTAAGGAGCTCAAGTTGACTTTGCGGAGCCAATGCTTACAAAGCTCTCTGGACAAAGTGGGTTGGTAACTGGTGTACAGGATTCCCAACTTCACAGGTGAGTGGAAGGTTACTTCCTGGCAGGCCTGGGCACCCTGAGATATTTGGGGACCTAGAGGGGAAAGGAATTCACTTCAGTCAATAGATATTGCAAGTGAAATCTGTGGTGAGTTCTTGGCCTGGCTTTCTAGACTTGAGACATCTCTTTTAATTTTAGGAAAGCAGACAAAAAAATAATAAAGACTGTGTGGTCAATTACCATTTTTGTTGCACTTATTGTAAATATTCAGGTAAAATCTAATAGATCAGATTTATTTTGTAAACAGAGTCAGAAGGCAGATAACTGTGGAAGAAGTTATGTTTGAGAGGAAAACCATAGAGAATCCTTGTGGTTCCCAGTTCTTCTAGTGCTACAACTCTCCAAAGGGATGTTTCCAGTGTTCGCTCACCTTCCTTAATTGCGGCCACTGAGGACTAGAACCTGAGTGCCCAGGTTTTTACTGGGACTTTCCAGAGAAGCCCTGTGAGCCTCAGCTCCGCTCCAAGCAGCAGCCGCGCCCATCATCCGGGGCCGTGCGCCATCCCCAGGGTGTCCGCTCTGCAGACCGGGAAGCGGGCTGCTTCGCCAGTCCTCACTCCACTGTCTGCAGACAGTTCAGACACCCAACGTCTATACTGGCTACTCTCTGGGTTCAGAAACTGGGTTTCCAACCATTATCTTTGTTTTTCTTTCGTTTCCATAGAAATCGCCCTCACTGAATGCCTGACTGCTTGCAAATATCCTCTGCTACCAAGTCCCAGCAGATGGTCTGCTGGCCCTCAGTGAACAGAAAGCAGCCGAATGAGAACATTGAGTTACGCTGTTCAAGTGGAAGAAGAGCATTTCTTCTTTCCAGCAGCAAGAAGAGGGGCCGACATAGACATTCTCCTTGACCGAGCTCCATTCAGGCTTTTCTGAGCTCTCGGCTCAGCTAGGTCCAAAGCTGGGCTTCTATCTCTGTCCTATGGAGTCCAGTTTTAGTATGAACCCTGCTAAGCCACTTTGGAGAGATTCTGTGCCCTCTGGTCACCCTTTACGGGTGATTAGTTTTCATCCCTCTCCATCCCTCAGGAGATGTCTGATCACCCTGCTCTGCCTTCAGCAAGAATCCTGTCAAGTCAGTTAAGCCAGAACCCCCCACCCCTGATGTTTCCTCTCAGTAATTTTCCACCCTCCAACTCCCCCCCTCAACACCCACAGCCACCCACCCACACACACACACACACATACCCCTCCTTGGGTGTTTATAGTCCATGCAGTATTCGGAACTGAGCCCAGGTCTAAACTGAGATCTCTCTTCTCTTACTGCAACATTCATGATTAAAGTCTGCTTTGCCACTTTAACTACTGTCCAGCTCTGGTTTTTCTTTGACAGAAATTTTGCACCAAGCAGAGAAAAAAGAAAGTAGCCAGGAAGAAATAAAGCATAGAAAATCATACCAGGGATTCACTGTGAGCACCAGGGGAAGAAGTCAGGTGGGGGAAAATGCAGTGGAGGCTTTGAAAGTAGATTTTCTGCTTGTGAAACCGTATATTCTCACTGAAGAGAAAGCAAAGAACATGTGCTCCAGTCCCACTCCCCAGAGAGTACCACTAATGTTACATTGAAGTTTTACTTTCAATATAGTTTCAACACATAATTCTTAGTAATGAATAATTTGGCATAGCATTTTTAATTGTATTTTTCCTGTCAGAAAATATTCTATGGACAATAAGTTTATAATCATGGAATTCTTACTTTAGATAAGACAATTTTTTTAGATTAGGTTAAAGTTCACAACAAAACTGAGAGGAAGGTACAGAGGTTTCATATGTACCCCTGGTCCCTAAACGTGCATAACTTCCTTCAGTATCAACCTCCCCCACTCCAGTGGCACCTCTGTGACCCTGAGGACCCTGCATTGACACATCACAGTCACTCAGAGCCCACAGTCTACATTATGGTGCACTCTTGGTGTACACTCTGTGGGTTTGTACTGATGTACAATGACATGCATGAGTCATTCTGGGTTCACACCAAGGATTTTCCTTGTCCTAAAGTTCCTCTGTGCCCTGCCTATTCCACCACCCACTGGCCACCGCTCATCTTTCATCTGTCGCTGTAGTTTTGTCTTTTCCAGAAGGTCATATAGTTCAAATCACACAGTTTGCAGCCTCTACAGACGGGCTTCCTCCACTTAGTAATGTGTATTTGAAGTCCATGCATGTCCTTCCCTGGCTTAATGGCACATTTCTTTCAGCTGGATACTATTCCACTGTCTGGATGTACCAGTTTATTTATGCCTTCACCTACGAAAACATATCTTGGAGTGGCAATTATGAATAAGGCTGCTTGAAATTTTGTATTTGTAAGAAAAAATACATTTGGTAATTCAGATAACCAAAATATATTTCTCACATATATTTGGCCTTCATCCATGGTTCCTGGCTCACAGCTCCCAAAACTCTTGGAATTTCTTAAGTTTTGACAGTGATAAAGGTGTTTTTGTTATGTGAAATAGGCAAATATGTTAGTGAGGATCTGTTTCTCAGCTGTCTGCTCTGTTCCACTGATCTCTTTGACTGTCCTTTTGCCTGTATGACACTGTCTTGATCACTGTGGCTTTAGAGTAAGCCTCAGACTTGTACAGTGCCTGTCCTTCAACTTCGCTCTTCTCTATCAGCATGCTGTTGGCCATTCTGTGCCTTTTGCGTCTCCATATAAGCTTTAGAATCAGTTTGTCTTCATCCACAATATAGCACCGAGATTTTGACTGAGATTGCATTAAATCTATAATTATGCCGAAAAAATCTAACATCAGTATCTCTTCATTTATTTAGTTCCACTTTGACCTCATTCATCAGAGTTTGGTGTTTTTCTTATATAAATCTTGTACATATTTTGTTAGATTTATACATATTTTTTAAATTTGAGGGTTCTAATATAAATAGCATTGTGTTTTAAATTCAAATTCCACTTGTTCACTGCTGATATACAGGAAATCAATTTACTTTTGTATGCTAAACTTGTATCTTGCAACTCTGCTCTAATCACTATTAGTTTAGAGATTTTTCTGCATGTGTATTCTTTTGGAATTTCAACATAGATAATCATGTTATCTGTGAATAGATAGTTTTATGTCTTCCTTTCCAATTTGTGTACATTTATTTCTTGCCTTATTGCATTAGCTAGAACTTCCAGTATGATGTTGAAAAGGAGTGGTGAGGGGAGGAGCTTCCAAAGAAGGAGGTATCCTTACTTTGACCTTTATCTTAGTGGGAAAACTTCCAGTTTCTCAGCATTAAATATGATGTTTACTATATGGAGGAGTTTGGTAGGTTCTTTTTCATCAAATTGAGGAAGTTTCCATCTCTTTTCCTAGTTTACTGAGAATTTTTATCATAAATGGGTATTAGATTTTGTCAGATATTTTCTGCATCTATCAACATAATTATGTGATTTTTTTTTTCTTTTTAAGCCTATTTTTTGTGGTGGATTACATTAATTGATTTTAAAAAGCTGAACCAGCTTTGTACACCTGGGATTATTTATGTTTATTTATTTATTTATATTTATTCATGATGTATAATTTTTCATACATATTGTTGGATTCACTTTACTAATATTTTGTTAGCATTTGCCATCTACATATTTAAGAGATATTGGTCTGTAGTTTACTTTTCTTATAATGTCTTTTCCTAGTTTTGGTATTAGGGTAACTCTGGCCTAATAAAATGAATTTGAAAGTATATTCTCTACTTCTATTCTCTGAAAAAGACTGTAAAGAATTACCATAATTTCTTCCTCAAATGTTGGTAGAACTCACCTGTGAGCCCATCTGGGCCTGGTGCCTTCTGCTTTGGAAGGTTATTGACTAGTTATTCCATCTCTTTAAAAGATGTAATTCTACACAGATTGTCTCTTTCTCCCTGGGTCACAGAGTTACCTTCACTGGTGTGCTCGTTAGTGTTGAGGTAAGTGTTTAACAAGTAGCTCTCTGGAAAAGAAAAGCCCTGATTTGCATCAGTTTAAGATTTTTGTTATGTAAATACTCCCACTCTGGCCCATTGCAAGCTGTCAACATGAAGTCACTGAATGCAGATTTGGGAAGAAATGCACAAAATAGGTTCTTATGAGAGGACATAAGTCACCTCAAGCACATTGCTGAATTTATTTTCAATTGCATGGCTAGACCAGACCTTGTTTCATCTTTCCTCTTAGTTATTTACTTACTTAGTTAATTCCCATATATTTTCCTTTATAAATAAATTCTGTCACTCTAGTATCTAGTCCTGAAAAAAGAACACTGGATAAAACTTATGAGGGAGTCATGACAGTTATCAATGATCTGGAGAATAACTGAATTTTAAACCGTGGGTAAGATAAGATTTTTGCTTGCCTTTGTATTTTGTCAAGAACTGCAATGACAAGGTTGCACACCATCATTTATCATCAATACCACTGCTTTCTCCCCTCGCTAGTTTGCTTGTTATGTTTCTGGCTGCGTTTTGAGTTTGCCTTTTATCTCTGTGGGTCTCCTGGTGCATATGTACATAATTAAAATTTTTTTCTCCTGTTAATCTGTCTTATATTCCAGGGGATTCCCAATCAATAACCAAGAATTATTCTTCCTTCTACAAAGTTCAGGCCATGCTCACTGAGAATTTTGGCATGCCTGAAAGATGACCATAACGAGTATCCTCAGGCATTTCTCATGCCAAACACCTTGGAAACAATTTTTCACTCAAGAAAGTGGGGCAATTTTTCACTCAGGAAAGTGGCTGATGTAGAACTGATGTAGTTCACAATGCTGATGCAAAGAAGCAAGTACCAGCCAGGTGGCAAGCAAAGCTACAATTAGAGGTGATACTGTAGGTAGATAACCTGCCTGAAAATAATTCTCGACGAATGTAAAGCAAAACTTCCAGAACCCCTCTCCAGCCACACCCACTAATCCCACTGAGATTGTAGTTAGAATTGCATCACTCCTGTAACTTGAGAAGACTGGAAATTCTGCCCTGTGGGCAGTTTATCACGGAAGATGATTGATGGTCTCCATTCCTTCCCATCTTTTATGCCCTTCAGGAAAGTTCAGTGCTTTTTCCATATGGAACCCTCAAATTTATTGACAAATTTTCCTAGGTATTTTGTTTGATTTCTGTTGTGTCTGACATGTTTGGGTGTGCTTGGACAGAATATGTAGTAAGATGATTAGAAACTCTTAGTGGGATCTTTGGGGAATATCTGATTCATCTAAAAGATTCCTGCAGTCATTCACGCAGCAACCACTGATTAGAGTCTGCCCTGTGACGAGCCCTCTCAGGCTCAGTGCCCAAGTACTGGAGACAGAGGACGGGTCTCACATACCATGGTTCAAGGTCTCCTGGGAAAGACTGGGAACAAGCAAACACCTGTGCATTCTGAAGACATCAGGCCAAAGATGTCAAAATCACGGTGGGAATTCTCAAATTTGGACAGAAAGAGAAGGTTGGTCAATGGCACACTTTCATCTAACGAAGATAATACATGAGTTAAGATGGTGGAAATAAATTTTGAAAAGTCAAAAGAAAACAAATGACGCATTGCTAAAGGGAAGACCAAAAATGTTTAACAAATTTCAAGAACCGGAAGGTAGTTCAGGAAACAGATTAATTTCACCTTGAGCTAAGTAAACAAGCCCATTTGAAATAAAATTTTGCATCAGAAATGGAAAGACTTGGGACAACCATATGGCCTGCATGCATTTCAACTAATCTTACTTTCTTAATGGCTTAAAGGTAAATTTAAAGTTAAATTAGGTTCAGAACACAATTGGAAGTTAAATGGTGTGTAAATTAATAGCTCAACTTTTAAAGGAATAGCACTAGTTTGGATTTGGAAATAAGCTGGTGAAGAACCACACATGTGCAAAATAAGAATGTTTTCTACTTTGTAAAACTTCATTAAAATTGCTTGCACGGAAACATAACAAGCAAAGTAATGAGGGAGAAAGCAGCAAGGCTAAGGGTACAGAGCGCAGAACGCTAACGTTTTGGGGGAGGGGCACATTCAGAACAATCAGAAGTAAGATGGATGCGGCTGACAGCAGAGTGGTTTACAGGTCTTCAAAAAAGACAATGAAAAAGCACTGGTGCAAGAAAAAGGAATGGTTGGTGGTATTTATCGCAGGCATTCACTGTTACGATCAAATTCATTGTCCAGTTCTTTCCAGGGGCGTTTTCTACTCAAGGGTGCCACATTTTCTTTTATGCTTTTTTTTCCGTTCAAGGATTTTCCAATAAATTGTCAGCAGGTGCTCAAGACCACTAGTGACTAGGTGGTCGGGCAGGCACAACAGTGTGAGTCCACATCTGAGGTGGGCTGCCTGTCAGGACACACACAGGCCTGCAGTCAGAATACTTTCACTTTATATCTTATTGTCTTAACCGCTGCAGCTAAAGCAGTGGCTCTTTATCCTTCACTAGAACTTCAAAGCACAAGGAAATAGAAGTACGGACTCACACGTTTTTACTTCAAGTCTGCACTCCTTTGTGTCTGAGAACATTTTTATTGCTATAGCATAGATGTAAACGACAAACTAATGAAAAAAGCAGAGGGGATAAAAGGAAGAGATTCAATTAGTGATGTTCAAGTTGTCATACTGTTACTATACATAGTATCATTCCCTTACTTCTGAAAGTTTTTTCTGAGTTAAAAAATATCCCAGAAAATAAAGAGCCAGTATGATGTGGGGTTATCAAGCTGAGAAGTAATAAGACAAACGACTCCACAGACCTGTTCCTCTAGCTGAAGCATCTGAGACGGACAACCGCACCTCGGACAGGGCGTGTGTGTGTGTGTGTGTGTGTTGTTCTCATGCACTCCCTCATCTGGAATTATTTCCCACATTGGTTAAACAGCAAGTTTCTGCATTTCAGCTCATGTGTAATTAAACCACCAGGGAACATGGAGCAAAATGTGCAACAGTCTATTAACCCAACAGTCAGACATTCTGCAATGATTCTGAACATGTCTGCATTTCCCAGGACAAACTTTTTAAAAAGGATTTTACAGTATGCTATAAAATGCACTAAAAGAAAAACATGATTGAGTCATACATTTTTCTTAAGGGTTGTATGTAATTAGAACCTGTTATTTTTGATAAATCATAACCAGAGAAAATGCTCAGCAAATCAGTTTCAGTAAACTGGACTCCAAATTAAATTGCCATTTTATTTCTTCAGTTTATTTGTTCATCTTTTTATTTGTTCATTTATTTGCCTCTAGATTTCTTAATGTAAAATTATAATTGCTTTTATTCTCAAAACAGTTTAAAACAACAATAAAAGCACAATGTTTAATATCAACTTCTTCCTGAAATTAGTGGGAGAAGACTTTTCTTTAGTTACAGAAAACACAGTATCTCAAATTACTTTTATTTATAATATTTCATAAGATATGCAACACAGTTCAATTCCTTTATTTGAAAACCACTGCCAGTATGCAGAGTTAATTGTTTATTGAATCAGGATAGTTTAGTAAATATTTGAAGGCTAATAACCTAAAACCTAAGCCTTACAAAATTTTTACAAATATATTTATCACTTTCTAGTTCTTCTTACATTTGTTTGTTCTAAAAACATTTATGGAACAATTACTATGTGCTCACACTGTCCTAGGCACTCAGGATCACAGGAGGTCCATATTCTAACACACCAGTAAGAGGGAAATAGTAAGTCACTCCATGAGATTTATGATGCCGTAAAGACAGGAGAATGTGGTGATGTGGACAAGCCTGCCTAAGGATGGAGTATTTTATTTTTACTTTATTTTTTCAAGGCATTTTCACTTGTTTTTAAATTGATAGTTACTATACAATATTATATAAGCTTCAGGTATAAAACAGAGTGACTCACAAGTTTGAAGACTGCATTCCATTCACAGTTACTATAAAATACTGGTTACCTTCCCTGTGCTGTCCATTACATCCTCATAGCTGATTTCATACAGAGTGGTTTACCCCTCTGACGCTCCTACCCCCGTTTTGTCCCTCCCACCCCAATGCTGACCACCGGTTCATCTGTAAGCCTGCCTGTTTTGTGTTACATTTGCTTATTTGTTGTATTTTTCAGATTCTGCACATAGGTGATATGGTAAGTATCTGTCTTTCTCTCTCTGACTTATTTCCCTGAGCACAAAGCTCCCCCAGTCCATGGGGATGGAGGGTCAGAGCAGCTCCCTGAGGCATGTCCAGGGAACTAGAATCAAGGTGATTTTAAGGAACCAGCAGGCGAAGACCTGGCCAGGGTGCTGCAGGCAGTGAAACAGAGTCAGGAGTGGCTCTGATGTGGGGATGGGCCGGAAGTGGCCAAGGAGCAGGCAGGAGAGCAGGAAGGGAGGTGAGTGACCAGGGGAAGCCTGAGGGCACTCGGACCAGAGGGGTGGGAGGGAGGGAGGTGGATTTAGGTGTCACCCAAGAGGAGGGGGTGGAGCGTCCCAACCGAGAGGAGGAAGGGAAAGAAGGAGGGACGCATCACACGGGACAGCTGAGTCAGGCACCTAGGACCCTGGGCTGATGCCACTTCCAGGGGCTAAGGAGGCAGGGACTTGCTCTAAGTGTGAGGCGGGGCATCATGGGTTCCGTCATAGTCCTGCCCTCCTTGGTGATGCTGAGCAGTCACTGCAAGTGGTAACGTTACTGCACACTCAGTGTGGGCCAGGCACCATCCAAGTCGCGTTACGTGTGTTTTCACTTTACCTTCTCACACTGTCATGCTCATCCTGTGTGAGGCACCGTCATTGGCCCCATCTCAGAAACGGGAGGACAGAGTCATGGAAAGCCTCCTACCTTGCGCAGAGGTGTTAGATCGGGTTTGAACCCCAGCAGTCAGACTCAAGCCTGTGCCCCCAACCCCTGTGCTGCAGTGCAGGCTCAGGGAGGGGAACCGGCCCCGTGGTGCTGCGTGTGGGGACCACCAGCACCTGGCATGCATTTTCAGCATTTGAACCTACAATGAAGTTCATCCTTAAGACATAAAAATGAGATTAGCTTTGATCCTGTTAAACTATTAAGTTATTAAATATTCAAAATCTGAGGAAAGAGAAGCAGTGACGCCCAGAAGTCAGGGCTGTACACGATAACGTGGCCTGATAGAAACCATCTCCACACACCAGGACTGTGTCGCCCGGGAGGGCTTGGTCACAGACCTGGAGGGGCCACAGTTAACACGCAGGGCCTCCCAGGGACATGACTGGTGACTCCGGTCCCACTGGCCACTGGCAAGACGGTTAGAGCACCTGGATCCCACGGCAGCACTGTTCTCAGTCTGTGCACTGAAGCCATTCTGACATTTGATTATCTAATTCACTTCCTTGGTGTTTCTCTCTTCATGCATTCACTCATTATTATGTGTCTGCTGACAGGAGACACAGAGCGGTGGACTCTCATTGTTAACGCACCAATGTGCGGCCATGCAGCTATTCTCGATCCTTTGGAAATCCTCAGCATTTCCATCTGCTCTTTTAATACAACCATCTCCCAAATCTGGTTACTGTAGGCCAACTTTATTTATAAAGCACAACCCCTCTTACTTTGCTGATAGAATTGGGTATCTGAGATTAAAGATCTGAGCACCAGCTCCAGACTAGGACATATTCGCAAACTTGATGCCTTGAAGAATGTCTGACAGTCTTCTTTGATGTCACCGTGGGGCTGAACACCAGCATGCATATCTAAAGCACCTTGCAAATTCACCTGCTTTGACAAGACGATTAAATTTAAGTCTGCAGCCATCAGATTGTTAATACATCTGTGGTTAGGTAATGTTTCATGTATCTAATCTCCAGTTCCTGTACATTTGATACAATTTAGGACAAATATTCATATATTACATATGCAAACAATATAAGGAATGTGCAGAATATATAAAGTATGTGCAAACTTCGTTCACATTTGTGTTATGTAAATTTATGTATTAAATCAATATTTGTGGGCAAACCACTTTTCAAAGTTCTCAGAATTTAATACTGAATAAGAAAATACAAATCCCAGTTAAGATAAATCAAAGTTCGCTGACTATAAGGGACTCCCTTCAAATTAAAAGACACAAGTAGGTCGAAAGTAAAAGAAGGGGAAAAGACACAACATGCAAACAGCAATAAAGCAAAACCGCTATTAGATAAAATAAATTTCGAAACAAAGAAACTTTCTAGAGACAGAAGGGGACATAACATGATGATAAAAGGGTCAACCTAGCAGTAAGACGTCACAATCTTAAATGCGTATGCATCAAGCAACGGAACCACAAAATGCACAAAGCAAAACTGACAGACCTGAAAGAAAAAGGAGACAAACCCACATCAGTGGGACATTTCTGTGCCTAGTATTCTCTGCATAGAAGTGATCATGAAACCGGAGCCACAGCCCTGAGAGGTGGCGTTCCTGGGCCACCCACGCCATGAAAGGACTTCGCCAGGAGCTGCTGAGCCACAAACACAGGGGGGCGGGGTACACCTCAGCTCACACGTGCTCACAGTCTCGACAGGAGGAGGGACTTCATGCTCACCCCTGCCTCGTGTGCATGATGGTGAGACATCAGCCTGCTTTATGTGCTTAATCCCCAAGCATCTTGCAGGGAGACATCCTCTGCACCTTACAGACGCAGACACTGACACGTGAGGAGGTTATATAATTTGCCCGGATATGTACCAGACCTTTCTTGATCTTAGCTCTAATTTTAGTGCCCACACACTTTCTGCTGCACTGTAGCATTTCATGTGAAGTTAGAAAGATTTAAAAAAGAACTCAGAATTCAAAAGGGGGAAAAAGAGGTAAAAACACGTACAGGCTTAGCCAAGACATACATCTCAACAAGACGTCATCCCCTAAGCCTGTTTCACTGTCACGCGCTTCACTGCCACTGCCACAGCCACGCATTTCCATGTATGAGCTGAACTTGTTTTTGACAGCTACCCTGAGACTCAGCATGGTCCTCTGACCATGCGACAAAAGATGAATGCACCTGTCAAAGTAACCTATTCCTGCCTAGGAGAGCACCACATCTGAGTAAAACATTTCCTCCCTCAAAAAGAAAGGAAAGAAAGAAAAGAAGGAGGAAGGAAGGGAGGGAGGAGAGAGGAGGAGAGAAGAGAAGGAAAGAGGGAAGGAGGAGGAAAAGCTATCCAAGTAATCAATTTCTTAGTAACAACCACAATTCTAAACTTTTTCTCTAATTTTTGTTTTGCTGAATCACGACAGAAGTGCATGATGAAATACACCTTTCTGCCCCATGTCCTGTGACAATAACACGTTTGAGATAACAGGGTACTAATTAGGTTACAGCTCAAACTGCACTACAGGCTCGGGGAGAGTTTGTCTGCTTGCTGGTTTACCTGCAATAAAACGTGTCTGTCCTTGACGCTGACACGTGTGGCCCACTGCATGACGGTTTCTGTCACCCCCACTGCCTCCAGGAGCCACTCACTCAGTGGTTCCTTCCAACGTGATGCTGGAAGGTGAAACTTGGTAACAATCGCTAGCACTGACTGAGACCCTGTGCCGACAGTGTCCTCAGGACTTTTCTATAGGAAGCCGTGCAAAACCCAGGAAGAAGGGCCTGTAATGACCACCCCTTTGACTGCTTGCACTGGGAGCCCGCCTTACATGGTCTGCAAACAGATCTGAACCCAAGCTGCGAGGCTGCAGGGCCTGCAAATTTAAGCACTAGCCTTTTTATTTTGAAAGACAGTTCCCACCTCTGACAGCTCTTCTCCACGGCTTCTCTGCCAGGTCGCATGGGTGGCCCGAAAGTTTGAAAACCTGTAAGAGATAAGTTTCCATAGTGACGGGAGGAGGAAACAGAGGAGCCTCAACGAAAGGGCTGGTTCTCTTTCAGACAAAAGCGCCTAAGGCCAGGCCTGGGCCTGACTTCTCAGCTTCGTCCTTGAGGGCGGAGCTCAGCACCTCACGCGCAGAGCAGAGCTGGCACACGGCCTTTCACTCACCTGCTCTAACGAGGCCCTTATTCACTCCTAAGGACAGAGAACCCTTAGATTAAAGTGGGAGCAGCCGGGACCGAAAAAGTCAGGAGGCCGACAGAGATCCACACCTTACCTACTGTGAAGTCAAGCAACCTGAGGCTACTTTCAAAGACAATTTGACAACCCAAAATGCATGTGAAGGAAAGCGGTGACTCATTTACTCCTCCCCCTAAAGCCCTTGAAAACAGAAAGGAACTGCCTGGCAGGGTGCATTATACATCATTTTCAATAAAAATGGTAAAATATATTTTCTAAGGAAATCAGGGACAGTCAAATCTATTAAAACATATTTTAGAAAGTTACAGAATAGACTGAGGTTCTTGTCTCTCTGCTTCTTGTTTAGAATTAGCGCCGGTTTTCCTACATGACAGAAAAGGGCTGGACCGTGCATCGTGACACGCCCCAGGGACGCCCTTTCCGCAGCCTGCCTGAGGGGAGAGGTGCCTTGAGCAGAGGTGGGGGAGGGGAGGATGGGCTCCTAAACTGCCCGATGGGCAGCTGGGCAGCTTCCTCCTCCTCTCCGTCCTGTGAGGTGTGCCCGTGCCTGGGGGGGGGGGGGCTCGGGGTGTCAGTAAACCTGCCCGCACAGGGGCGACACCTGTTTTCCTCCCAGTCCCCCTATCCAGCGTTCTAGAGCCTCCTGGCGCGCACTCTTCACTGTAAGACAGGGAGGAACAGAGAAACAAGAGCATTAACAGGTTTTCCAAAGTGTATTGAAGGCCCAAAAGGTGTCTTTCAGCTGGCATTCGATTCATTTATTCAAACATATCTACTGAGTGTGAGATATTTTCAAAGCAAGCTATGATGAAACAGGAGTGAGTCCCGCTCGCCCACACACGACATGTACAGTGGATGGGGGCCCGGAACATGTCAGCACAGTAAAGCTCTAAGGGGGTGAGCAAGGACAGGGACCCGGCTGAGGAAGGTCAGGGGATGAGTCTCAGAGGCAGAGCTGCCCCAAAGCTCCCGACTGGTTGGCAGGAGTCAGCCAGCTGGGGCAAGGAAGGAGGGCCCCAATATGGGGGAGAGAGTCTGAGTCACAGGCATGCTCGGGATGACAGAGGACCGCAGCCCACTCGAGGGCTTTGAGAAGATCTGCCCCTTGTGGAGGTTCAGGAGTGAGGAGTGAGAGAAGTTAACGCAACGGAGTGGGGAGGGCGGGCAGGGCAGGCTGGACGCTGCCCTGAGAAGTAGAAGACACTGAGCAAGGCTTAATGAGAATGCACATTCTGGCAACAGTGTGGGAGATGATTCTAGGGGGACAAAGTGAGAACCAGCTTAACGAGTTTGTTCAGCAACCCAGCAATAAGAAGGTGGTGGCTGGGGCGAGGGTGGGGGCAGTGGGTTAGGGGAGAATCTGAGACACGCGGCCTCTTTAGAAGTCAGGTGCGCAGAGCTGGGTGATGGATTCTGCTCGTGTGCAGTTGTGACTGTATTTGCTGTTAGATCTAGGTATTTATATTATACTTTATTTTACATATTTAGTATTTAACAGCCTATAGATCAAACAATATATTATTTTGTTTATGTTTTACATTAATTACATAGTTATTCTATATCTATTTTTATATATTATTTATAGATACATATAGCAATTTTCTCTCTCATACAACTACATTTAACTACTTGCACAGATTAAACACATGCAAAAATGACCCATCTGAGGAACTGTGTAACATCTCTGAGAAAACTTCCCTGAAATCTGCAGATAAAACTGACCACTCCATATTCTGTGCCTCACTATGTCACATAAATAGTTCTTTTACTGGGCCTAAATCATTTTGTGTTACAGATGTTCCTGTGTGGGTTATCTATCGTCTCCCTCTAAACTGTAAATTCGTTGAGAACAGAAATTTGTTTTCTCTTTATTTGTTCATTGTGCAACACACAATGAAATAAACATATATGCAATAAACATTTACTTAACATTGATTACTCTTTGGAAAATACTTGCATCCCAGAAATGTCTTCTGGAGAACAAATTATAGTTCTGTGTATCTTCCAAGTTTATAATTACATAGCAAGTTTACATTTTAAAAAATAGGATTAGGATTAGGAATTCTTGAGACTTTGACAAACTTGGAAAATAAGAAGATGAATCAGAAAACAGTTCTCACACTCAGGAAAACTGTATTTTCCATAGAAGCAATAAGGTACATAACAAATAATAGATAGATTCCAGATAGAAAGTAGCAAGGTGCAAGGAAACTTAAAACATTAAGAACACAAATTAAATCTACACACCACACACTAAACACACATACACACACACATGCACACCCATTCAGGAGAAACATTTGTGCATTTATTCACTTAACAAATACTGAAGCATTGTCAATTCATGTGACAGAGTTCGTATCTTCAAGAAGCGTAACTGACACTGTGAGACTCAGATACCAACAGCACAATGTAAAGAAGAGAAACACAGGCCAGTGCTGTTGGAGGAAAGCCTAGTTGGCAACTGTCATTTATAACAATGCTAAACTAGTTCTAAGTCAGAAAGAAAATATTAAGGGCAAACATACACAAATACCAGGTTTATTATGTTGCTGGTATTTACCTAATTAATGTTGAAGAATATAAGACAAATGTTACAAAAACAGAACTAATTAATTACCTGAAAAAGCTAGTATTTCATCATTTTCATTTTTTTTTCTAAGTTAGGAGTCAACATTTTGGACTTTAAGACATAGTACTGGAAATAAATAGAATAAACTTAAAAATCTAAGTATTTAAATTAGTGACTATTTTGAAAGGAGAAAAGAAAGTAAACAAAGTACACTAAAACAGATGAACACGCTTAGAGATAAAGCAGGTGCAGGCAAAGCCGCACGCAAGTATCGTGGTCTCTCCTGTCCTGAATTTCCCTATGTGGCCAGCAGGGGTCGACCAGAGGGCAGGAAGTCAGGGTTCTCATGTCACACCTGCAGCTGTTAAAGTCTGAGTCCTGGACATTTCATTTTCTTTCTCTCTCTCTCTCTCTCTCTCTCTCTCTCGATATAATTATCTTCAAGGCTTCAAATTTTTCTCAATCCCAATACTTTTGGATCTTTTTTAACCTGTCAGTCTTGAGAAAGATAATCTAAAATTCAGAGAAGTTAAAGAATGTGCATGAAGCTTCTTAGCTGTTTGTTTAGGGAAATTATTCTCTCTGGTAAGTAAAAGAATGTATCTGTAGTGTCCTCACCCGTGAACGCCAACATTAAAGGAATTACTTCTCCCATAAGTTTGCCACAAGAAACATACTAACTCTTCTGATCATGTGACTACAACAGCTTTTTATGATTACCTAGTATCTTTTAATTTTGAATCTTTCCTAAGGTCCAGCCTTTATCCCTCACATTGTACATAAAATCAATTTTTTTTAATTTTGAAACTCATAATTTTAAAGTGGTGCTGCATACAGATAAATGATAGTATTTAGGCTTTACCCTGAACTAAAAATTATGTCATTTTTAGCCTTTTATCATATATTTTAGCAACATCTAACATTCCTCAAAACTAAAATGTAAGTAAAAACCTGGAATTTAGGACATTCAAGAAAAGTCACTTATCCTCATAACATAATGACACTTTAAATTTGGGGGTAACAGTAAAGTCTAACTAGAACAAAATTAACATGGAAGAGTAATCTTCAAATCATTACAATAAGCTAATAATTTGACAATGAAGCAGCAGCAACTTCCACTAGGTAAAAGTAGAAGCAGGATAAACTGTAACACACTGAAAGTACTCGGTATGTGGAAAAGTGGAAAAAATGCAAAATTGAACTATTACTTATTTGTTTAAATAACACACATCTGCAAATATCATGGAAATGCTGCAATTACTTATCTTTACTTTCTGTGTGGGAATAGGATTTTACTTTTTGATTTACGTAACTGAATTCAGTTTAATGAATGATTATTCTTGGTTCAAGTCTTGGTAGTATTTATATTCACTTTAGAACTATGTTGGCCTATATGGTTATAAATTTCAGAAGAACATTTTTAAATCAGGTAAATTCCATTTGATAAATAGAAGTTAAATACCAGAGAAAGGATGTAATATCTTTGTTTGCAATTGCCCTTCAAAACTCATGAACCTGCAGCTGTAGGTAATTTTTGGGAAGAATACCAGGTAGAGAGGCAGAAATAGGGATGTGGGCAGAGGAACAAGAAAGCAGATCAAAGAGAACAGCCGTCATACTAACAGAATCGAGGATTTGAGGATAGGAGGCCCTTGGAAATACTCTAATTTACGGTACTGAAAAATCCAGCCCCAGCACCAAATCTAGTCTGCCACCTATTTTCTATGGTCCGTGAGCTAAGAAAGATTTTTATACTTGAAAGATTTTTTTAGGTTTAAAAGAGAATAATATTTTATGAAAAGTGAAAGTTACATAAAATTCATATTTCAGAGTCGATAAACAGTTTCCTTGGATCACAGGTACAGGGTCACTTGACGTATTGTCTATAGCTGCTTCCTTTCTAAAATGACAGGGCTGGGCCATTGCAACAGACACCACACAGTCCCTCAAAACCTCTACCCTCGTTACTCTCTAGTGCATCCCAGAAAAGTTTGCTAACCTCTGATGCAGCTGAATTCTTCTTTACACAAAAAGGAAGTTTTCAAGCTTTGGTCACCTGTCCAAGGTCCTGAAAACTGTTTCCAGCAGAGCTAGAATCAGAGCCCAAATACCCTGACTGCCTGTGGGACCCTTCCACTGTGCAGCACTACCTCCCTTCAGCACTCTTGTCCTAACAGAGCCACATGCCTACAGGACTTAGCACCTGATGGAAGCTCAGAAGCTTGGCAATTACCCAGTATTTATCCTACTATATGACAGTCATTTTGTGAGGCAAGATACTTCGATAATTTGATCATTACAGCACACAAACTTGCTCCCAGACTATCATTCCATATATGTATCATATCTGTATATTAATCAATATAGTGTCTCCTATACTTTAGACACCATTGCAAGTGCTTTGTAAACATCATCTCAGTTAATCTACTTAACATAATGCATACTCAACTTCATGATTAGATACGTCTGACTCCACGTTATGTCCCAAGCAATGAACTTGATTTAAATGTGCATATTATTTTTCTCCTAATTGTGAACTGACCTCTGCAGGACAGAAGGAGAGAAGGTCCTTCTCTTCTTTCACCTGCCCTTAGATTGTAAATTATGATTTTTTAAAATCTTTTCCCAGTGGGTAGCAGTATGGAGGCAGATATTAGAATGACAGAAGAGTTCTTTTGTGACTGGTGTTATCATAAGATGATTCATCTTTCTCTAGACCCGGAGATGTTAAATGCTCATTAATTCCCTGGTGGTTCTTCAAAGACCCTCACTGGCAGCACCTGTCTAGACTTACTAGGACATGGGCAGTGCACCTCTCTCAGGATGCCAGCTTGCCCCTCAAACCATGTTGCTGTTTTTGGGGTGTGTGCAGTGTCCCCAGGTTGTAGTCTTATCAGTCTATGAGAAGTACTCCCTGACAAACTGGGATTACAAGTTGCTCCCAAACCACCTTAAATATGCCGCTGGAAGAGGAACCACCACTGTCCCATCTTCTAGACTATCTGGGCATGAGACAGACACCTGCCCACTATATTCCTTTAGTTGCCAGGGCACGTGGTCAACTTAGAAGTCATTCTGTTGAGACCACTCACACTAGCCTGAGGGCAAAGGAACCCACAGTTCACTTCAGTAGCTCTGCCCAAAGACATCCCCTGCACAAATTATTTTATTGATCTTTTACAAGATCAATGTGAGTAAGGTACCAGGAATAGTTTTCAGTTATTTCTTCTTAAAATTTTTATCTTGGCAATGTTGGTATGTCATTTATATTACACATTTATGCCTTAATCAAAAATTCTAGTTTAACTTCCTGCTACACAAGATATAATTTCAGAAGCCTCTGGAGTCTCTGTAAGTGGACACTATCTGTCAAGATCATTCTCAATGCTTATAAAAATTAAGACTCCTGGCTTCACTCCATACTTGCTAATATAGCATCTGCTGATAATGCAAAATGTAGGTTTTAACAAGCTCTTTCTGAATGATTATTTTGCATATTAACATTTGAAAAAGTGCAAAAAAATTGTGCTATCTTCATTCTTTTAGGGTAGGAGGGAGGAAAATAATAGAATGGAAGAGAAGAAAGAAAGGAAAATGAATGAAAATAAAGCCAATAATCTTTGGTTTTTAAAATAAGCATATATTATCTAATTCATTTCTATAAAACACTTGTTTTAGTTTATCTCTAAAATACTATAATTGGGGTTTGAAATGAAAACAGACACATTGCTAACAGCAGAGGTAATGCAAGTTTCCAATTTCTTAATTCTGCTGTATTCACGTTTGGTTCTTTTAGAATATGCATGACCCTCACAAAAATGAGTAAGAAATTAAATTATTTTCATCAGTTCCATAAATAATGAAGCTTTAATATGATTCTTTATTCTCTAAAGCCTAGTTATTAGTTGAAATTACATGGGTCTTCAGATAAGGGATAAAATGTCACATATCAGGGAAATTATATTTTATCACAAGGAGTTAGGGACTGATGCCAGAGGGGCCTCTTTCAGAGAAGAACTATTATGAAGTTCTAGAATTTTTATTGCTTTCTTTAAAAATATAAAATGCATCTGTTTAGTTCAAGCACTTACTAAGTTTTGGAATTTTTTTTCCAAGAAAGCTTCAAATAGCTTCTTGTAATTTTGATAAACATAAATCTCTTACATACAGTCTTCCAACATTAATCTCAGTATTGAAATCCTGAACTATCTAGGAATGACATCACTGAGCTTTCAATCTAGTCCAGGGAAAACTTCTATTAATTAAATGACCAAAAAACATACGATCGACACGGCGATAGAAGGTATTTATCATGCTGTAGTAACAAAAACCAGAAAGATCTAAACTTGTCTAGAAACAGGGACGACTTTCCTAATGAAGTGGGATTTAAGCAGAAGGCTGGAGGATGGACACAGTGATGGTAGAGGAGGGATGAGCGCCAAGGGCCTGGGCGAAGGGCAAGGACGAGGAAGAACATGGAGCCTGAGGGGCGCTCAGGCCCAGTTGCAGCGTGGAGGGCACAAGAGACACCAGCAAGAGGAGGTCCGGGAAGGGCGACTGGTCAAAACAGGGGAAATCCTAAGTATTAGCTTACCAGGGTCTTGCCATAACAATGAGCCACAGACTGGGGGACACAAACAACAGATGTTTATTTCTCACAGTTCTGGGGGCTGGAAGTCCACGATCAAGGCATCAGCAAGGTGGGTTTCTTCTAAGATCTTGCTCTGCCCTTCAGATGACCTTCTTCCCGCTGTGCCCTCCTACTGCCCTCTGTCCACAGCGGTGTGTGTGTCTGTCCCAGTTCTTCTTACAGAGACAACACACATATTGGATTAGGGCCCCTCCTGATGACCTCATTTTGAGTTAATTACCTCTAAAAAGCCCCTATCTCTAAACGGTCACCTCTGAGGTATTAGGCATAGAGCTTGAATTTTCAGAGGACACATGAACCATCATGAGCGTTTGAACTTTAACAAGTGGAAAACGGGCATAACTGAAGGTTTATAAGTCAATAGAGTTGTGGCCTTCATTTATTTTTGAAAGTTCTTTCAACAAGCCACGTGAAGCGTAGTTGGGAAGGAGTAAGACTGGTGACACATTCACGGTCACCCAGGGGAGAGAGAACCAGGGGGAGATGGGTGCTGGAGGGGCCACCTGAGCTTGGAGAAATGGGAATGGATCCCAGAGAGAGGTCAGTGTAATATTATACTTCATTGTTATGTACCAAGGACAAAGAAAATTGAGGATTAGAGATATTATCTCATGTACAGATGCTAATGACAAAGAACTAGAAGAAGAGAAAAGACTGAAAATACAAGACAATGCAGAGATATTCAGAAGTATGACAGCGATGAGGCAGGGTCCCATGCGGCTCTGAAGCTGACAGCCACCTCTGCTGGGGGCAGAAGCCCCTCTTGCAGGAGAGAATGGTGACTGATATTTTTGTCTTTGTACTTGGCCAAACTCATTAGAAGGGAAAATCAGCTCCCATTGTTTAGCAAAGAAAGCTTTTCAAGTACTAAATCCAGGAATGAATTCTGTAGCAGGCAGGCATGAGTCAGAGTGAGGGGCTACTGCTTTTCATTTGGAACAAAAATGTGGCTCTGTACGTAGTCCCTTAACTTCCCTGCTGCTGGAATAAAAGAAGTTGTAACTTATAAAAGGAGTATTAATGTTTTAAATTGCATTAATACAATAATGATGGTTTGAAAGGGAAAAAACACACCTTGACCTTAAACCTTCTACTGAGCTCGTCCCTTTTAAACCCAAACCAATGTCTATTTTTCACAATGACTACGGTTCTCACTTCTGCCTCTTATCTCTGAGCTTCGCAATGACTTTCTGATTTATTTACCCTCACCAGAAACCTTGAGTTTTGAAGGTCACAGCTTAACATTAATCTTATAATATAACGTTTAAATCCTTTAGCAATGTTTTTTGTTAATTTCTTATATATGTTTTACTATGAAAATTTTATAATAATATAATTTTATAATAACTTTTCAAAATAAAGCATATATAATAAAATGAATAAATTTTAAAAAGCTACATACAATTAGAATAATGGAATGACCCAGCCAATACCCACCATCCAAGTCCAAAGGCATCAACACTGTTCTATCATCCTCCACCCCTTTATTTTTTTGCTGAATTTTAAGCAAAGCAATTCTTTAATACCATTTTCTTTCAACTGTCAACATGTTTAACAGAAAAGGAAATTTTAAACAACAAAAATATCATGAAAACCCCTAATAACATTGGTAACAACTGCTAAATACCATCTAATACTCAATTCATTTTGAAGTTTTCCCTAAAAGTCTTGTTTTTGGTCATTGTTTTGTTTAAATCAGTGGCTAAACAAGGTCCATATTTGCATTCATTTGCTTTTTCTCTTGAGTTTATTTCATCTGTAACTGTCTCTGCTTTCTCTCCCATGCTGTTTATTAGCCCAGGAAGCAGCATTGCTCACATTCTAAATTTGCCTGATTGCTTCCTTATAAATACTTATTAATCCCTGGATTAACTTAGTCATAAGTTCCTCTTCTTGGATAAATTTAAAATTTTGTAAGTAAGTGGATTCCCAGTGACCATTAACAAACTTAGACCTCTAGTGTGATTACCTAGACTAATCATAGGTGCCCAGTAAGACAATGAGTGTCCAACAATGGGACAGAAAAGTGTTCTGATAAGTCTCATAGTGAAAACAAGGTGTGCCCCCCTTATTTCTAATGATACGTGACAAATACTCTACATTCTAACAAAACCAAATACGTGGAGCTGAACGTGATGGGCTTTCATGCTGAGTGCAAAGGTCTATTCCACCTGAACTGAAAGGCAGGTGAGCTCCCAGTCCAGGTAAGGCCAAGATGTAAGCGTGCACAGCCAGCTGCCCCCCGCCCCCCACCCCCGCAACGAGCATGGCAGTTCCTGGGCTGAGGCAGCACCCTACCTGCACACCTCCTGCTCTGAGCCTTCCTTTCCACTTATCTATTTACAGGTCTTTGACTCAGAATGACTCATCTTAGTCTCATTTCAGAAACTCAGCATGAGCTGCCCCCAGGGTGTCTTCCTCAGGGGCACACAGACATCCTGTCCTCACGTACTCTGTGGCTCTGTCCACTGGCGTGGAGATGGCTTTGCTTTGCAAGATGCCAAGGAAGGCAAAGCCACCTCCATCCCTGCTGCTTACCTTTCAGTTAACAAAAAGCAACATTGATGTCTTCTGAATCATGACTTATGGGTCTAGGATTTAAGTATATGCCACCCGTATTACCAGAAAAGATATGACATAAATATGACCTATTTGTCATAAAACAAAAGCATACAAACTAGAGAATTCACAGCTATTAAAGCATTCAGGGGAATCCAATAACAAGAGTTAATAAGAGTAACAAGGAATGTACTCAAAAGACAAAAAGTAAGTAACTAATTGAAGAAATTATGAGGAAAGATTAGACGAGTGATGATACGCTCATTCAGATTAGATCTGGGTAAAAGAGATCTGAAAATAACCCCCGTGAGACGGCCTTGCCGGTGCCGACGCCCGTGTTAGATAAGGACCTGGCCTGGTAATTAAACTGAGTTTTACTCCAGGAGTTACTTAGCAGGTACAATGGTCACACCCAGGTGGATATTTGGATGAAGGCAGGGAAATCTTGCAGCCCTTCTGAGCAACGACAAGAAGCACTGAGACTTTCTGGTGGAAGCCCAGAGCCCCCTCCAGTCCCGCTGGAGCCCAGGCCCCACAGGTGAAGGGCTGCGTGCAGCCTCAAGGCTCAGGGTCGGCCGACGGGCCAGCCAGGAGACAACCACCGAATAACCCAAGTGAGTCTAAGACGCTCTCGCCTGCTCGGTGTTGGCTACGCAGTCTCCATGGAGTCAGGGTGTCACTTGCTGTCATAACAGGGTGTCACCTGTGTGACTGGCACTGTCTTCACTGCCCTTTGGGTGGAGCCCACCCACAAGCTGCAGCCACGTCCCCTGAGTTGCACCTACCCTCCCCACCCACCTTCTTACCCATGGGATTTTCTCAGCAGTGAGGTCTTGTAGGTCAGGAGCAAAGTTTTTAACTGAAACACAGCCTCCATCCACACTATCAGAACGCTGAACAGAAGGAGATATTAAAACTGTAGGCGGCACTCATAAAGTTGCCACATTTAAGCCAATTATTTTTTTCTTTATCATTACAGCCAAATGTTAAGAGAGGAAATGGAAGGAAATAAAGTACTGGAATATATAAATAATCACAGAAAGTAACTAGAATTAATATGCAGTCATTCCAGTGTCTCCTGCCAGATCTCTAACAAAATCTGCTGATTAGATAGTCTTAAATTTAGTGTCTATTTTCTTCAGGAACTTAGTAAAAAAGAAAAAATAGAACTTAAAAAACCAAGAATCAAGCAGTAGGCTGGAAATGAAGAAAATTAATAGAGATTGGTAAACCTATAACTGAGATAATGCCCCATTAAATAAATACGCAATAATTCTTCCTGGTAAGACTGAAATATTGATCTGGAAAAAGCAGCTATAAATAGAATCAGACCCAGAAAGCCCTGCAGGTGGAAGGATGCACAGGCCATTTGTGGATGAATCCACATGAGAGAGTGAGGCCGAGGGGGCTCCAAGTTGGTGCGAGGAGGCTCCAGTGTAGGGTTTCAGGGTCATGGTGAGGACAAGCGTTGGGGGCTCACAGCCCTAGGTCAGGATGGTCACCATGTAGCAGACAGGTTCAAACATCAGACAAAGGTTTGAGGTAGATGACCATAAAACCCTTTCATCCCTAAATTTGGTAATACTTTTATCCATTTCTAAAGAAAGATTTACTATCATGATGACTATACCCCATGTTGCCATTCTGTGTGAATTTACACATTTTCCTCAAAACAACTCCCAGACGAGGGATCTTAGGCTTAGGACATAGCCCAATATTAGTGATGATAAGATAATTAAAGAACCAGCCACTAAAGGGTGACCCAGAAGTCAAGTCCTGGAAATCTAGCTTCAAAATCCATGTTACATAGGCTCTTTTAAGACATACAATGGGTATTGGGAGGACAGAATAAATTTAATTCACATTAACAGAAACAGTAAGAAGCATTGACATTCTAATTGCACACTTACTATTAACTCCATTTTGAGTGTTATGGAGCTTGAGGGAAACAGGTAGGAATCCCTGTTTGGGGTACTGGTCCAGGGGCTGTCATGCAGGCCAACACAGAGAGCTGGGAAATGCAGGGTCTCAGGCCTCACCCCAGACCTTCTGCATGTGAATCTCCACGTAACAAAGTCCCAGGATGATTCATGTGAAATAAAGTTTGAGAAGCACTGGTTTATTATTCACTTATCAAAAACCTTAGACATACCATTTATTAAAATAATAACTTTTAAACTCTCTGTAGTTTAACAAAACTAATTAGAGTTTGGAAATACACACAGCATGGTGATTTCCTAAACTTAGAAAATAAATGTGCTGGCTGTGCAACTCAGTCGAAACGTGATCTTAATTACAAGAGGGGTCGGGACCACCCGATGCTGAAAAGCTGGGCAGGAAACAGGTGTCTGTCTACTGCTTAGAGGAAGCTGTAAGTACCAGCAACAGATAAGCCTGTACAGCTGAACTGTACATAGGTGTTCCCGTCTCAGAACTGCAGGTTATATAATCTTAACTTCTATTCCTACGTAACTTCTTGTACATTTCATAAGTGCGTGGTCCCAGAAGAGTCTGTCTGCTAGTGAACAATACCTATCGTTAGAACACAATTTTAGGCAAAACAAAAGACGACACAATACTTTTGAGGAAATGGGAACAAGTTCTTCTAAACTTGTAGAAAATGCTTGCTCTGGCTGAAGAAAAGACATAATAACTAATCAGCTAGTCCATTCATTCATTCTACAGCTGTTACCATCTGACTACGGAGGACCAGGCACAGTACGAGGAGCTCAGGTCCCTTAACAAACGAGCTACTCCCCTCGTCCAGAGAATTCCTAGTCCAGGGAGGAGACGGACCAGGAGACGTGCTGATGGAATGTAAGGGTGACGACAGGGGACCTGTTTTCGAGAACAACTCCTCCCACACTGTGGAGGCCCCTGGGGAAGAGTCAGCCTAGAATGGAACCTAGTGAGTAAGCCTGACCCCAGTGAGAGTCCGCTTTCTCCAGCTGAGGAAAGAGGGTGCCTAGAGTCGAGAAGGACACCGAGCACGGCACACTAAACCAACTAAAAAGACTGGGTGAAACTGCAAAGAGAGCAAAGTTCTCCTTTCCCCGTCAATGTAACGGTGCTTCTCTACTGAGCAGTCTTTTTTGAGTGTTGGAAAGAGATTACGTGTGTGAAAGCACGCCCAGGAAATAGGGCACGTTTAATCTGTATTTCGCACGTTCACACATATGAAGTGTAATTCATCGTCACTCGTATCACTGCACCTTTTACATTCACCGTATGCCGTACTGAGTGGACTGTCGTGAGGAGGAAGCTAAGAACAGAGACGGAATTTTCTAAATGTTGTGATGATAATTCTTTCTGAGCTACCTTTTCCCGTGCCTTTTCCTCCCGAGACCTCTGAGGTAAGCCCCAACCTGGCCGTCATCAACTTGACCTTTAGTTTGACAATGGCGGGGGCAGGTCATGCTTGGACACAATTAACCCAGGCCTTTCTCAGAGGAGCTCCGTCTCTCGGGCTAGCACTTCTAGTCTAGGCAGGGACGTCCTCTTACTTCACTGACCCTCAAAGGGGCCTGCTTAGAAGCTCTGCAGACTGTATGCACTGGACAGTGGCCCATGAAGACCTGTGACACTGGGCAGAAGCCAAAAGTGACTTCCTTTGCCTGGATTTTGGAATCCCAATCAACAAATGGCTCTTAAGGTTTAACTGAGCTCAACACAAGAGGACATACCAGGATTTTTCTTGGAGAGGTAGCACTCATTTTTATGCCAGGAATGTGGGAATTCTGACAACTCCCAAAATATTTGACTTCTATCTTTCTGAAAGTTTCATTTTTTTTTTCATGTGCCACCTCTAGGAAAATGGACTTAGGGAAACAAGATTATGTGAGTCCAAACTTACACATACGGAAAATAGGAAAAGAATGGTCACAGACCAGGAAAGTGGACAAGTAAAGGGCTTCATCTCAAAGAGGAGATGACAAGGGAAGTTTGAGAACAGAATAGAGGGAGGCCATAGAGGTGGGGGTGTTAGTGGAAAACTGTTCCTGGGCAGCAAGAGGACAGGCCAGAGCCATTTGGCTCATTTACTCAACAAATAACACCAGCTCTGTTCCAGGAGCTGTATTTTCAAGAGGAAACGTCACGGAAAGCCCAGCGCTCCTTCAAAGAGTCAAAAAGGTTTCCCGGGAGACTTCTGGTGCACTGAGTGCTAAGGAAGAAACCAGCCAAGAGGAAAACCCAAATCGGCAAAGTAGGGGGAAAAAAGAGCTACTTGTAGTAGAAACTCTGTGGGGACATCACCTGCCAGAAGGCGGTCCTGGACTGCAGGTGGTTTTACACTGGGAAGCCCCCTCCATCGCGGGAAATCGGGGGATGAAGGCTAGCGTGCTGATGGATGACACATCTCACTCGACATCTTGGTCATCTAAGACTTACAAAGATTGCTGTCAGAAGATGACACTAACTTCTAAAACATGAGACTATCCAGGGTGCCATAAACATCCAGGCAGTGGGCAGAGGCTCACAACAAGTGAGAGCTGAGGTTCCTCTACTGAAACTTCACCTGAGTGCCCTTCCGGTTACAGCAGTTTCAAACAGAAGACTTCCCTTTGCTTCAAAAATGCTGCGTTACTAGTCTTGCATCTCAACCTCTCAACCAGTGAAACAGAACTTCTTGGAGCTCAGACAGCCTAGTTTGTCTCCTAGGCAGATAGGGTGGCAAGTCTAAAAAAAGCGGCAGCCACGCTGCTTCATTTCTTCCTTCTTCTAATGAAGTGAACACAGGGGTGTGAATTTTATTACTTCTCTTGCCTGTTTTGACCCTTCCTTCCAACGCTTTGTAAGCACTCTGGCAACAAGTTTGATGGTTCAGTTGCTGCAGTTATTTGGACTGAGAAGGAAAAACACTCTAATTTCTCCCAAAGTTCAAATCCTTAGGGGAACTTGTGCCTGACTGCTAAGATTTTTATGCCATTTTAACAGTCAGAAGAAAATTTTTCATCCTTGCCACTCTCTTTTTCCTTGAGCTATGACTTCCAGCACCAAAGAATGTAATTATCTTTTTATCACAATCAAAAGAGTGATTGCTGAAAAGTTTATCTTTCCTTCTCACTGTCCATCCTTTCCCTTTTATGACTTTTAACAAACCAATTCAAGAGATTGTAGAGTACCTTCTCTCTTCCAAATAATAGTGAAGGAATTAGGTACATAACCTGGGAACATTTGATTTATAGCCAGGTGGTCATAAGTACAGGTGATAACCTGGACTTGCAACTGGCATTCTGAGTTGGAGGGACTGCTGGAACCTCCAATCTGAGGCCCGTTCATTGGTCAGAAGCACAAGTAACATCCTGAGTTACGACAGGTAACTGAAGGGCAGAGAAAGGACAGACTTGTAGGACCAAGCGTTCAAACTGTGCAGTCTGATGCTGTCTCTGGGTAAATAGTATCAGATCTGAGTTGAAATTATAGGCCATCCAGCTGGGGTCCTGAGAATTGCTTACTGGTGTGGGGAATGCTCCCCCATATTAGAGTTGGTGTCAGAAACCTATTTAAAGAGTAAACTGGGGTCCAATAAAATGTTTGTAAGGATATTCATATTAAGTATTATCAAAAGAGGAATAGACAATTCTGAAACTTGATTATTTAGGATAAAACCAGATTACTGGTGACCTTAGATACCAGGCAAATACATGTCGATTACATCCTTTAACCCGTGGTTGGTATCTGGGATTTCCAGCAGATAAGCAATATGACAAATGCAGTATTAAAAGATTAATCAAATATTGACTCCTGCTCCCTGGGAAATGGAGTAGTTCCACTTTTTCCTATTCTGATGCAAAGCACCACTAAAAACTCTAAACATTACATAAGAAACAAATGTAAGAAGACACTTCAAGTTGGAGAGAAGGAGGTAGACCTGCTGGGGACACGAGAATGACTGAATTCCTGGAACTAGAAGTAGGTCACCTGGAACTACTTGGGGGTGTAGACTTTTAAAAAAAGCTCCAAGGAAAACTTGCTCTCTCTAGCCAAGGACCACAAAAGAGCAGCCTACCAAGACAGAAAACCTTTAGACCTTGCCAGCTGTACTCCAGCCAAACACCGCAGGGAAAAGCTGTGCCCCCCACCCAACTCATGCCAGCAAAAACCAAGTGGGGGCCTGGACTTCCTTCCTTTCCAGGTTATAGTGAAGGATCCATACCCCTACCAGGATGGGGTCAGAGAAGACTGACTGTGAAGCCCCTCAAGGGGGTAATGAGCCCCTCACACACAGAATCAGTGAAGACCACATGGAGATTCTGAACTTCCATCCCTTCCCACATCCCTCCCTACTGGGATTGTGCCAGTAAAGGCAAATGGACACTCAGAACTTTTCCCATCACTCAGCGCTAACAAGGCAATCTCTCTATGGTGCCAAAGGAGGCCACATGGGGACTAGTAACAAGGCCCCCCGGCCCCAGACAGGGTTATCAGTGCAGTCATCTCTGGGAGCCTGGCCTTCCACACCCACTCAGTATCAACAAGGAGGCTCCCTACCCTGAGGGGTCAAGGGAGTGAGAAGCTGTTCTTGTACCTCCATCAGTGACAAGGTGGTGCCCTTCATCACACAGCAGAGCACAGGTTTTAAATGAGACCCAGAATCTTGTAACGTGATACTCAAGATATCTATATTTTATATGAAAAGCACCTGCATGATAAAAACTTGGAAGATCTCAAAATGAAGGAAAAAAGACAACATATGCTAAACCTGAAATGACACAGATGTTAGAATTATCTGAAGAATTTTAAAGAAGCCATTATAAAAATGTTGCAAAAAGCCATTGGGAACATGCTTGAAAAAAGTGGAAAAAGATGAGAAAGTTTCAGCAAAGAAATAGAAAGTCTAAGCAAAGTAATCAAAGGTATAAAGAATCAACAAATTAAAATTATGAAACTAAAAAGTGCAACAAATAAGACAAAAATATTAACAGATGAGCTCAACAAGAAAATGAAGGAGACAGAAGAAAGACTCAGGGAACCTTCAGATAAAGCAACAGAAACCCAGCCTGAACAGAGAACAATTAGACTGAAAAAAGGAAGAAATGAAAAAGGTCTCAGGGGCCTGTGGAACTACGACACAAGATCTTATGTCCCTGTCGCCAGAGTCACAGGAGAACAAAATGGGTGGGGATTAAAAAGTATTCAAGTAAACATTGGCTGACAATTTCCAAATTTGGCAACAAAACATAAACCAACAGATCCAAGAAGCTAAATATATCCCAAGCAGGATAAACTAAAAGAAACAATACCAAGACATATCATACTCAAACTTCAGAAAAATAAAGATGAAGAAAAAACACCGAAAGGAACCAGAGAAACAATGTGTTACCTACAGAGGGAAACAAATGAACTGAAAACTGATTTCTCACCATAATTCACTGAGATCAGAAAGAAGTGGTACCACATATTTCAGGTGTTGAAAGAAAAGAACTGTCAATCAAGAACTTTATATCCATTGAAAATATCCTTTAGGAATGAAGAGAAAATCAAGACAATTTCAAATAAAGGAAACTAGGAGAACTTGTCACTAGCAGACCTACTGCCTTAGTCCTTTCTTGCTGTTATATCAAAATACGACAGACTGTCTTATAAACAACAAACACTTATTTTTCATGATTCTGGAAGCTTGACTTCCAAGATGACAATGCCAGTTTAGTCAAGTAAGAGCCCTCTTCTGGGCTGCAGACTTTTCATTGTATTCTCACATGTTAAAAGGGGGCCAGAAAGTTCTGTGGGACCCTCGTGGCTTAATCATCTCCCAGAGGCTCTATCTCCTAACACCATCACACTGGGTCTTAGAATTTCTTCATGTGAATTTTGAGGGGATACACATACTCAGACAATAATAACCTACTCTGAAAGAAGGGCTATAGAAAGTTCTAAAGACAGAAGGAAAATGAAGAAGAAATAGAAGAAGGAGACAGGATTATGCAGAGGGAAAGAGGATGCAGGCAGAGCAAAATTTGGATAAACAGAATCTACTTTCCTTCTCCACTTCAGTTTTCCAAGTTAAGCTGAGGGTTGAAACAATAATTATAAACACTGTAATGCAGTTCTCACATACGTAAAGGAAACAGACATTTATATTCTACATGGAGGAGTACAGGGAGATGTAGAGTGAAGTAACGTTTCTGAATGTCACATAAACTGGTGTTAACAGCAACGCCAGTTGGCCATAGATGTGTGTATGTGTGAGCTCATATGTGTGCATGTCGACACACATGGATGTGTATTTTTGTATACTTAAATACATTTATATGTATGTGTGTGTGTAGTAATTCCAACAGCAACCACTAAAAAAGCTGTGCAAAATGATGTGCTCTAAACACCACAGATAAACCAAACTCTTAAAATCACTCATGTACCCAAGGAAGGTAGAAAAAAGTAACAGAAAAATGAAAATACAAAGAAAATAAAAAGAAAGCTAAAGTTAAAAGGCTGAATTTAGTTTCAAAATACCAATAATGATATTAAAGGTAAATTTCTGGACACATTAGAAAACAAATTTCTAAACACATTAGAAGACAAAGATTGGCATTGTGGATTAAAAATAATAGCATTACCAAACTATATGCTGACTAAAAGATACTCAGTTCAAATATAATAATATACATAGGTAAATAATAAAAAGATATACCATACAAGTGTATATGTTTCATTTCCAAGTATTGGAGATTTTTCTATTATCTTTTTGTTATTGCTTTATACTTTTGTTATTGTTATTATTCTGGTAAATCAACATACTTCATATGATTTAAATTCTTTTAAATTTTTTGCATTTTTAAGTATGATCTATCTTGTTATATGCTTCATAGGCACTTAAAGAGAATGTTGAGTGGAACATTCTATATGTTGATGAGACACTTCTGTGTGATAGTGTTGATGGGTTCTTCTTTTGCCTTTAGTTATGCTGATTGCTGAAGAAGTGAGCTGTAGTCTCCAAACGTCATTTTGGATATGTCAGCTCTATAGGGAA
Organism: Vicugna pacos; assembly: GCF_048564905.1. Classification (NCBI taxonomy): domain Eukaryota; kingdom Metazoa; phylum Chordata; class Mammalia; order Artiodactyla; family Camelidae; genus Vicugna; species Vicugna pacos. Next base: position 25,761,536 of record NC_133015.1, read on the forward strand.
CACACACACTTTGGATTGCTATGCCATCTTGACTCTTTTAGCATTGTTTACTGTCCCTCTCTGTCACTGGCAATGGTCTTTGCTCTGAAGTCTGCTTTCTCTAACATTAACATAGCCGCTCCTACCTTTGGGGATTAATGTTTGTACGGTATATCTGTGCTCACGTACATCCATACCAAGTAGTCCAAGTCAATACGGATTTCAGGTGGCAAGATACCAGAACAAGAAGCCTAATGTAAGTACAGAACCATTCCCCTCTATGTGCCCAAAGACATTTTTTTAAAAAATTAAACAAACAGAGCAAAATCATTATTGACAGGATACACATGAACTGAAAAGTAGTCTAAAAACTGGTCTCGTTAACAACTCAATGCCACATGTATATCAGAAGCAGAATGCACATTGATGGAAAATAGCACAGAAGTGACCACAGAATATCATTACAAATAAACTTTCGAACTTTTTTTTTTGGCAGTAGGGAACAATTTTAGATAATTTATGTTCTTCTGAAACTCATTTGTATTCTACTCTAAATATACAGCAGCCTAAAGGGCTGAGAAAATCTGGGCTGGAGACCTACATACAGAGGTCGGGGAGAACTGGCTGGAGAAAGCTCCCTTATGTAACGTGGCCAGCGCCCGACCAACGGGAGGCAGTGCTGTGCTGTGCTCTGCACACCTTGTGGGGCAGCGGGAGGAACACCGGCAGGGTCTCCAGGAGGAAATTATTTGCTAAAGCAACTGCAAAGTGAAAGAACGCTTTTAGAGTGCTTTTACTGTTTGCAGCATGCTGACATGTCGACACATTTTTCCAAAAAAACTGAAGTTTTATACAAATACAGGAGTTCCCTCAATATCTGAACTCTTGACTTGGTACTGAAAGGTTTAAGAAATAGCAACATTGCTTTTTCTGACTGCAGGAGTTACCACAGCCGTTTCTTTTTCCACCTACCTTCCTTAAATGTTTTCACTTAACAGTTATTCTCTGATTCATTATATGTCTCGGAGCGTCATTACAAGAAGAAAATACATTTCCTACACTGTGGATAGCACATCATCTCGTAGAACTAGACATCTCACTTTCCATTAATTTTTGGAGGGACAAATTTATCACTCTAAACTAATGAACAGTTTGACAGACACAGTTGAATATATAGTAAAGTACGTAGAGAAAGAGGATACCTAGTAATTAGAATTTTGGATAAATTAGGATTAGGATTAATGATTAAATGGCCTGTTATACATAGATGACTGAAATTAATGAATATACCCTTTTTTTCATCTGAAGTCGTATTCTACTTTGTGCCAGGGAAGCCCCAGAGTGAATATATTTTTATATTTAAAAATTCTCAAAAACACGTCTTATCTCAGTTTTCCATATCTCCCAAAGTGTAAGGAAATATTACCAAGAATTTATCTGTAAGAGGCCACGATTCAATAGACAGCTGGTATTACTAAAGTAACAAGGTACAGCATTGGCTTTTGGATAGAAAACATGGTGGAGGGTAATGGAGTATGACTACTTGTGTGTGTTTAAAAGTAAGTGTTCCTGCAAAACACCCAGGATTCAGGCTTTTGCAGGTTTCCCGTAGGAAGTGTCCAATACCATCTTGCTTTGGTCTTATGTACTCATTCCTTTTCCTGGACCCGGATTTCGTTTGCCTGGAACAGTAGTTCTCAGACCTTACTGTGCAACAAAATCACCTGCAGAGTTCATGAAAATGCAGCTTCTGAGTCAGCAGCTCTGGGGGGAGACAAATGTGAATTTCTAGGAAGTGCCCACTGGTGCGGCTGAAGCTGTTTCAGGCATCATACGGAGACACGGGGGAAGGAGTGAGAGTCCCCGCCGTGTAAACCACATCCAGGCCAACGAAAGACACACCTAAACACAGAACCAGCTCAGGACTGAAGTACCCTCCCTGGCACAAGAACACGCACCCACGCTTAATGTAACCCTGGGATGTCCTCGCTGGGTGGGCCTGGGCCTGAAGGCCGGTGGGCTCACACTCGGCCAGGGCTGCTGCTCAGAGAGCACAGGCGAGGAGTCTCCGCTCACCTCGATGATTATTTAGGTTTCATCTAAATTTATGGTTAAAAGTACTTTATTGCTCTCATTCTTGCCATTTGCTCGTTCAGTTTAGAAAAGACCGACTCGCTGAATAGACTGGACGTGAGTGAGACCGCACTGCCTCTGCTCTGAGGCCGTAGGAGGCTTTAGAGAAAGACCTGAGAGAGGCTAGCAAGACACGGGACGAGGCTGCAGAGGAGTTTTATGGTCAAAAGACTTGGGGGCTGTCTGGAATTCTGTTAAGTTCCAGGGATGAAATCAGATTTTCTGAAACCACATTTACACACATGAATGAGCTATTTGTGATGAATGTAAAATGTTTAATCTTTGTCCTCTGAACCTCATGCTGGCACCTAAGGTGCTCTGTATTTGGAAAGCTGTCATCTACAATGTAGGGCTGTCCTGACTTTGTGAAATTTATGAATCTGCCATTCTTGATGAGGATTTTTAAAATCCTCTTTCTTTACCTCTCTCTCACCTGTTCTAACCCACAGCTGTGAGCTCCCCATGTTCAGATCATCAGACTGTAGTACAGCCCAGAGAAAACGACTGAGTCATGGAATGCTGACTACCTCCGATCCCAAATGTTACTGTGACCACAGTCACTCCTAAGATTCATCACTCCCATCTCATATCTCCCACCTGTCTGTCCCCAAGCTTCCTTCCTGATGGACAACAAACGAGTTCAATTCTTCCCAAACCTGCAAAAGACTTCCACTTTATTATCCTTCTACTTTTAATCATGATGACCTTCCATTAATGGCCTGACCTCTGCAACTGGTGTTGAGACAGTTTTCCTATCATATATTTATACAAAACATTAAGTAGCTGTGTTTTGGTTTTTGCTTTGTTTTCTGTTTGGTTTAGTTCTTATTTGCAACTTACCGCACTGATTATCTACTTACCTACCATTAAGACAATTTTAAATATTCCCATAACCTGGAGTTCAGCAACATGTGTATTGTGGGAGGATGGCTAAAAGATTAAGATCCACCCAGCGGTCCCGTCACTTGGCCAGGAACTGTGCACTCGGGATTTTGTCCCATGGGAACATGTACGACAGGGACCTTTCTAAACTCTATATATGCTCTAGCCCCAGAACTCTTCCCGAAAACACAGACGATGAACAGTGAAAACAAACAAACCAACCTCAGGCTTCCAAGCAGGCTACAAGTAATCCATTCCACTTAATGAAATCCAGTTCCATCCAATTTAATTCCATACGTAAAACACTGACCAAGCCACAAGCTTCCACAGAGGAGACCATCAGTGCAGAGTGGACCTGTGGCTCTCATGGCTTGTCTAATAATCTGCCTCGTTTTAGTCCCTGTGGCTTCCCGGGCTTTGATAACAATCGCTTTGCCCCATACTTCTAGACTATCGGCAAGATTTCCTATGGCAACATTGGACTCCAGCCCAGCTGCCTTGGTTAAGCTGGTCCTGAGCCTTTCTCCAGCACATCTCAAGACGTAATAGGGTATTTTACCCCTTGAAACCTCAAGCACACTGTACAAATTTCTACCAGTGTTGCCAGCATCGTCGTCTCATTGCTCCGCACCGCAGGCTCAGGGGTTGTATGATCTCAGCCACTAGGTTTACTCCCCTTTCCTGAGTCCCTCAAGGCTGCATCTTGCTGAATGTGACACACAAGGACGTCACAGTCCTGGTCTCTGGTCTGCCCCCACTGTGCTCTTTGCATTACGAAGCTCCTTGCCGTGGTCTACGAATTTTCCTGGTGCTGTTTTGCTCACCAGAATGAAGCTCTATTGACGTGACTATGCTCTGGCCCTCTTCTAACCCAGCACACACACAGTGTCCAACACACAGTGTCCAGCACACAGAGCTGCTTGGCCAGCGTCGCTGCCGGTCATGGAGCCTTGGACTCACCAGCACCGTGGCTGAGGCCTGGCTCTCCAGGCCTGTGTAGTCTCTGGAGTCCCCGTGCCAACTGTACCTAAAAAGAGCCGTTTAGTTTCATTAACTCCATTGGAGAAATGTGTTTATCCAATTAAATATTCCCATCTGACAGGGACTTGAAGAAATGGGCCACTGACCACACGCGTGATATTAGTGGGAGAGACTAAGACAAGCCTAGAAGCTGGACAGGATAACCTGACTGCACCAGTTTTGACAAAGGGATGGCAAAAAAGGGTAAAAATGACAGGCTTCAAATAAAGGTGGTGAGAAACAGTAACAGTGTAGACAGAACTAAGGCAGGCAGCTGGAAGAGCACTACCAGACTGGGAGACTCTGGACATGATTCACAGTCTTTGCCCTGAAAATCAACTCTGGAATCATGAGGACTTATCAGAGCCAGTCTTTCAAGTAGGTTCAGTTCTGGTGAAATTTCACACAAGGCCTTTTGTAGTCCTCAGGCTTTTGTGCGTAAGTATTACCTAGAACTGTCCTTCCTCCTTCTGAAAGTACATCACACCTGTCACTCACCTCTGCACACCCATTTGTCCCTCACAACCACTTTCTCTGAGGACTGGGCATCTTATCAAGTAAGAGACTTTCATAATTTTCCTTAAATCTATCAGGAAGACAATGGAAACTTCTTCTCCAGCTTCATTGAGCCATTTTTCACATGCCGTAAAATTTACTCATTTGCAGAATTCACTCCAGCCTTTTTAGTATATTCACAGGGCTGTGCAACCATCATCACGAACTAATTTTAAGACTTTCAGCCGAAAAGAACCCAACACCCATTAGCAGACATTCCTCTTTGCTGCTTTTCCCTCACCCTCTTCCGAGATCCAGCCTTATCTGCTACTAATTTACTTTCTGTCTCTAAGTACTTAACCTGCTTTGGATACTTAAAATAAAAAGGACCACACAATACGTGCCCTCAGGTGACTGCCTTTTTTCAGCTACCATCATGTTTTCACGTGTCATCAGTGCTGTAGGATGTGTCGGTACTCCACTCTGTCACCCTGCTGAACGTTACTCCAGTGCATGGAGGCACCACAGGCAGAATGCTGTATCCACTCATCAGATGATGAACATTTACGATGTGTCCACATCTGGGGGGAATATGAGCAACGCCGCTGTTCACTTTCCAGTACGACTTTCTGTGTGGACATATGTTTCATTTCTCTTGTATATATAACTAGGAGTGGAATTCCATGGAATTCACGGTAATTTCACGTTAAACTTTGTGGAATGGTTTCCACCAGGTCACATTCTCAATAGCAAAGTACAGAGTTGTGATGTCTCTGATGACAGCCAACGCTTGTTATCCTCTGTCTCTGGTCATAGCCATCCTTGTGGATGTGAAGTGCTATCTCGCTATGGTTCTGATTTGCATTTATTTAATGATTAATGATTAATGATGATAAGCATCTTTTCAGGTGCTATTGCCCATCTGTGTTTACTCTGGAGATACAGATATATATATATAATATTTTGTCCATTTTTAAAGCTGGGTTGTCTTTTTATTGCTATGTTGTAAGATATTTTACATTCTGCTACCAGATCCTTATTAGATATGTGATTTGAAAACGTATTCTCCCATTCTATGCATTGTTTTTCACTTTTTGATGGTGCCCTTTGACAACCAGTTCTTAATTTTGATGATGTCCAGTTTATCTGTTTTTCCCTTTTGTTGTTTTCACCTCTGGTGTCGTGAGTAAGAAACTACTGCCTGACGCACAGTCATGGAGGTTTACTCCTACATTTTCGTGTGGGCATTTCATTGCTTTAGCTCTTATGTTTCAGTCTATAGTCCATTTTGAGTTGATTTTTGAGTATGTTAAGAGGTAGAATCCAAAGCATTCTTTGCATGTGGAAACCCAGTCACGCCAGAACCGTTTGTTGACAAGAATATTGAGAGAATATTGACGTCAGTCATCTTGAATATTGACAGAATATTGACTTGACTCTGTTGTTATAAATCAATTCAGCATAAATCTGGAGGTTTAGTTCTGGACTCTCAATTATATTCCAGAGATCTGTATGTCTATCCTCAGGCCGGTACCTCAAAATCTTTATTACTGTAGCTTGACAGTACGCTTTGAAAACAGGAAAGATGAATCCTCCAATGATATTCTTTCTTAAAATGATTTTGACTGCTGTAAGTCATTACCTCTTCATATGAATTTTATGAGCAGTTTGCCAGTTTCTTAGCATTCTTATGAGGATTACACTGACCCTGTAGATTAATGTAAGGGATACTGGAATCTTAATAATGCCCAGTCTTATGATTGATGAGAATTGGTTGTCCGTTCACTTATTTTAAAATACTTTAATTTCTTTCAAAAAGGTTTGTGTTTTTCAGTCTCAAGTGCACATGAGAAAAATACTTTTCTCTGGTATATGCCGTGTTCTGTAGATGTCTGCCAGGCCTGGTGGTTTTACAGTGCTGTTCACGTCTCCTGTTTTCTCACTGACCTTCTGTCTAGTTTTATCCACTATTGAAAGTTTGTATTGAATCTCCAACTAAATTGCTGAATTACCTCTCTCTCTAATTCTGCCAGTTTTTGCTTCATTTATTTTAAGGATCGATTTTTAGGTGTATCCAGGTTCATAATCATATACATTTCTGATTAAATAACATTCTTATCATTATAAAGGGTTTTGGGTTTTTTTTTTTTGCTATTTGTTTTCTACATGTCCTTTGTCTCTTTACTCAACCATTCATGCCTTCTTCTGCTTTTAAGTAGAGCTATTCTAGCATACTTTTTAAATTCCTTTATTCTTTCTTTTCCTGTCTTCTTTTTCAGTTATATTCTTAGTAGGTTCCCTGGAGATGACAATTAACATTTCAACTTAAAACAATCTGGTTAGCATTAATAATAATTTAATTTAAATAGCATACAAAATCTTTGCTCTAATATACTTCTGTTTCTTCCACACTCATTTGTATTATTATCATCATACAAATTACATTGTTATCCATTACAAGGTCATCAAATTATTTTATAATCATCAAACTGTTTTATAATTATTGCTTGATGCAGTTATATTTAAAACAAATATGACAAAAAAAAACCACCAAAAGTATGTCTACATTGCCTTTCATGACACAGTGCATTCATGCTCTTTATTTCTTTGTATGTTTCTGAGAAGCTGTTTACCACCCTTTCATTTCAGCCTGCAAGGCTCACTTTAATGTTTCTTATAGGGCTTGTCTGCTAGTCTCCCAGTTTTTGTTTTTTCTGCAAGTGTTTTATTTTTCCTTTCTTATTGAAGATGCATTTAGATGCATATAGAATTCTCAATCAACAGCCTTTTTCTTCTAGCACTTCGAAATGTCATCTCATGTCTTCCGGCTTCTACAATTTCTGCTGAGAAGTTAGCCTTTCATCTTATTAAGTATCCCTTGAACAGAAGTCATTTTTTATGTGTCTGGAGTAGATTTCTTTGAGTTTATTCTATTTAGATTTCTTCAAATATTTTTTCTGTCCTTTCCTCTTTCTTTTTTCCTTCTGCATGTGTGTGTGTGCGTATGTATTTGTATATTTGATCTTGTGGTAAGCTTCACGGTATCCCACACATCACTGAAGCTCTATTCATTTTTACTAACTGCTTTTTTTTCTGTTCCTCAAACTGCATAATCTCTACTGACCTCTCTTCGAGTTCCCTGATTCTTTTTTCTGCTTGCTCAAATCTGTCACTGAAGTCCTCCAGTGAATTTTGCACTTCAATTATTTTACTTCACAATATGAGAAGTTCAATTCAGTTCTGTTTATTTGTTGATATTCTTTATTGAGTGAGACTTATTTTTATACCTTCCTTCAATTCTTTAGACATGGTTTCCTTTTGCCCCTTAAATATCTTTATTAGTATTGATTTAACATCTCTTTCTACTGAGTCCCAAATCTGGGCTCTTTCAGGGCATTTTTGTTGGCTCCTTTCTTTCCCTGTGCATATGGCATAATTTTCTGTTTATCTGCATACCTCATACATTTTTGTTGAAAACTGCATATTTTATATAATACGTTACAACTTCTCTGCTGTCAGATTCTTCCACCCCCCTCACCACACCCACCCCAAGGTCTCCTGTCACTGTTGTTCTTGTTGTTCTTTTTTTGTTTAAGAATTCTCTGGGGAAAAATACAGAACTTGAGTTTCCAGAAGTTTGCGTCCCTGAGCTCTCTCCTAACATTGTATTTTAAGTTCTTGTTACTATTTTTAAGTTTGGTTTCCTGGAAGTCAGACAATTTACTGGTGAGCCAATGACTGGCTATAATTCCTTAAGTTCCTTCCTGATACAGATCTTCCATCCCTGGCCAAAGGAATGCCCGTGTGTGAGGGCATACCTTCCGGCTTCAGCCAGTTTGCAAGACAGCTGTAGGTCTCACTTCTGACTTGTGCAGAGCCCTGAGGCCAGCCCAAGGTCTTTGACTGGTGCCTTCTCTCTTCTCAAGATATTTTCTGCACATTCAACCATCCTTTTAGACACCCAGGAGTATCTCAGAGCTTTCTTTGAAGCCCCTATCATGTCTGCCCCAACAAACGTTGCAGCCTTAAGTGCCTACAGTGTTAGCAGATGTTTCTATTGTTTCTGGAATAATGCAGGGGAGACTTTTTGTTTTACCTCCCACCCCAAGCTAAGCTCTGAGTCAAATGAAATAGCCATACTCTCAGATTTCCCACGGAGTTGCAGATTTGGACAAAATATCAACTGCATTCTGAGACAGTGCTTTAATGGTCACACCTCCCCGCTATCTGCAGTGACTTTGACTTTCAGCTGCCACATCGATGAGCTGGTGCGTGTGGAAGGAGGATCGGCCCCACATCAGGACATCACAGAGCCTGATGTCTCACTGAAGTTCAGTGTTTCCTCCTGGACAGATGGTCTTCAGTCCATTCTGTGGCCTTGGTTAATCGTGGAAATTCTGAAATGGCTGATTTTCATTGTTTCAACATATCTGTTGCTTTAGAGGAAATCTGAGTTCATCAAGGTCCTTCCTTACTCTGCAACTCTGGAATTTGTCCCCAGAGTAAACTTTTCAAGTTCCAAGTCTGTCTTCCCCAGCATGGGTACCTACAAAAACCCTGGGCCCATGTTTACTTTTTCTCTTTGTAATTTTCCCAGGAAAATATGTTAAATATATTTAAAGTTTTATAGAATTACATGAAAGTACCATAAAAAAGAAACAACATTTTTACCTAACTTTTGTCCAGTTACTTTCACAGAGAGCCATACTGATAAAGTATGTATATAATCATCCCCATCTTGAAGGGTACAGATTTGACAAAGAGAAAGTTTCACGAAGTAAAAAGAAATCCATAAATTAAAGAACCTTACAAGCAAACCTTCCACAGAGAATCTGATTTGAGAAATGCAGGAGCAAATTAAAAACCTACGACATAGTTCTAATTTGCCTGTTCCTATTTTTTTAAAGCCTTCTTAATCTTTGTTGTCTTCTATGCGTTCAGTAAATCACTCCATTAAAGAACGATGCTATTTCTCTCCACCACGATTAAACACTGGTAAGATTACTTTATGATAATTTGTGAATCAATTTTTCATTCATTCTTTCTGTTAAAAAATACTTATTGAGCAAAGTGCTTGAGCTTGTGTAAGCGCCTCTTTTTATTCAGATGCTTTGGCATCTGGGCCTTGTTGTCCTGGGACTGCCACTCCCAGGGATAGCCAATTCCCAGACGTAGCAGACACATCACCCTCACCTGTGAGCACACCTTCACTACTGAAATTAATCTGTCCCGAGCCCACACTCCAACCACCCCCTCCATGGGGCTCCCGCCCTCCAGGCCAGCCCCCAGCTGTCCTGGTAACCCCAGAGACAGGTACTAGACAACAAGGGAGAGCCCTTCTGCCCCAAAGCCCATTGAAACGTTCAAACCAGCTCATCCTACGCCTGTTTACCTGCCTTCCCTGTTCCTTCCCATGAGAACCCAAGAAAGGCTCCTGCCCACCACTGGCCTCCCCTTGGTTTCTGTTTGGAGCCTGGTGCCTCCCTCTACGTGGCCCCCGTGGAGTGGTGTGCCCCACCCCCCACCTTGGGAACCAAAAGCAACAAACTCCCTTCTCAACGGCATCACCTCCTGACCCGCTGACCTCCCACACCTAAATAATAATACAACCTACATTGTAAAACAGGGCCTAACATCCCAGTGAGTTCAGTAACCTGACTTCCAAGCCTCAGAGTCACTGCAGTACGATGAGACAATAACAGATACAGAACCTGTCTGGAATGTTAACGTTTGTACCAATGTGAAGGACTGATACTATCAGGACCCTGTACTTTACAACGTTTTTGTGGCTCACACACCTTGCAGGCCTTACCCACAGTGCTGACCCTGGGTACCTACAGGAGAGTGAGTGACAGTACTTTTTCTGTGTGCCCCAAGCCCAGATTTCCACGTAAAGCATTAAACAATCCATCCTCAATTCCCACGTCACTAAAACACAATCAGCGAAACAGCCCCGGCTGCACTGTCCCACATGAAGATTGGCAGACAGAAAATGAGATGCAGGCAACATCACAGAAGAGGCCAGTGTGTTCACGACGTCCAACCAGTAAAAACTGTTAGATAAAAGCACTTTTTTAGGCAGAATTAATATGTGTGGGAAAATAATTCATTTTTTGCCAACCTCATTTAACCTTTTCCCACAAACATATTGGATGTCCCTCTTACTGTGTGACTACCCCAGTCCATCATGTGCAAAGATGTACTTGCGGCAGGTTCTAACAAGGAGGCAGTAAAGTAATATAGGATTTTCCCGCAAAACAAAATGCTACATTTTGTTGCTGTTCAAGGCTCTGCCACCTTCGTCACAGCAGAAGACCCAGGGGGAAGGCTTCTGTGTTTGCTCACTGCCGTATTTTCAGTGCCTATTCACCTGTCTTTATCAGAAAAGAGGATAAATTTACAAAATCTCTCTCTTACCATCTGACATTAGGGGATTGACAGTTTCTGTCCAAAATTCAAATACTAGTACAATTCTCAAAAGAAACATAGAAGGACCCAGGAATGCTCAAAAGATCTTTTCTTGCCTCATAGGACAGTCACCTGGAATCACACATATACAAGAAATATTAAAACTTGTCAGCACTGAATTTAACATTTTGCTGACAGTAAAGGGATACTACTCAAAAGGAAAGAAACACAGTTTAAAGCTATTAACTCCAACAAAGCCCTCAAAATTCAGAGTTGTCACATTTCTTTGGAGAAAGAAATATTTGTGCTTAAAAATACGGAATGGCCCATGGAGCATCCCTGCACAAAGATGTTACCTGGTCTAAACGAGAGAGAGAAAAATGCCCAAGAACACAGTGCCCACCCGTCACGCCACCAAGCCTCCATCTCATGGGGCGTTTATACCTGAACGTCAGATACTCACCATTGTACACCTGAACTGATTTTCTGGGTATATAAAAACTCTTCTCTCCTACTTCAAAAATAATGCAGTGTGGTAGACATACTTACACACTGTATGTATATAATAATCCTTACAGCACATTTCAAATTTATTTTGGATAAAAATTCACTGTAATATACGACCATTGGCCATTTATTTTTAATTTTACAGTAATATTAGTAGACTATGTCATTGTACTCAAATAATGTCTAGTGTTCTTTTTTCAAAAGTGAGAAACATAACAGTAAAAGTTAAAAATTCTTGAAGATGCAAATACTCAAAGGTAATATATATGTGACAAGTTATCATGACAAAATATATAATCTCTTACTAAAGATGGTCAATTTTTGTCATCCTTGGAATGATTTCATTTTTATTTCTTCAACACTCATGATAGCATGTAAGCCATGTTCTATATTCTCATCGTTTCTCAGTTTAGAATGTAAGCTTTTCTTTTTTGTTTTAATGCATGTTTATTATGTGATTAACAGTATGAATAAATAGGTTTTAGACCCTTACTAGGCTACATCTTTTGAATTATTAATATCAGAAAAAATAGAAAATGCATATACAACTCTATGTGGCATTTCAGTATATTTGCTGTTGCCAAAAAGAAAACAAACAAATAAAATATAATTCAATCTGGTTCATGTAATAAAGGGGGTTTATTAGCTCAAATGACAGAAAGTCAGTGGGCAGGGATTCTTCACACACGACTTAACTCAGCAGTGTAACAGCATCACAAAGGTTCCAGTCTTTGCTCCTTTACTCTGCTTTGCATTGTGTGACATCAGGTTCATTCCAGCTCGCCTTTTAGTTCAAAGTAGCCAAGGGGCTACTTGCTTTTTCATCATCTACTTCTAAGGACAGAGAGAGGATTTCTTCTGGAAGTTATTTCAGGAGACTAAGGAAGCCTATTTATTTGTTTCTCTAAAGGTTCCTGATGTCTCTACATATACATTATTGACCACATCAGGTCATATGCCAATCACTACAACAGTAGATACCTCCAGTGGGTGGGATGTGAGGACTGAGTGATTCAAGCTTTTTCTACCGTCAAGATGGAGTCAGCTTTACCAAAAGTAAAGGAGCCATGTGGCGGGGGGGGGGGGGCCAATAGGGGAAGGGAAAGAGGGAGGATGTCAGGCGGATGAGCACAAGATCCGTGGCAGAATTACTCAAGTGCAGCTCCTCTAGGTCCTGACAAAAACCTTAACTCCCAGTAACCATGACTTGCCATCATCCCCCCGCTCAGATCTGGGAAACCACCAGCCTTTGTTACAAGTAATTAAAGTGAGTATGTTTCCCAAATTTACTAGAAATTCCAGAATAAACATCCTTTGGAACTTAGTAATCCCAATTTATGTGAAGTTTGTTGACCTGGTGTAGATAAAATCTTTGGGGCAGAAGAGAGAATAAAATTCAAGCAGTCGTATGATCACTATTACAACCACTTACGTTATTATGCTAAAGCTTGTGTACATCATCAAATTTAATCCTTACAAAATCATTAATGGCAGATTCATATTGCTCTAATAAAACACCAGAAATTCAGGTAAAAGAAATTTAAATAATGTCCTTAGAACTACAGGATCCCAATGTATAGGCCTCTAACTATGACCATAATGTGGGCCCTTCTGCAAACTGAAAATCAAACAGGAAATCAAGATCTAAATAGTTCTGGATCTTTAGCAGAGTCCTTCAACTGGAGCAAAAACCCTAGGTCAACCACAATAAAATTCACTTCCCCTAACTGTTCTGGATCAGGCAGGACCAGACTCTGGGGAACAGGATGGAGACACATGGATCCATGACTTAATTCCCACTGATAATGCCAAGTGAGCAAGCAATTTTCATTTGGGCATTTTCCAGAAAGAAAATCACTAAATCATTCTTATCCCCCCAGAGGCATTAGCAAAATGTTCTATTATATGTAAGAACAGCTCCTCTTGGAGGGAAAAAAAGGAAAACATCAAGTAATTCAGCAATAAAAACATCTATCTTCTAAACTGAATTTTCAAAGGGAAAAGTAAATTTCACACAATAATCCTGCTTTTCAATTAAAGTAAGACAAATCTTTCAACTGTAATTACATCAAATTTTTGAAATGCATTGTTTTATTCTTGAACTTAAATTTTGTATTTTAAATTAAATAAATAGAAGTTGTTTAGTAGAGGTACTTAATGCAAAAATGGTGGTTGTTGCTAGATTCCATGAAGATTTTCCTAAAACATTCGTTTTTTCCATAAGACCACTGTCATTGTTTGGGGGAAGCAGCATTAATATTTAAAATTCAGTCGTTAACATTTATATTTTATGTATTTAGAAGAAATAATTTCCTTAAGCAAATACAAAATGCCATTACATCTTTTACATAATGGCTTTTTTGGCATATAATTCATATACCACTCTGAAAATGAACATGTATGTATATGTATGACTAAAACATGATGCTGTAAACCAGAAATTGACACAACATTGTAAACTGACCACAAAAATAATAAAAATATAATAAAAATTATATACCATTAAATTCACCTTTTAAGAGTGTACAAATGCAGCGGTTTTTAGTATATTTATACATTTGTGCAACTGTCACCAAAATTTAGTTTTAGGACATTTTCATTACCCCAAAAGAAAACTTTGTACCTATTAAGCAGTCACTCACCATTCCCCAATCCCACTAGTCCCTGGCAAACACTAAAATACATTTTGTCTTCATAGATCTGCCTATGCTTGGCATTTCATATAAATGGAATCATACAGTGTGCTGTCTTTTGTAACACTGACTTTCTTGTAGCATCAAGGTTTATTCGTGTTGCCTTGTGTGTCAGGACTGGTTTCTTTTTATGGCTGTGTGATGTTCCATTGTGTGCATATCCACAGCTTGCTTATCCGTCAGTCTGCTGATGGATTTTTGGTTTGTTCCTACCTTTGGCCATTATAAATAATGCTGCTATAAACATTTTGTACAAGTTTTTGTCTGAATACATGTTTTCATTTTTCTTGGATGTATACTTGGTAATGGAATTTCTGGGTCATAAGATGACTTAAATTTTGTTATTATTTCAAACAATGCTCAAATCTACCAAATTTGGAGGAAGTATTGTATGTAATTGTTTAAACAATTTTGAGAATTGAAACCTGAACAAGGCTGATAGCAAACCAACAGAACTGGGCAGTCCCCCAGGACTCTCACATTTCTTTCCAAAACAAAGGGGAAAACTGTGACACGATATTAAACAAATGTATAGATCTGAGTGGGGGCGGATATAGAGAACCATACAAATAAATAAATTTCATCATCAATAATCTTTTAGTCACACTATACACCAGTTATGAACCATTAATAACATATACAAATGAGAGACATCACCCATGTCTTCCAGAAGACCCATTATAGTTGAGGCAACAACACAGATAAAGGGGAAAAAGGGGGAAAGAAATGCAGCAGACTCTCCTGAGGGCTAAACAGTAATGACACGGTGCACCTGTATTTAGCGGAGGGAAAAAAATCTGAAATTAGATTTTTTAAAAATATGTATTTTTTGATGCATCATTTTCCTAAATGATTTAATTGCATCACTTCAGTTTGCACCTCCACTTCTTCACAGAGTCCATTATTCAGTAGCAGGGTTTTCAACAGAATAAAATGTCTGGAGTTGGAGGTGCCAAACACATACAGACATGACAACAAGTGAGGTGCCAGCTGGAAAGAGCGCTGGTCCCAGAGCCGAGGTCATGGCTCACGGCCCAAACCGCACCTTTATTGCCCGTGTCACCTGGCAAGCATCTAATTCTCTGAGCTGAGCGTTCTTGTCTACAGAACGGAGCTCGGGCCCTGCCTTCTTCACACGAGGCTGTACAAGTCAAATAACCTGACACTTGCGAGATGACTTTACCAACCAGAACGAGCACCTGCTTTGGCACCAGAGGCGGCTCCCTGCCCCTGAGGGGCAGCTGTCCCCACCCTTCCACGACAGGAGCCAGTCCACAGGACATACCAGAAGCCTCCAGTGGTTTCACTGCTTTCTCGCCTACGTTCTGTTCCCAGCATGCAAAAGGAGGCCTGCCTCGTGTGCACAAAGGAGTTAAAAATCCACAACACCCTGAGAGCTGTTGGTGCCTCGACAGAGATGGTGGGCCAGTTATCAACTAAATCAGATGATAAGGTGTCTGGGAAGAAAATGAAAGGGGAAAAAAAACCCCAACCCTTTGACAACTGTATCACTTGGCAGCTAGGCTCTGATGCTTTCAAAGGGCCAAAAGTTCAGACACGGTGAAACAGTTCCCCTCAATCAGCTAAAACAAACATAACTGTATGCCACTGACACGAAGGGTCACCTCTCCTCTAAATCTGCAGCAGACTAACAGGAGGGGACTGAAGTACATTAAATAACTGGCAGGAAGCAGTTATTTCTGACTCTATCCATAAAGCACAATTTCTGATCTCACACATGTATGTGACATGGGGGCAGGAGAGAGGAGAAGTCTGGGTGATTGCAACCAAGGACAACACCTGATACTGCTTAAGGGAATCTGCACCATCTGTGACATCTGCATTACGGGCTAGCTTTTCTCAGGTCAGGCTCAACACTGAAGTTTCTTCCTTTTCACAAAAGTGTAGGGCCCCTGGCGATGTCACAGCTGAAGAGCCATCGGAGGGATAAAGGCAGGGAGAGCTACAACACGCATGAGAAAGACAGAAAACATTCCAGGCCAGCCGGGAGGAGCAGGTGCTGTCTGAGCGCACAAGCTCTTTCGGCATTTCTGTTATTTAAAAACTTGGAAGAACTGGAATTGATAGATTTTTAGGACTACAGCTCATGACACCTGGGCTTAAAATCTGGACTAGGAATGATGAGTGAGAAAAAGGCTGAGAACTCTCTGCTGTAGATATAAAAGCTCAGGTCCAAGCAATCAGTCACTTCAGCACAAATGGCCAAAGGCAGGAAGAGAAGCGGACCGTGGAGCTTGAAGCAGGAACAGAGGGCACCGGGCCTGACCCGGAGCAGCACCGGCTACTGCGGTCAGCACTGAACAAGAAACCCAGGTGGGTGGACAGACTCTTTCCAAGCCATGCCAGACCACGGCTTTCCTTGCCCTGCAGTGAGGGGTGATTAGATGCTAATACCAGCTACAATTAACCGATCGATTCAACCGTATTCACTAAGGCAGGGACTGATCTAGGCACTGGGGATACAGCAGGGAACAAAATTTTAAAAGACCACCCTACCCTTCTAGCTCTTTTGCAGCATCTGTTCTAGTCAGAGAGGCAAATAAAACTGAGCAAAGGATTCCGTGTATTTAGTACGCCACCTGACTGTAAGCGCTAAGGAGAGAAAATAAAGCAGAGAATGGGACTGGGTAGCAGTGGCCTGGGGAGGGGACAGGGGGCAAGCACTCATCTCAGAGAGGGGGCAGAGAAGGCAGCTGTGAAGGGGACATCTGAGCCTGTCCTGAGGGAGCCATGCAGACATCAGAGAAAGGATGTTCAGGCAGACAGAACAGCAAGTGCCAAGCCGCGTGTGAAGAGGGGACCTCCATGGCTCTAAGGGTGGGGCTGGGCTGGGTGACAGCTGTGCTCCAAAGGTGTGGCAGCGGTGAGTGGACAGGCTCAGCAAAGGCCACCGGGAGGACTGGGGCTGGTGGGAGAGTGAGCAAAAGTCACTGAGATCCTGACAGATGCTGATCAGACTTGAGTTGACTTTATTTTAATAAGATCACTTTGGCGATTGTGTTGAGAATAGAGCGGAGAGAGTGGACAGAGACAAAAACCCAGTCCAGAGGGCAGAATTATAACCCAGGCAAAAGACAGTGTCACTTGGCTGAAACAGGAAAAGCAGAGGGTGTGTGGCATGGCTGGATTCTGGTGTGTTTTGAATGAAGAAATACTCTCTCAGTGGAGTAAGTGACAGATGGGAGGCAGAAAAAAGAAAATTTTTGGTTTCAACAACTGGAAAAGTGGACAAGAGAAGGCTTGAAAAGAAAAGTCAAGAATTAGGTTTGGACAACTTAATTTTAATATGGTTTTTGCATACCCAAAGAGCTATATTGAGCTGCATATATATGAGGTGGACTTAGAGGCAACGTCTTGATTGAATATGCAAATTTCAGACCTGGCATAGTCTTTCAGGCCATGAAACTGGATGAAATAACAGATGTCCAAGGATTAACCCCCAGGGCACACCAAGATCTCAAGATAAGGAGCAAAGAAGGAACACCTCCCAGCAAAATCTAAGAAAGAGTAACTAGTAGATTGGAGGAAAATCACAACACTGTTTTTTTTTTTTCTGGAAGTCAAGTGACAGAATATCTCTAGTGGGGCGGAGATCAACCTGACATCCACCAGGATGAGCACTTAGAACTGGTTATGGTTTTAACAACACAAATCTCAGTGATGACCTCAGAACATTTCCGTACTGGGGTGAGGGAGAAATATGACTTGAGTGGGCTCATAATGAAACAGGAGCGGGAAGGCAAATTTTAATAAACATTTTGATTATCATTAGGACATTTCTTCAAATAATTGCAGTTTTTTAATGGTCAGTATTTTGAGAAATGCTGCAGTCTGTTTATTTACAGGGGCTTTATCGTTTTAGAAAATGTCTTCTGTATTTTAAGTTTGCCCTTATTTCCAAGCTACAGAGTAACAAAATAATTCTCTCTCACATGCAATGTGAGGCTCATAGATAAATTTAGAACTGAAGGAAAAGGAGAAGGACAAGGACGTGAGGAATGAAGTGCAAAGGCTTCATCAAACGCTGGAGAGGGAAAAGAAAACATACGGTTTCTGCTTCACTGTTTCACCTTGATACATTTATACAAGAATAATGAGCATAAACACCCTCATTTCCAAGGTGTTTAACACTTCAGGTAATCTGGCATGGTGCTGTTCCCTTGAAATCTCATCGCCCGGAGGAAGTAAAGCCATGATTGTAAGATGGTAACTACATCCTCCAATTTCATTTGGTTTTATGAATAAATTTGGGGAAATAAGATGAAATTAAATGAAATGGGCTAAGTGGCTTGTTTTCTAAATTGGTAAAAACAAGACAAACCAAAAACTGCAAATTTAAACATTAAGTGGAATAACATATGTGTTTTCCAGTGTTCAGTTAGTTTTTTGAATTTCTAAGGCCTTTTTTCCTCTTAAAATTTAGACTTGACACATTTTCCCAGTAGTTATACATCCCGACTGTCAAGTGTGAATTTGTAGACTCGCTGAAACCCAGAAAATATTTATGTTTAAAGAAATGGACATTTAGGTCTAGAAAAACCTTAAAACTTTAGGGTAGAAGTATCTTGAGCATCAACCAACAAGAAGCTGAATAAATGACACTCAAGTAACAGAGGACCGCGGTGACGCTCTGAGGAGGCGGGGACTGTGCCTGCGTGTCCAGGTCCAGCCGGGGGCCGGCAGGACACAGCAGAGGGTGTTCTAGACTCACACAGATGAGTGAGCACAGATGACAAATTTCTATCTGTCACTATCCGGATCATTTCTGCTATCATATTCTTCCACACAGACCAGATAGTGTGTCTGTGCTGGGTGAGGGGAAACGCAGCTGGGTGAATGTGCAAAGTCCCTGCACTGCTGAAAGCTACGGGAGCAAAATCACTCAGCTGCACACACTGAAACCACCATTGTTTCATGGTGTCCAAACTCAGCTGGGTTCTCAACTCAGTCCACCAACCCTCTACATCAACAATTCCTCCAGTCCTCAGCAGGTGTATCTTCCAATTTCTCCATTTTCCTTGAAGTTATAACCCTGCAGCCAGATTTATTCACAGAAAATAAACTTACTTCCAGTTCTAAAAATAATATCCTTAATATTTACCCCAAATCCAACAAATGTACAGAGAGCTGTATCCATCCTTTCTTTTTTAATTTTCTGATTTAGACTATCTTGAGTGGCCTTGTTGAATTAAGACTGAACTCATCAGTCTGGGATTTTTCTACTCTGGAGTATCTGAAATCTCATCTATTGATTATTTCCTTTTCTCTTATTTCACTCACATCTCCCTTTCAATTGGTCTTTCTCAATCTCTGGATTCTCTGATCTTAAAACAAAAACCAAGTACCAATCATCTTACCACTGGACTTCAACACTCGTATTTAAGTGATGAGGCGATGTTGCCGGGCGATCACTACATCTGTTTCCAGCACTCTTGTTCTACTAACTACAGGGCTTTGAGGTAATAAAGTGTCCTCTACTGCTTAAGATCAGGGATGATTCTAAATGAAGTCAAGACGTGTCCATTATGACCTTTAATACACTACCTTCGATTTCTCTGCTAACCCACTCAATGTCTTGCACTCCTGACTTTACCATCATAAACCCTTTCGTCTTCCAACTCCTACAATGGGGTGTTCCCCAGGTTCAGAGAAAAAAAGGAGTATTTTATTCAAAAGAGAGGAGATTATATTAGATAAGCTTTAACAGTTTTTTCAACTTTGAAATAATATTGTTTCATTGGATTATCCTAATTCAAAGCACAGCTCTTTATAATGTTCCTTAGTGAAAAAAATGATCTTGAGAGTTAAACTTAACATTAGTTGGCCAGTAGAAAAGAAAAATTTATTTTTTCACATCTCATTTATGACATCTAAGACAAAATACGTTTATATCAAGAAAAAATAAGTTTTACTTGTATATGCACATGCTTATACATATACTGGTAGATACTGCGAAAACCTACCTTGTTGTTATTACAACAAATTGTTTGAAATTTTAGTAAGTAGAATTTTGAGAGCTTGCACACTTATAAATAAAATTTAACTTAGAAAGTGGAAAGATCATATCCGATGTACTAGCACAAATATAGATCAGTATTATTATCATCTGGAAAAAGAATGTCAAACAAAACACTGTTTATAAAATCGGAGGTTAAAAAAACTAGACTATTGCGGTCATCATAATATTGTATAGAAACATCGAATCACTATGTTGTGCACCAGGAACTAACATAATATCATAGGTAAATTACACTTTAAAAACAAAAAAGTGAACTCATGGAAAAAGAGATCAGATTTGAGGTTACCATATGTGGGGGATAGGAAGGGGGAATTGGATGAAGGTTGTCAAAAAGTATAAACTTCTAGTTGTAAGATAAGTACTAAGGATGTAATGTGACTATAGTCACAACATAGTGACTATAGTTAACACTGCTGTATGTTACATAGGAAGTTGTTAAGAGAGTAAATCCTAGGAGTTCTCATCACAAAGAAAAAAAATTTTTCTATTCATTTTATTTTGTATTTCTATGAGATATGGACGGTCACTAACATGATTGTGAAATTCATCCCATGATGTACAGAAGCCAAATCATTGTGCTATACACCTTAGACACGCACACTGCTTTGTCACTTATCTCTCAATAAAACTAGAAGAGAAAAAATTAGGCTTAAGTAAGGTTTTACTATATGAGATGTTATTAAACTTTCATTCTGTAAAGCAGATGCCAGAAACAGAATGCTAAAAACAAAAGTAAATGACAAAATTAAAGTGTACACACTATGAATCAAAGTAAAACCACCTTAGGTGAAAGAAAGTTAAGTTAATAAACCATACTCAAATTTGGTTGTTTTGGTGGGTTTTAAGCTGGACATACATAAAAGGAAGTATAAGTAGTTTAGAAAATTAAAAACAAAAACCAAAGTTTTAAAAAACAATCAAGTGAAGTTGTGACCACCTCTGATGAGAAACTATGACACCACCAGGATAGGAAGAAAAGCATGTATTCTGCTGAATTATTTGAAATAGCCAGTTTGATTGTCAGAACTTGCATTGCTAGAGACCAACTATGAGTCTTCTTTTAACACTATTTACTGTGTATTATATGATTTATATGAAATATTCCAAGTCATTAACTCCCTCAACTTGTAAGCCTAAGGAAAATTTTTCTATTTTCACTTCTAAATGAAAGCCTAACTCACCTGAAGAAAATCTATGACTATTTAATGAGGCTATTATTGTCTAGTAAGACAATAAGAATTATGACTTGAATATTTATTTTAATAGAATAAAAGCATTATTGTTGCTTACACTTTTATAGCATGTGTAGTATATTTCAGCCACCAGTGTGTGCCCCTGCAGCCTTCACTCCCAGTTCCTGATTGTGCAGTAGGACTTCCCTAGTTATCTAATCCTGGAAGCCAGCAGGAAAGCTGATTAATTAGAATTCAATCAAAAATGCCTTCGAGATAATTTTCCTTCTGGAAACGGATAAGGCAGAGGTTAGAAAATGTACTTCAAGAGAACAGATTGCTTTCTGCTTCAGACACTTAAGAATTTAACATTATTGAGGTAACATACCTTTCATGAGAGTCCCCCAGCCAAAATTTCTAATGGTATTACGTGGGAAGTAAGCCATTTCATTAATGAAATCAGCTAGGCAAATTCCTAAACCTGTACAATACTTAGCACAGTAATCTCTTTCTATTACAAAATGTCAATTCTTCAATTTAGTTCCCTTGGAACTTAGTGATGGTTAAGGGGAAAAAAAGAAGAAGAACAAAATACAGTAATTTGGGGAGATAAGTTATACATTTACTTTTACGGTATTAGGGAAAATTTACTCCCTCAGGTCATTAATTTAATATTATTGGAAATAATTTATAGTTGCTGTCCCTCCAATCCAAGAAAAACACACTCGTTAGAAAAAATAAAAACAAAGGTTGGTCACAGCATATTGTGCTTATTCCAAATCAATTTGTTATTAAATCTACAGCTCGGATACTAAAATGCCCCCAAAGGAAAGGAGTGGCGTGAAGTCAGGAACAAGGCGGACGGAGACGAGAACAGGACAAGCCTGTCTCCTAGGAACGCACGGAATCTGCAAAAGCCCGAACTTCCATCCCCTCAGGGCCTCGGGCAACAGTCATCCCCGTTCAACCCACGGTGGTCAGATTTTCTCACGAATGAAAACTAACCTAAACTACGGTTCTGGCTCCTGGTGGAGCAGGGCCCTGCCGCCGACACGCCCGGTCCTTCCCCTCGCTCCTGCGGCCCTTCTGAGAGCCGGCACTGGCCGCACGGGCCGCTGACCTGGGGCCGCCGCTGACCTGGTGACCACCTGACCGGGGGCCGCCAGTGAACCGGTGACCTGCTGACCCGGGGCTCGGCTCTAGGCCCTTCTTCCCCGACAGAGAGGTTCCCGGAGTCCCAGCGCACAGGCAGGGCGCAAGGACGGAACAAGGTGCGTGACCCTGAGGACACGGGGACACGTGGTCTCACAGCGGCCGCCCAGCCGCCTACTGCCCAAAAATCTCTCAGTAATAAAAGGAGAGTAAGACGACTTATTAAGTATTTAGGGATTAGAAAGAGAAAATACAGGGTTTCTTAAACAGACACGCTCCTCCCCTGAGTGTCGTGTGCCTGGACCGGGCCCTCCCCTAGGCGCACAGGGAAGCGCACGGAGCAGCGCACAGGGAACAGTACAGGGAACCGCACAGGGAAGCGCACGGAGCAGCGCACCGAGCATCCCAGGGCCCGCAGCCGAACGGAAACGTCCTGTGGGCCCCGAACGCCAGGTCCTCTGCAGCCGCTGGAAGCGCGGACAGCGGCCCCTCAGCAAAGGCTGACGGGAAGCTGCCCGGGGGACTGCCCCGCGTCAGCTGGGGCTCCCCACCGCGGGGCCGGCGCCCCGTGCCCGAGGGCGGACCCCGGCCATGAGGGCAGCGGCCGCAGGGAGCTGGCTCGGGGCCCCCACGCTGGGCCGCGGCCGCGTCTGGGAAAACCCGCGTCAGAGGCGCGCGGCGCGACGCGCTTACAAACCGCGGACCAAGTGACTCCGCCCCGCACTCGGCCCGCGTGGGTCTCAGTGAGCAAGCCGGTTATCCCCCTCAACCCGCACCAGACGCCCTCCGACCCAGGCGGGCTGACGGCGTGGGGGGCGCGGCTTCCTCGGGGCGAACACAGACGAGGCGACACTGGGGTCGCGTGTGTCACTTTACACGCGAGAACACAGCACACGCCACGCGCGGACGTGCGCACCCGCTACACAGCCGGCCTCTCCCGCCGCCGGGTCCCGTCCGCACCCGGGCCCCGTCCCCGCGCGTCCACAGCCGCGGGCCCCTGCTGCCGCCTCCACGGGGCTGGGACGGGACGCGACCGGCGGCCGGCCCCTCGGAAGCCGGGCCCCGCGCACACCGCGCGCCCTCGGGCCTCGCGGGCGGGCCGCACGACAGGGGCGGGGCGGGCTCCCCGGTGGCTCGGCCCGCGGACACCAAGCTGCTCCGCGACCCCCTCCCGCTGCTAACGCCGCGTCGACGCGCCGGGGGCCCGACGCCGAGGGAGACCCGTCCCCGCGCCGTGACCCCGGCCCAACCCCCATCCCCGGCTCCGACCCCAAATCCCGCGTCGTCCCGGCGCCCCGGCGCCCGCCGCCTCCCAACGCCGCTTCCCACCTCCCGCGTCCAGAGAAGAACGGACGTACCTGCCCGGAGCCGGGGGGCGCCGGGTCCTTCTGAGGGGGCACGCCGGGTTCCGCGTCTGAGGGGGGACGCCGGGTTCCCCGTCTGAGAGGAGACGCCAGGTTCCGCGTCTGAGGGGAGACGCCGGGTTCCCCGTCTGAGGGGGGACGCCGGGTTCCCCGTCTGAGAGGAGACGCCAGGTTCCGCGTCTGAGGGGAGACGCCGGGTTCCGCGTCTGAGGGGAATCGCCGGGTTCCGCGTCTGAGGGAAGACGGCGGGTTCCGCGTCTGAGGGAAGACGGCGGGTTCCGCGTCTGAGGGGAGACGTTGGGTTCCCTGTCTGGGGGGAGACTTCAGACGCCCGGGGCCCAGTCACGGTGCGACAGCAAAGCCAAATGCAGGTTAAGGTGATTCTTCGGCTGAAGCAGATGCCAAATGTGTGGGTGCCGGGCACGGAGTAACAGGCCAGGGATCTTCGTGGCTTGGTTTCCTCCCGTCGCGCTCGCCCCGCGTCTCAGGCGGCTCACGGCACCTTCCGGCCCCAGGACGCGGTGTGTGTAGGGGAGCGGCCGCAGGACGAGGGGGACGAGGGGTCGTCCGCTCTTCCCCGAGGGCCCCGCCCTGCACCGCGAGGCCCCGCCCTCCGCCGCGAGGCCCCGCCCTGCACCACGAGGCTCCGCCCTCCGCCGCGAGGCCCCACCCTCCGCCGCGAGGCCCCTTGTGGTCTGCTGCCGCTGCTGCCCCTCGGCGTCCCCGCGCTCTGTCCTGCGAGGACTGGCCGCCGGCGGTGCTCCGCGTGGGGCGGACCGCCAGGGCCTCAGGCTCCGCTCTCAGGAAGAGGGAACCGCACAGCCCCTGCGGCTTCTTCGTCGTGTGTTCCACGTGAGCGACGTGGCTCGTTTCAGGAGAAAATGGTGGAAAACCTGGTGGGCGAGTCGGGGCGTTCACCGGGCTCCGGGTCGGGCCGTTTGCAGGGCGGGTGCCTGGAGGACTGGACACCGGCTCTGCTCCCGGACCGCCCAGCCCCGGATCTGCCCCCGCCGCCCACCCCGTCCACCCGGCCCGCGCACGAGTCCCTCGGTGCAGGGTCCGCCCGTGCCGGGCCGTCACGCACAGTCACGTCCCGCGCCTTCCGTCCCCGCATCTCTCTGCGCAACATCGAGTGGTCCCTTCGCGTCACCTGCAGCCGTGCATCAGCCGTGCCTGAGCCCCCCCCGGGGGGCTTCACGCCCTTGGGGAGCCCTGCCTTGGGCGCCGCCCAGGCCCTGAGCCTCCGAGCCCTGCACAGTGACCTCGGCTTAGCTTTTCCCTCCTCAGAAAGGCCTTCCTGGACAAGTTTGTCCCTTCTCGTTCTTCATGATTTTGTAGAACTTACTGCATAGCATTCATCCCCGTCCTAGGTCTCCACTTATTTCACATTCCTGGTCCCTCTTGGACCCACTCGGAGGTGAGTGCCGTGAAAAGAGCCAACAAACAGCCTGCCTCATTCAGCCTCGTGGCCTGGAAAGCATCAGGTAATGTGTTGGAAATAAATATAAAAATGCAAACACATAGAAATTAGTGACGGCTTGCCCTGTAACCACTTCTGTCTGTAGCAAAGGCACGTAAGTAATGCTGTGCACACCCCACTTTACAAAAAGGAAGCTCCTCTTCCCATTCCTTTCTGTTTTCTGCACAAATATTCACACTGAGCCTTAAAGAAGGCCTTGTTTTTCCCTTAAAAAGATGTAAAATCTAATTAAATTTGCACTGATTGCGAGATTCGTCTGGCTGAGTCATTGCTGTGTAGTAAATTGGGCTGTGAGTCTTGTGATTAATAATAGCTGTCAGACATGGCAGTGGACTTCCTTTCCAATTCTCTCTCTATCCCAATTTTGGAAATGAAAATAAGAAAAATAATTAACTCCAGAAGCAAATATACTTTGTAAAAGAAGCTATTAATTAAAAAATAATGAAACTCAATGCTGTGCACCCCACCACCAACAGAAATGTAAACCAAAGAAAAAGAGGGAAAAAATACTGAAAGAAGGCAATATGACAAATTCTCAACCCCATTAATTTGTCAGAAACAAAGACAAAAATTTTTCGAATTACATATCAACAAATGGAGCCTTTTCGGGTGTAACCATGTCTCTAAAATGTTGCAGACACACAAGGGTGCTGCTCTACAAGGGTAACTCTCTCCCCACACTGACAGCAAATGTCCCTACCTGGGGACCACCTGCGATTCACGCGTGCATGGGACATTTCTGTTAGGCACCAGAGAGTTAGCTCAGGAGGCCAGATACACTCACATGTGCCTCACAGGTTTCTGATCCTGAAAACAGTCATCTCGGAAAGCGTCGCCAGGCCTTGCAGAGAGTGGGCTCCGACCATACAACCCAGCTCGGCCGCGAGGATCTGAAGGCAAAGGCCGCTGTGTATTTCATGGTGACTAATTAAAATCTTAATCTTGGGAGATTTAAAATCGTTTCCTATCATGAAGTCAACATCAAAAAGCATACTAGGGTAGCTAAAGCAGGGGTTCTCCGTATGAAATTCAGTAAGAAATGTCAGAAACCCACTCATCCAGCACTGTCATAAATAAAGAACTAAAACAATCTCAGCAGCTGAGGAGCCTGTGAGTTAAGACGTTCTAAATCTCCTGCTTGCGGTTATATTTGGTAAGAATCCTTTTAGATCTTGTTGCAGCAAAGATATCCTTAAATGCACAGCCTGCAGCCTTTAGCCACCTCAGAATCATTTTGGAAGGAGCACCATGATGACTTGCAGACGGAGATCCATGCCCAGCTGTTTGGCTGGGAGGGTTCTTCCCAGGATGTCCCCCAGTACATTCCTGGACGTGTCTGTCCCATGTGCTCTTTGTCAGTCTCTGCACTCAATCTGTTAAGTAACTGAGACATCCTGCTACAAATAGAAGTTTGTCTAATTTTGTTTTACCCTGAATATCCCAAACCAAGTGGCCCATAAAGCTGTTATATGACATCATATATATTCACATCCACGAAACTAACGTTTTCAGAATACATTCTGGGGAATTTTCATCAATAAAATATATTATTCTAGACATAATTTTTTGAAACATCTTAAATAATTTTAAACAGCATCACCAAGTGTTATTAGTTGATCATTCAGATCTAGTTCCACCCTTTTACGGGGGGGGGGGTGAAAGGAGGCATGGGTCTTGACCCACGCCAGTGTCTGACCTGGGCTGTGCGGGCTGTGCTCGCCAACCCCCAGGCCACGGCTCTCCCTACCGGTGGCACCACAGTGAAAAATAAAAACTCCCTTTGCATCGTCCTGAGAAACAGATGAAAGAGAAAGAAGTTCAAAATCAAAAGGCCTGAGGATGATTTTACTACTTTTTTAACTCTACAACCTGGGGAATATAGATTCCCCTTCTAGGACAAAAAAAAAAAAAAAAAAAAGCTATCTTAATTTATCTACCTACCTCACAGAATTGTTGGGAAGTCAAAGAAGTTAGAAAATACAGAAAAGAGCTCCATGCAGCACGGGGGCGAAGCAAGTCTTGGCGTTCGTAAATGAGCCTTGCTCCGGGGGCTGTCACCTTACTGACCTCCAGCTGGAGCACTAAGCTGGTTTTGCTAGCTCATATTACCGTCTATGGTTTCTATGGCTTGCTAGCGGAGTTATAGCCGGTGCTTCAGCATAGGAACAAAAAGAGAGCTGGGTGATTGGAAATTTTGGAAGCTACATTCATTCACTTTGGAAAACAGCAGGCTTCCTAGGATAACGAAATAAAAACTTATACAATGAATGATCTTAATGTGTTCAGAGGAAACAGCCTAACAGCCTAAAATAAGAAAACTGGGATTTCTAGGTAAGTGTGGACAGGCTTTCCTCTCCCCCAGGGCCATAGGTGCTTAACAACAAAAACCCTCTCTTATCGAATTTGAATGGAAATACAGACCCTAATGCAGTTGCTAGAGTGATTGTAGAGCTATTGTTTCTGGAAATGAAATGGTCTTTATGTTACCAAATAGATTCAGATTTATCACTGTTATCATTTTTCCTCCAAGTATTCCTTTCTCATCCTCTGCATCGCTAATTTTAAAGCCTTAATTTCAATTGATTTGACCTGTATATTGAAATATATTGAAACAGTACTCTCTTCTTCCAACATATACCTCTTTTTACACATCTTTATGTCTTGCTTAAATTCCTTTTAATTTTCAAAACACATTGGTGCATCATTTTATGAAAGCCGGGACTCACCAAACTGAAGCAGCGAATTTCATTGCATCTGAAACACAGACAGACTCTCTTTCCCTGAGGTCAGCTTGGAGGGAGCCTTCCACGCACTCACAGCCACACGGGTCCTCCCACACCCTCTGCACCTTCAAGTTGGCTTGGCTTAGACAGGGGGTCACTCTCTCACCGTAACTGCCAACTCTTCAAGGCAGGAGAAAAGAGGTCTCTGGCATTCGGGGAGAAGTTGGTGTCCAGTCTTGGCAGCTATAGGATCTCAGATAGCCGAACAAGCCTTCTCCAGAGCACGGTGGTGAGAACTGCATAAATTCTTTCTCTGACTCAGCTCGGGTGGAATTAAAAAAAAAAAGGAATCAAAAATATCTGACTCTAGTTTGGATTTGGGTAGTAAGAGCCTCCTTCTCTAATGAAATAGACACTTATTTTATTATTGATAATTTTGGCAGCTCCAGAGTAGAAACAATCACCTGAAACAAGTGCATGTGTCCCAGAAGCAGGCCCTGCTCAGCTCAGACGAACTGCTAAAGGGCTAGATGTGGGGGAATTTTAGACCTGGGCAATGGCACACCCATGCATCCTGGAAAGAATGCGTCTACTTCAGTGCATGTCTGTGTGCAACACTCCCCACTGCACTCAGATGGCATTGACACTCTGTGGGAGCTGGTCGCCTGGCGAAGGCCTTGTGCAGCTCTTGCTCAGCACGAGCAGAGAGCTTCTGCATAAAGGTGAGAGTCAGAGGTATTACTGGAGTTTTAAATCACTAAAACCCTCTAACAGTCAGATACCAACCTACCTAGAACTTGCATTCTGCAGCGAACCCCGACTAACCAACCCAAGATCGTTCTGTTTCCTTTAAGTAAAATCAAATTGTATGCATCAAGCAATTTGGTTAAAATAAATTAAAAGAGCATGAGATGTTCTTGTTGGGATTCAGTAGCAAACCATGATTAAACACACACACACACACACACACACACACACACTCCTTAATTCATCAACAAACAGCAGGACTTATTGGGAGATGCATGGATGGCAGCGTTGGCAGTGTGGCTGAGGATGGGATGGGATGGTGCCCTGCCTTCCTGGGGGGACCATCTACCAATTCAAACATGAGTTTCTCACCTTCTATAAATTGGAATTTACACAACTGTGTCATTATTGTTTTGATAATGCAGAAAAAAAAAAAACCTCCTTTTAAAACATGCCCCAAAGCCAAGTGCTGCATGTCACAAATGTAGCTTGAAAATTCAGGTGACTTAAAATAAATTTGCTAGTAAGAACTTTCTTGAACTTTACAGTTCTCCATGTAGCGCCTCATGAGCCCTGTGGTGAAGGACACCAGGCTTCGCTGTGTTGACGCCCCTCTGTGGGCTCCTGCAAGCACACAGTCAGTCAAAAGGAGGAAACTTAAAAAGCGGATTAAGCCTCCTAAAAAAACTAGTTCAACCACCTCATTAAAAAAATCATAATCAGAACAGAAGACTTTAATTGAATTAAGCAGCAGCTACACAACCTCCAATATATTAGTTACTTTGATCTGGAAACGCTTTCACCTAGTTTTCCCCTCGTTCTGTCTCTGATCCATTTTATACACTACTCTTAAATTAAAATTTCCAAAGCTCAGAAGTGCTCACTCTCACCCCTTCCTCCAGACTTTGCTGAGACCCCTTAACTGGTGTTTGAGCCCCTCGGGTTTCAGATGCAGCCTTGTTTTCACTCTTCCCCGTCAACGTCGGCATTTTCCCCGAGTAAACGCCAAACCAGCGGAAGGGTCCACTATCATACCAGATGTGTCCTGAAACGCCTTGCCTCCCAGCTTTCTGGACCACCGGGGCCACCCTCCCCACGAAGATGCCCCCGGCCCTCCTGGGCCTGTATCCTCTCCCAGAGGGGAGACACCTGCTCATGGCAGCCTGGAAACGTTGAGTCCTTTCAGGACAAGGACCATGACGGATTCATGGTACCTCACCCCGTATTCTTTCCAGATGCTTGTGAAAATTCAGGGCCTGGAGGATTAACTCAGCCTGCCGCAGGAAAGCACCCCAGATGTGTTCTTTCTGGCTGCTCTCAAATCACAACAAGCAAAAGTGAAAGCGTTAAAGACCCGATCGCCTTGGCCAGGACACTTGGGAGGAGCGGACTGCTTTCGGATCTGTTACGAGGGATTTGCTTGCATGACCAGAGGTGGAGGGTCCTAGGTTCTGTCAGCTGCAAGCTGGGGACCCAGGAGAGTCAATGGTTCTGGTCCGTCTGCCTCCAAAGACCTGGGAACCAGGGTGGCCTGCGGAGGAGCGCCCCATCCCGGGCAGTACAGATCAGGTGAGATGTCCCCGCTCGGCAGTAAGGCAGGCAAGGGGCAAACCCCTCTTCCTCTGCCCTTCGCTCCGCTCAGGACCGCAGGGGATGGGATGGTGCCCTGCCTCACTGGGGGGACCACCTACCAATTCAAACGCCAATATCACCCCAAAACATCCTCACAAAAGCAGGAGTAAGGTCTAACGTGGGCATCTTGTGGTCAGTCAATCTGATGCAAAAATTCACCACCACACTTACCCTTGAGGTAAAACGCAGCAGGACCCGGTTGGGGGGGGCAGGTGTTGAAATCCCATGAGCTATTATATGGTAAGTCAAGCACATTTCAAATCATCAAACTCAAGGACATGTGTGAACAACTGGCATTGGCACAGAAAAAAATGGAAGAACAGAAAACATACTCATTCTTCTCTGCAAAAATCTTCACTCCCTTACAAAATGTGTAAGTAGACATAAATATACATTGAGCAGTTACTGCTGTATTTCTTTGCAAAAAAATAAGCAGAGACTGTCCACCAGGTACGGGAAACGTACTTGGGCTTGCAGGTGGGGAGGGCTGGCCTCTGCCGCCCTGAGGAACAAGGACAGGATGGCGGTGGGAGGAGGGCGCCCTCATTCCCGTACCTGCTTGGACAGGTGCACACACTTCTGCAGAGCAGCAAAGAGGTGCTGGAGAAACAGGCTCTTCGATAATCATTACCTTGACCCACAAATGTCAATAGTGAGACACACACGCTCATGGCAGCTTTCTAGTCACTTAAAAACTTTCTCTTACATGCCAGCCTAGTAATTAATTCTGCTTAACAAAATTTTCTTTGCTTTAATTCCACTTTCAGTGATAATTAACACCTAGCAATTCTCACTACAAATGAAAGAGATATTTCAGAGAAAGGGCTGAACTCAGAAGACCCAGCACTGACACTGTAAAGGTAGATTGAAAAAGGATAAGATTACATTTACTGAACTTAAAAGAATTTTTTTTGCCCAGATTAGCCCATTGGAACATAAACACAGTCTACACATTATCCTAAATTAACAAAAACTGAAAACAAAAAAAATGATGTATATTGAAGATTTTATCAGATGAAAAGTCTTTCACCTCCACATACACTGAGCAAAGTTGTACACCGAAGGAGACAGTAAACCCAGGCAGGAAGCTTCGTAGGCTCAGAGCTACGAAAGCAGACTTTGTAGTAGGTGAAAACACGGTGGGAGGGTGGGCTGGGCACTCCCTGAGGACAGGGCCTCTGCGCTTCGGTGGAAGAAGAGAATGGTTATTAAAGGCGCGGAATTCAAAGCCAGGCGGGCGCCGCTCGAGGCCCTGCTCTGCCACCGTATGAATGTGACGTCCCGCAAGCCACCTAACCTGTCTGTGGTCAGCTCATCCGTCTGTGAGATAAAGTCAGAGCAGGCCCAGTGTTATGGGGCCATTACGAGGACGCTCACCTGCCTCGGCGTTGAGAGCGATGCTTAGGGAAGTGCTGGCCTTCACTTTCACTCACGGCGTCGTCTCCAAATAGACCGAGCATGAAAACACTTGTTGACATTGTTTAGAGAAAGACTGAAAAAGTATCGCTGGCAAATTAATGACATAACACTAAGTTTACATAAAACGCAATATGGCTGTTAGCACTGCAGCAGAGTCATAAAAATATTTGTTGGGCATTAATTACATGCTAGGTGTAGATTATCGCACACGAAATATGGCTGTAAAATAAAGAAAATGATTTCCCAAGTCATCGCACCCTTTGTTTATCACAAATTAACTACCACTGGGGAAAACGTGAAATAAAACTAAATCAATTTCAGAGGAGAAATCTATGTTTTATTCAAAAGAACTGGAATAAGCAATCGACTTTTAAACATGAAAAACAATAATGGTAACTAATCCATCTAAAGAACTGACTATATTTCAGTTGCAGACCTACGATTTACAGCTCCACGCACTCTTCACTTTTACTGGTGATGTGTGTCCGCTAGATTAAATGCAGTTTTTCCTCATGTAAAAAGTTGTTTCAACACTGATGTGCTTCTATTAGATGAAAATGCAAGCTGCTCTGCCTGATGAAATCCTTTGACTTCAAAAAAAAAAAAAAAAAAACCTACATCATGTCACAGACCCACAAACTGAGACATTAGAGAAGCAACTTGACCAAAGATTCAACCCAAGTAGTCAGACTCCAAAGTCTGTTTCTTTCCCACCATTTTCCTAATAGAAGCAAGAAAAATAGAGACACCATTAGAGATTGGAATAAGAAAAAATTCAATCAGAAATAGAAACCAAACTTGTTTTTAGTACGAATATTACGTGCTGAAAGAACCGGGAACACCACGTGGTCTGGAAGATGCCTGACATTTCGACGAGAGTTGAGGGGAGGCATGAGAAGAGCTGGCACGAAAGTAGGAGCCACAGTGGCCAGCACACTGACAACCTTGACCTTCCTGCGGACTACAGGATAAAGCTGGAAAAAACTCAGTGACTTCATAAAAATAGCACGCAGAAGAAAAGAAAAAGGGAGTGGAAATAAACTAAGAATGTGTAATACAATGTTTGGTTTTAAATATCTTTGAGATCACACAGCCAGAGTGGTGCCTATTTGTACTATTTCCATTAAAAAAAATCCTGTGGTCTGAAAATGAAGTCCTTCTGGTGGAGCACTGGCTGAGGTCCTGACAAACTCCACCTCAGGGAAATACAAGTCGAGTGTCTGGTTGCCTGGATTTCAGGTTTCTGTGGGGATCATTGTCCTGGGGTCTGGACAAAGAGCCCTCTTGAGCCCCCACTGATGAGCTGAATTGTTTGTTTTCTGAACTCATTCTCTGCTCAGGTAAGTAAACATGAAAACCAGAGCACCGTGTTCTCGGGAAGAGAACAGACTGATTAAACAGCAAGTTGTTACATCGGTGGATAAGTCAGGCCTCTGTCACCATAAACATACATAGTCATGTACATTCATGTTCACTATACGCAGAAACACATTCTGCTTCTCATGAAGAAAGGGGTAGAGAAAGGGCTGAAGATTTCAGCACCACCACTCCACCACCAGGGTCATCATCGTCCCCTGTTAAACGTCTTGCTCTCTGTGACTAGATTTGTCACAACCTGCAGTGGAAAACCATGCTCTCAGAATGGACAGTGTGCAGCAGTCACCATCTACCTAACGTGACCCAGGGTGGCCAACGTTGCTGACGACAGGTGACTCGTGCCGTTCTAGCACATTCGGTGGGGCAGCCAACGCCAGTGCGCTCCCAGCAGCGGGGGGATGGGCGCTCTCAGCTCAGGGTTTACATTTTCCAGGATAACAGACTTTCATCAAGAAGAGGCATGTGGCACTCGACTTCATGTCACAAAAAATAGTGCTGGCTTAGCAATTTCTGTTTTAACTGGAAATTAAGGTCAGAAATCCCATGTCTTCTCCTACTCTGAATGCCACGAGTCATTTCAAGTCACCTCTGTGAGTGCTATACAAATAAACTTGAGCGCACATTAAATGCTGGCACCAAGGTGCCTGGGCAGTTCTTCACGCACCACATACGGCTACCAATTCCACAAGAAAGGACCTAGATGTGGCTTCAGAATTATACTGAGCAGATTCCCAACTACTTTCCAGATTCGTGAGATAATTTTTAAAACTTCATTGCGTCAAGGACATCACTAATGAATACTTATTGTCACTGAGCTGGATAAATATAAAAATTCTGGTCAAAAAGGACAAAGAAATAGGAGTACAATAAAAATGAATAAAAGACAAGACTAATTATTTTTTCAACAAACATGACTGTGCTCCTGCCCTGTGCAGGGACTGTGTCAGGAGGGAGGATTGAGAAGGTGAGCAGGACACACCTGGACCTGAGATTTGCCACCGTGGGAGGAAGAGAGGAGTAAGCCCACGTCACTAAGAGGGTGAGTCAGGGGTATCCAGAGAAACAGAACCTATGGAATGAGGTGCACATGTGTGTGAGTGTGCCTGTGTGTGTGTGTGTGTGTGTGTGTGTGTGTGTACTCACACACAGGTTGATCTTAAGGAATTGGATCACATGATTGTGGAAGCTGGCAAGTCTCCAATCTGCAGGGTAGACCAGCAGTCCATCAGATGCAGGCTTCCCTCCAGCTCAGGGAGGCCAGTCTTTCTCACTGAAGACCTTCAACTGATTGGATGACACCCACCCACATTAGGGAGGGCAATCTGCTTTCCTCAAAGTCTACAGATTTAAATGCATAATCTTATCAGGAAAAAAAGCCTTTACAGAAACATCAGGAATAATGTTTGACCAATTACCTGGGCACTTCGGTCTTCACACATAAAATTAACAATCATTCTGAGGGCCTAGTATGAATAAGCCCTGTGACGTGTGAAGCACATATTCAATTTAATTTGTGTTACGTTGAAAATAAATTGTGGAAAGTTAACAGATTTGACTCATACCACTTTTCTTGTGTCGAGCTTTAGAAATAAGTTTTAAAAATAGACATTAGTGAGGAGGCAAAGCAAAATTCTTTCTAAACTGAAAAGATTTACAAAGACATGTTTTGTCAGATCAGCTACGAAAAACAGAGGAGAAAACGAAGTCTCAGTAAGGTCCCATTTAAAACAGGTTGTAGGACGCACTGAAATAAATTGGAAGCTATTCATAGCATTGCTTCATGAATTTGAGCTCAAATCATCATCTAAAGGCACAACACAAAACCGAGCAGCCGACAGAAATGGGAACCCAGACCCATCAGCACCGGACCCGAACCCTACCTGGCTCACAGGACTGAGGAGGAAAAGTGTGGAGACAATGCTATCTGGTCAGAGTGCTGCCCGCAGGGCAAAGAAGCAAGGTAAACGGCCCTCACGTCTCTTATCTTTAACCACGGAGACACCGACCCGCAGTCACACAAGCCTTGAGCAGCAGAACCGAGCTGGAAGGAGACCCAGTGCCTTAGACTCCCACCCACGTTGCCGCTCTTTCCCTCCCATTCACGTCCACGTGGCGCAAGTGAACATCTGTCCACCACGGCTGTGTGTCTGTCCCTCAGAATGACTCACAGTGCATTTGCCCAGAGCATCTGATAGTAAAACTCTCAAGATGCCAGCATGTCCAGCTGGATGAGCTCT
This sequence comes from Vicugna pacos, assembly GCF_048564905.1. Taxonomy (NCBI): domain Eukaryota; kingdom Metazoa; phylum Chordata; class Mammalia; order Artiodactyla; family Camelidae; genus Vicugna; species Vicugna pacos. Next base: position 25,796,996 of record NC_133015.1, read on the forward strand.
GAAAACTTTATACTAAGTGAAAATACCAGCTGCAAAAAAAAAAAATATCGTATGATTCTTACTTATCTGAGATGCCAAGAATGAGCAAATCTGTAGAGACGGGAAGTAGCTTAGCAGTTGCTTAGGGCCGGGAGTGAGGGGTTGGGAAGGGCTGTTGGAGCTGCCCGGGTTCCCCTGGGGTGACGGAATTCTCCAAAGTTATACGATGGACGGCTGCACAACCCGGGGTGTATTCTGAAGACCAGTGGAGGGCACACTTTAAGCAGGTGTACACTGTGTGTGTGAACTACATTTCAATAAAGCTGCTATAAAATATACAGTGTGCTGATGTCTCTATGGAAAAGCATGGTTGACTGTCATGATGCTAGGAGCATAAGGAATCACACGTTCAGTAGAACCTTAACCTTGTGGCAGCAAGGGGCTCTGGGTCAACGATGTCCCATTTCTCAATGTCACTTAATGACAATAATAAACCACAGCAGGCACTTTTCTCCATTTTTCTCTCCTTTCTCTCTCTTCACCACCACACTCCATCTCCTGGCACACGTGGATTGTAGATCGTTTTCTTGTGAGCACAATTCCTGTAAGTCAGAAAACGTCTGCGTTGTGATTTAACAATTGCTGATAAAAGGCTAAAGAATGTGTCCCATTCATTTTTAGTATTTAAGAAATAATGAAACAAACGAAAGATTCACACGAGCTAATTAGATGCACTGCATTTTCCTATTGCAAGGAGGATCCCATCTTCCACATTAACTGGAGATCAGAAAGGATGATGGTGGATGCTCAGAGCACATTTTCAACCAGGAGAGAATTTAAGCTCTGATTGAAGCTATATTTTCACTTTTATGAAGGCTGTAATCTCTGCTTTGGAGCCCCAAATGGAGAAATATTTCTCTATGAAGTGTCACCTTTCTACTCCATGACCAGTAATGATTCACCTGTGATTATATGCTTCACTGTTTCCACCTGAAAACGATCTTAATTAGGTTTCCCGGTCATAATTCTTTGAGCAGGAAGAAAACATTAACAAGCAAACCGTCCCTGGAGGTGCAGGGCTGCTCTTCCCCGAGCCCCGCCTCCACAAGTGGACCCCACAGCTCCCATCCTGTCCTGTCAGGGGCACGGCCGCCCTCCCGGCGGTCTCCCTGAGTTTGGGTCCAGGAAGGGGGACAGTGCTGATGTGGGAGCCCGCCGGCAGGCACAGCGCTCCCACTGGCACGGTGCCTGTTAGGGCCCCTCAGGCTGGCGCCCCTCTCACTCGCCTGCCCCTCCAGGCCTCCGGTGTGGCCAGCACCCTGACCTCTCACTGAATGGGAGCTAAAGCCTTAATTATGGAAGCTCAGCTTTAGACACAGGGCAATCTGATGTTCCAGATTTTATCTTCTCCTGGGTGTCTGTGGGAAGGGAACTGGGGGGACTTTGCTTCTGGAAAATGTTCCTTCCAGCCGCCTGACCTTACCAAGCAGTCCCTCACCTGCCACCCCTCCTCATCTGCCACCCCTCCTCACCTGCCACCCCTCCTCACCTGTCAGCCCTCACCTGTCATCCCTCCTCACCTGCGACCCCTCCTCACCTGTTAGCCCTCACCTGTCATCCCTCCTCACCTGTCACCCCTCCTCACCTGTCATCCCTCCTCACCTGTCACCCCCTTGGGGACACACTAATTGTGAGGCTCTCACCCTCCTACCTGTGGCTGAGACAACTCCAATTGCTCAAAAATATTTCAAGCAAAATAACCAGTAATGAAAACATCAGCAAAAAGATGAATGGCAACCATAGTTAGTAATGTTCACACTTAAAAAATGAATGCACTTAATTACAATTAAAATATACTAGAGATTTGACAACCATAAGTAAAATAAGCTCAAGAAAATGTCATTTTCATCACTGAAAGCTTGAGATGAGGCAACCACATACCTGTTCACGAGCCACACCTGTAACACGAGTCAGGGTTGCAGAAGGGCTGACTCTGATGAGTGGTCCTACTCAGATGTGACACTCACTGTGCTGTTTTTCTGAAAGCTTTGGATGGTGCTGCCTTTAAAAGACTTGAATTAGCTATTGCTACATGGAAGCAACCTAAATGTCCATCGACAGAGGACTGGATAAAGAAGTTGTGGTGTATTTGTACAATGGAATACTGCTCAGCCACAAAAAAGAGTGAAATAATGCCATTTACAGCAACATGAATGGGTCTGGAGATCATCATACTAAGTGGAGTAAGTCAGACAGAGAAAGACAAATATCACATGATATCACTTATATGTGGAACCTAAAATATGACACAAATGAACTTATTTACAGAAACAGACTCATAGACATAGAAAACAAACTTACGGTTACAGGGTAAAGGGAATGGAGAGGGATAAACTGGGAGTTCTGGATTTGCAGGTACTAACTAATAGATATAAAATAGATAAACAACAAAGTCCTATTGTATAGCACAGGGAACTATATTCAATATCCTGTAATAAACCATAATGGAAAGAATATTAAAAAGAATATATATATATATAACTGAATCACTGCGCTGTACACCGGAAATTAACACAACATTGTAAACTGACCATACTTCAATTTAAAAAAAGACCCAAAAAGTAAAAAAAAAAAAAAAAAAAGTCTTATTTGCTTTATCTCCTGAGGCCCCACTTTCACGGATGTGTCCAGAGTCAGGCAGGAGTAATGATGCTGTCAGCGCCCCTGTGCTGTGCATGGCCTGGGGCTGCCTGTGGACCACACGCCTCCTGGCCACACCTGCTTCCTCCCTACGCTGGACCTTACTTACAAAGCAGCAAAACAAAGCGGGAGATACAGTTATTTGGAAAGAGCAGGTCTGGCAATCTAGATAATTCAATCAAAGGACACGGTTTGGGTTGTTTGTTTTAGGTTTCGCCTCAATGACACAAATTGGCTCAGTGGGGTTCTGCAGCTCACCAACTGTACAGTGTATTTTGCTCAAACTCCAAAATGAGGTTTTTATTACTGTACACAGAAGAATACGAAAAATGTCTGCCTGCAAAGTGTAAAATAAACCAGATAAGAAATTTAAGTCTGTATTTTCTGTATGAAACAAATAGCCACTGACCCATGCAACATGGTGGGGGATTTCTTTGATGAGAAAATCCATCCAGCTGGACTGAAGTAAAATGTGGCACCAAGAAGAAACAGGTGTCAATCTAAAGAAAGCAGAAGAAAAGTGGTTTTGAAAATAAGATGACATATCTGGGCCCTAAAATTATTCTGCCAAGGACTTAGGAATCTGGCCAAAGGCCTCCCCTCTCCTACCGGCCCTCTAGGAGCCGAGCCTGGGAAAAGCCTGGTAAGTGGCGTGTATCTCCATGGTGAGATCCAGATGCATGCGTGGAAAATCGGATCAGCAGTGCGGGGTCCACGGTGCTTTTGCAGTGCCTCGAGGTTTTGTCTTGGTCTCTCACAGCAGAGAGTGGTGCCAATGGGAACTGACAACATTTAAAGCAGAAAGTCCACCAAAGTCGAAGGAATACTAAGCACTCAGTCAAAGTACAGCCCGTGAGTCCATCTCCCAGGAAAGGGATGCGGTGCCCAGCGACCATGGGCCTTCGCTGTGACTCCAGCTACTGCAGATGTCTGGACCTCCTACCTGCACGCTCGGACCTACGAAGGCAGCCACCCTCTGCGCCTCAGCGCGGCCGGCAGTAAGAAGGGCCGATCACACCTGCCTTTAAAGGTGCAGGAGGGCTCCCTTAGACGTTGTTTTTAAATCCTGAATAGATACATTGAATCCAGAAAAGACAACAAACTAGTGAAGAAAGCGAAAAGAAGCAGACTCATGGATACAGAGAACAAACTAGTGGTTACCAGCGGGGCAGTGGGGGTGGGGCGATTTAGGGGGAGAGAATTATATCGGGGGGTTATTATGGGATTATATGAGATCATGTGTGTGAAACTTCTGAAAATTGTAAAGCACTATAGAGTTTAAAGAATCTTTCATTCAGTAAGAAAAAGTTTAAAAAATAAAAAATAAAGCCTGGGTATGGACATAGTGTTTAGTTAATTACACTTATTATTTGGTTTTTAGTCCCCTGACTGTTTATCTCTCCTTTCACTGGTAAAACATCACTGCTTTCCCCTCTGGAGTGTTGGCGATGATACAACAGAATGATGAATTAGACAAAACTATCTTCTAGTCTTAGTGTGACTGCTAACTAGCTGTGTAAAACCGGGGTAAAGACACCTTTTTTGGTCTCAATTTAACTATCCTCAAAAATAAAAGTGTTGGAATAGGTAAACTCAACATTACCTGCCAACCATAAGATTATAAGGGTTTTCTGAATAACCAAAGGAAAAAGAGTTTTGGTAGTGTTTAGACAGCAGATTTATATCATATAATATTTAAAAAAGAGTGTGATGTGAGCTTTTTGCAAGTGGAGAAATGCACATATTCAAAACAGTGACAATATTTTCTAGAATTCTTGGAGAAATTCACTTGCCGCTGAGCTCTGAGAAGTGGGTGACGCCTGGAGAGCACTGGGCACAGCCCACATTTGGCAGACCGTGGAGGTGAAGACTGGCAGATTTTCTACAGGTCAGATCAAAACCAACTGCCCAGATATTCACGGCATGATCAAATTTGTTATTTTGTGGAAGCAAGATATATCCTTTTCATAAAAAATACTAAGGTATTAATAAGCTACCTTTGACTTCATTAGCAAAGAGTAAGCATTTTCCCTGAATCCCTGACTTCATTTTAAAAGGAGAAACAGTCGGGAGGGCTAGAGGAATAGCACACAGACTGGAAATAGCTCCTGGTCAAAACCTTAACTGTCATGGTTAAAACGGGAAGTAAATTGTTCCTTTTATCAGCCATGAGTCACCAGGCGTTTGAAATGGTCAATAATCTATCTGCCTTCAGTTTTAGTAGAAGTGAAGCAACTAATATTGAAGATTTACCGAAAGGGGAAAAGTCCGCATGGAACCAGTGAAACTGGCTGTCCTGTGAACTTTCCTTAAGGGTCAAAATGTTGCGATAGAAACTGGTACATTCTTGAGAATTCAACCAGTAGTAACTCCATCCTTGGAAGTGTTGCTGGAATAGGACAGTTTAGTTACCCAGAAGTGTGTGCTCACAAGCAGTCCCTCGGGCAAGACAGGCTCCCTTGAGCACTTGGAGTTTAGATCTCACTCATCACAGCGGAGAAGTAAGGACCTCAAAGGCATCCAGTGAGTCCACGTATCGGGCAACACAACAGGCTTGCTTTCTTTCTTTCTTTTTTTTTGTTCTGCAGCTTGGTGATCACATTTATTGGAAGGGATGGAGAAAAACTAAAATGCCATTTAGCTTAGGAATTTGCTAGTTATCTGCAAATCGACTTATTTCAGGAATGGAAGAATGCTTGGTCATTTCTTAACATCGAAATGTACACGTTTCTCTTTTGAGTGTCTTCTACATTTAAAGAGGCAATAATACAAAGTCTCCTATTCTCCACACAGGACAAATTCTTTGTTTCAGCCAACTCTCAGGGGTGGGGCAGCCAGCACACCAGCATCTCCCCAACAAAGAGCATCGGAATATTCCGCCTCGTCGATTTACGTATCTCTTCACACGCCTCCTCGTCGGTTTCTACATCTGTCACAGCTTCCTCCACATTTCCCAGTACCACATTCGAATGTTGATCATAAGCACGCAACGTGCCTCGAAGCTCTCTGTCGTTTCTATTTTCATGCAGATTCGCTCATCCAGGCTGAGCCTGACGAGAGCCCCTGGCTCTCCTACAATGTGGGTCGCTTGTTGCTGGTCCGTGTCGTCCGCCATGTTTCAAACCCTGCGCCCTTTCCAACAGTCTGTCTTTTCAAGAGCCGCACATCAGTCTGAATGGGTAAAGTGAGTCCCAGCTCTCTTCACATGGTTCATGGAATTCGAAATAACTAAGTCATTGAGATCTCATGAGCTGAGCTTCCTGCCCATAAGAAAAAAGAACAGAGAAGAAGAGAAGAGAAGAGAAGAGAAGAGAAGAGAAGAGAAGAGAAGAGAAAAGAAAAGAAAAGAAAAGAAAAGAAAAGAAAAGAAAAGAAAAGAAAAAAGAAAGAGAAGGGGAGATCTTAAGGAGATCAGTGAATCAGAGATGAAGCACAAAGCCAAGCGGAGGTAAATACACTCAGTCCAGTGCATGAGGGCTGGGCACTCATTCTTAATTTGCGGTTAAACTGTAAATCGTCCTTTGTACGTGTGCAGATATTTTAAGGGAACCTTTTCACCTTTGTGGCACTGATCATTGACCCATGTCCTTGTCATCATGCCCTACTACTTCAAATGACTCGTTAGCAAGTCTTTGGTGGACAGCGTCCCAACCAGCCTCCACGCCAACCTCACGTCCATTAGCAGCTCCAGCCAAGGAAGAGCGGCTTCTCCAACCGTCATGCCTGGCTGGAGCTCTGTGCTGGCTCTGCTTGGGGACAGCCACAGGACCTTCTCCTACTTGGCCTGAAGAAGCTCTGGGACCAGGGCAGGAAAGCCAATGGGTGAAGACCAGTCCATCTGTGATGTGGAGAATCTGGAACCCTTAGGGAATGGGCACACAGATCATGCAGGACCTAAAAGGCAAGGAGGAGAGAGGGGCTGGCCTCCTCCACGCCCTGAGCCTGGGAGCTCCGCAGAGTTGACAGAGTCAAGGCAGCTGTGCAGACAGTGGCTTCTTCCCAACACCTCCAGCAAAGGATGGACAACCCTCCGCCCAGAGGGGCTCCCCCACTGCCATCGGGTTAGTTTAACACCCACAACTGAGTGTTAGATGTCAGTCACACAAAGCAAAGAAAACCAGGAATCTACGGAGAGAGGAAGATGGACGAAGTGCGTCGTTACCAAAATCCAGTGGCTACAGGAGGCAGAAGACACTCCGAACCAAAGATGACGGTGCTTCCTGAGGCGCGAGCACAACTCAAAGGCAGAAAATGAGAACGCGCTTGTCAAGCTAAACTATTCAGTAGAAGACTGGAGAATAAGACAGGAATCGTGAAGTGGAAGTTAAGTCTGAAGAGGTCTTTCAAGCCCGTGACAACACCGTCAGGGACAAGCTAACAGATCTGAAGAAGACGGGGATCTTGTCAGAACCGCTGTAGCGGCCTGTGGGAGGGCACGTGGCGTCTTTAAGGCTCGACTTGCTCAGCTCAAAATGAGGAGAAGAACCCACCAGGAACACGCCGAGAGTGCTTTCAGGGCTCTGGCTCAGAGCACGAACTTAGGGAACGCCAGGTTTCAATAACAAAGTGTTAGTCCGCATGGATTTCAGCGACAGAGATGTTATGAGACTAAAATGAGAGATCAAGTGAAACCATCAGAGATGTCTGTCCCACAACTGTTCAGCTAAAAACCTCTTCTGCATTTTATTTTTAAGCTGCCAGATTTTAAATATGACAACGAACAGATGTATGTTCACATGTGACTGGGACATGAGGCTGCGCACCCGAACTGACACGTTCTGCCTGACTGTACTTCAATTAAAGGGAGAAAAGGGGCGGGGGAAGGTGCCAGATCTTAATATTAACAGGTTTTCAGTATGGCCAAAATACGTTTATTTGGAGAGTGTGTAAGTATCTTTGAGTATTTTCCTCTAAAATCCTAAGCTCTGGTGCTTGAAGTCAGAAATCGGTGATTACGACCACACAGTCACTCCTGAGCCAACCTTCAACAGGGACTTAAAAGTCCCCTAGCAGCACACGCCGCCAATGCCAACGATGTTCAAAGCGTGTTAGTTAGAAAATAAAATACGTGCATGAAGACAAATGGCATCTGGGGGTGGGGGTTGAAACATCCTTGGGTTTTAAGAAGAACCCTCCTGCCTGGAAGGTGCCGTTTACGCCGTGTGCATTCCCATCGCTGGAGGAGGGGCGCTCACCTCGCAGTTCACTCACCGTCCTGATAAAGATCGTGTGACAGTGACAGTGCTGCCTTCACCGACACAGCCCTTTACAGGTTCCCAGGTCGCCTCACCTCACCGGAAATTTAAGAGGCCTTGGATGGTTAGTGTCAGAAACAAACGTCGCTTCTAATTTGCAGACTAAGAAACTGAGTATCAAAAGGACCAAAGAACCTGTAAAAGGGTGTGTGGCTGTAAATCGCATGCCTACATTTAGCAATGAGGCACCCAACTTTTGGCCTAAATTTTTTTAAAAATCACTATGTTGTTTCTGTTTCGTGGTTTAATTGCTTAGGTGTGTAAGTGCTTCTTAAATGAAATAATGAATTAGCTTCTTTTCTCCAGTAATCACCTAGGGCTTCCTTTCATCATGCCCAAAATATTTTAAAGAGATAGAACAGATACTTGGGGAACACTTGTTTTTATTTTTTTCTTGCAATTTTGTGAGTAAGTAATAAGACCAAATGTCCCCTTGCCAGTTATTTCGGATCATTTCATGTTCTGTGAAATAGTTTAAAGGAAAAGGTTGCAATTATATTTCATACGTTGAAATACACAGAGATCAAAACTAGTATAAACATTTTATGCCAATTCTAGTTAAGGTGAAAACTCAAGAACTTATATAGTTATATTATACTTACAATGACTCCTAGAGAACGTTTTCAGGTACATATTAAGAACATAAGGACGTACGAGGGAAGACCAGACACCTGCTAACATCGCCCCCGCTGCATCGGTGTCCCCACTCTTCACGACAGAGAACGGATGAACTCCACCGCTCAGAGACAACGGAGCTCGGAGAGCGCTCGCAGGACAGACACCTGTCCACGTGTTCAGTTCACTCCTTTACGTCATCGTGACACGTTCCTGAAAGGCTACTGTTATTGCCTTTTGATTTCCAGGTGAGCGAACGCTGGGGACAGGACTTGCACAGGTGACACAGACAGCGAGAGCTGCCCCAGCCCCCAGCCCCCAGCCCCGTCCTTCCTCTCGTGTCCCGTTCACCCCAGCACTTTTCTCTGAGGTCCACCTGCCATGTTTATCTCATTGCTGAGGGTGGCTTATAACTGCACTGAGGACAGAAGTCAGAGTCTTGACTCTCCTTTAATTGCTGGAGCACTTAAGGGAGCTTCATTTTCAGCAGGTACGTTCAACATGAATTTTGAATAAGTTACTGTAAAAAGTCGGAAATATGAATATTTATGGGCATATTCGTTTTAAGAAGAGAGAAAATGATATGTAATTGAGAAAAAAAATGAATCCAACTAAAGGTAACATCTCCTAAGAGTGGTTTAACAGAGATACAAGGTTCGCCTTTCCATGGTTTAGATCCTGTCTCGCTAAAAGGAGGAATTATGTCATGTACTGGCAGATTTTCATAAAACTGACCAGATTCAGATTACACCAGAAGGCCCAGTCTGACTCACGGAAGCACTGTGAGACTTAATTCAGTGTCAAGTCTTCCTTCCCCCTTTTCCAAGTAAGAAATATTCTCTTTTCTGTTTCATGAATAAAGAAAAAGAAATCCTCAAGTCACCTCCTTTTGATTTCTATAAAGTAAAAGCCACCACCTCCACTTTAAAACTAGTGCCTGGAAAATACTTAAAATTCCCAAGAACTCAAGCAAAACTCAGGAAGGACTGAAGCTCTTAGTAAGTGTGTATATTTTACCACCGTGCACACCTCCCGGATGTTTCAAGGTTTTCTTCCTAGATTTCTGCTGAAGCGCGAACTGGTCAGACATGTACTGAATTGTCTCATCTGTGAAATTATTTAAAACATCTTGTCCAACTGTGGTAATAGATTTTTCTGTGATGGGGAGCTGGAGATTGTTGTGACCACAGTATCCGAGAGTTAGAATTCATCTGGAAAATAAAAGGATGCTGACGGTGACTGGGAGGAAGGACAAAGCTGTTCTGAAAAGGAAAATCTTCAGAGGAGTATGGTGTCTTCTTCCAGAATTAATACACTCATCGTCTGGAAGCTGGGCCAAAGAGGCTGTGACAAAGATGCAAAGAACAGCAGCTTTGGACTCCGAGTGAGTCGGCTTCTTGGCCTTTCTGCTTGGAGTGACCCGGGAGAGACATTTAATCTTTCTGGTCTTCACTTACGTTGTTTACAATAAAAGAGGATGCTCGCGATGACCTGCTTTCGTGCAGAGATCAGATGTGGGAGGGACGATACTCTGAAGTGTTGTCCAGGAAACACTCCCGCCCCCCCACCCCGCCCCCGCTGCAGGCAGTCCCCTCCCGCGCGCCTACTGGACTTGGCCCTGCCGGCCGACAGTGGACTCGCAGTGACCAGAAGGCCAACTGGGGCCATGAGGAGGGTGATCTTGGCTGGCTGGTCGTGCTCCACGTGTCAGTGTGAGGACGAGACCCTGGTAGCTGCCGCCCCTCAGCCTGGCCCCCGGCAGGCACACCGCACGTGGGACACAGGACCACCCCAGCCCGACTCTGGAGCAGGGCTGAGCCCAGCATGGCTGAGGGGATGGGGCTCACCGCAGACTCACCAACGCGAGAAGAAAGGCTTGTAGGGTTGGGCTGCCGTGGGTCATATGCCTTAGTGAGCGTCTTTGGGGTGTAGAAGGCCAGCCAATCAATGAGAAAGGTTACACCGGCCCCCTGAACCTTCAGAGCTGTCCCATGGCCGACACGTGCCTCTAGAAATAAAACCTGTTGCACCAGGAGCCCCAGCAGAGCACAGAGAGGGTGCCGATCTGCAGGACACCTCCCTCACCAGGGACTTCCAGGCTCCAAGGGGAATCCCTCGACCACAGAGCCCAGGAGGCCGTGAGAGTGTGTGTGTGTGTGTGTGTGTGTTAGCACCAAACTAACTTAATAAACCTGTAACACTGCTTTGAACATTGCAGGTCTGAAGACTAAAGTTGGACTAAATGGTACTTAAGTGGGATACGACATGCATAATTATTAGGTCCTTATTCAGAATATTCATCACACGACGAGAGCAAATTATATGGTAATTAATGTTTAATGGGGAACTTTATGATAAACATAATAATAAATGGTAGTTAATATTCAGATTAACTGTGTTTTTTAAGGTTTCCTCACTTTGGCTTATTTCATATATATATACACCCATAAATACCTCGGTTTTGCTCTTTTTTGTTTTTCATAGAAGGCAGAGGGGCGGTGCTGTCCGCCTCCTGGGCCCTGGGCCCTCCCGGCACCTGCCGTCCTCCCAGGAAGCCCCGCGCTTGGAGCTCCTTCTGGAGCCCAGAGCCCTTCAGGAGGAGAGAGGCACTGGGGGCGGACGGAGCACACGGAGCAGCTGGAGAGCAAGTTGTCAGTCTGGTTATTTTAAAAGCCTGTTGACTGACAGCTTAAGAGAGTCATTTCGTTGACGTGATACCTGTGGTTACTAAGCCAACTCGAAAGACGGATGGCAGAACTCAGACGTACAGAAGATGAAGTGCGGCACATCGCTTTCTATCATGTGAGCACGTGTTGTGTGTCTGCTCAGTGGTCGACGGCAAGGAGCTGTTGAACCTGTGTGGAGACCACAAGGTGTGGCACACGGTGCTTGTCATTCTGTTAAGCTATTTACTGGCAACTGACTATAAACAGACCATTTACAGATGGGATTTTAATGGTTGAAAAAACCGATGAGATTCTGTAATGTGTCAGTAAGAATGGAAGTACACATTCAAGTGCTACCGTACTGATCTTTAGCACCAGAACAGCAGCATTGAAGCTGTCCAGGATGTGAGAGAGCGGAGCTCCTCACGCACCAGCGGAGAGAGCGAAAGCTCACAGCAGTCTGCCCGCACTTAACGAAATTAAAAATGTGGAGACCTCTGACCCAGCAAGCTCACGTGTCCTCAGGAGGTGCAAGCAGGGGCTTTCCCTGACCATTGTGCACGGCGTCTGGTCACTGGGCGCAATCCGGGTCCACCCACGAGGTGGCGGGTCACTAGGAGGGGACGTTGTGCTGCGCTTAGGAGAGCTGAACCACAGGCGCACAGACAACACGCTGAGGGGAAAGTGGCAAACAGAGCCAGACGCTGGCACGCTGGCACGATACCGTCTGTGTAACTGTCACGACGCAACCTATTTATAGGGCTACTTCCATATTCAGAAACCCTGGCCTCCACCTCTCCCCTCGCCTCTGGCCACAGGACGCTGACCTGATAGACTGTGTCTTCCTTCCTCTGGATTCTGCTTGGATGAAGTCAGTGAGAGGCACCAGCGGGAAACGGGAGGCTGGGGAAGAGAGCCTGGGCCTTTTGTTCTCGAGTCCCCTGCCTGCGAAGTCTTCAGAGTGGCAAAGTGACTTTTTAGGAAAACACAGAACCTGGCAGGCGCTGTCCACAGAGTCGCCCTCTCTGGGAGCAGGTCGGGGTTCCCAGGCTCCACCCTCTGCCCCTGCAGGCACCTCCAGGAGGGCACCACCTGCTCTGGCTGCTTCCCCATCTCCTACCCACACTTTGTAAACAATCTGTTTTCACACCCTTCGAATTAAGTCCTTTCAGCGAGCTAAGTTGCCTGCTGATCGCTGCCTGGTGGTAAGCAGCATAATTATCTAAACTATCACGAATTCCAGGAAAACAACGGGGGAGAGAGAGAGAGAAAGAGAGAGAAGTGGGTGGGGAGGGAGGGAGGAACCACCCAGACGTTAGGCTCCTGCGAGCAGGACAGAGGTGAGTCTGAATCTTGGCTACGTGGCCATGGTCGTCATCTGGGTCCCCAGTCTAACAGACGTGCAACCTGTGGCTCCTTCTGTGGGGTGGAGAGCACAGCCATCGCCTACCTGCTAGGGGCCCTGCACGGATTAAATCAGCTACGCCACGCAAGGTGATCAGCAGTGTGGTGCTGGCTCTGCCGTTCCCGTGCGACCCGCGGGGATGACCGCACATGAGCCCGGAGAGGCAGGTGGGCTCAGCCTGGGAGCAGCTCTGCTAATGTGGCCCAGGAGTCACCCTGTCGTTGAAGTTCAGAGGTGAGGGCGTGGAAAGGTCAGGGTTTGTGTTTTAGGAAATGCTTCCGAGAGTGGCATGGGTTTGGAAGGAGCCAGGGGACCAATTAGAAGGCTGCGGGCACAGGCGTGGAGGGGAGAAGCCAGAGTCAGAGACAGACACGAGGCAGTACTGAAGCCGGGTGACACGGAAGATGAGGAAAGAAGCAGAGGACAGAGCCAGTGACCCTGCCCGGATCCCTAGCCTGCGGGTCTGGCAGAGTAAAGCTTCAGGAACAGAAGGACTGGAAGGAACTGGGACAGTCGTACGGAGAGGGAGGGACAGAGAGAACACGGTGTCACCAGCAGAGCCAAGCAGCTCTGTAGCGAGAAGTGGGAAGTCCGGCTCTGAAAAGGGCATGCATGGCACTTGGTTGGTATTTTTCATGAACCCGTTCAGCTGTCGTCTCTCTTGCCTTCTGTTTGTTGGAAGAGGCTCGTCATTCGTCCCACCCTTTGCAGACTCTGGACGTAGCTCCCTGAAGCTGGGGGGCTGCTTCGTGTGTCTCTCGTTCCCCACATTTCCTGCCACACGGAAGCCCCCCACCAGCGCCTCCAGCAGGAACGTAACTCAGGCCACACAGGCCATCTTACATTTTCTAAGAGCCACCTTTCAAAAGTACAAACACAGGAAGTTAGTTGTTGTTAGAGTCTCGGTGAAGACAAGTGACACACAGCAAATGCCCGTACTTAATGTACGCGTTTAAAACTATCCCCACAATCAAGACACTGAAAATGTTACTTGAACCAACTTGGCAACTTGCATTTTAATTACCAGACAGGAAGCATACTTCTGCCATTCTCTAATACTGCAAGCTGCATACTAATTCTCAAAAGAATATTAAGTTCACTAAAAAAATCAGTTCATACTAATAAATGGCAAAAGCAGCTTTGATTCTTTCAGCCACCTGTATTTTCAAGGCAAATAACCAGAGAAGCCACCTATAAAAAATAAAAGAAAATCTTCCTTTTATCTAAATCAACTTTAAAATTTATTTTTAAAAGGCATCAATTTGGTTGACATAATTTTGGCCAACCCTGTTAATGGCCCTTACCCATGCATCGAGCCTTTAAATTATATCCATTAGTTCACTGTGACCTCGAGATCCTCACATTTCAGAAACTCAGCTACTGCCAACTAAGCTCATGTGATCCGTTCCAATTAGGATTCTATTCAGCATTCACAGACATTTTTAAATTTCAACGTTAATTGGTTTTCATTGGGTTCATTTTCATATAGCCAATTATTTCCTTTAAACTGTGAATGCCAAAGTTCATGGGTATCCACATCCTTTGAAAAATCAGAGAAACTGTAGCAGGGCATTTACAAAACAGGAAAGGCACAACCATATCTCATGGTCCAGTAGGAGAAATGAATGGAGAATTAAGATGAGAACAAAAATTGTAAAGACCACAATGAGGGCGTGTGCCGAGCTGTCTGGAGAATGGCGGAGCTGGGGTTGCCCTGGCCGAGGTGCTGAACTCCAGCTTGCGTGCACGGAATCAGAGCTGCAGGTGGAGGACAAAGAACCGTGACAGGTGCACCAGAGAGAGGCCACGGCCAACGGACACTCAGATTTGGGTGCTGCAGACCGTGGTTCAATGCCTTGGCATCTGTCTTCACCAGGCCTGGGAAGGCGGGGACCAGCAGCTCTTTGGACAGAGCCACCTCCTCTGCTGGGGTGCTTCCGTCAGAGCTCTCCCTCCCCACAGGGGCCCACTTGTCCAGAGATCCCTGCGTGTAAAATCTCCCTAAGAACTGCCTGTGCTTAACACCAGAAATGAGTGATGGCTCCGAGGGCCCTTAATAAGGGAAATCGTATGGGGGCCACTGATAATACACTTCTTTCTTCCTTTCATTAGAAGGCTCTGCAAACACTTCTCAGAAGATGACATCAGAACATCCAGGAGTGCTGTCACACACACACACACACGCACACAGATACAGACACACACACATACATGCACAGATACACAGATGCACACACGAACACACACATACACACACACACTCTTCTAAGTCACTGCTCTCTCATTCCAGAGATGACATGAGGATGCAGAAAGTCTGGAACATGGTCTAGAATCTATACTTTTCATTAAAAGCCTCAGAACTGCATGGCCAGTTTGATTAGCCCTTCGTCTAGACTACTTATTTCTCCCCTCAACTTTCACAGTCCTGGGCACACTAGTGCTAAGCATGTGCTGGCCTGTTAATTAAATTGTTAATCCCTGTGACCCAGGCATTCTACCCCCGGGAATATTCCCAAGAAAACCAAAATTACATGTTCATGTAAAAATGAGTATATGAATGTTAATATTAATGGCTATTCATGACAGTCAGAAAAACAGAAACACCAAAATGCCCATTAGCTGATGAATGGATAAGCCAAACCTGGTGCGTGCACGCAACGGGACAGCACACAGCCATGTACACGAGTGAAGTCTGCATCCATGTGACAACCGTGGGTGAACTGTGACAACATTAAGCTAAGTAAAAAATGCCAGTCACGAAAGACCACGTATTTTATGATTGCATTTATAATAAACGTCCAGAATAGGGAAACCCGTAGAGATAGAAAGTAGTTTAGAATTTGCCAAAGGCTCAGAGGTGAAGAAAATGAAGAGCAACTGCTAATAGAGACAGTTTGTTTTTGGGTGATGAAGACTTTCTGGCCTCAGACAGCAGTGATGGCTGCATGACCTTGTGAACACACTGAAAACCATGAAATTATAAATCTTAAGAAGGTGAATATTACATTATATGAATTACACCTCAATTCATTTGAAAAAAGCAGGAGTTAGCAAAAAATTATCAGTAAATCTAGAAAAGTGCTGACTCCTTTAAGAACCAGCCATAATGACTAGTCTGAGATGGTTGAAAACAATATGGAACAACACGACACTGAACCTCAGTCGTGACAGTGACATTAGCAGTGAGTCTAGGTGAAGGATCTGCAGGTTTTATTCTATGATTCTTTCAACTCTTCTGTAAGATTAAGATTTTCAAACTAAGAGGTTAGAAATAAAGTGAACGGAATTATATTTAAATTAAACAGCAGAGCAAAATTTACATGTAGTATTAGTCTTCTTTAAGAAGGCAGACAATCTGCTTGCTCCACACATATTTTTGAGCACTTACTACGTTGTAGACAAAGTGCCAGAAACTCAGGGAAACCAGGTCTTTGTATAACTTCGTAGCTCATTTTCTTTCAGTGGTGAATAATATTCCATTGTCTTCGTACCACAGTTTATTTATCCATCTACCTGCTGAAGGACATCATGGTAGCGACCATGTTTTGACAACTATGAATGAAGTTACTATAAACACCTGTGTGTGGAGGGTTTTTTGTAGACATACATTTTCAATTCAATCGGGTACTACCAAGGAACACAGTTGTTGGATCTTGTGATAAAAGTATATTCAGATTTGAAAGAAACCACCAAACTGTAACTCTAAGTGGTTGTGCCATTTTGCATCCCCACCAGCCGTGAATCAGAGATCCTTTTGCTCCACATCTTTTCCAGCTATTGAATCTGAAGCAACCCATACATCCTTCACCCAGTACATGGACCAAAAAATTGGTGCATCCACACCGTAAAATACTACTCAGCAATTAAAAGGGATACACTTCTGACATACGCAGCTACTTGGGTGGATGTCAAAGGTGTTATGCTGAGTGGAAAAACAAAAGTTAGAATCAAAAGATCATATACCATATGATCTCATTTACATAACATTCTCAAAATGACAGAATTCTAGAAATGGAGAATGGATATGTGGTTTCCAGGAGCCGGGGGACTGGGTCTCACTGTTAAGGGTTGGAATGAGGAATTTCTATCATGTTAATGAAGCAGTTCTATATCTGGATTGTGGAGATGGCTACGCAAATCAACACGTGGGGTACATTACATAGAACCAAACACACACACAATGAGTTCAGACAAACATGGATGAACTCTAAATAAGATTTATAGCCTACTTGGCAGCATTGTGCCAGTACCAGTTTCTGGGTCTGGTACTGCACCAGAATGACGTAAGTCATCACCACTGGAGGGAGCTGGGGGGAGGCTTCACAAGGAGCGATCTCTGCAGCATCCTTTGAGCTTATTATTATTAAAAAAAAATTTTAGAAGTGACCACCCAGATAAAGCCCTGCTGTCCTCAGCAGTGTCTTGGTGTCCCCGACAGACATTCTGTCTCACCTGCTGGGGATGTTGGAAGACTTACGCCTCCTTTCTAGCTTCTCAACATCCCAGGTTGCTCATTTACCCTGAACCAGGGCTCCAGAAGGAACCACGAACAGTGTTCAGTTTTCCTTTACCATCTTTGGAGCAGCATCATTAATTAAAGCATAATGTATGGCTATTAATTCCAACTTGAGCCACAAACTAAATCTGAGCCTTTAACGCATTTCGCAAGTGTCCCGAGGGTCAGCTTCCTAACCTGACAGCCCGCGTGGACGTCTCAGCTCTTCCTTGTGATGACTTTGTGACTCTGGGTACCCTTGCTTCGCTTCGTCCGACTCTGGTCTTCCTGAGGTCGGAGACCAAGCTTCGTCCTTAAAAGGAACCTGTACCGTACCATTTTCCATGCCAAGGCGGCCTCAAATTACCTGTACAAACTGAAACTGGCGACTTGTGAGCTGTGTGTGCCTCTGTCCACCAGCATTCTGACCACTTGACATTGAAATCTGGATTTTGGCAATGCCAGCAGAACAAGTATGGAACACAGATTATTTCTAACAAGGCATTTTTTTTACTACAAAGTACATTCAACTTTCCTTATTAAAGACTCAAAATTTTTAAATGATTGGAATACTGTATCTTCATATATTAATACACGAATCTTGTTCTGTCATTCGTAGACATTTGTAAACATTTAAAAAGATTTCCAGTTCTTCACTTTATCAGTTACACAAGGAAAGCATTTCACTGGTTGAGCAGAGCTAGCTGGTATCTCATTCACTAAAATTTAACCTGCCCCCAACTCTCCTTCAAAATATCCTAGAAAATTATAGATCCACTGATATTACATAGACATGCATATTGCTTTAACAGTCCAGCATGTAGAGCTCATGGTGTCCTATAACGTCTTGATTCAGGATCACCTGCTACACATTTATTGCTAGCTCACTTTATAACATGCTTTATTAAAAGTCATTAAAACCTGCAGCTGCATCCGTAATTATTTCCTAAACATAAAGAGCGCTTTTATAAATGACCTCCTTGTTCAAAATACTGCCATACAGCTCACAAACTCTTTGTTAGAAGCCAGAGAGCTTTTATTCTTTACAAAAAGAGATGCTCAGTAATTCATCGGAGGCCAAACCTTTTTTTTTTTTTTTTGGCCACATTTCAGTTTTGTTCCAAATGCTCAACTTCTATGTTTATTAATAATCATTATGATACGGTCTCAGATTGACGCTCAGGACTTGTATCTACTGGAATGCCAGCCTGCTCCTAGGATTCACCCTCTTAATGTGCATCTGGATGAACCTGAAAAGCTCAGTGATTTGGCTCAGCTGAGCACATGGAAGAGAAGCTCCCATGCAAATATTCTGAAGGAAGAGAGCGCGTTTCATTTGGAGTTTTGTCAGTTCTGCTCAGGAGAAAATAGCCCACTGGGTGGGGGCTTTATATCCTTGTAAAAATAATGTAAGTGATCTCCAGGCTCCGTTAACTGATTACTCCATGATTATACTGCTTTCATACAGATCCAAAAAGAAGAAAATTTCACAGAAATAAAGTTTGGACAAGATTTAAAGAAATTTCATTTTTGTTGGGAAAAAAACATTGAGTTGTGCTTAACAGAATTGCTTATTTCTCAGAACAATTTCATTTCTTCCTAAGCATGAGTGATAAATCGACACCTGTCAGCACTGTTGACAGTGTCCCCTAAACAACGCAGGCTGCCTGTGATGTCGTGGGCAGAACAGCATGTGATACACATGCACATGCTTGGAACATGACCTACAGGGAAAAGGGAAAAGGCTCCAGGCGATCCTCCAGGTGGAGCAACAAGAGCAACAGAACATGAGAGCAAATAATAAAGCGGGCTCACTACAACGCCTGGTGAGTTTGTGGAGAAGCACGAGAAGGCTTACAACCAAGGAGCTGCATTTACTGTGTTCATTTACATCAAAGTCATTGCATTTTATAATCGGCAAGAAGTTATTCCATTTCTCAAATAAAACCGGGACAAAAATAGCCAATGGCCACTACATTAAAATCTCAGAGAACACTTTTTACAAATCTATAACCAGATAACTCCCTGTGATCGTGGGTTGCTAACTTGCCCATCATTGCCAAATATACAGATAAGGTACAGGGATTCCATCCAGATAATAGTTGATAGCACTTTTCAAGGGTGGAGCGCCCCCTCTCCCACTGCCCTGCTCCCTTGTCCACATCTCCTATCCTCTACGGCTTTAGCTCACACAAACTCTTTAACAACATGTCCCACGTTGACTCAAATGTGACTCATTCGCTCAACGCAAAAACCCACATTAACGCTCTAAACCATCTGACTCCATCAGTGATGAGGGGATAAATCTCCCACTGTTTGGTAGCACATTAACTCCTTTGGGTTACTGGTGAGTCTTTTAGTGCGCTGAGAAGGTAATTTGCTAAATGGTGCTCTGTCGGTTTAGAAAACTTAATTGGCCTCCAGAAAGTAAATAATTAACTCCTTTTGGACCAAGATAAAATCACGCAATTACCCTGAGAATTTGAGTGATTTGAGAAAGGAATTTGAATGTTAGACAAAAACACATTTTTTTGTTTGCCTGCATTCTCTAGGAAATTCCAGCTATTTCCACGGAAGGGGCAGTGCTTCTATGTCACTCAGCTCATAAGAGATAAAAAGCACCGAGGGTGCTTGGATTAGTCGGAAGACGTCTGGCACCCATTTTCATCCTCAGAGATTTCTTTCTGAAAAAAATATGGAAATTTTACACAATACCTAATGTTGATGAGGATATTAAAAATAATGTAATAAAAAGACATTATTATTAGAGATTAATTTCAGCCTTTCAAGTAAACAC
The DNA here is from genome assembly GCF_048564905.1 of Vicugna pacos. NCBI lineage: Eukaryota > Metazoa > Chordata > Mammalia > Artiodactyla > Camelidae > Vicugna > Vicugna pacos. Next base: position 25,816,908 of record NC_133015.1, read on the forward strand.
TGCATAACATATTACTAGTGGAGAAACGTTAATTTTCCAGTGACTAAACCAAATGAGTAATTACTGAATATTTTATATATTTCACATGATCACTTAAAAATGAATATATAACTCATCAGAGAAAATAGGAATTTAAATAGCTCTCTCCCCAAGTCTTATCTGTATTTCTCTTAGATTTACTATTCACTAAATAATGGTTTTTCTCTCACCAGACCTCCAACACCACAAGTGAGACTGATGTAATTCAACAAAATGCTCACGCTCCCGGGAACTTGCTGTTACCAAATTCTAAAGGCGGCTGTGAGCTGAGAGTGACGGGGTGGATTACACGGCTTCCGTCACATTCTTAGAGTGAGCGTGGTCTTTCCATTATCTTGCCCTTAGTTTGATGCTTAAGACCTTAGTCTGAAGATGATCTCAACCATTTTTCAGAAAGTGTTCTCTCCAAGATGCCCAGAGATCTACTTTGGGGCAAACCCACTTGCACTTGAATGCACTTGAATCTTTACTCCTTTCCTCTCTCTGCAGTGTCAAATCATCTATTTTTTTTTCCTTGAAACTCTGTTTTCCCTTACACTTTTCTAAGTACACACTCATCATCTTCTCTCTTATTCTTTCTCCCGCCTCAGATGTGGGTGTTTATGTTCATAAACGATTGCTTTTCCTTCATTCTCTTAAATAGTTACTACATTTTCATATCTTTCAGCAACAATCTCCTTCTGGATAACTCTGAGTTGGACATGGCAGGTTGTACCTCCTTCACCTGACGTTTGGTCCTTGCACCTTTTCGTCACCCACTGGACATGTCCCAAGTCAAGTGTGACACCCTTCCTGCCAAAGAAGAGTGTGTCACATGAGCGTCATCTGTGTTCACCAGCATCCGTCACACATCAAACACATGATCTCATCTGGGCTCCTCCTCTGGGTTCTTCCTTTGTTAGTGGCATCACCTGTCATTTTACGATCCAGTCCTAGCCTTCACCCCGTAGGTCAAGTTCTCATCACCTCAGATCTGAATTACCACGACAGAACCAGCCCTGGTCTTTCATGACTCACCAAAGCGTCTGCGATACGGCACTCGATGTGATTATGACGTCCGCAAACCTCCCTATTTGTGTAAGATTAAAGCCAAGATGACACACCAGCCCTTCAAAATCCCTCAGGATCGAAACTCCCCAGTTCCTTGGTCAGTAAAAGCAAAAGTTAGCAAAATGCAGTTGCTTGGTTTGTTTTGATCATAATGTGAAGCAAGTAAAAACGTGTGATCGGTGGGACAAAAAGCAGGTTCTCTTCCTAAACCAGCTATAGGACGTGGAAAAGTACGAAATACTGACCCAAATCCTCATCTTGACTCAATCTGTGGTGAAGCTTTGAACTTTCCTGGACGTCAGTGATCTCATTTGCAAAATGGGAAGATAATGTTTGACTCATGGTCCTGTTGTGAGAGTCACAGGAGATGCCCTAGAGGGGGACCCAAAGTGCCCTGAGTCTCTCTGAGAACAGGGACTAGGGGAGAAGGTTAGGTTTCCCAGAACATACTTATATGATCCAAGAAGGCTTCACATAATAGTGAAATACTCTAACTTCAGAGCTTTCCAGAAATTTACTGCCATGGAAAGAAAATATAAAATGGAAAATAGAGGCGCGCTGAATAAGCAGGTAATAGACAAATTTTATATGTTGGTAATCACTTTGAAGGACTTATAATAAATAGAGAAAACGATGGCTTAGAGAGAAGAATGAGCAGCCTATTTGCGAATTTAGTGAATTAGATGAACCACCCTAATCTTACTTACCTTAACTCAAAATATGCCCTACCATATGACACCTTGATTGTATTATCTGCAATCAGTGGTGTAATATTCAGGCAATTAGATTAACCTACTCTTAGGAGTGTCACTTCTTCAAGATTAAAACCAGACCAGAGAAACAAAAGATAAATAGTCTAGCCAAACTGGAGCGGACTCACCATAAGATAAATGGGGAGAAAACCCACTAAATATAGAAACAGAGCTATCCGGCAAGAAGCACTATTACTCACATTAGTCTCTCCCTCTGTTTGTGTGTCGTCTGGATGCTACTAATTTCTGAGCAAAAAGTAATTGGACGTCCACAAAGCTGCGGTGCATTAATTACACTGAAGGTCACATTATGAACATTTCATCTTAACATGTTCTTAGAAAAGCAAGCTTTTAGGCAGACAACAAGACTATGAGTCCACTTTTGCTGAGAATTCCATCAGCAGTACACACATGAAATGACCCAGAACTCTGCTAGATTGTTTCTACCCTATAATACAGTCCCCCCTTTTCCTGAAAACTGCACCACAGTTTGTACGGAGGGGAAGGGACTTTGTGTTTAACCAACGGCGGCCAACAGCTGGTCATCCTTCTCTCTCGGTCTTCCGGTTCACCCAGGCTCCATCCGGGTTGGAGCGGCTGTCGCAGGTGCCGGAGGAGGAAGAGCAGTGGGAAGCGCTGCTGGAGTGAACACAGCATGGAGCGTTGCTGATCTGGCCACGTCCCTGTTTGCTCTCTGGACTATTTTTTCCCAGAAGATTTTTGACCATTTAAAGAAACTGCGTATCTGTTTCCTCTGAACCATTCGTCATTTTTGAGACGTTTCTTGTAAACTTTTAAAAGATAATAAGAAGTTTTTTGCCAAGTCATGATTCATTTTCCCATTTTTGGGTAAAAACAGAGAGGACTGAAAAAAGGCTTTGACTAAATATTCCATTTTGGTTTTTAACAAGTGCCACTGAAATCAGAAAAGAAACGGTCTGCAGGCTCCTGGACACCGATGGCATCTTGTGTGGCGTCCAGCTTGTGGTCCACTTTGTTCCAAATTAAATTAGGTGAAAACGAGATTTCATGCCAGGTCTATTTTCAGTCCCCAGGTTTCACTCTGACCACAGAGAGCTCAGAGTCAGGGCCTCTGGTGGGCACTGCCCTCCAAGGTTCACCACACGCCCCCCTGGCCAGCACGCTCATCAGCTTGCCTGCCAGAGCCCTGCAGACATTGACCTTACAAGCCGTGCAGAGAGATGTCGGTTGGGATACAGAAAGAGGAAAGGAAACGCTCTAGGGCGAAGCATGAAGGGCTGGATAGTGGCCGGCTGAGGGTGTTTTGGATGACAACATACAACGTGGGGAAATTATCTGAAGAAATAATAAGAGAGCAACTGTGGGTTGCCTGTCCAGAGCCACAGCTGGCAGCCTGGCCTAACAAGCTATGTACGGCCGCCCCTGGGTGTCAGAGGGCAGATGGGCCCCAGGATGCTCCGCAGATACCAAAACCTGTGGATGCTCCAGTCGCTTGTGTAACATGGTGCAGTATCTGCATGCAACCTCACACACAACATCCTCCTGTAGACTTTGAGTATTCTCTGGATTACTCACAACAACTACTACATTGTAAATGTATGCAATAGTTGCCAGTGTGCAGGAAATTCAATTTTTGTTTTTCAGAACTTTCCAAAATTTTTTTCCAAGTATTTTTGATCTGTGGTTGGTTGGTCGAATTCAAGGATATGCATGGAACCGGCAGATATGGGGTCCAACTACAATCACACACATCACCTTGAGTGAGTCCCTGCCGTGTGTTCCCTGCGCCTTCTGCCCCGACTGTTCCCAGCGGCACACGGAGGTGACGTTTTCCTTTGTTTTACATATGGAAATAAAGAGACCCAGAAAGCCTGCACCCCTTGCCCAAGTCTGTACAGTTACCGAGTCTCTATACCAGAATTCAAATTCAGATATGTCTGATCATAAATCTCATGACTTTTCCACCCTAGGAGTACAGGGACTTAATCAGGAGAAGAGGTCTTAGAGGAATCGGAAGAAAAGTTTCTGAGCTCAACTAAACCTACAGGGTTTTGTCTGTTTGTTTGTTTTCTTATGGACATGATAGTGACTGCACAAAGGAATCAAAAAAAGATGAGCTGCTAAATTAAGGTAAAGTGATTGACCCAAGATCACATGATCTGTTGATAAGTAAACCGTGCAAGACTCCAGGCTTCTTAAGAACTCAGTGCATGTTTAACCACGCAATACTGTTTTCTTATTGACGCTCCTAAATGTCTTACTCTCAGATACTTACCAATTTCTCATCACAGATTCCTCTGAGCAGATTCAAAGTGGATGCATTTTTCTTTTAAATAGTTTTGTATGAGTAACATATTACCGAAAATCTCGTACCACTTCTAAAAGATTCATGTTTTTTGTTAATTTATTTTGTGAATTCATCAGGTATATAAAATTAAATCTTCAGCTCTGAAATTTTGAGTGAATGACAATATATTGCTGATTAGAAATGGAGTGATAACTACTTCACAAATTTAAATTTTAAACATGTATGCAAGTACGTACACTGAATGTGACGAAAGTGATAAAAACTAGTCACTTTCTAATGCATTGATTTAATGATTCTTTCATTTAAAAATAAACAAACTATTATTTTACCTTTGATGATAACTTGAGGACCAAATTCATGAAAATCTACAGTGATCTTCTGACACTTTTCATGCTTAGAATGTGCTGAACAAGCTTCACAATCATAATAGAAAGAGAAGTTCTTGATCACATGACATTATTTTAATTACCCTTCACCTCCTACTTTTTCCCCATTTCTCTTTCTCTATTGTTTCTTTACTTTATCTTTTTTTTGGTAAGGGATAATAAATCAAACCCAAAAAATTCTCAAAATTGTATCACTAAGTAGGTAATTATATAATTTTCCATTTCCAGTTCAAATAGTTTAAACTGTGTGTAAACTGACTGTAATACCAAATGATAATTTAGATTTCTTAAACTCACCATCAGTTTATTCTTGATCACAGTCTAGAACGTCTATGCAGACAAAATGTTTAAAGATTACATTTCAAAAATCAGCCAATTTTAAAACTCCAACTAATGAAAGAAAAAAAGCAATGAGATGTTGCTTAACTGGCGATTTCCTGAAGACATCTTAGAGTAGAACCCAAGCTCTGGACTAAACCAAGACCCCTTCTCTCTGGCATTCCCAGGGTACCCCTGGGTCAGCTCCGAGTTGCCCACACGTCACTCCAACTTCACTAGCCAGAAATCAAATCAAGATGCTTTCTGGATGTGCTTTCAGATACTGACTTTTTCAAGTCGATTTAAGCCTATGAGTTTCCTTATCAGTATAACCTATGGCAATTATTATTTGTCCCTTATAGACCAGAAAATTACGACAGAAAGGAAGTGATTGATTCACTTAAGGTCAAAGTGAAAATACATTTGACCCTTGAACAACATAGATCTGAACTGCACGGGTCCACTTATACTCAGATTTGTTTTCAGTAAATGTATTGGAAAAATTGGGGGAGATTTGCAACAATTGAAAAAATGAACAGACAAAAAGTGTAGCCTAGAAATACGGAAAAAATTAAGACAAAAATATGTCATGAATGCATAAAACAGATGTAGATACAAGTATAACATAAAAATGTGTTAATCAACTGTTCATTATCAGCAAGGACTGTGGTCAACAGTGGGCTGTTAGTATTTCAGTTTTGGGGGGAGTCAAAAGCTACATGTGGATTTTCAACTGCATAGGAAGTTGGCACCCCCTAACCTCCCCGTTGCTCAAGGGTCAACTGTAGTTAAAATGAACTTGAGTCATATTGACCTAGACTTGACCATTTGGTGTAAAACATGGTGACCATTTTGAATCATAAATATTTTAAAACCATTCCATTATTCCATTGAGAGATACAAGAAAACTGATGCTGAATTAAAATATTGGTATATGAATATTAAAATATTGACATATGAATATATATCAATATATATTAATAAAATATAATATGAAAGTATTATAGTCCATACAATGAAAGCTCTTAAATGCAAGAGGCATGCTCGCCACAATGGGATTTTCTGATGAGTGAAGGAATGAATGCTATCGGAGATCACTAACAGTAATTCAAAGTTATAGCGTTTAAGTCTCCAAAATGCTCTCAACAGCATCATGTTGAGACTTTCTAGTATTCCACAGAGTAGGCTTCTGTTCATTTATCCCACAGATACTTAGGTGTCAATCGTATATGAAGGACTGTTCCCTAGTTGGTAGGTAAAGTGCCCCCTTTTAAGGAAAAAAAATTAAGTTTCAGTGAGTTGAGTGACTTGTCCAACACCCAAAGACCAGCATTTCAAGAATCTGGATCTCTTGACTGTCAACCATTACACGTCCCACTCCATCATTGATGCATAACGTGTTTTGTGCTGCAGGATGCCGGCTCCTTCACTGCGTGCCATGTACAGCTTGCTCTGCTGAGCCACACAGGAAGAAAACACTAAATAAGAGGTCTCTTTCCACTTGAGTGCTATTCTGTGATTCACTGGATGTGTTTCAGGGGAGGTGACATGAATATAGAAATAATTTCTGACTTTTCTTCACTAGGGGCTGCTGCCTTCTTGATAGAATTCGGTGAATAGGCAGGTTGCTTGTCTGGAATTTATATCTTTTAATTGGTATGAAAATAAAAGTCAGTGATTGAGGGCCTTTTTAAATCTCAATAATAACCATCTTTTACTTTTACATTTTTTGTAAATATGTATATAACTTGGTTCAAACTCAAGCAAGCAATTCCAAAGGCAAGCTGTGGACATTCAAGTTCAATGTGATCCGATGGTCGATAATTACATTAAACTCTTCAATTAATATTTAGATGGTTTAGGCAAAAAAACTGATCCATGAGTATTTTTATAATATTTTTGTAATTTAAATGTTCAGACCAGAACTCCCTGTCCCTCTTGCCACATACTATTCTTTGTTAAAAGAAGAAAAGCAACTGAACAGATTCCAGGGCTCATTTCTTAATTATCCTCTGGTCCAATATACACTTCACATTTTCTTGATTGTGCAACCCTATTTCACTTTTCTTTTATGAGCCCAGACTATAAGCAACACAACAGAACTTACCCTTAGCAACAAAATCCCCTCTCCCTGGGGAAGGGATATTGAATACTGTGTCTGGTACTCCCCAAACCTCACACATCCGTTTTTGGTATCAGACGAAAACAACCATCAAGACAAACAGCCTGCTTTAATGGGCTATGGATGTCCTGGAATTAAGTATTGATTTCCCTTTAAAGACAGTCTGTGGTTCTGTGCAGGGGGAGGGGCATTGGTTGCATTAGCCCACCCACTCCTTTTTTTAGGAGGGTCAGTTGGAGATTAGGATTTGCATAGGCATTAAATTGATTTACAAAACTCTGTCTCAATGTAAGGACACTTCCCCAAAGATAAGGATTGACTCCAGCTTCCAGGCGGCTTGCCTGGGCTTGGAATGGTGAGTTAGTTATTTATTTCTATGACTAGGTCTCCAACAGGATTAGGCAAAGGTAACTTTTATTTTGTGCAGTTTCAGCCACACATGGAGGAAGCCTGCCCCCTCTGCCACCAAGAAGGTAACTGCGGCCGCAGCAGGCTTCCTGGGACACGTTCTCTGCTTCCATTTTATGCTCTGCCAACCAGGGTATGAAAATAAAACACTGACAACTGAAATAAGAACCTAACAATAGTCTGTAACTCTCCTAAAATGTGATTAATTACTCCGTGTGGTAATTTCACGTCCACATCTCTCAGATTAGAAAGAAAATGAAAGGAAATCAGGCTGTGTCAGGAGCGCACTGTAGGTCTCCTGGGAAGATATTCAGACCGCTAGTGCACGTCTCCGCCTGAGATGACCGTCTCTGACCTATATAGGGCAACACAGCCCCCGAGGAGCTCAGTGACACAGATGCCTTTGCTCCCTTTCTGCTAAGCAAGCAGGTTCATGGTAAGTGGCAAGTGACAGTTAAGAATGATTTTTCCTCAGAGTGCAATTGCTGCCCTCAGCCAATGCAAAGCACACCAGCCAACACCATCCTAACTGCCTCAGGATTTGGGGATGCACCTGGGGTCTGGATATGTATTTTATTATCAGTTATATATGATCTATGAGATGAAAAGGAAAACCCACAGAACTGTGATTTCTCAAAAGGGCAAACTCTTTCCCCAGTGTTGGTGATGCCTACAGCATCACACGTATTTATGTGATTGTCAAAGTCTGTCCTTGTGAGTCGAAGCTCTCCACTAACTGAATGTGCTCATCGGAGCCAATGGAGCCTTAGTGAAATGGGAGGCATGGGCTATAAATCTGTGTAACTGCGTTTACCCAGTGAACGCTTTTTATTAAAGCAGCATGCTTATCAAGGTCACTGTGAAAGATTGTGGTTTTAAAGCTTCAGGGTAAGACTCCGGAAGTAAGAAGCAACAGAAAATAGATTTAATTAACACTTTGAAGTTTAGGGCTTGTCAAAAACCTATTGGCCCCCATCACTCTTCGGACTTCAATGGCAAATATATTTTGTATTTGCAACTAAGAAGTCAGAATGCTATGGAAACCCAGCTCTCCTAAAAAGGCACGCTAAAGCTCATTTTCTGCCTTCTGGCAGATCTGGTTTGAGCAAGCAGTCTTAGGCTTTAAAAGGCTGGAAAGAAGACACTGCATAAAAATGTATGTATTTATTTAGGTGAAATTCCACAGGTGTAGGTATACTTGGGGTTGGTGTAGAGAGAAGAATCAGATGTGTGTACACATGTGTCTGATCCTGCCCACGGTTTGGTAAATCATAATTATATAAAATATAATAGAAGAAATGGTTAAATCATCACTACTAGTAACTTTTTGAGTCTTGCATACTATGTAACAGACAGGATCACTTTAAACTGCATGCAGAAGACCAAGAAGAAATCCATTCCAGAATGCCAGATTATACTAATTTGGGGGAAAAAAGACATACACACATTCAAAAAGATACTAGATCTTGAAAAAATATCCAGCTAAGAGTTTACTATAATATAAGCAATCGATACTGATAAATATTATTTTTAATATTCTTGTCCCATAAGGGACTTCAGAGAAGTAAAACGTCCAACTGTTTATTAGGTAAGAATTTCCCAAAGAAGATTATGCAGGAACAACCATTAAAAATCAAGTTGTTTAACTTCTTGATCCACAAGGAAAAATAATAGCTTTAATCTTACTGTTAAAATCTTGAAAGCAGTCACTCAAGTTATAAACAAGCAGAAATAACAGGCTGACCGCTTACCTGCCCAGCAGAGGAATTCGAAGCCTTCCAGTCTGAGTGGGTCCGGAGCCTCCTCTCACGAAGCTGTTGCCGAAGCGGGTGCAGTCCCCTCGTGAGCGCGCTGCCTACGCGGACCCGCCAGGCCCTTTCGGCACCCGGACCCCGACTGCGGAGCCCATGGTGTCTCAGGCCTCCGGGAACTTCGGCCTCACTCTTCTGCCCGTGTTCCTCGGCCCTGGAGAAGATCCGTCTTCGAGTTGCTGCTGGGAGTTTAATCTGTGGGACAGGAGAGGTCCTCCGAGCCCCGCGCGGGGTTGCGGCAGGTGGAGGGGGTGACTTGTCGCCGGTCAGGGAAGGGGAGGGGCCGAGGGGGGGCCAGGAGACGCCGCCTCTTAGCTGCGAGGAGCGGGGAGCCCGGCTGCCCGGCGCGAGGGCGGCGGCGGCGGCGCAGTTCCGTCCCGGCGGCGGCGGCCCAGTCCCGAGACGCTGTCCATCCCCACCGGTGCTGAAGCGCGGGGCGCCCACCGCGGCCGGCCCCGCGCCGCACTTTCCTCACCAGCGAAGGCGAAGGGCTTGCTCGTCTTCCAGTCTCACCTTCCTCTGGCGCTTTATATTCGGACAGGGGTTAATTGCCTGCCCCCAAAAACGCTCCCATGCTTATCTGGGGGCAGCGTTTCCGGACATTATCTGACGTTGGAGGCAGGAATCCTTGGGAAACCAGATTTGAGCCGCCCCTGACTTTCAGCGGCCGTGAACGAGTTTCCTAATGCTAGAAACGAAAGGAATCGCACGCACACGCGCGCGCACACACGCGCACGAGAGGCGGGGGGAGGCGGAGGGAGGGAGGGAGAGGGAGGGGAGAGAGAATAAATATAGATTATGTACCGTGGAAAATCCAGAGCCTCTCTGGGTTTCTAATTACATAAGATGGAAAGGGCTACTTCGGAGGACTCCACAGTCTTGATTACCAATTAGGGGGCCACATTTAAAAGCTGAGAGGCCCCACTTGAAATTCCCAGGCTAGAGCAAAGAGGTCGTGGATTCTTCTCAGAACCTCCAAGCAGAAACGACAGGTTACTGTTCAATAAAAAGACAGAGGGAAAGAAAGCAGAGCAAAGGCCTTCCGCTTTGCTACCTTGTAAAGCGCTGCTGAATTAGCTGGGAATCCTTGCGGAGCCGCTGAGGGGATCCGGCCGGACGCGGGTCGCGTGAGTGTCGGCGTCGCGAGCCTGGTGAGACAGCTCTGCGCGCCCGGCGCGGGCTCCTTCCCAGGGCCGAGCTGCCTAGTGCCCGCAGCCCTGGCTTCTGCAGGGCGGCGGAAAGAGGCCGACTTCTCCAGGACCGAACAGGGGATGATAAAGTCGGCGGGAGGGCTCGGCCGTCGCCGCCCTTTTAACGCCGGAACCAAGCGAGCCCACCGACCCTCGACCCGGGTTTCTGCCGTTTTCCCTCGCCTCTCCTCGCTGCCGCCAGTCCCCCCCACCCCCGACTCCCGGTCCAGAGTGGCGCGCCCCCAGGCGTCGCCGGCCCCTCGCTCCGCGGCGCACAGACCCCACCTCCACCCGCTGCACCTGCTTTTCTCGACCGCTGGTCCCCGCACCCGGAAGGGTTGTGTGGGTGTCCCCGGGGGCGGCCACCGAGGGCCCCGCCACCCGCACTGGGCAACCGGTGCGGACGCGCGTGGGCTAAGGCGGGGAACTGAAATACACAACGCTGAAACTTGGTGCACGGGTCAGAATCATGTCCACAAGGACCCTAGAAGCCATGTGTGGCGAAGAGGGAAAATGTGGGGGGTGGGGTCGTACCACAGCCCACCTCTCCGGGGACCGAACTTGTGAGTGTGGGTTTCTGAGCGCGGAGACAGTTGCAGACTTGGGAGGAAATTCGAGGAGGAATGACTGGTATGTGGGGTTAAAGGGGTGGAACGAAACCCGAATTTCTCGGGGGCGTTAGGACAGGGGCCAACGCCCGTCCCAGGCCCCCCTTCCCCGCCTGGCTCTCGGATTCTTCCTGCCCGGATACCGACAGCAGAGGGGGTCGTGGGTGCAGCGCCGTCCTCCACGCCGGCTCTGGGGACCGGAGCCAAGGGACTGGCGCCAAGCGTCGGGGGGCTCTCCCGGGACCGGAGCGGCGGGCGGGCGCGGCGCGCGAGAGGCGGCGGCCTGAGCGGCTCCACTGGTTCCCTGGAGGCGGAAGGGACTGAACCGGGATCACCTGGGAATGGAAGTCAGACCCGCGCGTGGTTCGCTCCGGGAAGTGCATGCTTTCCTTAGCCTTGGAGCCATCTCGCCGCCGCCTCAGCGTCCTCCTGTCAGGTGGCCCCCAGTGTCGCTGCCGCCCGGGCTCCGGCTGGAGGAGGCCCTGCGCGGGGCCGAGACTCAGGGCCTGTGCGGGTCAGGGGGTGCGCGGGGTTGGGGTGTGTGGGGCGGGGGCGGCGTGGCGCTGGGGGCTCAGGGGTGCGTGGGGGCCGGCTCGCGGGGGGCCTGGGGCGCGCGGAAATCGGGCCCACGCCAGGTCGAGAACGCTGGCCGAGCTGCACACGGGAAGCTGCCCTCACCCACTCTCTGCTCGAGCTTTGAACGGGGGCACTGGTGACAGGTGCGAGTAGGCCTCTCAAACCGCGTGCGATGGGGCCTTCCGGTCTCCGAGACGCACAGAGCTGCTCAGAACAGGGTTACTTGGGGCCAGTGTGGAAGCTTGGTTGGTGTGAAAGTAGACGGATTGCTCAGGATTGTGGTAAATGAAGGTCCCAGTTCCCTTGGACAAACGTAGGCAACACCACACGCACAAACACGTACGTGTCATCTCCACAGATAATTTTCAGAAAGTGTGGTTTTTGTTGAAGGACAAAAACAGAGCTCCTCCAGCAGGATCACACTCTCCCTGTCGGTGAAGAGGCTTTTCCCTGCAAAATTTAGGCTACTTCTTGCGATTGGTTGCTTACATTATTTTCCCCGGAGTAATTGCAGGAATTTAACACGTCCAATAAAAGAAGCGCATCCTGACGAGGCTCGGAGCACAAAGATGTGGCTAATTAAAAACATATGCACTGATTATTCAGGCCTGGAGGAACAGATTTCCTCTGAGCGCTGGTGGACGCGGATGGGGAGTCTGTCAGTCCTTCTCCCCCTCCCTCTCTGTCTGCCAGTAAGAGAAAAAAGAAACAGTTGATTAATTTGAACTGTCAGTCCCAGTAAAATTATGTTAGTCTGACGTCTATTTTTGAAGAAGCAAAATCCACTCCAAACTGTCATCAGGTTGTGTAACCGGTTACGGAAATTACATGATGAAAATTAAATGCCGTCTAACTCTGATGCTACAAATGAAAGTAAGCGAAGTACCCAAAGCCAGGCGACATAAACTGAGATGGACAAGAAGCAGCGTAAGAAGTTTCAACCTGAAAGCAGTTTTTAAAAGCTCATTTTAAACGTAAATTTTCATTCTTATTTTAAGTTATTATTTTTAAATGTAAACAGTAAAATGTGGATGCAAATTATCAAAACAAAACAATGTACGAAGCATAATCTTCACAAGAAAATTTTGTGCAGTAGGTTGGTTATTGTGAATCCTAAACCAGGTCAGTCTTCCTGTTCACAAAATTAGGATGCAAATGCCCGCCTGCTGCCAGAGAATAGGTTCTTGCCTCACGCAGGAAAGCACTCAGGAAGAATAAGGCACAGCAAAGTGAAAGCAAGTTTATTTAGAGAGATACGCTCTACACACTGAGTGCTGCTGCTTTGCAGGCAGGAGTGACAGTGAGGTACCCCAGGGCTGTTAGTTTGTATGAGCTGGTTAATTTCATTTGCCAAGGAGTCGGAGGGTTATTCCAACTACTTTGGGGAAGGGGCGGGGTTTCCAGGGGTTGGGCCCCGCCTACTTTTGACCTTTTATGGTCAGCCTAGAAACTGTCCTGGCGCTGTGGGTGCGCCGTGAGGCTCAGGGTCCACTGGAAGTCGAGTCTTCCACCATCTTGGTTCTCACCAGCTTGTCCTGTCCTCAGAGGCTGTGTCATTCCTTCAAGGGTTGTGCCCTGCCCCCTTCCCTCCTGTCTCACACCCACCCAGACCCCCCTTCACAGTGCAGCAATCTTAGAAAATGTATCAGTTTGTGAACCATTTTGGAAACAATGTGAAGTCTTTTGGAGGAGGGGTTCTCGAATGCAGAGCAAAACCCCCTCACTCTGTGATCCGGAGTGACCGTCACGGTGGATGGAACTCTGACACAGGCCGTGCCACTCACCCGGCCTCCTGAACATTTTGAGCCAACTTGAAGCCAGACTCAAAGGAGTAATAATATAACTTCTGCTAACCTCACTGAATTGTCATACACAAAAAATAATGTGTGTAGAAACTTCATATGCCCCAGTGTATTTCCATGAAAAGTAAGTAATATTCTTACCTACGGAGTCCCCCTTGGTCACTGTTTCTGCATTTAGATTTCAAGACTAGATCCGCAGTTTGGGGTTTCCGTCTTCTATTAACTTGTTTTTCTGATTATGTCCGTGCTTCACTTCATGGCTCCTGTAAAGAAGGGTTTTATAAGCCCAGCGCTCACATCTGAGCCCTCCTCTATTCACAGCTGCAGCATCTCTCGTGCCGCTGTCAGCTGATTTTTTGTGCACAATTAGCTATTGCTTATCCATTACCAGTTGTTTCTGAGTTGGGACGATGACCCTGCTGATTTCCTTCGGTGGGTTTTCAAATGAAGTGTTGCTGAGTTGGATACTGTTTTGCCCTTTTTAGATAAGGACCCTCCCTCGAGACATACCTTCACGTCGCCAAGGTGTTCTGATCTGCTGAGTCGTCGTCAGGGAGGCCTAGAGGACCTTGATGACAAAGTGAAATTAGAGAGGCGTAGTCGCGGTTCAGACACTCAAAAATGGGGTTGGGGCTCAGACACGTCTCTACACTGTGGATGACTTGAACTTCCTGTGGACCACACCAGACCCAAGGACACCACCAGCCATGTTCAGAACCATACCTGCCAGCACAGCCTTACTGTCTCAAGATCTCCCCTCGTAAGGGCGCAGCCATTTCAGAGCCCAACCGACGCTGCTTAACAGGCACCCTGACTTCGTGCAGCCCCAGTTGTAATCCTTGACAAACAGCTCACGTGCCTAACGATAACCGCGAGGGTTTGACTTTGTAAGCCTCCCCCATCTTGTAGTCAGGGGAACACAATTCAGGTGCTTCTTAAATCTGCGTCTCCCCGGCTTCAGTCCTGGCAAACCCCAGATAAATGCCTCTTTGTTTCAGGCAGGTCTCCATCGCTCAGATTTTGGCTAACCGCTTCATGTGTGTTTGCCTCGTGTTAGCTGAGCTCAACTGACTTCAGTTACAGGGAAAAGGCGGGTGTGATTTCAGAATTCCATTCACCTCAAATTAACTGAGGTACAAAAATCTATCAGTTAGATTCGTGTGGTTTTCTCAGGGTGGGTGGCAGGTGGAGGTCAGAGGAACTCCGGAGATGAGGCGCTGTTGATCACAGCTGCCTGGGAGGGAGGTTTCCTTTTAGACGATGGTGGCCGGAGCACCAAGCTTTTATTTTTTATTTTTCTTTTTTAAAAAGTTGAGTGCGACTTGCTTGAGAAAGAGTGCTACTTTCTGCTTCATGGGTAAGCTGCTAAACCTTTTTGAGTCTGTTTCTTCATTTCAAAATGGAAATAACGCAACCTGCTTAGTCGGGGTGATGGCCAGCACAGGGTGGGGGAGCCCAGTGTGTGGAGCATGCCCCCCATGCCTCTCCGACAGGCACGGTCTGTGGAGGATGCTTCTTGTCTGGTAGCATCAAGCGGGGACTATTGCTTTATTCGGAATGCACCCATGTGAATAGAGCTGTTACAAGGACGTGGAGATTCCACTGCAGACTATCTGTACTGCGGAAATTGTCCACAGGTCACCAGGTTTTCCGCGGTGGCAAGTTGCTAACCATTGACAAAAAATCAAACTGTCTCTAAAGGATATACTGCCAATGAGCCTCCGGGTCCCCCCTCCCCACCCCGCAGTGAAACTGTTCCTCTGACCACAGTCTTCATCAAGTCAGTGCGGCACCCACACCCGGTTAAAGCTCACAACCTGCAGTACGTAATTGTGAACTGCCTAGAGACATACACCCTTTCTAACGAACGTGCACATATGTGTCAGTAGCTTCCTCCTTTAAAAAAACGCATGTATGTACATGAGTGGGTGCATGCATATGTCTGTGTATGTAAATAAACATAAATAGATATGACACTGAAGTCTCCAGCTGGTGCTCAATCATTTACAGAAAAATTTCTTGGAATCATTTTCTAAAGGGTTTCATTTACTGTTTTGCTTTTCTCACCTCTTCTTACATCATTTCCCCTTTTGACTCATCTAACTGGGCAACGCTATCAAGGTTGCCAATGCTTGCTTTATTCCTGGACCCATGGTCTCTGTCTTCACTGTGTTCTGCTCTCTCACTGCCCTCAAGACCAGGCTTCGCTCCATCTGGTGACCCTGCCCTTGAAGCTGTCTTCCCTGGGCAGTTGCAACATTATTTGCACACGGGGCTGCTCTCCCTCAGTGTTTCCTGCTCAAACACCTGAATCTTGGAATCCACACGACTCAGTCCTTGGGCCTCTAGTCTCTTGTCTGCGTTATCTGTTTAAGTGATCTCATCCAATGTCAAATGTCATTGCTTTTAATATCATTCATATGACATTGACCCTTAAATCTGTCCACTGAGCCCCACATATACAGAGACACGGGCTGCACGTGTGAGGTCTCTGCTGGGATGCTTAACAGACGTCTTGCACTTGACCTGCCTTAACCAGCGCTCTGGGTGCCCCTCCCCACCCCGCAGTGAACCTGTTCCGCTGACCACAGTCTTCGTCAAGTCAATGCACCACCCCACCCGGTTAAAAGCTCACAACGAGCAACTCATCTCAGCGTTCGTCTTCCCTGAACTACCACGTCCAAAGAATCAGCAAGGACTCTTGCTTTTGTTCCTAGAATCTTCCCAATCCACTCACCTCCTGTAGGATAGCTTTTTCACTTGGTGCAAACTGCTGTCACTTCCTATCCGGACAAATGCTGTAGTCCACTCATTTACCTCACGGTAGCCAGCCTTTCCCTTGGGGTCCTTCCTCAGCACAGCAGTAGAAAGGAATCCTTGGCAACATGAATCGTTCCACGTCAGCCTTCGCTCAGACCGTCCCACGGTGTCCAGTGTGCTTGGGATGACACGTGGCTTTGCCAGCCTAATGTTTATGTCTCAGCTCAAGCATCACGTAAGCAAGAGGCCTCCCTTGGCCGGCCAGCTCAAACACTCCCCACAGTCTCTGTGCGTATCCGTCAATTTGTTTTAATGTCTTTATAGCAAGTATCACTCTGGGGAAATATTAGCATGTGCGTTTCTTATTGATCCTCCTTTCCCGCTGCAATCCAGGCTGCAGGGGAGCAATAACCTCGTGTGCCTCGTGGGTCCCCTTCCGTAACACAGTGCCCAGCACGAGAGGGCGCTCGGGGAACGGTTGGTAATTGAATGATTGAAAACAAACTCTGTGATAATTGCCAAGAGTACAGAGTTAAACAAAACGATGTCTTTGCTCTTCAAACCTGGGAAATACTTGTGATTTACAGAAGAGCGAGCTTGAATACTCTGGTTACTTTCTGTGACAATGGCTTTTAAAAAATACGCTCATCTCTTTTGAAACTATCAAAGGTGTATTTTCAAGGACTGACAAGGATTTATTTTTAGAGAGATTCACTCATATGCTTCTATAATTATAATCTTCAGTACGATTAACTAGATGGATGTTCATGTTTAAAATTACTGAAATGATCCATTATCTGGAAAGACCAGCAGACGTTATTCTAAACCTTCCCCACGTTCTCCGGGACCTGCGCTTCTTCTCTTTCATTATTTTCACTTTTGTGGGAAGAATAGATGGGTGAGTATTTTTATCTATAGTTTCTTCTTCTATTACAAAAACAAGTACAATGACTACGGGGCAAACATGGGAAAGAAGGAAGACAACAATCCGGCACAGCCGTACCAATTACATCACAATTTCAACGTGTTTCCCCTACGCACGTTTCGCTGTGTCACCGCACCTCCCGTGCAGCGTCGCAGTGGACTTACGGTCGTTACCAGTACTTCCAATCTGACACGGCACGCAAGGTTTCCCTGTGTTGTTGTATAATCCTTATAATCCGCTTTTACTTATTTATTTATGTTTATAATCTGCTTTTAAAGGCTGCATATAACTCTATTATGTGGAAGTAGCATAACTGGTCATGTCTTTATTTGATGACATTTAGTGTATTTTCAGATTTTTATATTATTGAGATGAATAGACCTGTCCTATATTTGCATTATTTGGGGGGTGGGAGAGTCAAAGAAATGTGAACACCAGTTTAAAGTGGTTGCTTGTTTTATGGTTCATAGCAAATGGGTGTGTGTGTGTGAAATAGAGGAAGCGACCTGCCGACCCCGCCGCAGGAGGGAGATCGTGACTCTTAACGTCATGTTCACGACGAGGAAGACAGAGAGCTTCCCGCAGGAGATGCAGCCTGACTTCAGATCAGCACACGTGACATTTCCCTGAGACGCTCTGTGGGCTTGTATTTGTTCGTTGCCTCTTCCCACATCTCAGTGTGTGTTGTCATATCACACGCCTCCTGTGATAGTAAATCTTCAGCCTCTCACAAGGACGACCATCGGCCTCTTGGAGGCAGACTCCCAGCTCCCCAAGAGTGAATTCTGTAAATACCACAGCACAGAAAACATCAAATCACCCCAAAAGTGCCACCCCGGTAAGGTGAAAACACATTCCCACCACACTTCTCTGGGTGGCGACTGACTAATTTTGAGGTCCTTTGCAGGGTCCTTCCATGAAAAGCTCAGCAAGCACATCGTTTTGGTTTTAAGTGAGGCCCAGACATAAAGTCACTCAGGGTTTGACAGTGGACGGTCTCAAAGAAAAGACAAGTACACAAAACCTCCCTCCTCCTTTGGACGTTCGCCCGAGTGTGTGTTCAGAATCCGCATTGGGTTGCACTGTTGGGTCTAGTCACACGTCACCACCTGTCTTGCTGAGCTACATGAAGTAATATGTATTTGATGCATCATATCCAACATAAAATATGTTCTCTGCTTTATATAATTCCACATTTTTGAGAGCAAAAGTTCAGGATTATAATGTAAAATGTATTAATTCTTTAAAAAAATTCATATAAATAATTAGACAGCAAGATTAGAAGGTGAATAAACACACTGGCAAAAGGCTTTTGCTATGAAATGTATAGAAACGACATATGCATTTTTGTAAAAGGCAGAAGGCCGACACGACTAGGTGTATTGTTTTACCTTTTAGCACGGACAGAATAAATTTATCTTATCTGTCTCTCTGTCTGTCCATCTAGCCCATTCATAGAGGTTGTGTAGTTTAAATCTTCCTTGGTGTCCTCATCTCCAGAGGTTACTGCTACATTTAAAAAACATTTAGTGATGATTAATTCAGCCAAGCTTTTGATGGTTTTGCAGATAAAATCATACTGGCTAAGATCAGATGGTTGAAAAATTCTATCAATTAGTGTCAGTTAATATCATCAGTTCACTTGCCTCTAGATTTATATTGATAACTTGAGTAAAATCATAAATTAAATTACATTTACAATCCTGAATTCATTAGGACGGGTTATGAAACCCTTCAGATGTTTTTACTTCCTCCCCTCACTGGGGTGAAAATGAATGAATAGCTGAGGACTTAGGTTAAGAGGTTTGCCTGGTTTAGCATCGTTGTCTGGGAAAGAGCCCACTGCCCCAGGAGCCCTGCAGGGCTCCTCCACGCCTCTTCTCTGTCCTCTGACGCCAAGAGCTGCGAAGGATCTGGGGCTTCACCCCATTTTAAGCTAACGAGTTGGCGGGCACAGCTTCATGGGTGCCGGCAAAAGACGCAAGACTGGAGAGTCAGAGATGGGGCCTCGTCAGCCAGGACATAGCCAGCGGACGCAGCCTCAAGCTCACAACAGCTTCTCTTGTCCCTCAGTTCCCGCGGGGATGATGTGGCGATGGAGGAGGCCACCGTACACACGGCGAGTTTGTGTCACAGCTGAGGAACCCAGGAACCTCCAGTCGTTCAAGGGGCTGCAAGTGAATCTGCTCAACTTCTATTTCCCAGGGAGACACTGTCTTCATTATCCTGCTCAGAAAAGAGCTTCCTTCTGCCCCGGAGGAGGCACCTCCCAGGGCTGCTTCTGTGCAGATGTTCTTCAGCAGATGGTGCAGATCAGAAATTGTCACCAGACGGGGGCCCCACAACCCGGCCCACACCAGCGCCTGCTTCTGCTCATCGCCCACCAGAATGGAAGACGTCGGCCTTTGTCACGGCTTTAAACCAAAGGTGGATGCTGGTAAGGAAGGATGAGCCAAAATGATACTTGCAAAAATATTAATGTTACACCATCTCTATGTTATACTATGTTGTAACTTTTAAACACAAAAATTCATCCTCGTGGCTATTTCTGTGTCTCTTCTGGTCCAGAGGGATTACTATTTAAAGAGTTTTGATTTGACGTGACCCCCGGCGGTAAATGCTCACACCGAGTCTCCTGTTCCAGACTGTGACTTACTCAGCGCACAGATGTTCAGAGGGAAAGCACACGCACATGCATGTATTTGTCTCCAAAACTAACACGGCTTAGATGTGAAATGACAGCTACAGTGGATACTGGACGTCCAGCTCTTTATTCTCAGTGGGTGAAGTCTAAGGGTTTCCACTAATTCTTGAAACCTATTTGCTGAAATGTTAAAGACACCAGTAAGACTTCTTTATGGAAATTGTTCTCTAAGGAGAACTATGCAGTGTAGGCTTAGCACACAGTGCAAATCCCCGTTAACGTGTGTAAAGTATTAAGTGATTTCAAATACAATAAATACACATTGAAGTTAGAATTCCCAGCACTTACACTACACTCTTGTGAATGCTCGGGTTTCATCTGTTGTCAAGGTTACATTAGCTGATCCATGTCGTGGTCATTAAAAGTAGATTTTTCTTAATGTCCTAAAACATTTCATTATTATGCTGCTAAGTTGTCCCCAAACGTTCTTTAAAATTTGATACCTGTATGATGAGGGACAGAAAACTACAGCAGGCACGGCTTTGCAACCATTAGCAAGATACAACCCACTTCCTGCATTTTTCAGACACTGAGACACATTTTCACCATAATTCTTATCTGGGGCAGAAATTCTTGCAAAAATACTCGAGGTGTATACAAGTTAACCATAAGTTGGAAATTCTAAAGTTTTCTTCAGTTTGTCAAATGTAACACGAAGGCCGAACTGCTTGTTACTGGAAATAACAAGGTGCAGGGACCATCTTCCGGCTTCAGACCTCAGCTCTGTCTGTTGTGCTGCAGCCTGTCCTCCGGCACCACGATGGCCACGGGGAGCTGGGGTGGCCTTAGGCGTCTTCCCTTCTAATGTCACCAGCACCCTCTGCCCTCCTAGAACCACCGGGGCTGCCGCCTGCTCCAACGTGGGGCTGACACACCGGGCTGGCACCTCTCACTGGAGGGAGAAGGGCTTTGCAGCTGCAGGTGGGGGTCCCGACCCCAGAGACAGTGCTCTTGACCTCGGAACATGCTAGTTTCCAAGCAGGGGTCAGCCTCCATGGACCTGCGCTGGGAAAGAGAATAAACAACCAGTAGTTTGCAACTAACACTTTGCCATGTTGCTCAAATTTAGGAAAATAATGAAGAGAAGAAGGAATATCATCTCACTCCACCCATTTATAATGTCCTCATTTCGTGGCTGCTCTGGTTTTATTTGTTGCCATCTCTCTGCAAAAGGCAGCAGATTCCCGAGGAGCTCATGCATTTGCAACGTATTTTATGTTTTTTCCAGATCCATTGCCTCCCACTCGGACATCCCCGGGGGAAGGCCAGCACGGTTGCTGGCGTGGCTGCTGAAGAACACTGCTCCGTTTAACCTCTTCCGAAAGAGGCGCCTGTGGGGTACAGAAAGGAGGCAGAAAGTTCCCATCAGAGCACCCAGCCGTGGCTTACCTGGCAAGCTGCTTTCTAACAGGCACCTCCCTTCAGTGCAGACCGCCGTGCCAAGGCCCGCGGGTTCCCGGGTTCCCAGCTCGGCCAGCCGTCGTCGCGGTTAAACACAGATGCCCTGACCCCGCGGGCTGCACACGGACGCCTTCCTCAGGCCAGGGCCACGGCGGGGCTGGGAGCCACACGGACTGAGTGCTGACCACTCGGAAGGATGCACAGGCATTTTTCTGGTGAAAGTGTTCACAGCTCTTATCAGAGGCTTTAAGTGTCATGGCCGCTAAAGGTACCGAAATGTGCTGCTCAGCTCAGGGGGCAGTGGGGGAAGGAGGCCTGGGTCCTAAAGAGTGGCCTCCAGTATGAGCTCTCACTCACTTAGAACACGGGAAGCCGGCACTCGTCCAAGTGTGAGTGGCAGGAAAAGTACGTGCACCAGGCATTTCTTCTTGCTTTTTGGGGTCAAGTTTAAACCAGTAACTTATAGAGAAGAAAAACTGAGACGGAAAAAACATGATCTCCTCACACTGAAGCTGTTTTCTGAGCAGCTTTTGAGAAACAGGTGTTTGTCTTTCACATTGTTTCTGTTGTCTGTACAGACACCTCCTCTAAGAAGGGCCTTCTGACAGCGGTGACGGGCGCTTACAGGCCGAGCAGCCTCCACCCTGTTCTCCAAAAGTGCTCCCCGCAGCCCAGGCAGCAGCCTGTCAGGGAAGCCCCCGCGGGCCCAGTGGCAGGCTGTGGACGGAGCTCCCAGTCCCGGGTTCTGCGTGGACAGGAGAAGCTGATGACCCTCTGATGCCCTCTGTCCACCCTCTGCCGCATGCCTGCTAGAGAACCACGCAGCGCCCTGGAGGACGGACACACACACACACACAATTAAACCCTGCAGGAGCTCAGGCTCCCGGGAGCCTGGAGCAACCATCTTTGTGCCTGCGCCCCTTGCTGATGCGAAGTGAACACAGCAAAGGTTACTCAGGGAAGGAGAAACTGCTTCATCCACGTTTGAAGACTCTTCATTACCCTTTAAACAGCATGTCTTTTTGTGAAAGGTACACTGTGTAGTGATTTAACTGACATTCAAATTCAGTGAATTGTGAACGTTCATTGCTTTTCAGACGTGTGCGTTCCCTTCAGCATTACGCTCGTGCCTTTCTTGGACTGGCACACCTGGACTTACTCAGCTTAGGAGGAAGCGGTCTAATCTTCTGACGGGTGAGAGTCATTGTCCAAGGCACAGGCGACCTGGAGGTGGCTCGATCCCGCCATGTTTCCCTGATGTTGAGCATTTCCGCGCCACAGCTGCCTGGCCCCAGAAGACGATCGTGGTGATGATGACGTCAGTATTAATGATAATAATTGTCATAGTGACAACAGCTGAGCTCTGGGCTGCTTCTGATGCCAGGCGCTCCTCTAAACCTATTGCCCTCTTTCTACTGACTTTGAAACTGAGGTTCGGTTGGTTACTTGCCCAAGATAATGCAACTAGCAAACTGAAGTGTTCTCCAACCAGAGCAGCCGAACTTCGAGCGCAGGCTCCGAGCAGAGCTAACAGGAAAGCGTGACTGTAGTTTCCTTCTTATGACCCGCCTGCTGTGAACCCCTCCGTAGAGCAGCTTTTCCTGTGGGCTCACCTACATGAACGGCAACATCGAGCTACCAGTTTTGACTTGCTCTGCCTTTATGCTGGAGGTGGCTACTTTGTTATTTGATTAGTATCTGAAACACCTCTTGAATGGGAATTCTGTAACATAAATTGAGGTCAATCACACATGTGCGAAGGAGTGTTCCCAGCACCACGTACTGAAGGACTGTCTTTTCCCCATTGTATATCCTTGCCTCCTTTGCCATATTAATTGGCCGTAAGTACGTGGGTTTCTTTCTGACTTCCTGTCCTGCTCCGTTGGTCTGTTTGTCTGTTTGGTGCCAGTACCATGTGGTTTTGATTGCTGAGGCTTTGCAGTACAGGCTGGCGTCAGGAAGTGTGATTCTTCCAGCCACGTTCTTTCTCAGGATTGTCTTGGCTTTTGGGGTCTTTTGTGTTTCCATACAAAGTTTAACATTTGCTCCGGTTCTGTGAAAAATCCCGTTGATATTTTGATAGGGACGGCATTGAATCTATGGATTGCCTTGCACAGTATGGTCATTTTAACAAGACTGATTCCTGCAATCCGAGAACGTGGTGTACCTTTCCATCTGTTTGTGTCATCTTCAGCTTCTTTCATCAGTGTCTGACAGTGTTCTGAGTACACGCCTTTGCCTCCTGAGGCAGGTTTATTCCTCGACATTTATTTTTTTTGATGTGATGGTAAATGGGACTGTTTCCTTAATTTCTCTTTCGGATACGTTGTTGTCAGTGTACAGAAATGCAACAGATTTCTGTACGTTAATCCTTAATTATCATACTTAAATATATATCAAAGAAATTGAAAAACATATTCACACATAAACTTGTTCGTGACTGTTCATAGCGGCGTTATTACTGACAGCCCCAAATGGAAACAGCATTAATAGCTATTAACTGGTGAATATACAAGCGAATTGTGATATATCCAAGATGTTATGTGAATAAAAGGCATTGCTACACGCCAAAACACAGACAAGCCTTGACAGGACACCACGTAAAAGAAGCCAGACCCAGAAGCCTGCAGAGCCTGTGGTTCTCTGTGTATGAAACGTCCAGAACAGGGAAGCGCATAGCTACAGAAAGCAGATTAGTGGTTGACTGGGTGTCTTTTCTTTTTATGTTAGAGTAATAAAAATATTCTAAAATTACACAGCACAACTCTGAATATACTGAAAACTGATGGACTGTACATTTAAAAGTGTGAACTTCATGGTAAATAAATTGTATCACAATATAGTTGTTACTAAAGAAGCAAAAAATTGAC
The DNA here is from genome assembly GCF_048564905.1 of Vicugna pacos. Classification (NCBI taxonomy): domain Eukaryota; kingdom Metazoa; phylum Chordata; class Mammalia; order Artiodactyla; family Camelidae; genus Vicugna; species Vicugna pacos. Next base: position 25,840,920 of record NC_133015.1, read on the forward strand.
AGTAAACTATGATAAAATACCTCAAAATAGGGTCTCAATAAAGAAACAAAGTGTTAACAAACTGAATGGAAATTCTAGAGAGGTGGAGGGGAAAAATAACCTTAAAAAATTCACTAGACACGTTCAACATCAGATCTGAAATGACAGAAGGGAAAACCAGTCAGCTAAAGTTCAATCAATACAAATTACACCATCTGGAAGACAGAAAGAAAAATAATAGAGAAAAATGTGCGGAGTCTCAGAGCATTGTGAAATAACAAGACTACAAACATACGTGCAGCGGGTATCCCAGGAGGGGAAGAGAATGCGAAAGGGAAAGAAAAAACAAGGAGAGAAATAATGGCTCAAAAATTCCCAAATCTGATGGAAAACATGAACCCACAGAAGCAAACAAATGGGTTTAAATGAAGCCCAATTGGGTAAACATTAAGAAATCCACTCCCAGATATATTACATCTACGCTATAAAAACTCAAAGTAAAAGAAAATTTTTAAAGCAGTGAAAGAAAAACACTTGACACTTGACTGCTTAACAGGAAAGAAAGACGGTGGGGTGACAGTCAATGCCCTAAAAGGAAAACAAAAGCACTGTCACCCAAGTGTGGTTGCCTAGCAAATTGGACTTTAAAAATAACAATATTACAAGAGAAGCAGAGCGAGAGGACGTATTGTTAACATACTTGCCTTCCTCAAAGGAAGTCTGCAAGGAGAATGAAAATGACACCAGGCAGGAGTTTAAACTCGCAGGAACAAACGAGGTGCGCTGAGAATGATGACGGTGTGGGTAAAAATAAAAGTCTACTGAAATAGCTTTTCTCTGTTCTTTTGATTTCTTTGAAACACAAAGATTGTATCAAGCAACACTAGTAACACTTTGTTGTTGGGGTTACAAGTTACATGCCTGTAATAAATGAAACATAATAGCTGAAAGGATGGGGAAGAAATGAAGCTATATTTGAGCAAAGCTGCTGTATTTTACTGTAATTATTTAAGTATTGACCTGAAGTAGATTGTCATAAGCTAAATAGCACATTATAATTCTTAAAGCAGCTAAAGAAAATAATTCAAAACTATGGTTTAAAAAATCAATAGAAAAGTTTAACTTATTCCCCCCAAAATATTGGTTTAACACATACACACACCCAAAAGGAGGGGTAGAAAAGGAAACAAGCAAAAAGTTATGAGATGACAGAAAACAGAAAAATCACACAAAGAAACCCAGTCGCAACAATAGATGCGTTAAATGTAAATGGACTAAGTGCTCACATGAAAATGCAGTGTGTTCTAAATGAACAAAAAGACCAGAGTGCGCACACCGTGGTGTCTATTAAATGCAAAACACAAGCACGTTAGAAATGAAAGTGCAGGTGCTGGTGGGAATGCAGTTTGGTGCAGCCACTGTGGAAAACAGTGTGGAGATTCCTCAAAAGACTAGGAATAGACTTACCATATGACCCAGGAATCCCACTCCTGGGCTTGTATCCAGAAGGAAATCTACTTCAGGATGACACCTGCACCCCAATGTTCATAGCAGCACTATTTACAATAGCCAAGAAATGAAAACAGCCTAAATGTCCATCAACAGATGACTGGATAAAGAAGAGGTGGTATATTTATACAATGGAATACTATTCAGCCAACAAAACCAACAACATAACGCCATTTGCAGCAACATGGATGCTCCTGGAGAATGTCATTCTAAGTGAAGTAAGCCAGAAAGAGAAAAATACCATATGAGATCCCTCATATGTGGAATCTAAAAAAAAAAAAAAAAAAAAACACAAACAAAGCATAAATACAAAACAGAAATAGACTCATAGACCTAGAATACAAACTTGTGGTTGCCAAGGGGGAGAGGGGTGGGAAGGGATAGACTGGGACTTCAAAATTATAGAATAGATAAACAAGATTATACTGTATAGCACAGAGAAATATATACAAGATCTTATGGTAGCTCATGGAGAAAAATATGTGACTATGAATATATGTATGTTCATGTATAACTGAAAAATTGTGCTCTACACTGGAATATGACACAACATTGTAAAATGATTATAAATCAATAAAAAATGTTAAAAAAGAAATGAAAGTATAGGGAAATATGTATGATGCAAAATGTAACCTCTAAAGAGCTGAAGAGGTTGTATTAATATCAGATCAAATAGACTTTAATCCCAGAAATATTACTAGAAGCAAAATGGAAATTTTGTAAGAATCTCATAGTCAGTTAACCGTAAGAGCGAAAACTAAAGCGCATGTAAGAGAACACACAGGAGAAAGTCCTCACGACATTGGACCTGACAGTCATTTCCATGTACGGCCACAATGACGGGAAGTAAGAGGAAACATAGATAAATTGGACCACAAAGAATTGAAGTTTTTTTGCATTAAAAGATAGTATTAATACAGTAAGAAGGCAACCCACAGAAAGGGACAAAACATTTTCGATACCTGGTAGGGAGCAAACATCCAGATTATGTAAGGAACTCAGTGACAAAAACCAAACACCCCGGTTAAAACACCTGCAAAGATGTGAGCAGACATTCTCCGAAGGAGACGTACAAACAGTCAGCAAACGGCACATGCAGAGCTTCACACATCGTTAAGGACACACCAGTCAGAAGCACCGTGATACACGGCTTCACACGCATCACGGCGGCTGTTGTTAAAACAGTGACAAAAGCAACAGAAAAGAGCGTAGGTTGGTGACAATGTTAAAAAAACAAAACAAAACTGGAACTGGCGCACACTGCTACTGGTGGGAATGTGACGTGGTGCAGCCACGTGGAAAACATTGTGGCAGTTGCTCAAATGACTTAAAGTACAATTACCATATGATCTGGAAATTCCACTTCTAGGCGTGTTCCCCAAAGAACTGAAAGCAGAGACCCCAACAGACACCTGTACACCTGTGTTCACTACAGCATCATTCACAACCGTCGAAGGAAGAAGCGATTCAAATGTCCTTCCGCCCTTGAGAACCAGGAGCCCTCTCCCGCTCTGAGAGCTGTGACGAGCCCGGTGTGGCTTCTAGTAACCAAGGCCATGTCCCAGGCGTGGCCCTGCCTCCTCCAAGTCACTGCCTGGGAGAACGCAAGGCAGTCCAGGAGCTGGCGGTTCCCAGCATTACTTCTCTTCTCTTGGAGCATTTACTTCAGAAAACTGGGAGTTTAAATGTGTCCTCTGTCCTTTTGAGCTGGACAAGCATTGCCCACCACCCAGGAGTGTCTTTCTCAGGGACCCAGAGCCAGTCTTCACCATGTCCTCGTCAGCAAGGACGGTGTCTGTCCCCAGTCTACGGGAGGGAGGAGCCACCCGCGTGGGCCCAGCCCGCAGACCCGGCGGCCCCCTGCCCCCACACTGGACAGCAGGGCCTGACCTCAGTACCCCCCAGAGTCTAGAAGTCCCACCTCTTGCTCCAGGAGGAGGCCAGGCTGCTATGGGTGTCCCTGCTGCAGAGCGCTCAGCCCAGCTGTCTCGGGTCTACAGCCAGCGCTGGTCCTGTTCCTCCTCGACACCAGGCCTGGTCCTGTGTGCTCAAAGGCCCGCAAACTCTCACCACGCAGACTGCCTGTAGGGGCCCCCAAAATAAATCACAGGAGCTCCTGACTAAGGAAAAGCCAGTGTCCCACTTAGCATGTCACCTGAGAAGCTCACATTCCGTGCGGCAGCAGATGGCACCTGTGCTCCAGAGCTTTCAGACCCAACTTAATGCCAGATGTACTGGTCTGCCTGACCCTCTGCTCTGTGGTTCAGCCCAAGTCACACGCCCCCTCCCCCAGGCAGGCTGCCAGGATGTCCCGGGAGACCGGCCGTGGCTCTCACAGCCGCAGGTGGCTCTGGTTTAGAAGTGGGCGGTGGTGGGATCTTCAGGCTTGTCCCCAGCGGTGTGTGCTGGCCCCGGTGTCTGCTCCTCCTGGCTCAACTGTCTGACTCCATTTTCTGTTTTTTTCCAGTGTTCACATACATTTTTGTCTACCTTTAGTTCCATGTTCAACCCTTCAACACTCCCAGAAGCAAAATAAGAATGAAGAAATGGTCTTTTCTGGAGGGGAAACACGTAGATTTGAGGCAATCTGAAAAGCCAATCGTCTTTTAGGTTGTCACTAGCTCACAGGATCTAATTTTCATTTCCAAAATATGTCAGAATTGACTGTGACTCGGCCAGAAACAGTACAATAATTATGCGGAGGTTCCCTGGAGGCCATAATTTGCAGAAAAGTTAAAGGTGATTTTTCCTGTATTAAAATGTAATGTGTTGAATGATAACAATGTTTCATCTGCATTTTAATGATTGTATCCTTTTCATGTAAATCAAAATTCTCCCAGGCAGCACCGTCCCCGAGGTGCCCGCCTGCTGTGAGGTCTGCAACAAAGCAGCGAGGCGTCGTCGGTGGCGCTGCCGGAGCTCGCCTAGGACGCTCCCCCTGGAAAGCTCATGCCCTGAGAAAGAGCACTTTGTCAGCATTTCTCCACTCTGCCTGTTAGCGTGAGGCTGGACGATAGACACTCGGCCGCAGTGAAGTCCTTTTTTAAGCAGGAAGTAGAACTTACAGATGAAATGGATGCAAAGACGCATCTCCAAAGCCGAGGAGGGCTGTGCTCATGGAAATGGCCGGAAGCAGCGTGCGCAGCGGTGCTGCAGAATGTTACTTTCCTTCCGAAGAATTTGTGCGGAGAAACAGAGCAGCGGTCCGTGTGGAAGGCCAGTGAAAGCGCCTTCTTCGGTTTTAATCCATTTCATTCTTGGGGGTCCTGCTTAAATCTTATATCCGATATGCACAAAAGATGCGCTTCTTTTTAAACGGAGCTTGTATGAATTGCATTTTGTGCTGCATATGTATTTATGAGTTGGCTGTGTCTGAAATACTATCCCTGGTTGTCAAAAACAAATAAACAAACAGAAGGAAAAAATACTATCCTATTTCTGTACGTACACCCCCAGAGAACAAAGCCTGCAGGGCACTCTGTCCCTCATGGAGCTGGTGTGGAAGCGGTGGTGTCCGGGCGCACTGGGCCGTGCCATTCAGGGCCCTCTGGTTCATAGCCTTCAAAGTCATAACCATCAAATGTTTGCTCCAGGTGTGTGTACATGCCACGGTCGCATTCTGTTCTTTGAAACGTCTACACCGCAGGGTGGCAGGCCCGTAGCCACGTAGGGCTGAGCGGCATGCTGGGAACGCCGAAACGTCTGAGTACTAACCTTAGTGGTTTTGAATATTATTATAAAAGCGTTCTCAAGTGGTTTGGAATACATTTAATTCAAAATACGTAACAAATATATTAGACCATAATAATGACTCACACCTGGATGGAAGTTTACAAAGTACTAAGCTCTTTCTCGTGTGTTCTCACGTTTTTCCTTAATAAAGAAAGTAGAAATTGGCAGCCTTCTTTTTTGCTAATAACTATTTTAGTCTAATTAGTCCAACAAATATGAAGACAAAGTGCATGGCTTTTTGGAAAACCTCAGTTGCGTTTTGTGTGACAACAACTGAGCAGCAGGGTCCCCGGACAGAGCTCCTGCATCCCCTCTTCCTGGTCCTTCTCACTGCCTTGCGTCTTTCCCTTGCATCCTCTTTTGTCTCCTCTTTCTTCTGCTGCTCTTTCTTTTCTTCATCTCTGTTCTAATACTGTCTGAATGTCAACATTGTCCATGGCACTCCTGCGACCTTTGGGTGACATTTGAGAAATATGTGACAGATGCCTTGAACGCAAGGAATACTGGGAGGGAACAGGGCGATTTTTATTAATTCGACAGTGTGACATTTGTACTTATTGACCAATCTTCAGATTTTTTTTCTAATATATGAGGAGTTTTCTTCTAGAAGAAAACTGCCATGACATCAGACCTAAACATGCAGAGAGGCACATGGAATCAGTTTTCACGTAAGGAGCTCACGGCACTTTATGCAACGGTTAGACGTTTCAGCATGACTGCAACACACACCGATGAAATGGCGGCTGCGTGGTGGAAGGAGTGCTCACGCAGGGGGTACCAGCGTACCCAGCAGGGGGGCGCGGAGACAGGCACCAGCAGCGCTGCACGAGCTCCCCTGTGCTCCCGCCAAACACACCCCTCACCCCTGGGACAGAACCTCTGTCTTGACTTTTGTTGTGATGAACTCCTGTTTTTCTTTATCATTTTACCTCCAGGGTTTACATTCATAAAAATCCAATCAGTTTTGCTAGTGTAGGAACTTACATGATTGTAATCAAATTATAATTATTCCTCTCTGTCTTGTTCCTTCTACTCCACATTGTACCTGTGTTGTGGCTGTAGCTGATTGATCTTCACTGCTATGTAATATTCCAGTTTGTGAGTATACCAGAGATTACATCTCCTGTCTAACAGTGATGAACATCTGGATTCTTTCCACTCTGGGCTCGTTATAAAACAATGTGGTTAAGAAAGATCCGTCCAGCGGCTCACTCCCAGAGCCTCCGCTCATGCCTCGCTCTCGGCCTTCTTGGCCTTGTGCAGTCCCTGGTCCCACTCCCTTCCTCTTGGGGTTGGTCTGAGTGGCACGAGTGATGGAGTGGCCCTTCCAACATCAGGTTATGAAGTCGGCAGCTCCACCCTGGGTCCTCACCAGCTCACCTGCTCTCTGCCCCTCTGTCCTCTCACAGAATTCTTGCTCTGGAGGAAGCCACCTCCCCTGTTGTAAGTAAACCATTAGGGTAGCTCACATGGCAGAGAACTAAAACTTTCGGCCACCAGCCTCTGAGGACCTGAGGTCCTTCAATCAATGTGTAAATGGGACTGGACACAGACTTCCATTCCAGCCCGGAGCCTCAATGGCCCAGGCACTGGGCAGTGCTGGGGACCTCACTGCCCGGGACCCGGGCTTCAGTGCTGCACAAGCCCACCCAGACAGGAGGCGAGCTGTGTCTTGAGGGAGGTGGAGACCTGTCATGAGAAGTCCTGAAGTAGGCTGTGAAAAACCACTCGGGAGGGAGGAGCCCTGACACCCTCACCCACACCACCACTGAAGACGAATTCACACTGAAACGTCACAAACGTATGGGGAAACGGTCCCCCTGAGTCAGCAGACTGCGCAGGTTGGGGGACTAGCAGCGCAGGGACCCAGGCGGCATAAGTAACAGTGGGAGAGAGAACACAGATTAAATGCTCGAAGTGTTAACAAAAAGGAAGCTGCTTCTCAGAGAAAGAAAAAGATTCAATATGCGAATGTGCAGGCAGGTTTTTAAAAAGAAAATCTATGCATTTCTCAAATGAAAAGAACAGCCACTGAAGGTGAGACCCAGTGGGTAGTTTGAGGCAGGACAGAGGCATTGGAAGAGAGTCAGCTGGACAGACGCGCAGGGCAGTCGCTGGAATTCTGCCTCACTTGGGTTGAATGCTTGCTTTTGGATTTAGCTACCGGCGTCTGTGTTTCACAAGAAATCATCTTCCGAGAGCCCTTCAGAGCCTTCCGGTCAGCCTTTGTTTCCTTCCTCTGTCCCACTGGCCTCACACCCTGTGATCTTTGCGGTGAACATGTTTCTCACCTGTCCTGTGAGAAGTTCCCTCTCCCCCCAGGAGGATGGGTGCTGTTCTAGAGTCAGGGATTAAACTGTATTTATTTACTTCCAGCAGTATGACCTGCCCCCAACCAATGTCTTAATCCAGCTCTAAAATTGAGGTCAGCATCGAACGGAAATCGTATCTGGGTGCCCCCCTCAGGCCCCTGTGCCTCGGGTCACCTTGTGTCGTCCTCCAGCCCATCCTCTGAGAATGGGGCCTCCCTCCACATCAGCCTCAGAACAGCAGGTGCTTTTCAGGTCCTGTGTCCCCAGGACCCCCGTTCGTAGAAACAGGGAGAGCTGCGACACTGGAGATGTGTCTCATTTGATTTGGGCTAAGAAGGGCTTATCAGCCTTTGAAATGCAAACAAAGGACCCAGAAATCTTGTAGTTTTGGGAAAACCTGATGTTATTTTTATTCCTACACTTGAAGGCCTTTCTGGGCAGTGCCCGGACTTGTCAGCTCTCCAGACAATTCAGAAAGTGTGTACGGACCTCGCCTGGATTGCCCTGCTCAGCCCTTCCAGCCGGGGGGGGGGGATCCCATGGGGGTCTGGCCTGGACTGTGAATGCTTTTCACAGAGAACCATGTTGGCATGCGTCCTGCCCCTGACATCCCATCACCTCCCAAGTCTTACCACTGCAACCTTCTCCCGGAGCGCGGGCATCAGGTTTGAAAGTGAGCATGTCCACCCTCACGTTCCATCTCTCTAACCTCAGACAGCACTTGGAGATGGCCCCCCACCTCCGCAGCTTCTTATCTGAAGAAATAATTCCTTCTTGTGGAGCAAGGATGACCCACTGATCTATGTCTTCTAAGTTATGCAGGTTACGTTAAAAGGGACTTGTCAACAGTAGCTTCAAAATGCAACCGACTGCCTCTGTAGAAGCTGATTGGTGATGGTCGTCCTGCCCCATGCAAAGTCCCTGCATGCCTGCAGTGATGACATCCAAGTAGGCACGTTACTGCTCAACAAGATATGAATACGTCTAAAAGTAGCTGATACCCATTGGACCACTTGCTTATATCTGTTTAGTAATCTCACAAACCTGAGCTACGAGAACCCGACTCACTACACATTTATTTTAAAATGGGATCTTGACGGTGACTTATGAAGTGTGCAGTCAGTGCCCAGAGGAACGCTTGCCTGTGTGAGCAGCTGACGGAGACAAGGAATGAAGACAAGCTGTCTGTGTGAGGCGGTTCCCGGAGATGCTCCACCTCGGGCCCTGAGTGCGTCTGGAGCCCGGCGGCTGTCACCCCGTCACCACCGGAGGGGCCGCGGGGAGGGCAGCCGGGGCGCCCCGAGCCCCTGTGGTGAATCCACAGACCGACTCAGAGCCGCAGGACCAGGGGATGAACGGAGAAGTCAGCCACACCGCCCCGCCTCGGGGAAGCTAAGCTGAGGGCCACGTGAGCGTTTCCCCGAATGCTTCCAAAAACAGAGACACACAGCGAGCCGGCACCGGGCGAGACGCAACTGAGACTGGGGGTCCATGTCATTAAACGCAGTCTGAGCTGCATCTGGAATCTGAGAGAGAACCGTGGCTGTGAAGGTTCTGATAAAGCAGTTGGCAAAGGATAGTGGTTTGGAAGCACAAGGGAGAAAATACTTTGAACTGAAATACATGCATTTAACTTTTAAACTCACTTTTTGATTGTTTTGTTTTTGTTTATCTTCAACAAATTCCCCTCAATTTTTGCCAAAAGTATTTGTGTAAAGATTTAAAATTCATACTATACACCAAGATTTTTTTAAAAGTTTTAAGAAATGACCTGAAAGGGAAAATAAAGGCAGAAAAATATAGACACTAGGACACAAAATAATGTCCAAAATCGGGCATTCACTATTTCCAAAAACACTGCAGTTGACCAGTGTTTTGGCCTTGCACTTGTAGCTGTCAGCACAAAGAAGGGAAGACAGCAGTGAATGGTTCACAGCTTTCCAGAGGGGAAAAGAAGCTAACTGCTGAGAACACTGAGACCCTAAAATCGGAGAGGTCACTCGCCGTCCCACCGGTGGTGCTCCTCGGGCAGGGTCCCTTACCTTACAAGCGTCGTAACGTTGCATCTTAATAAAACCTCACGATTGTTGGGACGTTCTGAAACCTATGCCCTAAGTGGTCTTTTCTACAAGTGCTCATTCTCGACGGAGTGATGTGAAGTCTGCTAACGTCACTATCGAAGAGCAAGCAGTTGACGCAAGCGTTCTTCCCCTGTTTACCTGGGTGGTGGCTGACTCCAGTCGCACTGGCCATCCGTGCTGGAGGGCCATCCACATGCGTCATTTTGTCCTGAGATTGTCTGACTCGTCAGTCCCAATCTTGATGAAATATGCCTGAGTGAATGTTAGGCTGTACTGCACAATGGTATCATTAGTGCCGCAGTGCACAAAAAACGGGAAGAAGTCACGTTTTAAGGGTCAGCCTGGAGCGGTAGGTGGAAGGGCCTGGGGTCGCTGATTAGCTCCAGGCTGTGTTTTCCTCCCTTAGGTATTATTTCTGGGGCAAAATTAACTGTTTTTACAGGTCCCTTGTGATTGCTCGCCCTGCGCCTTGGCAGGGTGTGGTGTGTTTGGAGGTGGGTCTTCCCTGCCGCCTTTCCGTGGCTTGAGTCTCCCCAGAGCTGCAGAAGCCCTCTGCCCCCTTCCAGGTGAGTAAACAGGCCACGGCCGCACAGTCCCACGTGGGCACGTCCTCTTGGCAAACCTCCGTGTGCTGTTGGTGCCACAGACTCAGCCACATTAGGAAGCCAACCTGCCTTCTGTCCTAAACAGCCGTGCTCCCGCCAGACTTGGTGTGAGCTGGGGCAGGTGAGGTCGCGGTGACCCAGGGGTCCAACCTGTCACGCACGGGGGCTGAAATGTTAGTCTGTCAGTACTGCCATCATCACGCCTGTGTAGTGGGGGGCGGGGGGTGCAGCCCTCATGTGAAAATGTAGGGAGCACCTGCTTAATTTTAACCCCACCAGCTCATTTCGGCACCAGTACCTCTATTGTGTGAATGTAATTTTAAAAAACCCTCTGGTCAGAAGAACTCAGAGCAAATGTCCTTGATTAAGTCATCCCTGCAGGTCCAGTTGGGTCGGCGTTCCCAGTGAGGACTGTTCTGGGCAAGAGCGCAGGCTAGCCCAGCCCCCAGCGCTGAGACCCGCCACTCCGAGCCTGGTCCCACCTGCTCCAGGTGAGCCGGCAGCCCGCGGTCTCCCAGCTCTCTCAGCACCTGGACCACTGGGACCAGGCCTGTGGCTACCGTGGGTCCCCTGGAGGCCAGCGTCAGTGCCCGGGTGAGGGGTGCGGCCCTCTGAGGACGGCCACAGACTGACCTCCGTGAACAGCCTCCCGTTCCTTCCTATCTCTGGTGTCTCTACAGTTTAAAGAGAGTTACAGCGATGAAGGACCGAACTATTCTCATGGTCACGTTCCTATCTGGAAACTGTGGGTCCCACCAGCTCAGCTTTGCCAAGGGACGGCTTTAGCCGGGGCCCTCAAGGGCGCAGGTCACGAGCTCTGATCAGAACTCGTGAGGTCTGGCTGCTCTGTGCTCACAGCTCCTACCTGGTTCCTCTGTAAACCTTACCTGATCCAACAGGAAAACGACTTCTTCTCAACAAGAGACTGTTTAAGCGTCTCGCCACTTCCTCCCCCACTAACTGCGACTCAGTGAACAGGCACACGCCGTAGCCGGCTTCTCTGGCCGACCCTGTCCCCACACTGCTGTGGAGTGACCAGTGTCCTGCCGCCTGGCGCGCTAGGACGTGTCCTCTGCTGGCTGGGTTCTGCGGGACCTGACGAAGTTGATCAAAGACCGAGGGGAAATGGAAAAATTCCAGGTAACTGGAAATTACCAACAGGTAACTGTTTCAAGGACATGGGTAAACAGAGAGGCAGCCCTGGTATGTGCCTGAGACGACGATGGCGACACGGTCCGAAGGACAGAGCGACTGGAAACATGCCACGGGTGTTACCTGGACTGGCTTTGTCCACAGACGTCACGTGGAAACGCACTGACTTACCAGGTATCAGTTACATCTTACAAACATCATACAGAAAATGTCAGGAACAAATTTTTCAATGAAAAGTGGTCCTCAGAGATATTTTTCAAATGATGACTCTTGGCAATGAAATATAGGGAGAGACAGGAAGACGGCATTTTAGACAAATCACAGAGGCATGAATATGGCATTTTTAATAAATCATAGGAAGAGTTATGGCATTTGAAATGAAAATCGAAGTTCATCTAAATTACTTCATTTTCCATAAAATAGAGCACTGCCTCCCTACTTAGTTTCATACCATGTTATGGAGTATGTACTTCACTGTGATTTCATAAATCATCCTAGGGAAGTAAACTTGCCACCCTGCCTTGTAAATACCGCTTTGATTGACATCACTGCTTCCGTGAAGGCGTCACTCCATTAACATTTACGGTCCGAGGGCTTTATTATCTCCTTGATTCTGTAAGACAAGACGAGGTTGCATGTATTACACTTCTAATTATTTTCCAAAATCTTTTAATTTAGTGGGAATCCCAGAAGTTATGCAAATATCTAGTTTCTGACATTTCAACATTGAACTGAAAATCCGTTGAATAAAAGCTTCCGCTGTTTTTAAAAATGATTCCCTCCGAGAAGCTGAATAAATGAATTATTTAAATTTATCTCTGCCACTCACCTCTCATAAATCTGGAAAAATAAAGTAACTTCACCGCGTTGTGACTTACGGCGGCGTACTTGTTCCCTGCGAGCACGCATGACTCCACTGGCAACGGTATGGTGTACGATCTCCTGTTAAAGTATGTGCATGTGTGTGGACGCCTACCTGCAAAGAAGCCATGGAACACTCATTCTCCTGTTGCAGAACCTTTAGAGGTGAGGTGAAGATTTCCTCCTTCTGGTTCCGAGAGTCGAGATGAAGGATCTGAGGGTGACGTGGCCGTCAGGGCATCCCAGCCCCGCCTCTGATCCTGTGGGCGTTGATTCACTCAGGCTCTAGTTCCACAAGATACTAATTCCACTTCTCTGGTTCCATAGATGAGGAGACTGAGATCGAAAAACTGACTTGTCTGACGTCTTCTGACAATTTCTTGGCAAGTCAGGTTTGTGGTTTTCCTTAGCCAATCGTGAAGGGACAGAAAAGCATAAAGGAGACGTATTTGCCATATTCAATGATGACCATTTGAGGCTGAACCAGTTTTGTTCTTTTTTAACAAAACCTCTTGGGAAATAAATTGGTTCCCGGATTTTTTTTTTCAGTGAACTTGGAATATAAACTTATGAAGTGCCACCGAATCATTTCAGAAACTTACTGAACGAATCACAGCGAAACTTCAGGTCCGGGGTGTTTCAGGGGCATTTTAACCCCTAACTCCTTACTCAGGTTCCAGTGATTAAAAAACAGAATTGGGTTTCTGAGAGTTACCATGTAGGGGAGAACAGCTGGTTTCTTCTCCCAGATGTGTCCTGCCACAGGCTTTGCTGGTCCCCCCCCTACCCTGAGTAAACACACTGCCGTCTGCAAAACCAAAACCTCAGTCCTGGTTCCTCTTTCTCCCTGAACCTGGGATTAATACACAGCCTGGTTTACTCAAGACAGATCTGGCTACACCGCTTGCCCTGGCCTGATAATCAGCATTGCCTTTTACTTTCCAAGTATTCCGATTTGGACGGTGAGTTACACGGCTGCCCACCTGTCTCCCCTCTCCTTTCTGCAGCGAGCCCTGTGAGTGACCCTCCCCCAGCCAGGCCCAGCTGTCCTTCCCGACGAGCACGGCCAAACCTCTGGCATCTTCACACCTACTGCTCAGTCTGCGTCCGGTCTCAAAGCAGCATCCAAGCCATCTTTGTCAAATGTTAGCCTCCTTCCTCAAATAGTCAGTGTCACGGTGAAATGCAAACTCCTTGTTCCGGCTGCATCTCCACTGTCTGTCCTTGTCCGGTGCCTTCAGGACCACCAACCCCGTCCCGGCGTGGCAGCAGGAAGTCCCGGGAGCCTCTGTCTTCTCTAGCCTCTCAGCCTGGGGCTCTGTCTCATGGCCAGTCCCTCCTCAGGGTCCATGTCTCGGGACACGTGCCAGTTCCTCAGACAGCCTTTTCTCAGCACCGGCAAAAACAGCCCACCAGCCACTGGCCGCTGTCGTTTGGCCCCCAGCTCCCCCCTGCTCCCAGCGCCGCTGGCCAGAGTCCTGGGACCACTCACCTGACACTCTCCCTTCTCTTGGTGCCTGAACCTGGGACGAGCACCTGGACCTCTTCACGGCTGTGGTTTTGCTGCTTCAAACCGTGTGCAGTTAGTTCAACAGCACACCCATTATAAATATTTGATAATGAAAGATTAAAGTCAATATTCATAAAATCATGTTGAAAGATCATTATGATCATTTATTATACAATGTCTCCCTTTGCAATGAAATAGTCCCCTCAGAGTATCTTCCAAGTCAGAGTGTAGTTTTCAAAAACTATAAAAATCATGCCTTATTGTAATAATGTTGAAATAATATTCACTATGCCGCACAAAATAATAAAAATAAACACATGGATGTTACGGTAGAATGCAGGTAATAATCATGCGATCTACATGGCTGAGTCTTCACAAACCTGAATGTAGGAGAAATACCCACTCATTCTCCTTTCCATCAAAATCACCCGTATCCCACCCCGGCCCCCGGCTGTGATGGCAGTGCATTCCACCACGACCACCTGTGAGCGTGCGTGTCCCTCCCCGCCGTGCTGCTCGGAGATCCGGAAGGGGAGCCGGGGCGGCTGCGGAGAACAGGGGAGGGCTGCCATCCTTCGTGGTCACCACGGCAGAGCTGGCCCAGGTCCACCTGGTCCCCTGAAGCCAGGGCTCCGCTCACCTGCGTCAAGACGCATTAGTCATCCTGACGTCCTGCCCGGGTCTGCCAGGGAGACGGGCCCCCAGGAGCCCTGCGCTGTCCCTCCTCTTCTCCATCCTGTTTCCATCTCTACTGCCTCTTCTTCTTTCTATTTACTAATTTTTTTATTGAAATATAGCCATAAAAAGAGAATGAGATGCCATTTGCAGCAACGTGGATAGACCTAGAGCTGATCCTACTAGGTGAAGTAAGTCAGACAGAGAAAGACAGAGATCCTATGCTGTCACTTACCTGTGGAACCTGAAAAGAAATGAGACAAGTGACTTATTTACAAAGCGGAAGCAGGCTCCCAGACGTAGAGAGCAAACTTGTGCTACCAAAGGGGGAAGAGGAGGAAGAATCAGGAGTCCGGGACTAGCAGTCACAACCACTACCGTTTCTTCTCAGGGAGCCCGGAGTCTCAGGAAGCCGGACCAGGGAGGGGGCTGCCTTCAGACGCTGCTGCTGTCCGTCCGCCCCACACGAGGAAGGGTCTTAAACTCCGCCCTGTGCTCCCTTTGTGTGCCTTTGACCTCTTCCCAGAAGAATGACTTAATACACAAAATAAAACACAGACCCTCACAAAAGAAGCAAGTGACACTGGAAAAGGGTTACACGTGAGCTTCTTTATTAACCAGATAAGATCCAGCCGTGGATCTGATAAGCACCCTGACTTAATAAAGACCACTTAATTTAATAAATACCGCAAGGCTAAGTGATACCCAAAACAGTATTTTGAGAGGCCAGTACCAATGGTATGTAAATATTAAAATATTTAAAAGCGTAGGTTTTATTGGTGTGTACAATGCTACTGTGTGTTTATGTACATTAACAATTAAAGAAACTGCTAAATTTCAACTAGAAGTTAGTGGAAGTGAAGACAGCTGTTTTTTCTCATCCAAGTTCACAGACCCCCCTCACTGACACACGCTAATCATTATATCTGCACTGTGTTAAGTAGGTTCTCAGCAAAACAAGGAAAAAGGCCCGATTCTTAAGACACAGCTTTTGGTAACTGACAGCAGAACCGCATGTCCAGGCGACACCCTCCCAGCCCATCTTCCCAGGCTGCCCACCACCTCGGCCGCGGCAACCCCACCGTTCCTCCCCACTGGGCAGCGGGGCTGTTGCCAACACCCTCAGCTCCCGCACAGGACAGTGAACCCTGTTCTCCACGTGGACCCAATTGTTATGATCTTATGATCTCCGAGCAGGAGAAACACATCTGAATACAAAAAGGGTCAAATCACTGTGACCCTCGCCGTATCCTCGGGAGCTGAGCGGACTTGGGGTATCACTCCTTGCTGTGGATAAAGGAGGTGCTGGGAGGCCTTCTGAGCTGGTGCAAGTCCGAGGCTGGAGCTGGCAGGTAATTTGCACAATGCTGCCTCCTCAGTGAGTTACCAGAAATGCTGCAGAGCACTGGTTTTTGAAGCAGGAACCAAATTTAGGGAACGTGGGCAGCTTCCTGGTCAACATGAGGCTGGCATTCATTTCTCTTTTGTGTTCCAACTTCTTTCTCTACATGTATTTCTAAACAGCAATGTACCCTGAATTGCATTAGACACGAGGGGATTTGATCTAAAATCCTAACTTAAAGGAGAGTCAATATTTTACATTTCATTTTTCTGAACATTTTGGTTGTCTTTTATGCTATTCTATCATATCTATCTATTACCATTTAATATGTAATTTAAAATTTTGATTCTGATCTAATTTCAACATTTTAGAATCATTAGGGAGGCTGAGTTTTTGCAGAAAACATTCTGTAACTGATAGCATTGAATGGACTATCATAAAAGGTCAGCATAAAAAAAAGCAGCCATCTACCTAACCACATTGTAAACTATAAATTAGATTTACCTGGTATTTCCACTGTAATATCTGAAAAATATAGTCATTGGAGTAGGCACATTTTGAACCAGAGGAGTTACTTTTAATATAAGTACATTGTATATTAATTTTTCTAAACAGCAGAGTCTAACGTTTCCTATTAAATGTATAATGTGCATGTATTCCATTGGGTTTTCTACTCCTGTCAGTAATTCTTAGGTTGTTGCTATAAATATACATTCACAGTTTTTATTGAAGTATATAGGCAGTTACAGTGTGTCAATTTCTGGTGCACAGCACAATGTCCCCCCAGTCATGCACTTATATACATCTATTCATTTTCATATTCTTTTTCATTAAAGGTTATTACAAGATATTAAATATAGTTTTCTGTGCTATGCAGAAGAAATTTGTTTTTTATCTATTTTTATAGTGGTTAACAATTGCAAATCTCAAACAGAATTATATTCTTTTAATTCTGAAAGGGTATGAACATGCAAATTACAAAGAGGGAGCTACATTTAATCACGCATAATTAAAAATTTCAAGCTTGGCATGAGCAATCTATCTTGCCCACAAAGGCACAAACCATTTCCTTGTACTCCGAGAGGGCTTCGGTTGTACTGACTAATGCACACCATGTGAGCTGTCACTAAAACGTGCCAGAGAACCCGCAACCTCAGTGCAGGGTGTCTGTACCAAGCGGTCTCAGTCAGTCATGTGTTTCACCAGCTAAGGTGAAACAAACACACAACTGTTGTATATCAGATGGAAAACGTAATTTTACGACATCTGATCATCGATTTAACCATTGTTGACCCCATAAGTGGTTTATGAGATGTGCATTTTCCATGGTCAACCTAAGAATGAAATGCACATTTTTTTGTTCGAAGTTCAGTGTAGTTGGTTCCAATTTCAAAGTTAAGATCGTTGTTTCCAGATAAAGAACTTTTCCAGGGCAGGTAGTTTAAAATTCTGTTTGTAAACAGCTCAAGAAAGAAGTTTCTGGACCCTCGGGGGTTCACTACTGTGCACGTGACTGAGGATGTGAGACAATGCCATGGCTGATGAGAGTGTAAATCACAGCCACCGCTTCGCAAAAACAGCTTGACGTGACTCGCTAAAGTGAGACCGCGAAGCTTTATGGCCCAGCTCTTTGCTCTTCGACAGACACCTTAGAGATTATTTTGCACATGGGGCATTAAAGGCAAATTGTAAAACTGCTCATAGAACCGTTAAAGAGAAAACTACCTAAATACAAATGTGTGCAAGGAGTAAGAGGCATACGTACATCCTGTGTGTCCACAGTGCTGCGGAGTGGCGTCCAGCTCGCGGGGAGCCGGCTGCAACCACACGCAGCAACACGGACTAGTCTCAGAACCTTTACGTGAAGAGACAGTTAGCAAGTCAAAGAGGAGGAAGCTTAGCCTTTGAAAAGTTGTTGGAAACAGAAAACGATCTACTGTACAGTGACATACAGTAAATTGTGTAACGTGTATATACATATTGGATGTAGAACTATTTTTAAAAGAGAGGCTGTCATGACACAAAATTCAGGACACTGATCAGCCCGGGGAGAAGCAGGGGCGGGGTGACTGGCGGCCCTCACAGGGCCTCCCGGGCACCCAGAACGCCGTGCTGAGCACAGGCCCGGGAGACGGGGACGCGGTGCTGATCCTACTGTGCTTCACACGGTCAGCATTCTGCTCAGACATTTCGTGTATTTATCATGTACTTCATAGAAAACAATCTCAAACTCCTAAAAATGCTCATCAAAACGAGGCATTGTTTACACGTCCATAAGCAACAGAGACTCTATAATGACCTCACTTTGGCATTTGCAACTTCAACTCTGCCAGAGAAATTCATTTTTCTACATACTTATCAAATATTGAATGTACTGTCCCATAAGCTAGCTTTCAGAGAAATCGCCCAGTTGTCCTCACATATGCATTATTGATTTTCTAGAAAACGTTCATCATTCAGAAGCCTGGTGATCTTCATTTCACTGCAGTCTTAGAGTTTTCAAGTACTTTTTTATAGGTTTTTATTTAGTTTTGATTTTACTTGTCATCTATTTGTAACACATAGATATTAAAATACCTACAGATTTAATCCTATTCACCATTTCCCTTTCCTCCCATTTAACCTCAGGTATTTTATGGAAAGAAATGGCATCCTTGCTTAAATGTATTACATAGTTTTGTTTGTGTGTAAGTTTTAATTTTGGTATCATGATGTACGACTCTATAATAACTTTATTTTTTCAAATATTCATCAAATTACACATTATATCCATTCACTGAATAATTTATTTTCTCCAGTTACTAGATACACAGTAGTTTTATCATACACTAATAGTAGGAAATTTGTATGTAAAATTAATTTTAATCAAGTGAACACTTGCATACAGCTGGAGGTCGAATGCTACAGCAAACGTTAAAGTGCATACAGCCGTCCTGCTCCCGCCACGCCCTGCCCTGCTCCTCGCCCCTCAGGACCGCGGCGTCCCGGAAACGCGGCCCTGGCCACGTGGGGAAAGGCGACAGCGTCAGAATAAATGAAACCGCTCTCCGGGGGAATGAAAGCTTGTGACCACACAGTAGTGAGTCTTATGTTTGAAAACAAAATCCTACTTTTCTATTAAAACCTGAGTTGACAGTCTTGTCTTTACTGCAAATCACCCCGGAAGTGCGTTCGCTTCCATTACCTCCAGCGCCCCGCCTCCAGTGCCCCGCCTGCTGCGCCCCGCCTGCAGCGCCCCGCCTGCTGCGCCCCGCCTGCAGCGCCCCGCACGGGCCCTCCCAGCCGCAGGTTCACGCCGCGTGACCACCGTGTCCTCTGACCGCATTCCAATCCGCGCCACACGCTATTTCTGACAATAAATAACGTGCCACGTTAGATTGATTTGCGTATAAGAAGCCGGGTTTGATCAGTTTGCATCTGGAAAAGCGAGGGTACGGAGACGGATTTTCGTATTTCTCTAACCAGCGAAGTTCGCTTGTGGAAGACAAACAGCTGAGAGCACGAAGCTTGAGATAATTCCATGTTCCATTGCTCTTGAAAGCTGAGCTTTTTTTAGCTATTAAGGGGACTGAGGAAACACAACACGTCAAAACACTGAGGAAACAAAGAAATGAGGCAAAACCAGAAAACCAAAGAAGTTCCCTTTCCTCTAAGTACTTCTAACAAGAGGAAAGAGACCTCTGGTTCACGGACTACTCTGAACACGCTGCTTTTATAACACGTGATTTAGTCGATTAAAAACAGACAGCAAGTGTCCTGATGAGATTTCAGAAATGAAACACATACGAAAACTGTCCAGGGATTTTAAAAGTGCTCAATATTTTTTTAAATATTCAAAGGAACTTGAAAAAATGAAAATCCATAATTTATATTTATATTTCTCTAAGAATAAATGCTCATACTTTCCCATGGTTACACTTACGTGTTTAGCAAGTGTTCCATTGCTAAACAACAATTATTACATTTTCTCTGGGTGGCATAAAAAATGTACTCTTTTAAGAAAAGTACCTACTTCTGTGAAATATTTTAGTATGTAAAAAATAGAAGTCGACATTGGAAAGTAAAATTGAGTTGTTAGTAAGTTAATTAGTAAGTGTGGCATGATCCTAGGAGAATAAGTAGTCATTGCAAATTAGAGAAAACACGCAATTACTTATAATTAGAATTTTTTTTTAATTGAGATACAATTAATGTATACCACTATGCATGTTTAAGATGTACAAAGTGTTCATTTGATACACGTTTTTATTACAATATGAGTGCTACCTTAGCGCTAGCTAACACTTCCGTCAGGGCACATAATTATTAACTCTTTTTGTGACGGAAACATGTAAGATCTAGTCTCTCAGCGAATTTAAAGTATGTAATACAGCCTTGCTGCCGTAACCACCTTGCTGCACACTGCTCTCCAGGATGCGTTTATCCTTGAGCTGTAAGCTTGTACCCTTCCACAGCATTTCCTCACGTCTCCCACGCGCCAGCCCCTGCCAACCACCACTCTACTCTCTGTTTCTGCAAGTTCAGCTTTTATAAATTCCACGTTTTAGTCGTGCCATAGAGTTTGTCTTTTGGTCTCTGGTGCATCTCACTTAGCACAGTGTCCCCAAGGTCCATCCAGGGTGTCACAAATGGCAGGATGTTCTTTCTAATGGCTGAGTAATATTCCAGCGTGTGGATGGATGGATGGATGGATGGAGAGAGAGATTGAGCTCACATCTTCTGTTTCAGTTCATCCACCGATGGAAACGTAGGTAGTTTCCTGCCTTGGGCACAGTGAATGATGCCGCAGTGACATGGGGGTTCTCGTTGACATCCTGTTTTCATTTCCTTTGGGTTTATACACAGAAGGAGGCTGCATCAGTGAATGATCAGTAAACTGTCATTTCTGTTGTGATAAAATTGTCTCAATTAGAGAATTTCTTCAAAGACTTTTATTTCGAAGGAGAACGCACAAGCCCCAGGAAGGAATTTCCAACGCTGGAGACCTGGGTTCTAGGTACAAATGTCCTGTTCCTGAGTCTCGAGTAGAAACGTATTGCTTATTTCAGTTGTCCACTGAGAATTCTGCATCCCATCGAAAAGCAACGAAGGCAAAATAGAGACTTTTCCAGCTGAGTAAAAGCTAAGAAAGATCTTCGTCAGCAAACATGAGTTGCAAGAAAATGTGAAAGGAAGTTCACCAGACAGAAGAAAAGGACACCAGATGGGGACTTTGATTCACAAGAAGAGGCTGAAAATGGAGACAAATGGGCAAATACAATTTCTCATTTTCAAAGATTTCTTTAAAAGACAAATGACAAAAGCAAAAATTAGTAACTATGTTGTCAGGTTAACAGAATATATTAAAACAAGAAATATGAAAATACTGAGGGCTGAAGGAGAGGCGAGCGCCTGGCCCTTCTCCTGAGCCCTGAGGGCGGGAAGCTCGTGGCCGCGCCGGCTGGACAGTCACGAGGAGACATGTGCAAAGCAGTTACTTGAAAACTTCTAAAACCCATATGTTTCTCTCAAGCCACATGGGATTCTAAAATAAAGGTAATATTTTAACTAAAAGTAAAACACATGTGTACAGTACAGAGGAAAATTAAGAAGCAAGTTGAGACAAAACAACAAATGTCCTTTCTTGGTCAGAGGACAGTATTCTGGGCGTTGCACCTGCCACAACCTCCTGTTTTAAGTGGCACGGAAACTAGGGGCAAAACTCACCTTGGGCTGAAGGTGGGCCCTCCGCTTTGCGGCCAGAGCTCCGAGGCAGAGCAGCGCCGTGCGGTGCCGGATGCACATCCCCTTTTAGACACTGACAGAGCTGTGTCGCGCCTCCCTGACCCTGCCTGACTCAGCCCCAGTTCCCCTCAGGTGAGCATGTTCTCGTCTGCCTGGGGGCCCTGACTTAGGGCGGGCCGCGTGCCCATCCCTCCGCCCGCCTTTCCAGGGTCTGTGGCACTGAGGGCCTCTCACACGCCAGTCACTGTGGGTTTGGTTACTCTGTGTATCACTGTGGCTCCGAACCCTTCATCAGGTGAACTACTGATCTGGCGTCACGGGGAGGGCCCCCGGGCATGGCGGTGGGACACACGTGCCCGCCTGGTGCGGAGGAGGGGCCACCCCACACCTGGATGTGCGGGGGCGGGGGGGCAGGGACTTCCTGGGCGGACTGCCGCTCAGTGGTGACAAGGGTGGGTAACACCAGCCACTAAGGAAAGCAAGGGACACTCATGCCAAGATTTTAAAATACCGAAAACTGAGCCCCACCCCACATCTCTGCTCGGGTCCACACCCAGAAACGGGGTCTGCTGAGCTCTGTCCTGGAAACTCATTACTATCTTGCTAAAGAGCCTATTTTTAAAATTAATACATCGATTTGACTTACAGCACCAATGCTTCTTAAAATTGCATATGTTAGAGGGGGTCTATCAGACTATTTGGGGGAAAAAATAAGATTTAGTCCAATCTCTAGACTTTCCTTGAGAATTAAAGTCATTGACTGTTATGTGTAATTTTTCTCCCCCCACCTTTAAATAAAAGCCTTTATTGAGAGGACTAGAGAGCAGAACATACACTTTAATAAAAGGCTTTTTTTTAAAGAAAAGGTATCTCTCCATTTGCTTTGTCCCAATATAGCTCCTTCACTAACAAGAGCTCCTGAGTCTGCCTGGGATTCTCCTTTGTTCGCATTCTCTACTGAACAGCCTCAAGGTGATTGTATTGTCTGGAGTTACAGGCTGCCAAGAAATGATGTGTGTGAATTGCATTTCTGCAGGTTAGCATTCAGCACAACTTGTCACTCTTCTCAGCAGACGTTAGTATCCTACAAGGTAAGTCCATGGGACTTCCATACAGGAACAGCAGAAACGTTTAGAGAAGTGAGTGAACGCCACCTATTAGCAAGCGCACCACCACGTGAGCGTCTCCTGAGCACAAGTGTTTGAATTCTGGATGTGATAGTAGGTGTGGGAAGAAGGAAAGGGCGGAAGATGAAAATCCCGTGGGCTTCAAGGCCATCGTGCGCGCACAGCTGTGCGCATGGAGGACCTGGTCCTTATCGCGCTCTCCACTTCCCGGTTCTCTCTGGAGTCTTCAAGTATCTGTCCTGTGCCTGGCCTGTTGCGCGAGGTACCAGTAACCACTGGCTTCTCGTGCCATCCACCTGCTCCTTGCCTGCTGTCAGGTCCGTTCTCCAGGTGTTCTGTGCGCTCCGTGGAGCTGATCCGAAAACCTCCACAGCACGGACTGGAAAGAAGGGAGCTCTCACCCGCCAGAGGTGATTCTCACTCCGTGTGGTAAGTTGCTGGTTTAACAGTGGTCCCCGGGCGCAGGGCCTGCCTGTAATTCTCACACCAACAACAGAATGACCCAAATATCTCACCAGACCACAGCTTGTTCTCCTGGATTAAACAATTACAGTTTGATCAATAGCAACAATACGAGGCATCTACAGCTGCTCAGCCCAGAAGAGCGAGCTGCAGCGCAGTAAGACATTTGCTCATTCTTTTGTTGGTGTGAGACTAGACCTTTCAGAGCCCCAGGTCTATGGCACCCGCCTCTGAACCCCCCAGCGGGTCCTTCCCAAACCCCCCAGGGAAGCAGGCTGCTGTAAATCTCCAGACAGGCCTCACCTCCAGGGTCCCCCTTGCAGCCGCCTTCTCCTCCTCCCCGACCTGGCTACGCCTGAGGGTGCTTCCCTCGGGGTCCTTACTGTCCCCTGTTTGTCCTCTATCATTGTGTTTACTGTATGGAATTGAAAGAAGTTCTCCTTGCCTATTTTTCTCCCACTTTTCTCTCATCCCCTCAGAGTTTACTCTTCACCGGGCTCACGGTGTCATCAGAGGAGTTCTGGGACACAGCTGCTCCCCAGTGAACGTCCGCTGAACTGAGCTGGAAACAGGCGGACACACACAAGGAGAAGTCCAAGGTGCTGTTCCTGTGGTTATGACTTACACGACAGCGACACTGACCTAAGACAATTCAACATAAAAGTAATGCACCAAATTACAGAATTTCAAAGTATCTTTAGGTGTATTGTAGTGACATCCAATAATATCCAAGCAGCGGTCACTCACTGCGTGACTACCAAGCACTGATGATCACCCCTTAGACGCTAGCAGGTGACCGCAACTGGGTGGAAGTTGACAGTAAAAAATAATAATCATGATAGTTTCACGCCATATTCTGTTTGGAACACGTCTGCAACGTGTTTGGAAGGCGAAGAGAATTCTCCTCGTCTTGGAGTGGAGGGGAGGGAGGGGGGAGAAGCCGGCCAGGGGACCAGCACCGCCTGCCTAGTGAGTGCTGATGCTGGGGTTCCGAGGACACTGTCCATATCCTTTCTGCTAATTTGGAAAAGACAAAAAAAAAGAAAGAAAGAAAAGGAAGCCTACTCTGAAATACGTTTTTCAGTCTAAAGAAAGAAGCATTTTAAAATAGCTTAAAAGAGTGAAAACCAGATAGGGAGGACAGAGGCTGAGGCTGTGCGCACTGTGATTAAGGTCAGTAAATGAGACCATGCTCTAAGGGCTGTGTCCGCTAGAGACGTCAGAACAAGGTCCGACTGTGTGTAGCTGGGCTGGAAGCTGGCTTCAGCCAAAAGCGCCAGCTCGCGCTCTCCACTGCGGGGGGCCGCGCTCTCGGGGTGAGGACAGACACCCTTCCGAGTTCCCTCAGGAGTCTCTTAGCAAGTTTCCTGAAAAAGTCCTGAGTTTGGTACCTAATGGCACTGAAAAACGAAAATATTTTATAGAAATATTAGACAATTGACACACACAAAAATAGTTTAAGATGGCTGTCTATATAAGCTAGAATCATTTAAATATTATTTTATGTCTTATTTATCTCCTTAAATTAATATTTCTCTAGGGAATATTCATTTGGAAGATCTTTCCTGTTGTTTATCTTCCGGGTCATTTTTGCCTTTTTGATGAACGCTCGCCTTACCTGAGAAGGATAAAATCATAAGACAGCAAGTTCCCCGGCGCCGACGATCGCATGGTGGCAAGGAGTCAAGCTGGATGGGGTAACACCGCCAGCTAGAGTTTTAAAAGACTCTGTAGTTTAATGCAAATGTGTATCAAGAATGAAACTGACAATGAATACATGTTGTAATCAACAGGTCTAATTGGCGTTATGACTTATTTAATTAAAAGGCTTTAGGGGACTCACAGAAAGCCATGACTTAACATGTAATTAGGACATTACAATTATAATCACAATAATACTTACTATCTAATGTGGAGATTGAAGCAGTACAATGAGTAACAACAAAATGAAAGAAAGATTAATGCTGTGTAAGAGTAACTAGGGAAACCTTAAAATAAACATGGCTGGAGTCAGATGTAGAGTCACGCTTCTGCGTGAGGTTGTAGTAAGTGACATTTAGTGAGCACTTCCTAAGTGCTTTTCACGCAGTGACTAGTTAGATCATTATAAAAGCCCCATGGGGTAAATGGTGTTTTGCCCCCATCCTAGAAACTCAGGCGGTGACATGTAGGAACCCCTGTGCAGACGTCCGGTCTCAGCCCCACGCCCCCGGCTTCAGTTTCCCACCAAGGGCAGCTTCCGTGACATCGTGAGGCTTTCCTGACTTGGAAAAGCCAAGAATCGGGTTACTTTGTTGGTGGTACAATTGGTGTCACTGCCCAAGGCAAGAAGATCTTGAAAGTGAATCCACGGTCATGGATATAGATTTCCTGTGTGTCACCCGGGGACAAGGACCCTCGGATTTTTAGTTTAATTAAATTTCACTTTATCTGAATCCACCAGGTCGAAATGAACTCTCAAGCCGCACCAAACCCTCAACAGAGGCCACATTCAGAAGGGATTTAAATCAGGAAAGACACCAGTTCTGCGCCGTATCCTGGGGCAAGGAGGCTCAAACTCTTTTAAACTAAAGCTGCGGCTGTTGAGAGGGAGAGGCTTTCCTTTTCTCTTCACGTGTTGCTGCACAGAAAGCAGCGGGGCCTGTGTCTGAACAATTGTTTTGCTCTGTGAGTTTAAGCCACTAAGAGGCTAGATTAAAGTAGGAGGAAAAAATGAAAAAGGAAAAGGACGTGAGGAATGTTAAAATGCAGAATGACTTTTGGGGATTGGCTGTTCATTACAGTCATGTTCCTCCTTCCCCTCTTCCCTCCCTCCCTTCTCTACCTCCCTTCCTGTTCTTCCTCCCTCCCTTCCTTCCTGTTCTTCCTTCCTCCCTCCCTTCCTCCCTTTCTCCCTCCCTTCCTTCCTCCCTTCCTTCCTGTCCTTCCTTCCTCCCTCCCTTCCTTCCTGTTTTTCCTTCCTCCCTCCCTTCCTCCCTTCCTTCCTGTTCTTCCTTCCTCCTTCCTTCCTGTTCTTCCTTCCTCCCTCCCTTCCTTCCTGTTTTTCCTTCCTTCTTCCTTCCTGTCCTTCCTCCCTTCCTCCCTTCCTTCCTGTTCTTCCTCCCTCCCTTCCTTCCTGTTCTTCCTTCCTCCCTCCCTTCCTCCCTTCCTTCCTGTTCTTCCTCCCTCCCTTCCTTCCTGTTCTTCCTTCCTCCCTCCCTTCCTCCCTTCCTTCCTGTTCTTCCTCCCTCCCTTCCTTCCTGTTCTTCCTTCCTCCCTCCCTTCCTCCCTTCCTTCCTGTTCTTCCTTCCTCCTTCCTTCCTGTTCTTCCTTCCTCCCTCCCTTCCTCCCTTCCTTCCTGTTCTTCCTTCCTCCTTCCTTCCTGTTCTTCCTTCCTCCTTCCTTCCTGTTCTTCCTTCCTCCTTCCTTCCTGTTCGTCCTTCCTCCCTCCCTCCCTTCCTGTTCTTCCTCCCTCCCTCCCTTCCTCCCTTCCTTCCTGTTCTTCCTCCCTCCCTTCCTTCCTGTTCTTCCTTCCTCCCTCCCTTCCTCCCTTCCTTCCTGTTCTTCCTTCCTCCCTTCCTTCCTGTCTTTCCTTCCTTCTTCCTTCCTGTCCTTCCTCCCTTCCTTCCTGTTCTTCCTCCCTCCCTTCCTTCCTGTTCTTCCTCCCTCCCTTCCTTCCTGTTCTTCCTTCCTCCCTCCCTCCCTCCCTTCCTTCCTGTTCTTCCTTCCTCCTTCCTTCCTGTTCTTCCTTCCTCCCTCCCTTCCTTCCTGTTTTTCCTTCCTTCTTCCTTCCTGTCCTTCCTCCCTTCCTCCCTTCCTTCCTGTTCTTCCTCCCTCCCTTCCTTCCTGTTCTTCCTTCCTCCCTCCCTTCCTCCCTTCCTTCCTGTTCTTCCTCCCTCCCTTCCTTCCTGTTCTTCCTTCCTCCCTCCCTTCCTCCCTTCCTTCCTGTTCTTCCTCCCTCCCTTCCTTCCTGTTCTTCCTTCCTCCCTCCCTTCCTCCCTTCCTTCCTGTTCTTCCTTCCTCCTTCCTTCCTGTTCTTCCTTCCTCCCTCCCTTCCTCCCTTCCTTCCTGTTCTTCCTTCCTCCTTCCTTCCTGTTCTTCCTTCCTCCTTCCTTCCTGTTCTTCCTTCCTGTTCGTCCTTCCTCCCTCCCTCCCTTCCTGTTCTTCCTCCCTCCCTCCCTTCCTCCCTGCCTTCCTGTTCTTCCTCCCTCCCTTCCTTCCTGTTCTTCCTTCCTCCCTCCCTTCCTCCCTTCCTTCCTGTTCTTCCTTCCTCCCTTCCTTCCTGTCTTTCCTTCCTTCTTCCTTCCTGTCCTTCCTCCCTTCCTTCCTGTTCTTCCTCCCTCCCTTCCTTCCTGTTCTTCCTCCCTCCCTTCCTTCCTGTTCTTCCTTCCTCCCTCCCTCCCTCCCTTCCTTCCTGTTCTTCCTTCCTCCTTCCTTCCTGTTCTTCCTTCCTCCCTCCCTTCCTTCCTGTTTTTCCTTCCTCCTTCCTTCCTGTTCTTCCTTCCTCCCTCCCTTCCTTCCTGTTTTTCCTTCCTTCTTCCTTCCTGTCCTTCCTCCCTTCCTCCCTTCCTGTTCTTCCTCCCTCCCTTCCTTCCTGTTCTTCCTTCCTCCCTCCCTTCCTCCCTTCCTTCCTGTTCTTCCTCCTTCCTTCCTGTTCTTCCTTCCTCCTTCCTTCCTGTTCTTCCTTCCTCCTTCCTTCCTGTTCGTCCTTCCTCCCTCCCTTCCTTCCTGTTCTTCCTTCCTCCCTTCCTGTCTTTCCTTCCTTCCTCCCTGTCTTCCTTCCTGTCCTTCCTCCCTCCCCTGGCGCGGCCCGGGCGGCGGCCCCGCACGTGCGCACGAGGGCGCGGGCTGTGGGCGCGGCTGTGCCTGGCCCGGGGCTGCAAGCATGAGCGGCGCGGGCGAGGGCGGAGGCCGGGGCTCCGCAGGGAACGCGGGCGGCAGAGCGCTCCCTGAGGCGGCGGCTTTTGAGGGGACGGAGGGAGGCCCAGCGGGAGAGGCGGCCGGCCTGGCCGGGCGAGGACTGCGGGTCGAGGGCCTGGCCGGCCCGGGGCCCAGCGGAGGCAGGGGGGCCGCGGGGCCGGCCTGGGAGGAGGCAGGCGAGGGGAGCGCCCCGCGGGGCAGCGGCCCTGCCCCGCACGGCTCCGGCTGAGCCAGGCACCCGGAGAGGCGCCGCGCCCACGCGGGAAGCGGGCTTCTGCGTCAGGGGAGGCAGGTGCGCTTGCACGCACGTGTGCCGGGCGACGTGGACATGAAGCAAGGCTTTGCTCCATCGGCACCTCCGGCCAAGGCGTGCGCACTTGTATCACGTTTCCCGGGTGATCCTCACGCTGTTAGAGGCAGGCAACTGCTGTGGACCGAACGTCTGTGTCTCTCCCAGACCCGGATGCTGAAATCCTCGCTGCCGATGCGATGGTCTCAGGAGCCGGGGCTTCTGGGAGGCGGCTGGGTCTTGAGAGAGGAGCCCCGTGAACAGGACCGGCGCCCTTACCAGAGGAGTGGCCAAGAGCAGACAGCGGAGCTTGCCTCCCTCCGTCTGCTCGTCCCACGTGAGGACATGACGGGCGGTCATCTGTAAACCGGGAAGAGGGCTTCACCCAGAACCTGACTGCGCTGGCACCTGGGTCGCTAACTTCCCAGCTCCCAGAACCGTGAGAAATGAGGTTCTTGTTTAAGCCACCCGGCCTGAGTTAACTTGTTACAGCATCTCAAACTGACCAAGGCAGGGCCGGTGGCTGCAGAGATTACAGTCAAAGGCGTGGAAGCAGAAGTTCTCCAAGGAGATAATGACTCAGGGGAGAAGGGTCAGAGATGCCAAGTGTGGTGCCTGGGGAGGTGAGATCTGAGGCACCATAGGAGACAGGGTGTGGGGCCGGGGGGACAGCTGCTCAGAGCCAGGGGAAAGCCAGCGGCACAGAGGTGTTGGGGGCAGGGCTGAGGAGAGGCAGGAGGCCGGGGGTAGGAAAGCGGGGCTGCAGAGATGAGTGGGGCCTCCCCGGGGGTGATGAGTGCAGAAACAGCATTACAGACATTTTATCTGTAACCTGCAAAACTTACACTCTGCTCAACGTTTTTATGTCATTATTCCATATTTTGGAACTTTCTTAAAATTAAGATTCCTTTTAACATAGAAATCATTTGCCAATGAACCATTTACTTACTTATGAAAAGCTTTGTTGTTCATTTTCTGATCTGTGATTTGTATCAGATTCCATAAGCCATAAATTATAAATACAAAAATTCTGTGTCTGTTACTGACTTCGTAAGAGAAAGGCAAAGCATTAGAACACATATTTGAATTTTTCACCAAAAACAATACATTTGTGCCATGAAAGGAAATTTTTACATTATACTAAAATACCTGTTTACTCCAGACTATTTTGTGCTCAGGTACTGAATTTTGGATAGTCCATCTAACGGTATGAACTCGAGAGGCAGAGTGATGGATGAGTGATTACGTGCACCTGTGTGGTCGTTCCGGATCTTATGTGTAGGGGTGTGTGTACACATGTAGACACGTGTATGTGTGTACGTGTGTGTGTGTGCTTGTGTGTATACATACATACACATATATATATTTAACACAGAGGAGATTTGCAGACTTTTGCTTGTGAAGAAGCTTTCATACTTCCTGTGAAATACTAAATGGAAATTTCTCTGTGCCTGTCCCAAAAAATGGAGATGACAGATAAAAATATCTGCTCGTGCCAAGAAATAGATCAACGTGAGTTTATCCGCCAGCGGCTGCTGGAGCTGCCTCCTGTTATGTAATTTATGTAGAGACAGATTATGCGTCTAAAAGCTGTTCTTGAATCTTAATCAGTGACTATGGTTGTCATGAGTCAATACAAATGTTCTCCTCCATCCTAAACTGATTCAGAGACAAGTGACTTGCACTGGTCAACAAAACCAAGTGAAACACACACCGAGGGCCTGAATGTAAAAACGGCATGTCACAGGAGAGCCCGCCCCACGGCCTCCGCTGCAGCCAGCCCGGGGAGCGGCTGCGGCCTCTCCAGCAGGAAGCCCAGAACAGACGGGATCTGATTAATAACTGCCGGCTTCTCTGTTTCTGCCCCGTCTTCCAGCTGAGAGTCAACCAGAGACAGCCAAGCACGCCGCCCCAGTCACACAGGACGTCTTCCCCCTACGCCCACAGCCCCGGTCCGGGGCGTGGCTGACGGCCCGGCTCCAGCACACCCTGCACAGTGGCCTTCGCTCTTCTGGTCTGGTCTTGGCTTATCTCCACGTTGGACAAGTCACTGAGCCCCTTTCTCTCTTCTGTAAAGCAACAGAGAGACAATCTCGTAAGATGGGGGCACTGACTGTGTTGAGAGCTAAGGGGCTCTCAGGTCAACTCACGCGATGACCCTGACGGCCATTAGCATGCTCGAGGTCCTGGCTCAATTCCCCAGTACCTAAATAAAAATAAATAACCTAATTACCTCCCCCCAAAAAACAAAGAAACAAACAAAAAAATGACAACAAAAGATGGGGGTGCAGGCAGCCTTGCCACGCAGGCAGGATGCCCGTGGGAAGGGCAGAGGTGCCCAGGGTCCATGGCATCCGGGGGAAGGGCAGCTCCAGACCACAGACCTCGGGGAGCCCGCGTCCACGGGCTCAGGTCCTCCTGGAGAAGTTTGGTCTCCACCTGCTGGTGTTGCTGGAAAGCTAGGGAACCCTTGGGGTGTCTTGGGTGCCTGTTGGGGCAAAAGCCAGTAGAATTCAAGTACTTGGGAATATGGATACAGTTACGCCCATCAGCGGGGGAGGCCGCGAGAAACGTGGCGAATGTGGGTCTCTCTGCACGGTGAACTGCCCGGACGGGATCATGACGGCGTCGAGGACAGACGCTGACGGCAAGTGGCTGTGCATGCTTTCGGAAGCAGGAGCTGCCAAGGCACTCACTGCTGCCCAGAAAGCTCAGATGTTCCACATAAATGAACAGAATCCGTGCTCCAAAGGCTCATTAGCTAACTAGCCGTTACACACGTTGCTTCTGTTACCGAACAAGCAAATCACGCCTCAGCGACTCAGGACGAAGGAGCGAGGGTAGCCTTCTGGTTTCCGTCCTCGTTGCTCGGAGCTCCCGGCCGCCGCTCTGGCTCGTGCCCGCCTGCGGGCCTCTCAGTTCGCTCCCCGGGGCCCCGGGCGCCCGGGCGCTCAGGCGGGCCAGGCGGGCGCCGCCGCTTGCGCCGCTCCCTGCGAAGCCGGGCGTGGGCGGGCCGCCCCCGCCCCGCCCCGCCCCGCCCCCGCCCCGCCCCCGCCCCCGCCCCCGCCCGGGGAGAGGCTGCGAGCCTAGCCCGCGCGGGAGGGTCGCGCCCGCCACACACGGCACCGCACGTGTCCGTGCCGCGCGCCCTCCCCCGGAGCCCCGCGACTCCCCTGCTTGTTTCCGTCTCGCGAAGGCTCGTCGGCCTGCGTGTCGTCGCTAGGTCGGTGGCCCTGGGGCACCGCGGCCTGAGCTGCCCGGGCCCCCCTCGTGCTCACGATGCGTGACTCCGAATGTCCTTCTTGTAGAGGGGACGTGATGCTGGGCTCTTTGGTTTCGTGTAAGAGGGCACAGTGGACACACAGTGGACACACAGTGGATGCAAGAGGGCCTCAGGAGCCCAGGAGAGCAGATTTAAATGGACCCCGTGCGTGGGGAGAGTCCGAAGTGTGTGAAGGGAAGTCGTGGTGCACCTCAGTCCTCTCACCTCTGCAGTGGGAACCACAGCAGAGACACGCCCCTGGGAAGACTCTAGATGCCCAGCAGAGGTTTACAAAATAGAACCAAGTCCCGAATGGTCGTGCAAAGCCCTGAAACGGAAGTAAGTTGTCATTCCTCGAAGTTGTGCGGCCATTTAATAACCAGCACATGATGGAAACCATCACCCGAGGCTTCAACAGATCAGGGAATTAATTACAGAAACATTCCATGAGGGAAGAAGACAAAGCAATTTCACAAATAATTTACCACAATCACCCACACCATTAAATGCAGGTGCTTGCTGTGAAAATGTCTTTCCTTAATGCAGATTCAGTGCAGGAAAAAGTATAAATTACTGACATTCGTCTCAACATAAAACGTCTTAAAAACCCAATTAATACTCTATCAACTTGGTATTATGATTTAGGTTACTGTCAGAAGTGAAATAAAACCATTCTGTGTACCAAGGCAGGGAAATATTTGTCGCACACGCCATTATTTTCCATCCACCAAGAAAATTACAGTCTTTCACGTAGAACATTTTTATGGTTTTCCAGTAAGTGCCTCCACAGGGGGCTACTTGAAGCACTTGAAAAAGTTTAACAGCCCCCAACGGGCAAGGTGTTCGTCTGTCTCTCCCTTTTCAAGGAGCTTCAAGAGCTAAATTCTCTAAGTGTTTAACACTCACTGTAATTGGCAAGTGTGCTGAGTGCAGACTTGATTCTTGCCCTTGTAGTGAAAGGTGAAGAATCTAATCTCAAAGTTTCTGTAACAACAATGGCAAAGTTTCTCACTTGTAGCTAGCGCTACAAAACTGTCGAAGTTGACTCTGAAATGCTTTGGTTGAATGACATTTCATCTGCAGGGAAAGTCTGACTCTCAGGCATTAGATTTTGGAACCTGTATTTCCTCTTCAGAGTTACAGACTCGGCCCTTTGTGAATAATCTCCTAGAACCTTTGGGTTTAATAAATGACAACATTTATTAAAGAGTGTAGCTCGGTGGTGGAGCACGTGCTTAGCATGGGTTCTGGGTTCAATCCCCAGTACCTGTATAAAAATAAATTAGTAAAGAAATAAACCTAATTACCTCCCCCAAAATACAAAAAATAAAATGAAATACTTTAAAGAAATAAAAATAAATGACCACACGGCAGTGACCCCCAGGCATGGCTTTAGAACTTATATCCAAGGGCTTTTGCACATTTCCACTCGGATGCCCGTCCCATAGACACCTCAAACGTCCTCTGTCCTTACCTTCATTCTTGGGAAAGTTGGGGACTTCTTACACACACACACACACACACACACCCCATCAACAATATCTGAACGAAACAATCTCAAGTCTTTGCTGCTCGGTCTAACCCCTAAATTCTGAAACTTACCCTCGCTGTACCCTCCGAGGTTTCAGCTCTGCGGATGGGTCTCCGGCCAGACGGCTTGCACCAGCCTCTCCCTCGTCTTCCTGCCCTGACTTAACGTCCTTCCAGTGCCGGGGGGAGGAAAAGCCCTGCCAGCCCCACCTCCCACAGACACGCTCCGGCTGCCACTCGTCCCCTCTCTTTGAAGGGGGTTGGGGGGCTTCTGGAACCCACCCCTTGTCGACTCTTCCAGTTGATTACCTGTCCGGGCCTTAAACTTCATTCTCCAGAAACTTTGAGAATCCAAAACACTGACTGCCTTTTTTAGACCTCTCTACCTCCTGAGCACATGACATTGGGAGCATTTGTGTCAGTTTAAACCTCGATGCCCACCACCCCCTACTCTGTGCCCTTGACCTTGCGATGACTTTCCCAATACTGAGCAACGCCCACTCCCCACAGTGTCTCCCAGTTGTACAGGGACCCCAGGTGTGTTCCTGGCAGCTTCCTGCTCGAGTCACCCAGCCTCCCCTGTTCTAACAGCCACTCTTTGAATCACTTTCTTAGCCTTCCTTTTCATTACTTATCGCAACTCTTGGTCTTTGTGTATATTTAATGTTGGTAGAAATTTAATTTTATTTCTCTTTTTATTTACTTGAGACTGAGAAGACTGTCTGGAGAACTTCTCAGACGTTCTGAATTGACAATGATTTTTTCTTACACTGATTTTCATTATGAATAATATTTTTCTGTTAAACTGCTGAGCCTGAGCAGAGCGCAGAAGCACCAGCTGGGCTCAAGAGGACAGAGAGTTTCTTAAGAGTCAAGGAAAGGACTCACGACACAGAGTGGGCCTGGGTGCGCAGCATTTGGGGATGAAGGTGAAGCTAACAAGAACTTCCTGGAGTGGAGAAGAACTCAAGGAATGTTTCAAGGTCATGGAAGGGCATTGAGAATGACTGCTTTTGTGTTCTTGCTGTCGTTGTGAATGTTCATTATTGTTTCACCAACTGATTCAGCCAAAGGACTGACGAAAGAAAACAGACTGAGGGGCTTTGGAAACAACCGTCACTACTTGGAAGTACTCAACGCTTTGCAACTGGCGGGACACCTGGAGCTGCTGGCCTGTGATGCCCAGAGGTCCAGAGTCTGCGAACTTCAGGCAAGCCACGCAAAGCCTTTTTCTTAGCATTTGCGTCTTCTAAAAGAATGTGGACTTTACTGGCATTATGTTTTACTGTCTGCTCCCATAATCAAAGAGAGAGCTTCCTGCTAAAATTGACAACACATAGCTCAAAGCTAGCGGAAAGGGACAATAAATAAAGTCCATTTGATAAATTGATCTGTTGAGGGGACATGTGACTCACTTAGATTAAATCTCATATTACGTCGTGCTTGCTCGTGAAAAGCATTTCTGCTGATGACTATTCGCAGGTAAATATTAGACAGCTCCAGTTTGTTGTGAGGAAGACGCTGAATATTCTATTACACAGGCCAGACGCACATGACACATTATATGCCAGGGACAGTTAATGTATTACCCATCTCAACAGTTGCAAAACCCTTACAGAGATTTAGAGTAAGTAACTGTGAAAGCAAATGTACAGGAAAAAGTGAAATCATGCCTCTCAGAGAGACACAAAAGTGAGTCTATATTGGAGAGTTTTTATATTCATAAGTCCTGAGGGAAACAGGCAGGTGTTGTAACCTACTTGAAGGAAAAGTAAAAAGCACACAGACATGCATAGAGTGAAAGACTGCGGAGACCAACTGTAAAATGGACAAAGTGGGTTTTCCTCACGTAGAGGAAGTTGTAGGGGAGCAAAATTTGCTGTCCCCAAATGTGTCTCTCTGGCGTGAGGATGCATTTAGGCTGATTATTTTGAAGACCCCGAAAGACACATGAAGAACCTTTGGCCTTCCCTCCAGCTGCCTGTAGAGCCCGTGGCTGGAGGACCTGCCCCAGGAAGGAGCCGTCACGGCAGGTAACCAGGCAAGAACCCGGTGTGGAGACCGGGAGGAACCCAGCCAACTCTGTTAAAGCTCCTCCCTGGGTCCCACTGCCTCTGTGGGGCCCAGGAAACACTTGTTCACCAAACATTTGTTTTTCCATATCCATGTCAATTGCCCTCACCCGCTCGGAGGTCCCAAACCACTACGTCCAACATCCCCTTTGTCTTCGGCTGAAGACGGCATTCCAGGTGAAGGCTTCAGCCCTTCGGGAGAACTGCTCATCTGTCCTGGGTCTCTGCCACGCGTACATGTTATTATAACTCTTGTTTGATTTTCTCCAATCTGTGGACCAGCCAGAAGAGCCTAGAAGGGTAGTGAAAAATGTCTTCTCCCCAACACAGTCAGTTAACACCACGGCTAGACAGGACAGAATCTGTGCACCTGTCAGCTACCTGCAACTTGCAAAGGGCTGTAAAATCGCTCAAAAACTACACACGGGGCTGGAATCTGGCTCCTCTGAAGGGCTTACAATAAACAGCTTATAGTTTCCCATTAAAAAATAAGATTTTTCCTACGTAACTAATGAAGGATTATGCAGTTAGTAGCACACTGATCCCTCCTGTGCACAAAGTTTCCATCAACACGACCTACAGATATTTTAAGTAGAGGCTTCAGTGACACTAAAATATTGTCGTCTCTTTCGATGGTTTGTTTCCTCATCTGACAATTAAGTTTTTGCATAGAATTTACAAAGCACATCTTATGTGTAACCATAGTCTTTATGTAGCTGCCATCAGTGATGTGAACAATTCTGCAATTCTTGCTCCTTCCTAAGGAATGCTCGTTGAAAATTAATTAAACATAAGTGAGTGAAAAATAGATTTCTTTCAGCTTTCTGTTAATGTCTTTGTTTAATGAATTAGCAATTTATCATTATTTTTTAACTTGAGACGTACTCATTGAAGAAATTACTTCATAATAAAACATTTTGTTACAATTAGGAGGAAAAAAAACCACTACATTTGAGACTCCAGTCAAAAAATCTGTATTTGGCTGCAGCTATGGTATTAACTAACTAGGGGAAGGTGAACAAACCAATTTCAATATGTCTAAGTTTATTAATCTGAAAGAAGATTAAATAAATCTCTCAAATTTCTTCTAATTGTATCATTATAAAAGTGTCTTAAGAGAGGATTACTGTATCATTTTATTGTTAAAGGGTCATTTTTAAAGGATAAAATGATAACCCTCATATAGATGTAAAACTAATACGTTTAATATTTCATTTAACTAGTTATTAACAAGAAAACCAATAGGATGTGACAACTAGTTCAAAGGAGAAACCAAAGAAGAGACATATTTATAGATCAAAACACTGAAATGAATTTGCAAATGGAAATAGAGCTGGCACGTCCAGGGCTGGGGCTGGGGGGCAGTCCACAGAGCTCACCCAGGCGGAAGCCACCTGCTCGTCAAGGAGCCGCACCGCAGGGGCGTCTCTTTCATGGAGGAGTCGCGAAGTGGTTGCAAGGCAGTGAAGGCAGAGACTCCCCACAGAATCAGAACCAAAGTCACATCACCCCAGAGAGCGCTCGGAACCACGAAGCTCCATTTTCCCACGTCTGAACAGATGTAAATTAAACGTATCTTTCTGTTGTCTGAAATGAGAATGTTGACTGTGAGATTTCTGTGTTTTTAAATAGGAATTGTCCGTGCTTTAGTATCGGAAGCCTCTTGCTGACATTTGAACTGCGTCCACCAGGGGTTAGCCTAGGAGAGTGGCCTGTGGGAGGAGAGTGAGACCCTGGCCCTGCGGAGAGCATCGGACTACGCAGCTCTTCACTGGCTTTTTCTCAAACACATTGCTAAACACAAGCAGTTTGGTGTTATTTTACATGAAAAGAAAACTAGTGACTTAATCTGCTGATCTTTTCTGTGATAACAAATGGAACTTAAAAGGAGGCCATGTAAGCAATCACTGAAAAACAATGACTTTAAATCAGCCCCTTCAGGGTAAGGGTGACATTTTAGCACTGAGAAAATTGCTGCTTTTGAGAGAACGTCATGATACGGGGAAACGTTTTAATTATAGAGGCTCAGAAACATTCCCGTCACTATGTGATCTGTGGCTCTGTAAACGATGTGTTCCCTGCACAGACACAAACCTTTCACTTCTTCAAATTTATAAAACTGGTTAAGTGGAACTTCTTCATCTACTGAAGTCTATTTAAAGTCTTCTAAATGAGTTTCAGATAGTTTGAACACACTTGCTAAACCTGTAAATATGTAACATTCTCATATCGGTTTTCAAAGGCAAACAACTGACATCAGGAACCAGACAATCCACAGGCTGAACGTCAAGAGAGGCTTTTGCGTAACTGACAGGTGGGACTTAACCACGGGCATCCGGGTACAGTGGTCGCAGCCAACGACACGTTCCTCCCGTTTGGATCCTTCTGTAAAGTGAAGATCTTTTCCCATCACTAAGAGCCATCAGTGCCAAGTGCTAAAATATATTATGCTTATTACCAGACCTTCAAAAGGTCATATCAATGTGATGTATTGATCATATGACAACTGTCCATGACATGTTCAATAATAAAATAGCTTTTAAAGAAGCGACTATATCACAAAGTTTAGAGTAGGATTTTAAAAGGTAGTCAAACATACTACATCAAACAACAGAACACGTTACTCTCATCAAGACGTGTATAATGTTATGCATTTATTGCTATAACATGTATAGCATTTTAGTACAATTGTGTAGACATATATAATTCATAAATAAATATACGTATTTTGGGAAACTTTTTTTTTTAATTAAAAGAGTATATGGTCAGAATAGTTTGGAGACTCTGATGGAGTCCAGGTTCTGAATGTTAAAGATTAAGAAGTTAAGGCTTTTCCACTGGAAATGCATCTGTTATCTCCTGAAGCCTACCCTCAGCTTGGCTTTAGTATTCTATTCTGCTAAAGCCGAATGTGGTTATAAAAAAAGAAACGGAATAGAAAACCAAGTCATTTGGGGAGTATTCTAACAACAGTACAGAAGGAGGGTGCATCACAACATATCAGGGCGAAAAGCGATGAGTTAAAATGTGCTGCTCTGCAGAATGGGGGCTGCCAGGGCTGGGGGAGGGAGAGATGGGAAATTATTGTTTAATGGGTCCAGAGTTTTAGTTTTGCAAGATGAAAAGAGTTGTGGGGATGGATAGTGGTGACAGTTGCACAACAAAGTGCCTGTACCTCACACCACTGTACAGAAAAACGGTAAAGATGGTGAATTTTATGTTATACGTATTTTACTACAACTTTAAAAATTTAAACCATTTCTATTTCTATGTGGTGAGATCAAGGGGAACTATTTTGTTTTTTACACTTTTCTCTTTCCCAGTTTTCTTATAATGAATTCATTTGCTGTCATAATTGTAAAAATATAAGTTAAAATTATAAATTTATCAGTATAACTTCATAATGTGTGTTTTTTAATGTATTCAGAAGGAGCTTATTAAGTGGAATACAAGTGATTATTGCAAAAAAGTGTCATCTAAAAGCAGAAAGATGATTCTGCAGTCAGGAATAATGCCATGAGCTTTGTAACGAAGTGTTAGAGAGGAAGGCGGTGTGCTGGCGGCCTGGTGGGTCAGGGTCCTGCTGTCTGTGGGCAGAGGGAGGGGCGGGGGGGAAGAAAGGCAGCCTGACTGCACACTCGCGGTGGCACCTGGTGGGACAGTTGCCAGGAGACCGCAGGTGAGGCAGCTGGGGAGCACTCGGAGTGATGCTAACATTTGAAGACAGATCTGTGTTTCACTCTCTTTTTACTCCTATCACATCTTCTCTCCAGATTAAACATCCTTCATTCCTTCGGGTCTCTGCGTTTGGGATGCTTTACAGCACCTGGACCATCGGCTCCGTTCTCCTCCCATCACACTTCACATCCTTCTTAACTCGGAACCAGGAGAAGAGGAGACCTATCACAGGTACATTCTTCCTCACTCTTCCCAGGCTCCGTACTTGTGACTTCTCCTCACAGCCACATTGTCTTTGCAACCCCAAACGAGCGCTCGTGGCACTTGCAGCGCCACTGCTGGGCACACACGGGGGCGGAAGGCTTGAGTTGCCTGAAGTGCCTGTTCCCAGCTGAGGTCGAGCGAGGCTAAGATCTGCGTTCTCATTTCAGCTCACGCCGTAAACAGTGTCCTTTCCAAGGTCCAGTTAGTGCCACGTTTCCCCCTTTTGTGCTTCTCGTTAGCGGTTTTGCTGCTTAAAATTGCCCTTAATCACAGTGCGGAAGTCTGGCATCCTGGTCCCCAGCACGAGAAGGCTGCTCTGCGCCTTACGGAGAAAATAGGGGGTCAGATAAGCTTTGTTCAGGCCAGTTATGGTGCTGGGGGACCGTGAGGTCAAGGCCAGTGAATCAACGATACGTACGCTGCATAGGTACCTGCAAAGGGAAGCACACAGAGACAAGCTATGCACCGACTGGTTGAGGAAACGCTTGACCCTGTATTTCCCCCGAGGACAAGGTTTCAGTTTTCACAGTTGCTTTATATTCTGCAAATAAGAGGAATCATCTACACACCTACTAATATACCTTGTAGTCACAGTAGTTCGGGGCAGCGAAGCCACACTGCTGCTCACCTCGAGCTCTTTCTGTACTAAAATCACTGCGCATTTCAGCCTGATTTTCTCCTACCCCTTGGCTCTGGATTTGCAAAGTTGGTTTTAAAGGCCTTTGTATTATAGAATATTGACTTAAATGTTATCTTTTTGTCTACATCTCTAGCATAAAAAAGTTTGGATTCTGATTCTAGTATAGTGTTTCTTCCTTAGGTCATCAAATACTAACCCTAGAACCTCAATTCAAAAGAGAATATATATATGTATGTATGTATGTGTGTATGTGTATGTATTTATATGCATATATATATGTGTGTGTATGTATTTCTATGCATATGTATGTATGTGTGTATGTATTTCTATGCATGTTTATGTATGTGTATGTATTTATATGCATATATATGTGTGTGTGTATGTATTTCTATGCATGTTTATGTATGTGTATGTGTTTATATGCATATACATGTAGTATGTATGTGTATGTATTTATGTATGTGTGTTTATATGCATATGTATGTGTTGTATTTATATGCATATATATAAATGACGAGACTGTAACCAAAATTCACCAGGGTCTTGGGCAGGTCACCAGGCCTCTTGAGTTTTAAGCAAACTTCAGCATGGATTTCAGCAAGTCAGCCAGAAATTCCTTCTTCCCCTCAGGCATTTTAACTGACTCCAAGTATCAGCCAAACCACAGAAAAAAGCAGTTTCCATTTCCCTGCCGTCTGAGCTTACGTCTGTTCCCTAAGGAAACGAAGTCCTCAGAAGAGAGGTTCTCCTTAGAGCAAGAGCAACTGGGTAAAGCCTGTGCCTCCTGAAGGCTGGGACACGACGTGTGTACGTGTGTATACAGGCGTAGTCTGTCTGTCTGTCACGTTTCTATAAATGCTTATGAACCTTTATTTAGATGTAAATATATACATTTATGATCATTACATAACTGTTTATAACCTTTCATTTATACATATTTACGAACATTTCCCTGAAAAATTTGGATCGTTGCCTCATGAAGACTTATTCCACCAGCATCATTTTAGTTCACAGAGTATTCGACGGTTCTGTAGAAGTTTTCCTGTTTTCTTTTACACAGCTTTCTGTCCTGAAGTCAGTCTATATTTTCTTGCTTGAGTTAAAAACAATAAATATTGGCCATTGTTCTTGAGTCTTTGATAGTGTCCTTTTCTTAATAACTCTTTTGTATTGTGGCTATAAAAATAGCTGTGGTGCACTTTGTCATATGAAATACGCTATAAATCAAACCAAGTTTGGTTAAATATGAGTGTTGGGTACTTCAGTTATAAAAGAAAGAGTCGTTAATTTTCCTAACCAGTGGAGGAGAGATTGGGGATCTCTTTGACTTTCATTTTTAACGCAGATAAAAATCTGCAATCAATCAAGAGAGGACTTTTTATGGATGGAGTTTGAGTATCTTGTGGACACAATAAAAAGGAAAAAGAAGAAGGGACGCACCGTCACCATAGCTAATAGGCTGTCAGGCAGGTGACGCTGAATAATGATCATTAAGTCAAGCAAAGAAAATACACTTGAAACCCAGATAAACTGACACTGAAGCCTGTGTCTCTGACGCACGTTGAAAGGTCTATGAGGTGCACCCCTGTCCTGAATGAAAACCCGCGGCAGACAGCGCGCCCCAGCCGCCGGGCCGCTCCCAGCCCAGCCCCACGCACGCGCACATCAGACCCCAGCACCTGTCCCCCGGGGAACACGCCGTCCAGGGCCACGTGCGCTGTTCTCATATCTGCGCACGGAGGAGATTCTCCTACATAAATGTACCATCCCCAGCAGATTCTAGAAGGTTCCTAAATTTCTAGTCCTTGAGCGCCCCCTTTCCCTCTTCACTTTAACAAGAATATTCTGACAACACAAGCATCCTGGTGTTTGCTGTAGATAAGGCAAGGGTGGTGTGGTTGTGTGTGTGTGTGATTGTGTGTGTGGTTGTGTGTGTGGTTGTGTGTGTGGGTGGTTGTACATGTGACCATTTGCTCTTCTTAAAATTGCACTGGAGTGAATAAATAAAGAGAAAGACCGTGGAAGAGATCTGGTTATACAGATCAACAATTTATTAAATGAGACACTTGATCAAAAGAGTGAATTAGAATCCTTCAGAAAACCTAAAAGTAAATCTCTTTTCTGAGCTTTGTAAGACTAATTTAGTCCTAGAATTGAATTCTTTGCTGATCACCATGACCTGCTCTTAAATCTAAAACACTGTGGCTGAGGGCAAACCAGGAATCAATGGTGTGGCGTTCTTAAACCGAGTATTCGTTTACAGAAAAATAACACGGAAAACTCTATACTTTTGTCTGAGTTAATCATCAGTTCCAATAAAGTATTGACTTTTTCTTAATTAAGAAGTAAAATCACTTCCATATATTTGAAAGCACATCTCTTAATATTGGCCACCTGGAAAGAGCAACTGGACTGAGATGTGCATAACTTTTCAGAATTCTGTTTAAAAAAACTTTTCAGAAGCAAAATCTAGGTATAAGACAGTAACACTCTGCAACATTTTGGGAAAATAAAGGAAACTAAAGGAGGATTAAGGGTAAAAACTATTTTCTCCACCTGTAAATGCGAAAAGGGAGCTTTCCCCTGGCCCCTCATTCAAGCGTTCCCTTCGAGGAGGAGCGAGTCTGAGTTCTTGCTCTAGTCTTTTGACTGGAGATGAATCTCTCCAGGATTACGCCCAGTCTCACTTTCTACAATGTAAACGTATCTCCGAGGTCCCAGGCCAGATAACCGTCGCTATGTAGAAGTTAATTCAGGAGTTACCACGGGGGTCTTTCAAGAGATTTTCAAGAAACATGCACGAGGAGACCAGAGAACAGAAGTTGTGTTTTTCCTGCTTTCCTGCATCAAAAGTGCGACGTTTTATCCTCAATTAGCACTCGCTTTCCGGCTGCCACATATGCATGTAAATCTGTTAATGTTTGCTCAGTAATAAACTGTGTTCTCTCTCTATTCCATATCAATAAGAAGGGATCTTTTGTTGGCAAAATTCTTTTATGATTCTAATAAAATGGAATAAAATACTTTAACAAACTGAGTAATTTAACTTAATACATGCTGGATTGTCAGTCAGCCAAAAGAAATCCTTTTTGAAAATAGGGAATGCCTAATTAAAGTAAGTCGATTTGCTTTAAAAAATAAAACAGAATTAATGTAACATATCTAAAGTTGTTCTAAAAGTTTCACAATTATTTTTACAAACAACTTAGAACCATGAGCTATGGTTGCTCTAATCATTGTTAGTGATGCACTCTCATTGTTTTGGGGTCAGAGGGGATCAGAATCCAGCCCAACACCTTCATGCTAAAGATTAGGCACCTGGTCGAATGCAGTTTGGAGCAGCTAGTATGGAGGACAGCACGGAAATTCCTTAAAAAACAAAAAATAAACTTACCATGTGATCCAGGAATCCCACTCCTGGGCATGTATTCAGAGGGAACTCTAATTTGAAAAGATACACACACCCCAGTGTTCACAGCAGCACTGTTTACAGTAGCCAAGACATGGAAACAACCTGAGTGTCCATCGGCAGATGACTGGATAAAGTAGCTGTGGTATATTTATACAATGGAATACTACTCAGCCATAAAAAGAATGAAATAATTTCATTTACAGCAACATGGATGGACCTGGAGATCATCATTCTAAGTGAAGTAAGTCAGAAAGAGAAAGACAAATACCCCATATGAGATTGCTCACATGTGGAATTGAAAAAATAATACAAATGAACTTATTTACAAAACTGAGACAGACTCAAAGACGTAGCAAACAAACTTATGGCTGCCGGGGGAAAAGGGAGTAAGAAGGGATAAATTAGGTGTTCAAGATTTGCAGATACTGACTACTGTGTGTAAAATAGATAAACCATAAGGACCTACTGTGCAGCACAGGGAACTGTATTCAACATCTTGCAGTAACCTATAATGAAAAAGAATGTACACATGCACATGTATGACTGAGACATTACACTGGACACCAGAAACCGACACAACATTGTAAACTGACTCGACTTCAAAGAAAACAAAAAACAAGAACAAAAGATTAAGCACCTGAGTCCACAGAGAAATTACAGAGCCTGGAGGGGGCTTGTGGAGACTGAGCACGGCGTGTCTTGGTCCGCGTGATCCTGAAAGCTGCACCAGCACTTTGGGGGTCGGCGTGGAGCTGTGTGCCTGGCAGAGCCCCCAAAGTGGCATGTCCAGGTGCCTAGGATCTCGGCAGTCAGCT
Organism: Vicugna pacos; assembly: GCF_048564905.1. Taxonomy (NCBI): domain Eukaryota; kingdom Metazoa; phylum Chordata; class Mammalia; order Artiodactyla; family Camelidae; genus Vicugna; species Vicugna pacos. The sequence goes on from NC_133015.1 coordinate 25,884,852, forward strand.
CTCACAGTCTGCGTTGACACAAACACGGGTGGGAGCAGAAGTCCTAGGAGAGCGGGTTTGGCTCTTGGGAATAAATAGCATTATATATGGTACTACTTAAATGACTAGTTTGGGGGGATTAAACTAAACCTGAGAAGTTTGCTACAGGCCTCCTGGGGCTCTAATAATCTGGGACCCTGTAAAATCTGATCTGAAAGTGCTTCGTCTTGTGACCCGTTTTCAGTTGGAGAGAGATGACTGCACGCAGGATGTGTCATGTGTGTTCCTGCCCGGCCGTGACAGTTTACTCCCTAGGCTGGTCTGGTTCTCGGTATCGCTGGCCCTTATTTCAAAAGATGAAGCAAGCCTGCTACACTCTTCCCATCTGCTGAATTCCACCGGGATTCTGTTTCCATCGATCGAGACTCTTTGGGACTGAGGCTTGCCCTAAAGCCAGCTGTCCCCTCAGAAGCCCCTCTGGGCTACAGCGCACTCTTCAGCTGCGCTTCCTGTTGCTCAGGACAAAGAGGAGTGAAATCGGTGACGTGACCTGATTCACCAGCTGACAGGGTTTGCGACTGGTGTAAAATGACTGGGAGGGAGGAGAGAGGACGTGTGCACCCACTCCCAGCAGGCAGCCCCGTCGTCGCGGGATACCGGGGAGGAGAGCCCTGGGCTGGTGCCTCACAGAGGGAACGGGGACGGCCCTGGGGGCCAGCAGTCTAGTCCTCGTGACGCAGCGCCCCAGAGGCAAACGCCAGCGAGCTCTGTGTGCATGCTGGGGAAAGGGCCAAGACGGGTGTGGAAGTAGAAACCAGCCGATTTCTTTTAGAAACTCTCCCTACCTTATGAAGTGGACATTGAGCTTATCGGGAAGACCAATGTGTAAAAAGAAAACCATCAGTTGTCCTGTTATTGGAGTGACTTATTTTAGGTTAAAAAATGAACATGGTGGGCGTTGGTGCATACAAAGCCTTTGGAAATTCTGTCAGCATTTGGATCCGTGACCATCAAACTTCCATATTCTCACGGTAGACAGGAGTCTAAATTAACATTATGGGAAAGGACCAAAGGAAGAAGATAGGATGAAATAAGAAGTATAACTGGTTCATAAGTGTCATTATTAATAATTCAAACTAAGAGAGGGGGTATAGCTCAGTGGTAGAGCACGTGCTTAGCATCCACGAGATCCTGGGTTCAATCCCCAGTCCCTTCATCAAAATAAATAAATAAACAAATAAGCCTAACTAACCCCCAAAATAAATAAATAAGAACAAAAATATAAGGAAATAATGTAATTTGATAGCAAGTTACTTCTCTTACTATAGTTGCCCTCACTGACAGGTAACACAGCGCCTCCCAAGTTCATAGTAGGAACTGCAGGACCACTAGATGGAAGCACCTTTAAAAACGGCAAGGCACTGTTCCTCTCCCGCCCCCACTGCCTTCAGTGCCCTCACCCACCGCAGCCTCCCGCAAGCTTGTGTGCAGACTTGGGCTAAGGACGGACTCAGGGTTCACAGTGCTAACCGACACATGATGCTCGCAACCCCTGGCAGGGGAGCTGGGAAAATTAATTAGAACGTGTGAAATGCTTTGAAGATTTAGAAGAGCTTCAGATGGAGAAGAGTGCGTCATTATCATCCCCCAAGTGAACTAATTTGTTTACGGGGTAGTTATTGGGCAGATGAGCTGTTACTTAACAGCCACAGGCTCTAGAGCGGACCTCTCTGAACCCAGGAGCACCCCGAAGAGCCAGCATCCACAGCCCCCGTTCTCTCCCTTGAAAAGTGGTCGCTGCAGCCACTGTCACTTAAGGGCACAGATTCGTGCTCCAGGCACTGGAGTTTCTGTACTGGATCCCAGGGACGGGGGGCAACCTGTCAGGGTCCCAGATAAAGTGCTCAGAGACCCGTCTCCCCACAGCCTACAGTCTGGTAGGAAAGCTCAGGCGCGGCATTATTTACAACACTGCAGTCGTGTTCGTAACCACATTGACAGAACCTATTCAGCGCTCTTGGGAAGGGAGAGACTGTCCTACACACAAAGTCGGAAGGTCCAGGTCCACCAGGGACGTGGCTGTGAGGAAAAGAAAGGCGTGGGTTTAAACAAAGGGGCCCAGCCGGGGTCCCGGGAAGACGGAACAGCCCAGGTTTGCTGAATGTTAGAGACAAGAAAAATAGACGGGCTGTGGGTTTTGCACAACTGGGTGTGCGGCTGGTACTTCTCAGCATCAGGGTGGTTCATACAATCACGCGCAGCAGCGGATCCTAGAAGACTAACCAGAAGTGCTGTGGAGCGAATTGGAGGAGGCAGGGGTCAGAGAGAAGACGGATCAGAAAGACACCACGCCCGTCACTTGCTCAACTGTTAATTCATTTCGTTTCCTTTGTAAGTGAAAATTCATTGCATTCCCACTATGTTTAAAACACGTGAGGAGACCTGGGGATACAGAGAGAAAAATTGTGATGGGAGAAGCGGAGCAGAGAATAGTCCCAGGACGCTACACCCCACCCTGCACCATGGGTGTTAAAACCAGGCATGTTACAGGGTGTGTAAGGTGGACACGCACCTACAGGAATGTTTTGAATTCTTCTTCTGTTCTTATCTATAAACGGCATAGTTATGGACATATATAGTTACATATGTAACTATATAGTAACTATATAGTAGAAAATGGACCTGCAGAGATTTACTTGATACAGAAAACAGAAACTAAATTCTTGGTGAAAAAAAAAAGCAATGCCCGGGGAGTGACAGTGGCCTGGCCTCCGAGTAGACTCACCAGGTCGACGGCCACCTGCTCACCCAGGATCCCACTCGCTCTTGGTCTGCGGAAAGTCACCAAAATTTAATCAACATTTAAAAAATCTTTTTTGGATTCCCAGCTAATCCTTCCAAAGCATCAGTGTACTTTTTCCTGGAAACCAGTGAAACCCTTATTTGTTCCAAAGATTTCTGAAGTTGATAAACGCTTTAAAAATTGTTGTTTCAATTTTTAAAATATTTTTCTTGGTAGCAGAAGCAGGGAACAGGAGAGCTGTTTGAAATGCATCAGAACAAGGACTAAGGCTGGGGAGGAGCCTGGGCACCTGCAGGAATGGGCGCCCTGCTGAGTCAGCGGCGTGCCTCCCTCTGCCAGCGGGGTGTCAGCTGATAAAACGGAGCACCCGAGGTCCTGGGTCTGCGCCTCACATGCCCCTCACACTGGCATCCGCACGTGCAAGGAGAAAGGCTACAATCTAGAATGAACGCCTGCAAATACCATCTCCTTTCAGAGTGAATAAACACATGGATTTTCCAGGCACTAAAAAAATCCCCTCGTGCGCACTGCTGGGAAAAGCTGTGCTGACCTGCTGTCTCTCCACCGCGGTTGTTTCTGGGGGTGGCTATACAAAATGTTCGACATCACTTTCTCCTTAAAATGTAGCTGTTTCCAACAAGTGGTATTTCCCACAAGTGAGCATATTTTACAGACATTTACTTGAAATAAATTCATCATATTCTCTTGAATGTTTTAACCTTTTTTGTTGTGGTAAAACATACATAGCCTACAGTTTACCGTTCTAACCATCTTTAAGTGTTCAGCTCAGGTGCTGGGTAGCCATCGCCTCCATTGTCTCCAGAACCTTCTCTGCCTTTGCGAACTGTAGCTCCGTTTCCATGAGACCCCAACTCCCCCGTCTCCCCAGCGCCTGGAAACCATCATCCTGCTTCCTGTCTTTATGGGCTGGCCCTCCCCGGAGACCTCGTGGAAGTGGAGTCAGACAGTATCTGCCCTTGGTGTGAGAGTCCAGTTTCACGTGGCGTGACGTCTTCAAGGTCCTTCCACATCGTAACCTGTGTCAGAATTTGCCGTTTGTTTCCAAGGGACACGTACCTGTAATGCAAATACGCATCCATAACCCGGACCAGATGCAGGCTGTGCTGCAGCACCGCAAGGAAACCCTTATAAAGAACACAAGAAAAACGAGCTCTCACTCCCCGCAGATGCTAAGGAGAGACTTTGAAATGGAGATTGCCGGCAAGAAGGCGAGCAAGTAAAGGCTCTCTTGGAGCTGGTGAGACATGTGGGGAGACAGCATGGCGTGAAGCCGAGGCAGGAGACAGAGCGCAGGGGACGGTGTCCAGGCGGCGTCAGGAGTTGAAGCCCCGGCCTGAGCGGCCCTTCACGCCGCCCGCGCGATGACCTTGTGCCCGCGCTGTCCTTTCCAGGGAAGCACCAGGGCTGCTGCTGTCCCAGGTCACCGGGGGGTCAAGGTCAGAGCCAGGAATCGTTTGCAAACAAATGGAGTGAACTTTTGATGTGCTTCTAACAAGGATAATGGGGTGATTATTTTCAAGGAGAAGGATACTTTGAATAAGATGGTGAGGTTAGTACAATCATTTCCAAGCGGAATTCAGACTGTCTTGTTTAAAATTAAGAGCCTAAGAATGGAGCTGTGATGACTAGGTCCTCATTTGGCTTCCAAAGACTTTGGGCTCCCGACCAGAGAAAGCCACGTTAAGTTTCCAATGACTCTGCAAACGCTCCGTGAGTCCCTGTGAGACAGCGTGCTCCGCGTCCCTGGAGGCGCTGAGCAACGGTGGGGAGGGGTGGGTGCTGAGCGTCCTCCCGCATCACATGGGTCCCTGCATCCTGAGACTCGGAAGGTGCTCTAGTCCAGTGACCCTCACACGCAAGCCCCTTTCAGTCACCCGGACAGTTGGTGGTCCTGCCCTGAGGGCAGGCACACACATTGCTGAGCTGACCATTTCTGATTAGGCTCTGAGTGGTGGACAGTGGGACCTGAGCGCTCGCCTTTCCAAAGTCCTGGGTGAGGCTGACGTCCCTGGGCTGGAGACAGACTTGAGAGGCTCTGCTGAGTCACGGGACACGCAGTTCGACAGCGCTAACAGTTTGAAGTATGGACCTTGTCTCCAAAGAGTTAAACATAAAAGCTAGCATACACTGTTGAATAAAATAGCCAGAGTCGCAGTGAACACCGGGCCGACACTGTGGTGGCTTTACTTCGTGCCTGGAGTCAAGACGAGAGTCGAATTTTTTGCATTGTCCCTGGATGAATATTCTTAAAAGGCTTCCATAGATTATTCATTTAATACAAAACCAACGAATGTGTCTGAAAACAGAGCGCTCAAAAAACAGCCTTCAATAATAAGCCTTGCTCTCGATAGGTTCTGAAGTCTTGCCATGTGGACGGGCCGTCTCGAGGCTGCTGGAGGAGAGACGGGTGGTGACAGTTACTGACGTCTTGGCCTTCATACAAACATGTAAGATTAAAGGATCTTAAAAGGGACTAAGCCAGTGATATTTGCAAGGGCCAACCTGTCCCCTGCAATTCCCCTTCGGATAACAGTAAATGCTGTTACGTGTCCTGGTCACGGCTCATCCTCATCAGCCGTCAGAAGAATCTAACCTAGACGTGCAGGCAGCGCAGGCCAGGGGTGGCGAGATGCTGGGGTGACTGAAGCAGCAGTGACTGGAGACGCCATGTGAAGTCGGCACGGGCCCTGAAATGAAGCTCTGAGATGCTTTACTCTGCAGCCATTTTGTTCTTGCATGTCACACAGAGTTAACCCATAAGATGTTCAGGGGCGCGGCATTCCCTGACTGGCGGCGTACCCTCTCCAGCTCCCCGAGTGGTCACGGCCGCAGGCGAGCCCAGGCCACTGGAGACCAAGGAAAAGGCGGGTTCTGAGGCTATGAAATGTCGCGACGTTTGGCATCTTGCAGAGGGAGGGGTGTGCGAGTGACCTCTTCCCTCTCCTGGTCTTGTCAGCGCAGGGCTAGGGCCGCTGAAAATAGGTTAAGCTCAGCAGACACAATTCTAATGGTAACACCGCCGTCTGATTTCCCTAGAGAATTGTTGAGCTTTGCTCTTTTAACAACAAACAGCATTGTCTTGATTTCCTTTTTAATTTTTCAGCGGAAAATCTGAACATATATCATATGTATGAAATATATGATATACTGGCAAAAAAAAATACCAGAAGTTATTTTTAACATCTGGGTGGTGAACGGGGCCATTAAATGTATTATTTATACCTGGAAACTTTAGCGATGAGAAATGGACTTATTAAAAATAATTTAATGTATATTTCAAACAATACAGTATTTTATAAAGTAAATGGCATGAACTGTGGGTGTGTCAGTGCAGTGTGTAGCTTCTGGCGTGGCAGATGTTTCACGTGCGTGGACAGTTGTCTTTGCTTTGATCCGTATATTGAGTTTTAGGAGACATTTTTTCAAATAGTGTGAGTATAACCTGGAAATATCATGTCTTCTTTTGAAGTTCTGTGCTGTTAAGGTTCCCAGTTTGAATCCATCAGGATTAATTTACGCATTAATAAAACATACAAATAGGCTCTGTCACCCGACAGACTGTCAGAGCCACCTGCGAGCGGCGTGCACCGTGGACAACAAAACAAATGACGGGGCTGGGAAAGCGTCATGCAAGCTGACATGTTGCTTCTAAAACTCAGTGTATTTTTTTAAAGGTTGGATTTTTAAAATTATTGTTATATAACTGTAAAAGCCGGAAGCCATGCTCATTTCAGTCTCAATGCTATGTAGTCAAGTCTTGACTGGGAGTCAGTTTCAACTCAAGGATAGGAGTTTTCCCGGAAAAATTAAAATGTGGCCAATCATCTTTCTTCCCAACTTGTAGAAGCTGGTTTAGCTTCATACCTTCTGTAATAGTGGCTCTAAGCATTTAAGTCCTATATAACTTTGCAAATGTGCCCCCACGTGTTGTATGAAACCTGATACGCCTGGAAAAGCCTCCACCTTTTAAACGCAGGACTCCGTGGGACTTCAACAAAGATTTTGCCAAAAGCATCTTTGGAAATCTGCATCACTTATACTAAAAAGTCTTAACCAACATAATAGGAATTAATTATTCATTCATTCCTTCTTTCAATAGATAATTACTCGTTCCTTACTCTATTTCATCCAAAAGCGGCATATTCTGCCCAGCTCCTGAAAACCCCACGTGCTCTGCAGGCTGACTGTGACCTTGAAGGGAAACCATGGTGGACTTAGTACCGTAGACCACAGCCTACCTGCCGGCTGGTATAAGGGGTAAGGGAGCGCCCCCTCCTTAAGTCCAGTTGTCTCTCAGCCATCAGAGAACCACCTCAGGCGTAGCACTGACACGTGCATCCTCACAGAGAAGTTATGATACGGTCATTCGGACAATGAAAGTGTTTTAGGGCTTAAAATATTTGAAATGAGAGACTAAGACTCTCTGTGAAGCTATACTTAGAATCAATATACAGATCTGAGAAAGGATGGAATCTGTCACCAGAACGTCGTCAGCCAGAAGCCGACCTTGGACACCACAGTTCAGGGGTCATGCTGCGTGCTGGGCATGCGCCTCCCAGGGGAACTTTCCGGGATGTTGAAAGTACTCAGTAGTTGCACCATCTCATCTGACAGGAGCCACAGAGGGCCGTCGCATGCTTGAGATGGAGCCGCTACTCCTCAGGAACTGAACCTTAAGTTTTACTTACTTTTCGATACTCAGTTTGAATTAAATGGCCAGATGTGACTAGCTCTGCTCTGCCTGCGCTGAGGTGCGTTTCCCTCCTGGGTGGCGTGGGGCTGGGATCCGTCCACCGTGGCAACCACACGAAAAGTCAGACATCCACGATGAGGACAGACTGCCCCCAGCACCAAGATAGCCCCGCCGCCCTATCGGCAGGAGCCGGTCCCCTCTGTGCCTGGACCAGCCTCCCAGCCCCCCGTTGTCACACTGCTCACAAGTGCCTTAGCGGTCTGGAGAGCAGAGGCCTGCATTTCCCGAGCTCAGCGGGGACCCACGGGCCCTGGGGAACAGCCCAGGGTGGTCTCAGGTGCACGGCAGACTAGAAAGTCCCAGTTACCGAGGGAAGCTCCCCCAGTTCCCAGCGAGCTCTCGAAACGTGCACATCCGACTGTTGATGTAACCGCGGGCACTCTGCCCTGAGGGCTCACCCCCCGCGCACCAGCGCGCACCGCCACAGTCAGAGGGCCGGCCCCTGCGCCACGCCCGGGACGTCCCGCCTCTGTGCCCCCGGTGACACCCGGCTGCTTCCCATCACACCTGTCCCAGAGCTTCATGTAAATGAAACCGCGGTTTGTGTTCCTTGGGGTCTGGCATTTTCCAACAAGCATCATGTTCTGCATCTCGTCCATGTGTGTGTGTTAGCAGCTCACTCCTGTTTATCTCTGAGTAACTGTCCACTTCACGGCCACGCCACAATCTCCTTTATTTGTTCACCTACTGATGAGCATTTGTGTGGCTTCTAGTTCTGACTTACTATGCCTAACACTCCTACAAACACTCACTCACAAGTGGGTGTGTGTGTGTGTGTGTGCGTGCACGCATCTGTAATCTACACACACTCACCCGTGTGTTTTCAGTTCTCTTGAGTTAATACCTCAGAGTACAATTTCTGGATGGCATGGTAAGATTTTTTTCTGTTAGAAATTGTGTCAGTAAATTAGGGAATTTTCCTGTTATTTGGGGAGTCATTTCAGGTTGCATCCAAACACCCGGAACGCTCGCGTTTTAGGGATCTCTGATTCTCCTCCTTGAGGAGTGCTTCTTGCTTCTATTACTGTACTCTTCTGCTGTGATGGTTCCTCTCACCCCCGCCTTCTAAAGCATGCCGACTGTAATCTATGGCGGTAGATGCAAAATAAAATAATAAAACTGAAACCAGAGCCGCAGGCCTGTGCCAAGCACCGTTTTTGATCCTTTCTGTCAATGTGAAAAAAATTACTTTTCTTTGTAGGATATACATCGAGAAATTTGCAAAGAATGATGTATAGTTCTTGAAGTATTTTCACAGACATCACATGACTTTCCTGTGTTCGTGCCTCTTCATTCATTTTATTATAACAAGTAACACAACTGCTTCACGTCCCAGCCAACCGTCACAGTGATATTACACATTACACCCTCAATTAATGTGATTTGACAGAAACGCTAACATTTTCCACGTGAAGCCCTGCACACTGCTGGGCAAGGCCAGCTTCCCTCTCCCTGGGGACAGAGGAGTTGTGGGTGGCTGCCAGGAAGGAGGCGCCGTCCCCGGCGGTGCCAGGATGGGGTGCACCAGCTGCTGACACTCCCCAGGCTGCACAGGGACCGTGGTCTGCGTGGTTTGCTGCAAACCCCCTACTTCCTGGCAGCTGGCTAATGTTTATCCCAAAGCTGCCCATTTCATCTTGGGGATGAGAGGCAAGAAGCAGAAGCTTCCGCTGCCAGAAATTTAACAACATTTCAAAGGCAAACACATTCTGCCTGAGCTTCCGAGTGCGCAGCCCGCGTCCTGCCGGGCGGTCAGCACCTGTGCCCTCCTTCCACCTCCCCGCGGGCGATCCGGTCACTCCCCGCCGCCTCCCCTCCGTGCTTTCCACCCCGGCCCCCAGCCAGGAAACAGGGAAGCTTGGCTTGGCTTTCTAATTTACATGTGGCCTTTTGCACAAAGTACATTTTTAAAGTTTCACACTTAATATGTCAAAAATATGGAATTCCTATTTCAAGATCTCTCACCTGGGTGGAGCGAACTCTGTTGGATCCGGATCTGGAATTACTTTGCCCAGATGTGATGATTTGTATCAAGTAAGACTACACACTGTTTTCCCTTCTTCTTCTTTCTCCCATGCTCTTTTTCTGATGATTTTTGTCTTTGTATTCTCATTTACTGGAGCGAGACCTGAAAGAGCCCATGGACAGGTAGCAGGACCAAGCGTGCGGAGGTCAGCGTCTGGGTTAGGGCAGGTCAGGACCCCGCAGACCTTCGGCATTCTCAGTCTTAAGCCTCATCCTCTTGAAATCAAATTATTTCGGTTCATGTCATTCCACGTTAAACTGTGGATTATACACTGTTTGTTAACAATTGAATTGAGTTTCAGTGACTCGTTGACATAAGGAGATATCATATATACATTTAATTAAATTTTTTGTAGTTTTTTCTTTGTGTTTTGGAGTCTGGTTTTCTCCCCACAGACCCCTAAAAACCACGTAGGTCCCGAGCACTGTGTTACTAAACTGAACGCAGAGCAGGCACCAGGAACGGGGACCAGGTGGGAGATGATAGTGGCACGGGTTCCCATAATCCACCTGCATTCCCTGAGCTCCCCGACTTGGGCATCAGGCACGACCTGCTTGCTGGAGGACTTTTAAACAATCCCCTCTGTACAGTCTTTCCTTCCTTCATTCCTTTCTTTCTTCCTTTCTTTCTGTCTTAACAAAACATTTTTTATTGTGGTAAAATACACATAACATAATATATATAAATATATAATATATGTTATATAACATATAATATATATTTCCTATGTATTATATATTATTATATTTCATAGAATTTATTTTTCACCGATTTATTTGAAAAGAAAACCACAGCGGTCATAGAGAATATAAAAGTTTCAGAGGTGTAATTTTTAAAGAAAAGACAGCTCAATCACTTGCTTAACTACAAAGCAGGATTTTTCTGGAAAAACATCAAGCATCAAGCTACTTTTAGGAGTGATAACACACTTTGTTTATACACAAGCTCAATGTTTTTACAGTTTCCAGAGGAGCAGATTTTACTTTCACACCTCTTAACATTTTTATTAAAAAGTATTCTTTTGCCTCTCAGTGACTGAATAATTGTTATTTTCTGTCATCATGCTTCAGATTTCTCGTCCTGAACTGAAATGCTTTTCTACATTAAGCCATAAAAGATCTTTCATTAAAAAAAGTCTCATTTAAAAAGTGGCTTCCATTCTTGACTTGTCTGGGAGAACCTTCTGCTTTGGGAGCGTATTTGACATTTTAATAACAGTTTGTCATCTCCCATGTGTCATAATTGCCAATTAGTTTGTCACCTCAGGGATGGAGCAAATGAACATGTCTTGAGAAAGCTTTTTGTCTGACAGCATATCAGTGTCGACTTCCTGCACACTGGCAGACTGGGCAGTGCAGTTCCTTAAACTCTCACACACACAACACACACGTGCACACAATACACATGTACTCACACACGCACCTGCACACACAACACACACATAACACACATGCATGCACAACACACACATGCACACACACGCACACGGTTGTCAATGAGGATTTCTTACTTTATAGGAATTCAGAAATGTCAGGCTGCTTAAATTACTGCCCTGTTCACTTTGAGTCCGAATTTATTCTTCATCGCATCTGCTTACCTCCCAAGCACTGTCTCACCTACAAGCAACCTCACAGGGAAGGGCCTCACACTCCCAAGACCCACCTTGTTCAGCCTAACAGCCGCTTTGTAAGCTGTCCTTCTCGAGTCGTTTTCAATGTTGGAATGTTGCAGGACATCAAATTCATTGTGAGTCATTTCCTGTTTACAGTGAAACTAAAATGTGCTTATAAAGCCTAGAGACAGACTTTCTTAAATACAAAATGAATGAAATCAGAATGTATTTTGCTCTAAAGAGTAAAAATACTTTCCTAAGGGAAAGATGGAAATTCAAGAATGAGACTGGATAAAAGTCTCATGTAGGTGAGATAGCATAGCATCAGGGTCAAGGATACAGACTAGAACCAGACGAGACGGTTCAAAGCCCACATCTGCTGCCTGGGTGCGGGTGCTGGGCGCTTGCAGAGCATCTCTGAGACTCAGCCCCACCACTCAGGTGTTACCAGGAATCATTTAGTTCATATTTAGAAATTACATAGAAAACTGGCTGGCATAGTGCTATGTCAGTGTTGGCTCAATAAAGCAAACAAAAAATCACACATCTCTACCATTCTTCATTTTCTTTGCACCCAAACTCAACAATTTTTCTGTATTTGATTTTCCAGGTGCTTTTTAAAGAATTATCATTAAATCAGTTTTGGCTCACTTTATAGCTCAGTGGCAGTTCATTCTGACCTCAACAGTTCTGTTTTGGTAGCCCTGCCGTTTGCAAACATAGGACTGCTTGTCTGTTACTTTTTAGATGTTTAAAACAAATGTATATTTATTATTTTAAAATAAATGTGAAATGAAAATTCAAATACTGAGAACTGCAATGAGTTTCTTGTGCTCATATTCCAGACCCAGTCAATGAAAAGGGGGAAATTCCCAGACACGCCAAGGGCTGCACATCTCGGGTTTCAGTCAAAGCTGTCAGAAGAGAAGAAACTGAGAAAGGGAGAGAAATAGTTGCAGATAATTGGTGGAAGGCGAGGCCCTCCAGTGAGGCAGACTTCTGGCAACGTGGGTTCTTCTGGGCAGATGGAAAACTCTCACAGCAGAAATAACTAAAATTTTAAAATCAGATAAAATATTCATCATAGCTGAGCTTGAAAGATAGTGAGGAATATGCTCAGATGTTAAAAATAGAAACCGGAGGAGAAGCTTAGCGCATGGTGCAGCTGGGTGTGTTCTGCCGGAGTGGCTGGCGCTCCGCGGGGCACCGCTCGCTCCAGGATCGATCTCTGTGGCCAGGACGAGAGTCAAGTTGTGAGGTCACGCAGGCCCAGAGTCAGAACGGACTTCTCAGATTTGGGGTAACCCTCGAAAGGCTGCTCCCTTAGTGAAATGGTGAACGACTGCTATGTGTCTCAACAAAGGTGACTCTTAACAAAGTTTTGAAGAATAAAATCAAGGTCCAGAAAAGCACATGCCTTAGAGGACCACGCAAAGTTCAAAAGCAACATCCGGTTCAGGGAAATGTACACATTAGGAAAGGCAGGAAAAACACAAGGGATTTTGTTCAAGATTGTGCATGTTATTATAAATGCCTTTGAATTCACTGAGAGGAGTGCAGATTTCTAAAATAATGCCAATATTTTATATTTATCATGTTTCTTTCAAGAACACGTGTTTTATTAATTGGTATTTGGTTTATAATTGTGGTGAACGACACATAAAATTTATCATCTTAACCATTTCTCAGTGTACCAATCAGTAATAAATATATCCACATTTTTGCACAAAAGATCTCTAGAACTTTTCCATCTTGCAAAACTGCTAAAGCCATTGAACAGCTTCTCACTTTCCCCTCTTCCTAGTCCCTGGCAGCCACCATTCTACTTTCTGTGGTTTCTAACAGTCAGACTATATTAGACACCTCGCATAAATGGAACCATGCAGTGTTTGCCTTTTTGTGTCCAGTCACACTGAACAAATGTCCTCCAGGCTTACCCATGTTGTAGCATAGAACAGGATTTCCTTCTTTTTAAAGGCTGCATAATATTCCACTGTGTGTATGTACTGCATTTTCTTTATCCAGTCATCTGTCAATGGACCTTGAGATTTCCTCTACCTTTTGGCTATTATGAATAATGTGACGATGAACATGAGTGTGCAAATATCTCCTTGAGATCTTGTTTTCATTTCTTTTGGATAAATGCCCAAAAGTGGGATTGTTGGATCAAATGGTAGATGTATTTTTAATTGTCTGAGGCATCTCCATACTTTTTCTACAACAGCTGCACCATTTTGCATCCCTATCAACAGTTCACAAGGGCTTCAGTTTCTTCACGTCATTACCAACACTGCTCATTATCTGCTTTTGCTGTCCGTGGCGATGGTGCTGGTGGTAGTGGCTACCTCGGCAGATGTGAGGTGGTCTCTCCCTGTGATTTTGACTTGCGTTTCCCTGATTCATGATGAGAAGCACATTTTCATACGCTTGTTGACTATGTGTAAATGTTCTTTGGAAAAAATGTCTGTCTGAGACCTTTCCCCATTTTTTAATCTGGTTATTTACCTTCTTTGTTGTTGAATTACAGGAATTCTTTCTATATTCTGGATATTTATTTCTTACCAGAGCTATGATTTGCAAGTATTTTCCCCTTTTCGCAGCTTGTCTTTCACTCTGCTAATAGCTTCCTTTGTCGCACAGAAGTTTTTAACTTTGACATAGTCCCATCATTCTGTTTTTGCTTTTGTTGTTTGTGTTTGGCTTCGTGGCCAAGAAATCATTGTCAAATCCAATGTCATGAATCTTTCCTCCATGTTTTCTTCTGGAAGATTTACAATTTTAGGTCTTACATTTAGTTCTCTAATCCATTTTGAGTCAATTATTGTACAGAGTGTAAGAGATAAAAGGTCAAACTTCATTCTTTGCAATGAGACCATCCAGCTTCCCTAACACCGCCTGTACCAGAGACAGCCCACTGTGCAGTTCTGCTGAGGACTATTTATCACGTACATGAGCGTGTGATTTCTTGTTATGCTCATTTTTAAAAATAAGTATTTTTATTTTTAAAATGTAAGGATAGTACAAAGAGTTCCTGTATACCCCCACAATTTCCATTATTGTTAAAATATTGTGTTACAATAGTGTGTTTACTGCACCCAATAAACCAATAACCAATACATTATTGTGAACTGAAGGTCACATTTTATTCAGATTTCTTTAGTTTTTGCCTAATGTATGCTCACTGTTCCAGAATCCCATCTAAGATACCGTATTTTATTTCTTCTCTGCGTCTCCTTAGGCTCCTGTACACTGAGACAGTTTCTCAGACTTTCCTTGCTTTTGTTGGCCTTGACAGATTTCAGGAGTACCGGTCAGGCATTCTGTAAGACCACGCAGGTCAGACGCCGTGCTCATCGTGTCGTGCACAAGGTACTGATGACCAGCGGGACTTACCACTGCTGGTGGTGACCGTGGTCTCCTGGTGGAGACAGTGCTTGCCAGCGTTCTTTGCGTGAAGCTGCCCTTCCTCACCCCCTTCTTTTCCATACTGGGCGCTGTCTGGTGACGCCTTCCTGCTCAGCCCACACTGAAGGGGTGAGGGGTTACATTCTAACCCCTCAAAGTGGAGTGTCTACGTTACTTACTGGGGATCCTGCACTGATTTGTCTCTGTCATTCATTTATTTAGTCATTTATGTGCCTTAGTATATACATACAGATAATTATTTTTTGTCAATACATAAATAAAAATAAATTATTGGACAGCAAAATCTACAGTAGGAGAAGGATGAGGGCTTTGTCATTAAGGGCAAGGCGACAATTCAGAGAAGTTGGAACATCTGGGTCTTAATCCAAGTTTAACCATAAATCTCTGTTTGACCTTGACCGTGTCATTTCAGTTCTCAGTTCTAATTCATTCAGCTGTAAACAAGGGAGATGTATCATCACTTGAAGTCTCTTTCATTGGGAATGTAAGGGTGTTTGTGAGCTAGTGATTCAATGTGATGTGAATTACCCAGACGAAGCAATACTCAAAAACAATAATTCTTATTCTTATATATAAGGGAAAAAATTACAAAATTACCTTTTCCTGTAATTCTTTGTGATGCGCATATTGTCCTGATGTCATGGCCTGTGGCTTCTTAAACTCCCCCCTCTTCGAAGGAGTCCTTATTGACTGAGAGTTTAATTTTTTTCATTATTTGTCTGAACCTAGAATTGAAGCACATACAATTACCATTTTCCTTCATTCATCCTTTTGATATAATCACGTTCTTAATTTATAGATTTTTCAACATAATGATGTAACTCACCTCACGCACAACTGACAGAGTTTATGTAGAGGAGCAGCACTCGACAGGTACTCGGTCAGTTTGAGACCCGTTCATCGCGAGCTCAGCAGACGCCCAGCCGTTCCTGGTAATTCGGAAGCACTGACTGATGTGACACCACGACACAGACGGGAGCCGCTGTGGACATAAAACATCCTGAACTGTGATGAAGCGATGCTAAATAGTCCTGAACAGTGGGAAGTTACAGCGTGAAAGGCAGCGTCATGTGCTTCAGCAAATCAAGTTGGAAAGTCAGTTCTCAGAGTTACCACATATTCTGTGCTCTGGTGCATAACGCTGACGTTGAGAGTCTTTTTTCATTAATGAATACGAGTGGACAAAAGAATGAAATGAGTTATGTGTCAGTGTAACTGGGACACGGATTATAACTGCAGGAAATACTATGAGCAAATTCTGCAAGACAAGGAGATGCAACGTGTCAGGGAAACGCAAAGAGATGTAGTCTAGATGTGTGGATTTTGCTTCAGATAAACAACACATACGTTTTTAGTAAAAAAAAAAAATTAATGTATACTTACGTGCCTGTGAAACGAGCACGCTCTGATACTGCGATCCCAGCTCAGCCCCACAGGTTCCTGCGAGACTCCGTGTTTCCCTCGTCCTTGCTGCAGCGGGAAGAGCCTGGTCTGCATCATTCCCTGTGTGTGGATGTACTTACTCAACCCAGAACACAGTGTTAGAGCTGCTAACCCGTGCTGCTCTGAAAACAGATTTACTGACTAGTGCACAGTACTTGCTTCAGTTGTTTTTCTTTTTTCAGCCTGTAACGTTCAGTCAAAATGCTATTTCTAAAAATATTGAGGTCAGTTCTTTTCTCGGCCATCGCTTTCAGTGCCTCCTTTGTGTTACTGGAAAATGTACGAGATGTATATCACATTTTCGCGTGCTACAGGCCCCACGAAACAAATGCCTATTTTTTATACCACCAGCTTTTAAATGAGTTAAGAGAAGAAAAGAGGAAAAAGCTGCACAAAAAAGGTGTCTTTTGTAAGTAGGTAATTGCTTCTACCGGTTCACCGTTTTGTTTCTTTTAACCTGGGGATTTGAACTACCACCTGGTGTCACTTGCCCTCAGCCTGAAGAATTTGCTTCAGTGCTGCTTTTAACATGAGTCTGCTCGTGACAGGTTCTCGGTGTTTGGGAATCTTCCTCATGCCTTTGTTTCCCCTTCTCTTGGAGAGAGAGCTCTGTGGGTGTGGGGCTCACAGCTGGCAGCTCTGCTCTGTGGGAACTTGGACTGTGCGATCTGAGCACTTTCCGGCCTGCGTTGTTCCTGCAGAGAAGTCAGTTATGACCTGTGCTGAGGTCACTTTGCACGTGATTGTTTTTCCTTTCTGCTTTCGAGGGTTTTCCCTCGCCTCTGGCTTCCAGCTTCCTCACCACGGCGCGTCTGTGGGCACGCCCCCGTGTCCATCCTAGTTGGTGGTTAGAATTCTTTGCACTTCCTGGACATCTTCATTATTATTTTACAGTAAATTTGGGGAGCTTTCAGTCATTATTTCTTCAGGTTTTTCCTTCTGCCTTCTCCCTCTCCCCCTACTAGGACTCACAGAGGTGTGACGGGGCGCTGAATCGGGTCCCAAATTTCCCTGAGGCTCTGTTCTTCTTTTCATTATTTTTCTCTGATCGTCTGTTTACATAATCACTGTTAATTTATCTTCACAGGTAATTTTTTCTCAACTATTTTTCTACTTTCTCGCTCTCCTCTCTCCCACTTCTCCCATTACATGTGCGCTGGTGTGTCTGTGGGACCCACGTTTCTCTAAGGTTCTTTTTATCTTTATTAATTATTATTTTCTTCCATTTTTCACGTTGTGTAACGTCCATTGTTCTACCTGCACGTTACTAGAGTTTTTCCTCTGCTGTTGAAGCCCTGTGTGACTCTGTGCAAACTTCAGGTACACGTTGCAGCAGCAGAATTCCTCTCTGGGTCGTTTCCAGGATCTCTGCGTCTTTCCGAGGTCCTCGGATGAGCCATGGCCGTCACGCTGTCCTGCACGTCCGCGAGCAGGGTCTCCGTGAGTCCCTGTGTTGAGGGCCTTGAGCCTCGCGTGTCTGCCCTTTCTGAGATCGTTTCCGTTGCTTGCTCTTCTCCTGCTTGTGGAACACTTGCTCGTCCTGCAGCGTGTTGTCGGGGGTGGTGATGACTGCACGTTTCAGACAGCACAGTATTTAAACACTGATCTGCGTCGTTATCTGGATTCTGACCCCTACGCCCCCGGGCTGGCTGGTGGGCTTCCTGCTTGTCCGGTTGCAGACTGGGCGGCTCCCTCAGCAGCACCCCTCCCGCGCAGAGCACCCCCCGCACTGCGCCCCAGGGCTGCGCCTTGCGAGGCCGAGTCCTGGAGCGAGGGGGGGTGTACAAGGCTTGTCTGTCTGTCTTGTCTCCTGTCTCTCTGTTAAGCTGTCTGCCTGTGGGTGTCACGCTGCTTCCCTCCACGGGTTTCCAGCTGACTGCTTTATTGTTTTCAGTAACTTTCTGGGACGTACATTGTCGCGCAGTCTGGTACAGCGACATGTGGGGCTGTTTGCCAGAGTCATCTCTGAAGTCCTTCTCCGAGGTCTGTCCCCGTCAGGAGGGCCCTTCCTGGCTGCCGCTTTTTCCAGCTCTTTCTGCTGACTTTCCACGTGGGGTACAGTCTAGCCCATTGCCCTCAAGGAGCTTCCAGCCTCCTCCTCATTCTGTAGCACCACTGTCTACACTTTCTGCAAGAGTGCCCCTGTAGCTCAACTTCCCTGCGTCCTGTTTCAAATCCGTCACTTTACTTGGGGTGAGCTGGGCAGCCCTTTCCTTTCTCTCCGCCTCTCCCTGTGCAAACCTTGCCATTGCTGCTCCAGAACTAGGGCGGGGAGCATGGCTGCCTCTCTCCGGGGGACGGTCTTGCTTTGCGAGCAGGTCCGTGGGCTGGGGTCTCTGCCCTGCAGGAACTGGAGCCCTGGGGCCTCGTTCCCGCAGGTCTGCCCCTCCGTGGGCAGCCTTGGCCGTGTGAGTGGTTGCTGAGCACCTCTCAGCTGCCCGGCTGGTGGCGCGCCCTTTACTGAGAGGAATCTGAGCAGCGTCTGCATCCCCGAGTCCGCAGTACGTGTGCGTGTGGCGGGGGGAGCCCAGGGACCCTGTTAAGCTAGAGAGAGAGTGTCCTGCCTGGAGGGCGGGCATTCACGAGGAGCAGTAGACAGAGGGCCAGCTGGGCGTGGAGGACACACGGGCGCCTCCAACACCTTGCAACCCTCTTTTTCTTGCTCCACTCCTGGTCATGCCAGTGGCTTTGAAAGCTTGTGGATAGATTACGACTTTTAACATTCACTAATAAAATACAGCCTAGAACTCACCGTTTGGGTGCTGACAACTGATGTGACAGCGCTCAGAACCAGCTTTACGCTTCAGGCACATGTGTCCAGTTTCAGTACTACGGGTGTCCTCGCAAGGAAGTCAGTTTCCCTGCTTTCAGAATAAAAACTACTGTACTGAGAGAGTTAAACATTATTTTTCAAGATCTTCTTTCCTGTTCTTGGGAGAGGATAGTTACCCAGAGAGTAATTGTTACATAATTTATGACCTTAATTGTTGTTAACTCTTATCATGTTCCTTTAATTCTTGTGCTTAGCCATTAAAGAGATATGGAAAAATTAACTCCCTCCTTTAAAAATGTAACTTTTCACCAGCACTCACAAGTAGGCACACTAGTGAATGCCTTGTGCCTAAAGGTCATGGCACTTAAGTATCTGTAGGAAATAATGTATCTGGGAACAGTACATTTATAATCTCCTCTGGAGGAGAAGAGAGGAAGAACTGGGGTACTACTTAGTGATAAGAAAGGATAAAGTAATGCCACTTGCGGCAACATGGATGAACATGGAGATCGAAACTCTAAGTGAAGGAAGTCAGAAAGAGAAAGAAAAATACCATATGAGATCGCTCATATGTGGAATCTAAAAATATAAGAAAGAAAGAAAGAAAGAAGAAGACACTGATGAACTCATCTACAAAACAGAAGCAGACTGGCAGCCACAGCAAACAACCCTATGGCTACCAGGGCAAAGGGAGAGGGGAGGGATAAATTTGGGAGTTTGGGATTTGCAAATGTTAACCACTATACGTAAAAATAAATTAAAAAAGAAATTTCTTCTGTAGAGCACAGGGAACTGTATTCAATATCTTGTAATAACCTTTAATGAAAAAGACTATGAAAATGAATATATGGATCTAAATGCACGACAACACCATTGTGCTGTGCACCAGAAAATGACGCATGGTGACTGACGACACTTAAATCAAAAAAAAAAAATGTTGCTTCTTTGCCATTATGTTTAGTTCTAATAGACTCAGCAGCTAAACTTTCGTGGTATTTTATCAACATGTCAAACGTGACACAATGAAAGTACAAACTCCTGTTTTCAGGGTTGGAGGAGGGAGAAATTCCTTTTAAAACAGTAATTACTAGAAATCGCGTAACCACCTGCTGGAGGGCGACATTAATAACCAGGAACTGTGTCACGAGCCGAACTTGTGCAGTTTCACACACGAGCCTGCATCACTAGCCCACGTTTGGAACATGTAAGTTATACTATATCTGTGCTAAAGGCTTAATGTGAAGTGATTTCAACAACACTGTCATCTCGTTTTTCCCTCATGAAAGCGTAGCCAGTGGTGGATAATTGGAGGAAGCAAATCCCCCTGCAGTAGCAGAAATAACAAATACAATGTTTTGCTTTTGGATCATGGTTCCGTATTCCTCCAGGAAACTGAATTCCATAAGAAACAACAACCAGACATCTGAGATGATCACACGGCAGCTGCTGTGTCAATTTCTGTGCAACTGAAGTATTCGTAAGGTGTCGTGCAAATCATCACAAAAAGCTTCCTGGCCAAAACAGAGCTATTCAATCATGATAAACCCCATCTTCAGTTTGCTTTCAGGCCACTGCAAAGAGGAAATGTCACATACGAATAAAGGTATTTAATATCTGAGAGCTCTCATTAACCGAAAACTGCAGACTGCAGAGTAACTGTTTAACGAAGTCAGATCCTGCGCTTCTTAATACAATTTCCTCAATATTATGTGTGTGAAGATGAGGAAATAAGTGTTTTTGTGTAAGAATGAGGGAAATGTTTTGAAACGTTGCCTTAGGAAAATAACAAATATTTCTGTGTTTTCCTTAGGAGAACAAAAATAAAATTGTCCCTTTTGTGTAGGCATTAAAATCACTCAAAGAACAGAGTTCCTCGAGTCTACCTGGTTTCCTCACGAGTGCATTTATTTTTTATATGTGTGTTTATTCGTTTGTGACTGAAACTAAGAGATAAAGAAATATTTTGTTTAGTTCAAAACCAGTCAACTTTGTCATCATGGACTATCAATCAATATACAGAGTATAAACCTCTAAAACATTTCTCTTCTCCAAATGCTGACATTTGAGAGTTTTTTTTTTCCCCAGGGTCACACGCAATATCCAGAAGCAAAACTAGAAAACCATTTATTCCTGAGAAAGAGTACGTTGGACAGTGTCTGCCTCAAATGAGATCTCTGACTCCAGAAGCTCACTTAGCGAGTTCAGGAAAGATTCTTAAAAAGAGAACGAAACCTGCCGGGTAGCCAAGACAGTGCTGCTCAGTCACCAGAATTCACGTGACATCCTCAGCTGGAGCCGCTGCTCCGGAGCACGTGACGGAAAGGGAGACTGCAGTTTAAATCCAGCAGGCGCAGTGACTGAAGTCAGCAACGCTGGGTTACATGCCTGAACGCTGCCCAGGGAGGAGATGTGAGAAGTCTGTGTGCCTGAGCAGCGTAAAGGGTCCAGGGCGGACCCGGGTGAAGGCGCAGGCGGCAGGGGTGGACACCCCGGATTCTGCTTCGGGCTTCGCTGCTCCTAACCCCTTCCCAGCAGCATTTGGTGCTTGGGGTTTTCAACAGGGACTTTCACAGTCACACAAGACTCCCCGCTGGCCTGGTCTCTCGCAGTCATTGAAGGGTCCCAGGACCCTGGTGGGGACCCGTGTCCCCGAGCACCCTGCCGGGGGTTCCCCTCATGAGCACAGCTCCTGAATTTACGGCAGCTGCTCAGGAAACTTTGAAAAGCAAAATCAAGCATAAAAGAACAGTCCTTTTCAGTTGGTTTCTTTATCAATGAGTGATAAAAAAATATTATTCTCTAAAACTTTTCTCTGTATAGTCTGTTTCATTAAATACGGAGTGGTACCTTCATGACTTCTAAAAAGTCATACACAATTTGGTGCTTAAACGTTGCAATTCGTTCTAGATTTTGAAACTTCAGATCCTTGATATTAATATTCCAAATCATCAAAGGGTTTCAGGCAGCAGTCTTCAGCTACCCTTTTGGTTTTGATGTTAGACTGGGGATTCCTATAGACAACTGTCAAGTGTCCCTCAAAGAAAAGAAAGAAAGAAAATTTTTCTTAAGATAAATGATGAACAGAGAAATATCTGCATCTAAGGTAATTTAGTCTTCACGAAACATGTCTCAAGGGAACTTCCCCAGTTTTGGGCTGTAGTTATGGCTGACTTAAATGATCCGCACTTCCTCATGGATCTGTTTTGGGCTCCAAATAGAAAAAAAAATAATAAATTGATCTCACTTCACAAAAGCCTTCACAACTTAAAATACATCAGTATCTAAAATAATATTTTTGGCCAGGTGGAAAATACTTCTGTTTTTTTCAGAAGTCTAAATAAATTCTCCAAAAATTTTGAATTTATTGTTCAAAAATATGTATAACATTTAAGCTGGTTGAGATGATCTATGTTAATGTTTATCATTCTTTTTATATTTTTATGGACCAATTTGGCTCTCTTTTTAGTAACTGCCTTTTTTTTTTTAAGATATTCTCTCCTGCTTAATTATTGGAATTTCTTATCGTCCCTTATTGTAAGAAGTCGGTGTACCAGGTGGAGTAGTGAGGGGTCACCACGGCAGTGTGTCCATAGGCACTGAACCTGCTCCCGGCGGTGGCTGCTGTCCTCCTGTCTGGTACCGCGGGATGGAGAGCACTTCCACACACACGCAGCCCACTGCACAGCCCTGAACATACGCCAAAATCCTGTTTTCAAAATCATCTGCTATAATGCAGGTCAATGTGTTTTTGAAAGTGTGAAAAAACATGCAGTTACTTTTCACTGCAAGGGTGAGTTTAGAGGCACAACCCGTGAAGGGTGCTTTAGAGGGTTCTACCACATGCGAAAGTCACAGACGCACCTTCCCCCTCAGCACTTAACACAAAAGCCAGGCTCAACTAGGGCACAGAATTCGAAGTCAAAACTCTCTGGGAAACACCGTCTGTTAAGCGTGTCTGCCATGGACTCACAGTCCTGCAGCACACACTAGCCTTCACCCTCACACCCTGCTGGTGGGAGTGGAAGCTGGTGACACACTCGAGGAAACTCATCAGGAGCGGCTACTGAAGCTGAGGACACCTGCTGATCTGACACAGGAATCCGTTCCTAAGGAACGCCCGGCAGCTGCTGACACGTACGGTCACCGAGGGCGTGAGAAGGCTCGTGGTCGCAGTGTTCATGGTCATCCCAAAGAGCTGTGCCCGCCGCTGGTCAGCAGTTACAGGACAGCGGAGC
The DNA here is from genome assembly GCF_048564905.1 of Vicugna pacos. Classification (NCBI taxonomy): domain Eukaryota; kingdom Metazoa; phylum Chordata; class Mammalia; order Artiodactyla; family Camelidae; genus Vicugna; species Vicugna pacos. The sequence goes on from NC_133015.1 coordinate 25,907,923, forward strand.
TGAGGTGTTTCCACACCCTGGCGTCCAGCAGCGAGACAGCCACCTACAGACACGGGCAGCGAGCAGGAGGGGGGCTGAAAGGACTCCTGGTTGGTCCCCTTTGCCAGCGTTCCATTGTCTCGCATTTCCATAATTGGCATCGTGTGTCATCCGTTAGCCCTGCACTTAATTCCTCTTGCACACGGCTCTCAGTTGCATTTTCTTTAAAAACAGCAGAAAATAAAGCAAAACAGAACAAAACTGTCACCATGTGTGGAAATGGATCAAGGCCTTCTTTTGACCCTAAGGGTCCTCTTCCTAATTCCAAGATCCATAGAAGTTCAGCCGGCACGGTGTTTAGTGAGGAGCGTGCTGGGGATCGGGTTCCGGGGAGGGAAAGAGGTGGCGGCCCGGGCAGAGAAGGAGCCCGCGGACAGCCCCGCCAGCCCGGGGCGCCTGGAGGTGGGGCTGCTCCAGCTCTTTAAGCCCCAGCCCCCCGCCCGGCCTCCGCCAGCAGGGGTGCTGTCCCGGGAGCGGGCACTGTCCCTGGGCAGAGCTGCTCTCCGCAGCTGCTGGCCTTGGAAAGGCGGCCCAAGGCAGCCTCCCCGCCGCCTTCCCAGCGGCTCCGAGGAAGGACTTCTCAGAAAGAGGACCCCGGCGACACATCTCCACACCCACCCCCCTGGGCCAGAAGGGGTCGTCTGTCTAACTCTTGTTGCAGAGTTACTATTGGGACCCTGGGCCCTTTCACAGAACCTCCGAGAACCACAGACTCAGCACCTGGAGACCCAGGAAAGCTGGGCGGCTCTGGGAGAAGGGCTTACCCTGGGCTGAGAAACCTCAGGCCGCAGCGCGCCCCGCGACCACCCTCCCCCCACCCGGAGCGCGGCCACACAGCACTGACCGCGCTATCTCAGTGACTTTCGAGGGGACCGCCCTCACCCTAAACCTGTGGCCTTCCTGTGTCCTTCGCCGCGGCGGGTCTGGTCGTGAGCACCCAGACGGTGCTCAGCAGCTCAGTAGTTCGAGCTGCGGCGTGTCTGGGGGCCACTCGGGAGCCTGGGGAAGGCAAGCACCCAGGCCTCCCTGTACTCACACAGCCCCGGCCTCCACCTCTCAGCCTTCAGAAACCTTATAAAATAGCAGACGGTGAAATCCAGTGCTCTCTGGGATTTTCTTTTCTGTTTCCCTTAACGGAGGCTCTGAGGACTGAACCCAGGACCTCCTGCACACCAAGCATGCACTCTACCGCTGGGCGGTACCCCCACCCCCAAGAATTTTCTAAAACATTCTCTCTCTCTCCCTTCGAGTCATGTTCATACACTTCCTCGTGATTTTCTCTCTTGGCGCATTTAAAAGCTTTATATTCTCTGCTGTTTCCAAGTGTCCAGGTGCCTGGCATCTGACATCCTAATACACGAATGCTTGACAGACATCGGGTCTGGCACACGCCACCTGGCCAGGGTGCGCACCATCTACCCTATGCTCGCAGTTTTGAAGTCTCAGCAGCCCCTCTTGGCGTGGTAATAGTTCAGAGGTTCAGCTTGAAAGAATCCCTGGTGGGTAAAGAAGAGAAAAATGCAAATAGATAAACAGGGCAGCTTTGCTCTGCTGGAGGTGCAGGATTGCTCTGTCTTTAACAGAAGACAGCGCTTGTATTAATAGTCTGAAAAGCAGTATCTAATATCAGTTCAACCTGGTCCCTCGCCACTGTGTAATTACCTGAACAAAAACAGAATGTCTAAGTAGGTTCCAACATTGCCAAATGTGCAGCCTGTTCCCTCCCCGACTGGTAATCACCGGAGGAGGAACACCTGGAGGTACCAAGTAACTGTTTTAGTTCTTCCTGAACCTCCATTATCGGAGGAAATTCATGCTCAGAAAAGGGAATGAACGTTTGCTTGATAACAGAAAAATCTAATATGCCGCCCTCGGTAGAGATTTATGAATTAAAAGTCCATGTGCTCGCATTCATGGAGCTAAACTGCTCCAAGCGCTGAGAGAGATAAAGAAGAAAAGATTACACCCAAAATAAATTTGTATTGCTTAGGGACAAACTATGAAATTAGAAACTAGACCTTTTAAAAACTCTGAATGCATGACTAACATATGTGCTGCAAACATGTTAAAATAGCCACACATTTAAAGATATGCTTTAATATGTAAAATATTCTATCTGTTAAGAAATTTAATTTACCACTTTGTATATTTTAATCAACATCGCAAAGATGTATAAGTTGTAAATAGTAGATGGGTAAAAATTTATTCTGTTGGAAAATATTTTGAATAGAGCCAATTTCAACTGCATTAATGACTGTGACTAAACAGTAAGGATTAATTCAAGGACTACCAATATGTAAACATTACTTTAAACAAATATTTCATCCCAGAATAAAATGAATCATATAATTGTGGGCAAATATGTGTTATTGAGGCATCTAAATGTAAAACGTCAAATTACAACTGCTTTTGGAAAATATATGTAAACTGTGTTAAATTATGCACATAATATTAAAATGAAGACTAAAAAAAAAAAAAAAACACAGAACCAAAGCCCACAAACCTTACCTTACTCATAGTTATGCATTTGCCCTGAAGCCAATTTCTCAATAAGTTATAGAGACGTAGCTTTAAAACTAGAATTTTATTTTTCCAAAAGCCTTTGGGTTTTGAAATTAATTAAACATCAAGCAAAAATTATGAGTTTTTTTCCTCCTACTGTTTATCTTATATTTACATTTGAATACATTCCACTCTTATGTATGGAACGTGCGTGATTTAATTGTGGCGTATAATTCACCCGCACACGCATGGCTGAAAAGTAGATTACTCTTTCAAGTGTCACATTGTGGAAAAATTCTGATGGAAAGTGAAGCCGACCTTAAGAAAATCACACAAGAAAAGCAAATAACTATGTCACGACAACGTCTTACTGCAGACAGCACATCCAGCCAAAGGGAAGGAACTCACGTTCAGTGTTTTCTGGGTTGGCGGCAGAGAAAATGCTCCCGTATCCTCTCGTGTTTTCTTACATTTCCCAGATGGCTTTACGTTTGGGTTCAGGCCTTGGGCCAATAGGATTTGAGTGGAAGGGATGTGTGTTACGTTCAGAAGAAGGCCCTTTGCAGTGGGGATACCGTCCTGTGCACTCTGCTGTAGGTCTGCACACTGGACCCAGGCAGTTGGAGATGAGGCTCTGCGGAAAAGGAGCAAGCACCTGGAGAGGGCAGCTGTCTCTGACCCGCCCAGACTGCGATTTGAATTGGCAATAAGCCTTTGCTATACGAAGCCACTGCTGTTTTGAGTTTCGCCCGTTCCCGCAGCCCAGCCTGGTCCAGTCAGGTTAGCACAGCTGCTCACAGTGATCAAGCTGAGGTTACCCCCACCTGGTTTTATGTTTGTTCTTTTCAGAGTTGGAAAAAAAAATAGGTTTCTCATAATTAATTCTTTTGCACATTACATTGCTATTAAATCCAGAACAAAATTTCCCCCCTTAAAATTAAATTAAGCAATTCTAATTTATCTAGTCTGTGCATGAGAATCTATTTTGTTTAGCAATTCAATTACAGCTCACACTTTCTCCATAATCACTAAATATGGGGCAACAATATCACATAACACAAGTAGTGCTGAAAATGCTAAAATAAATGAAAAAAGAAATTCCTAGTTCTTCCTTGTGTGTGTGATGTTATCAAAGAAGACAGACCACCACGTACATGACTGCTGTCTCCTGTGTAGATTTTGATTTGATGTTTCTGTTTGACAGTTTTATTATTCGTTTGGATTTGGTTTTGTGTGATTTTTTTTCTATTTTTCTTTTTGGGGAGGAGATCTGATGGTGTTTCCTTCTGGGGATCATTTTCATGGCAAGATCACATACATGTAGATTATTGATTTCACTTACAGATTCACTTTCTGGCAATGTTGCATTTGTGAATGTAGTGAGAGCAGATACCCAGGGAACAACATGTTGAGTCTGTCTGTTCTCAGCACTGGTCATCCATCCTCCTAGCTTTGTCTCTGCCTAGGGCTGTCTTCAGAAGGTTCCATAAAAACGAATAAAATAACGCCATCTGCAGCAACATGAATGGACCTGGAGATCGTCATTCTAAGCGAAGTAAGCCAAAGAGAGAAAGAAAAATGCCATGTGATATCCTGTGTCTGTGGAGTCTTAAAAAAGGACACAAACAAATTTATCTACAAAACAGAAACAGACTCACAGACCTAGAGAACAAACTTACGGTTACCAGGGGTCCGAGGGGGTGGGAACGGGTAAATTGGGAAAAGATGGAAATGCTGGCTATCTTGACTGTGGTGGTGGTTTCATGGGTGTGTACATCTGTCAAAATTCATCAACATGCACACCTGAAGTACGTGTAGTACAAGAACCACACCACAGTGAAGGTGTTCAAAAAAAGAGAAGGCGGCAGAGCGCCTCCGGTCACACCATCACCAGACATCCCCTTATTCTGGCCCCAGCAGACACGTGGTGTTTTCTGCCCAGGAGCGCACACACGCAAAGGTACTCAAACCTTCCGCTGTGGGTCCTCCTCGTTTCACTCCGCACATCTAAGACGCCCTTTCTGTTTCCTGTGATGGAACCTTCTCTTCCCTCCCCTAGAGCCACCGTGCAGCCCTCAGGCTTGCGGAGTTGCGAATTCCCTCGCAGGAAAGGCTGGTGCGCGCAGAGCCCTCCAGCCCTGCCCGCCCCCACCCCAAGCTCTGGTCCAGGAGGGCGGCCCCGGCCCCGCCCCGGAGGCGTGGCCTCCGCTCCAGCGCTCGGTCCAGGAGGGAGGCCCTGGCCCCGCCCGGGAGGCGTGGCCTCCGCTCGTCCCCTTCGTGCGCGTGCGCGGTGAGCACGTGGCACAGAGAGCTTGCTCCCGGGCCGCCGGTTGCGAGGAGCTCACGTCCTTTCCTCCAGCTCTTGTCTGACACTGTTAAAAATACATGTTGCTTTCTTTTCCTTACTTGATCTTGTTAGGTCTCCTCATTTTTCAGTTTGTCTAATTATGTATCCATTTCTGTCGCTCGTCTCTGAACCCGGAGACGCCATCTGCCGGGAACAGCGGACGTGCGGCTGCCCTGCCGCCAGCGCTGTTTATGGGGCCGTGTGGACATATTTTCGCTGCACGCGTGTCAGGTGACATAAATAAGGGCCCACCCCGGGTGCAGTCGCATTATTCACTTGCTTTCCCTGAGATTTTTTGAAGTGGAGGATCATCCAACCGCTGTAATGCGAGTCTGCCTGAGCGTAACCGCCGCTTACTCTGCGTGGCCCTCGGAGATGCTGGAAGCAAGCATGTAAATGTTCCCCAGCCAACCACCAAGTATTTGCAAGAGAGACAGATGACAGTTTGCATGTTTCCGTCGATCAGATTTATGGGAGACCCTGGGGTGCGAGCGGCTCCCATGACGTGGGAGGTGGAAGCAGGGGTGTCCCTTCACGACACAGACGTGCTCTTACCGGTTTCAAAGCCGCCTTAGGATATTCTGTCCTGCCTTGAATAAGACGTCAAATGTCCTGGTTACCCACTTCCATAGCCAGAAGTCATAAAGCCATCACTGTCAGCCCACAGCGGTGCTGGGTTTTCTTTAAACCAGATATAGTGTCATCCACGCTCACCAGCTAACTCACCACATCAGTACCCGCACTGCGTCCGCAACATTGTCTCCAACTTCTTGCTGAATATTCAGGTCTTATTTAGTTTAATTTTAAGTATTCAGTTATCTCCAAAGACTTGTTTTTAAGTGATTGCAAAGTGACACCCTTTCTTGAGAGTTTCCAGCAGACCTCTCTCTTCTGTGATCTCCCCTAAATAGACCACAGCTCAGAAAACAATTCGTTGTTGACATGGTGCCTAAAACCGATGCAGTTTTATGTGTTTTCATCGTCACCGTATTTTCACGTGGCCGGTAGTGGTGTTTAACCGTAGCCACCTTTAAAAACCATCATGAAAAATTACTCGGGGGAGCGTTATGTCTTTCCTGCAGACACAGTGATAACATGCTTCTGTGTGAGGAGGTAATTTGACATTTGCATTCACAGAGCGTCACACACGTCATTTTCTCTCTAGTTCCCAACAGTTTGCCTAACATATGCCGTACAGTCCATAACAACGTGAGTGATGACACTGAAGGAATGAGAGCTGATGTCACTTCTCTGGAGAGTCCAGGTTGGCCACGTCCTTACACCCGTGCTGCCTGGCTCTTTCGATAAGTAGTTTGAGGAGAGGAAAGCACAGCAGGTGGAAAGACCACGCTCACTCTGGGTGGGTTAAGCCCCAGACGAGCTCCCAGAATCTGTGGGCGTTCAAGGATGCAGTTCACAGTTTCCGCACATGGTGACATTCTTTTGTGTGTTGTCCTCATCATTCCAGAGACTTAGAAAGTCTACAGCCTTCCACAGAATATGCAGTCAGTCTTAAAAGGGTTTTTATAGTCTGCCTGTTTCTTCATAATATATGATATATAACTCAACGTTCTTTACAACTCCAGAGATTTCTTATTTGATGAAGCAAGCTAAAGTCAAAAGAAGATACCAAAATTGGCAAATGTAGATTTGTGTCAATCCAGTTTTAAAATTAACCCACAGGGTGCCCGCAGCCTGGTTACAATTTTGCTGCATGTTCCTTCCTCCAGAACCGGGACTCCCTGCCTGTCCTTCTGACACCTAAGCCCTGCCCTGGAACGGTTTGCAGGATGTGTGGCCTCAAGCTGCTTTGTTTCTGTGATGTTGAGAACCTCTGCTGTCTGTGGACTTGCTTCACTCCTGTTACAAGCCCGGAAGCCCAGCCTTCCCTTCCCAGGTTCACGCTCACGCTCGTCCAGGACCCTCTGCAGGTCCCCCGAGCTGGGGGGACCCCACAGGCTGGAGGAGGCGTCCTGCCACCAGCTGTCCCCCAGGCTTTTGTTCCCTCCAACCAGAAGGACGACATAAAAGGAAGCCCTGAGTGAACCTAAGCCTGGTCCGTCCTGATGCAGAGCCGCTTCCTTCCAGGTGGAAGAACAGTTCACCTGCGCCTTCTGGTTCCCTGATGCTGTGACAGTCTCTCCTTCCTGGCTCCTCTTTTTCAAAAGTCAATCCACTTAGGGAAAAATCCTTTTCTGTAAAATCATTTTACTAAATTGATACATAGAAGCAACTTTTATGCATGGTGCTTCCTTCATAACACACACACACGCACTCCCAAGGTGTACCAGGTAGACGGACCGTTAGATGACAGGCAATATTATCTATTGGTCATCTGTCCACCCGTGCATCCCTCGTTCACCTGTGATGAATGAAGCCTGCATTGACTCACTGACAGCTGAAGAAATAGAAGGTCTACCTCTGCCTTCAGGTCTGTCTTTTCTGCAGAGGTACCGGATGGATTTGGGGCTTGCCATCTCCTTGCTTTGTTAACAATGTTTCTATTGTGTGTATGCACATTTTGAAGCACAGGTTTTTCGCTTTAGCTTACATTTGATCATTGGATCGATGATGTCATACTGGATGCAGCTTTTAGCAGCTTTTGCTTTTATTTAAATACTATAATATTTAAGACTTAGCTGTGTGGCTGTTTTGTGACTGCACTTTGTTTACTTTTCTCCTCTGCCGTGTTCACTGCTCTTGCAATTTTGTTCTGTGACAACCTCGTAAACTGTGCGTACGCGGGGCTGGCAACTGGTGTGTGAGCTGTTCTCCATGCTTGGTGTTTACAAAGAACACTGTTAACATTTTTGTACCCGCTTTACAAAGTGGACCAAATTGCTATCTAAATTGGTTTTAATACTTACACTCCTACCACACTTCCTAATTTTTGCCAAAATATTGGTCATAAAACTAAATGGCACACTGTTCGTAATTTCACTTCCCAGAATACAATTAAGGTCAAGCACCAACTTCATATGCTTATCGGGCGATACTATTCCTTCTGCTGAGAAGTGTCAGCTCATGTTTATTGCCCATTATAATACTGCTTTTTTCTTTTTTAAAGGAGTTTTCATGTACCCTGCATGTTAATTGTTTGTGGTATGTGTCACAAATGTATTTTCCCATTTGGTAGCTTAATGTAGCTTCCTTCCCCTGAGATTACAAGGGGACTTTTACACATTTTCCTCTAAATACTTAAAGCCTTGACTTTCAAGTTTAGGTCTTGATTTTGTGTGAAATGTAAGGTAACACACCTCTCTTGTTTTTGCATAAGGAAAATATGGCATTTGCTATTTCTCTACCCTTTTAAAAATACATGCTGTACCCTAACGTGCTCACAGTGACATACACTAAATACTGCAGGATGAATTTTTATGTATGAATAAAGCTGTGTAATTGAGGCGGGAAGCCCCATAAAAAGACCGGCAGGACCCCCAAGCAGGGCCACTACTCTTGTGCCACCACCATTAGGTTCCCTGGCCTAGAGGTGCTATCTCACTTTTTGCCTCTGAAATGGCTTACTTACCCCTAAAATTCTACTGATTCCCTGAGCTCATTTCTCCTTTACTCCTGATTGGTTATTACTCTCACTTCTGATTGGTCCACTTCCCTAACTTCTGATTGGTCCATTTGTAGTACTTCATTTGCATGGAGCTCACTCCTGATTGGTCCATTCCCCTCACTCCTGATTGGTTATTTTTCTCACTCCTGATTGGTCTATTTCTACAAAGCTTGCTCCTAGTTGGTCAACTTTTGTTATACTTTATTTGCATATGATATTGCACCGTGTAAACTGGCAGCCTATAAAGGCCTGTGTAAACATACAGGCAGGGTCCAGAGCTTGGAGTGTTATCTCCTCTGGGCCTGCTGGCTGTAATAAACCTGAGTTCTTCAGTTCTCTGAGTGCTGCTGGGTCTGTCACCGGAATCCAGGTTGCTGTCACCACTGGGCTGTAACACCGAGCTGAAACACATTTTTCTGCAACATGATCATTACTGACACACAGGTGTCATATCCTAGGATAGAAAACGTTCTATCACCCCAGAAGGTCTTCTCATGTCCATTCCAAGTCAGCAAACATCCCTGCCCCACAAGTCAGTCCCCTCCACCTCCCAGCCGATCGCATGTGCATAGTCTTAAACCTTTCCTGGGTGGGACCTTGTAGTGTGTGCTCTTACCCTCCAGAGAAGAGCTTGTATGATCTGACTTATTAAGACTTTCGTTCCTTTCAAGGAACTTACTTGATCATATTCTCCAGTCTGTAGCTTCCTTTATTCCAGGCGGAGAGAACGTATTAGAATCCTATGTTGAACTTTTCAGCAACCTATACCATCTCTTTCAATAATCTGAATTACCACCACCAGGAGAATGTGCCTTACACACACCTCACCCACTCCTGGGTATGTAATATACCTGATGTTTTGGGCAGAAAAATGTGAACTGTTACTGTGATGGGAGTGAAAATAGAAACATGAGTATGTTGTTGCTCGTATGGACTCTGCTCTGAATTACTCGGACACACTCAAAAGTCCAGCAGTTAGAACCTGGTAAACAATGGTCTTCCTCGCCGGCCTTCGGAACCCCCCTGATTTCCGGCATCGTCTCTGCCGTCGTGCTCTGTCCTGCGCCTTCACGTTCTGCTCCCCTGATGGGGCGTGTTGAGTCATGCGCCTGTTAGCTCTCAGCCCCCAGTGCACGCAGGGCGCTCCCACCAGTGCCTGTGCTTCCCCCTCCCCCCACGCCTCTCCCGGGAGGACAGGTGCAAAAGCCAAAATGCAAGAGGCCAACATTGTACTTGCAAACTATGTTTTCAGGTCTAATTAAGCAAATATGCTTCAGGTCTTCTCAGAGAATTATTTAGTCTGTCATTAATTAAATGTTCCTCACTAAAGAGTGCAAAGTGGGGGTTGGATTAAAGCAAATCAGGCTCATTCCTGCAGTTTCCACCGTGCAGAATTTGTTGTAACGTTGACATCTCTGCCTAATGGGGGAAACTCGCTTGTGCCTCTAGTTCTGGTAGAGAAATGTCTCCTCTAGTAAAGGAATGAGACTTCAGCCTGACACAGGCCTCTGAAGTTCTGGACAGAAAGAGCGAGAAACAAGCAGGCAGGCCGGCCGCGTCCGGTACCCACGCCCGGCGGGCGAGTCGGTCCTGTCCTGGGGTGTTGGGGCAACACTGTTTGCTGAGTAAGGTACTCGGAGCCATTGCAGGTGCAGATACAGTGATTCTGGGAGAAACTGATGAGGAAAACAAGTCCAAAACCAGAACGGTACGGGGTAGAACGTGCCGGGCACAGCTGAGGTCAGGTGGGTCTTCTCCACCTGAATCTGTCAAAGCTGCTTCTGCTTGAGCTGCACACCTCGGGCTTCTGAACCTCACTCGTCTAAACTCCACCCCAATTTGCATTATTTAAGGAAAATGAGAAGACTTTTTTCCCTCCCTCTCTCACATACAGAGTCCAGAGGAAACAGCCCTCTTACCAGCTCCTGACTCAGAGCTGACAGAACCAGGTTGGAAACCCACATACACTCTCACTTTGTAAAATGTCTGTGCTCATCTGGAACTAATTTGTGTTGCAAAACTCACATGATTAATTGAATCACAATTTTCTGTGTAATATAAAACATCTCATATTAAATTATTGGGCACTATTTAAACAACTGCTGAGTTAGCTAATCATTAAAGCTCACTGTCTGTGTTACAGTCAATACACACAACTTGAGAAATGTAATTAGAAAGTGGTTTTATTTTTGTCCTTCTTTAACCTGCTCCCAGGGCTGGCGTGGCTGTGCTTCTCTGCTCACTTTCCTGTGATAAAGGCCCCACTGTGACTTTAACACACAGGCTCTGCTCAGTAGACGCCCTTCCTCTGCGTGGCGCGCCCTGAGGGTGGGAGCACGGGATTCCAGGTGCAAGCGTTACCACATATTTCCTTATTCTCATGCACCTCCATCCCGAATGAAGGGTTGACTTTGGACAAAGGGGCCAGAATATTCTGTTATGACTGGTCCTGTCATAAGGTGACTTCCCACACTTCCATTCTGGAAGCCTAAAGCTGATTGATCCCCTGGTGGTGACAAGAATGGCTTTCTTCATGTGTGTGCGTGTGCATGTTCATGATGGGACATGATGCTGTGCACCAGAAACTGACACATTGTGGCCGACTGCACAAGAAGAAGAAGAAGAAAAAGAAGGAGAAGGAGAAGGAGAAGGAGAGGAAGAGGAAGAGGAAGAGGAAGAGGAGGAAGAGGAAGAGGAAGAAGAATAGGAGTAGGAATGGCTTCTCTGCTCTTTCCCCTGAGGCCCTCTTGCTGGGCCCCTCCCACTGCCATCCTGTGAATTCTATTCCTCTGGGGCCGCGTTTCCCGAGACCCCTGCAGGCAGTCCCTGGACAAATTAACACTGCCCACAGCTGTGCCCCACATGCCACTCCCCCCCCATGCCTGCTTGGCCCTCAACTCCTGGAGAACAGAAGGCCCCCCATTCAACCAACCCTGCCTCCAACCCGGACGTTAGAGAAAACGTGCGGCCCCAGCTCCTGGACCCGCCGTGTGTGGGGCGGACCCTCATCCACTCGCCCGCAGGTGCAGGGCTCAGCGCTAGTGGTCCTTCCTGACTTCAAATGAGAAACGCAGAACCCCTAACCCCTCCCTCTGGTGAGTATGGTATTTATTTTTTCTCCAAAGAAATGGTTTCAAAAAAACAGACCTTCAGTTTGTAGACCCCACCCCTTTATGTTTTCCTTTTGGATTTTATAGCCCTTGAAATGGTCTTTGTCCAGCTATGCGGAAACGTCTGCCTTAAATCTCCCTAGCAGCTCTCCCAGTCTCTGGATTTTGGTCTCTGTCTACACTTGCCATTAGTGTCCTTCTATAACGCATTCTTCTTGGGGAATTTCTCTGAAAAAACCAGCTGTGTTTCTTCTGGTATGTTCTCACATTTAATTTCAGAAATGATTATCATTTTATAACAAAAGAAAGAAATCTTCGTCTACAACCTTTCTCAGCACGAGGAGGCTCTCAGGTGCGTGGAGGGCTGGCTCTGGGGGCAGCTCTCTGTGCCTCTGCCTGCAGGGACCCCAGGGGACGTGCTGTGCTGGGCTTGTTTTCCGGCAGGTTTTCTAGTGTTCAGGTGTTTCCAGCTCTGTGCTTTTCAACTCCATGCAGCTTAACACAAACCAGAGTAACAACATATCTTTTAGAAGAGTGGCCAACACAATCGGGTTGTAAGTGTGGACCAAGCATTTGGCGGCATGTGGCTGGGACTTTGTACCCAGGGACTCTCTTGCAGCTAACAGTGTCACGCTCACTTCCATCGTGAGACTGAGTGTTAACCACGTGTGACCCTCGCAGGGCTCAGTCTAGATTTTGCTTCGAGAGACAAGGTGCTTCCTAAATGGCCCCTTCATTACACGCTTACTGAGAACCAAGCACCAGCAACATAACAGCACACAGCAAGGATTCGTTTTGTGGTTTTGTAAATTGAAATCCAACCCCAGAGTTTAAAGAGATGCATGTTCCAGTGGTGAAGAGGGAAATGCAGATTGCAGGGAAATGTGCAGATGGTGTGACAGAGACACCAGCAGGACACAGTGGACGTGGAACTCAGGTGTCTGGACAGCGAGCAGGGTCACCAGACGAGGAGGGATGGAAAGGTCCTTCCAGTCCGACGGGAGAAAGTTTCAATTTGTGATCATTTGATGCATTTGACACAGTGAGTGAATCCAGAACAATCGCCAGAGGCCATGAAGCATTCACTGAAAATGACCTAGGGAGTAACACCACGTGATTCAGGGCTGGAAAGTGGGTACCGACCCTCTTCATACCGTCTCCTGAAGTACCTAACATCTGTGACTTACTGTGTGGTTTTGTACTTTTGACTAAATGGGGTGCATTCTTGAATCTCGACTTTCTATTACCTCTTACTTCAGATTTCTGTATTTATTTCCACAATCACCACAGGACGTTGGACTCGCTCTCCCCAGCACTGACGTGCATGTCAGCGTCCCGTCCTTGACCGCCAGGCATCAGCACCACCCTGATACCCTGGTGACTGGACCAGCGGTGCCCAGACACCTCCCTGCTCTCAGAGCGATGGCATTGGGAGCACAGTTTCCCAGAAACAAATAATAGGTTTATGTTCTTAGATAACTTAACTATCACTTAAATTAGTATAGGAAGCGACCTTAAATCAATACTGAAAATGTGTGTGTGTGTGTGTTGGAGCGGTGGTCGAGTACACATTTTCAAAGTCAGGAGGTGACTAGATCATGCACACCTGATGGGCACAGGGAGGTGTTCGTTCATAAAAGGTCTGAGCCTGATTCCAGCTGCTCTGTTTCTAACACTGCTCGTCTAATAACACGGGGGTATTTTCCTCCTCAAAGCTGCCGACTGTCCTGAAGTGATGATTTGAATTCTGTTTGCACAAGGACGACAGTGAAAGTACTTAAACTTAGAGGCCACAATCTGAGACATCACGTGAACTTCCGAGAACTAGTCAGGTTTACTGAGCACGTGACTGCGCGCACGTGAGCTGCAGCGTAGACGAAGGAGGCGAAGACGCCGCCCTGGAAGAGAGAGATAACATGTCCCAGGGGCAAATCGCCATTGCTCGGCCTCGGGCTCATCGCTATAGGTCATCATTACAAATTGTTTTAGAGCAAAATGTATAAGTCATGTCAACGGCCAGGCATATTCAACATTCATTGAATCACGTAGTAAATATTTAAAGAGCCATATGCGATGAGCACGAAACGGCAGAGCCCGGACCCGCCCTGTGGCAGGGTCTCAGGCAGAGACAGGCACACCCCACGCTGTCAAGCGCTGAAGTCGCTCCTGCACAGTCACCAGGGAGGCTGGGGAGCACACGGGGAGGCCGGCCCTCTGCTCCTGCACAAAGTAGGAGAGAGGGAATTCTAACCACTTTCTCTTGGAAACGCTTTGCCAAGTGTGACACTGGGTCACAGAAGAGTGAGTTTTATGGGCTGGAAAGGTTACGAGGAAGACAGGTAAAGGCACAAAGGTGTCAGCGGGAACTCTTCTGCTTTTTTCCCTTAAGTCAGTGGTAGTTCTGTGTAAGTGGGACACGGGGTTACATGACTGAGAACCTAGAAGGAAAACTGAAAAGGAAATTTAGGGCTGGATGACTCAGGCCCTCCCACGATGATAAGCTGCTCAAGCTACATATTTTAGTAGAGAATTCCTTACGGATTTTAAATGAGGTCATGGCATAAATGATCTCCATCCCTCTGGGGAGGGGTGAAGGGAGACCATGCCAGGCAGACAGAGTGGCTGGGGGACCAAAGACAGGCAGACGATTTGGGGAGGGACTTAGGGTCCTGTGGGCGCTGCAAACAGCACAGTGAGGGGAGTGGGGAGGAGGGTGAGGGTTAGGGTCTGTGCCGGATAGGAAGCGAGCCTCAGAACACGTCACCGATCCTCACGAATGACCTGGACTTTTGGCTGCGAACATTTACTCATGCTCTATTCTTCTTGCGTCCCTCCTCCAGCTTCAGCTTTCCTTAGGGACTGGAAGTCACCGACCCGTTTTCTGCTCCACGTGTCTCACTGCTGTTTGGCTTCGAGAATCTCGCTCTCCTGGTGGGGGTGTCTCAGGGCTCCCGTGGGGGAGGGGTTTTTACCAGCTGGACCGCAAAGGGGGTGGGGGTGGGGCTGCGTCACCACCTGTGATCACGCGCCCTGCAACGTGGATAGTCCGCACTGACAGGGGTTTTTCTGTTCCGCTGTTCAAAGTAATTCACTATTTTTGACTTTTTTATGTTCCACGTAGAACAGAGGCATAGAGTGAAAGTCAGCGCGTGAGTGCGGGCCGCACAGATGGACGCGTGGACGGCTGTAAGGATGGAGCACGTGTGGAGCACGTGGGGGACCCCGTTCTCCCGTCGCTCCATCACCCCGCCGCCCGGCTGCGCTGCGCCCTGGGGCGGGGCCGGCCCAGGAGGGCCGAGTGCTTACCCGGCGGCTCGTAACTGAAGCGGGTCATTGAGGGAGGAGTCACCCGGGAAGATCTGCACGTGCTGCGCACTGAGGCTTTGTCACAGGAGACCGTTTCCCAGCTCACCGCTGTCTTAATTCACCAGCCGCTACGGCATGAAGACAACGTAAGTCACGCTGCTACCACTTTTGTTTCTTTCTAGATAATTCTGGACATTTCTATTAGTCATGAAGGTAATTTAATAGAGGGGAAAACAGGAGAGCAGACTGATCGGGCGCTAAGGGCAAGACCGCTTCTGTTTGTTGCGGCTGTGTCTCCGGTCCAGTTTCGGTTGAAAACACAATGAAATAGATACTGTGAATGGCATATGCTACCCGGGCAGCGGGAAGGGTCTGGGTTTCGTGGCTTATGCAGTTGGGGGGGTCTTCACTAAGGGGAAAAAATGAAGGCTACAAAGGTAAATCTGAAAGTGAGTGTTAACTCAGAACAAAAAGGAAACCATAACAAATTACAAATTGCAAAAAGCTAACCGGTATGAGCAGGAGAGTCCAGAGAACCAGAACAAGCGCTTGCCCCCTGGCAGCCTCCCGCCCCTCTGCGCCCTCCCGCAGGCTTCGCCGCAGCCGCGTCCCCTGGGTGTGCGCGTGGCAGTGACTCCGCGCTGTCCTCTCGTCAGAGGACGCAGCACGGTGACTCACAGCTCCCTCCACGCGGCTGGCCGCCAGTGGGGTGTGTGACGCACGGTCCGCCCGCACTTCTTAGTCCAGCGGCAGAGCCCCCCCAGGGCTGGGAACGGAAGTGACTGAGTCACACGAGTCCGTCCTGCTGAGCCCTGGCTCTGCTTCTCCAGATCCCCCAACGCCGCGGGCCTCCAGCATCCCCCGCATCTGGAGGGAAGCGCGAGGAGGGGAAGAGGAGGGGAGAGGACAGCTGTCCGAGCCATTCCATCTCTGCACAGTGTTGGAGACGCGACCAGCGTGCACGTCACCAGCCCTGCCCGGGAGGGGTCCCAGCTCGCTCCCCGTCGCCTCACCCACCGGGAGGGTCCCTCCTCCTTACAGCTCTCCCAAGGGGAGTCAGGAGGAGGTTCTGAGCCCAGATCCGGGCACAGCAGGAAGAGGGTTGGGACCCACTCCCGGCGGGCGTGGGCTGAGGACCGTGATGCAGAAGCTCACTTACTGTCTCTGAAGAAACAGCTCTTCCCAACCACGGGTAAGACGTTTGTCACGGGAAGGTGGCCTCGTGTGTGGAGGCTCTGGTCCGCTCTGTCCGTGTGGCGGCAGCTGACCGCGCAGGGCTCCGGAGCCCCTGGAACGGGGCCGATCTGGACGAAGCGCTGTGACCTGGAAACACACACGGAACCTCAGGCGCGTGGCTCTCGCCTTTACCTGCTCCACGTCGCTGCGCTAAGTACTTACTCAAGGCAGGATTTTTACAAAAGCAACATTTTTTAGCCAATAACAATTTTGAATGTTATGCCTCGAACACTCCCTTTATTTGTGGAATGAAAGAATCGAAACAAAGAAATATAGAATAGATATCAACATTATACACATACCAGCTGATTTAAAAGGCTTAATTTTCTACAGTCAGTGTGCAAAGCTGTCATCTTCAATAAAATTAAAAACTGTGGCAACTCGTGGGTTCGCTTACCTGCAGTATGTTTATTCTGAAACACTTACAGACTCGCGCGCGTTGCCACCTCATGCACAGAGGTCCTGTGCGCCCTCGCCCGGTTTCTCCGACGGCTGCATCTCACATCAGCACAGCAGGACGTCAGAGCCAGGAACCTGACGTCCGCGTAATGTGCACGGTGATTCTGTGCCTTTTTATCACCTGTGCAGATCTGTGTAACCGCCACCACGACCAACACGCACAGCTGTCCCGTCACCACGGGGGTCCCGCTCTCAGCACCCCCTGTGGTCACAAGCACCCCTTCCTCCCGCGCCGTTCGCAGCTACTGGCAACTGCTGAGCTGTTTCCCCTCTCTGCATCTCGGCTGCTTCAGGAATGAGGAGTTGGCTGTGACCCAAATGGATGCTACGAACCAGCCGGGATTTTGCACACACGTGGATGCTGGGTCTCATGAAAAGTGTGCGTTTAGCATTCGGAGAAAATTCAAACTATTTTCCAGTGTAGCTGCTCCGTGTTACATTCCCATCAGCAAAGTATGAGAGGTCTGTTAGAGGTCACGTTTCTCCACGTTTTTGCCAGCATTTGATGTTGCCACTATTATTAATTTTTTTTAATTTAGTTATTCTGACAGCTATGGGCTGATAGCTTATCATGGTATTGACTGCACTTTCCTGAAGGCTGGTGATGTTGGCCACCTGTTCATGAGTTCGCTGTCATTCTCTTCAAGAAGTGTCTGTATCTTTTTGCCACTTTTCATTTGGATTTTTACTTTATTGTTCAGTTTTGAGGGTTCTTTATATATTCTAAAAATTAGTCATTTGTCAAATTTGTGGTTTGAAAATATCTTCTCTCAGTCTGACTTGGTTTTTTCCCCAAAAATCTCATTTTTATTGTGATGACCATGAAGCTTTTTGCATTTGCCTGAATATGTAGAATTTCAGTTTCTCTGTAGAGATGATTTTTCACATTGTGGTAACATACACATATCACCAAGTTCACCATTTTAACCATTTTTCAGTGTACAGTCAGTGGCGCTAACTGCAGCCACACCACTGCATAACCATCACATCATCCACCCCAGAACCTTCTTGGGTAATACCTTTATTGTGGTCTGGCTCCTGCACAGTAAACTACACGTATTTCAGGTGTGCACTTTGATAAATTCTGATAGATGCACACACCCATTAAAGCACCACCACAGTCAAGATAGCCAACATTTCCATCTCTCCCCAAGGGCTGCACATTTCGAATTCCCAGTTTATCTCTCCCCACCCCCTTTGCCCCCTGGTAACTGTAAGTTCCCGTCTAACTTGCTTTTCATCCTTTTAATAGGGCCTCCTACATATCAAGTTTTTAACTTCATGGTGTTTGATTTACCAACAACCTTACTTTGTGTACTGCATGCTTTTGGTGTCATGTCTAAGAGCTCTTCACCAAGCCACAGCTCCCACAGATTTTTCTCCTCAAAGTGTTATAGTTTTACATTTTACACATAAATCTATAATCTATTTTGATTTAATTTTCTTAAAAGGCTAGAGGTTTATATCAAGGTTTCCTTTTTCACCTGTAGGTAACTAACTACTCCAGTACCATTTGTTGAAAAGATTAACTCTCTCATGTTGAATTGCTTTTCAAAACTTTTTTCACTATATTGTGTGGGCAAATTTTGCGTTTTCTAGATTCCACTTAGACAATCACATCATCTGCGAATAACGACAGTTTTTTGTATCTGGCTGCTATTTGTTTCCTTCTTGCTTGCTTTTCATCGCGCTGGCCAGAACTCCCCACGCCAGCTCAGACAGCGGCCGTCACAGTGGCTCCTGAACTGCCCCATCTCAGAGGGGACGCGTTTGGTCTTCATCCATGACGCATCAGGTTAGCTGGAGTTTGCTTTCACACTCATTTTTATTTTTGATCTATATTTGGCATATAACATTGTGTAAATGTGAGGAGTAAACATGTGAATACGGTACATTTACAAATTATTAAGTCACTGCCATTGTGTTATAATTAGCACCTCTATCATATTTCTTTTAGGTGGTTGGAAAAATTGTCTACTAGCAAGTTTGGTGTTTATGATAAATGTTACTGTCTACATTCGCTGTTCTGTGTGCTGGCTATCTGCAGCTTAGTTACTACTCTTTGCACGTAATCCCCTTAAACCAGCATCTTCCTCAACCCCGGTAACCACCCTTTTAATTTCTAATTTTACTACTTTGGCCTTTTTAGATTCCGCCTGTATGTGATATCATATAATATTTATGTTTCTCTATCTGACTTATCTCAGCACACTGTGCCAGGGTCCCCCATGTTGCTGCAAATGGCAGGGTGAAACATACCCGACTGTGCACACACGCCCTGCGTCGTCCCTCTCCTGTCATCCTGATGGACACGCAGGTCGCTGCCTTACGTCGACCATTATGAGTACTGCTCAGCAGACATGGGAGAACAGGTGTCTTTTTGATACCCTGGGAAATCCTGGACCATTTGGTGTAAATATTTTAATTTTTTGAGAAAGCTCCATATTGTTTTCCACAATGGCTGGATCAATTTACATTCCCATCAACAGCGCACGAGGGTTCTCTTTTCTCCACATCCTCACCGGCATTTGTTAGTGGTGGTCTTTTAGATGGTGGCCATTCTAGGAGCCATGAGGTAATACCGTCTTGTGGTTTTGATTTGTGTTTCCCTGATGATCAGCGATGGTGAGCATCCTTTTGTGTAACTGTTGTCTTCTTTGGAAAATGTTTAGTAACTTTGCCTATTCTTTAATCAGATTGGTGTTTCTCTGTTATTGAGTTCAATGAGTGCTTTATATATTTTGAATGTTAACTCTTTGTCCAACACAGTCCCCCTTTGTTGTTCACAAAAGATTGATTACAGGACAGGGCCCCCCCTCCCCCGGCAGATACCAAAAACTGAGGATGTCACGTCTCTTTTATAAAATGGAGTATTTGCACATAACCTAGGCACGTCCTCTTCTATACTTTAAATCACCTTTATATTATGTAAAACACCTAATACAATATAGACACTATGTAAACAGTTGTAAGTACAATGCAAATGATTTGTAAATAGTAAACAGTGTGTAGCAGATTCAAGTTTTGCTTTCTGGGAATTTCTAGATCTTTTTCAAATATTTTTGATCTATTGTTGGTTGACCTGTGGATGCAGAACCCCAGGATACGGAGGGCTGACGGTACACAGACTGCGAGTATTTCCTCCCATTCTGGAGGCCACCTTTTCATTTTGTTGGTTGCTGCTTTTGCGGTGCAGAAGCTGGACCCCAGGCGAGGAATCCACAACGTTTGTGAGTCCTGCTTACACACGTTGTTAGGGAAGTGGCAGGCGTGTGCACTAGGGCACACCTTGGGAACGTGTTGGAGTTCTGCCACCGAGGCAGAGAGGGAGGAACGCAGCCCCTGCAACGCGGGGCTGTGTGGAGGCACCATTTTCTGCCTCCATTTTCCAGGACAGATATTATCTCCCTCACAGCCAGGAACCTGGCAGTGAGGGCAGAATATCTCTCTCAAACCCACTGAAGTGGGGCAGGTGAGTCTTGGGGGCACCCGAGGGTAACTAACAGGTCTCGCCCAGAACTCAGTCTGAGGAGGTAAAGCTGCAGAGGTCAGCGGAGAACTCGTGAGTGACTTACTCAGTTCTGCATTTGTTTTTCTTTTGGAACGTGTTTATTTTGCTTGATTATTGGTTCCTTTTATGACAAGTGACTCATTCAAAAAATTTGAAATTGCCAAACAACAGGAATCTGAAACCCAAAGAGATTAACAACCCATCCAAGTAGGATGGAAATTAAAGTAAAAACATCTAAACAATCAGCAGCTACAGAAAGAAACTTTAAACACAGGACGCATCTGCTGAAAATGCAGCTGCCATGGTCCCCCGCCTGTGGGAGTTTCGTGATTCAGGGAAAGACTGACCCTTACATCAGGGACTGTGAGGTCAGCTGTCCACTCGTATCAGGAAGCGCACCAGAACCTTCCCACATCCCACCGAAGTCCTGTCCCCTCTTCTGTTAACTCCGTACATAAACCTCGCACTCAGGCACTTTCGTCTTTTCTCCCCCAACCTGTCTGTTGTCGGTTAATTTGCGGGACCTCAGTCACTAGCCTCAAGTTGGAAGAGGGAAAAGCATTTTCTCCAACAAATCTGTGACCAAAAACTGCAGAACTGTAGCGCCAAATGATTGAACAGGAAGGTACTGGCAAAAACGCAGGCCTGTCGGAATTCATTTTCAGATGTAACATTCTGGAAATAAAAATAAAACTTCTAAAAATGATTAAAATAATGACAATTAAAAGTTAAGGATTCAAAAATGGAAACACTTGGTTAAAATAACTGACCGTCAAGAACAAAAATAGCTAAATATCAACCATCAATATTTCTATTTTAATTATTTTAAGTGGATTGCTCAGAACATTGGTCTTTAGAGATGTTCTGTTAAAAATTTTTTTTAAAAAAACACATCTAAATAGATTTGGGAAACACTGTGATCTGTTTCTCTTCCTGATTCACCTTGGTACAGAAAGGGTTTAAGACGTTCCCCCATAAAGAGTCCTGTTTAACTTTTCTTCCCCCAGTGTTTCCTGAAATTCTTGCCCGAAGGACCCTTTCCTGGTTTTCACATGGTACCTCCTGCTCTGTCAGCTTGCAGGTTTCGTTTCCACTCAGTTGCGCAAAAACACTACCCCCTTGTGGTAAACCAAGCGGCACAAAATGTCATAGTAATAATTATTTATTATGTAAGTCTTTTTGTAAAATTGGGTATGACATTCACTTTGAATCATCTTATGTTCTGACAACTGCAGTGGCACAGGGACAAAAACTGCTTCTGTGAATACAATTGGAAGACTTGGTGCATAATCTTAGCTATTAAGGAAAACGTGGGAGCAAAATCAAAGCTAAATCTGGAAATCTACAGCATCTTTAGAATGAGAAAGAAGGAGAGAAACAGAGAAAGAAAAAGAGAGGGAGGAATCAAAAAATCTCTTAATAAAAAGTAAAATTTAGGGAATTGAGGGGATTGAGAGGAGCCCCAAAATTATTTCTTATATTTTAAAAAAGAAGAGTGTTTTGGTTCATGTTCAAAAATTCTAAGAAATTACCAAAAAAAAATACATGTATGTATATAAATGTTTGGGAAATTCATTTTTAAATAATATTAGAGTTTAGAATTACAAGAAGTATTGACACCGTCGTAAGCTGTCAGAGACGAGATGAAAGCAGCACAATCCAGTGTGTGCTGTTGACGACAGTAATAAATTCTGGGGAACAATCGGGAAGACACGGATCAAGACGACGTCTCCCCTGTACGTCTCAATGTGAAATGCTAACGGTGCAGACTGCCCACTAGCAAAGAAGCCTGGAAAAGCAGTTTTTAACTGTTCACATGTGAGCCATACTGCGCTCGGGTTGAAAAATTAATAGGAAGGAAACGTGACATGACTTCAATAAACCAAAGGGTTGAAAGACTGTGGCTATCTCAACAGCTTCTGAGGGAATTTAATGAAGTCTGAAACTCACGTTGATAAGAAAGCATCACTCTGAAGAAAAGAATGATACATCCTCAAACTGACATTTAAAAATTAACTAAACTGATGGAGAGACCTGAATACCTACCAGGAATAAGCATGTATATTCTATCAAAATAATTTTTTCATAATGGCCTGGAATTTCAGACAATACAATAGAATATTACTTAGAAATATGAGGTCATCCACCCAAAAAAAAGGCACGATTACAATGTGTAGATGATCACCGTTGCCCCAAATTGCTTAAAAGGATTGTTTAAAAACATTAGAATTAGTCAGTACAGTTTGATCTGATCCATGTATATTCAAGGAAAAGTTATTTCATGTATCAAAGTTGTCAGGAAGAAAATGTATTGATGAAACGATCTTCCTGATAACAGGAAAGGAGCTGATGAACACATGGGCAATAACTGTTCTAAACACTGTGGAAACAGATGATGGAGACAACTTTAAAAAGTAACAGAGAACTTGACACATTGAAAGACACCGTACTTCAATTAAAAAAGAAAAAAAGTAACAGAGAGAAACAACACAAGGACACGGACTACTGTGCCCTGTAAGGGAGGCTGAACAGCGCAAGGACCGCTCGGTACGCCACACACCAGACCTCACGATGCTCACAGTTCTTACGAATCACAGCTCCCCGTCTCCTGTCTTCTGTCCTCCCCGGGACAGAAATTCCCCGGAATGCTCGGATTTGCCGTCTCTTTTTGCCTCCTTCTCAAGAACCTTTTCTTCTACCTCATGGAGAAATGTACCCTGTGAGCCACCCCTTGCCTTGAACTTCTGCCACCTGATCGGTCCTGTTTCAGCAGCTCAGCCTGGAGGTGACCTGGACGGTCATCCCAACTCCTCAGGCTTTTCAGGGACAGTCCACAGACACCGATGTCCCACGTCCTGAGGGATTTTGTGTCACTCAATCCAGGGTACATTTTAAGGACACGTCTTCCTCCATATCTGCAACAGTTCTGCAGTTTTGTGACTTGTTACGGCCAATGAGTCATGTGCTAAAGGGACGCCGTGTTTCTGGGCCAGACACACCCTCCTGGTGCACAAGCCTGAGAGCCTTTGCATCTCTCCAGCGAGGGGACAGTTGACATGCAGGAGGTCAGTGCCCACAGCCCGGTCCACCAAGGGGCTGCTGACCATGTGCGGGGAGGAGAATAAGGCACCTCCTGCTTCCACCACTAGCTTTGGGGCTGTTTGTCACTGCAGCATAACCTGGCCAATCCTCAGTGATACAACTCCAGTGACATTCACACTGCAGACCCATCTTTTTATGCAAAACTTGAATTGTTTGCTGCTTCTTATTCCATCATATTTTACCTTCCCTCGTGTATTCCCTCATCACCTGTCCCTTGACTCTCCACGCGTCTCAAGGTTCTGCGCCAGCTCTTCTTCTTGTTTCATTCAGTGACTTCTGTTATCCTTTACAGCAAAAAAACTCCCCTGTGTCTGCCTGGAGTCTTGAAAATAAAAACAATACAGAGATAGGATGTCTGTCTCTCTCACACATACACATGCACGCATGCACACAATTCAAATCGCCACTGAGAAAATCCTTCTGTTCCACTTTAGACACCTGGCGGGCGTTCTTGCTCTAAAGTACACTGAAGACCTTACATCATCCAAAAACACTTTAGTCCACTCTCCCACGTGACTCAAGTTTTAATACGTTAACGTCTATGGGCCCCATAGTGTGCACGTTTGGGGCACACATCTACTGAGAAGGACAGACTAATCACAGTGACACGGGTTTCCATGCTGTGGTGGTCACACCCCTGGGAGGAGAGCAGGTGGGGTCATTTCAGGATCACAGATAAAAATAACTAAAATTTACAGATGCTAAGGGACTTTCTCAAAACGCAGGGTAGCGAGGGCCAGCATCAGGGCGCAACGGAAACCCAGTCGCACACGCGCCTCCAGCCCTGCACGGGTGTGTTTCCGGCCCTGCAGGTGGACCCACACCCAAGTCCAGGGACTGGGAGGGAGGGTGACAACCTGGAGCAGAAGGAGGAGAAGAGCCTTGCGACCCAGACGTGCCAGAACACCAAAACAGTGCATTAGAAGGTGAGATACAGATTTTCACTACACAGCCAGGGCTGGAATACATCTTTCCAAAATTAATAACTTTAAAAAGAAGAACGACAATGAATTATGACTAAACCTAAGTTTCCTGATATTACTCACAATCAGGAGGTTTCTGGTTACTCTGCAGAGATTAAAATAAAAATATAAGTAAATAAAAAAGAGGACACATTCATTTTACAAATCTGCTCCTGTATTTTCAGTGAAATGATGTTTTTCATTCTTCCATAAAGCTTTGGTGCTAGATTTTTACTATTTTGTTTGAAGATCAAACCTGTATGAAATCATATAGAAATAACAGTATCAAGATGATTATTCGATGCTTTCAATACTTGCAAAATATGTATATTTTGCCTTTTCAAAAGGATTGAAGGTTCCTGGTGGTTTGATTCTCCTGTGTGTGTTCACACGTGTGTGTAAGTGAGACCCACTTACATTTCACGCTGCATTCAGTCCATGCAGTTGCACCGAAGCATTCTTGCCTCATCAAGTGAAACATGAATCACGACAGCTCACAGCACAGCGACCTTCAGACCCACAGAGAACTGACTGTCTTACTTGTGACACTACCAGGCAGTTAAATGCTGTTTGTTGGCTGGATTTTAACTTGAATCAAGGCGGCAGACTTTACCTCTTCGTCTTGCACAGACACCGCCCACGTCTCAGGAGGATAACGTCTGTGCTGAAAGAGGCCAGCATCTCCAGGAGAACCAGGCTCTCGAAATGAGGGGTCAGTGACAGCACAAGACATGACAGATAAAAGCATGTTTGTGTCTATTCATTAGTTTAAAAGATCGTCATTCTAAGTGAGGTAGCCAGAAAAAGAAAAGAAAAGGCTGCATGATAACACTTACATGTGGAATCTGAACGAAAACAAATGAACTTATTTACAAAACAGAAGCAGGCTCACAGATGTAGAAAGCACACTTAAGGTTAACCGGGGTGGGGGTGGTGGGAAGGGATAAACTGGGAGTTTGAGATTTGCAGATACTGACCACTATGTGTAAACTAGATAAACAACAAGTTTATACTGCAGAGCACAGGGAACTCTTTTCAATAACTTGTAGTCACCTATAAGGAAAAACTACGAAAAGGAATGTACGTATGTATACGTATGACTGGACTATGATGACCTGTACACCAGAAACTGACCCAACGTTGTAGACTTACTAGACGTCAAGTAAAAAAGACATTTACAGCTATGCTTTATGTGAGTAGTAATATTCTGTTCCATTTGCGAACTTGGCATATTCAAATCTTTTTATTTAATTTTGCAAAGGGTATAATATTGACTTTGGGAGATTTTTCATCAAAGACAATGATAGCTTTTTTTCTATTTAACCAGGATATAAATTACCTGCAGAAAAGTAATGAGCCTGCCACTGCTAAACCATCAGATATTACACCTGCCTTTAACTATTTACCCTGGTGATACCGGAGAGCATTAGCATTGCGTCCACTGATCATTATGCGCACCGTTTGATCCTCTCTCGTGTACAGAGCTCGTGCGTGCAGGCTCCTAGACCCGGACTCATTAGCTTGCAGGCTAAGGGAAGCAAGTTTCTATTTCCTTTTCCACACACAAGCCTGCAAAGCGGTCTCGGGATTCTCTCACAGGAGCGTTTGCTACGCACTGGAAGAGCTTTCCGACAAAGGCATTTGCTGTCGCTACCCTGCTCAGAGCACCGCTCCCAGGCCCAGGACGGCCAGCGTCCTGCCAGGAAAGGGGGTGTTTCTCTCGGGCAGTTTCCTGTTCTATCTGGAGCAGGCCTCAGGTGCGACCCCGGCACTGACCCCACCAGCTGGTGCCAGACCAAACACTCAAGTTCACTATTCTTACTCTGGAGCTCTTTCTTTCAAAACAGCTTTCCCAATTTTCCCTTAGTGGTTTTTAAGTTTTATTCAAAACGTATCTTAATTGCACAGTTTTCATTTAGTCCAAACTGCTGCCAGTGCTTCTCCAGAAGCCCTAGGTGTGAGGCCAGCTTCTCAAACGTGGGGGTCGTCCATTAAGTCAGTCTGTCCGAGACAGAAGGTAAGGGGTCCGCGAAATCGCCTGGAAAGCACATCTCACAGCGTCATAAAGTTTCCGGTGGAAAGGGGCTCCTGGGCGAGCTGTGCCCTGCAAGAGCAGCCCCTCTGCCTACTTCCGCTCCTGGCGCCTTTACTGCTGATGCTCATCAACGTTTTCTGGATCCCAGTTTTCCGGTAAAAATTGAAGGCCCTGCGCTCGTCATTCCACTTCGAGAATAATGACAAAAACCAGAAAACCAGCACCCCGAGCCCTCTGGGCCGGGACTCTTCTCAGGCCCGTGCCCGTGTTACCTTACCTGGACCTGGGAGCTCGCCCTGGGCGAGGAGGAACCAGGGCTGTCAGGGTGGGGCTGAGGTTGGGGGGGAGCTGCTCGGCCCCACACCTGGGGCAGGTGGAGCGGGGCAGGACCCTGGGGGACGTCACCAGGGTCTTTCCTCGGGGGCGCCATGCATGACTGTGGGACTTGACTTAATTACATGTCTGCACCTTTTGTAACTGTGGCTTCATTTCCTCAGTAAAAACATACCATGTTTATTGTAGCCCCTTAGATGCCTATATCGGAGAAAGAAGTGATGGTCCTTCAATGGTTTATGTAACAATCCTCCTTAAAATCATGTTTTTAATTCATCTCATACACTGGCCTCACATTTTGAAAGAATATACTGTATTTCATCTATATTTTCACATGAAGAATGTCTCCGACCAAATAGTTAGCGTTATTGCCCCACGATCTCTCTTCCTTTCCTGTCTGTGTTTTCTGGAAGTAATGTTTCTTAATGAGATGGTGTTTCAGTGCTACCGTTCCAGTGGGTGTGGTGTAATTCTGAGCAAGCCTTGCAGGCTTTCTGACAGTCTCACGGTTCACGCTGACTGCGCGAAGGCCCCAAGGTCAGGAGGCGGAGAGGGGAAGTCCAACCCGGCTGTCCTCTCCTGACCTGTGAACTAGACGACACGGGAGACGGGGTTCGCGAACACGAAACGACAGCAGAGCAAGAGCAGAGCTTTGAGTCTAAGATCGGCTTCTTACAGTGGCCAAACTGCTTCAAAGAGAAAGAAAGAAACCAGATAGGGTGCCTATCGCAAAAGCGGTCACTGCCTTCTAATGTACAATAAACGTTTAAAGTTACTGTAATTTTCAAAGTCTGGAGGTTTTCTAGCTGTGTTTGAGTTGCTGGAACACGGTCCTGTGAAGAGGCACCTGTTTCATTGCTCAGCACAAGCTTTCTTGCTGGCCTGGTCCCACAGCCCGCCCTTCACCAAAAAGACAAGTGGTACGCGGTTGAGCTTATGAAGAGTTATTTTTGTTAGTCTTTGCTTCACACAATATAGTTTTGTTTTGCATAATTTGCAAAGAGAGAATTACTGGTGAGTTCAGAGGAGAAGGTCTACTTCTTGAATGAAAGCTGGGATTTCTCGGAAGGACGCCTCGCAGGGTCGGTGGGCGTGGCCTGGCCGCCTTCTCCCCTTCCTGGCGGCAGGGCGGACACGTGGGGACACGTGGGGACACTTGGGGGCTCGTGGGGACCCCGGCTGTCACGCTGGCCGGGAGACCGAGCGCTTTGAAGCAGGCCCTTGGAGACCCTGACCGCCCAGGTGGCTGCAAGACACGTCCCTGAAACGCCCGCACGGCAGTGGGGGCGGCTGAACTCACGCTGCGGGCCCGCAAGCTAAGCTGGGAGGCGCCGGCCTGGGTCCCCCGGCCGCCCCCGGGCCGCCCCCCGGGCTTGCGCTCAGCCCCGAGCTCCGCCGGCCGCGGGCCTCGGGGATGGTGACGCTCCGGGCGCAGCCTCCACGGGGGACCTGCTCTCTCCCTCGGATTTCTGGGCCGCACGCCCAGCACCGCCTGGGCGCCGGCAGGGGACAGGCCTTCCCGTGCGCCCGCAGCGCCGCCGCGTCCAGCCCGGCGGGCGCGTGGGCCTCGCGTCCGGGCGGCACAGCGGCGGGCCCACCGCGCTCGGACCCGAGCCTCCGGCAGGAGAAGCGCGGCCCGGCAGCGGAAGCCCGCAGGCGCGGCGCTGGCTCGGGGGCGGCCGGCCGGGCAGGGCTCCCCCCGCGCGGCCTCCCCGGGCACCGCGCGCTGCCCCGCAGCCCGGGAGCGCGGCGGCGGGGCCCAGAGCCAGTTTTGGGAACACGCTGCAAGAAAGACATGGTCTCTGGCAGCGACTGGGCAGCCCTCCCAGCGAGACGGGTGAAAATCAGGAGGGGCAAAGAGCGCGCCCGCTGCTGTGCTGGATTCCAGCGTGAGGATCGGGCCCGGGAAGGTGCGTCAGCGCCAACAGCCCAGCGCCCCGCAGACGCAGCGCCGCCTCGCCGCAGCGCAGGACGCCGGTGCTGGCGCGGTGGCGGCGCCCGTGCTCTCGCGGGGGAGCGAGGCCCAGCCAGGCGACCGGGAAGGCCGTGCTGGTGCGGGAGGTCATTTCAAGTGGGCTGCAAACTGGGCATGCTGGGTGCTCTGGACACCTCTGAGAGAACAGAATAACGTCTGAACTGACAAGAGGACACACATGCAGCAAGGTGAGAGAAGCGTTTCCCAGGAACAAAGGAAATTAGGTGCAGGGTGGAAAGTGGCCGCTGTCGCGGCCCGAGAGAAGTGCCGGGGAAGGGCAGTGGCCGTGGGTCGCACGTCACCGCAGCTGTGGACCCTGGTGAACTTCATCCTGCGATGCACGTCCTTTACGGGGCAGAGGTGCCCCGAGACCGCAGGGGAGACTCCCCAGAGGCGTTCCCAGCAGCCGGTCAGGACAGAACTTGCTCTCTGTAGACTTAGTTGCACTGGACAACGACATTGCTCCTCATGCCTGGAACTTCGTTATGGACATTCCCAGCGACTCACGGAGGAAGCGATGACCGTAATTTACTTCCTGTGAGTCACGACTGAGCCTCACATTGTTCCATCCTGTCGCAAGCGACCTGAGTCATAATGACAACACTCAGATCTCATCCGCAGATACGAGCGGAGGAAACTGAAGGTGTAAAGTCGCTCAAGAGAATCAATGAGACATTTGCCTCTGCAAGTAAAAGATAAGGTTACTAAAGTGTAAAATTAAGGTTGAGACAATAAACTTGATGTAAAGCCTCCTTGGGTTCCTTTCCTTTGGTGGCTGAGTCACGACTTTGAAATTGAGCAGATGCTTCAGGAAGCAGATTGGTTGAGTTTGGTGGGGGAACAAGGAAAAATAATGCTTGAATTCCATGCTCTGCTTCTAAACACATGCAGCCCAGGGCCCCACACCTGCTCTGCCTGTTTCCTTCTCCGTCCCTCCCTGCCCCACCTTGTCCCCTTTGTGACCAGTGGGACAGACCAGTGGGAAGACAGGTGTGATGATTTTGAACTGGGAACAATCTCAGTTGCTTTCTCCCCCTTTGAACCACAAGTTCCACTTTCCACCAGGCCCCAAAGGGTCGGAACTCACCGGTGTATTTCTTTTCATTCCCTGCACCAATGGCTTCTCCACGTCTGAGGACCCACAGATAAGCCCGGAGGGGGCAGTGTGGGCGGTGGGGAGGTTCACTGCCTGGCGATCGCTCCCTCGTCCTCAATAACCACGGCCAGACCGTGCCTTTGTGGGAGTAGGCAGGGACCCCCGGTTCTCCTCTGGGAAACAGTTTCCTTTCACACTGACGCTCTCCACATCACCTCTAAACTGCACTGTTGACAGTGGCCCCCATTTCCCTATCATAATCCACAATTTTGACGAGGCAGCATCAATCCTACTCTAAAGGAACATTACAAGTTTTCAAGGAGACGAAACCTTACGTACTTAAACATGTTTTAAGAATCGGCATGAAACTTACGTACAAAGTGGTACTTCTCTGTTTCTTCCTTGATTTCTTTACTTTTTTTAACTGAAGTACAATCAGTCACAACGTGTCAGCCCTGGTGTGCAGCACAACGTCTCAGTCACACATGAGCATAACGGATTCCTCTTCGTACTCTTCTTCACTGTAGGCCATTACACGCTGCTGAATGCAGCTCCCTGTGCTGCGCAGCAGGTCCTTGCTGTTTGTCTGTTTATACATGATAGTCAGAATCTGCAAGTCCCGAGCTCCCAGCTTAGCCCGTCCCACCCGCTCTTCTCCCTTTTGAGGGTGAGCCCCCTTGTGCGTGCCTCTGATGTGCAGGTTTCAGCTGGGCGGGTGCTCCCCGTTGCGGGATGCCGTGGTCTCCTCCCTGACCACAGCCGCTCTCCTAGGAGCAGGGCTTAGCTCGCAGGGCAGGGAGGGCGGACACAGCCCCCCTGGAGGGGCCGGGGCTGCCCGTGGGGAAGGCCGTCACCCTGGCCGAGGTGACTCCCTGTGGCCAAGAGCTGGCTCCTCTGAGGGTCTCCATGAAAAGCAGCGGCCTCCACTCCTCCCAACAGCCAGGACGTGAGCAGTTCCGTCCTGCAGGGGCCCTGAGACCAGAGCATCAGACCAAGGTGTTGCTACTTGCTCTGCAGTCAGCGCGTTGCCTGTGAGCTGACTCGGGCAGTGAGCATGGTGAGCCAGACCGTGTCCATCGGGCCAGCCCAACAGAGACTCCAGATAATGTGACCCTCCACAGCCGACAAAACACTCCTCAGACTCCCCGTGTCCTCCTCAGATGGTCACTTGTCAGTCCTTTCCTGAGAATCTGTCTTGGATCCATCCAGCTGAGTCCTTCCTGGGCACCCGGGGGCCAGTCCAGCCCTGGGCAGGTCAGTAAGTCTCAGGCTGTTTTCCCAGCTCCTCTGAAGGCCAGCGATGCCCAGCGCTACTCTTGGGGACTCACAGACCCAGGTTAGGTTTCCAGCAGGTGTGGAGGAGGCACAGGGGCCCTGGGCCCTGCTGGGAAGGAAGACTAGGACCCCACACGCCCCACAGGCACTCCTGTCGGTCCTCTGCCTGGGGCACCAGGATGCCTTTTCTTTCAGGACAAGGAGACAGTCACCAGTTGAAAACATCTCCAGTTCTCCCGTATGCCTCTCACGTCACCCCTTTGTCCTCCCTGCTCTCTCAGGGGAAGTCAGAGCCATCATAATCCAAGACAGAGAAGCACGCACTGCTCCTAGGTATTTATAGAAACACTGGAAGATGCAGAAAACGCACCTACACCTGGGAATATTCTTGGCAACATGCTTGTGCGGGAGATTATTTGAAGCAACATGAATGCCCACGGATCAGGAACTAATTACATGAATTATGTTACTCTCCATATGATGCCACGTAACAGGAATGAGGCAGTTCTGTGCACAGGAATAAGGAAAGCTACACAAGACACACTGACAGGGACACGCACAGTGGAGAACAAAGGTTTCAGCCAACGACCACACGACCACGCATGGGGGATCTCGGGAGGCAGGAGCCAGTGACTCGGGGACGGGGAGCAGAAAGGGGCTTATTTCGGCACATTGAGCCTTTTGAATGCTATATAACACACACAGTGTAATGCATGCACATGGCAAAGTATGTCCATTTCCTTTTTTAAGTAATGAATTCAACAATTAAAAATCACCCAAAACAAGAAATTCTGTAAAAATAATGCCAATGGAATGGCTTGGAATCAACGAAGTCCTAATTTCTGCCTACCCACTAAAATAAGTATTACAGGATAAATAATAAACTAAGATCCTGAAAAGCCTAGTTCTGCACAGGCAAGCAGGCTCCTTTTCCAACATAGCGAATGATGCATTTGTAAGTTACAGGAATTAATAATTACCAACACTGCGTTGTGAACCCACACTGAGGGTTTCAGACGCTGGAAAAGCTGGTTTAACACCCTCATTTTCTACTCTTAGGCACATTTTTAGATTCAATTATTGTTGAAATGTGCATTGAATTTCCGTGTTAAGAAGCTTTTTTAAAATGCAAGGGGTTATTGAGATTTGCTTTAGAATTAGTAAATACCCGAAGAAATTAGCATTTATATGACATTTTATGCTATCAAGGAGATTTGCAAATATCAACCTCTTAATCTTTTCAAAACATCTAATTCCAATTGCAGAGAGTTTTAGTAAGATGAGTTTATAAAACAGGAAAGTAAACAGGATTTTGTGTAATCATAATATATGTGTGTATATATATATATATATATATATATATATATATATACACACCACTTTATGTAAGCAAGGATAATTCTTGGTGGTTAGTCATGCAAAAGTTGCTTTTCTGTTTAATTTTGTCTTTTTTTTTGGTTACACACACTATGAGATAGATTAGTTTTACATGTTTATGAATATTTCATTCGTCTACATACTGATTAATATCAGGGTGTTTAGTTATTTGAAAAAGTATATCAAACTGAGGTATCTTTTCTTTTCCACCATAAATACTGTCTACAGCCATCATTTAGGGGACGAGGGAGACACTGGCAACAGCACAAAGATCCCTGAAGCATTTCGCATGACACGTTTATCAGCGTCCCTGCCCTTGAAGCTGAAACCCAGTGGTCTGTTCCTTCTTTATTTCCTACAATAGAAATTAGAGATAAGCTACACGGGAATGAAACTGTAATGGCTTAGCTGGAGGGGATCAGAGATTCCTGCACCCAAACTGGGACAAATATCTCCAAAGAAGTCAATGGACTAATCTGTTAACAAAACATGCAATTTTGTATCATCTATTACTGTCCCATCCAGGACCCATCCCCCATTACTATCCCCCCCCCCCGCCATCTTTATCTGCAATTTATTCACAAAACCCATGTGTTGCGTTTGGGGCCTTTAAAAATATTTGTAAAGAGCTTTATTCTAAGATTTTTGACGTGTGATGAGCTGGACAATTTCATCAACACTGACATAAGTAAACAGGGTGAATTCGCCATCACAATCAAGGTGACGACTTATTTGTCACCCCTTAGATTCCTCATTGTCACGATTACTCTAAACAAAGCTGCTCTGAACATTTACATACAAGCCCCTCTGTGAACATGCACCCAGCTCCCTGGGGAAGAGAGCTGCGAGAGGGTGGCCGGCTCACACGGTGGGCGGGTTGCTTTCCCAGGGCAGCTGTGACAGATCAGCATGGAGTCGGTGTCTTAAGACAAAAATGTATTTCCTCAGAGTTCTCAGGCTGGAAGTCCGCAGTCAAGGTGTCAGCAGAGCTGCCCTCTGAGAGGCTCTGGGGAGGCCCCTTCCTGGCGTCTCCATACCTGGTGTCACCGGCATCCTGGCATCTGAGTCCACGTCCCCCAGCCTCCTCCCCTGCTTCCCTCTTATCAGGATGCTGACATCATTCAGGACTCCCCGACTCCGAGTTACCCAGACTGTGCCCCATTCCTCAAGGCCCTCACTCATGTAGTTTGCACTTAAGGTCCCTGGGGTTCAGACGTGGACGAGTCTTTTGGGAGCTGCATCCAGTCCACTTCAGTGGATGTATGTTGAGCATTTTAAGAAATTGCAGGGCTGCCTTCCAAAATGACTGTATTGTTTTCATTCCCAGCAGGAGCACCCGTCGCTCCTGGTCCTCCTTTGACTTGGTGTGTCAGTCACGTTTGTTCCCATCCATTCTAAACGCTGTGCCGTGCTGTCTCGGTGCTGTTTGATTCCCATTTCCCTAATGACTGGTAACACTGAGCCTCTTCACATGCTTACTTACCAATCAAATATCTTTATCAAGTACCCTCTCAAATCTTCTGCCCATTTTTTAAAAATTGGGTTGTTTGTTTTCTTAGTATTAAATTTTAAGAGCTCTTTACAAATTCTGAATACAATTTCTTTAACAGATATGTAATCTGAAGACTTTTTCTCAGCCTGGGGGCTTGTCTTTTCTTCCTTTTAATAAGCGCTTTCTGAACAGCGAAGTTTTAGCTTTGAAAAAGTTTAACTCATCATATTTTCCTTAGATGGGTTGTATTTCAGTGCTGTGACTGAGAAACCTTTAAGTCAGTTCCACAAAGATTTTCTCATAGATTTTATTTACATTCAGGCTCTGGTTATTTAAGTCAATTTTTGAGTATGAAGCACTGTATAAGTTAAAGCTCTCACAGCGTTTGGACAGGCGTGGGTGGTGACCCTCGCACGTTGGCAGAGAACCGCGCTAGACTCGGACCTGTCCTCACAGCCTTCCCGAGAATTAACTGAGCACTTGTGTGTGTGTTTTTGGACTCTCTGCTGTGTTTGTTGAACTGTTAGTCTATCTTCATCCCACACCACACTATCTCAATTATTGCATATTTATAATAACTCTTGAAATCCTCCAATTAGTGTAATTTCTCCATTTTTTCTTTTTTATGTGAAGTTGTTATGTCTGTCTAGACCCTCTGCAATCCCATGTGAATTTTAGCATCAGCTTCTCAACTTCTAGAAAACATGCCTGTTGACACTGTGGCTGGGGTGGCATCAGGTGGCATCAGTTTGGGGAGAGCTGACATCTCAGCAACACTGACTCTTCCTCTGCGTACAAGGGGCATCTCTCCATTTACGTAAGTCTCCTTCACCTTCTCTTAGCAATCTTAGTCCAAACATTAAACGTTTTTGAGGCTATTGGAGATACTGTTACTTTAAATTCTCTGTTTGTTCTGATTTCTTGACAATACATGGAAAAGGGTTGTGTTCTCTGAGGGGTCCTGCAGACGCAAACCCCCTGAACACACTGACGAGTTCCTTGAGCAGCTCTTTCTTAGAATCCAAAACCCTTGCCTTTTTGTACTGGTTTCTAATTTTATTCCATCATCCTATGTGAACCCTTATCACCACCCAACAGAACATGTGTATTTTTTCTTTTATTAAGAATTACAAACCTTAATGCTATAAAATGTACTGTGTTTTGTGTTATTGCTGTTGTTGCAATCACCAAATGACCTCCACAACCCATAATGGGATGTGAAATGCAGTTCGGGAAACACTGTGTTAAAGGATTTAGGTTGACTCACTTGGATTCTGTAAAGACAGTAAGTTGTCATTGTTCCTGTTAGCTCACACACACACACACACACACACACTCCGAAACATAGCCTGATAACACAGCAAAGTATAGCCACAAAAAAAGTAAAATGTGTAACTTCATTTTTGCAATTACTAGAAGGCAGTTTATATTTTAGAAGTTACAGGAAAAGAACAAATCAAAAATGACTCAGAAATTAATTCATTAATGAATGGAAAGATATGAAGAGAAAAACAGCTCAGGTAAAAAGTTGGAAACATTAGAGAAAATTGCAGATTAAAGTATTAAATTAGAGACAACATAAAATCATACAGACCATACAGAAGTCACAGTAAGTAAAAAGGATGGAAAGAAAAATGAAGCAGAATAAAGAAACTGTTTCTAAGAAAAATGACAATTATAGAAGAAAAGTAGAGACTCCAACATCCATAAGTTTGGAGTCCAGAGAAAAGAAAATGTAAGAAACGGAATGAAAGAAGCTGAAACAGTATATTCATGAAACATTGTTTGACATAATGGCAGACTTGAGTCTATATTGTGAGAATGCCAATAATTTCCTGGGAAAATCAGCTGAGAATAACCAACACTGAAAGCTAGAAAGAGAAAGAAAAATGTCGTATGATACCACTTACACATGGAATCTACAAAAACAGGACACATGAACTTACATACAAACCAGAAACAGACTCAGAGACATAAAAGCAAACGTATGGTTGCCAAGGGAATAAACTGGGAGCCGGGGAATTGCAGGTTCTAACTAAGTATGTAAAATAGCTAAACAACAAGGTCTCACTGCAGAGCACAGGGAACTGTACTCAGTACCTTGCAATGGCCTTTGATGAGAAAGAATGTGAACAGGAACACATATGCACGCACAACTGAATCACTGAGCTGTAAACCAGACATTAACGCAACGTTGTGAAACAGCTGTGCCTCGATTAAAAAAACATCTTTTTAAGAAAACTACTCTAGTAAAGCCATTTTCATGTAAAAAGAAAAACAAAACCCTTTGGGTACCCGCGTCAAAACACTAAATCATTCGTGAAAATGAATGAAGAAAAGCAGTATGATTGGCCACAGATACAATGAGTTTCAAATCAGAAGACAATGACCCATTATATTTAAGGTAAAATGTGTGGCGTGGTCTTCCATTCAGAAAAACAGACATAGAGCAGGAAAGCTGAAGACAGACAGAGGGGGAATGCCGGGGCACGGGCACGCCAACCTCACGAGCAACCTCAGATGATCAAGAAACGCAGCAGAATTTCACAAACAGTCACAGGCTGTGACACTTGGCAGCTGGGGCTCACGGGGAGAAAGCGCCAGGGGTTGGTACTTGCTCATACTCTCAGCGTAGATGTCCCCACTATGTTTGAAGCCAGCTAACAGCTAAATACAGAGGTTGTGGAGATGCCATCCATCAGCTCTCAGCTGACTGTGGGAGAGAATCCAGGTTACCGTGGTGAGAACTGGACCCTAAAGATGACTGTGCAGAGCTGGAAAAAATTACAGAGATGGGAGTGACAGACTATGGGAATGTTGGGGTTCTTTTATTTCATGAAGTTCATTTCAGCATAAACAAAGAATTACTGCTGATTTTTGTTATATAATTTGAGGTCTGAATAATTCCCGTTCTTCCCTTGAAAAAATTTCTTACGATTCTTAATGGCTAACAACATTGAAACTCCATGCTATAGTCCTATAGTTGCACTCAGGGGCCCCTACATAAAGGCTAAGTAACCAAGAAACGGTGTTCCAGGTCATGGGTACACTCCTTGCTTGCCTTGCACAGCCAGGCACAGTTCCAGACCCACAGGAACGAATGCCAGCACCAGACCAGCACGTGTACCCACAGGCTGAGCGTATGTGAGAATTCTCCCGTGTGCTTCACGCCCTGTTGAGGAGTCTGGGAATAAAGTACATGAAAGTTGATTTATATGCACAAACATTTTAATTTTGTTGAGGCTAGGAAACAAAAGTTCACAAAAATGAACAAATTCACAAGACAGCATTCATTTGCTGACACCATTTCTTATACCATTTAAGAAGTTGGCATGAAATAAGAAAAAAGCTAGTGCAAACAGGGAGGGCACACTGCTGAGTATAACAAAGAAGGCATTGAAAACAATTTTTAAAAGGGGCAATAGAAAAGGTAAATTTGTCCTGAAATATCAGAATATTATTCATATTCTGGAAGCCCCCACATTCCTTCCTCCAACCACAGCCCAAAGGTAACCAGCGCTCTGACCACAATTTTGACCATTACTCTATTAGATTTAATGACACTCATACTTTAGGAACTGAAACGATGCAACATAAAGACTTTTGTGTCTGTATTTTTTGTCAGCACTGTGCTTGTGAAATCCGCCCGTGCTGTTCCCTGTAGAGGTGGTCCAGTCAGTCTCGCTGCGCGATAGTGGTACACTGGCTGAATCCACCACAAATAATTATGCATTCTGCTATTAACACATATCCGGCTAGTTTCCACTGTAGGGTTGTTATAAATAGAAGTGGTATGAATATTGTAAATCAGGGCTTCTGTCATAATATATAGTTACCTACTGATGAATTGCTGTGTAATATGGAACATATATGTTCAGTTTTATCAAATCAGCTCCAAAGATGGAAAATTTGCATGCAACAATGTTAAGACATTTTAAGTAAGGTTCCATTGATTTTGACAAATATGTAGACCCCTGTGGCCAACACATCCAAAATAGTAAAAATGTCTGTCATCCCAGAGTCTTCCTTCATTGTCCCTTTCCAGTAGCCACACCCGTGCCCAGCACACGGGAACCACTGCTCTGGTTTTAGTCACTAAGGGTCAGTTGCCTGCTGCAGATGCCGTGTAAACAGTGCAGTTTGGTATGCGCTCTTGTCTGGCTGCTTCTGCAGTCTGCGGAGTTTTAGAGTCATCAGTGAAGTCCCTGTCGATGTCTGGTTACTTGTCATTATGGTCCAGCCGCAGTTCATGGCATGACGACATCGCTTCACGTTCATCTGTTCACCTGCAGGCACACGTTGGAGTTACTCCACCTTTCGGTTTTTATGAACGAAGCTGTTATGCACATTTCATGTTCAAGCCTCTCTGTCGACATCTGTTTTTATTTATCTTGGGTAAATGCCTCAGAGTGGAATTCTCAGGTCATACGGCAAGTGTATGTTTAATTATCTAAGAAACTGTTCAACCTGTTTCGTTAAGAAGATAACCGTTTGTCTGTTGAACTACTTTGGCTTTCTTGAGAAAAATCAGTGAGTAATAAATGTTCAGGTCTATCTCTGAACTGCATGTTTGGCTCCAATGAAATACTCATCCATCATTAATACCAGTGTCACACTCTTGATTAGTGTAGCCTTCAAGTCCTTGAAATCAGTGTCTCCCAATGTTATTTCATTTTTCAATATTTTTAGGGACTCATTCTAGATCCTTTATATTTTCACACAATTTGCAGAATTACATTGTGTATTTTCTACAAGTAAGAAGCCTGTAGGGTCTTGCCTGAGGTTGAATTAATTTTCACTCAATTTTGGGACAGGCAACAGTTTAACAAGATTGAGTCTTCCAACCCGTCAACAAAATATGCATCTTTTTTCATTTAGATCTTTTTTTTTAATCAAGGCTTTAGTATTTTTTTAAATTTAATTTTCAAATTTCTTGTTGCTATCATATAAATACAATTGAGTTTTGTATTTTGACACTGTAATCGCTTAACTTGTTAAATTGATTAATTATTCTAGGAGTCTTTTTGGTCACTTCCTTAAGATTTCCCACATAGACAATTGTCATCTGTTAATAGACTTTGATCTCACCCTTCTCCGTCTTCGTCCTTACGTTCTTTGCCTGTCTTATTACACTGGCAGTGACCCAGGGCAGCGTTGCACAGAAGTGGAGAGGTGGAGAGGAAGCACGTTTGCCTAAATCCCAACCTCGGGGTAAAAGGGCTTAGTGTTTCAACATTAAATGTGATGTGACTTGTAGATTTTTGTTCATGTTCTTTATTAATTTGAGAAAGTTCTTTTAATGCACTGATTATTTTTTATAAAGAATGACTGAAATTTTGTCAAATGATTTTTTTCACCTATTAAGATTATATATTTTTTCTCTTTTATTCTTTTAATATGCTGTATTATTTCATTTATTTTCAAATGTTCAACCAAACATATATTTCTGGAATAAACCTCACTGGATTATTATGGGGTTTTTTGTTTTTATGTTGGTTTGATTTGATAACATTTTATTGATGATTTTTGATTCTATGTTTATAAGAATATTACTCTATACTTTTCATTTCTGTCACATATCTCAGGTTTTGGCTTTAGGTCTTTTCTGACTTTATTAAAATACTTTGGAATATGTTATTTTCTCCTTTATTTGGTTAGTTCAAGTCCTCTGGCAGCAAGATATTTTTAAACATGAAATAAATGCATTAGGAAAAATGCACATAAGAGAAAATGGAAGAGAGCTCGCTGAAGCCGGGAGAGCCGTCAGACCTCAGTGCAATTCTGGCCCCAGGGGAAGCAGGGAGGGAGGGAGGAAGGCTGGGGAAGCACCTCGGCCTGCAGTGCGGTGCTGAGGCAGTTTGGTCCAGCATCAGGGAGGCCTCCCGCGTCACCTGCGAGGATCTCTGCACCCAGCAGGCCTGCCTCACTCCCTGCTCACCCTATCGCTGGCCGGGACAGAACGTTCATGCATGCTGGCCTCCGTGCCCTGCTTCCAGCTGGAGCCAGAGAGCAGATGCTCATGGGGACCCCTGGGGCTCAGGAGGGGACCTGCTGTTAACACCAGCTCAGGAAGCCCCCCAAGGATGCTGTGCACCTCCACCTGGGGGAAGCAGCAGAGGAGCTCCCGGGTCACCTCACGTCCAGTCACCACAGCTACGCTGAGGTTGCTGCCCGCTGTCAGAGCCTCTCCTCCTCCACCTTCACACCGCGTCTCCCAACTTCATCTACGCTCTGGGCAGGTCTCAGAGGCTGGACCCTTGGAAATTACACCTGTCTGAGTCCAGGATGGCTGGAGACGTCAGTTCCCAGTGAAAAGGTGTCCAGGACTGAGCAGGAGGGGTCCCGGTCTCATCCCGGGGCTGCGCGCAGGCTCCTCCTGCCCCGCGTGGTCAGGGCCGCCCTGCTCTTTCCGTGGGGCAACTGGACTGAACCGAAGCTGCTTGTTCTCTCAGACCGCTCCCGGCGTCATCCATTTTCTCCAAGGTTTTAGTTTCTTTGAGGCGAGAAGCAGAAGGAGTCAAATACATGAGGGGTAACGTCTGAGAGAAAGTGATGGAGGAGCTGGGAGAGAGAGGTGCGCAGCCAGGGCAGAGCGAGCGAGCGA
Source organism: Vicugna pacos (assembly GCF_048564905.1). Classification (NCBI taxonomy): domain Eukaryota; kingdom Metazoa; phylum Chordata; class Mammalia; order Artiodactyla; family Camelidae; genus Vicugna; species Vicugna pacos. Next base: position 25,948,249 of record NC_133015.1, read on the forward strand.
GCGAGGGACTGAGGCTGAGCAGCAGCCGCACCGCAGAGAGCTCCCAGGGACCCCGAGTCTCCTAGCAACCAGCGTCCCCTAGCAACCAGCGTCCCCTAGCAACCAGCCGCTCCGCTGCTGCGGGCCGGTGGGAAGCGCCAGGGGGCCAGCCTGGTGCACGCGCGCCAGGGGGCCTCACGGCCGACGGTCCCTGGTCCCACCTGCACGCAGAGGCCTGAGGGCCCACTCTCACCCACCCATCGACTCGGACAGGCTGTGTATAAAACTCATTTATTTTCCTGAAAACGTTTGGCTGCATTCAGCCAAAGTCCGGACCTAGACTTTTCCGTAGGAAGCCTTTACATTATAAATTCGTTTTATTTACTGTTAAGAGTTCCCATTTTTAAAGCCGCTTGTCAATTTTACTTACGTTGTCTAAGGTACTGATATGTGACTGCTCTAGTATTTCCTTAGCGTCCTTCTGCAAGGGTTTGGGGGACGCTGTTATTTCATTCTTGATTTTGGATGTTTGTTTTATCTCTTTGTGTCTGCATTATTCTTGCTAGATGTTTATTAATTTAATCAGTATTTTCAAAATAACAAACTTTTTGCTTTCTCAATCTTCTCAATTCAGTTTCTGATTTTTATTTTATTGATTTCTGTTCTTTTTTATTATTTTACATGATTATATATGAAACAAAATATAGAATATGGCAACATGTTATATAAACATGGTCAGTTCATTTTAAACTAAGGTATGAAGACAATTAGTTGGAGAAACTATAGAATTTTCAACAAATATTTCTGAAATAATTGGATACTCACATGCAAAAAGCATATTTTGACACCATTTTAAAAAATTAACCCAACATGCTTGCAGACCTGAAAGAAAAACCTAAAAATGAAAAACACTTGATGAAAAAACACAGGAAAAAAGTCTTCCTGAGCTTGAGACAATCAAATAATTTCTGTATATAATATCGAAAGCACAATGTACTAAAGGAGATAATTGATGATTTGGACTTTCTTAGAATTCAAGTTTTCATGTTGTTTAAAAGATACTTTTAAGAATGACAGACAAGCAGCACACAGAAGAGATGCACTTCGCATCTCATATAGGACAGACGGCTTAATATCAGAGTTTTAAAAACACTCAAATTTAACAATAAAGCAAACAACCAAATAAAACCTTGGGCATAATATCAGCCAATTCACACCGAAAAATATTTGGATGACAAATAAGTACATAAAAGATGCTCAACATAGGTAGATATGACGGAAATGCAAATTAAAACCATAGCAGTGGCGCACCACAACTCACCCGACAGAGTCTGCGCTCCAGGACCCCCAGGCGCTGGCAGGGGTGTGAGGCACATGAAGCGGCCGAAACCCTCACATGCGGGAAGGAAATGGCACAAGGGCTCGCAAACAGCCTGCCGGGTTCCTAAGACGACGACACGCACGTACCCTAACCCTTCATCCGCTCCTCATTATTTACCCAAGAGAAGGAAAAGCATGCGTTCCTGCGTTCTTGGAGATAACAGCCCCGAATTGGAAATGGCCGAAACACCCCTCAGCAGATTAATGGACAAAGAGACAGCAGCACATCACACAACAGAGTACCTGACAACAAGGGACGAGGGATGGACACCTGCCGCATCACGGGTGTGCAGTCACAGGTGATCAGCTCTAGGAGACACTGACTCAGCGCCTGCCATGGCAGGAGCTGCCACCCGACGGAAGGAAACACGAGGAGAGAAGAACTGCAAGGGTTACCGGGAAGCTTCAGGGACCAGTCCTCCCCTTTGCCGAGGCAAAGGGGACAACACCTGTCGTCCTGCCCTGAAGCAGCAAAGCCTCGTCTCCAGGTGTCACTGAGGGTGCGCCAGAACGAGACTGTGGGCGACCCTGCCCTTGAACCTGTCGTGTGAGCAGCTCTCTGGGAAGCATCCATGCTGTGCACTCAGGCTCTCTCCATATGACCTGGAAGGAGGGTGTGACACCGTCAGTGGGGAGACGTCCACACGGCTGGTGCAGGATGCAATGTGGGGCCCCAGCAGCCTGGCTCCTGCACTTCCCCTCCCCGTGGGTGACTGGCCGCTCCTTGGTCCAAGGCCTGGCTTTGACATTAGTGTGCTTTGACTGTTTTAGCCAGAAACTGGCACAGGCACTACCGCGTCGAGGTTGCCCCCAGTTTTCCTAATGTGGATCCTGACTTCTGTACAAGTTCCTGCATCTTTGTGAATGTCCAGTGGCTCAAAGGACCCCATTTTGCTCACGTCAACAACTAACTGTGTCACACACTCTGTGGAATCCAGGAGGGTCTGGCCATCCCTGGAGAGACCAGCCTCAAACTCAACAGCACCAGCACCAGCGAGCAGCGGGGACAGCAAGTCGACACGACACGTGCCTCTAATCACGTGTGTGCTGAGTCTCTGTGTCCCAAGGCCTCAGGGATAATCAGAAATACTGTCTGCTCTGTAACCCCACTCCTGGGCATATATCTGGAAGGAACCCTACTTCAAAAAGACACCTGCACCCCGATGTTCATAGCAGCACTATTTACAGTAGCCAAGACATGGAAACAGCCTAAATGTCCATCAAAAGAGGACTGGATAAAGAAGAGGTGGTATATTTATACAATGGAATACTATTCGGCCATAAAAACTGACAACATAATGCCATTTGCAGCAACATGGATGTCCCTGGAGAATGTCATTCTAAGTGAAATAAGCCAGAAAGAGAAAGAAAAATACCATATGAGATCTCTTATATGTGGAATGTAAAAAAAAAAAAAAAAAGAACATAAATACAAAACAGAAGCAGACTCATAGACATAGAATACAAACTTGTGGTTGCCAAGGGGGCAGAGGGTGGGAAGGGACAGACTGGGATTTCAAAATGCAGAATAGATAAACAAGATTATACTGTGCAGCACAGGAAAATATATACAAGATCTTGTGGTAGCTCACGGAGAAAAAGATGTGACAATGATTATATGTATTTTCATGTATAACTGAAAAATTGTGCTTTACACTGGAATTTGACACAACATTGTAGAATAACTATAACTCAATTAAAAAATGTTAAAAAAAATACTGTGTGCTCTGAAGTGTGCGTAGGGAGGCTCCAGTGTTGATACCACGCTCATGCCCGCAGTTACTCACCGAGACGCAGGCATCCTTGAAGGGGAGGCTCCGTCCACCTGTCATCACGCCCGCAGCACTCGTGGACCGGCCGTGGGCAGCCACTGCTCTAGACGGGGGCCTAGCACGACCTGTGTGCGCCTTACCCTGCTGCGGCTGCCTCGTGCGACCGTCTCGCACCCAGGTGTCGTCAGATACTTCAGCTTCCCATCCGTCACAGCGTCCCCGCAGCACCATCCCCTCGCCGGTCCGAATGCTGTTTGTCGCATCTTCCACTTCGCTGTGCATTGTAACTCACAGCGTACGATGCTGCTTTTATGCTCTAGATAGTCGGGTATCTTTTAAAAGGGAAAAACCTCATATCTTTGGCATTTATCAAACTGTGATTCTCTCCAGTGATCTTTTGTCTTCCTACAAATCCTTCAATCCTAAGAACATGTTTTAGCGTTGAAAAGAGAGCTCTGGTTTTGCTTATCAGAAAAATGTTTTTATTTCAACTTCAGTTTTGAAGTGCATTTTCGGCACCCGTAGAATTCGGACTTTTCTTTCCTTCAATACTTTAAAGATGTTATGCCATTGCCTGGGCTTTGGGGCTTCTGCTGGGAAGTCAGCTAAAACACCCATCATTGTTTTTCTGTGACATGAGGTATCTTCTTCCTCTGACTGATGTTAACGTTTTTCTTTACCTTTGTTTTCAGTAATTCGACCATTATGTTTCTACATTTGATTTTATTTCCACTCTTTCTCCTTCCTGCCCTCCCCACTCCCCAGCTTCCTCCCCCATCTTATTTCCCTTTCAAGTTTCTCCTTCTTCCACCCCCCTCTCCCCTACTTTAATCCCGACATTAACCATGAAGGGGTTCCCAGGGATCAGTCTGAAGTGCTGCCCGAAATATTTTGGTTCTATGTTTTGGTTTCCCATTTCCTCGTCCTGGGAAGTGAGCAGAATGGACGCTCCTTGTCCCACCCCAGGTTCACTTGCTGTTCAGAGGAAACAGGTGAGAACTTCCGAGCCCGGAGATGACTTCCTTTCCTCTTTCCCCCGCAGTCTTCTAGGTACAAAAGCAGTTGAGAACAGACTTTGATTTACATGTAACTAAGAGTAGACTACGGGTTAATAAAGACACAGCAACCATGATTAACCTAACAGCTTCAGAGACTCTTTTGTGTTTACTCAGATTGTCTTACTGCTTCAGGTAGGAGATTTTAAGGTGATAAGAAATAGCTTTTCCATTTTCTTTACCATTAGTTAAAAAAATTCAAGCCAAATTCTAGAAACATTAGTTTGATTAATGATACGTCTTAAATCTTAAATTGTGTTTGGACAGAGTATTTTTCTGATAAGGCTCTTTAGCCGACGTTGAAGGCATATAGGAACACGGTTTTCCTTTTTCTCGGGATCCTGAGGATCTGACTTCTGTTTTGCCTTAGTTGCTTCTCGGCTGCTGGAGGAACTCAGAGAACTCTGAAAATCATCAAGAAACACGCGGGTTAAAGGGGGTGGGAAGGGATAAATTGGGAATTCGAAATGTGCACCTCCTGGGGAGAGATGGAAATGTGAGCTGTCTTGACTGTGGCAGTGCTTCGTAGGCATATACATCTATCAAAATTCATCACATCACATTGTACACCGGAAAATGTGTAGCTTACTGCACAGGAATCACACCACAACAAAGGCATTAAAAGTAGATGAACAAGGTTATAGTGCACAGCACGGGGAACTATATCCAACACCTTGTAATAGCTGCAATGGAAAAGAATGGGAAAAGGAATATATACGTGTGTGTACGACTGAGCCACGCTGCTATCCACCAGGCACTAACACAGCATCTTAAGCTGACTGTACTTCAGTTAAAAGACCAACAACAAACAATAAATGGTTAAAGTTTTCCACAGACACTATCCCTGCCATGTCGTCCCTTCATTCAGCTGCAGGTACTTACCCAGAGAAAACCCACTGAGTGGAAAAGCCGATTTTAAAAGGTCACTTAATGTATGATTCCGTTTTTTTTTTATAATTTAAAGAAATTCGTTGAAGTATAGTTGATTTGTAATCTTAATTTCAGGTGTACAGCAAAGTGATTCAGTTATATAGACGCATACATTTATATTTTTTCTTTTCAGATTGTTTCCATTAAATGTTGCTACAGGCAATTGAATGCAGTTCCCTGCGGTATACAGTGGTCCTTGTTGTCTATTCTTTGCATGTGTATGTTTACTGAAGTGCAGTCAGTTTACAGTGGTGTGTCCATTGCTGGTGTACAGCATGTTTCAGTCATACATGAACATACATATATTTGTTTTCATATGATTCCATTTATTGTAAATTCTTGAAATGGCAAACTGCAGGGGCAGAGAACAAGTGAATGGTGGCCCTTGGGACAGTCAGGGAGAGGTGGTCCTAAAGGAGGAGAGTGACACACACCTGGAGACAACCAAAATGCTCTGTATCTTGACCGTGGTCATGGACGTGGAAGACTCCACACATGCTAACGCTGCACAGCACTGAACACACACGTGCACACACACACGCAGAAGTGAAATGCAAAAGCCAGAGACCCCGGGGCTGTATTAAAGTCGGTCTACTGACAATGACTGCACGTAGCCGAGCAGCTGTGTAAGGTGTCGTTGCTGGAGGAAACTAAATGGAGGGCACACAGGACCTCGGCATTATATCTCACAACGGCCGGGAGCCTAGTCACCTCAGAATGGAAGTTTTAATTATAATATCATAAAGCTACGCAGTTTAAATACGTGCAGTCTCTGTACGCTGGTTGTGTCTTTTTTAGTTGAAGTATAGTTGGGTACAATGTGTCAGCTTCTGGCGGACAGCACAGTGTCCCAGTCATACACATACACACACGTGTTCTTTTTCCTTAAATACAGTTCCCTGTGCTATACAGAATAAATTTGTTTTTTAATCTATTTTTACATAAAGTAGTTAATATTTGCAAGTCTCAGACTCCCAAATTCACCCCTCCCCACCCCGTCCCCCCTGTAACCATGAGATTATCCACTCCGTCTTGATAGAGCTGGGGCAGTTCAGGGTTTCACCTGCTGTGAAACAGACAGAAGCGTATTTACCTGATTCAGGCACTACTGACAGCCTCTTGCTCCTTACCTTGATGATTGTTTTCATTTGGTATAATTATTGCTCAGGGCCGTAGTCATTTTTTTGGTTTAAGAGTTCAATCTGAGAGACATTTCTGAACAGCTTTACAGTTAGGCGCCAGCTAAACTGTTTTGAAGCAAAAAAAAAAGCTTCTTTCATCATATGTGAAGTTGGCAAATAAATCAAATAATGATTTGCAGAGATGGTATATTTGTTTGATTGCTTGAAAAATAGGTCCCATCAGGTAGAATATTTACCGACAAATTTCCATCTGAGTGGGAAGTCGGCCGTGAAGACAGAAGACAAGGCCTTTTTTATTTATCGTGGGTGGTGGCGATGGACTGGCGGGCACATTTCTAATTTATGTCTCGAGCGTGCCCGTCTGTACACCCTGCCACTCCAACTCCCCATGCTGCCGGCCGCGCCTGGGCTGTGCCGGGGAGAGGCCCTACTTCAGATCAGCCGGGGCGGGGGCACCTCGGGGAGGCCTCAGCAGCCGGGAAGATGCCTGGAAGGGCGTGCCTGAGCGGGAGGGAGCGGTGGAGCCGGGGCGCAGAGGCGAACGGAAGCAGGTCTTATTCACGTTATTTTTTGCAGTTGGCAGCTGCCTGGATTGTGTTGCCCTTAACTGAGATGAAAAAAAGCTAACTGCAGGAGGAAACAGCGCGTTTGTTTCAACTTATAGACGTAGAGCCGCCTAGGGCCGGACTGGGTGGGAGCCCGGTCCCCTTGGCTTTGTGCGCACCAGCTCTCGGCCGGGCCCGCTCCTCTGGACGCAGCTCCTGTTGCTGCAAGAGGCTGTTCCCGTCTGGCCGTAAGAGGCCACCGGAACTGTTTGCATCAGCAAGTCCCATTTCTTGCTACGACTTCTTCTTTCAGCATGGCGCTACGACCCATTTCCGCCAGGGAGCCTGGAGAAAACTCTGAGTGAGAGTTTATGAGGAATGAAATGCACTTCCTTGTCTGAAAAGCTTCCAAAAGCAACGCTGCACCTTTCTGGATGGGGTGTCACAAAAGCGTCTCTCGTTGCTCAGTCAAATCCTTTCCTCTGCCCCCACGACTTACTCCAAAGACCAAAGAGCAGTCTCGGTGCTTCTCACCCCAACCGCCTGAAGTAACCCGCGTTCGCAGGTGAGTGTCCCTGCAGGCACCTCCCCCTGGGGACAGGAAGCTCTCGTTTGTCCAGGAGGACGGCTGCGGGCAGACTGGGGGCCGTCCAGGGTCGCTGAGCGAGGTGAGGTGAAGTCAAGTCCAGTCAAGCTCTCTACCTAAGCACTTTCCCACCGCAGCGCGAGGGTGTAAACTAAGTTTCCTCTCCCCAGAGACACAGCCGGAAACCAGGGTAATTGTTAGCATGCATCTCGTGGCAGGAGGACGAGGCCAGTCTTGAGAGGAACAGCTGAGTGAGATGGGAAGGTCAGTGCCGAGCTGCTGATCAAACCAGCCCTGCCGCTGTCCCTGCCTCCTGGGGTTCAGGCCATGCGGTGAAGGCATTCCGAGTTGAGTCTCTGCAATTTGCAAGAAAACAGAGCCTGATGGAAGCACTATGCAAAAAGAAGATACGGTGCAGACGTTTGAGTAAACAGACCCAGAACTGCCCAGGGAAGAGGTGGAAGGCGTTGCAGGCACCCACTGTGAGCAGCAGCTAAGGCCACGGGCTTGCAGGGCAGCCCGGAGGCAGCCGAGCGAGGGCTTGGCGAGCAGGATGCGCTTCTGTAACCAGTCTGAGTTTACAGGAGGCTATAAACTGCAACTTCCAAAGGCTGCACGACCCCCAGACCCACCATCAAGTTAGCAGACAGACAATTAGTTTAGAATTGAAAGTCTTTCTAGAAATGTGGCTAAGAACAAGTCATGAAGACAGTCTAATTTTCCCTTTTTATTGGGAAATTTAGTATGCTTACCTCTTTCTTGCCCAAGGGGGCTGTTACAATGCTCACAGATTTATATTTTTTATGTTGATCACTATTATGCCATCGTTCAACCGAAAGCTGTACAAGAGCTTTGCATTTTATGCAACTACTGGGAGCCCCTAAGAACCAAAATGATGGTTTGGGCAATTAAAAAGATTTGAGAGGCAACCAAGAGCCTGGGCCAGGCTGAGTGATAACACAAGACCAGTCGGTCAGGACTGAAGAGGTGGCTGTTTTACGTGATGCACAGAAGCCAACCAAGGAGCCAAGGAAAATGAAGAAACAGAGGAACATGTTCCAAACAAGAGAACAAGATGAAACTCCAGGAACAGCTCTTAATGAATCAGAGGAAACCGACTCACCTGATGGGAAGTTCACAATAACGGTCGTAAAGTTGCTCACTGACGTCAAGAGAGCAATGCACTGACAGCGGATTTCAGTGAAGAGACGTAAACTAGTAAAAAGCACCAAAGAGAAACTGCAGAGCAGGAAAGTACAGGTGCATCAAGTGTGCAGCTGCGTGGTTCACATCATACCAGGTCTGGCAGAAGAAAGGGTCCGTGAACTGAAGACAAGGCAGAGGGACTCAGCCCATCAGAGGAGAGGGAGAAGAGCAAACGGAGAGGAGCGGAGGCGGCTTAGGAGCCGTACGGGACACCATCGAGCGGGGACGCACGCAGCGCCGGAGGAGAGGGCAGGGAGAGGGGGCGGGGCAACCCAAGGAGCCGACGGCCGAGACGCTCTGACTTGGACAAATGCCTTGGCGCTCTCTGTTTCTATCAGTTTGACTCTTTCCAGTTCCACAGAGAAGTGAGACCACACCATACGCGTCTTCCTCTGTCTGATTCACCTCACTTAGCATAATGTCCTCAAGGTCCGTCTGGCGCCGGTGGCTAGGTTCTTGTCCCGTCCAGAAAGGATTCAGAGACCAGACGTGGAGGTTAAGAAAGTAAAGTGGGGACTTATTAAGGGATGGATGGCACACGCTCAAGGGGAGAGAGGGCAGGCTCAGGGCAGTGGCCGCCCCGAGTTTCTTTGGCAAGTTGATTACATAGGGTGTGAAAATGAGTGGGCGGAATATCCACTGGGGAGGGAAGGGCTTGGGGTCGTGGTCCCTGATCTCCATCCCAGCCCCACCTTCCCGAGGGGAGGAGGGGCTTTTGTCCTTATTTAGTCATGGTGTCTTCTAATGGGTACTCCTAATCTGCAAGGCTTATTTCACTGAAATGAGGGCATAACGAGCAAAAGGCTACATTCCGACACTGGAGCTTCCTGCATTTCCCCACCTTCTTTGTCGGCCTCCAGGACACGTGTCACCCCAAAGTGTGTGACCAGGTATCAGCCCAGAGGTCCCTGCTTTTCTCTCTCTGCCCAGGGGCACCTGTTGTCTGTACGATGCAGGGTTTCCTGCATTTGGCCCCACGTCCCTCTCCCTTTTGCCCAATTCTTGCCATTTGGCCCGCGTGCCCCTTTCTCTGCTCGTATCTAGCCGTCTGCCAGCTGTGACACATCCATGTTGTTGCAAATGGCAGGATTTCCTTCTTTCTCATGGTTGGAGAATATTCCAGTGTGTTTCTATATACCGCAAGCCTCCCTTTGTTTTCTGCTGACGAGCAGATGAGATTTCAGTAGCTTTAACACAGCGTGGAGAAGGTCAAGGGCCATGAGAGGAGAATGGCGTCTTGCAGGGATAATGAAGATGGCTGTTTAGCTGAGATGACAGACGGTCTGGGGGAGTCTATCAGACACCGACAGGTAAACGGAGCACAGGTAACGATGGGCCTCAGTGTCAGGGCTTCAGAAAAATCATGAGAACAATGGGAAGCGACAGGGAGGAGGAGAGCACCTCAGCTGCCGAATTCAGCGAACAAAAATAATTGCCTCCACCAGGGGAATTCTGCTTTACGTGCTGCCGTGCGCACAAAGATTCCAGAAGCAGTTTTGAAATGCGACTGTTCTGACAACTTTCAGCTCCAAAAGTCTGCGATACAATTGCTCTCATTGGAAAACTACACAGCATGTGAGTGTTGGACACATTAGACGTGAAAAGAATGGAAGTAGAAATGACGACTTTAAACGCTCACGACGAGAGGGGACGGGGTGGCTGGCCGCACGCGGCAGAGACGCGGACGCTCAGGGGGAGGGTGCTTGGACTTCACACACCGGTAATTTATCAGCGGTGCTGAGCGGACGGGGCAGGCACTCCTCCTCACATGCACGTCTTCTACTTTCCTCGCGGGACTGCCAGGCTGCTTGGAGGTGGACATCGCGTCTTAAACGCCACGTCCCTGCCAGTGCCAGCCACGGTATCTTGTAAATAGTAGGTGCTGAAAAACATTGCTTGATTAGCTTATAAAATATTTAGCATTTTAGTGAATTGATCAGCTTGGAATCCACGGAGACCCTGACAGAAATAGTGATTTATAAGAAGAAAGATTTGTCTGTTTGATTGGATTTCAGAAAGCTTCCATTTAGTGAAAAGGGGGCTATAAAGATGGAGAAAGACCCCTGTGAAAAGGCTGCATTTACTGCTTACGGCTGAGACCCTGAAGCTGGGCTCTGTAACCACGGGGCGACGCGAACCTCTCTCTCGATGACGGATGGATCTACCTGATGAGCTGTGTTTGGAAGGAAGAGCAAATTCCTTCCATATAAAACCCTGAAACCTGTTAGAGGTTAAATGCTAAAAGGCTAGGATAATTCACCTACTAGACCTCGCAACGCACGGGCGACTAAAGCAGTACTAGTCGCTAAGGCCATTGTCACCCATCGGCCTGGGGCGGAGCGCGTGGCATTTCAGCAGGACGTGTGCGCAGGCCCCAGCCCTGCGGCTCCGGGTCGTCCGATGCTTTCTCCCTCCTGGATGCTGGGCTCCCCGCAGGGCTCAGGGCTCACTGCCAGCCCCGTAGGTCACACGTCTGTCACGTACGGCGTGACTCCATGGACAGAAGACGACGCAGAGTTAAATGAGTTTAAGGACAAGCGCTGACAAGGTCAGAACCAGGCGTTTTACATAAAAACAGACACCCGGGGAAGGGCTGACACTCATGCGTCTGTCCGAACCAGAGCCGCCCCATCATCTCACTCACGGGCGATGCCTCCAGTTGCTCTCGCACAGACACACACACACACACACACCCCGTGCTGGTAAAATACAGCTCTCTCTTCAGGTCCTGAAGGATGGCTGTGGCACCTTTCAGACAGATGGCTTTGTTGAGGGGCTACCTGGAGGCAGCAGACGGGAAAGTAACGGGAAATAAACCTGCTGGAGCAATTTCCCTCACCTTTAACTAGAGCTACAATTCTTTTCAAACAGGTTGTCTTTAGAAGGAGTAAAAGTCACTCTAGAGCGGACGTGCAAAAATAAAAACAAATAAATGCGGCTGCTGCAGAGCAGCCAGCAGCCTAGCGGGGACGGTAGCCTTCAGCTGCCGAGACAGGCAGGCGGCTTGCAAGTCTGACTGCAGGTATCCGGGCAAACGCCTTGTCTTACCCTGAGGTTCCAGGACCTCAGATGCATGCAGGACAGAAACACGGGTTTCAGATTTTCCCAAAAACGCGTAGTGAACGTCCTATTTATGTTCTCTCTCTCAAAGGGGTAAGTCAGTCAATCACCTTTGACGGGCTCTAAGCCCCCAGGGGTGGGCGGGTTCCTCTCATCTTCCACTCTTACTCATGAACCGTCTGTTAAAATTAGAGAGGTTTCCTCTTATTATTTTGAAGATCAGATTTTTCATTCTTTTCGCCAGGATACTCTCCACACTGCTTTTAAATCTGCACCTGTCATTCCAGACTATTTCATCAGTTACTGCGAGTCTCTGGGACCAGACACAAGTGGACTCAAATATTTGCTCTGCAACCTTCAGACTCGGATGAGCTTTGAGAAGTCGCTTAATTTCTTTGTGCTTTAATTTCCTTATACTTAAAATTTAATGCTATGAAGAATGCTAATGATTTTGTGGAGTGTTAAATACATAATAAAACTGAGACGTCCCCCAAGTCACCCAGCTGCTATTATCCACTGGCACACACATTCTTACCACCGTGGAGTCGTTGTGGAGACGTAAAAGATGTCACGTATCCCTTTTAGACTCTAAAGATTTGAGGTCGGTTGCATTTACGATGTGATTTGAATTATTCTTGGAAGGTTACAAGCTGCCAAAATTACACCAGGACGTTTTCTTACGAAGAAGAGAGTCTATGGAGAGTGTGTGGCACTCATCACTCATCTGTTACATTATGACTTCACATAAACAAGTCACCACAGGGACCTGAGGGGAGTTAGTGTTATCAAGTCTCCTTTTTCTATGGTAAGAAACATGGTCATGGGGTGGCAGTGGTCTGTCAATCACTTGAACAAAGGTTAAATAAATTGTGGTCAAATCCTATGATTGAATACTATACACCAATGAAAAGGAGTGAACTTCAGCCACACATGCAATGTGTACAAAGCTCAAAAAATACTCTATTGAGCAATTACTTGCATTACGTGGTCCCATTTATATAAGGTTCAAAACTATTTCGTACTGAGGTCCATGAGTTATACTAGCAGGTACTTTCAGGAGGGACAACGGTGACTGGGACAACAACTTCGTGGGTGATGTCCCATCCAATTTCTTGGGTTGGGCACTGTTTTCCTTGGGTGATAATTCATTAAATTGTACATTTATGTTTTGTGCCCCTTTTCGGTACTCGTTAAATATTTTAGTAAGAATATTTTAAAATGATATTTAGGATGGTGAAATCATAATTTATTTTCACATTTTATGTTTTGAAATAGCTATATTGTTTGTGTCATTAATTAAAGTGAGAGAAACGTGTGTGGCCTGGATGTTAATACACCCTGAACTCTGTGCACATAACACTCAATAAATGTGATAATATTTCAGGCGAAGTGGAACCATACATGGCAGAAATTGACAATTATCTCTCATTTGGGAAATGTCATGCACAAGTAAACACAGTATTTTCCATAATTATATTGTTTCCCAGGATATGAGACAGGGAGAAGGACTGTGTGTAAAATGATAACATGGCAGTTTTAGCAAGAAGGCGAGGACGCGTGTAGCACGTCGAGCTCCACGCCCCTTGTGAAACGTAGTGAAAAAGAAGTATTTTGATCAAAATTGTTCTAAAAATAATCCAACGCATTGCTTTTATTACCATATGGGTTCATAATATAAACAAAGTATCATTTGTTATGACAAGTTAACGTGGCTCCATGAAGGAAAACAAAACTACTTCACTCAGTGATGTGCTGGCAAAGCTGTGAGACGTAGATTACATCAAACAGGGCGAAGATACAAGGTTCACTAACAAAGCTGGTGGAACGGCAGAGTGGCAACAGGATTACTCCAGCAAGGCTGAGAGGAACTTCCAGAGTCGCTGGTCTGGCTTCGGACCCTTCTCGGGAGCTCCAGATTCACTTAAGGTCTTCCGTGTCGGTGCAGAGCGAATAGCCCAGACCTCAGATTTCCTAGTTTACTGCGTCACAGTTGCCCCTTGACCAGCCCTGGACTGAACTGCCAAGCCCACTTGCATGGCATCTTTCTCCCCCATAAATGCCGCAGCCCTGCCCGAGTCGCTCGTAGCTCAGGAACTGTGTGCATATTCAGAACGATTTCTGTGTTCGTGAGCAACCAGTTCCTCTTTTATTGTGAAAACAGACAAGCCTAGTCTTTATCATCTGTTTCCGGAGAAGGTTTAATATTTTTCCTGGTTTTTGAAGCGAATTAAGATTGAGTTCTAAAAATGAGCCGTGGTTATTTTTCCTCAACCCTGGACCAAAGGCTCTCAGCTCTCAGAGAGCTGACTTAACGTGTTGCAGAGAGAAGGAATTTGTTCCTCTCTGAAAGATACCAGCAAATGACCGAAATAACCCAGGTTGAAACCAGATGATCTAATGCTAGTCATTGTCTTTCTGCTTCGAGAATTTGTTCCAATAGCCCGTTGTCATCCCTCCTGTGTGAGAAATAACGCTACTGACTGAACTACCTTGGGCTGGGGTGTTTACCAAAAAGACCAGCGTGTGGCGATCATTCCACTGCACACTGGAAAAGAGACCCTGGGTTTTCAAAGGCAGGCATTGGCTGCTGTGTTTGATTATTATTGCTTCATCTTCAACTCACACTCTGACTGAAACATTAGTTCTAGGAGCCTTGTCTCCAGACATTTCTGACCAAGCTGGGCCAACAGCATTGATGCATTTCCGGAGGTGGCCCTCCTCGTGTCCCCATGGTCCCCGGGGGCCTCAGGGCCGGCACTCATGTCTTCATTCTCCATCCATGTTCAATCAAAAATGTCTGTGACAGGCTCCGAGTCTGCACTGCCGGTCAGGGCTGCACCACTGACCCTGGTCGGTGTCACTGGGACATCTCTTCTAGGGTTTAGATTATCCAAAAGGAAGAGACAAAGTGACAGCAGGAGAAAGAGGTTAGTCAGACCTCAATAATCCTCTCCTCCATAACGGCAAAGAACCCTGGAAATTATAGTAACACACCAACTTTTTTAGAACTCTTACAACTCAACAATAAAAGGATAAAATACGAATAAAAATGGATGATGGTTTTGAGTAAACCCTTCTTGAAAGAAGATATAGAGAGATGGCCAGACGCTCAACCTCTTAGTCATGAGGAAAGTGTATTTCAACACAAAAATGAGATACTGCTTTGCAGCAGCTGGGATGGGAAACATTTAAAACACATACAGAGATATACAGGCAGTGACGAGCCTTGCTGCGTCTGTGGCATGATTGCAACGCACTTATGAGATTGTGAAGTGATCAGCCACCCTGGGAAATGGAATTTTAGTTCCCCCAAATATTAAGCAGAGTTACAGTACGACCCAGCAATCCTGCTCCTGGGCATACGCCCAAGAGAACAAACGCCCACGCCCACCCAGACTTGTTCACGAGTGTTGGCAGCAGCATGGCTCACAGCAGCCCCAAAGGGGAGGCAGCCCAAGTAAATGTTCATGAAACGACGGACAGGTGAGTAAAACGTCACTCGCCCACACGACGAGAGATAGAACACTGACGCCCGCACATCATGAGGAATCCTGGAGACCTTACGGCTGGTGGCGGAGGCCCAGGACGGAGACCACACAGTGTGTGATCCCGTCTGTGTGAAAACTCCAGGAGGAGGCACCGAGGTGGGCGGGGGGTGCGGTCTGGAAGTTTCCTCGTCCTCGCCTTTGTTCTGACGTACGGTTTATCAGTGCAGCCTCCTAAGGCCGCTCCAGACCAACGGCACTTACTAGCCCTCAGGGAGCGTGAGGGCGCCGGGGGCCCTGAGGGGGCTCCCGGGATGGACTCATTACACCTCCACAGCCGCACTGTGACGTGGGCACTGCTGTCCCAAGTGCACGGATGACGGAGCTGCAGGCGGAGCTGTGGAGGGATTTGTGGGGGACACGAGGTGGTAAGTCATAAATCAGTCGGTAACCAGCAAGTTTGATTCTGAGGTCCTTCCTTCCTTCATTTCTTGAGGGCTTAATTTTGTTCTTATTTTATAGACAATTTTTGCATAATGCCTAATGCCAAAGTCTTTCCACTGAGATCTGCAGAGAAACGACAGTCACCGGATAGCCTGTCATTCGGAAGTTCATCCTGCGGTGTGATCCTAACGAGAAGGGGAGCCCTGGCTCCTTTGTTCTTTGTTTTCTACCCCAGAAGTACCTGTATGTTCTCAGTCTTACACAGAACTGTCAAGCTTACGGTTTTGTACATAAGTGCAAAATTATTGCAGCTATTTTTATACAGTGAATGTGAATTATGAAGCCAGTAAATGGCATAAAAATGCTTCTGATGTAAAACTCCTGAGCCACCAAACATCCCAGGGGCTGTTCTCTCACCAAGGAGAGGATCACATTAATCCAACACTTGAGTATCAAATCTCCTTCTACGTGACCGTGCACAATTTCCTCTTAGTTCCCAGCCTCCCTGCAAGACTTGATTCATTCTCAGCCTTCTCTCCATCCATTGTCCAAGGTTCGGATTAATTCTCATTTCATTCTTGGTACATGGCATGTTTTCTGTTACTCTGCCACCTCTTTGGAGGTGTTTAGACCATTACAGCCATTCCTGATTGTACTCCCACCACAGTTTAATCACTGAATGGTAGACTGTCATTACACATTCAGAACTTGTTATGGTTAACGTTGTGTGCTAACTTGGCCGAGCTGTGGTACCCAGTTATTTAATCAAACACTAATCTAGGTGTTCTCATGGAAGGATGTTGCAGATGGGGTTAACACCTACAATCAATTAACATTAAATAAAAGGTCATCCTTTTATTTTATAAGGAGGGTGGGCCTCATCTAATCAGTTGAAGGGCCTGGAATCCAAACGCCAAGCTTTCCTGGAGAGGAGGAGCCCTGTGTCAGGGCCACTCTGTTAAGCCTGCTGAGTTCCTGGCCTGACCTGTGGACTTCAAACTTGCCAGCCCCATAGCCGCGTGAGCCCATTCCTGAGCCTAAACCTAAACCTAAGTTACGTCTTCTATTGGTCTGTTTCTCCACAGAGACATGACTAATACAGTCATCTTTTTGCTTCACTTAATTTCTTTCCATACGTTTCTGAAATCAGAAAAATATTTTCATCATCCCAACTCTTGGTTCGCGCTGGCCTACATGATCTGTCTGAAGAGCCCCATCCTTTTAATTTATCTTTAGAATAACTCTGCCTTGGAAACAAGTGTTCCAATTTGTAAAACATTCTGCCTGACGCCTTAGCCAATGGACCTGTTAGACTGCACTTCACTCCAGCTCTTAAAACGCTCTGGATTCCATCTTTTTAGCACAACAAACCACCGTCAGACGCAGCGGGTGCTAAGACGTGGGTGTTCGGGTGGTCTGGGCTCTGGACCAGACGTCAAGATGCGCTCCAACTCTGTCACTCTGGGCCACACAGTCTTATGTAATGGTGACAATATTTTGATGTTTACTGTCTATTTGGTTTTCCTCTTACTTCTTTTTCACTTCAAATGATCACAGCCAGCATTTATCGTATTTGGAAAATTCCAAGAATGGTGTGTTGAGAGCATCTCACACAAAGCCAGGCTCCTCTTTCAGTCTTGGCTCAGCCGCTTACTGGCTTCGCAGCACTGAGCAGCCTCCACAAGTCTCTGCACCTTGGTTTGCTCATGTGAAGAACAGGGAGAGGAGTAACTTCTCCCCTGGGGTGACTGTGAAAATTAAATAGTCAAGGCCCGGAAACCTTGCAGGATAGGCCCTGCCCAGCGAGCATCAGCCGCAGTCACTGTCTTCAGCGCTGGGCTCCTGAAGTGCGTTCTTTCTCTTCCAGATCCCTAACTCCACGTTAGTGGTGAGTAGGTCGTCATTAAGAAATGCTGCAATAAAAGCTGTCAGTCACGAGGTCGTCCCTGCCTCTCCTGCCTCACTGGCTTCACCACAGGGGCGCCCACAGTCACATCGGCCCTCGGGGACAATCCAGGCCACCTCTCCCCCTCGTCCTGCCGCAGGACGGGCTCCCTCCCAACCTGCCGCCTCCTTTCTCAGCTGACCGGCAGGGCGGAGCCGACTTCTCCCCAGCTTCATGTCCTTCTGCTTCGTATCTTGATAATTCTTCCCAGACTTTACTAAATGTGAACTTATCTATATGTCTTTTCTCTCCCACCTGTTTTATTGGGTCCATTAATTCTTCCCTGCTTGGCTGTGCTGGTAACACTCCTCCTAGTTTTAAAGTGGTGAAATAAATTACATTTTCGTTTTATACGTAGTCATTTATCCTAATAGAACTTTGAGAGAAAAAGGTGCTAAAAATGTGGACACCATAAACCATCCTGAATAGAAAGACAGTATATTGCATATGAAAAGAGAGAGCTTTAATTTTGAAAACTGCTCAATTATCTTGAATACAACTTTGAAAAGATTTAAAACTAGGTAAAAGTGTTATTTCAGGACTGTGAGAGGGCCAACCTGTTTCAGGTGGTAAGCATTTCTCAGAGTCAGTCTTCTGCTGGAGAATGTGTGCAGCCTTAGTCCTTCTAATTTAATAAATGACTTTAAATGGATAGACAGATTTTCATAAACATTCACTGTTTGCGATTTGGAAATTAACACCTGAAGAGCAAGCTTTCTTCAGGGACACAGTCTCTGAGGAGTGAGCACTTTGTACGCACACACACGGAAACGTCTTTCGGAAAGCGCTCTCATTTATGCATGGTTCACGAGTGAGCATCTACTTTCTTTGCCCATAGGACTCAGTGTCCCTAAATGCTATTGCTCTACATGGCATGGACTGGCTTATCCCTATAAAATATTGTGTGCATCTATTAATTTAAACAACTGCCACAAACTGACAAGAACTGTTTTTCTTTGTCTGTGATGTTTTTTCATTGAAGTACAGTCAGTTACAATGTGTCAGTTTCTGGTGTGCAGCATCGTGTCCCAGTCACACATAAAGAACTATTCTTCAAGAGTTCTCTCTACTGCTTCCTGTCTCTGCCATTCTGTCTCAACATCAAAAAATTACAAGTAATCAAAGGAAGACCCGCCACGGCGGCGGCGCCTCCCAGCACGCTTGTTTGCGCAGGCCTTCGGGATCTGTGCGTCTCCCTTCACCACAGCGCCGTTTGAAGAGCGGTGGAGACAGCAGCCGTCCTGCTCAGCAACCGTACAGTTTTTCTTCTTCATTTTTGGATAGGAGAAGACGTGTTTCTCACTGAAAACCATTTCCATTGAGTTTACAGGAAAATAAGCTCGTTTTCATGTGATCTCAGGGATGGACACATGACCCAGCTCCGGCTGGTCAGATGACCGCAGTGCTGGACTCGGGGTGGCTGTGATGTCCACCACTCAGCCTGGGGAGGGAAATTGAAGGAAATGCCGGGGGCTTCTGTGGGATGATGAAAGAAATGTGATTGAGAAGGTGCAGAAGCCCATGGGATCAGTGGCCCTCATTTGTCTCTCAGGACAGCGCTTCTGAGAACGAATCCAGCGCCAAATAACGTGTAGGGAAGAGCCGAAGAGACCCAGCTCCTGATTTCACCCCTGGAAACCCGAAATCCATCTATTCCTGAAAACGCACAGCGTGAACTTCCTGAGTGAATGAGTCAGTCATCTCCCCTTCGTGAGCTAGTCTGAAGACGAATTTCTCTCATCTGCCTCTGAAATAGAACTGTCTAGCCAAACTGACAGTCGTCTTTGGGGCCACAAGACTGACATCGACACTGAGAACTGGCCGGGCTGGAAGCCACGTTGGCGCTGAGGACTCCCTCGCTGGCTCTGTGGCAGACTCTCGGTGCTGGCAGAGCTCCTGGTAAAACTGCTGCCTCGCGGATCTTGGGACTGAGACTACGTGCACACCTACCCCAGAACCTTCAAGTCTAGACTCGTGATTTTAGACTCTTCTAAACAGGAGGCTCCCCGTCCCGCGGGCCACAGCTCTGCCTCCTCCAGCGAGGCCAGAAGCTCCTTCCTTCAGATGTGCCCTCCTCTGGGGCTCAGCCTCCTGGATCCACCTCTTCGCCTGCAGCAGCCGATGCCCGTCATTCGATCTCATATTTAATAACTCTCCTCGGTAAATGTCCACCATGCAGCGTCCACCTCCAGACTGAACTCTGACTGAAAGAGGGACGTTGTGTAGCATGACTGTGTGTTTCAGGGAGAAAACCTTGAGGAAAAACAGGAGATTCTGTTTGGGACTTTGGCAGCCATGAGAGACCGAATCTGAGCTCCATCACCAACTTCTGTTCCGTCTAAAATCCTAACTCAGTGGCAAATTTCTCAGAGAGTCATGCGGACTCTAACCTGGACATCTTCCATTTTCAGTTTGCTTCTTCACTGAGGTCTAGTCAGGTCACAGCGTTGTGTCAGTTTCTGGTGCACAGCACGTTCCAGTCGTTTATATACATACATACATTCCTTCTCTTATTCTTTCTCATTATAGGTTGCTACGAGATACTGCGTATAGTTCCCTGCGCCATTCAGTGTAAATTCGTTGTTCATCTATTTTATATCTAGTAGTTAGTATCTGCAAATCTCAAACTCCCAGTTTATCCCTTCCCACCCCCTTTACCTCCTGGTAGCCATAAGTTTGTTTTCTGTGTCTGTGAGTCTGCTTCTGTTTTGTAAATAAGTTCATCTGTGTCTTTTTTTTTTTTTTTAGATTCCACATGTAAGCGATATCATATGGTATTTTTCTTGGTCCTGGAGATCGTCATTCTAAGTGAAGTAAACCAGAAAGAAAAGAAAAATAGATCGCTTTATATATATATATATATATATATATATACACACACACACACACACACACACACATATTTCAAACAGACTTAATAGGCATTCTCTACTGCGAAATATGTTTTCCTACCACATATCATTTTATTTTTTCTGGTTAAGAATCATAGTCACAAGTTTCTATAAGACACCAGCTTCATTCTGCCCTTGAGAGGTGGAGTGTGTTAACTTACACATGACTGAGAGTCAGATATTCTAATCCAAGTTCAGCTCAACCACCGCCGTGCATAGGAGAGCCTTACAGGAGCTCTGCCTGTTTTCTGGGCTGAGCAATCCAAGCCTTAAACCCACGATTTAGCATAAACTTGTGAGTAGCCGGACACTGTGAATTAAAAATAGCCTCGCTGTTACTTGGAGAATAACCCAACGTGACTTGTGAGATGAGGCGGAGGAAAGCCAGAGGACCCAAGTGAGTGATGACAGGCGTGATGACTCCCTTCCATAACTCCCCAGTCATACGTTTAGGAAACAAATGAATCTCATCCACATCTGAAATACTTCCTGCCCCTGAAAACAGATCTGGTCTTTATTTTTATCCAAAAATCCCTCTTCGAAGCTATGACTCCCTAAAATGCTCCCAAATTACTAAAGGCTTTAAACAGTATTAACTTCATGAGACATCAGAAAAGGATTTTCAAGCAGGCAGAATATCTGGAACACACCAGTGTAAATGGATCTTGGCATCTGAGTGATACTGTGACCCCTCCCCTCCCCTCCCCTCCCTCTGTCTCTCGGCTAAATAGAAGTAAATCACAGGAGCAAAGATCTTGAGACAGTAACTTCATAAACATTTAATGGTTTGGGAGCCTGTGGAGGGTCAAACTTTTTCAGTAAATTAAAAATGAATGATGTGGAAATGTTTATTAAACGGCCGAGACTGACAGCTGGAGTCATCAGGCGATGGCATTTTCTATGCTCACATAATGATCGCTCTGCTGTAGATGCTTAGTGTGGGCTGCGGCCAGGGAACAGCTCCATTTTTAGGATTCAGTCTTTGTTCCTGCTGTCAGAGCTATACATTTAAAGAGCAGGAAATGCAACAAGGGCAAAGCGCCGTGAAAAATAAAAAATATGCATTCTTAATTTTGCATGCAAAATCTGCCTATTTAATACTCCAAGCAACTGCAGTATTTAAATTTGTCATAATGAATAATGTTTCAGTTTCCTTTTCGGAGGCAGACCGATCGTTTGGGACATGGAGTTAGAACTCATTTGCGGCACAAGGTCTGTATCTGCAGTCACTCTGCCTTGTTCCAGTGGCTGTAACTCTACATGAACACTCGATATTATGCATGGAGGTGCTGGGGGTTCCCAGAGGACCCCAAGGCTCCAGGCACTTTCCCCACAGCAGAGTTTCACGGTGTGGCACTGAGTGCACGGCTGGACTGCGGGGTCCCGTGCCGGCTCTTAAATGCCTCAGCCCAGGAGGAAGTGTAGCATCTGCTCTCATCACCACTGGCCAGAACGATTCACACAGCCCTGCCCAACAGCGAGACGGTGGGGACTGGGATGACCCCCCTTGCCTAGCAGATGGGGGACCCGGGCGGGAACCAGCCCTGGCACATCCACCTCAGGCATCAAGATGTATTATGATGTCTTCACCAGTATCCCTGGTTTTAGCTCCTTTCCAATACATCTGTTTTCTTTCCCAATGAATTCTTTTTTTTAAATTAATTTTTAAATGTTTATTAAATTTATTTTTATTTATTTGATTTTTTACTTCTGTTGAGGGGAGGTAATTCGACTTATTTGTCTTCTGATGGCGATGCTGGGCATTGAACTCAGGGCCTTGTGCATGCTAGGTGTGTGCTCCACCACTGAGCTGACCGTCCCCCTCTTTCCCAGTGAGTTCTGGGGACACATGTGAGTATGTCTCATTTCAGTTCAGGTTTTTTCCAACTTCTTTCACTTACAGTTGGAGTTTATGCAATTTATGAGAAATTCTAGAAATAACATGCTTCAAAACAAGTAGCCAATCCATTTCTGTAAATATATGTGAAATCAAAGATGACATACAGTGAATAAATGCCCAGGGATGTTTATTCATAAAAGTGCAAATAAGAACGTAGTCATTTTCTCCTATCAGATGAAACATATAATAAGTAGACAGTAGGGAAGGGGCTGGGACACCTGACTTCTTTCAGCTCTGGTCTTTGCACCAGCTGTGTAAGGTTAGGCAAGTTATTCTCATCCATTCTGTGTTTCAGTTTCCTCGGGGAAATCGCTATTTCAAAGAGATTGCAGACTTCGTAAAACCCAATTATGAGCCCTGGACAGGACTGTCTTAGGCCAATGACACTTGGAGTGAACGTTTCCCTCGTCCCAGGTTCTGCTGAAGCCGAGGTGAGCAGCACAGTCACACAGGACAGTTTTCCTGTTTCAATGTCACATGAGGGGAATTTCGAAGCTGAGCGACTGAAGGTTTGATGCCAGGGTTTGGCAGCACAGAAACGTCACCAGGACTCAGTCCTTGGACGGGGGGTGGGGGGAGAGGGGCACCCTCTCCCCTCTACCCTAATCTGTGCTCTTCTCTGTTTCTTATTGATTAAATTACAGCTGCCTTCAGAGCAAGAACAACGGAAGGGGTCAATTGGCAGTTCAAGATTTGCAGATACTAATGACTATATAAAAAATAAAGGGCAATGTTCTACTGTCTAGCACAGGGAACTATACGCAGCATCTTGTAGTAACCTATAATGAAAAACAGCATGAAAAGGAATATACGAGTGTACATGTATGACTGAAACATGACGCTGTGCACCAGAAACTGACGCAACATTGTAAAGTGACTCCACTTCAATTAAAAAAAAGCACAAAGATTAAAAACAAAACAAAGTAGGGAAGACGAGGGCAAGAATAAGACAGAAAACTGGGAGCCAGTTGAGCCAGTTTCTTTTTGTCAATCGAAGAGTTGCTTCCTGGAAGCCCTGCAGCCTAGAGGTGGAACCAGGGGGACTGAGGTCTGGAACATGCGACGTGACAGCCCAGACCTGCCAGGGGCCGACGAAACGTGGCTGCTGCTCAGCTAGGAGTAAGAGGAGGGGGTCCAGCGGGCAGCGGGCAGCGTCTGCGATGGGTACTTACTTACGGCCAGTTTTTGCAACTCTGTTCCAAAGATTTAATTATTTTTTTCTTCTTTCATTTTTTTAATATTGAAAGGAAATCAAACTGTAATTATAATAACTATTTCTGTCCACTTGAAACTAATAGAGGCCAAAACAGAAATAATCTTTCATGAGCACCGGAAGTATTCCTTTGGTGCCTAATGTGGCCCAGACACTATTTTAGGTCCTAAAGCTACGCTGAAAACCAAGTCAGAAGTGGCGCTGCTTTCCCTGAGGCCGTGTCTTCACTCCTGATGCACGCTCAGCCAGCTTCTCTCCGTGGGGCCTCACAAAAACCCCTAGAGCCCCATGACGTAAATTGTATGCAGCAGATTCACTTTTTTCCTGCCCATCTACATGGTGTTAGTTATGCACAATCTTTGGGGAAAAGTAAGAAATGAGTAACGAATCATTTCCCATGTTTAGATAAGTAACTACAACCGAGCAGGTGGAACTGACTTCTGAAGCAATTTCAGAGAATGACAACTGCGAAGGAGAAGATAATATGCTGTGTTTAACAAGCGATTGCTGAAATACATGCGAGATTTTGAATCCTACATCCAGCAAAACTATTCTTCAAAAATGAAGAAGAAATTGAGACAATCCCAGGTAAACAAAAACAGAGCAGACCTGCCTTGCGAGAACAATAAAGGGGCACTTCAGGCTGGAGAAAATCCACTGGAGAGAAACTCAAATCCAAATGAAGAAATCAGGCCACTGGGAAAGAACCGTGTGGGTAAATATGAGACAGGACAAATGCATGCGGGCTGCAGTGCGTTTCTTCTCCAAAATAATTTAAAAGATAATTGCATAAAGCAATGATTACAAATGTGTGTTGATAGTTATATGTTGTTAAAGATATAATTTGCATGACAAATAGCAATAATGATGGGGTTAGGAACAAAGCCATATCACAACAAATTGTCTGTATATTATTGAAATTAACTTGGTATTAATACGAACTTGCTTGAGTTGAGATAAGATGTTCATTTTAATCCTCAAGGCAACTTCCACAATAACTCAGAAAAGCAGAGTACAAGGAAACCAAGGGAATGAAGATGGTTCACAAGAATCTCTGTATTTGACATAAAAAAGGGCAGCCAAGAAAGAACTAAGGGAAAACGCATGACATATAGAACATACGTGGCAGCACGGCACCTGCAAATCCTGACTTGACGGTGCTTACACCGCCCACAACGGGATTAAACACGCCAATCAAGAGGCACGGACTGGCAGGAAGTGTTACCAACAACCACGAAAACACCCCACTCCAACTAATCTTGCCTACAAGAGACATAGTTTATATATAAAAGCAGTAAAAGGATGAATGAAGAAGCACCAAAGGAAAAAGAGCTGGAAGGTATACGAGTATCTGAGAGCATGAAATCCCATGAAAAATGCAGCAACAAAAACATACATTCTAAGTATATAGAAAGAGTTTATTGTGCATGTAAGCCTGGTTTGCAAACAGGGAGCTCTGAAACCAGAGTGGAAGGAGGATCGGAGATGAAATTGTTACCAGACAGTTTATTCAGTGAAAACACAGAGGCTTTAATTCTGTACAGTGATTGGTTACAATATTCTCCACATGCTTACATTTCATACCTGTGACTCATTTATTTTGTAACTGGAAGTCTGACCTCCTAATCTCCCTCACCTATTTCTTTCCACCCCTCTTCCCCAGAGATACGTCTTTCTCTGTCTGACTTATGTCACTCAGCGTAATACCGTCTAGGTGCATCCATGTTGTCACAGATGGCAAGATTTCATCTTTTTTATGGCTGAGTAATAGTTTCAATAGCTCCCTCTTCTTTATCCATCTGTTAATGGACACTCGGGTCACTTCCATATTTTGGCTTTTGTAAATAGTCCTGCTAAGAACTTTGGGTCCATATAACTTTCCAATTCAGTGCTTTTTATTTCCTAGGCTATATATCCAGGAGTTAAATTTCTGGATTGTATGGTAGTTCTATTTATAATTTTTTTCCTCCATATTGTTTTCCACAGCGGCCGCACCAATTGACGTTCCAACCAACAACGTACAAGGGTTCCCTTTTCCCACAAACTTGTCAACGCCTGTTTCTTGCTGTCTTTTTGGCAACAGCCACTCTGACAGGTGAGAGGGGATATTTCATCGTGGTTCTGGTTTGCATTTCCCTGATGCTTAGTGATGCCGAGCGTCTTCTCGTGTGCCTGTTGGCCATCTGAATGTCGTCTTTGGAAAAATGTCTATTCAGGTCCTCGGCCCATTTTTTAAGTGGATTGCTTGCTTTTTGATGTTGAGTTGTATGAGTTCTCTGTGTACTTTGGATATTAACCCTTCATTGGATATAGTGTTTACAAATACCTTCCTACATTTAGGAAGTGGCCGCTTTGTTTTGCTGATGGTTTCCTTCCCTGTGCAAAAGTTCTTTAGTTTGATGTAGTCCCTTTTGTTTACTTTTGCTTTTGTTTCCCTTGTCTGAGGAGACAGATCCAAAACAAATACAGCCAAGACTAACATCAGAGAGCAAACTGCCTATGTTTCCTTCTAGGAGTTTTGTGGTTTCGGGTCTCCTGTTAAGTCTTTAACCATTTTGAGTTGATATTTCTGTATGATGTAAGATAGAGGTCCAGTTTTTTCTGTGGTTTTCAGGCAGCATTAGGGGGCTGCCAGGTGCCTGGTCAGCTCGGGGACCTTCTGATTGGTTGGCAGTGAGCTCATCGGGAGTCACTGTCATCAGCCTTCTGGTCTCAGCCGGTCTGGGTCTGGGGTGAGGAGTGTGTGTCAGACCTCGTTATCTCTGTCTGGGAACCGGGCGTTCTGTGGCTGTTATGTGGCTCATTTATAGTCTAAACCGTTACCTGTTTCCTGGCCCAGAGCAGTTGTTTGTTTCTGCATGTTTATGTGTTCTAGTCATTCACTCTTGACCTAACCTTTTGAGACTCAGGGGAGGTCTGGGAGACTAAAGCAAAAGCCTTTTGCTTCAAAAGATGGCGACACATTGGCGGGGGGGTGGGGCTTGTGTGTGGCTATGAGAGCGCCTTGTGTCATGTCTGTGGCAGCAGAGGCAAAGCAGCAGTAGGCAGTCCCTGGATGAGGGGGTACAGCTGTGTCCGACGAGACTTCATTGGTGGCCACTGACATTTTGGTTTCAGGCGTAATGCAATACCGTTCTTGGCTGACTTTTTCCCCACCATTTAAAATAGAAGAACTATCCCCAGCTTGTGGGCCATACAAAAACAGGTGGCAGGCTGGATTTGGACCAGGGGCTGTATTTTGGCGACCCCGCATCTAGACAGGAGGAGTTCAAAAACAAAGGTGTGGCTACACCTAGCCCTGGGGCATTCAAATACTGAGGGGTGTTTCAGAGGAAGAGGAGACAGTTCAGGAGATGACGAAAGAGGGAGAGGCTGCAGAGGAAGGAAGAAATCTGGGAAAGGACGGAGACGTCACAAGATGTCAGCAACGGGTTTGAGAAGTTCTGGTGTTTGTGTTATTATTTCTTCCAGTAGCAACATGCTTCCTGGAAGTCATAAAAAACCAATCAAAAACATTTCTGTGCATACCTCTGAAAGTCACTGATTCTGGGGAAATTGCCTCTAATCACGGAACTTAAATCTGAGCCATCGAGCATCACATTTTTCTCTCCCTGCTGGTGCAGCGTTTACTGTAATGCTAGGCGCGCTTATGGTTTCTTTTGCTATCATTTCAGTAACTGCTTTCTTTAAAGCTGCAATAAAGTGTCTGGCTCCATTTTTTGATGTTTGACTGCTGACAGCTTTTAAGCCTCATCCGTCCTCTTCCCTTTATGCCCAGTATCTGGGAAAGCTGATAAGAAAGCCTGGGCCTCCCTTCTCTGGTGTCAGTGGTGGGTTCACACCACAGAGGCAAGAATCTTCATCCTGGGCCCATCCCTCATCACGATAAAGATTTGCTGTGGCCCTGACAGAGTTTGCCGGCTCGTCAGCCATCCCCGCCCGTCCAGGAAGGATGTGCCGTGTTCAGGAGCAGTGAGCAGACCCCTTCGGGGGAGCAGGTGGAGCGGGGGTGGGGGAGAGTGAGGAAGCAACACTCAAGGCTGGAAAGTTTTGTGGCAGCCAAATTCGGAAGAGGGATCGCAGACAGGAAGAGGCACGTCTGGGGAGGAAGACACTAAATTAGGCTTTGAACGTGCTAAGAGGTGACTCTGATATTCAAAGGGAAAAGTAAAAAGAAGTCATGCAGCAGACTCATGCCTGTGTCATATTTAGGGTGACACCCAAATTTCCCTCCATCAAATACTGAAAACAAAAGCAAAGAAAGAAAAACTAACACCAGAGGGGTCTTGTTGTGGCTCTTCATTCTAACCCCTCTCCAAGGAAGATGCTGGAGCACAAGACGATTGCAAGGGCGGTGGATGGCGTCCATTCTGAGAAGCCTGCAGGTTGCACGGATTTTTTTTTTTCAGATAACTTGTTAGGAAAATGAAACAAAGGCTCTGGTTCCCAACAAGGTTTTCTCAGCAAAAGCTGTGGTTCACTGCGTTAGAGACAGAGCAGGACCAGATGCAAGGGGCGAGGCTCTTGTAATTAAGAGCAAGAGCTGTAATTACCTCCTTCTATTGTGAGGCGAGAAGAATAATTAAAAAGCCACGTCAAGGCAGTTGCTCAGGAAGGGCTGTGACTGGGAAGGCGCCCTGCAGCAATTTGTCCTTGACGATATCAGGGAGGTTTCTTTCCTCAGGTCTTCCGTGTTTTGTGAAATAATTGCTTCAGGTCTCAAGCAATTGTGCAGGTGCACTTTGAAAATTAGAACAACAAACGCCGATTAAAGGATGGCCAGATGTAGGTGTGTATTATGATTTGCTGTTAACATGGCTAAGTTCCTGCCCTCTAGTGGTTCACAGTCCTCCGCAAAATGGTGATCCTGGGAGCCAGCAGACAATGAATGGTGCCTACTGAATTTTAGAGTTCTCTTTTACCCTTCAGGCTGGAGGAGTTCAGCTACCAGAAACAGAGATCTCCGGCGTGTGGTGCTTTAAAGTGACATCTTATCTGGGACCCGCATGAAATGAGACAGTTACATGCGGCTATTGAGGGGGATTCCACATACAAGTGATATCGTATATTTATCTTTCTTTGTCTGGCTTCACTTAGCATGATAATCTCTAGGTCCATCCATGTTGATGCAAATGGCATTGTTTTATTCTTTTTCGTGGCTGAGTAGTATTCCATTGTATAAATATACCACAGCTTCTTCCTCCAGTCATCCTTTGATGGACACTTAGGCTGCTTCCATGTCTTGGCTGTTGTATGTAGTGCTGCTGTGAACACTGGGGTGCATGTATCTTTTCAAATCAGAGTTCTCTCCAGATATGTATCTGGGGGTGGGATTGTTGGATCATGTGGTAAGTTCTAGTTATAGTTTTCGGAGGCACCGCCATACTGTTTTCCACAATGGCTACACCGATTAACATTCCCTCCAGCAGTGCAGGAAGGTTCCCTTTTCACCCGGTACAGTTATTTGTGAAAGATGGTTAATTGGTTCAATTAACTCCTAAGTGCAAGAAGGTTTTCTTGTATTTCTAAAAGTTCACAAAGTGACTGGTTTTATATGAATTCATGTAGAGAGCATAGTCCTGCTTTAATGGAGAAAAACTGACAAACTCTCAGTCTGTAAGTTGAAGTGTGATCACACCCGTGTGTTCACTCTTTGATAAGTGCTACGCATGCGTGTAGCCATTTGTCTGACTTAGACAACCGTGTCTCATCAGGTCTGCAGCCTATATCCTTAGCCTGCTGCCTGAATTGTGCATTTAGGGAAAGAATCATGATCTACCAAAGACTCTGGTAGTAATTAATTAATTGACTCTTGTATCTCTTCATGTTTTTTAAAATTAGCATGGGTTTTTGTATTTTAATTTTATGGGGAAGATGAATCCAAATATGACTTCAGCCTTGAAGTACAGTATGAAAAAAGCAGATGAGGAAAAGAAATTAATTGAGGGATCTCAGGTGGAAGGTGAAATTAAGGCTTAAAAAAGGTGAATATAGTATAGCGGGATGTTTTTCATGGTTCTGGTTTCTCAGTATCCCGTTGCCTCCTCTATGTGAGAATTTTGACCTTATGAATCCTGGCCATAATCCGCACCTGCTTTGTTTTCACTGACGGTCCCTCACCTAGTCTCCTTTTCAGCCTCGGCCCAGATAATGTTTCTTATCAGACTTCAAAGATAACCGCATGAAGTAATAACTGTAAAGCTGCTTTGATAGGGTTACAATACATAAAAAGGTAATTTGTGTGACCAAAATTGCACAAAGGAGGGGGTGTGGAACAAAACTATACCGGAGAGAAGGTTTTCGTGTACTATTGAAATCAAATTTGTGCTCATTAAAACCCAGTTGTTAAGTTAAGATGTTAATTCTTATCTCCAGAGAAACTACTAGAAAATCACTCAAAAATATAGTAAAAGGGAAAAGCAAGGATATACTGGGAAATCTGTATTTAACACATAAGAGGGTGGCGTTGAGAAAACAGAGGTACCAAAAAATCATGTAAGACATACGGACAGCAGACACAGACCCTGCCTCGCCGGTAACTGAACATAAACAGACTGAGCTCCTCGGTCGAAAGGCAGATGCTGGCAGAATAAGTAGCAAAGCCTCTGCACACGCGGACGCTGACGGCAGTCACCTCAGCTTCTCAAACCTGCGGGAACGCCTCCGCGGAGAGGAGGAACGTCGCTGACCCCCAGAGGGATGGAGGGCGACACCCCCATGCTGAGGGGAAGGGACTTGAGGGGGATTAAAGTAACCTGGCCCGTTTACACTTCTTCCCGGGTGTCATGGTCCACTTAGAAGTTACCAGCCACTCTGAGGTTAAGCACCAAGTTGATGACTTTTCCAGTGTTTTATACACTGTTGTGGAGTATTTTTATTTTTCCTTCTTCATTTCCAATATTGTCCCAAATGTTTTAAAAGACTGTGTATTCATTTTATAACTTGAAAACAATAAAGCTCTTTTTCATCATGAAAAAAAGACGTGATATAGTTATAAACACTTGAAACAGAAAAGTAGCTGAAATATCTAAATTAATTCATCTGATTAAAGGCGTGGTACTAGGCAATGTGTGAAGAGGAAAATTAAATAAGCAACAGCACAAACAGACTGGGGGAGGTGACCGGGCGACCCCGCTTCACTTCCAAGGCTGGCGCTCTCGGCTCCTGTCTCTCTCTCTGTCTGTCTATATATATTATATGCACAATTTATTTCAGTCACATTTCAGCTGTTTTTCTAAGCTAATATTATACAAGCGTGGGCAAAAGCTATCTTGCAAAGAAAAAGGCAAATTTAAATATACTGTGCATTTATGAAAGTACAGAAAAAGAAACAGTAAAATTCTAGAATAGCGTTGGTTACAATGATAATGACTGAGGTTTAATTGGTTAACCATGATTTACTCATAACCGTCTCTTATTTTCGCTTTGGAATTTCCATGTTTTGCCTTTAGCAACAACCGTTCATGCAAAACCTAAAACTCTGGTCCCAAGCATTCTCGTCACTTACATTTTTGAGGCACAAACTGCAGAATCACAGGACCGCTAACGACCTGTTCAGCTAATGACACGCATTTCCTGTGTCGCCAACGAGACTCGTTTGACCTGACTAGCCTGGCCATCTTTGTCTTTCTGGGTGGTGTAACTGATTCAAGGGAGGAAACAAAATACAAGTCATGAAACACTTGGGAAGAGAAATATTTGACTTACGAAATCACAGCAGATGGAAACAGCAGAGCATGCAGCTCTGCCGGCAACACCTGCGGGAGCCTGTTTGCGAGCGCCCCCTGCCCTGGCGACAGGCTCTCCAGTCGGTGCTGACAGCTGACGGTGGGCCCTGTCTGGTGCCTTCGCAGATGGTTCAGATGTGCCTCCTCCTAGCTGTTTTTCTTGAATGTTTATCTTGGTAGAAAAATCCGAGCGAGTGCCTGCTGGTAACTACGCTGTGTGACAAGACTACGAACGGCAGCGCTGTGCTTCCAGGACAAGGGAGGACGTGTCGGGAACCTCAGTTGCGTGTGTGCCTGCACCTTCTTTCCATGTTGCCCCCAGAACTGCTTTCACTTGCTCACCTGCGGGGAAGACAGGGCGGCACGCAGACCGCAGAGCGCCCAGGGGAGGTTTGACACGGCCACAGTGGAGCCACGTGAAGGAGCCCCCCGTGTCAGCGTCACCTGCGTGGGCCTTGGGTACTTGGGAACCCTGGAAACATACCTGTATTTAATTTCTTTGGAAAGCATCTTATCATTCGTTGTCATAATAACTCTGCATAACAAACCGATCCAAAGCTCAGGTGCCCCCGCGCTGCCGTCTGTGCTGGCTACGCCAGGTGTGTCCGCAGGGGGCCGACCAGGGCTGGGCTGGGGCCGCCGCAGGTGGGGCAGGGTGCCTCCCGTGCCTCCAGGCACCCGAGACAGTGATGCGGGTCCTCCCCAGGCTGAGGGCAGGTGGGGACCGACCCTTCCCTCCTGTCATGTCTGCTAACATCTCCCGGACAAAATGGACTCACCCACCACTGTGACTGGGACGTGCACTCCACTTTGCGTGGGAGGAACGGTGAAGTCACGGGGAAGGGACTGGACATGTGGGGTGAGGAAGGCTTTGGAGGGAGAATGCACGGCCACAGCCACGCACGCCGCATGTGACCTAGTTTTATATCAGACATAACCGCACTGATTACATACACATCCGCTCAGGAGAGGTGCTGGTACCCCCACACACACACAGCTACGGCGCATCACGATTCTAGAGCATCTGGAGAAACTGCTGTCCATTAACTCGCACGCGCAGAGCTCACCTGTGCAGGCGTCAGTCGTCTGTGTGGTTCACGTTAGGTGGTCCCCACGCCCTTTGTTGGTACCGGGCACCCACCTACTGCTCTGCTCCGTGATGTCAC
Organism: Vicugna pacos; assembly: GCF_048564905.1. Classification (NCBI taxonomy): domain Eukaryota; kingdom Metazoa; phylum Chordata; class Mammalia; order Artiodactyla; family Camelidae; genus Vicugna; species Vicugna pacos. The sequence continues at coordinate 25,980,675 of NC_133015.1, forward strand.
CCGACCGTGTCTCTTACAGCCTTTCCTGATGTTGGTCCAAATCTCCTACCAGAACCAAAATCTTAAATTCCATCAGATGATTGACTGCACAAGGGGGAAGCCGTCCTCTGAGAGTCTGAAGACATTCATTTTGCTCCAGGAGCTGTTCCCTGTGTCAGCCGGGTGATGCAGACTGTGACAGTGTGCACATGACAGCGTCATATCTGCAGAAAACTGTGGTTATGAAAACGAGACATCTGTAAGTGATTGACAATTGTTTCAATATTCTGGAAGCATCTTAGGCATTTTAATGCTAAATGCATCTACCCAGCTCTCTCATTCGAGCTAGATCCCTTTGAATAGTATAAATGTAAAACAACGATTAGTGATTTTGATTATCTTTTCATCACTATAGAATAATTTTCTTTGAAACAAAAGTTAAAGCATTTCACTTAGTAATCTCTGAAAATCTGTTACATGTTAAATGTTCAAATTTCAAGAGAAGAGACTTGGTAAGACTACGTGATATGAAAAAGCAAATACTCTTCTAATGTGATCCATTATTATAAAGTCAATTTATTTTTTCTCATATTGGAATCCTCAAAATTTCTATTTTTAAAAAGAACTTACAACAATCGGTCTAGGAAAAACATGATTTCCAAGAATTAAGGACTGAAAAACACACACAGAAATGCTTTTATGGAGAGACACAGAAGGGAGAGACACTTTAATAGCTAATACAGTATAAAATGCAATTGTTCATTAATTACACAATTTTAATAATGAATTAAATAGATGTTGAACACATCACCATGAAAGGTGCTGGGGTGAAATGCAGGTAAAAGCACGTCCCCAGCTTTCAAAGCGCTTGTCCGCGTGGGGCCCAGGGCCACGTGGAAAGCAGCAGCAGTGTGTCGCGTCTTTAGACACACGCACAGCAGGCAGCGTGGGGCTTGCGGCATAGTAGCCGGGCCAGCTGCGGGAGACCACATCCAGAATAAGCCTGAGGTTGTTGCATTATTATGAGACGGAACTGTGTAAAGTGAAACTGTGCATGGGGTGAATTTCCCCACGGAATAAGCCAGTCAACGCAGAACTGACAGAACCGGTCCCGAGTCCTGTCACGCACAGGTCAGGTGTCCGCCCGGGGCCCTGGGGACACTCCATCCGCCGCACAAGTGACCGAGCCCATGCGGCGGCGTCTGGCTGCCCGTCTGTCTGTACGCACTCTGTGGTGTAACACACGTGCAGACACCAGTCTAAAGGTTGTATTAATTTTTTGATGTTGCCCCCACAAATCCCCATGCACTTAGTGTCTTAGAACAATAGCCACTTACGAGCTTTCCTTACCCTTGGCCAGAAGCCCGGCCCGGAGTGGTGGACTCTCTGCCCAGGGTCTCCCAGGGCCAAGACTGAGACGGGGGCGGGGAAGCCTCTCTCCTTTCAGGTTGGGGTCCTCTTCCAAGCCCCCCAGACCTGCAGGCTTCAGCTTCTTCCAGAACTTTCCTCGAGGGCTCTCCCTCTTCAAGCCGGCCACGGGTCCCGGAGCCCTTCTCCTGCCCCGGCCTCTGCCTCCCTCTCCCGGGATCACACGGGGCCCGTCCAGCGACCTCGCTGTCCTCGCAGGCTTCAGGGGCTTGTCTGCAGGAGTCTCTGGGGCCTTTCGCTCTGCCGTCCACAAATACTCAGTACCTTTCTCTGGGATGAAAATCTGTGCGAAGGACATCAACGTGCTCCTGGAAATAGTTCAAGGAGTGGACGTCTTATCTCCTTGCTGACTCCCTTCCTCCTTTTTCTCTCTTTTTTTTTTTTTAACACTTTTTATTGATTTATAATCATTTTACAATGTTGTGTCAAATTCCAGTGTTCAGCACAATTTTTCAGTCATTCATGGACATAAACCCACTCATTGTCACATTTTTTTCTCTGTGAGTTATCATAACATTTTGTGTATATTTCCCTGTGCTATACAGTGTAATCTTGTTTATCTATTCTACAATTTTGAAATCCCAGTCTATCCCTTCCTACCCTCCACCCCCCTGGTAACCACAAGTCTGTATTCTGTCTGTGAGTCTATTTCTGTCCTGTATTTACACTTTGTTTTTATTTGTTTGTTTGTTTTTGTTTTTTAGATTCCACATATGAGCGATCTCATATGGTATTTTTCTTTCTCTTTCTGGCTTACTTCACTTAGAATGACATTCTCCAGGAGCATCCATGTTGCTGCAAATGGCATTACGTTGCCAGTTTTTATGGCTGAGTAGTGTTCCATTGTATAAATATACCACCTCTTCTTTATCCAGTCACCTATTATTGATGGACATTTAGGCTGTTTCCATGTTTTGGCTATTGTAAATAGTGCTGCTATGAACATTGGGGTGCAGGTGTCATCCTGAAGTAGATTTCCTTCTGGGTACAAGCCCAGGAGTGGGATTCCTGGGTCATATGGTAAGTCTATTCCTAGTCTTTTGAGGAATCGCCACACTGTTTTCCATAGTGGCTGCACCAAACTGCATTCCCACCAGCAGTGTAGGAGGGTTCCCCTTTCTCCACAGCCTCTCCAGCATTTGTCATTTTTGGATTTTTGAATGACGGCCCTTCTGACTGGTGTGAGGTGATACCTCATTGTAGTTTTGATTTGCATTTCTTTGATAATTAGTGATATTGAACATTTTTTCATGTGCTTTTTGATCATTTGTATGTCTTCCTTGGAGAATTGCTTGTTTAGGTCTTCTGCCCATTTTTGGATTGGGTTGTTTATTTTTTTCTTATTGAGTCGTATGAGCTGCTTATATATTCTGGAGATCAAGCCTTTGTCGGTTTCACTTGCAAAAATTTTCTCCCATTCCGTAGGTTTTCTTCTTGTTTTATCTCTGGTTTCCTTTGCTCTGCAGAAGCTTGTAAGTTTCATTAGGTCCCATTTGTTTATTCTTGCTTTTATTTCTTCTAGGAGAAAATTTTTGAAATGTATGTCAGATAATGTTTTGCCTATGTTTTCCTCTAGGAGGTTTATTGTATCTTGTCTTATGTTTAAGTCTTTAATCCATTTTGAGTTGATTTTTGTATATGGTGTAAGGGTGTGTTCTAGCTTCATTGCTTTACATGCTGCTGTCCAGTTTTCCCAACACCATTTGCTGAAGAGACTGTCTTTATTCCATTGTATATTCTTGCCTCCTTTGTCAAAGATGAGTTGACCAAAAGTTTGTCTTTTTCTCTTATAGAAGAGGATTCATCGTGTGCTTTTCGGGAAGGAACACAAGCAGAACGCTCGCTGTCCTCTTTGGGAGAGAGTAGGACCCTCGGTTTAAGGAAGGTGACGTGTTAAGACAGTCCCCACGACTCTGGGCATCACTCAAGGGACAGAAGTTGACTCGGTGCTGGCGGCCACTCGTGACGTGAGGGGGGAGCCTTGCTCGAGGGCTGTGATTGGGGGAATTTAATTTTTTGGGAGAAGGGGAAGAGAAGGGTTAAACCGTTTTTGAGGTTGGGTTTTTGAACTGGGTTAGACTTTGAACAATCAGACGTAACGTTGAAAATTCATGGAACATCCACAGGATGTAATTCAGGAACAGGAGAGAGAGAGCCGACATGTCATTGATTTCTTTTTAATGACGGCTATAAGCTCTCAAGTGACTGGGTGGATCGGGCAGGTGGGAAGTCTGATGATGGACAGAATCCTCCAGGAAGGACAGAGGACGCGTGGGAGGACTTACAGGTAGAATGGACGTGGGAAGTCACGGTGACCAACATGCGCCTTCAGCTCTGGTTTCTGAATAGTCAGTGTGTGAGTGTGTGTATGAGTGTGTGTGTGAGTGTGTGTGTGAGTGTGTGTGTGAGTGTGAGAGTGTGCATGAGGGTGAGTGCGTGTTTACATGAAGAAGGAGCAGAGAGAGGAGGACTGAAGGGCTAAGCAGGTCAGAAACGGGCCCCTAGAAAGTGTCACCAAAACCACCCACAGAACAACACACAACACACTGAACTTAACTCATTTGAACAACCAGGTCCTGGCTGCCCTGTTTTTTAAGGATCTTCAGCAAAATGCAGAATGTTGAAGCTACCTCCTACGCACCATGGTTTAGAACCCGGTAGGCCTGTGAACCGCTCTCTCGTCCCGTTAAGCAGTCGTCGCCAGTACCGCGTGGTGCCTGACGAGGGACAGAGGCTGAGCCCAGCCAGGCACTGCCTGGAGGGGACACCTGGTGGGCGCAGGCTTCGGATCAAACAAGCACCACTGTGCTGGGACCTCAGCCACGTCTGGAACGTCTCTGAAGCTCAGCTTCCAAAGTCGTGTGCAGATAAAAGCAGTGTGATGGAGACTCCTGGTCCCTTGTGGCCTCTAAGTGCATGTCGCCATCCCTCCTCATGTCATGTTCCAGTTGTGGTGACAGCCAGCACCTGTGGCAGGTGCCGCTGAGACGCCCACGGCGGTCCTGTCCCCTGGACCCCCTTCCATCGGCAGCCCCCACCCGAGTGTAAACCAGACCTAGCGCCTCACTCCCAAGGACACAGACGGCAGAAGTGGTGGGTGGCCACCCACCGGATGAGCTTCTCCAGAGGCTGCCGCCCTGCGGGGAGGTCCTGTCCACTCTCACGCCCTCAGACACCCAGCCGCCGGGGACACACGGCCCAGGGCTGGGCAGCCCTGTGGAGAAGCCCGAGCTCCAGCCGACAGCCAGGAAAGAGGCGAACCTGCCAGCAGCCAGCAGCTCGTGGGTGAGCCCAGAGCAGGCCTGTCGGCCCCCGAGCCCCGGGGCGACACGGCCCCAGCTGGCACCTGGCCTGCCGTGACCTCACCAGGGGTTGTGGGGGGAGGCCCCCAGCCAAGCACGCCCAGGCCTCTGGGACAGACATCCTGAAACACAGTTACCTGCTACCTAAGCCACGTCTGGGGTCACTCGTCGCGTAACAACAGGTAATGAACACAACGCCCCTCTTTAGAAGGGGTTGGGCGCCAATAAAGCGCACGTCCAGGATGGGATTACATGGAGTGAGTCTGCATCCGTGCAAAGGCCAGACTTCCGGGACAGCCTGGACGGTGGGATTGCTTCCATAAAAAGGAGACAAAGTGCTTCCGTAAATCATTCTCTCATTCAGGCACATGGGGGCCAGAGGGGCATCCCCACGCAGAGGGGATGAAGGCGCTCCATCTCCCCGGAGCCCTGGGCCTTGGCGGCGCCTCCTCAGCCGCCAGCTCACGGGTCTGTGGGACTGTCCACCCGCCGTCTTTACCAAAGTGGTGGAAATCCCCCGAGTAAGCTCAGGGTGCCCACCTCCTGCAGAGCATTTTCCAAAGAAGCCTGTGTTCCGAGCCTTTCACAGTCGTCTGCTCCTGTTCTGTGGGTTTATTCTCACAACAAAGATCAAACGTCTCGCTGAGATTCAGGGTAAAACTTGTTCAAATGATCAAACATTGATTGGCATACAAACATGCTATCAAAGATGTAACAAGCAATGTCTCCATAAATCATTGTGTTTTATTTTTAATTGAAGTATGTCAATTTACAATTTTGTGTTAGTTTCTGGTGAACAGCACAGTGATTCATTTACATCATTTTAAATTCAAATTACTTGGTACTTGTGGCCAGCACACTAGAAGGTGAACTCGTGTCAAACCCACGTCCTGGTGTTCGCCCCCTTGTGTGCACACGAGGAAGTGCACGCCTTCGTGTAAGGCTGTTCACGCCCATCTGTGGACAGAAACTGGGACTTGCTCCTGTGCGATAAACACGGTGAAGGTGCGGTGTCTCCACCTGCACGATTTCGCTGTCACTTAACCCTCCGTCTCGGCAAACAGACCCAGGTACCTTCTCTCCCACCTTGGTGTTGGGATTCCCACACGGCGAGGTGGGTGGCTGCCGGCTGACGTCCAGCAGCTGCGATAGAACAGATCCAGTCAGCCGCCCTGGTTCCTGGAAGCTGGCTCTTCCCGTCCAGCCTCCAGAGGGAGGCGGCCCAGGGCCACATGATGGAGACCCCGCGCAGAGGCACCGCTGAGCCGGCCGCGCCCCTGACCCGGCAGTGGGGGGACGCGAGCTGTGCTAAGTGCTGGCAGCGACAGGAGACGCGGTGAGGCTGAACAGAAAGCCACAGCCAGGGACCCCGGACGCACGTCTGCCTGGCACACGCCACCGCTTCTCAGCGGCTGTGCTAAAGCCAATCACTGCTCTTAGATGTTTGCAAACAGTACAGATACTGCAGATAGCAACCTTTGTTTTTACTTTACATTCCCGTCTGCACCAGCCAAACGCAATGTGGAGATCCTACACCTGTCTCTCGGGCCAGGAAGAACGAGTATTTTGATTTTAGCAGCCCCACTTACATTATCAACGTCGTTTCTCACCAAGTAGCTTTGTATTGTTCAACAGTGTCTTTGAAAGAAAAACCAGGGTCAGAGACAAGACACTTGTGCCGAAGCCTGTTTTTGTTCGTGGCGATTCTGTGACCGGAACAAGCTTCCAGTCTGTTTGGAGCTTGTCTCCTCGTTCCAGCTCTGGCCATGGTGCCACCGCCGAGCGCGGCCACGGTGGGACACTTCCCCAGCGCGCAGGGGCTGTGCACGCGCTCTTGTTAATCCTTAAAATCACCTCCCGAGGAAGATGCTATCCTGTCCATCTTACAGGTGAGGAAACGAGTCTGTTAGCAGGCGGGTTGTCCATCTGTTTAATGAAAGTGCAGGCACGCGGATCCAGGTTTCTCTGGTGCACAAACCAGAGGCGCCTCCTGCGTAACGGTCCCACCAGGTGGCATTTCTGTAATGAACACATACTGACAGCGAGGAGTGAGTACTGTGTTTGTCCCCAGTCTGTGCTCATTAATGATAAGAAGCCACACTTTCTGGTGGATCAGATGATGATTATTTCAGGATCTAAGTATAAATAAGACAAAAGCCCTGCGCACTGCTGAGACTTGATCTGCCTCCTTACAGAGTTCTTGCGGTCGGCTGGTAAGAAGGGCGATAATGACGATTCTCCTGCGCTTTGAGCCTTGGCTGGTGTGAGACTGCGGCGCTCACCCCCCTTCTCAACGTCTTTCAATGTACTTTTCTCACTATGGGTGACTTTATTCTCAAATTCCCACGCAAAAAGGATGTGCAAAGGATTTCCAGGATTAATCTGCGTTTCTCTCCGGATTTGTGTATCAGTCCCAAGGGACCTTGCTGCTTCCCGTTAGAGACTTGTGAAGGCCGACGGGGCTTCTCTTTCTGGGTGTTTTTAGTTCCTTCCATCTACGATGTTAATTTAAAACCACTTATTTAATGAAAACAGAACTGGGTTAGCGTGCGCCTGATTTCATAATCCAGAGACAATGCATTGACTCAGTAAAGGTTAACGTTTCCCTGAGATGCCTACACTTATCTCTGTATTTTTTTCCACTGCAATTTAGAAATCCTGCCACCCCTGCCCCACGGTAACTAAATTACGTGGAGGGATGTGCTGGAGCAGCTCAGAGCCTCGAGGAAACTGGTTGTTAGCATCCCTTCTCAACTTCTCAGCCTCAGTGTCGCCACAAGACAGCGCGAGTCTGCGTGGCGGGAGCGTTCGCCCCTGGAGAATGAAGAGCAAACGGTGCAAGCCTGGCAAATCGTTTACCAGCCCACGACAGATTTCCATCCATGGGGGAAAAAGATAAAATAATACAAGCTAGTTTTCGTTTAAAAGGAAATTTGGGAATTGCTAGGTGTAAAAAAATACTCCACTTGATAAATAGATTAAAATCGATATCAATTTAACGTGTTTTAAATGAGCAAATCCGGGCTTTCTGAGCCAGTGCAACGAGAAAATCGCAGACGAATCTGAGCCCGGGTGCTGGCCGCTTGGTGCAGAGACTCGGTCATGATGCTCGTTCCACAGACAGCAGGGTCTGTAAGGCGACAGATGCACATTTGCTTTGCAGTTCTCATGATCTATTTTAGAAGGTTGACTGCTAGCCTGTCAGATTGTCCCTGTGTTGTCCGTCATCATAAGTGTGAGAGGAGAAAACGGGCCAGACCAGGAGCAGCTCTGGGTCACCCTCGCAGACTCCCCCATCACCAACTTGCAGCAGTGCGTCCCAACCCCCGAGAAGCGAGTCCATCCCTTATAAAGCAGGACCTCGGACAGATGAACTGAGAGACAGTAAAAAGGTATTTGTACACGAGATATGAAATAAGCGAAACTCCTTTGAACTGTAATTGAGCGGACGCCTCACCTGTGCCAGAGCAGCGGAGTGTGCGCGCTCTGCTTCGCTCGGAGAGACGATGTTCGTGGTGGAATCCGAGGCACTGTCCAAGCAGGGCTGCTGTGGACAGTCACTCCGACGCGCAGCGCAGCCTTGAAGAGGCCGTGTCCGCAGGGCAGGCTGGCGGCTGGCGCAGTGTGGGGCCGCGTGCCTGGCTGGTCTCACTCTGCGAAAGCAGCGGGTTTCCCAACTCTGACAGTGACCAAGTGGCGGGAGTCTCACCTCAACAGCCCCCACGCTCGGGGGGGCAGCTGCAGACACACACGCCTGCTGTGCAGTGTGGACCTCAGCGTCACAGTTCTGCCTTTTCTAGAATTTTCTACAATCTTTAAAAGATTGTGTTAAACCAGCAAACAACTAACTTTATTTTAACAGGGTGAGACCGCAAAGGGCGCCAGCCATTCATTAATATTTATTTTGAATACTGAGCGTCTCCGAAACCATCCGTTACCAGGAGTGACATTAAACGGATTCACCGTATTGGCATCTTCTTTAGGAATTAACTCAAAAGTAAAATTCCACCGAAGCCTTGCACATTTGCAATTCACTAGTCGTTAGTTCGTTCAGTTCACTGACTTCACAATAAGCCAACAAGTATTTTTAGCCCAAACAGACATCATAATAAATATTACTCCGGAAGCTCCGACAAACCATGAAGATGAATTATCCCAACACAAAGGCAGCATTTGAGGAAAGTGAAGCCACATCTAATTCCAGTTATTACTTTAAAAATTAGGTTTTTAAGAATTGGGGCAGGTGGGTTTGTTTAGGACCTGAGGCTGCATCGAGCAGGGTGACAAGCAAGTGTCCAGTCAAAAGAGAGAAATCCAGCAAAAGGAACCAGACCTGCATCACCTTTAATTCAGTGTCACAATGTCATTGTCACGCCCAGCTCTTTGAGGCCACCCGGGTCACGACTCCAGACCACCAGGCCTGCCCCAGATGTTCGACAGCCCAGGGACACCCTCACTTCAGACAAGCCGGCTAAAGTCGGGGGCTCCCCACAGAGCCCCGCAGGCTCAGGAATTCTCCGCAGTGACCCGGAATGCAGGAAAGCCCTAAGCTTAAAATCACAGGCTGGTTATAGCAAGAAGATGCGGATCAGAGCCAGCCGCAGGAAGAGACCACAGGGCAGAGTCTGGGCGGGCGGCCCGCCGCGTCCTCAGCATGCCCTCCAGGGGTCAGCGTAACTTGGAAGGCACAAAACACAACAAAAACAGCAACGAACACCCTTACCCCCGAGGTGCCCTGAGCAACCTGATGGTCGCGGTAAGCGGAGGAAAGGTCTCTGAAGAATAAAAATCCCATTTCCTAACAGTCTTATTTTCTGAAAAGTTGCCAGCTTTACAAAAATCCTCTAAAGTTAAAAAAAAAAAAGCCTTATGAAATGTGGTGACATTTATCATCACTGTCCCTTCAGAGGGACACGCTGCCTTACACTTCAGTGACAATGGTGCTCTCGGCCTGCCGCAGGCCCAGAGGTAGCGTAGCCAGGTGAAGCCGGCTCATTTCAGGCAAAAATACTCAATGGTGGTAAATTAATGTTTGTCTCAGGGACTTTAAATAAAAGTCCCTGAAAAAGTCTGCAGACTCAGGTCCTGCACATCCTCGTGTGGGGTGGCGAGTCCGGGGGCCCAGCCGGCCCAGCACCCATGGCCCTGCATCCGTGGTTCGGCCTCCTCGGGGGGCAGAAACCGCAGCCAGAGGCTGACCGAGCCGCTGCCCCGTCGCTCCGTGTTCAGTGCAGACGTGCAAAAATGTGCCATTTCCGTGTTTGGCAGACTTTTATGTACCACAGTGTTCAAACTAAGATTTCAAAATTGAAAGCCATGATTTGAATCCTGGATTGACCAGGTGCAGCTACCTGTGAGGTCTTGCCCAGTCTGACCTCTCGAAACCTCAGTCTATCCGTCAGCAGAATGAGCACTTTCCTTAGTTTCTTCTGTGCCTTAAACGCAGTACAAGTGAAATGTGCATGTGATGAAACGCTTGGGGAAACCACTGGCACGAGTGCTCAGCAAACAGTCGCATGGTGGCTGTTTGTCGTCTCGGTAGGACCACAGACCTGCCCTTGCCGACGCAGAAGTACCAGGAAGAACAGACGTGAGCCTTCTGTCCCCTTGTCTGCCGTGCGCCCCCCCCCCACCGTGAGGAGGGGCTTCAGTAGGACAGGTTTTGGGGCGCGCGTTTCTGGAACTTCCTTTCCATGACCCCTGGCAGAGTTGAGAACTCTTGTTCTCAGGAAGAGCTGAATTGTCCTAAAGGAAAGAAGCTTAGAATTAGCGGGAGAAGAACTGAGGCCGTTTCCCCCAGCAAGGGAAGGCGACAGAGGCCAAAACAGATCCTCATAGAGCCGACCTGCCACACAACTCTGGGACGCGTGGCAGGGACAAGAGCCTCGGAAGGGAATTTCTGGGGGTCAACGCTCAGCCCAAGAACCCGGGCTCAGCCCTGGACGTGCCCTTCTGCCCAAAGGCGGCCAGGAGCAGGGGGCCACCACCTCCAGGAGACTGACATCACTGGCGACCGTCCTTAGACCAAAGTTCCTGAGCATTACAGAGCAGGGAAGGTCCCGTGACCTCAGATGACCTGGGGGAACTGAGCGGGAGGAAGATGGCATTCCAAAGTAAATGACGACGCAGAAGTCCCCACCAGGTCAGCAGGCTGGGGGAGCTCAGAGCATGTCACATGAGGGAGAAATACACAAGATGGGAGACTTGAACTCGCGCCGCAGGAAATAAAGCTCACGTCCGCCCGCTAGAGCGCTTCTCGCTGCTACCTCCCGCCCCCCTCGGGTCCGCAGTGAAGGCACGTGATCTCAATTTAAACAGCGAATTCATTCCCATGAAGCGATACCCAACTCTTAAAAGAAAACTTTCTATGTTCTTTTGCAACTTGTGCTCTCGTGTATTTGAAAATTATAAAGCAGAAACAAACTGGCCCTTTTGGGTGGTTCTTGCACATCTGAGAGCCTAAAATTGGCAGACGCCTGCAGCTTCTAGCAGCGAAGCCAAGTCTTTGCAAATAAATTAGATGCTCTGAGGTAGAAAAGGGAAGTTAGAGGAACGCATAAAGATGGGTTGCCAGGGAAACTCGGGGTCAGAGGAGGGCGAGGGGGAGAAACCCCGCGCGCTGCGCGGGTGCACGGGCTGCGGTGCCGACGGCTTCTCAGCACTGAGGACGGACTGTGGGGCCCAGTTCAGCTGCAGGCCTGGGGGGCGGCCGGGCGGGTGGCGCCTACACAAGGCAGCAGGGCGGCGACGGAAGCAAAACCAGTTGCTCTTTGAGGAGCGGACATCAGCGGGCACAGATGCAGCGGGAACATAGTCTCAGCCAAGGACGCGCGTGCAGGGCAAGCACTAGAAAGTGCCCTGGGGTCGCGAGAAGAGGACTTCCGGCTCAAGGAGGACTCGGTACTACCGCGCGCGCATGTGGTGGGGGTGGAGGCGGAACACGATGTGCACAGGGATGACGACAGGTAGCCTGGGGTGGGAGTCAGCCTGGCAGGAGAGAAAGCCCCAAGTCCCCCGAGGCTGACCGGTTCCCTCGGGGGACCCCAGTCCCCCAGCTCCGGCGGTGCCTCCTCAGCACGTACTGTGCGTCTTCCTCGGCTGCGCACGTCGCGCTTCCCCCAGGTCTTCTAATAAGGTAACTGTAGTCTTCCCATAATTAGTTCAGTAGTTTTTCAGCATTAGCCTGTGGATTAGCCAGCTTTCTCCAGAGAAACAGAAATCTAGAGTGAGAGAGAGATAAGTGATAGAGAAACAGACTGATAGATAGATAATAGACAGGCAGACAGATAAACAGACAGACAAACAGATCTGATTTATCGTGAAGACGTTTATCAGAAGGACTCGCCCACACGGTTTCAGAGGCTGAGAAAGTCTCACAACCTGCCTTCTGCGAGCAGGTGCCGGAGGAGAGCCCGTGATGTCAGCCAGGGCAGCAATGTCAGGAGGAGAGAACCGCCCCAGCTCAGCAGTCAGCAGGGAAAGGCTGAATTCTTCCTCTTTCTGTGTTTTGTTTCATTCTGGCCGTCGGCAGGTGGGACGAGGCCCACCCACATTGGGAGGGTAATCTGCTTCTCCTGAGTCCACGGAGCCCCACGCCGACTTCAGTCAGGAAAAACACTGAGAAACAACGTCTGGCCAAGTAGCTGGGCATCCTGTGACCCAGTCAAGTTCACAGGGAAAACTATGGCCCGAGATATTCCTGGCTTGTTCCGCTGAGCGTAACACCCTCTAAGCCCATCTGTGTTGTCGCAAACGGCCGAATGTCATGCGCCCAACTATGCGCAAAGGAAAATCACACTCTCCTGGGAGGTGATCAGCTCTGTGGAGGAGTTCCACCTCTTTCTATGGAAAACAGCAAAATAAATTAGAGATATTTAATATGGGTACATGGTTTGACCAAAATTAAAACTATAAATAGTTCAAGGGCTACCCATGAAAATATGATTAGAAGCATCTTATATTTTTCAGGAAGATATAAGTAAGAAAAAGAGTAAAAGAAACACCAAGGCAGCTTTCGTAGTCCCACAGATTTTTAAAAATAATTAGAGCCATCTGAACATGGAACTACTAAGGATAAATACAGAACAGATCACAATAGTCGAGACTGTGGGGGATGCACATACTGCATGAGGAAGTAGATGCTTTAAAAAACAAATCTATTTATAATTGTCCTTGGGAAAGAATAAAGGAAAAAAGTAACCCTGTGGGAAGAAAAATAGAATAAAGCTAAGCTTAAACTGATGAAAGAAAAATGGAAAATAGACAGCTAAATCTTTTAAAACAAATTTATGAAAGAATTTTTCAAACCCTGTTAAAGCACAGGGTTGGAGACCGGTATCAGTGACAAACGCGGGGTCTCTAAATCATGCAAAGCAGATTGCAGTTCAAGCCAACAAGATATTTACAGTGAAACAATTCACCTGCCAAAAGACTTAGAGAATGAGTCTCAGTTAATAGAAAGTTAGGTTTACTGAGTAGTGAGGAAGAATTTTTAATGAGAGGTGACTCCTGGTAGAAGCACAAATCGACACAGCATTTCTGTAAGGCAATGTGTTCATGCACAGTAGAGACTTTCAAATATTCATAACTTTTGACCCGGTGTCTTCACACCTAGAATTTTATTTATGGTTGAAAAAGTATGCCAAATACCTGTAAAATTACACTTGTAACTTTGCTCAGACAGTGAAATATGGGATAAATGCCAGTTTCCAACAAGGAATTGGTTCAAGTGTATAATAGTCAACATCACATATTGCAGTCAAGAGGGTATAAATATTTATTCATTAACATTATATGTTATATATACTACAAATATAAGAGCCATGGTAACAATGCCATGTAACATAAATGCACAACAAATACAAAGGAGATCACAATTTTCTCTTTACATATTTTTTGTGTATCTCATAAAAAATCTAGGAGGATTTATGCTGAAGTGTTACCATTAATTATGGGTGCAATTTCATTATTTGTTCATTTCTATTTCCTAATGTCCAGTTAGCATGGGTTAGTTACACACCAATAAAACACTTTTTAAATAATAAAATACCTACACGAAAACAACCACATTAACCATTTTGCCAAGGCTGTCTCAGCCAAGTCCCACAGGCTGGGTGCCTTCAGCACCAGACGCTTATTTTGTCCCATTCTGGGGGCGGGAAGTCAGCGATGGCAGTCCTGCAGTCTGCCGGCTTCCTCTGAGGACCCTCCCCTTGCCGCTCTCCATCCTCTCCACCCATGGACTTTGAGGAGATGCAGTTTGGCCATAACAGCTACCCTGAGTGTAACAGTCAGCGTTGCTCTGACTATTTCAGATTTTGCAAGCTTAACGTAATAATTATGCCCATCTGTGGCCCCGTATACTACGACATAAGTTAGTCTGAGTCTGTGTTCAACCTTGTAGGCATCAGGGATCAGGTTTTGGGGGGGGGGGGGTTGGAGGGTTATTTTCCTATTGAGTTTTGTGACTTTTTGTGTGTGTGTATTATGGTTATTAACCGATAGTGAGGTATCTGACTGGCAAATATTCTCTCCCATTCAGTAGTTCCCTTTCATTTTGTTGACGGTCTCCTTTGTTGTGCAGAAGTCTTATGTCGTCCTACTTATTTACTTTTGCTTCTGTTGCCCTTGCTTTGTGTGTCAAATCCTAAAGTCATCGCCAACATCAACATCAAGGAACCTACCACCTATGTTGTCTTCTAGGCGTTTTATGATTTGAGATGGTCTTCCATTCAATCTTTAGTCCATTTAAATTGTATGGGTGGGGAAGAGTGGATGGGAACAATACTGCCAAGAGAGAAAGAAGGAAAGGAAAGAAGGAATGAAGGGAGGGAGGAAGGAAGGAAGGAAGGAAAGAAAGAAAGAAAGAAAGAAAGAAAGAAAGAAAGAAAGAAAGAAAGAAAGAAAGAAAGAAAGAAAGAAAGAAAGGAAGGAAGAAAGAAAGAAAGGAAGGAAGGAAGGAAGGAAGGAAGGAAGGAAGGAAGGAAGGAAGGAAGGAAGGAAGAAAGAGGGAGGAAGGGAGGGAGAGAGGAAGGGAGGGAGAGAGGAAGGGAGGGAGAGAGGAAGGGAGGGAGGGAGGAAAAGAATGAAAAGAAAAGAAAAATATTTAAGGGGAAAAGTAATTTTCAGATTTTTACAAAATGGAAAATAAACTGCTGAAAGGAAGGGAAAATTGCAAAGAATGACTTGACTTTTTAAAATTTACTTTTTATGGAAATATATTTGATATATAGCATTGTGTAAGTTGAAGGTGTACACCGTGTTGATTTGATACGTTGATGTGTTGTAATGTGACTGCCACTGCAGCAACAGTCAGCACTTCGATTCAGTTACACAGTTAAGATTTCCTTTCTGTGGTGGGAATGGTTGAGGTCTAGCCTCTTGGTGATTACAATGCGATGTTTTTGCCCATATTCTCTGTGCCGTGCGTTAGATCGCTAGGGTTTATTTACTACCCGTTCCAAGTTTATACCATGAAAAGCATCTCTCCTCTTGCCCCACCCTACACCCCCGGTAACCCCCGCTTTACTCTCTGTTTTCACCAATTCAGCTTTTTTAGATTCTTTGACAATTCACTTCTAAACATTTCAAGGCTGGTTAAGGTGGAACAGGCTGTAACAGATGGCAGGTGATACAGCCCCAAACTGTCTGGACGCGGGAACTACCTCCAACCCCACCACCACTGGAAGTGTGTTGACTTTACTTGCAAAGCACATTTAAACTGACTTCAGATGATTTGTAATTGGGTTGTTAACTCACTTTGGCAGAAAACAGCAGCCCAGAGGGAGACAGCTTGCGCCTCCTGCTGGACCAGCAGGCCTGGAGGGGCGGCTCGGCTGACTGACTTCCCAGGAAGCGGTTTGAGTTTCTCTTGGCGCCTTCATTCGCTGACACCAAACGAACAAACACAATTACCCTCCTACGGAATTTACTACTTGCATCCAGTCCTAACTCAGACCCCCATGTCCTTGAATTCTTGGAGTTGATCCTGAAAATAAAGGGGAAAAATGCTTCCTTCAACAGGAACTTCAGCCTCACCTTGCTGTTCATAAGGCAAAGCAAAAGGAATGATACCTTGCAAGCCCCGCTTTGTAAAAGCGAGAGAGGGTGGCTGTGTCGGGTGTGCGTGCAGGTGCGTCTGAGCAGACCCGGAGAAACACGCGAGGACACAGACGCACGATGAGATGAGACTCGGGAGGAGCTTGGAAGGTCTAAGGCAGATGCAGAGAGAAAAAAAACTTGGCTGACTTTAAATGTGTGCTCTGGGCAGCTGTTCATGTAGGGAAGCCAACGCTGGGTCTTAAGCTCTCCCAGGAGTCCTGAAAGTGCCACTTCCTACCTGACTGCTCGAATACTCAGGAGGGGGGGTCCTCGGCCCTCTCACCACCTACAGTCGCTGGAAAACGCGGGCCTGGGAGGGAAGCACGGAGGAGCAGAGCTGACAGACTTGTCTCAGCGGACAGTCTGCAGGGGAGCGAGTGCCCTGCACGGTGTTAAATTCACAGAGCGGTTGACAAGCCATCTCGGACTCGGTGGGAGACGATTATCACTGGAAGGTAGACCGGCTACCAGGGGACTCTGCCCTAAAAGGCAGTTATTCTCCCGAGAACCACCCTCCCCTCATTCCTTTCACTGTATTGTATTTCTGAAAAGTACGGCAAGGCAGTAATTGCTTCCAATTGTCCTTAAACTCACTTTAGGCATAAACACTTTCTAAATCTGGAGCAGCTGGAAGAAGTACACTGACGTGTGAGGGGTGCCTGCAGCGTGGTGCCTACGTGCCTGAGGACGCTCAGAGCTGATCGGCGCTGCTTTGGTCTGGAAGGAAACAGGTGAGAGTCAGCGGAAGGCACAGCAGGTAGCTTTCCACTCCTGTTGCTGTGCAGGGAGGCGCCCTAGCCTCGCACCCAGGCTCCAGGCTAACGTAATTTATCTTTGCTCCAGAGCTCGGCGGTAGGCAGGCAACGTCCCCTCAAAGACGCTCATATACTCATCCCTGGAAGCTGCAAAATGCTGCTTTTTTATTGAAGTGTGGTCAGTTACAATGTTGGGTCGATGTCTGGTGCACAGCCTCATGTGTCAGCCATGTACACACTTACATTATTCCTGCTCATATTCTTCTGCAATATAGGTGACTACTGCTAGAGCTGCCTGTGCTGCACAGAAGAAACCTGTTTACCTGTTTTCTATGTAGTAGTTAGAATCTGAAATCTCCAGCTCCCAGTTTATCCCTTCTCACCCCCTTCCCTTTCCCCCCGGTAACCATAAGTTTGTTTTCTGTGTCTATGAGTGTATTTCTCTTTTGTAAATAAGCTTATTTGTGTCATTTTCTTTAGAGTCCACATATGAGTGATCTCATATGGTATTTTTCCTTCTCTGTCTGGCTTACTCCACTTAGAATGTTGATCTCCAGGTCCATCCATGTGGCTGCAGATGGCATCATTTCATTCTTTTTTATGGCTGAGTAGTATTCCATTGTATAAATGTACCACAGTTTCTTTATCCAGTCACCTATCAATGGACATTTAGGTTGTTTGAAGCACACATGCTACGTAATGGCAGAGAGACTTTGCAAATGTGATTCAGTGAACTACCTGGAGATGGGAAATTATCCTGGGTTATTCGAGTGGCTCTGAAGTGACCACAGGGCCCTGACGACTGGATGCGGGATGATCGTCGTGAGGACTCAGCACTCTGCGCTGTGTTTGGGTGTGAGACAGGAGGGAAGGGGACAGGGCAGCACCCATGAAGGAGTGACACAGCAATTGAGGACAAACTGGTTAGAACAGGATGGTGGAAGACTCGACTTCCAGTGGATCCTGAGCCTCATGCACACCCACAGGCACCGTGACAGTCCCTAGGCTGACCAAAAAAGGTCAAAAAGTGGGCGGGGGCCCGATTCCTGGAAACCCCTGCCCCTTCCCCCAATAGCTGGAACAGTCCTCCTACTGGAAATTACCAAGCCCATAAAACCAACAACCCCACACCTTATGGTCTCTCTCTTGCCTTCAGAGATGGCCCACACTTGTCTGTGGGCTGTGTTTCTCCTGAATAAACCTCTTTTCACTTTATTATGCCTCGCTCTTGAATTCTTTCCTGATCCAGACAAGAAGCTATTCTCCACAACAGGTGCAGGGGAAGGCGGCCACGACCAAGGCACACGGGCAGCCTCTGGGAGCTGGACAAGGGCAAGGAAACGAACTCTCCCCTAGGGCCTCCGGGAGGAGCACAGTCCTGCCGGCCTCCCGACGGTAGCCCTGGGCCCCTGAGCCCTAGAACTGTGCGTGAGTAAATCAGTGTTGCTTCCAGCCGTCAGCTTGTGGTCTTTGATTAGGGCAGCCCCAGGAAGCCAGGTCAGGGAGTCCCTGCCTCTCTGCCCATCTCCACTCGGAAGTAGCAACAGCTGTTCCCGAGGGTGACCCCGCCACGCACCCCAGCCTCAGCCTCTGCATGGAAGCACCTGGGGAGTGCCCCTTCCCCAACCGAGTCATGACCTTGAGCTGACCTTGGCTTTGACAGACAAGGGTATTGGTTCAAAAGCATCACTGAGCACCCCAAGCTCTGTGCTGGATGCTGGCCCGAGAAAGCAAGTGCTTTCCAGGAAGTGGGCAGTCTACATTATCAACCCCATTTTTTAAAAATTCAATTACTCTTAACATTCCTTGACACTATCCACCTAACGTTAAATCATTTCAGTTGTGGCTTCCCTGGTCTTAGGATCAGTAAAGAAAATAATTACCTAAACATGTTTGCCTTGGAATCATCAGCAGCGTGAAACCCAGAAGAATGGGGGGAAGTAACTAAGAGTTTTCTCAGTCACCTGCGGGATGAGACAGTCTTGTTACCACTGGCATATAAGAGATGGAATTCAGAGGTGTCAGGTAACCTGCTGAAGATCTCACCGCCAGCAGGCTGACAAGGCCAGGTCTGGGTCTGTCTGCCTCCAAAACCAGAATGTTCTCCACTTCACCACGCTGACTCCACCTTCATGGCAGTGTCGGTGAAGCCCATCCCCACACGCTGTTTTACACAGAGCGATGGAGAAATACACCTGTGTTCCTGTTATTTCTCTTCCCACCTGATCTGCACACCTCACTGGCTCACTGTGAAGATCAAGGACACACGGGCGATGCCTCTGCAAGAGGCAAACACTACCGCTTTCCTGCCGATAGAGTATTTACAGCATTTAAAAAATATTTACATTTATAAAAATAGAAAACTCTGCACCTAAAAATCTCTAGCTAATTAACCCACTTGGTTAGAACATGTTCCTACTCTGCATGTTCCATACACATTAAAACAGCTAACTATAAATCAGCTCAAATGCGTGACGTGTGTATTACATGCCAGTCACCGGCTTAGAAGCTGTAGGTGTGTTATTTCATTACATTACAATCAACCCAAGTGATAGCTTTGGGGCTTCTTTTTGATTATTCCTATCCTGAAGATTAGAAAAGTGCGATTTCAATTCAGAAAATTCTTCCAAGTCACACAGAAATGGTTAAAGGTGAGATTTTGACAGATACAGTCTGAATTTATAGCTCCAAAGCTAAACTATAATGTAGACTCAGATTTATATGTTCTATCGTCATGTAAACCACTCAATGTTTAATTGCAGCCTTAAGTTCTAGCCCAGAAAAGATGTTATATAAATAATTATTGGTCCCAAGGGGCCTAACAAGATATTTTAAGCAGATAATTCCAATTAATTAATCCTGTGGTGATCCAATTCAAAGCATGCATTCCAGTGTGATGATCTTGCACATGTGTATTCCAAATGCTAAAGTTAATTACTTTTTCCTGGTAGTATATGAAGTTAACATAAGCTAGGACTGGAAATGCCCGTTTTAATATGGCAACATAAAGTCACGTCTTACAATACTCCTTCCTCCTGAAATTCATCTAAGGTAAGCAAGACAGGGGAAAAGCAGAACTGAACAATCAGTCTCCAGTAAAGCTCAGAGACTTTTTAACCTATGGACCACAAAATAGGAGGAAAGGAAGGTAAAAAGTGAAAACAGTGAAGACGAAAGAGACGTGCACAGAGACACGCACAGAAGTTCGTGGATTTCAGACAAGGTCAGTGGGTCACCCTGTGCCTGGGAAGCGGTGCAGACTGAGCTGCAAGCCAGCAGACCCGTCTACGGTGGTGACAGCAACAGGGGCGAGGCTAACAAGGAACCCGCCCTGATTCTCATTTAACGTAAAGAACCTAGACAAAGGAAAGCTATGCTTTTGTCTGTTTTAAATATATATATTTATCTATTCCTTCTCAGAGTCTTTTCCATCATAGGTCATTACAAGACACTGTTCTACTCTCTTTCATGAAAGCCATGAGAATAATCACAAACACTGTCAGAATCGACTTTTTCAGAACTTTAGAAATTAACCAAACACTTATTCTTTTTAAAAAAAGGACTAATTATTGTTAAGAATATAAACTTTGTGGCAGTTCAACATCCATTCCCATACTCCTCTCCCCAGTTCTATATGAGGCTTGACAACACCTGCCATCACGGTGAAAACCAACAGCCTTGCAGTGACCTGAGAAGGCACAACAGACTTTGAGCTCCTGCGGAGCTGCATTTCCAAGGAATTTTGCTTGTTTTGACTTTCTGGTGGTTCTCCCGAAGACCCCACCCCCAAGGCTGTTGATCTGACTCAGAGTTCGTCCTGCAGGAGCCTGAACAGTGTTTCCTTGGAGGGTTTGACAAAAACAGTCAGAAGCAATCATTTCACATGGCAGGTGCCAGAGGCAGGGAATAACAGCTGGGAGAAATTAGGGTAACCAAAAAGCTTAAAAGGAAAAGCTGGGGAAAGAGAGCTCCACAGATGTTTGAAAAGCTTTGCTATGCCCCTGGAAATTTAGACGGCCATGTTCGCGTGACCAGGAAAAGCCTGTGAGGCACTCAGCTCTTAGAAGGAGCACAGGGAGAAATCTTCATCATGCAGCAGCTACTTACCCACAATCCCAGAACCACAAACAATCAGGGGGAAATGTTTTAAAGATAAACTGGGCTTTTTATTAAAATCAAAACTTTTGTGCTTCGAAGGACATTGCCAACAAAGTAAAAAGACAGCCCACAGAATGAGAGAATATGTTTGCAAATCATTTAATTGATCTAGTAACTAAAATATATAAAGGACACTAAAATGCAACAATATAAAGACAACCCAACTGAAAGTGTATAAAGACTTTGAATAGAAATTTCTTCAAAAAAGTATAAAACTGGCCAATAAGCCTGTGGAAAGATGTTCCACATCATTAGTCATCAGGGAAATACAAGTGTTGGCAAGGATGTGGGACAACTAGAACCCTCATAAATCTCCACTGGGAACAGAAACTTGTGCAGTGCTTTGGAAAACAGTCTGTCAGTTTCTCAGAAAGTTGAACAGTCACCAACGGACCCAGCAAGTCTACTCCTAGGTACAAAACCAAGAGAAATAAGCACAATTTCACACAAAAGCTCACGCATGCATGTTCATACTGGTGTTATTCGCAATAGTCAAAAAGTGGAAACAACCCAAATGTGCGTGAACGGATGAGTGAACAAAACAACTGTGATGCATCCACAAGTAGACTAACACTCAGCCACGAAGAAGGAGAAGGTACAAATACACCTGACAGTGTGGATGGACGTTTAGAACCTTATGGCAACTAAGAGAGCCTGTACGATTAACCACTCACAATGTCCAGACTAAGCAGCGAGTGGATTTGTGGTTACCACGGTCTGGGTGGAGGGAGCAGGGAGAGGTGAGCGTGAACGTGAATGCGGTTTGCTTGGAGGGTGATGAAATTGGAATTAGGTAATGGTGAACGTTGCACAACTTTGCAAACATACTAAAATTCACTGAATTATACAGTTTAAAAGAGTAGATTTTACAGTACGTAAATTCTGTTTTAATTTTTAAAGTATTATCAGAAAACACAAAAATAAAAGGGAAAATGGAACTCAAATACACATCTGTGTCCGAGAAAAGAACCAGAAAAACGAAACAAACAAACAAAATTCCCTACACCATGAAAGGAAGATCTCCAGATATAAAGAATTACTCAAATCTTTGCATTTAAAAGAAACGCTGTAAATGCAGGAGGGGAAATGGCACGAAACAAGCAACACTAAGATGGCTCCCTGAATTTACTTCACAAATAATAATTTGAATAGTTACATAAAATGTTGCTCTTCTTACAAAGAAAAAAAAAGGCAGAGTCCAGCTATATGTGCAGTCTTCGAGGCTGGACGACCTTAGAACAGTGCCCACAAAGTCCTCAGGGGAAGAAGAATGGTCCAAGAAATTCCAGCACAGCCAAACAACAGTGCAAGACAGAGTCAGAATTAAGGACCCACACACAGGCATGTGAGAGCCTGGGGAGTCTTGTTTCCATAAGTTATTCTTCGGGAAACTATTAGAGAACGAACCTCAGCCAACAAATTAGTGAATTAAATGATTATGGCAAAATTCCAGCACGGATATGGAGTACGTGACTTGTTTGCCTAAACTCTGAAATAAATGCAGTAATTATGGTTACAGAAAAAAATGTAAAAATTGTAGATCTTGGCAATGTAGAAATGATATAAAATTGCTCACAATGGAAGGGGGAAAAATGTAGTTTCTGTACAACTCAGGTTTCCTCAATTTTTTAAAATAGCCGGTTGGCAGAGATGTAGTTAAATGCTGCTAAGATATCTGGTAGAAACACAGGTATATTTAAAGTTACAAAGGTAAACAAAGAAAAATAGTACAATCAGTTAAATATGTTTTGGTGGGGAAAATAGAATAAGATGCTCTACAAATGTCTACAGTCCTTTTTCTGAAGTTCTTAATTCCTGATTCTGAAGACAGTGATTTACTTAGATAATCATGCAATTCAAAACTTGATCCAAATGTGAGGCTACTTACAATCTCCTCTTTTCTGCACCCTGTGCTCTTGCAGCAGCAATAATGTGCTTAGATCCCTGGAATAACAGTGCATAAGCACTATGTAATCATCCCAAAATCCCAAAAATTTTGAATCCTGCACCAACCCCATGACAAGAGTCTCAGTCTACAATGACTGAATTCAACAACTGCAATTTTTGCAAATTAAATGATTTTACAGCCATATTTATTTTGACAGCTATTGCTCTGAGATGCAATGACAAAAAAGAAATATTATTACCAAAGAAGCACAATGTGCATTTTTTACGACAGGTGTGCAATGGAGATACATGAAGAAAAACAATCATTCTTTTAAATTACATTTATCTCTAACATAGGTCACGAATGAATTAGGAACTGAAAAACAAATACATTTTAACTTAAAATGAGCAGTTTTGGGTAATCGTTAACATTTGAGGATGTAGGAGAAAATTGTCTGCCAAAATGGAAAACCCTTCCAAACTCCAGCTCTCCCTCCAAACACTGGAGTCGACTGGTTACGCATGTTCAACTCCTAACCCTGCCCCATTTGAAATAACTTCTCTGTGTTACGTGGTTTGAATTCCGGAATCACCCGCACGCTCTCCCAGGCCCCTGAGTTTTCACACCTGAAGGTCCAGCTAGAGCTGCGCACGGTAGCTTGTTCCCAAGTTTGGTTGGAGGGAGCCTGCAGATTATGCCCATCCAATAAAGCATGACTCTGCGTGTCAGCGCAAGTCAAGGAGCCCTTAGCAAAGAAGAAATTCCCAGACGACAGCTCAGGACCACTGATTCAGGGTTTCTGGAGCTGGAGTCCTGGTATCGGCATTTTATCAGACTCCCCGCAGGAACCTCAGACACCCCAGATCTGGAGAACTGTGGGGCTGCAGCTTTGCTGAGATAAATTGCCGCTGCTTTAGACAAGAGCAAGAGTCTCACGCAGTTTGTACACTTCTGTGGTATTTTCCAGCCTTTCTCTCCATCACCTACCATTTTAATTATTGAGCATCAGAGAGGTCATCGCTGCCATCCGAGGAAGCTCAGTGTTCACCAGAGCGCTGGAAATGACGTCATAATAACTAGCTGCAGACAGACTTGATACACTGAAATGCAATATTTTTAAGAATGTTGGTATTTAATGTTTTCTAGGTTATTGAAATTAAGTGTTTTCTAGAATTTTTAAATTTAACATTTTCTAGAATTTTGACAGAAGGAGGAGTATAGAATAGTGTTTAAAGCTGGCTTTTGAAAGGAAAATACCTGGTTGAACTGGAATTAATTGGCCAGCTACAGACGGGTAAACTTTTTAAGTATGTTTAAGCAAAACTACTTCACATCCAAAAAAAAAGAAAAAAACCCTTTCTTCATTTAGGAACACTGATCCTCTGTTGTCCATTTTTACCACCAGGTGTTTTCCCCTGAAGCACATACACGCCGCTGTCACCAGAGGCAAACTGCCACTTCGCAGATCTCCCTCAGAGCTGCTCCAGTGTTTCCCGCCACTGCCCTTCCCTCCACTTTCAGTGATGAGAGATCCCTCGTTGTTCTGACACTTCCTTGCCTAGATGCTGCAGTGTTTCATTTTTCTTTTATGCCAAATGTAACAAAACAACTACATAAACTCTTTAAGCAAAATACAAAATAATGGCTTATCAATGGCATTTAAACATGCACTCATTTTAATCTACTGAGCAAATGCGGGGATAACTCCAAGCCGCATGAAAGGGTGCGACTGCCCCGTGAGTTACATCTTGAAGCCTAGGATTGTCAGCACTTCCAACTCGTTGGCTGACAGTGTTCTTTATGTTATTTATGTCAGCTAACAGGAAACAACTACTGTGTTTCAACATAAAAAATGCAATAGAAAACAATTTTTTTTAAAGATAGGATTTCAAAACGCCTCTTCCAGTCCTGCAGTGCCGCTTTGAGTGAAGTCTGCTTCTGCTGTGCCTTCAGTGTGGGCTACGACTCCCGTGGAGACCAGAATTTAGGCGCATTTCAGCCCCGCAGTCACCAGACAGGCTCAGATGTGCTCCCGCCGTCAGGACTGCAGCCCAACCTGGGGCAGCTCAGAGGAAGGGTGCTTTTCACACAGGAGGGGCTCCACGGCCTCCCCCCGAGTGGGAAGCAGCTGCTGCAGGAGGAGAAGGCGCGCAGAGGACAAGGCAGATATTGGGGGCTTTATGTCTTCTTTTTTCACGGTGAGCTGTTGCTTGAAATCTGGACGGCCAGCTCCTTTGAAGTGCTCTCTAAGATTGCACAAATGCATTCAAGGTAGTTTATTTGAAAGTAGAATGTTTGCCACTCTTCCTTGCAAAGGAATTTCAAAATCCTAACCTTTGCAGTGAGTCCAGGTACAAATCATAGTTTTCATAACCATTCATTCAGTAATTTAGAAACCTCTGCGAAGTACAGAAAAAGGATAAAATATTTATGATGCTCACATGCCAACTGGCTTAATCAAATAATCACTGTAATGCAAAGGATTTAATCTATTTTGCATTTACAACCTGGAGGCAAATACGTTTCAATGTACCTAATTAAAAATGACAAAGCAAAACTTTACATCCCACCTATGTAGATAAAACTAAAACAAAAATACAGATTATTTTTCTAAATAAGTGAAATACAAATTTGGTTATAAGGAATTTATTTTAAATGCATTTAGAGATTGACTAAAAGTTGTTCGAAGCACTGTATCAGGAACACAGCAGACTTCTTCCCCATAGACCTTTTGAGAACCAAATAATCACAGTGTAACAAGAGCAGATTTTCAGGCACCAAAACTGAGATGCATTCTTTCTAAACTACCGAGGAAGGAGACCAAAGGTGTGGCACTGTCTTTTTCTAGTCCTTTGACACGAAATATTTCTAAGAAGACAATGTTTTAAAGAGAAATTAGAAAAAAATTAAATAACAGCAGTGTATTTAGTCATTTGGTGTGAGAGGTGGGGAGAAGATTACTTCCGGGCCCGGAGACCCTGGCGAGGCAAGGATGGAAAGGATGTCGGTGAGTTTACTGCGTGCGGTTGCCACACAGCGTGGCTTTGAACAACTCGTCCGTAGGCCACAGGTTTCTTTAAGAAGGACGCACAGAGGCCCACGCCCGCCGCGGCTCATCCTGGGCTTCGCCGGGAACGGACGCCGTGGACAACGGACCTCCAGGTGGAGAATCCCAGCTCCCCGCGAGGGAACCTCCTCCGGGAGGCAGTTCAGCGGGAGGCTGGCCCGGCACGCGGCGCGTGGGACGGTGCCCCCGCTTCCCTCCCCTCCGGCAGCCCCGCGCCGCCGTCCTCCCAGAGTCCGGCCCGGACCACGCCCCCCGGCGCCGCCGGCCCCGCCCCGGCCCCGCCCCTCCAGCTGCCCCGCGCCGCCGTCTTCCCAGCGTCCTGCCCGGACCACGCCCCCCGGAGCCACCGGCCCCGCCCCGGCCCCGCCCACAGACCTCCGTCCGCGCCCTCGGCACTTGTCACCGCGGGGAAGGACCCTTCGCGCTGCTTCGTGCTCACTCCTCTACCGACACGTGCGGCGGCTGCAGGAGGGACGGCTCCGGCCGCAGCAGCAGCGCCGCTCAGCCCCCGGGGGCCTGCGGGACTGCCGGCCGGAGACGCCGTGGCCCTCGGCCGCCATGGCTGCCGGCGCGGAGGGGAGAGGAACGCGGGACCCGCGTGGCGCCGGGGCCGCTGAGCGCCGGCAGCGGGAGAAAGACGGGCTGGCCGAGCCTGTCGCGGAAAACCTCGTTTAGTTACGTAGATGGAGAAGGCTTCGCAGAGGAAGAGACTTAGAGCTGAGACTGAAAAGATGAGTAGACAGGAATATTAACGGAAGGGAGATGAGCAGCCTGTGGGCGCCCGGGGGCGGGAGGGCAGAGGGTGCCTCGGGAGGACAGAAAGATGTCCTGGAACCTGGAGCGGGGGGCGCGGGAGGCAAGAACACTCCATGCAAATCTGCGTGGGTTACAACACGGGGCGGGGGGGTTGCCAGTTGTGACTTTATCCTGAGCCTAATAGCATCATTGAAAATGTGGGGATGTGAGTGTGTTCACAGGGGAGTGTTACCAGGTCTGTGTTTTGTGAAGATGATTGTGACTGATCTACAGAAGATGGTCCCTCTGTTGGGAAGATTTAGAAAGGGTGTGGGTAGGCCACACAGGATGTCCTGGCAGTGCCCTCAGGGGAGATGATGAAAGTTTGGCTTCAGGGAACTCTAGTTCGAAAAGATACGTGCACCCCAATGTTCACAGCAGCGCTATTTACAATAGCCAAGACATGGAAGCAACCTACATGTCCATCGACAAATGATTGGGTAAAGAAGATGTGATAGATATATATATATACACATACACACGCATATTCACAATGGAATACTATTCAGCCATAAAAAAGACTGAAATAATGCTATCTGCTGCAACATGAATGATCCTGGAGATTATCATTCCAAGTACACTAAGCCAGAAAGAGAAAGAAAAATACTGTATGATATCACTTATATGTAGAACCTTAAGCATATACACACACAAATGAACTTATTTACAAAACAGAAGCAGACTCACAGACATAGAAAACACACTTATGGTTACCAGAGGAGAAAAGGGATGGGAAGGGATAAGCTGGGAGTTCAAGATTTGCAGATACTGACTACTACATACAAAATAGATAAACAAGTTTCTACTGCATAGCAGAGGGAACTAAATTCAGTATCTTGTAGTAATCGATATTGAAAAAGAACATGAAAAAATGTATGTATGTATATGTATGACTGAAACATGATGCTGTGCACCAGAAAGGGACTCAGCATTGTCAACTGTGCTTCAATTAAAAAAAAAAAGAATGTTTGGATTCAGGTAGTGATGGTGGGAAAGGAAATTAAGAAAATCTAAGAAACAGACAAGATAAAATCGGAGACTTGGGGTCAGATTGGCCACAAGAGAAGCTATCAAAGATCACGGGCTACGTGTCTGAGTGGACGAGCAGTGTTGCCACGACTGAGAAAGGAGAAACTCCGAGGTATCACAGGATGTCATTGAGGGGTTGGATAAATGATCACTCTTCACATTTCTTGACTTTCTGTGAGTCAGAAGTTGGGCTCTATTCAAGCTGAGCAAGTGTTCATCACGACTCTCTAATGGCCAAATGGAATTCTGCAATTCTGTTTCCTACAGCTCTAACTTCTACAAAGTGTATGGAGCACCAATCAGGCCTGCATTCCAGCCAGAGGACTCTTGCTCTGATGAGAACTGGAGGAGTGGCTGTTGGTGGTTTTATGTGTAAAGGCTGAGGGGCCAGTCACTGGGAATCTGCTATCAAAACTGCATCTCAAAACAATTAGTAGAATCTCAACATGCAATGTCACAGAACCTGGGGAGGAATTGCCAAACCTTATTGCACTGAATACCAACATCCAGGCCAAGGAAAACAGCATCTCATAGCGTGGTGCCCGGACCACAGCGCACCTCCAGCCACCCGGAGTCACCGCAGCCCGTGCCGCAGGTGGATGCCACTGCTTGTCATCCACCCAACCAGCAGCAAAGCCTCACAGGAGATACTCCAACTAAGACCGCGGTTATGTTGGGACCTGAGGTGCTTCTTAAAGCCAGCCTCAAAGTGTCTGAGCTGTAGGAGAATTACAGTAGAAGCAGTTAACTGGAATCCACCCAGAAGACATTTTTCCCTTTATTTCTGTTATCATAATTCTGTAGAAACTCTAGAAGAGCACAGAGGAATCCTTTCAAGTTTCTATTCATTATATAAGAGTTCACTTTAACATTATTTTTTGGAAAAATTCCTTAAATTTTTTTCAGGGTCTGTATCTGTCTGTCCGTCTGTCATCTATCTGCATGTCCTCACGTATACACATATGCAGGTGTACTACCCACTCTAAAATTCTTGATAACTATATATACTCATAGTAATATGTTATATTTTAAGTCTTATGTAAAATTCAACTATTTTAAGCAATAATAACTTTCAGTAACAGTAACACTAAACTCTTATACAAGCAATAATTTTTGACACGTTCGAAATACTACAAGCACATGGGAAAAACTGAATTTAACAAGTAGCAGCTTTCTGAGTGAACAAAGCAAATACCAGCTTGATGATCGGTTTGGGGAAACCCGTCAAAGAAACTCACAAGCAGTCTGCTCACACATGTATCAGGTGGTTAAGAAAAAAGGAATTTGTCAATCATCTTAAAAGCAAAACCTCCCACAATTTGCCATTTTGTTTCTCCATATTTTTCTTTCACTTTAGAAAAATTAGGATTCTTCCCTCATTGTAATTTGCCTTTAGACTAAAGCCAAGTGAAATGTGTGGTCCAAGAACTTAATCGGCCTCCACGAAGATGTAGAAAGCGCAGACGAAACGAGCACCAGGGAAGCGGTGACACCTCACAGTGACGTGCTGCTGGGCAAGGGGGGTCTGAGTCTGCTGTTGACCCACAGGGATGCGGGAGCTTGGCCTTGAAGGAATGCACGTCCTGTTTGGAAAGGGCGGTGAAGGACAGG
Organism: Vicugna pacos; assembly: GCF_048564905.1. NCBI lineage: Eukaryota > Metazoa > Chordata > Mammalia > Artiodactyla > Camelidae > Vicugna > Vicugna pacos. The sequence continues at coordinate 26,009,787 of NC_133015.1, forward strand.
CCAGGAGCGTCCAGCAGGGGGACTGGCCAGTCCTGACGTGGCGCCTGGTCCTGTGGTCGGGCGGGAAGGCAGTGTCAGTGATGATCCCGCGTGCTCGCTCTGCAGGGACAGCCACCTCTGAGCGAGCTCAGCACCCGAATTCCTCAGCCTCACGTCTTACACTGAAAAACACTGGCAACAGCACACAGAAGCTTTCCAGCTGGAACTCACTGAGCCTTGTCTGCCCAACACGGAGGAGAGCAGGGACTCTCCTACCCGCCGCAGGGAACGGTCACCTTGGAAAAACGCATTCCAGTCCTCCTATTCGGGATGACCTTGTAAGCCAGCTATACTTCAACTTTAAAAAACATTTATTACTTGCTAATTATACACAAAATGTGTTCATATTAGAAAATTGAAAAAGATATGGGGAAAACAGAAAGAAGGAAATGAAAATCACCCAAAATCCCATCTCCAGAAGTAGCCATGGGTCCATGTTGGTACATCTCCTTCCAATCTGATCTTACACACGATGCTTTCTTAATACACCTCAGATCACACCACACATAAATTCCCCTGCCTTTTTTCACTCACCTCTGTCTCATCGTGATTTTGCATGTTGTTAAAGATTATTCCAAGCCATGAATGTGTGCGTCTGCCCCACGGCCAGCGGGCTGTGTGCACAGCAGTGTGTTTGGTGTGTCATGTGCTTGTAGGCATGGTTCCCATTTCCAATGTTCATGATCAGAAATACAATTTTTGGCTCTTCTAGAGACTTCTGAACCCAATGCCCTTAAAACCATTGTGTTAAGCACCCGTGCTTCAGTTCTAAGCCATAATAAATCACTCAACAGGCAGAAAGAGAGCAGAACTTAAATATTTTGAAAATTAAAAAAACAACTTTTGAAAAATAATTTGGGGAATGAAAAGACTACATCACATCAACCACTGCAGCTGGAAGGCGCACAGTTTCAAAGGCTTGGCCGTCATTCCCCAGGGAGCAGGGCGGTGGCGGGGAGAGTCCCAGTGCAGAGGAGACAGCCTGAGCTTCGCCATGAGGGTGGTGGCGACCTGTCCCCTATGATGTGTCTTCCCAAGGAGGGGCCGCTTCCTATCGGGAACAGGCATGGGTGTGGGTCCCACAAGCAGCTCTCGGGGTGACCTTCTGGGTTGTCACATCAACTGTCAGCGCTGCACGAAAGAGCCCCCGTTACAACAACGCCCGAATTGCAAGACAAAGATGATGTGCTGAGAAACGCTTATTCATAAGTGAGGTTGTCTTCACAGTCAAAGTAAAGTGGAAAAATAAATGAAACACTTGCCTAGAGAATTCAGATCAATATACAGACAGTAAACAATACATCTTTCCCGAAGGGAGGGTGGAGCGCGTGGTGGAGCACGTGGTGGGGCGCATGGTGGAGCGAGGTCCTGGGTTCAGCCCTCAATACCTCTTTTAAAAAATAATAATTTAAAAATTAAAAATACGTATTTTTTTAAAAAGAATGTATCTTTCGACAATTGGCCTCACTTCGGATTTAGCAAGTATTATTGTCAGTTGACTCTATTTTATGTCCGTCACGTGTGGAAAACTTGTCACAACCCTTTGCCTGAACGTTAGAATCTCGGACTGTGTGGTCACCTACTCTTTAATCCGTGGAGTAGCTAGTCCTTAGTGAGGTGTCTAAAACGTAGCACAAGCACTGTGTTACAGCCGTGGGATAGCCCTCGTGTGGCAGAGCTCAAAGCTGCTCGGCACAAGCCCCGCAGGTCCACTTCCCTCTGGTAGCTGGACCCAGACAGGGGCCGGGCGGACCGGCCGTGGGACTGAGCGGGCATCTGGGACGACCAGCGACCGGGGTTGGGGGGGGTCGCTGGTCTCTGCCTGCTTCCTGGTTTCTGCTGAGGTGGTGTCTGACAGGTTTTTCCGCCAGAAAGGCACCGTGTTCCCCTCGGTAATTCGTAAGCATGTCTCCTGAGACCAGGTGACGTCCTGTTCTCGTGCTTTGCCCGTTGAGTTCAGCGTCCGTTGGCGCGTCTTGCTGGGACGGTGGTTGCCGTGAGGTTTGTGAGGCGGCAGTGCCCCCGTCTCTGTCACCTCTAGTACTAACTAGAATTCTGCTGCAGGAGAGAGCCTTCTCCTCTCGTTTACCTGCTCATTCAGTTATTCACTTACACTCGTACGGACTGATGGGCTCTTTATTCTGTGGGCAGTTACCCATTATTATCGTTATTTATTTCATCGCTAGCATGGTCCCAGATTTGTCCAATTTGTTCCTGTGTTATTTTGACGTGTCCCCACCATTGTCTGAGCATTTCTGTCTCTTTTGCACCATGAAACGGTCCAGGCTCATCTTCTACCGTTTCTTCCCCGTCCTGGAATCAGCCATGTCTCCAAGGAGCTGCGACTCCTTTACTGCAGTAGAGCACTGCTACTTGCTCTCTGAAGGCAATGGAAAAACAAATTTAGAAACTCGCCTCAATTCTGAATCCATTCCACCTAAACCATGGTAAACATTCACGTATGACTTTCAGATTCTCTTTAGCGTTAGAATCAGAACAGCGCTCAGATCTGACTGACGGCAACTGGGTGGCAGACTTTTCGCGCCTCTGCCCCAGGGCCGTCACCCCCTCCCGGGAGCAGCTTTGCCTTACCCGCGCCGGCTGCCGCGGTAGTTAGGACGCGCGCTGCTCCACTCTGAGAAGGAACCGTCCTTCTCAGAAAAGCCTCGAGCTCACCCGCGGCCGGGGCTTCTCGCTCCACGTCCGACTGCACAGACTCGGGTTGGAAAAAGGACCAGAGCCACTGCGTGGGTCCTGCCACCTCAGGCTGCCCTGTCAGATGAAGCTCCTGTCACTCCCTCACCAGACACACTTGAGAGATAAAAACGAAGGGAGCTAAGACGGTGATGCTGATAAAAAATGAACGAAATACCTTGCCGGGCCTTGTCATCATCTGTGAAGCTCACAGACTCAGAGGCAGCTAAGGAGGCAGCTGAAGAAACGCTGGCCTCTGTGAGAAGCAAACGACAGCAAACGAGTAAGTAACAGGCACGCGGACGGCCTCGCACGAACCGCCGAGCGGCGCGGTTCAGGTCGTTTCGCCCTGGACTGTGGACTGAAAATCTGATTAAATTGTTAGCCAATGGAAGAACAACACATGTTACACGTTCTGTTAATAAGGAATATTCTTCTCTGGGGTGAGCAGCTCTCCACAGATATAAACACAGAATCTAAAATGTACTGTAGATGTTACCAGATGCAGAGTCTTAGGAAGCACGAAGCGAAGAATGAACGCTGCTGCACCAGGTAATTACTGTGCGTGTGCTTACGTGTCCTGCAAAGTTATCAAGTTTAGAAACAAAGGAGTTATTTTAAAAGAATAAATATTTAATTTATCTTATCCTTATATTTTAAACTTACAAGTCTTCTAAAAGATCAGAATATAGAAATGACCCCTGTGGGTGTGATAACAAGTAAGCGAGCATAGTTGAGCCTTTTTGTAAAAAAAAGTAAGTCAATAAATGTTTCCAGTTCTTATCCACAAACCACCCTTGAGGTAAGCGTTCTCTCCATGCTGGCAGACTTTCGGCAAACAATCATTTGGTCCTGAAATGATTGTTTCATTTTATGAAAATTGTGAATTTTCTTTAAGAAGCCACAATTTTCTCTTCCGCTGTAAATATTCACAGATGGATAGATAAATAAAAATAAATCTGGCCAGACAGAAGCTATTACCCATGGCAGAAAGTGGAAATGAGAAAACCCTGAGAGCAGAACCACACTGCGCTTATCTAAGAAGTGGATATTTGGTTTATGTAAGATCATCAGTTTTTAGTGTATCCTGCTACATGCGAGGTACATGAAACAAAACATCATTATGAAATACAGGCTCATTTTCCTTATTTCCGTGCTGATGGTTTCGTCAGAGCAGTACAGCCCGGTTAAGACTGGAGAAGGGGCTGGACAGTGCTCACTCAGACCTGCCTCGGGTGACGCCCACCCCTCTTTCCTCACTGTCACAGGTCACAGGCACTCTTCTCCCTCAAGTTCTGAGCAGGACGCCATACGTGGGTTAACAACACCCCACAAACGTCACCTCAAACCATATTCCCTAGGGACGGCCTCTGTGATGGCACCACTTACTTCGATAATACTGATTTCTGGCCAGGAGGCAACCAATGGAAGGCACCGATGCCATTGCTCCCAGAGCAGGGGCCAGCCAGACGGCGACGAGCAGCCTAAGAAGCAGGGATGGGAAAGAGACGCTGAAATTAATCACATGGAGTTTCTTTCTCTTTTTCCATATGAGTATTTTTTGCAAAGCAACATGGTAAGGTAATAAAAATCTGATTCAGAGAACTGAAGTGTTGACACAGAACTGTAATCAGACACACTGCAGCAACAAAACACACAATGACTGCGTCATCTGCTTGGAAAAGCAAAAGACACAGATCCGTCTACTAACAGTGCCCACAAGTCACTGTGCCCGGAACAGACACAGAGGTGAGAGCAGCGTGAACACAGCCCGCCCACCGCTCACCTGCGTGCTTTCTCCAGTTCGTTCCTGACGGTAAACCTGGTTCTAAAGCATCCTCCAGCCACAGGCGCTGGCCGAGCTGACCGGCAGTGCCCGGGACAGGCTGGCTGCCCTGCGGGGACTGAGCGGGTCTGGACCCCAGCATACCTTCTGTCCGGAGGCCTGAAACCTGAGCTGGGAACAGGCACAGCTGGGCATGGGGCCACCCCAGGCGGGGTTGGACACCCTCTGCCTGCCTGCCCTTGACCGTGTCAACCTGCCCAGTGGGGCTTGGGTGCTGGGGTGGGGGCGGGCGCGGCCCAGACGTGGTATTGCCTTTTCAGGGACGGGGGTGAGAGCCATGGGTCCTCTCAGCATCGACAGGGCCACCGTGCCGAGTTCTGCGGGGGAACCACAGACTGGCTGCTGGCCAGCGGGGGCTGGACGCGATCACAGACATGGTGATGCGGCATATGGACAAATTTCTTCTCATACTGTTTTTCACCACAGGCTATGACAAGATATTGAATACAGTTCCCTGTGTTCTGCAGCAGGGCCTTGTTGTCTATTTTATATATAGTGGTTAGCAAAATTAGCTTTTAATTAATGATTTCTAAATCCACTCTATTGTTGAGAGAAAAGGTTTTGTTTTTATTCATTTTTGAAATAATCTTTGCAAGTGGCTCTCTGTGTGCTGAGAAGAGTAAAATTCTTTATCTCCTGCACACGTTGTTTCATGCGTCTGTGATCATGTTACTTAACTTTGTTAAACAGTAGCCTGCACGCGTACAACGCATCACCCTGTTCTACCTCCTTCTAGCAGGACCGCGTCACCTAATCCCACTCATTTCAGCCCCGCACACTCTGCATCTGTGCGCGTGGCGCGCAGACTCACCACTGTCGGATCTTCTCGGAAGACCTTGGCTTTTACCTTCCTGCCAGCACTAAAGCTTTTCTTTTGCCCTAGGTTCTGGGTGGCCTAATGTGAGCATCAGAGCACTAGCTCTTTGCTAAGTGACCAGAAGGTGTGTGTCTCTTTGTATCTCTCTGTTTTCAACCAGCTGTTCTGTTTCAGAATTAAAACCAGAGACGCAATGAGCTTTACAGGCAGAGACACAAGATGCAATTTGAATCACCCAGTGGTGATTATCAAAGAGCACACATCAACCCAACACGTTGAAAGCATTAGCTTTTACACTATTTACTTGGAATACAAATTTTAAACTTGAGACTTACCCATAAAAGAAGAGAAAAGTTTTAACAGTGGTGTTTATCTTATGGTACTTTTCAATTTTTATGCCTAATTGACCATATAGTTTTCAAATACAGTGTTTTTTCACTTCCCATCTGTTTTTTTTCTCTCTCTCTCTTATGGAAATAAACTTTGTTGAATGTTTAGATGAACCATTAACTACTATCAGATGATCCAAAGCTCAAATGGATTTTGAACCCCAGCCCAGGGAAAGCAATCTATCTTGGTGAGTTTCATCACAAGATAGGAAGGGGGGAAATGTACTTTTGGCAGAATTTTCCCAAGCTGGTGCCAGAAGGCATAAGAAACTCGCTTGTATTGCAAATCCATTTTAACATCATAAAACAGTTTTATGTAATCGAGACCGGTAGTTCAAGGTAATTTATGAATCGTTAACTATGGAAAGGCACAAGCAATTAATGTTATGTGAGTCAAAGTGCTTTTCTAGAGCATTACGTTTCTATGTGTTTAAACACAGGCACTCAGTCACAAAACAAAAGACGTGTAGAATTACATGTGCTGATATGGCAGATGTTTGTAAAACAATAGTTTGACCTGCAATCTAAGGATGTTACTGCAATACCAGAAAAAAAAATCTGCTGAAAACAGAATTGCCTCACACACAGCACTGTCTTCTGCGTGTGCACCTGTGATGTGAACCCAAAGGAAGAATCTGGACTCCGTTCCCGAATCCACACTCACTTTAGATTATTGGTGAGTGGGTGCAGATGTTCTGACGTTTTCATAATTCCTGCCCAGGCCCCATTTCTGACCAGCCACCGCCCCTCGTCCACACTTTATTTAGGGCCAAACGTGTTTGTCTTTCCTTCTATTTTATCATCCCCGCCAGCCCCCAGCACCTGGACCTGGGGTCAGGTAGTAACTGCGCCGGGGGAGTGAGGAGTCACAGTGGGACAGAGCAGGAGTCTGTGAAGCCTGCACGTCTTCACGCAACTCAGAGTGGGAGCGGCCGACGCTGGGCTCCTGGGCGTGTCTGGTTCTGAGGGGCCCTGGGAGCAGCTGTCCGGCAGCACCATCTCGACGACTGTGCGACGCAGTATTTCCAGCAGGGCGAGGGGTGGAGGGACACCCCTGAGGCTATCTGCTGTCCAGGGGGTGGGGATCATCACATCACCGGTGCTCAGAGTGAAGACCCCTTGTCAGGGGGTCTCAGCACGGAGCCCAGGGACCCACGGAGCAAGGAGACTTCGGAAGTTAGATTCCTTCAAGGCTCTTTGTTACACTGCAACATGTATTTCTTTCCTGGCCCCTTCCCACACGATGAAAGCACAAAACTGTTCTAGCTGACGCAACTTTTCAGCTGCCCCGTGGTAGGTGGCATGCTGGCCGGAAAGCATCAAGCCGAGGGAAGGAAGGTGCTTCAGCCCCTGTCAGCCTAGGGCCCCCGTCAGACGAGGGCTCAGGCTGCTTTAAGCTCTAATTAAAACACGTTTCTCTGGGAACGTACGTCTAACCTGCTCGGTCAGGCTGACGAAATCCCTCCAGCAAGCTGCTCTTCACCTGTTGGTTTCCAAGACGGGCACGCATTGATGGGTACCTCCCTCGGGGTCCTGCCACCGCCTTTGCCTCCACGTGTTTCCAGCGAGGACCCTCCGGCAACAGGGCACGTCTAAGCACAGAATTTGAATAATGCATCATAGAGTCACAAACTGTAATCTACAGTGCATAATTACCGTTGAATTATAAATTGTTCATCTTTGTTAGTAAGACCATTTCTATTTCATAGAATTGGGAAGAAATGTAGTGCAGATTTCAGGACTGAAAATTGGAAATCAGAGGTGGGTTCCAGGTTTAACTGTGCTTTGAGTTAATCATATGAACCAAGTCGAGTTTCCTTGTGTTTGCTCCCCACGGTGTACTGTTTTCACTCGTACCTGCTGGTAAAGAAGGGCTAATGAGATGCAGGAGCAGGTCCGTCTCGGTCTGGATTTTGTGCTCGGCGAGCAAGACAGCATACATTTCTCCTAGGCCTTTATCTTTCCTTGTGAGAACAGGGTCGTTAAATTTTAAATATCCTTCAAGGTTTTATACATAAGAATCCTCAAGTTGGTGTGTGTATTTGAAAACATGACACACTGTGGCCCTTGTCACAGTTTAACCCAGCCGGCGCTCTCCTTTTACTTTTAAGTTCATCTCCAGTTGCACATGAGAGTCCGGGAAAGATCATGAACTATTTGCAGCCTCTCTTGGCAGGTCTCCGGGGATGTGTCCACTGGAGTCGGATTACAGAACCTGGAACCGCGTTAGAGGTGAAGGGCTCCCTTCAGAGAACTTCTTTAGAGCTCTCTTCCCTCATCATTAAGAACCAGTCCAGCCTCACAGCCACTTCACATTCCTGCTGAATGTAGCCCATTTGTGAAGCACCCTACACTGAAGTATCTTTGAATTGATTTTGAGTTTATTGAGAATTTCTAACAGAATTAGCACATCTTTTCTGCAGTGTTCATGCTACAACACATCCAATGACAGCAAATTCACAGATGTTATTTTATAACATAGAATCTGTAATGGGTTCAGAGTAAACAAAACAGAAGCCACTCGTTCATATCTAATGGGAATATGCTGTTTGTTTTCTCTTAATTGCCCACTTTGTTACTTTTAATTCATTAAATTTTCCATACAAGGGATGAAGTGTTTATGGTTTTTCAATGAATATTTATGAAAACTCAGGGTCCAAAACCCACAAGTGTTTGTTCAGACTCATAAAAAAGAGTTTATAAATATTTCATCAAAAACTGAGATCACAAAATGAAACACTTTGTAATCCTTTCAAGAGGCACAATGAAGAATGTCCAGGAATTAAATAAAACCCGTGCCTAGGTTGGGACGCACTAGTATTTTTTCCCTTCAGAACAGAGATGGCAAATGCCCACTCGGGACCAGCGGTGTTTTAGATCCCACCCAGCATCTTAGCAACACTGACTGCTCAACAGCCCATAAACACGTCAAAAACCACCCACAAGTTGAGGGGGAAGAAAAAGTTCCAATCTTGAGTTCACAGACGAGCACTAGCAAATCCTGAAGCAATACTGGGGAAGTCGTATTGTGATGCAGGAAGTGGAGATCACGTGTCACCGTCAGATGACGGGCTAGGAGGGAAGCCAGCCTTCCAGCACGCGGCCCAGCCCAGCAGCTGCGTGCAGACTGCCTGCTCTGTGCCAGGCGCCGCGCTGCTATTTTTGCTTCCAAGAATCCCGTGGTCTCGGGAGGAATCCTGAGGCCAACAGGGTGTGTCTTCTCTGTCCACAATAGAACGGAAAGCAGGGGCTGAAGTCGCCACGGCATTTCCGGCAGACGGCGGGTGTTTGTCACCCTTGGACATTAGTTCTCCCGTGGACGCTGTCCTACGCGCCTGACGAACGCCAGTCTCCGGCCCGTAGGAGCTCTGTCCGCCCAGAGCGCTGGGCTGCCTCCTGCAGGGGCGGTGTCACTAGCCTACTCGGCCTCCTCCAAACGCCCCTTCTGAGGGCTGCTTGCCTGCGGCCCCCCGCTCAGCCCAGCGAGGGGTCCTCGCTCTCGAATCAGCCACCCCGGTCACGATCCACGTTCTGGGCCACGTGCCGGCCACTCGGCGTGCATGTGGGCGTGGCGGTGGCCCCTCCCTGCAGCCTTTACTCCGGGGACGCAGGTAACAGGGAATTAAAACACAAATATACGTACAAATACATCTCTTCCCTCTTCTCCGCCTGCGCCCGTGTGTATGTGCACACACGTGGATGTGTGTGACGCAGCTGTATGGGCCGCGCGTTCAAAGCACCGTAACTACTTACACCGCAAGTATCTCAGATGGGGGCGCACAGAACGTGCAGATGACTTGAAGGAAGTTAAGAAAAGAGAAACAGAACAAGAACCAGAGGAAACAAGGATAAAACACATAAAAAAATGTCTGACTTCCCCCAAGTTTTTGAGATTTAGGGTTGGCAGAGTTCTTAGAAAGGCAATTTAGAGCATAGTCTGACAAACACATTTGATAAACTGGACTGCATCAGAACGCAGAGCCTTGGCTCCGTGTGACACTCTGCCTGGACGGGTGGAAAAGAAAGCCGCCGTCGGGAAGGCGAGGTTATGGCCACGGAAAGCGGCCGCGCGCGCAAGGCGGGGAGCGAAAGGCCGTTCACGCCACTCGCCCCTAGACAAACGCAAACTGAACCCACAGTGAGATGCCACCACGCGTACAAAACGTCTACAACAAGAACCGGAAAAGTGAGAAAACAAGGAAACAGGACACCCGCCCCAGCTGTGGGCGGGGCCATTAATGGTAAAAATAGTTGGGCAGTTTTTTAAAACCCAGAACACGGCACCAGCGTCTGGACCAGCAATCGCACTGCTAAACGTCCGTTTCACATCTAGGGATGTGGATCTGTTTATCCTGAAAATCGCTTTTAATTTCACAGAAGCCCCGGCCTGGATTCGCGGGGCCGGAAGGGGCGAAGGCGCCCCGTCCCTTCTTCTGCGCGTCCCCGCTCTCCGCGCGCCCGGGGCCCGGCCGGCAGCGCGCTGATGGGCGCGACTGAACTGCCCACGCCCGCCGAGCACCCGCCGGGCCCCTGCCAGCGTCCGCGGCGCGCCAGCCGAGCTGGATCCTCGCGGCGGGTTCTGTTCGTCCCCTCGCGGCACCGGGCGGCACGCGGAGCAGGTCGGTGAGGCGCTGGGCCCAAGCTACGCAGACGCGCACAACCGGAAAGAGACGCGCGGCGGCCCCGCCTCCCCACGCGCTGCGCGGGCGCCAAGAGCGCCGTGGCCTGGGGCGTCACCGGCGCGAAAGGCGCTTCCGCTGCTGTGCTGGGGCGACCGCCGTCGGGGCGGGGGTGTAGCCGGCGCCTCCGCCTGCCGAACGCGGGCCCCCCGTGGGCCTCCTGAGCCTCGCGGCCTGGGGGCCTCGGGGACGGGGCGACACAGGCCGGCGGGTCCGTTTCCGCTTCCTGTGGGGCCCTCACTCGCGCAGCAAAGTGGACCACGCGAAGCTGGACCTACCGAGAGGGCACATTTCTCTTGTTTCCTTCCTTCCCGCAGAAATGATTTTTGATAGTTTTTCTTGGCTTCAGTTTTCAACGCGCTTGCTTAGCTTAGAACCACGAGACGCAGCGCTGTTCCGTTCACAGACGTGCATTTCATCAGGAACACGGCCGTGAATTAAGGCCTCTTACAGCCCTGAACGCCGGATGATGGTGAATTTTGTCGTGTAGAAATCTGTGTTTGCTTCGAGCAAACTCACTTCCCGATTTTTTTCCCTAAAATGCCGATTATCCAGATTTCTTTTTTCAGTTGACTGCCATACGTTGTCACGATAGTTAGGTGATCAGATGCCATGGGCCCCCGTGTGTACAATCCAAGTGCTTTTAGGACTTTATCCACTACAGTCAGGTTTTGGATTAAGGAAGTGGAAATACTTTCTCTCGTTTTTTTTATAGATGTGGGCCGATTGGGAATCCACACTGCCCTCTGCCGGCCGACGTGAGCCTGACCGAGCGCGCTAAGCCACAGGTTCTGTCGAAAACCAGTCACCAGGAAACAAACTTTTTTTCCCCAAGGGAAATGACAGAATTTTTTTCTGACATTTGTTTCCAATAAACAAACTTCCAGATTTTTAATTTTCATCTTTTTATTTCTTGAATTTCTGGTCAGGGCTACTTACTTAAAGGTAATCTTTAGTCTGTTTCTTAGAATATTTTTTATCAAAGTGTCACTGATGTAAAGTTACAATAATAAAATACGTGCAATTGAAGAACCACTCTTCAGTTACATACATTTTTTAAACACTTTTTAATTTCATATACTTTTATTTTCTGTTTAATCTGTTTTCATATGTGAAAATTATATATTTTATATAATGGTAAAACAAGGCATGTCCCCAAGATTGCAATAAAGTTTGCCAGCTCCTCAGGTGGACGCATCCACCAAAATGGACGGGGATTTAATTCACTGATTTAGAATTTGATGAAGATGTTACAGACCATGCGGGAGGTGGGAAGGGACAGACTGGGATTTCAAAATGTAGAATAGATAAACAAGATTATACTGTGCAGCACAGGGAAATATATACAAGATCTTGTGGTAGCTCACAGAGAAAAAAATGTGACAATGAATATATGTATGTTCATGTATAACTGAAAAATTGTGCTCTACACTGGAATTTGACACAACATTGTAAAGTGACTATAACTTAATAAAAACTGTAAAAAGGAAAATGTTACAGAACAGCTGAAAGAGGAAGTACGGTAAAGGACAGGCAGCAGGGATTTCAGAACCATGGGTCAGCCTGACACGGGACCATTACAAAGAGTGCAAAACAACACATGTCACAGAACGGGACGCTGCCCTTGGGTCCCCAGACCCCTTCCCGACGCAGAGCCGGGGTTCATGACCGGTCAGGTCCTCCGTCTCACGGGCTGTACCTTCAAACCTCGGCACATGCTAAGCGCCCAATAATACTGTTAGTGAATGAATAGTTTCGGCAAGTGATGATTGGAGTGGAGAGATGTTAGCATGTTCCAGAGTCTATGTGCCCAAATGCTTTTCACATTCAACATAGTAAGGCATTCTAATTGAAATAAAAGGCAAAACTATCGATTTATGGCATTGTCCCCAAAAGCAGTTGAATATATAACGCATCCATTCTTATTCTTTGGTTTCCATGGAAACTGGTTTGGAAGGTGAGATTTTTATGTGTTTATCACAGACAGTTACTTCTATTACCTCTACTTGCATGACTTGAGAAATAAGGGAACTGCTCAAAGAACAGGGGTGTGGAGAAGGCATAGCTCTGTTGACACCTGGCACCTGCCCTTACGCACCTGATGGCATCTTCGGGTCCATCCTACGGAGCTCCTCCCACCCCACTTTTCCACCACATGGCCAGCCCCCAAGGGCAGGGAACCATCTTCACTGTCTGTCCCATGGAGTCTGACAGGGGACCTTGTGCGCAGGGGACACTTTAGTTGCTCAATGTGGATAAAACACCCCAAGGGGGCTCCATAGTGAACCACGCCCTTCACTCCTGTGGTAAAAGGGATAAATAGCTTCTTTTTATCACTTGAAACATCTGTCATTTAGTATCTTAGTTAAGGTCCGTTTACAATGATGCACTTAAGCACTGGAAGAAGCAACTTACCGAGAAATAAGAATTCTCTCTTCACTGGGGCTCCTGGGGGTCCATCCCAACCAGAAAACATTCTTGCACTTGAGGGAGAAAACACTTCTCAGACACAGGGGGTTTATTCGGACTGGGCTGCGTGCAGGCAGGGCTCTCGTGGGGCAGGAAAGTGCTGGAGACCCAGGCGGGCAGCACCAACAGGAGACTCAGAGGATCCCCAGGGGAGGACGCATCCCAGAGCAGACACTCAGGAAACGCTGGCTCCACTACATAGTTAATCCGAATTTTCTTTTTAAAGGATCTAGAACAAAGGGCTCTCTAATCTTTAGAACAAATAGAGAAAATTGAAAATACACACATTCGTGAGCGGGGACTGCACACAGCAGCAGACGTCGATGCCACTGTGTGAGGGAGCTCCATGTCTGACACGCCCCCAGACCTGATGCCTCGTGTCACCTCGTGCAACTCATTACAGCCCAGTGACGGCTGTTGCTTCAGCTTCATCCGTGAGGATGCGAACGATCGCAGAAGAAGCACAGCGTGGTTGTTAACGAAAGGAGCCCTGAGATCAGAAATACCTGGGTCCTGCGCTCGGCTTTAGTAGCTGAGGGCCTTGTACAACTTAAATGAACCCAACAAACAAAAACCTAAACCCTGATATGCTTTTTTCCCTTGTACTAAAGAACAGCAACAGGAAGGCAACGCCGTCCCCGCTGACAGCAGGGTGGCTGCAGGAACTTGCCCCCAGACTTCGGCCCTGCGCACAGGCCGCCTCAGTCTAATGGCTGGAGTCTGGGCCGTTTGCATCCTGAGCCGTGAAGAAGTTCACACCCCTTGGCGTAAGTGCACTTCCAGGACTGCTTTCTCTACCACCAAACATACGTACTGTGGCATCGCTGGTAACAGTGAGCACTTGGAAACAAGAAGACGTCCACAGAGAGAAGATATTAAAACACATTAGGATCCTTCCCTGTGATGGAATATTACGTAATCATTTACAGTTACAATCCTGAGGAGCACTTAATGACAGGAAAATCCTAAGGACGCAATTCTGCCTGGATGTAAATACAATAACACAATATAAAACGTGCAGAGAAAGAAGTTTGAAAATTAACACGACAAAATGCTCCCAAAGGCTCTGTTATAATGCGAACAGCAAAGTAACTTGTTTTTCCTCCACTTCCCAGATTTTTTTTAAAAATGTCAATTCTTAACAAAGTTTTAAACAGTGTATTTTTTGTAAATAGAATAAATATAACAGACAGTAGCAATTTTTTCTTTTCTAAGACTCCCCAGTAAAGCTATTAGCTTTAGGGGAAAACATAATTGGTGAATTTAAAAACTGGTATTTTTTAGCTTTTAACAAAACACCCAGTAATACGCACACAAAAATAACAGATCCAGGAAACATGGTCTCACTGGGCTGCTCAGTACCGTTAACATCAATTAGCTTAGGATTTCTTAAACATCAAAAGATAAAAACAAAGTGAAAAAATAAATACACCAGAACATAAAAGAACAACTGTTATTTTTAAATTTTACTGTCCTCCAGCCTTTTGAAGGACAAACTATTCCGTGTGAAGCACGTGGGACAGCCTCAGTCACAGAAGCGACTTCCCGCTGAAACCCGCGTGGTGGTGTGCTCATGTGAAACTCCAGGTCCAGCGGGTCTGCTAAGCCTGCGGTGCATCCAGCTGACAAGCTGGAATAAGCTGGAAAGACTCTGGGGAGCCCGCCCTCTCCACACAGAAGCCGTTTGCCTTCGATGGGGTGTACGTGCAAAGGTCATTATTCTTTCAGGCTTCCTTGAATAACCCTCAAAGCCAACCACGCAGCAGGATTAGGTCCAACAACAGGAAGGGCTATGTTCGCCGTCTGAACTAAATGGTTTCTGGTCTCTGGACACCAGCCCTGAAGCACCATCTGGGGGTGATCCGTGCATTTGTGACACTGTCCTGTTCCTGCAGAAAGATCTTCTAGGTTTGAAATAACTCAAAACAAAACGGATTTAACTGTAGAAGAAAATATGATTGGAATTGATTCTTTTTAGTGGCATTTGGTGGTGGAAGGACACATGGGCCAGCCTTTCCCCGGGGAGGCTGAACACTGGAAGGAAGGCTTCCCACTCAGGGCGAGAGGGAGGCACATGACAAAGTCTTCACCTGCATCCATCTGACTCTCTCGTCAGACTTAACTTACACCCCGGCAGGACTCAGTAGATTGTGAATAAATTACAGTCAGAACCAGCACGTGGCTCAGTCGTGACAACCGGTCCCAGCTGCCCCAAATCGGGAAAAAGCAGAGTGAAGCCAGGTTGTAAATGGTCCAGATTCTGCCTGTGACCTTGGGGAGGTCACTGGGCATCTCGTGTGCTAAGGCCCCGCGTCCGAGAAGTGTTCGTAACAACGCGGACCTTGAAGGGTTTCCTACAAAGCAGACAACGTATGAAGGGATCTTCTCGCGATGCTTCTGTGTCAGTGCCAATTCTCTGCCTCGAATTACTGCATTTAAAATCCAACATCACAAATCGGTGAGGGAGGGAGGTGGGAAAGTAACCCTGCCTGCCCCGTCCCGGCCTTCACGGTGGGGAGTCGGTAGACGCTGCTTACAGTGGAGGAGTCCGGGAGGGCCATCCGCACTCAAGAGGGCGCGTCCAGCAACAGAGAGAACAGACACGGCGCTTCCAGGGGCGCGACGGGGTCGGGGCACCAGGGTGAGGCTTCCACTTTTCACGCTTGACAGCTGGCTTCTCTCTGAACACAGAGCGTTTTCTATTTCAGTGAAATGTCAGCATATGTATTTGCACACACGATTTCCTCCAGTGTCTTCCCGTTTACCTAGAATCGGACCACACCTCTGACCACAGCGGCCCTGGACTCAGCCCCTCTCCTCGGCCTCACTAGCGGCTCCTTCTGTCCACCCTCTGCCCTAAATCGGGGCCTCTCTCTGCCCCCCTCCGCGTGTCATTCCTTCTGCCGGGAACGTCTTTTCCCCCGGCCGGCCTCTCCCTCAGCTGCTCAACCCTCTGAGCTCAGTTCAAACGTTGCTGCAGCAGAGAGGGATCTCGACTCCCAAGAAAGCCTGATTTTCCTTGATGTACTCCTGCAGCACCCCTCGCCCACCACGACTGCCCTCATCTGTAGCTTGCATTTTAGGAGCACGAGACCCCCAGCCCCCCGAGCCGCAAGCTCCCGAGATCGGGGCTCAGCCCTGCTCACCGTGGGTCCCCGGGTGTCCAGCGCCTGGCCTTGTCCGTGCTGGGCGTTTCCTCAATACTTGTCAACTAAGTCATGATCTGACCTAGCAGTTAAGGCCTCCAAAGCCCCACGTGCCGCCTCGGGTAGAAGGCGTGAACTCCAGGGAGCCATCCTCGGGCGTCAGGGCAGAGGGGAAACCCAGTCTACTGCCCCCCAGCCCCGCCCCATTCACCCCGGGCGCACGCTCTTCTGTGCTCGGCGCCGCCGCAGCTGTCACAGCGTAGCGCGTCTCCTCCGGCAGTGCGTTCAGAGCGATGACTCCGCCACACGTCAGAACCCCGGCCCCAGGAGTGGCACTGACGCCTGTGTTGCAGACTGACCAAGGTACCCGAGACTTTGGCTGCTGCCCTTGTTAAGTTTGGAAGACTTGGGTCGACCAGCAATATACCCAAATCTGCAATGACTCGTCTCCTAACAACAGTCGACTGTCCTCTCCAGTTCCAGCTGGGAAGGGACGGAGGTCTCATCGCTTGCCTTGGCTCAGACCCACTGCCCTCTTGTGCCGTCATATGAGCACCAACCTGAGAACCTACAGCAATGACAGTGGAGGCAGGATCTCATTTCGGAGAAGCCCCAGAACTGCTTCTACCCCAACCCCACACAAGATGCTGCAGGACAAAAACTGACCAAAGGCCACCCTAGAGTCACGGCTCCAAGAGGCAACAGCTGTGTGTCTGAACCAGCCTGCCGCTGCCGGGCTCCTAACGGCCGGCACGGGTCCTCGTGAAAACGTTCCTACAGCAAGAAAAGATGTCACACAGTGGTGTCGCACCGCAGTGGCTAACAGTGAGAGCTACCGTTAACGCGCCTCCCCGGAGCAGGTCAGCCGGCCCGTGGGGGAGGCGCGGGGCACAGCTCCCCGGAGTCAGGTGAACCGGACTCCATCCTTGTCCGCAGGACCTGCAGGCGGCTACCTTGGGAAGCCCGTGGGCACCACAGCACAGCGCCTGGCGCACAGCACGCACCTGCAGGAGGGCAGTGCCATCGCCCCACACGCTGGGCCCTGTGGTCTGCACGCATGCGCCTCATCTCAGGTCCTTGCACAGCTCTGCCGGATAGCACCGATACTCCTACTTAACCAATGAGCAAACGGGAATTAAATAATTCGCCTGAGGTCACTCAGCCAGTCAGTGACACCGGTCATTATCAGACCCAGACCTACTGCGCTTCAAAGCCTGCCGTCAGCACAGGCGCTCCGTCTGGGTCACGTCATTCTTTATTACGCCCTTGACCAGACACACCCACCCAGTCGGCATAAGGGCTGTGATTGTCTGATTTCCAAATACTTGGAGGCTAATAAACGGTTGTTCTGCTAACATCTCATTGCAAAAAACAGCGGACTAAGAGAACAGTTGCCACGAATTCCAGGTCTCAGCCACGCAGACGACTGGCTCTGAGCCCTTGGGATTCGGGGGTGTCTCCTCGCCTGAGCCCACGACTTTAAACAGCAGCTACCCGGGGCGGGTTTTCCTTTTATTCCTTTTTGTATGTAACTGGACAAACGTTCGCTGTCATCTGTAGACACAAGGGACGTGTTTACGCGGAGGAGCCAGCGTGGTTGCAGGTGTCTGGTGGTCCCCAAGGGAGGCACTGGGAGGGAGGGGTTCTTGTTGATGGAGGACGTGGACCTGCTCGCAGGGCCAGTGGCCATTCCTGTGCGGGCACTGGCTTGCCTGGTGCTTTGTGGCAGGTGGCAGGGCGGAGGGGACTCGCAGCCATCTCGGGGACCCCCTCCTCCTCATGCTGATGACACCCAGACCAACCACGGATGGAAAATCTCACCCAGCCATGGCTGGGTCTGGTCATTGCTCATCACCGGTGATGTAATTCCAAGGATTCAAGACAATTTGACGTTTCAGAATTGTCCTCATGCCCTTGACGCTCACCCACTGTCACTTGTGAGTGATTTCACGGGGTCTCCAGCTTCCTGTCGGAAAGAGCAGAACGGATTGCATCCCTCAGCCAGCCTGGGCCTTCGCAGCTGTGCTGGGGAGAGGGGGCAGACTCCCAGCCCAGCTCCTAAGGGACTTAGTCTCTGCGGTCAGCCAGTCGCCTCTTGCTGCTGGAGGGGGTCACATTCACAGGACTTCAGCGTGAGATGTTAATACTCTTCTGCAGTCCGGGAGCTGGATAGAGGGCGAGGGGACCAGTTAGTTGTCACCCAGGACAAGCGAGAGGTTTACATCCGAGGTCTGAAGGTGCCGAGTGAGCACATGCTTGGCTCCCATTATGACACCAGCTTTCAGAGGAGACTTACTTTTAATGCAGGCCAAAGAGCACATTTAGAAGAAAAAAATCACTCTGCTGGTGGGTATGTATCTGTGTGTGTGTGTGTGTTTTTAAACAGGCAGCGTTTAAGAATATGTCTACTTTGAAGAAATCACAGAGTATGAAGTGAGTCTCTATCCAGGACAGACAGTTGTCAGTAGTGAATCAAAACGCCCACAGGGTCTGCCAGACTGGGCCCAGCTCCCCATCGTGGGGCTTGTGAACAGTGTCCCCCCTACGAGGGGCTGGCGACGGCACTGTCTGGGTGAGCAGGGGCCACAGAAGCCGGCAGGAGCCGCGTGTTCTCCGAGTGACTGGCAGACCCTGCTTGGGAAGTGGCTCACCAGGGGGTGACCAAGGACCTAAACTGGGGACCATCAGAATAGCATGATTTAGACGTGGCTTCTCTGCATTGCCCTGACGCGTCTCAGTCTGCCTGAAAGGCTCTTGGCATTAGCGTCGGGGTGGACGTGGACGACTCAGACCCCAGGGAAGGGGAAGGCGAGGCACTGACCGAGCATCTCGGGGTGGAGGTCTGGGGCAGCAATATTCGCAAACTGCCGCCCCCCTCTCCACTCCCTGTCCCTGCTCAGCATGTCGGGGACACCCCATTCTGCCCACTGACCCAGGCCCTGAGCTCCTGGAAGTCATCCCAGGTCCCACAGGGCTATCATGGGGTCCATGGGACAAGGGTTCGGTTCCCCCTTGGAACCCGGTGTTCTCCTCCGCCACTCTGGCCTCTCCGACCCCTGCTGCCGGGCCCCTGGGCACCCCTGTGTCTGCGGGGAGCAACTCCGCCCTGGCCCGCCTTTTGCTCGCTGGGCACCCAGGAGTCCAGCAGCCCCTCATTCCGGGCCGCAGCCCCTCCCCTGGGCACCCACCAGTCTCCTGGGCACCTGTCGGTGCGGCTGCCTCTAGGGCCAGTGCCCTGGACCCTCCAGGCCTGGACGCCCGTGTGTCGGCGGGGGTACCTGGAGGCGCTCACACTTCCTCTGTCACTCCGCCCCAGCCACGCCGTCTTCCTCTGAAACCCGAGGGCTCCTCGTGAGTCCCTGTTCCAGGCTTCTCCCCAACTCTCACAGCACTTCGGATGCGGAGTCCAAGACCCGCCAGGTGGAGCGCTTCCCACGGGGACCCAGGGTCGGTTTCAGGGTTGGTTCGGGGTCACATCTGGCGGGCAGGTTCCCCAACCTTCCCGAGGAAGGGCCTTGGCCCCTCTTGTAAATGAGCGGTCCAATCGGCCCACGCGTGTGCACAGGCGCACGCACACACCCCACACGTGCAGACCACACATACACGCACACATGTCTGCAGAGAGAGACACTTTCAGGCAGTGGAACGAATGTCTCCAGTGCATTTGTAAGCTCTGCGTCCCGACTAATGGGCTTACCGCCCCCACAAAACCCCATTAAAGACTGAAGTAACTTCCAGCCCCTTCTGGTCTGACAAGCACGTGGTGCTTACGGGATGGCAGTTGGTGACCAGCCAGGGCAGAGCAGAGACCACGCAGCCGCTTCGCTGAGCACTCGGGCTCCTGGCCACGAGACTCCCCAGAGTCACACCTAGCACCTGGGGGATGGTGTCGGGTGTGAAGTCTGGCAGCCACGACCCCAGGTGACTTAGGAAGGAGGAAGACAGGCAGCGAGACTGTGGGAAGTGGGAGGGGCCGCACCAAGGCTACAAACCCGCGTGTGAGCCTTCTGGGGGGCGGGGAGGAGGACGTAGGAAGGCACTTTTCTAACAGGTGTGCTCTGCTCTGCGGTCCTAGGACGGAAAATCAACTTGTAACGGATTTGAAGCGAAGCGGCCCGGAGGCCAATGCCCTCCCCTGGCCCTTAGCAGCCGGCGGCCTGGCCTGTGTCTCCACTGCCCCCCCCCCCCCCGCAGGGCCGGCTGCTCTGGGGTTAAGCGAGCAGGGCGGAGAGCCCCGCGCCGCCGGGCTCACACGGCACCTCCGGCAACCTGCCTGCGTCGTCTCCCTCCCCGCCTAGCAGACCGAGCGGCATCCCGCGCTCCTCGCCCTGGAGGGGGACGGGCGCGCCCGCTCCGTCTCCCCCTCCGAGGCCCCGGGTGCTTTGTCCGGCCTTGAAACCTCTGCCCGGTGGGGCAGCAGCGGGGCAGGGGGCGTCACGGAGGTGCCCACTAAGCGCCGACCCGAGGCCGGCGCCTCCGCCGGCTTCCTGCACCGCGGCGCAGACGGTGACCGCCACCCCGCTACGCACCACCTACACAGCCCCGAAGTGCAAGGGCCTCCTGGGCTTCTCCGAACACGCCGCAGTCACTGTTAATCGGGAACGAAGTAAAATTCAGGATTTAGGTAACGTCCGCCGGAACTCGGGCCGGGAACCAGCGAGGGCGGGCTGACGCCCTGGGTGTGTCGAGTCGCCCGCTGTCCACGAGGGGGCGGGCCCCGCTAAGGGCCCGCGGGAACGGAGGCCGGAAAGCGAAGCAGGGCGCCTTCCCGGCGGCGCCGGCAGGGGTCTCTGCGCGACCACACATGCCGGCGCCGCGCCGGGGCGGGGAAGCCCGCGGCCGCGCGCCTCCGCCCGGCTCCAGGAGCGCGGCGCTCCCCCGGCACGGACGGCACGCCGAGGAGCTGGGTGTCCTTGACCGCGAGGGACGCGCGGCCGTGCTGCAGCCACCCAGACGGAAAGGGGGCGCGGAAACCACGTAACTAGAAACGAGATTTCGAGCACAGTGACTGGACGCGAAGTGCATCTCACTGGAAGCTGCTCCCATGTTAAGCCGGGTTTTCCGTCTGGTGCTAAAACGCACCAAACGGGGCGCTTCCTACATGGACAGCACTGGAGCTGGACAGACACAGCCCTGCGGCTGGGGGCGCAGCCGGTGCTGCCCTGGGAGCACGTGGGAAGGACCAGGCTCTGTCACACAGCACCAGGACACCTGACAGCACCCTTCCCCGGGGTTTTGCGCGCACACACACACACTCATGCTCACACTCACCTCGCTGAGCGGACACACTCGTGTGCATTGAGGTGGACGTGAGTTACAGCCACATCCCCAGAGGAAAGGGACCCTCCCTGTGATGCAACTCAGAATAGAGGAGCAGAGTCCTCCACCCGCTGACGGTTCCCCTTTTATACGGGGAAGCGTTTGTCCCCAGATCATCCTAAAACAAATAGAGGAAGAGTATTCAACATGATCCACAGGTGGAGAAACCCAGGTACTAAAGGAAACATTCATTTCTCTTTTAGGGGTTGGTTGACTTTATCTGAAGCAGAGCTGGATTATGAATTAGGACTACAAATACAAATATATATATATATATATATACAAATACACACACACACACACACACATCTGCATACAAATACAGATGCACACAAAAGCACGAGGACATCACATGTCATTCGAACTTCAAAGCCACACCCAAGAACCACTTTGTTACTATCTAAATAGTTAAATTATTAGTTCTGCACTATAATGTTCTCCAGACATCACAGTCAAACCCACCACATTCCACGACTGCATATCTTTCCAGGGAGGTCATCCCTCCCCCGCCTGCTCCGGGCGATGGAGCCACAAACAAGCAGAAAAGACAGATTCCCTGTCTCTGTGAAGCCCTGGGTTCTCCTGGGGCTGGACACGCTTTATTTCCTAACTTGGCTGTCAGTATCCGTCCGGCCTCTCGCATCCTCAATACCTCTGTGTCCACAAATCTCTGTGCCGAGAAAACAAGCCTGAGGTGCAGTCCCTAATCTCATGAATCTGACCCGTCCCCTCTTTGGCAAGGCGAGAATATGTCTTTCATGGGAAAGACCAGGGCCAGGAGAAATCCTGCCAGCACAGGGACCTGCGGGGAAGGCCGGCCCTCCTGCGAGGTCACAGACCTTTCGTTTACCAAGTTGTCCACAGACCATCCTTGTCAGCCTCTTCAGAAACCAGAGACCTGCACCCCTCCTCCACCAGGGCTGACATCTCAGGACCAGCGCCTGCCCTCACCAGCCCAGCGAGCCTGACTATATCAACCCAGGACTGGCATCTTCCACGACAAAACCCACTTGGGTTTGCTTTGCCCAGATGAAACACTTAGGCTGAGATCCTGCCTTGGCTCAGGTTTCTGTCCCCAGGAAGGAGCATCTTGAGTCAGCGACCCAGGCCAGCTTCTCCACATGGCCCCTCTGCCTTGTGGGGCGAGAACCTTCATCTCATCTGAGCAGGGCCCTTGCTGCTAGCCTGTGGGTGGGGACCTGAAGGCCCTTCACTTGTCCCTAACAGCATCCTGGTGTCACCAGGATGAGCCGAGCCCCTCCTGGGAGCAGAGCAAACCTCACACAGGCCTCTAGAGACCTGTATGATGACACACCTCAGACAGGACCCCCAGCGCTGTCCCCTCAGACAGCAGGCATGGGAACATGTTCTGACTCTGACTCCTGTCTGTGTGATGAGCTCCCCTGGACATGCATCCTTAATCCAAATCCAAGGGTTTTTCCAAGAGTAGTGAATGACTGTTAGACATGAACTGTTCAAATACACTTTAGCAGGTGATCTTGTGTTGTAATTACCATCAAAGAAACACCAGAATGTCCTCCACTCCTCACTGCTGTGAACAGACTCTGTGGGGAGCAAAAGGGAGAAATGAGAGCCCCGGGCACCTGCGTTTTCTCAAGTGGGTCGCATCTCTAACAAGAAGTGCCTTCTGCAGGAAGCAGTCGGGCGGGACAAGGCAGGCTGCCGCTCCAGTAAACAGGGCGGATCTGCGTGAGCCCTGGGGACACCAGGCGCGGAAACCTTGCTCTGAGTTGTACCCTCCAGGGTATAGTTTGGGGAGGATTCCCACACATATTCATATGACCCTACAAATTCTGTTCCTTTTAACATAGAGATGCATCTAAATTCCTTTCTCTGGCGTTTAAATTAGTGACTTTGGGGAGGTGAAAAAAAAAAAAATAGGACCATTGAAATAAGCCAGGAAGCCTGGCGCCCGCCCTCCCCAGCTCACTCCTCCCCACTCCCGCACCCCCAGATCAGGGAGCTGTGCAGCCAGACATGCACTTCCCTCCTACAAGTCTTGACTTCGCACTGTTATTTTTTCACTTTTTTTTTCTCCCAGCACCTGTTAGAATCAAGGGCAGGGCGGTCTGATTGCAAATTTGTTCCTTCCTTAATCTTTAAGCCAAAGTTGAGGGAGGAAAGTCTGGACGGGACAGAGATGCTTGAAAATACGGTTGAAACTTCATCTTTAAAATGAGCCCCCTTGGTGTCTTTTAAGATTTAATACCCCAGAGACGAAATCAAAGTATTTTTGCTGGTTACTAGACTAGCTCAGAACTTGAACCACAGTACGCAAAGCAGCGTCGTTTCATTAAAAACCCCAGACAGACACCCAGGTGAGTTTTGACAACTTTATGCTGAAGCAACACCGCCGCATAAAAGCAGATAAATACCGACATCGTTGCCTCTAAAGGCCCCTTCACGCTTTTTCTCCATAAAAATACATCGCGATGCGGGAGAAGAGACAGGCCCTTATCAGATGCCTTTGTGGCCAGCTCTCCGCCTTCCCGGTGACATCAACCCCTCCTTCCTTCTCATCTCTGCAGTGGCCCGGTTCTCCCCACAAGCGGGTCTTTCAGGGGCTACAAAGCGTTTCTTTCAAGCACCATGGCTAATATGGTGACAGGACCGCTTCATTTCCAGAGGAAGTGCCGCCCCCGGCTGTGCCGGGCCTCTGGGCGTGAGCGAGTCCCCAGCGTGTGGCGCCGGGAAGCCCCCTGCGGGGACCACTCCTCACTCACTAGGCTTTGTCTTGGCCGCTACCTTCCTTTTCCAAAAGCCAGGAGTGAACTGTCCCGTCCCCGTGCGAGCAAAATCTCTCCAAACCCCAGGGGCTGGCCGGGATCCGGGGGACCCCCTCTCCTCCCCAGCGCGCACGGAGCCCACATCTGGAAGCCAGGCCCGGTCCGGCGGATCCAGCTCTCTCTCTCCGAGAGCGCGAACGACCGGCGAGCTCAAGAAGGAAAACGGCCTCTCCTGAAAATGCTTAAGCACTCTTCCTCCTCTCCACTGAAATCCGGAGAACTACCCATTCTGAACCAGAATAATTTAGTCTGACAACAGATTCTTCCTCTGTTCACAGCTGTCCCAGAGGGAGGAGCTGAAATCTGAACCTCTCGGCTGTGATTGGACCCTTCTTGCAAAAGGGAGGAAAAAAAGGCCTCCCCACCACCGCGGGCTCAGTCCGCGAGGAGCCCGCGACCTGGCGGCGCCGTGCGCGCACCTGCCGGGGCCGCGATGCTGTAGGACCGCGCGCCCCGCGCCCCCGCGCCCCGCGCCCCGCGCCCCGCGCCGCCGGCAGGATGCCGCGCTCCTTCCTGGTCAAGAAGCATTTCAACGCCTCCAAGAAGCCCAACTATGGCGAGCTGGACACACACACAGGTAAACAGGGACCTTTATCTGCCCGTAAATAGACAAATACTGGTGTCCGCTGCAGCTCAGCTTCGGTTCCAAAAGAGCGAGAGGCTGAGCTGTCTGCCGCTAAACGGCGACCTGAAAGAGCGGGCGTTCCTTTGATCATCTAGGCCGTTTTAATTCAAAACTTTTCAAACTCCTAACTGGCAAGGACGACTCCGTTCTACTCTTGCAACGTCATTTTCTGAAGCGTGTGCGTACTTGCATAATGAGTACGTGGAGGATGAGTGAGGCGATGCGTAAAGGGTGAATTGTTGCCTTTTTTTTTCATGTACTAAGGCTCCCTTCCTTTAGAAAGCAGCTTGATTCACGCACATCTTTGTGCTCACGGTCGTAAGCCCTGCCAGCAGCCCACGCAGAAAATGGAAGCAACTTTTCCGTATCTTTCAAAAGGGTGGGAGGCTCCCCCTCGCCGGGGACGGCGAAGGCGCGGGCCCGGCCGCGCTCGCTGACCGCAGGGCCGGGCCGGCCCCTGGGACCCTCCGCGGACATGCCTTAAGCACAAGGACCGCCAGCACTGGGGGAGGGAAGGGAATGCCCTCCCTGCGCGCGTCCTCCCCACGAGCGCGCCCCCCCCCCGGTCCTCAAGTCCTGTGCGTGTTGCCCAGTCGCCTCCTAGGGTGCTTCCACGTTGTTTCACCTTGCTCTCCTCCCGCCCCACCCCACCCCGCAGTGATCGTTTCCCCGTACCTCTACGAGAGCTACTCCGTGCCCGTCATCCCGCAGCCGGAGATCCTCAGCTCGGGAGCCTACAGCCCCATCACCGTGTGGGCCGCCGCCGCCCCGTTCCACGGCCCGCCGCCCAGCGGCCTGTCTCCTCTATCCGGATACCCCTCATCCCTGGGGCGCGTGAGTCCCCCTCCTCCGTCTGACACCTCGTCCAAGGACCACAGCGGCTCGGAGAGCCCCATTAGTGATGAAGAGGAAAGACTACAGTCCAAGCTCTCAGACCCTCACGCCATTGAAGCTGAAAAGTTTCAGTGCAATTTATGCAACAAAACCTACTCCACCTTCTCGGGGCTGGGCAAGCACAAGCAGCTGCACTGCGGCGCCCAGGCCAGGAAGTCCTTCAGCTGCAGATACTGCGACAAGGAGTATGTCAGCCTGGGCGCCCTCAAGATGCACATTCGGACCCACACCTTGCCTTGTGTCTGCAAGATCTGTGGCAAGGCGTTCTCCAGGCCCTGGCTGCTGCAAGGACACATTAGAACGCACACTGGTAAGAGGAAAACGGGGACGGGGCGTTGCTGTCCGACAGGAGGAAGCTCGGGGCTGCCTGTCCTGTCTGCATGAAGCAGCGACACAGTGCTTTCCATGATGGGTGACCATCTGTAGCTTCTTCCTGCCGACTCAGAAAGTGGTCGGGGCACGAAGGGCTGGCTCACAGCCTCTGCCCCAGAGGCCGCAAGCAGCACTGAGGCTTTGGGAAGTAGACTCGGAGGGTTTGGTCTCAAAGATCAGTTAGAAAGTCAGGAAGGCAGTCCAGGAATGTGGCTTCTGTGAAGCAGCTCCCTGAAATCAGCAATACACGCGTGGCTAGCTGAACTGAGGGTGCAGACAGGCAGATGAAGGGGACACCTGTCACCCCCCAGCGAGCTGGGTGGCAAGGCTGAATTTGCTTCTGATGGTCGGTCTGGTTTGGGTTTTGCTGCTGAATTTTCTATTCCTAGCACAAAATCACCCTGCAGGGTGTCAAGGCATCTGTCCAGCCTCGCTTATAACACGGCAGGAGGGGAAAGGAGAAATGCTGGGAAGCTTGGGGAGGAGCTTGCCCTCAGCTGCACCTGCCAGTGCTCTACCAGTGAAGCCCCAGAGCTGCAGGAATTATTTCTGCGTGACTGGCAGCAGGCAGAATATTCTCTCTCTCTTTTTTTTAAAATTTGCTGTTTTTAAGGCAAAGTGCAAATTTATCTTAAAGGGCCAGACATTGAAATAAGTATGCACTCTGGGGAAATGTAATCAAGTTTTGCTGTTTCTCATTCTTTTGGCAAAATGTAGCTGTTACTCATAAATGTGACCTGGCTTCTTGTTTCCTCTGAAAGCACTGACCGTCTTTCTCTCTCCATCCCCCGCCCCGCCCCCAGGGGAGAAGCCCTTCTCCTGCCCTCACTGCAGCAGGGCGTTTGCAGACAGGTCAAATCTGAGGGCCCACCTGCAGACACACTCGGACGTCAAGAAATACCAGTGCAAAAACTGCTCCAAAACCTTCTCCAGAATGTCCCTGCTGCACAAGCACGAGGAGTCTGGCTGCTGTGTGGCACACTGAGTGACACAGCCAGTGTTTACTCGAACACAAGGCATTTCTTCACTCCGCCTCCAAACAACAAGTAAAAGTCCAAAGGCATTTTCTCTTGTGCTTACCGACCAAACAATATGTACACACACACACACGTACACACACGTACACACACGCACATGCTGCGCGAGCACGGAATCCATGTGTTTAGAGTTAATCCTTTCCATGTGAAGTTTAAAATTACTATCTATTTCCTGATAGCTAGATCGAGGGGATAAAAGACAAGGATCTTTGTCTTCAAAGATGAAGCAAAAAGCACATCACATCTTCTTCTCAAGAAAGAACGCAAAGATTTACACTGCTGCCAAATCATTTCAACGGAAAGTATTGCCTCAAATGGAGTTTGTGATCAGATTTCCTATGGGAAGAGAATCGACCAGACACTCTCTCAGGTGCCTTACGGAGTGTTCCAAGTTTACTTTATCACATGTGTGATGTCTGGTCACCATCCTTGAACGAAAGCCTGGTTTGATTACCCACCCGTGATGCTTTAAACTGTATTTTTTTTAAGACAGAGGGAGAACAAGTTTTACAAAAAACACAGGAGAATGTATTAAACGTGTTTTTTGTCCTTTCTTCGCCAATACACATTCAGTGCCTTGAGGGATACGAGGAAGACTAGCTTTGAACATTCCTGGTGCATACTCCGTGTCTTCCTTTTTTTGATGGATTTTTTAATGATTTCTATTTTTTTTTTTTGCAATTAACTAAAGATGGGACTATGTGCAACAAAGGATTTTTAGAAACTGTCATGTACTTAAACTAAGTGAAATGCAGACCACAAATGCAACTCACACAGCCCCTTCCAAGTGCCTTTCTAAAGAACAGCAGCGTTGGTTGACGAGTCAGTGTAAATTCATGTTTATTTTTCTATGATTGAATGAGTTTTGTGTGACAGTGAGAGGTTGTCTAGAGCTGCCGCCTACGTACAACCTAAAGACTTGTGAAATCAATGTCTCTTTTTTAAAAAGCAATTTTCAAGGTTCTTTTTTTTACAATAAACATTTTTGATTTAAAAATCTCTTGTTTGTATACGACTTTCAGAGACTTGACTGACTTTATGATGAGTGCCAAACTGTTATACAAAGAATTGTCTCTTTTGTTCATAAGAGAAAAAGTGAACAGTGTTTACCATGAATATCAAGTGTTATTTTTTGATAGATTAGAATAAGCAACCCGTATTTTTTCTTTACTCTTAAGATAATACTGTTACATTCAGAAAGGCAACATCAGAATAGGAGTTTGTTAGCATATCTCTGTAACAAGAATCACGCTTTCTGAATGCTAAAAATATTCACATTGTTAATAGTCAAGAATGCTTTTCAAAACTTTTTTGGGGGAGGTAATTAGATCTATCTGTTGGTTTTGATGGAGGGACTGGGGATTGAACCCAGGACCCTGCACATGCTAAGCACACACTCCACCACCGAGCTGTACCTTCTGCTTATTTTTATTTATTTATTATGTTTGCTATGAAATCAAGTTCCTCTCACTTGTTGTAATGAGTGCTTATCATATAGGTCCCTAGAACAGCTGAAGGTTTTGAAAAAAGTCAGGTAATAGGAAAAATAGAAAATCTGCATGAAGTGTTCAGGGAAAAATGGATTTATTATCAATTACACAAGCTGGAAAATTAAACTGAAAAGAAAACCCTGTATCTAGTGACTGATACAAAAAAGAAGCAGTCTGATGGGTGCAGGGCTCAGGGAGAGAACGTCAAGGTGGTCCTGATGGCATTTGGAAGAGGCCCCCACCCAGACCCCACGTGCACCTGATGAAGCAACAGAGCCAGCCAGTCCACACAGCAGCACATGCTCCCTGGACACGGTGAACTCACTCACAGGTACACGTGCGGTTGTGGGCGCTGTGACAGCCACCGAGCTGTGCGTTTAAATCCAGATTCCGCACTCACGGGATGACAGCTCCGCCACTCCGAATCACTTCTCTCTGGTTGGCTCAGGACTTGCAGAATCATTTTGCCTGCCAATGTTCTTGTGATACAAATGAAAGCCAGAGCTGGCATCTCAGATTAGTTGCGGGCCACAAGCAAACCAGGACCATTCCCTCAACGCTCATACGCACTCCACTGTGTGTTACATCTCAGTTTTAGCCGACGTAGAAAGCAGGTATGCATTTAACTGAAAAAAAACACCCTTCAGTTGAATATTCTACATCTAACATTCTTTTCACATCTCAGGACATATACCTCAAAGGCAAAATTATTTGGAAAGCAGTTTATAAATGCAAAAGAAATGGCTTGTCTGGGGCATTCTAAAGTCATAAAAAGACCACTTTAGTTGGTGCATTTGGTGTACAAATGATGCCTGGAAGTTTGCAGCCCAGGTGATACATGCAAATACCCCACAAGGGCCCCTGTGAGTGAGTCAGCAACCCTGCAGTGACCTGGCTGGTTCTCCCAGGGACCACGTCTGCTCACGTTCCTTCTCTCATCTGTGCATCTGCAGGCAAGTCCAAAGTGCAAACAGATAATTTTCTAAAAGGAAAAATCTCTTCATTCGTCTAATTTCCTAAAGAAGAATCCGTGGCAATATTTTTGCAATGTATTTCCGCTTTGTCCTCACCGTTCTCGGTGTATTTGTGATACAAATATTTTATTTTCACATGGTACATCACATGTTGAGGTTTTGTCTAAACACAGCTCAGTGATTTCTTAGACTTCAGCATTTTCACAAGGCCTTTGACTACATGTCCTATAGCACATAAGACCTGGCTTGGATGTCACATAGTTTAAATACTTTTCCAGATTCACTCTTTCTGGGAGCTCTATATCATTTACAATGGGGCGTTTATCTTACAAGGTGGCAGGTTTTGTTTTGTTTTGTTTTGTTTTTTTTGATACCTTTCTTTTTCACTGGACAGAGCGTCTTAACATATAAGTTCCTGGTACCCAGCACGTCCTCTGGAACACACACATCCACAAATGTTTGCTGAATGAATAAATGGAGAAAATAAGAGAAATTAGTGAAAAATAGCTTGCAGGTCTAAAATAAATTCCACATATTCCCCTTTATTGCAAAGAGTCTTGATAATTTTTGAGAGAAGCGAATTCACTGGTGTCTCCCAACTTAGTGATGACAGCCTCCCATGAATAGGTAAGATGCTCAGAATGTGAATAAAGGCAAATCCAGGGCAGGTGGACCAGGTGTGATAGACACTCTGAGAGTCCGAGCTCTGAAAACTGGTTTTAATTGCAGGTCCACGTTCTGATAAGCACTCTCAGTAGCCTTAATTTGTTTCCTATAACACGAGACAGGGTGGCATTGTAGGAAAAGCACCAGCTTTTGAATTCAACAGACGTGTTCACATTACTGGCTTTACATCCTTATGCAGCGTACTTAACCCCTCGGGGCCCGGTCCCTGACGTGTAAACGAGGAACAGCCCCAGCGGCACAGTGCGGGACGGGCGGGCCCCGCACTGCCGGGCCGGCACGCCGTGGCACCCGGTGCGCGACGCTGTATTCCACGCGGAGCTACGCCTGCTCCCGGGTCGCCTCGGCTGCCACGGCTTCTCCGCAGCTGGTCTTTCCGGTTAGAGATACTACAGACAGCAGAGGCCGTGAGCCGCAAAATGGAAGCCCAAACCGAATCCTTCCTGCTTCGCCCCCTGCAGGGGAAGGGAGCGCCTGGGACGCGCAGGCTGCGCGCGCGGCGGAGGGGAGACCGCGTGCCCTGAGGTTAAACAGCTAACAGCTGAGGGGTTCACTTAGGAAGCAGCACAGCTCGGGGGCTACGCAGCACGTGTAGCCGCCTGCAGAGCCGCTCCAGCGCGTCCTGGAAACCCCGTTGGCCCCGCTTCCTCCGGCGCCGCCCCCAGCAGGACCCGCTCCCCCGCCCCCCGCCCCCCTCCCCGGGGGCCCGCCAGCCCCTTCCTCTCTCGCCGGAGCTGGAAAGCAGCTGGTCTCCATCCTCTGTCCATTAACACTCCGTCTTCCGAGGACCACCGTGGCTCCCTCACACCCTCGCAGCCCTCGCCCGGCTTTCATCTTCCGAGACGAAGTCCTCCAAGCTGAACGGCCGCTCCTCTCACCACCAGAGACGTGGGCGCCGCGGGGTAACGAGGCAACGGGAACTGCGCGAAGGCTAAGGCTGCTCCGGCCAGGATTCGCACCCAAGCGGGCGTCCCTCGTTTAGACGCGGGAAACGTTCTGGACGAAACTAAGCCGAGCGTTCTGTCGTCACGCCGCTTCCGTCCTCCTCGCCTTTCCGCCAAAGGCAGGCGAGACGCAGCAGCTCCGCCTCGCCGGGACGGCCCGCGAGGAGGGAAGGCAGGCCCGCGGGGACGGCCAGAGCGAGCCCCGCGGCCTGCGGGACGCAGTCATCGCGGCGGCCCCCCGCCAGCCCGGGGGGGTCCCAGCCGCACGTGGGGGGCCGGGCGCCTCTGGTCCCCGCAGCCGCAGCCGGGCCTTCCGGAAAATGCGCAGAGGCGACCGGGGGGCGCTTCGAGTTTTCACCAACTCGCTTTCCTGGACAACCGCCGAGGGGCGGCCAGGAAGGTGGACAAGGACGGACGGCCTCCTCCAGGGGTCATTCGGGGCTGGACTTCGCCCCCACCCCGAGCCCGGAAGGGCTTCTTCCACCGCGTGCTTAGGAGGTGGCTGCAGCTGGTTCTCAGGGGCGAGAAGGGAAGACAGGGATTAGGTGAAGCCGCGACACGTTCTTTCAACAAGGCAGTGAGTGGTAATTACGTTTCTCGTGGGTCCCAGCTCCGGCCCGTCTCTCCGTCGAATGTGCTGGGGCTAGGCCCTCCGTGATGGGGTCAGTCTTCTACTTAGATTTGGCAGAAAGGAGACAGGTCACCACTTGACCTCACTCGGCCTCGCTGAGCTGCAGGCCTGAGGTGGTCAGTCCCCCGTCTGTCAAAGCCCACATGCACAGGGTCACCTGTGGGCCTTGCTGGTGTCTCGGTGCAGTGGGTCCGGGGCAGGGCCTGGGAGTCTGCATTTCTACCCGGTTCGCCGGTGACCCGTGTACCGCTGATCCTGAAACCTCGCCCATGTGGCCCAGCCCAGCTCTGGCCCTGTCCCACACCCCCCACACTCCCCACACCCTCAACACTGCCGCGAGCTGAGGGCGGTGGAGACCAGACCACACAAACTTCCACCAAAGCAGCTCCTCCACTCCTGACCGCCTGCCCCCATCCCCTGACCTGTGAGCCCTGATCTGCACAATGGGGGACTGGGCTGTGCTTCAGTGTTTGCACGTCTGCTCTAATTTTCCAAGCACGCCTCCTGTCTTCCTCAATCCTCATCCACCTTTTGGGGGCCAGAAACATACCAGCTTTTTCTACTCACCCCACAGAGGGGGGCCTGCTCGCTGCAGAGATGCTTCTAAACGCGATTTCACCCCAAAGGGAGAAGAACCAGCCACACTGTCACAGCTGGCTGTGAGGTGTCCCTGCCGAGAGGCAGGGTCCAGCGCCCAGCCCCTCAGGACCTGGCGGCTCCCCTGGGAGTCAGGTGGGCTCCTACCTGGGCAGCCTCTGGCTTCCTCCCGAGATGCTCGTGGCCCCTTCGGGAGCAGCCGTGCAGATTCCCCTGCTTGGTGACCCTGTATCATTTTAAAATACGGACACTCTGCCAAGTGGAATTCAGTCTTAGTGGGTGTATTTTTTCTCTAGTTCCCAGGCTACTTTCACTGTGTCACTTCAGTTTAATTATGTGTTACTTATTAATGTTTATGTAAAGTTGCAAACAGGCTTACCTAGGAGAAGGTTATTCTCTCTGAATTGATGACAAGTAAGTCTTCCCTCTCTTTTAAATGTTTTTATCTCATAATACCTAAACTTAGCCCAAACACAATAAAAGGATAAGAGACAATTAAATTGAGCATCATTTTACTTCACAAGCACATTGTTGAGTAAATAATATGTAATAATATACAATTGACCCTTGAACAACTCACATCTGAACTGTGCAGGTCCATTTATATGCGGATTTTTTTCACTGCTAGATGCGCAGTTGGTTGAATCCACAGATACAGAGGCCAACTGTAAAGTTACAGAGATTTTCAACGGCGGGGGATTGGTCACCCCTAAACCCTGCCTGCATTGCTCAAAGGCCAGCTGCAGGTGTAACGAAGGGGTCTCTATTTCTTATATTAAGTAACTTTTGGTGAGATTTCACATTATCGACAGTGTACTGATCACTTCGTGTTCTCTTATCTTATAGAGTGAACTTATTTTAAAACCATGTTTGTCAAAACAAATAAAATGGAGGCCACCACATCTTAAGCCGACAGAATCTAAATGAAGTAAAGGTTTGAGCTATAACCAGGCGAATTCTGCGGGAATTAGCTAACGAAGTAGGGGAGGGATGGGGTCAGGGTTGGGGTCAACACAGTTAAACATGCCACAAAGCGTCACCACGTGCTAATGGTGGACGGGCGTGGACGTCCTTTCTAAGTGGCCATCAGTCAGGTCCCACCTGCCTGACCCGGGCACCTGGGTGTCTTCCTGGCCGTGGAGCTGCCTGTTTCTGCCCTTCTCCTGGTGGTGTTTGTCCAGGGTGTGCTTTGGATAAAGACATTCCCCTGAGCACAGGCCTGAACACACACGTGGGCCCCACAGAAGCACCGATGGCCACTGATCCCTCTCCCCATCCCCCACAGTGCGGGGAGGACTACATCCCAGGTCTGCCTCAGCCCAGCGGGGACCGGAGGCCCTTCCAGCCCTGGGGTGAGCTGAAGAGAGGCAGTCAGAGAGAAGCCAGGCCCGTCTCTCCCCAGCCCCAGGGGTGAGGTGGACGGAGGCAGCCTTGCTCCAAGGACAGTCCAGAGGCCATGTGGGCGGGGAGCCCAGGCTGCTCTCTGACCTGAAGAGCATCGGAGTCAGCCGGAGGGTGGGCGGGGACTCAGCTGGCTGGGTCCCACGCCCAGAACTGGGGACTAGACGGCGGTCAGGAGTCTGTGTTTCTCACAGGTGAGGCTGGTACAGGTGGTCGGGGACCAGCTGTGAGGGAGGCTGTTGCAGCAGAGGAGGTGGGGCCACGGAGTGCTGAGTCACAACTCCCGGACAGGTTCAGACGCCCCTCTCTTCCTCACTCTCTCGGTTGCATCCTGCCCTTGGCCAAGCAATCACCGTTCGAGGCGCCCAGTGGAAAGAAGTATTGAGAAACCTCTCGGGGAAACACTTAAAAGGAAACAGCACATGCTTGTCTTGAATGATCCCAAATTCTTCATAAATTCCTTTAACAAAACAGCTCACAGCACAGGGGCTTCAAAGAGTTTGAAATTAAGCTGAAAAAAAACCCGCTATAAAATCCAGAGGGGAAGGAAGGCAGTTGGGGTGGGGGGGGCTTCTATGCACGATAAAAAGTTTTACACAAGGAAAGAGGTGAAGATTTCTTATAAAGTTAGATCGGGTGAGGATCCAGGCCTTTTATTTTCACATATTAGGGTTTTAGGTCGTTTTCCTGGGTTTATAAGCTGAAATGAAGGAACCTGTTTGCAGTAGCCGGCCTCTTACTGGTGGGATGGGCACGGACCAGCCACAGGTCTCCCTCCCTGCACCCGGCCGGGCGAGCCCTGCTCGGATTCTGCATTTTAAATCAAAGACGTAAAAGGATCTTTTGTGTTACTGCCTTCCTGAGGCAATAAAAAAAAAGGCAATAAAAAAGAATTAGAAGAAAAGACGATTCTAAAAGGTAACTTTTCGATTTTTACAGTTTAGGAAAATCTGCAGGACTCCAGGGGAGCTGCTGCCCTGGGGCTGGCCGCCCGGGCCGGCGGGAGCCTCTCCGGGCCAGCTCCCTCCTGCGCCCCTGCCAAGCCCCAGCAGCCCAGGTAACTTTCCAGGGAGGTGTCCTGACTGACTTGAAAGGCGGCCACTCTCTTTTTGCAATTTCAAATCTTAAACAAGAAAGGCGCTGCCTTTTCACTTGTCCAGAAATCACTGTCTGGTGACACACACGTTAATGAGAGGGTTTTCTGGAAAGAATGGACAGCGGCTGCCACGGGGTAATCCAGGCCGTCCGGGTCCTGCGGTCCCAGCACCCAGCCTGGTGGGGAGGGCAGAGCTCCACCACCCGGCTGACCGTGCTCCCGCGGTGGCTTCAAGTCCAGCCAAGGCGAGGGAGCCCTGCTCAGCCCCCCGCCCTCCTACTGAGTCCAGGAGGGCAAGGAGCCCAGGCCCCGGTGTGGCACACAGAGTGGATCGGCATTTTTTTCCTTAAAGTTGAACACGGTTTTCGATCTGTTCACACCAGCACTCCGAAGAGAGCCAGAAATGTACTTTTTAGCCAATGAAAGCATGATTTTTTCCCTTGTGTGTTAGCAAAGTGCCTTCCTCCTCCTTCCGTCAGCCTGTGTCACCTGCTCCTTGTCACCATTTAATACAAAATCCCCTGCGACGCATATGATCAGAGATCAACCACGTCACCATCGTGGATGAAAGCCTGTAGCTGACGGCCCACCAGCACCGATGTCTCCCCCCGAGCAATGCCAGGAGCTGGAGAAACACGATGATGCTTCTCAGATTCACAAACCACAAAATATACAGAAAGCTCTTCACCCAATGAGTTTGGCAAGAACTTGGAAAAGCTTCACCTGCAGTACAAAGCCTTTACACAGTGTGCCCACTTACTTGTAAGAATATGTTACTTCTGAAATTAGGAAAGAAAGAAACATTTTAAACAATCAAAGGACAGAACACTTATCTCCTGCTCTGCAACCAACTTTGACTCCTAATGCTGCGTTTTCTCCCTGGTACATTGCCTCTTATCCAGGTCTGTGTCAAAGATAAAGGAACTTCTAAAACCAAAGTAATTTTCATTCCATCAGGAGGATTAAAATGATAGCCGGCAGGAAAGCACTCTGAAGCCGAGTTGGGAAGGGAGATGAGAAACAGATTCTCACTGATTTCCTCACAAATACAGTTGCCACTGACACCATGAATTCCACCATGAGCTCCCCCGTGACTGAGCCACGCAGAGGCAGCAAGTCGCTAGCGTGCTGACCCTTCAGTCGAGAGCAGAGGAGTGTGTGGTGGCCGTGGGCACTGGTGACAACTCCGCCAGGATCAGAAAGCCGTTATTCGCTGAGGTGCCAGGAGAGCCCAGCAGGAGAAGGCGCGGGCGGAGCTGGCCTCGCCCACCACCGGAAGGCTCTTGCTTTCCTGAGACGGACAGCGTGTCCCCTGCGGGCCTCGTGCTATACCTGGCCCGTCTCCCAAGTCCAGCACACCCTTCACGCGTGCAGCTGAGCTGGTATCAGCAGCAAGTCCACTTGGACCTCGATTACGACGCTCCTCGGTGACCGTTCCAGCTTCTTCCTGTCAGCCGACCCAGTTCATCCAGCGACGCCCCGAACCACCAGCCCTCACGGTTTACAGCAGCGCAGAGAAAAGGTGTGGCTTGTGCCCACTCAGGTGCCGGTTCTACTCTCTTTCCCACAAAAAGTTAAAAAATAAAACTTCTCCTGGATGTTGGATTTGGACTAGCCCGTGCTGGGCATTTTCAGCCACGAACCCCACCTCACACAGGGGGCCCAGCCCCAGCAACGTCTGCGGAGGACAGGAAAGAAGAACTCAGTAACCAGATCAAACTGTCTATCCCGTTTCTATTTGGCCAAAAGAGCTTTTATGTCCAGTAATTACAAGATTATATTTTGTCATGTTCCCCGTGTTTTGTTTAATTCACTTGCCGTCACAAATAATCTTTACTAAGTGTAAGTAAAGAGACCCCAGGAAACTGACTTTCCTACCCCAGAAACACCTCGGCAAGTTCATCCACCACACTGGGTTGTCTGTGCCCCAGTACATAGGGAGAGGGTAGGCAAGCCTGGAACCCAGGATCAGCGAATCTCAGAAAATTCAAAACTCGTGGAGGAACATTCAGGTCGCTCTGATCCGAGTCCTGACCTCGCTGATAGGACTCTCGATACGGTGGTGGCTTTAGGCTTGGACCCTGACGAATGAGGAAAAGCCACGGGCCCAAGAAAACGGGCGACGTGGGTGTGCTGGATAAGCATTCGTGCCTGCTGGGCTTTCGTGGAAACGCCCCACCCGACCTCCAGCCGGGGTGCGGGCTGGCTTTGTGTCTTTCTCTAACGCAGCCAGACGCAGTGACGTAGACTGAATGTTTGCTCAGCATCTGACACCGAAGGCTGCTTCTGATCATGTCAGGATACTACCCAAACCCACAAGCTTTTGCTGGTTCCTCAACAAATAAACGGCTTATTTTATATTTTCGCACACTCCAGAAACACTGAACAATTGTAGTTTCCTGAACAAACGGAGCCCTTGAGCAGCCTCCAGGGCCTGCTCCACTTTGCGTCCATCCGGCTCGTTCCTCCCCTGTTCCCGGAGTCTCGGTTCAGCTGCCCCTCCTCCACAAAGCCCCCCCACCCCCCACCCGCCCTGCACGGGGCTCTCGCCCCGCCCGCACCCGCGCTTGCACGCGGTCCCCGCACAGTCGTCTGCCGGTGTGGCCCCTCCTCACTGGACTGCGAGCTCCTCCGTAAGAGTGGAGACTGGGGTCGCTCTTTACCTCCCAGTGCCCTGCCTACTCCTGGGACCCTGGGACGAGCAGAAGGCGTTCCCAAGTGAATGACTTGTGTCCTAAGTAGACATGACCTGGTTGATGGTGGGAGCCACCTGACTTGTCGCTGCGGTACGGTGTTCTCCGCCACGCACCGCGTGGCGCAGGGTGCGGCAGGACACGGACGCATCATCCTGCTGCTTCTCGCAGCCATCGGGCCAGCCGCCCCTGCATCGCCGCCCCCTGAAAGCCTCAGGCTCTGGCCACCATCCCCGCCCCGCCCCCCGCAGAAGAGTGTCATGATGACGCGACACAAGTGACTCAAACAAAAGCCGCACCTCCAGCACTGTGACGCCTCTGTCCCACCCCGTCACCCTGCCCTTCTCTCTCCCCTGTGTGCTGGGGGAGGGCATGCGTGGGATGTCCGGTGGGGTGGGGCCCTCGATGTTTCTCATAGGTTCCCTCCCGGACTCCCTGTGGTCTTGAGAACCAGCTTTCAGAATGATTCACCCGCCACCAGATGCTCTGGATGGCTGAGGGCTCTTCAGACCCTTAACGGTTCCACAAAGAAGCCAGCTGCCTGGGGTCCGTGTCTGACGACATCCAGGGAGAAACGTGGCCCTCCTTCAGATCCTCTGCTTGTGCATCAGTTCAGGTCACAGTCCACAGTCCTGGGGCGTGTGAGTGTCTGTGTGTGGGGGTCGCAGACACACATCCCTGTGCAGAATCTTTTCGGCCGGCAGCCGTGATGCAATGTTCAGCCTTTGAAAATCCCTACTTGGAACATTAGAAACATCTGGAGAAACCACATTTCCATGTTGAAATAAAGATAAGTTGTCATTTCTGCTACTCATTTTGAATTTCTCCCACAGCCTGATGAGAGGGTTTTGCCCACAGCAAGTTGTAGAGTATGTAACTAAAAAAGAAAAACATTTTTTAAGGAAAAAACAGATTTGGGGGAGGGTACAGCTCAGTGGTGAAGCATGTGCTTAGCATGCGCGAGGTCCTGGGTTCAATCTCCAGTATCACCATCAAAACAAACAAGCAAACAAACCAACCTAATTACTACCCCAAAAGAATTTAAAAGAAAAAACCAGACCTTGTAGCATTCGACCAGGAGTGTTCGACCTGCTCCTGGACAACTCCGGCTGGGAGGGCTGAAGCCCAGTGCGGGCGGGGCCCACACGGGCACGTTCGCCGGCCGCTGTTGATTTCCCTGGCACTGAATTCCAGTAATAACTTAGACCTCTGCCTCCTAATGCGTGTATTTGGCCTGGAAATTTAGGCCAATGCAGTAGAAACCCAAGGTTGCTGGCTGATGTTAATTTCACACTTGACGGTCCGTCTTCTTGGGTCTATAATCTAGACTCACAGCTCCTGCTGTGCCCTCCCCGTCCAGAGACAGCGGTGTGTCTGGCCCGCGGGCGCCGCGAGCCGCGGCTCTGCCCGCGACAGCCTGGTGCCCGCTAGCGAGCTCCACGGGCGTTCATCCATCAGCCGACAGAGTCACCTTCATCGTTCTGACATTCTGTCCAGCACCTCAGTGGTCTCTGGCTGAGAGGGAGCCCTTTCATTTGCTGTGGTTCCAACGCACTTGTGGGAAAAAGTATCAGGCGATTCTGGCTTTTGGATTTCATACTGGAGTCTGAATACGCGGTTTCATTCCAAAAATACCATCAGAAGTCTGAGGAGACGCCAAGCCAGGGAAAAAACGGCTGACACTGAGATTCAGTCCTGAGCGTCCACAAATATTTCTAGAATCTTTTTTTGTTTTTTGTTGTTTTGGGGGGGGGGGTCCCAGGAAGCTTTTCTTCAAAGAAAAGCTGAGTCACGGAAGAGCCAGCTCCGTGTGAGGAATGGATGAGAAGACTCTCCCAGAAGCAGGCCCGAACCCTGCTTCTCCCCCAAGGAGCTCACTGGGGCAGGCTGGACACAGCGCCCGGTTCCCAAACTGTGTTCCAGAAACCAGGCGTCTCTCAGATGTCTCTCCTGGTCAGAGGTCTGCGACGCTACGGCTCAGATCTCCCCAGTTTTCCTTCCTGTGTTGGAAGATTCCAGGAGTTCTGACACCCGAGAACTGGACAGCCCGGGGGCCTCTGGGTCACAGCACTGCCAGACGAGACCCTCCCGGGGGCCCCCAGACACGGTCTCTGGGCAAAGCAACACCTGGCTGATCTGACCACTGTCTGCAGGGAGAGGGGTCCTGGGCAGGAGGGAGGAGGTGGAGAACCCGGGGTCCACGTGACGTCACGGAGGATGTGAGGAGCGCAGGGACCGCGTTTACGTTGGGTCGTTGCCCAGATGAGGTCAGTCAGAGGAAACGCCGGTCTCCTCTCTCTCTGTGACCAGGAATCCAGTGCAGAACGTCTGCCGACATCCTCCTGCGGCCTCCGGATCCCGCGCAGTGACAGAGCGCGTCAACCCAGCGACGGGTGCCCCGCTCCCGGGAAAAAGTATTTCCCAAGGAATCCGAATATCCAGGCACCAGTGGCTTCAACTTCCTTGTAAATACGTGCACTTTAAGGACTTCGGAGAAACGACACACAGAACAAAGTGGAAGGAGAACTCGAGACGTCATCCTACAGCTCAGAGATGGCGCTAAACCTATGGCGTAAAGTAAACAAAACGGTCTTTGTAATCCAGCCTGCCACACAGATTAACTGGGTTTTTTTTCTTTTTCTTCTCACTTTCTCTCCCCCCCCCTTTTTCCTATGGAATGGGTGAAATGCTTTGGGTAAACAGGTAAACCAAAAGATCACTCTGAGCCGTGACCTCAGCTCTCCACTGTCCCCCTGTTTTCCACGTCCTGAAATTTTCCATTCGACTTGGGTGGCTGATTTCACATTTTTTCCTGGACCTCTGCGCCCTGTGGGGTTTGGGACACCACCAAAGACAGGAGTGAGCCGACACCTGCCCACGGTCTCCGGGCTCCTGCCCGGCTGCCGCACAAAACGGCGGGGGCTGGGGTGGGGGGAGGATGCCCGGGGGACGAGCTGGAGGGGGAGGGACGGCCTGGGAAACTTTGACGGGAAGAGGAATTTCACGCCAAGGCGCGTCCTCAGAAGCCACGGAGAGGGCTCACGCTCAGCCTCCTCTCCTCACAGGCAGGCTTCCACTCCTTAGAAGGGAACGGACAGAGAAATTCAAGTCTGTCTGTGTATTTATAAGGAAATAGAAGCATTTTAGAGCTGGAAATAGACCGGTGGGTACCTGGATTGACTTCGAAAATATATTTTACCTTCCACAAAAAGACCTGAGCCGGAGGTAAGGCGCCTGCTAAAATCCTAACTGCAAAAGCAAATAAAAGCACCTCCCTGGGGCAGTTTCCCGTCGCCCTCCCGTCCGCATGCACGTGTAACAGGGAGTCCCAGTGCCCTGGGGCTGCCGCGCCGCCTGGGAGACGCATTTCTACACCTGAACTCGACTCTGAGAAAAGTGCTCAGAAACGAAGGCTGCATGGGTGGCTGCCCCGTCACCATGCAA
Source organism: Vicugna pacos (assembly GCF_048564905.1). Taxonomy (NCBI): domain Eukaryota; kingdom Metazoa; phylum Chordata; class Mammalia; order Artiodactyla; family Camelidae; genus Vicugna; species Vicugna pacos. The sequence goes on from NC_133015.1 coordinate 26,050,874, forward strand.
GAGCACGGCAAGTTGTTCTCTGAAGACTCCTGTTGCTACGGTGTTTCCACAGGACCGTGGCGGCTCTGACGTTCCAACACAGCTCTCTTCTTTTAGGAAATTACTGGCTAAGGAGTGGACCCAGCCAGCTCACCGGCATCTGCATTAACAGGTGGGACGTCTCCCCTGGTGACGCTCCCTTTGAAAGGTGCCCCGAGGACCACGGTTCCACCAAGGAGAGAAAAACTCAGCTTCACAGGTAAGTCTGTCACCATCGTCACCGCGTCCCCTCCTCCCGTCCGCGTTCTAACTCCGAGCGAGCCCTTCCGTGACTCCCCGGGATGTTCCACCGGCATGATGCTCACCAGGCCCCGACGTTCGGAGGTCGTCCTGCGTCTCGTTCACCGCCTTCGGTGAGCTCTGCTCACAGCGCGGAGGGTCAGACCCCGCACAGAGCCACACCTGGCGCCTCAGGAGCCTGTCTGCACGCGGCGTGTCCTACGCGGCGCCACCCGTGACACGGGCTAGGTCCTAGACCCTGCACAGCAGAGGACCGTCGAAGCTCAACAGCCTGACGGCAGAATTCGTCTCTGCGAGTCATTAAGAGGAAGCTGGGTTCTACCTGCATTTTCTACAGAAGCAGACCAGACATCCCTCCTGACACTGTCACCCTTAATTTACACACCGCTGACTTGATGGAAAGATTACCCAACACATACCTAATCTGCACTTTATAATGTGCATTTTTGAATATAAACAGCTGCAGGATGAAGGTCCAGTAACGATTCCCTTTCTACGAAGAGACAAAAAGGTAGTGGACCCGTCCTCATGCCTCTCTTTTCGTCTGATTTCGAACCACGCATCCCAGCGAGCCTCTCCTGAGCGAAAAGCAAGAGCGAGCAGCGGGGCTACAAGGGGGCAGAGCCTCTGCACCTGGGCAGCAACTCTGCTCAGAGGGACGCCAGACAGTGGGTCCGTGTCTGAGGGCGTCCCCTGGCCCTCACCTCAGTCCGGTTTGAATCTGCACCGCTGGGCCTTACGGGAGCCCCTGTCCCCCTCGCCGGCATCGCCACCACGTTAGCACCACGCACGGAGCTTTACGACACAGCAGCCCTTGCGTCTCAGTTTCACTGAGAAATAACTGGCGTGTGTCACCGGATACAGTCAAGGTGCCCAGCATGACCGTGTGATTTACATACAAGTGAAAGGTTTGGCTAGCACCCGTCTTCTCACGTAGTTACCATAGAAAGGAAAGAAGGAAAGAGGGAAAATCCTTTGTCCTTGCGATGGGAACCCTTGGGATTCACTCTGCTAGCAGCTTCCACGTGTAGCGGGCAGCAGCGTTAACCCCGTTCCCCACGCTGCACGTTACACCCCGCGACCCTGCTGACCTTCTCACTGGAAGTTTGCGCCTCCGGCCGCCTCCTTTCCGCTCCCCACCCCAGCCTCTGTAACCACAAATTTGATCTCCTTTTCTGTGAGTTTGGTGCTTTGTTTGGTTTTAAGATTCCGTAGTCAAGCGGGATCATAGGTAACCTGTCTTTCTCCGTCTGACGTCTTTCACTTCGATAAAGTCCTCACGGTCCGTCCACGTTGCTGCAAATGCAAGACTTGCTTCTTCCTTACGGCTGAGCGGCGTTCCTTCTGTGCACACCTCCTCCTCTCTGTCTGTTCATCCACCACCGGACACTGAGGCTGTTTCCACGTCTGGGCTGTTGTAACCAGCGTGCAGGGAGCACAGGGAAGCAGACATCTTCTGAGTGAGAGTTTCCGTTTCTTTTGGACGTGTTCCCGAGGTAGACTTGCTGGACCACACAGAAGTTTCATTTTTAAGTTCTTGAGGAACCTCTGTGCTGTCTTCCACAGCAGCTGCACCAGTTGAGGGTCTCACCGCTGGAACGGCGGTCGCGGGAAGCCGGGCTGAACACGGCGGGGGTGGGGTGTGCAGACACGGAGCCCCTCTCCCCAAGGCTGACGGTCAGCACGTGGAACCGACAGGATTAGCATCCCGTGACGGCCAGGCGTCCGTCCGCCGCGCCCGGGGGCCCTGCTCACAACGGCCACGTTGTTCCCGGCTCTCCTCTGAGCCCTGGGTGAAGGCGCAGCCTGTGGGCGCGGCTGACCTGGTCCCAGCATTCACATCACCTCTCCAACAATCCAAAAAGGGGCTTTTCACAGCCTTCAGGGGCAGACAGCCTTGAAAACGGCGAGGAAAGCAGGGACCATCCAAGCTGGGATGACTGTCCCCAGGAAAGACGGAGTCGGCGAGCTCTCAGGTGGGCACCAAGGGGCACGAGATGTGGGGGCCACCTGTCCATGTGCAGTGGTCACACACAGTACAGAATTAACAGTAACCGTGCTGACCGTCAAGCAAGGTGTTCAGCGCGCTTTGGCAAAACCGCCTGCCTTCTCCTCGTGAAGCCCTAGGAAGGGAGCTGCCGTTATCTCCATTGTTCAGAGGGGAGAGCAGAGCGCAGACGAAACCACTTGCATGCCACCGAGCAGGACCTGGCCCCGCAGGACCCCAGGCTGTCCGCCCACCCCAGGAGGCAGGAGCCCGGAGATGCAGCTCAGAAATGTGTGCCCAGCTCCTCCCACTGCTGCCCGGAGCCCCGAGGAGGACGGTGGCAGCCCAGGACCAGGGTATCCCCCGACCTCCTTCCTCAAACCCAGCCCACGGCCGGGGACCTCCTCCCTGTTTGCATGCTTACTTCGCACAAGCGTGCAGAATATTCTAGCTCTGCAGGTACACACTAAGGGTACCTGTTTCTCTTAAGCCACCAAAAGAAGAGCTCTGCGGCCCAGGACAGGCAGAAGAGAGCAGGGTCTGGGGGCCGTGGGGTCTCTGGTGGGATGTGAAGCCAGGACACGTGCTCTGAGACTCCCAGAGGCCGGTGGGGACGCTGTTCTCTCTGCTGTGCCCGCAAACCCGTCCTCCTGCCCCGCCGGCCCGGATTGCTGCAGACACCGCAAGACTGAAGCCAGCTGCCCACCAGGCCAGGCGGGGCAGCATCCCCAGGGCTACTGGAAGGATCTCTCTGGTGACAGCACCCTCACAGCCCTGCCCAGGTGCCACCGCACTCCCCTCAGCTCGTCACCCCTGCCCAGGTGCCACCGCACTCCCCTCAGCTCGTCACCCCTGCCCAGGTGCCACCGCACTCCTCTGAAGCTCGTCAGCCGCCGACCGCTCAGAGGAGAGTGCGGGACGGCTTCCCTGCAACACAGGTTCCACGCTCACCTCCTCCGCGCCGTCCCGACCGCACAGACCATGGGCGCTGACCCGCGAGCCTGGCCCACCACCTGCCCCTGGCCTTCCTCCACCGCCGCAGTCCCCCACCACGCAGCTGGGGCATCATCGCCTGGAATCCCTCTGGACTGCCCCCCGGGCCCAGAACAGGTCCACTCGGCTGTGTGCTGCCCATCAGGTTCAGGGCGGAGATGAAGTGGAATCACCCGTGATTGGGAGCTGTCAGCCGGAGAGCCCAGTGTTTCAGACTGTGCTTGACTGATCCCTGGGGGCTGAGTTCTAGAATGCACCAACGTAGCTCACTTTTGACTATAGCCCCAAAATAGGAAGAAACTAGAAAGAGAAGTTACAAATGGAAATCATAAAGCTGAAAGTACCACGGGGAGAGTGAAGCCAGGCCGAGTGGGCTCAGGAGCAGCGTGGAGCCGTCGGCGGGAGGACCGCTGGACTCGGACCAGTGGGCAGCACTGCTCTGCCTGCGCGGAGGAGGGAGAGCCGGCAGGATGGGGTGGAGAGCGTCTCGGGGCCAACGGTCACCAGGGCCCCCAAGGAGAGAAGGGGCAGGGGCTGGGGAGTCTCAAGGAAGTAACCGAGCAAGCGTCCCAGAGGCGGGAAGTGAAAGCCATCAGCCTTGGTTTTCAGAAAGCTAAGAGAACCTGAAACGAGGAGCCGTGGAAAGCCAGCCAGGACGCATCACGTGAACCTGCAGAAAAGCAAAAGTGAAAGCAAAGGGAGAAGTGCTAGAAGCCACCAGAGAGAAACGCCGATTTGCCTGAAAACGGATCTCTTAACTGAAGGCATTGTGGCCGAGAGAGGGGGCGCCGGAAACTGGCAAAACGTCCCCCAGGAACGAGGCGGGGCTGGGACGAAAACTCAGAGCAAGTGTTGCCGGCCAGCCAGCCCCTCCAGGAGGGACCCTGAATGCTCCTCAGGCAGAAAGGAAATGACATGAAGGAAGGCTCAGAACTTCAGAAGCAAGACAGGAACCTTAGGATGGGTGAGATCGGGGTGGACCGAGCAGACACTTCCTCTTGGGATTTACCTGAGTCACACTTAACGGTCGCGGCGGGCCTTATAAAACCGCCTGGTGTGCTGAAGTGACACCTCAGAGAACCACGCTGAGTGAGGCGCACGTCTCTTCCGTCCAGCACAGGAACTGGGTTCAGTGTCTCGTAGCAACTACAGTGGAAAAGAGCATGAACAGGAATATCTGGGTGTGTGTGTGGCTGAAACATGACGCTGGGCACCAGAGAGCAACACAACACTGAACTGACTGTGCTTAAATGTCAAAAAGATCTTTAAAAAGAGAATAAGCAAATTACAAATATTGAAAAAAGAAAACGTGAGTGCGTCAAGGGAGGGCGGGGATGCCCGGCTCCCACCCCTCGCGGGAATCCGTGCGACGCGGCTCCTGCAGACCGAGACTCGCACCCACGCGGCGACTCCTGCCGCGACCGCTGAGGAAGACGCACAGAGCCGCAGCCTGGGAGGCGGTGTGAAGAAGCCAGGAGGAGCTGACAAACATTGAGAACACTCTCCGGCAAAGATGCTGTGAGAAGCAAGAAGAGACGGGCTTCCAATCTGGGGAAAACACTGGATACAGAGGATTAGTGCCTCGAGTCCATGGGGCGCCCTCAACAGCAGGAACACAGCTGAGCCGGTCAGACCGTCGGCGGAGGGCGCGGACAGCCCCTCCAGGGAAGAGGACTTACGGCTGGCACGCGTGCACGTGAGACGCTCGACTTCTCTAGCTGTCACGGAAATGAACCCACAGGGAGGTATCCCCACACACGTGCTGGATCAGCTAGAATGAAGAAGGACAGCACGGAATGCCGTGGGTGTGCAGAAGCCGGGTCACCCCACACCCTCTTAGGAAACGGCACAGCCGGCTCCCCCGCGCCCGCAGCCGCGCTCTGGGGCATTTAACTTGGAGGAATGGAAACTTGTGTCCCACGAAATCTGACCCTGAATGTCTACAGCAACTTCGTGTGCAGTTGCCCCAGACAGGAGCCACCCGACGTCCCCCGGCGGGCGCCGTTTGACACAGCGCAGGCCGCCCCCCCCGGGGGCTCTGCTCAGCACTGGGAGAGACGGGCGCCAGGGCGCACGCAGAGCTGCCGGGCCGGGGGTGTGCGGAGGGACAAGGGCTGCTCAGCCGGCCACACGCTGTGGGATTCCGTCCCTGAGCACCGGGAAAGGGCAGGTTCACAGAGGTGGAGAGCAGTGGGGGGCCGCGAGGGCAGGGCGGGCCAGGCGTGGGCGAGCGCTCCGGTAGAGCCGCCTTGGGGGAGGGGGTCTCATCATGAGGAGCCTCTGTCTCCGCGTCTGAGGTCAGAACCCGGGCTGCGGGAACACTGCTTCGGTCCTGCGAGGGTCGGCACCGGAAGAAACGAGCAAAAGGCACCGGGAACTTCATTGTTTTTTATAAGCGCAGGAGAATCTACAAGGAAATAAAATATTTAGGGAAAAAATTAGACCCGAATTTAATCCCAACGTAATAAAATTAATGAACAAAACAGAGACACCTGGCTCACATTTACACCTTCCGTTTCAACGTGAGAGCTTAAATTAACGTTCAGGCTGGCAGCAGACAGCGACAACGCACTCGACGGCTGTTCAGGAAGCTACATTTTGTTCGTGGTTTTTTTATCACAATACCCCACCCCCTCGGGCGACGTCCCACATGAACATCACACTATAGGACAGCACCTGTAGCAAGGACGGAAGCAGCCAAGCGCGATAAGAACAAAACTGGGGATCTTTTTCACTGGAGAAACACTTTAAATAAAGTAGGAAATTTAAACTGATTTGGTTTGGAAAATACGTGTCTTTTCAGTAAGATCCGGGCTGTTTAAAGCAAAAGTAAGGTTTCACTTAAAGGACTTTTCTCCTTTTTGGTCCCCGGCATTGAATTAAAAGGACAATTCACCACGTGTGGCAACTTCGGTCCCAAATGTGCTACTACTTCTTTAAGCATCACACGTACGGGAGGGTCTGGCTGGTTGACGATAAACTGAGGTAACATTCAGGATACTTTTGTTTGCAGACAGAAACGGAGAACTTGAGATGATAATTGGAATGATAGAGTTTCATTCGCATCTAAGGCTAAAGCTTGGCTGTGTTCACTCCCCCAGCGTCACTGTCACCTTTGGGTGACGGGGACGGGGTGAAGGCTCCCTCGGGTCAGCTCGGCACCGGCTGGCCGGGAGCTTCAGGCCGGGGGCTGAGCAGACAGGGCGCGGCGGACGCTCGGGTCCCTGCATCTCAACTCACGTAAACCATCTGTCCCCCACGTCTGAGCGCACTTCCATCTCCCAGCCAGCCCCACCATCAATTTGAGGGCTGTGGCTACACTGATTTCAAAGAACAGACTGGATGTGTCTACTTAATGGACTTTTTTTTTCTAAACTGAACAGCGAGCCTATTAATCCAAACTCTTGTGGGTAAAAAAAAAAAAAAAAAATCGCAGTGCAACTGTTACCGCTGACTCTGATTCTTAACCCAGGAGGACTCCAGCGCCCGAGAACCACCCATAACCAGCTGTGTGCAAACCCACCTTGGAGAGTCCCACTGATTAACCAGGGTCACACCAAGGAAGTGTCCTAAACTGTCCAGCCAGATTTAACAAGAAAAAAAGAAGAGGAGACACAGCACAGCCTTGCAGTGTAGCATCAATATTATTTTTTAAACAATTTAGGATTTGCTCTCTATCTCCACTCCCAAATGCATTAACTTGGAACCAAAATGATTAAACCTTCGAGAGTGACACGTAATCTAAAAATGAGAGGAACGGGGGTGATCTGTAATCACAGGCATCGAGGAATTTCTTCTTGCGTTTCCAGCACACGCTGACTTTGAAGAAAGGGCAGGGGCCCCGAAGGAGCATTTTCAGGTTTAGACCCACCAGCTGTTCCATTAGGGATTCGTTCTCACTATTTTCGTAGGAGCAAATCACTTAGTCTTCAGGATAAAGAACATTTTTGCCTCCTTCAGGCCACTCCATGACTTTCCATCCCTGCGCCCTCTCCACGGCCAGTCTCCCTGCTCCACGTTACTACATGGTTCTACCTTGTCCAGTGCCAGGCGAGGTGTCTGGACGCCCACGTCGGTTCGGCCCCATCTCAGTGTGACAGGACCTGCTAAGGGGAAGCGGCCGAGATCCAGGTGCTGCCAGCGGTCATTTGCTACTCCCGGCGTTTGGAAAGCAGCCTTGCTTTTTGAACCTACAGATCAATAGTCAGACACAGACATGGGCTCCAGGACCGTCTTCTGGCATTTGCCATTGAGCACGCAATCCCTTTACGCATAGGACGTTCAGTTGGACCCTGGCTTCGGGGCCTGGGAGCCCGACCTCCCCCAGCACGAGCGGCAAGACAGCCCAGCGAGGAAGTAGCCCACACACTGGGTCCTGACGAGGATGGAAAGTTGCCAAGACCCCCACAAGCTGTAAAGAATGCTCCTTCTCCTTTTATTCTTCCTACTTATTCCTCAAAGGGGGACGGAGGCGGTGACCCGACCAGGAGGGACCCTGACGCCTCACGGGGCCCCCGGCCAGGCGGGCGTCCGGCAGCAGTGACCACGGCTGGCACAGTAAGATCTCAACAACAGGCTTCTGGCGAGCGTTATTAATAAGAACAAGCATTGATATCACTGATTTCATTTCGCGGCACATTCCGATCACAGCCAGTCTAGGACCTGTCTGCACCTCTACCATTTCATACGTCAAAGAAAACACACCTGCGCTGAACTGGCATCTTGCTGGAGAACAGCACCTGACAAAACTTATTTATGGGACCAATTCTCGTTTTTGTTCTCAGCTGCCACGCGTCTCGGCTCGAGCCCTCGGGGGTCAGGCACTCTGTTCTGACACGCGAGCCCCCTGACTTGTACACCCGTCACCCCAGGCCCTGCTGTCGCATGGGGTTCTCCGTGTGTCTGTCTGTGTCCAGGCTTCCCTCTTCTTACAAAGACACTGGGCATGTCGGATAAGACCCCCCCTGAACTTGGTCACTTCTGCAAAGACCCTGTTCCCAACAAGGCCAGGCCGCCGGGGCCCAGGCTGGGGGCGTACTTATCCTCCTGGGCTCACGAGTCTCCGGGCCTGGCTAGCATGCAAAGCGGGCCCTGCCCCTCAGGCACCCCCACTGCTGTTTCCGCCGTGGCAAGTGCCCCGGGCTCTGCAGCCCCGTGGGAACGGGTGGTCACCTCCAGGCCGTTCCTGTCCCGAGGCCCCCCGCCCATGTGTAGTCCTCCGCCCGGGGGGTCGGAGACCCCGGACCGGCTGCCGCCCGCAGAGCCTGCACCCGCCCGGGGAGCCACTCCAGCGTCCTGGCCCTCGTGCGCCCTGGGAGCCGGAGGAGGGCTTCTCGCAGGCAGCGTGCTGCTGGGCGCTGCGCTGTATCCTCTCCCGCCAGCTTCTGTCTGTTCTGGCACATGCAGGGCCACCGAGGGCTGTCAGCGGCACGCAGGGCTGGGGTGGGCCGTGTCGCCACGTGCTTGTCTGGGTCCTCGCTCTCCTTCCTTGGTTTTCATGTTCTTGCCTCTCTGTGGGTCACACGCACACTTTCAGGATCCAGTGCTTTTGAGTCAGCGTGTCCAGAGGCGCCCCCAGCCCTCCCAGCCTGAAGCCAGTGCCACCAGGAGCCCCATCACGGGCCCCCTTCCCCTGCGGCTGCTTCCAGGATCTGGACCTGGGAGCCCTCGGAGAGGGCCTGGCCTCCAGGACTCCGGTCTGGTCCCCCCTGCCTGCCCCCACCCCTGCTGGCAGGGCGCAGAGGGGTGGGCTCCCCGGGACCCGGGTCACTGGAGGCAGCCGGGAACCCGATCTCCCTCTCCCAGGATTAGACCTGAGCCTACTGGCGGACCTGGGAACACAGCCACTGCCAATAACATCATTTCCACAAGAAAACGAACTCCACCTTTGAAACAACCAACTTACAGACCAGCTGTATGATCACCACGTGGCCCTAAACTGCGAAGTCCCTCCGCTGACAGCTGCGTGAGTAACAAGTTCTTCTCAGCAAAGTTGCTGCTTAGGAAACACCGCTGTTGAGAAGAGGACCCGCCCGGAGGAGCAGTGTCCTGCACGTTTTCCTCTCTGGCTCTTATGTGTCTGTGGAACCGCGTCCCCGTGCCCCCAGGCCCCTCCCCGCTCTCGGGCTGGGGAGTCTGCTGCTCTGTGCGGACCTGAACACCCCGAAGGAGCCGGCTCACAGACAGCAGAGCTGAGCGTTCATGTGTCTGTCCGGCAGGAAGAGAGGGGCAGGCTTGAGTGTGTCTGGAAATATCAAGTCCCCTGACTGGTAATTTAAAAAAAGAGAGAAAAAAGAAAGCTGGACTTGAATATCCGTGTGAAGATCTTGCCCTGCAAACCCTAGACATCGTCGTCCATGAAGGAACCACATGTGACGTGGTCCCGGGTCTGCTGGGCCTCACGTGGCAGGAGCCGAACCACAGAAAACAAACGTGGCCGCAGAGCCACTGATGTCAAAGCAAAGGGGAAGATGACATCACGGCACCTGCATTTGTCTGCTGAACTGAGACCGGCTTACTCCTCCAGGACCTGGGGTGCTTTGTGGGGACAGGTGAGAGTCCACTGAACACGGGCCTCCCTACTGAGGTCAGAGCACACAGATAGCATATGACCTCACCTCTCCTAAGGAGCCAAAAAATAGCACACATCAGCTTATTTACAGAGCCAGACTCACAGACACAGGAAACAAACACGGTTTCCAAAGGGGAGGGGGAGGGCGGATAAATCAGGAGCGTGGGATTAGCAGATACAAACTACTGTGCACAGAGCAGATAAACAACAAGGGCCTGCTGCAGAGCACAGGGAGCTAGATTTAATCTCATGCAATGACAGAATGCAAAAGAATCTGAGAAATGTTCACGTGCACACATGTGTATGTGCAACCGAGTTGCTTTGCTGGACACCTGACACTGACACTGCCAGTCGACTACCCTTCCAGAGAATTCTTTTTTCAAACCCAGTCCTTTGAATGTTGTATCAGAGCTTCCAGGAGCCAGCCTGCTTTTCCAAGCAGCAGACCCAGTGCAAAGCATGAGGAAGTTCACTTTGATCTTAATCAGGAAGAAACACAGAAGATGACCACGGTCTTCTGGCTCTTAAGGTGTCAGAGGTGAAGAGAATGCATGCTGGTTCTAGAAATGTCCTGATTCCCCAGCAGGAAGGGAAGTCCGTCAGGCGGACGCGAGCGTGAGTCAGAGGGCCTGTCCCGCCCCCCACCCTGCGCGGCCCGTGACTCCCACCGTGACAGGCACTGGCACCCTGGCCCACCTGCCCCTGCCCCCTCCGGGGGTCTTGCAGAACCCAGGTAAAGGCGTGTCTGTGAGGAGGGCGCCCGTGGTCCTCAGGCAGCGGTGGGTTTCTTTCCAACATAAAGTTTAATTTTAGTGTCACTACTTAGAAAATAATTTCGAAGCAGCATATGGACACAGCTGTTTCTGTTGGGTGTAGTTTTGAACTTGAAGTGAATTACATCTTCCTTTAAAAGGAGGCCACTTTCTCCCTCTCTGTGAAAGCAGAAGTCAAATAATTACAAATTGATAATAAACATGCCCGAACTTTCTTCTCCGACCAAAACCCCAGGCCTCCGTCTGTGACCCCTACTCGCACTGGGTCTCCCATTTTTTAGGAGACAACTTTCATCTGTTCCAGAGTATGAACTTAATGCATAAACACCGTTTGGGTTTTAACACTCTGTTTAGTTTGATAAACAAGAAGAAGAAGGAAAGAAGAAAGAAAGAAAATGCTACCAAAATCGAACGGTCACACTCCAGGCAGAACAAGGTTTGCTATAAGGCGACCTATTGGCTCGGTAACGTTGGAAGGGAAAGTGGACGTTTCACAGTTCACTGTCAGGGCAGAGTGTGGGGCCTTTGGCCTGTTTTCCAGCATTAAAAGATCATGATGTGTAGTGACCTTTAAATGTGTGGCAATGCTGTCCCAGGGGTTTTTGCAATAATGAGAATGTTCTGGAATCAGTGCTGACCAGCATAGTGGCCATGACACACGTACTAGTGGCCATGACACATGTACACGCTGACCACACGACACGTGGCTGGTCCACTAGGAGCTAAACTGTCACGTGACTCAGCTTTAAGTCCTTCAGAATTAAACAGCCCCTGCGGTCAGCGCCGTGTCGGGCAGTTCAGCTGCAGAGAATACTGGGCAACAGAAGGGATTAAAGTCTGCGCGACAAGTAACGGACCTGCGCAGGAGAGAACACAGGAGGAGGTGTGGGCCACGGGGTGGACAGAGGAAAGTCGCACTGGCAAACACTTCTTGACACCGACCTCCGATGGCCACAGAGGGCGCCCTGAAGCACGTCCCCGGGGATGGGGACGTTTTAACCACGCAGGGCTTCCCCAGCAAACCGTGGCGTTGGAAGGAAATCACACACGAGGGAAGCCCTTACAACCGCCAGGCAGACAGGTAGGTGAGCAAGAGGTCAGGATCGCCTGGGGGCTAAAGAAGTCCCATAGGGTGGATACACGACACAACATGTCCAAACCCAGAGGCTGCGCACCAGAGAGCGGGCCCTGGAGTGAGCCGCAGACCCGGGTCTCATGACGTGTCAGTGTGGTTCACGGACTGTAACAGACCTGCCATCTGGGGGGGGTGCTGACCATGGGCGGGGGTGAGCAGGAGGCAGGAGGGGCGTGGGAAATCTCGGCCTCTTCCTCTCAGTTCTGCTGTGAACTTAGGACTGTCCTGAAAAATAAGGTCTGTTAGGAAAACGTCTCAGAGGGTTAAGAAGGAGGCGACCAAGACGTGGTGGGAGGGGTTCCAGAGAGCAGAACGGAGCAGACTGAGTCCCGTGTGGGGGCAGAGGGGCGAGGGGTGCACTGCAAGTGGGGGACGGGGGGCTGGAAGGTGGGAGAGAGATGGGCCAGGCGGTGGAGGCCTGGACACCAACCGGGGGCAGTGGGATGGCTCCCTTGTAACCATTTGAAAGCATGGAGGTCAGTCTGATGAGAAGGATGTGTCTAACGTAAGGGCTGAGGGGGATTTGTAGAAAGCGACATACATCTCTCACGGCAGTGGGAACAGCCTGCTGCTGAGGAGCTGGTGTGTTACCGCTCACTTAGCAAGCGACCGATGGCACAGCACTCTTGGGTCAAGAAGCCACCCCGTGGTCCAGGCTGTCTGTCCTCTCGCCACCTCAGCCCCCCACTGCTCCCCCAGCCCCCTCTGTTTCACAGCTGCCCACGCAGCAGTAACCAGGCCCCTGTCCCTGCCGCGCGGCGTGGGCAGCACCTTCTCAGAGACAGGGCGTCTGGCGGTGGAAAGGTTACGGCCGGTGGGGGACGCTGAGCCTGGTGTGGACACTGGTGGGCGTGGCATCTCAGTGCGAGGACTGTCGGGAAAACAGCCGAGGACGTGACGGGGTGGGTCCCACTGCGGGCTTGGCCTCCACACCTCTCACTTACAGCCCCCGGGGTTTGTGAGACTGTGGAGCCCCTCCCAGCGAGGCTGGGCCCTGGCTTCCAGGGAGCAGGCGTCAGGAGGAGAAAGAAACCCGCAGACCCTCCAACAGGCATGTGCGAAACTGACTTTTTATGCTGATGTCGTCTGAAATTTTTTAAACCGTCATCAGACTCCACGTGGACAGACGCTGGTCCTTTCCAGAGAGCTCACTGAATCTCCACCTCGTCATGGCCTGAGCCTGCCTTGCAGGGACAGTGAGGCCAGGCTGAGCCAACGCCCTGGCGCCCAGCCCTCCCCTCCCTGCGGGGCAGGCCCCCCACCCCACCCAGCACGGGCCAGGGTGACGCTGTGCTCAGGAATGCGGCACCTGTGATGGCAGAACAGAGAAGAGCGGTCACCTGTCCAGCCTGATCCACCCAGGTGGGAGGGGGTGTGTGGTCACGGCTGGGACTTGGCTTTGGCCTGGGGACCCAAGCGGGAAGCTGGCACCTGCGGGAGGAATGCGGTGCACGCCCCAGCCTGCCAGCTCCTCCGGCACAGGGCCCTCCTCTTCCCCGAACCTCCTGCCTGGTCGCTGATGCTGCCACAGGACAATGACCCCTGCTGTTATTTGAGCACTGATGCCGCAAGGTCCGTTGAGAAAGTCCTGCTCTGTTACCCACAAGGAATCTGAGCCTTAAGGCTCTATCTTTCCTCCTCAGAGAAACAGTCAGGGATGCAAAGGGTTAAAGTAGGAAGAGGGTGCAGCTGTGGCCATGCAGCTGCCTCGGCTGGGCGCTTCCGCCCAGGGTCCCCTCATATGTAAACAGCATGCGGGAAGAAAATACATACGTACACACATGCACACACGTACACACATGCTCACATACACATGCTCACATATACACCCATGCATACATGCGTACACAATGCACACATATACACACATGCAACATACACACATGCAGATATATACACAACATACATACACACGGGCATACACACACACATGCACGTGCACACACGTATGTAGTAGGTACATACACACTCCTATGGTCTCACCCAGCCCCACACGAGTCTCCAGAAGGTGCCTGACTTGTGTGCAGTGGGAGGGACAGACGGACAGAAGGACACTAGTGGGGTCACCCACCCAGAGCTAGGGTGGGGGCGGTCTTGGGGGGCACTTGTCCTTCTCGGCCCCACAGGCAGGGCTCACGGGTGGAGGCCCGGGAGGGTGCTGCCCCAATGGTGCTGCTGGCGGAGCCCCGGCCCCGCCCCGCCATCAACATCACCTTTGCATGAACCTCAGCGTTGCTCTCACTTCCCACTTTTTCTCCGCAATTCATTGAACAAATCATTACAGTGGTAAAATGTCAAATGCTATTTTCCTTGGCAGCTACAGAGCCTGGGGGAGAAAGTGCACTCCTGTCACTCTCTTGAGAGCTGGCAGGGGAACTGGAACGTTAAAGACATCAAGACGGCAAGACTCGGCGAGCGGATTTGAAGTACAGCCGCGTCCAGGGCGCTGTCCACTGGGAGGGACGCTTCCCATCCCCAGATGGCGTGCCCACCGCGCCTTCCATCACCCAGCACGGCTCCCTGGGAAGCCCGCCCTCCGCACGTCAGAAGCCCTTCTGTCGCCGGGGCCACTCCGAGAACAGGCTTGAAATCGGCTGGAGGCAGTGTGTCAGGGGAGGAGGCTGGACGTGGTCTCAGGGGAGCAGACAGAGGAAGCTGGCGCGGCTCAGACCCAGCTCTGGCAGCCACAGCGGGACCGCAGGCCTGGACCTCAGGACAGTGCTGTCTCCAGAGCATCTCAAGGGCTCCCCAGCTCCCTGCCGACCCCAGGGTCTTGGAGCTGAAGTTCCCAAGGGGCCCAAAGCTCCACACGCTGGATTAAAACCAAGATGACAGTGATTCGGGACACCCGGTCGTCAGCCCGGCTCACTGAGTGAAGATGGTGAACATCCAGGCTGGGGCTCCGGCTGGGCCCCTGGCGGGGAGGAAGAAGGAGGCGGGCTTTCCCATCCATGTCTTGGCTGGCGGAGGGTCAGCACAGGCCAACCGTCACACAGCGGTGGGGAATTCTGAGAGCATCTTTCTGCCTGGGGCCTGGGGCTCCGGAAACGGCTGCCTGTCAGGGTGCCCAGCACCGTTCACACACAAACCCCACTGGGAGCTCAAAGAGCCAACGTGTCTGCTTCCAGCTGCACCAGAACAAGCTAGGGGTTCAGAACAACAGACGTGTAGCTCACAGTGCTGGAGGTGGGAGTCCCGCTCGTGTCCCACCGGCTGAGTCCGGGGCGGCCGGGCTGCGTGGAGACGCCAGCTCCTGCACTCCCAGGGTCTGGGGACTGTCACACTAGGAACCAAACACGCATTTGTGCAGACTCGCAGCCCATGCTTTCAACGTCTGCGTCGTACCAAAAAATCCCAATACACTTCGTGCTCACCAAAACTTGCCCACAATGTGAGAAACACCAGGGATTCTTTTAAGAGAATAATGTGTTTGCTGCCAGGTCATCAAAACAACTTTTAAAAAGAAAGACCTGATTTTTTCCCTTTGCCAAATATGAGGCGTTCTCTGCTGGTGACCCCAGCCTCCTCCCTTTGGAGCTGCTATCAAAATATTAATGAATATTTACATCAAACAGTGGAAAGAGAACGCTGGCCCCGCGTGTGAGCAGAGGACCAGGAGTCCCCGGATTGTCCACATCTTGCCTCAGGCAGCGAGCGGCTCGGGAGCGAAGGAGGGGCAAGGCGCTGCGGGGGCTGCCTCCAAGAGAAAACTGCTCTGCCTTGAAGCGCTCCAAGCAGGGGCTGGAGAGGGTGACAGCCCTCCGTGGGCGGGGGGACAGCGCTGCCCCGGCCCCGGCTGGAAGCCCGCAGCGGCAAGCCCCGGAGCTCCGCTCAGGGAGTCTCTACGTCGCCGCGTTTGTTACATTTCAGGCGAAGAGATACCGCTAGTTCCGGTCACTTCCCATCACAAGACTCCACTCTCATCCTCGTCAGCTTCTCCAAGGCAGGAAAGGGCGAGAGGAAAGAAAACGGAGCAGGAAAACATGCCGCTGGTTCACCTCAGGTCTTGTGTCTGTAGCGGAGGGTCCGCAGCTGGGAGACCATCAAAGCGGTGTCCACCTTCACACAAGCCGGATTTGAATTTGTATGTAAAGACTGAGGAAGGGGGTTTTTTGGCGTCGACCTTACATGGTCCACACGGATTTTGCCCCCGTAGTAGATTTCCGTCCTTACAAGAATCCACGGGTAGGAGCCAAAAAGTAAGACCTTGCCCACCCGGACCTGCTGGAAACCAGTCTGCAACTTAATTCTCTTCTCCCTATTTTTTAAAAACGGAAATAGAGTTGACTTACAACGCTGTGCTAGTGTCTGGTGTTCAGCACAGTGGCCCAGTTACTACATATCCACACACACACTCTTTTTCACGGCGGGTCACTATTACACGACAGAAGGAGGCTCAGACGTAGAACACAGACGCGCAGTTACTGGGGGCGGGGGTGGGGCGGGGGTAAACTGGGAGTCTGGGGCCTGCGGATACCGACTTAGCTCCTCTTAATCCACATCCTCTTATGTGAATTGTTTCTCTTCGAGGTGACCATCCACACAAGACATGCACACACAGATGGGCAAGAGCAGTGACAGTGGTCTGGAGGCAGGGTTCTCTCTGCCGAGAACCGGGGGATCTCCGGTGTAGACTGTGTGCTTTCCTCCCCCACACCTGCTGACCTGAAGCCCCGGTCTCTCCGCCCACTTGGAGGGGGCCGTGGGCTGTTCTGCCTCCGTTCCCACCCACCTCCCACCCTGGGAATTCACTGAGGTCCCGTGTTTGCTGGGAGCCCGTCCGCGGCCAGCCCCCGCTTCCCACTGTCCCCTCCCTCGGGGTAAGGAGGTGGGAGAATGCCACCCCCCACTTCCAACCCTGTTCCCAAACCTTCCGCGTCTCACTTTGTGCTGCAGTTTCCATTCCTTTTGGCAGCTAAGATGGCTCATACATAAAGAAGCGAATGCAGGGCTTCCCGGACTCCAGGAGGAGAACGGAGCGGGAAAAATACTTGCAGTGTCGACGTATTCGTGTTAACTTTATCCTGCAGTCCTCCAGGTAAACTTCACGTTGGCACCGTTCATCCCAGGGAGTACTAACCGTGTGCAGTGAGAATTCCTTCCAACCAGCACATCTTATCTTTCAGGGCAACTAAACTTTGGATTATTCGTATGCACGTCTCTCCCAGTTTCCTCTGAGCAGCCGTTAACGTGTCGGACGGACAGAATGTCAGATCTGCACGTATTGTACGTCTAGTCTGTAAACCTACTAAGTCAAGCAGAATCATCTAATAATATTAGCACACGCTATCCTCGCATACGAAGCGTTTTTTTTAAAAATACAAATGCACACTGAACGTCAGTGTCATCCGTGACTAGCTCTGGATGGACGGCGCAGGGTGAACTTTGAACAAAGCCGTTGTCAAGCGGACGATATTCTCCCCTTATGAGGAGCTCATATCTCAACAGACTCACCGGAAGTTTCAAATACCCTGGGTCAAAAGTGCCTTCAGCACACCTGACCTCCCGAGCACCGCAGCTCGGCCCAGCCCACCCGACCCGGGCTCCGAGCACTCGGAAGCGACTGGGGTGGCCGCCCACCGTCACAAGCCGTGTCTCCTGCATCGCTGCCCGGGGAAGGGGCAAAATTCACACTTCAACGTCTGGTTTCCACTGACCGTGGATCATTTTCACACCATCATCAAGTCAAGAGCATCCTAAGTCAGACCACCTCAAGTCGGGGACCGTCTGCAGCAACACGACTACTGAACGTGCCTGCAGCCCAGGCTCAGCCGTCACCGGGCAGCCCCCCAGAATGAAGGCAGAGGCGGCGCCCACGGCCTCACTGGGTCTCACGTGGACTTCCATCCTGGCTGCTGGAGGCTGTACCTTCTGCACTTTTCAGATGAGGACACAGAGGGGTAGATGAGGCTGAAACATGTCCAAGTCCCACAGAGAGTGAAGGGGAAGCTCGCCACGTCCAGGCCCTGAAGTGTTAATGCCAGGAGGGGAGCTGCCCTGCCGTCCAGGGCCCAGGGGAGGCTGTGCTGCTGGGGGTGGGGCGGCCAGGGAGGCCAGCCGCTCTCTCCTGAGCCGTGAGCGCCCGGAAGGGGGCCCCAGGCCCGTGTAGGCCTCTCTCTGCATGCACGTCTTCGCCGGCGGCTTCTTGCGGGAGGAGCCCGATGCCGCCGTCCGCTGGGTCCATCTGACTTGTCCCGCACGCTGTCGCTCTCCTTAGGGCCGGGTCCTTCACAGCAGCGGGCCAGACACTAAGAGATGTGTCAGGAGAGGGTCATTAGTAGCGAGGTACTCTGTCCTGAAACAAATACATCACCGTCGGCTGTGGCAAAAAGCCAGGGTTCCGCTTAGAACACAAGCAGGTCAGCCCCACTGACTCATCGGCCAAGCACAGGGCACCTCCTGACGGCTGCTGGGCTGCAGGGGCACCGCCCCGGGCGGGGGACTCCTGAAGCCCAGGTGTGCACGGAAAGCATCCTGGGAGGGAAAAGCCCAGACGTGCCTCCCTGCAAAACAGAGCAGGGCCCTGAGCGAGCCCAGACCCGGCCATATCTGGTCTCCACTTCCAGAAAGGACGCAATCGCCTCGAACAGGCGCGTCTCGGGGCAGGCCGAACGTGGAAACTGAAACAAGCCTGAATCTCCGGAGCTCGTCATGCAGACTCGAATCCGGCGACCAAGGAGGTAAGGCGTCCAGTTTGAGGCCGGCCACACCTGCAGCGGGGCTGGCAGTGACCCTCAGACACTCAGAAGCCCCCATGCTTTTGTCTTGCCGGGAGTCACCGGACCAGGCAGCCCCCCCAGGTGTCACCCTGGACTCAGGAAAGGGCAGGATGCCTGGGGTGCGGGTGCCCCCAGTGCTCTTAAACAGCTGCTCATAAGTCCAGTCTCTCTCGAGACACACCAAGCTCCTTACGGGCCAGGATTCTAATGTTTACTGTCGTCAGGGGTGAATACAGGGCCGAGAGCAGATGCCCCCAGATGCTCATGTAACTGAATCAAACAGTGGAGTTTGGGCCTCCTCTGCAAGCCTGAACCAGAGAGGGCAGCCATGGGGGAGAGGACACACAGCTTTGCAGCAGCGGTTCTCGATGAAGGTTAAGAAACCCAGACCCCCGCCTGTTCCCCAGTGCAGGGACCCAGGTGTACGCCCAGCGCTTAAGAATCATGTGACGCGACCTCCTTTCAGAATGAGGGTGGCAGGAGTGTCGCCCTGGGGAGAACAGAGAACAGGGACTTTAGAGAAGGTAACAC
Organism: Vicugna pacos; assembly: GCF_048564905.1. Taxonomy (NCBI): domain Eukaryota; kingdom Metazoa; phylum Chordata; class Mammalia; order Artiodactyla; family Camelidae; genus Vicugna; species Vicugna pacos. Next base: position 26,069,862 of record NC_133015.1, read on the forward strand.
AGAGCGCGCGCGTGCGCGCGCACACACACAGCACACACACCGCACACACACACACACAGCACACACATACCGCACACACACCACACACACACATCACACACACACAACACTGCTTGTGTGACTGGGGCTTCCTTCCCTCCCGGGTCGAGCTGTGTGGCTACCACTGTCACAGAGGGAAACCTGTAAACTTCTCGCCGCGCTCTGTACGAGGGTGGGGACAGCGCTCCCCAGGTAACCCGCAGCTTGCTCCTCGCACCAAACCCAACAAGACGCATCACGCCTGCCCGGTGGACAGCGCGCATCCAGGTTTGCGTAACACCCGCTCAGAACAAATGTCTATTCTCTCCCCTTTCTCTCTCGGTTCGGTTAATTACCATGTCTTGGCACGTCGTCTAGCTCAGCACCGAAAAAGGAGTCAAGTGATTTGTTAGATGACTGGAAGCCAACATGCTTCTTTCCCTTAGAACGGTGAGGCTTTCTGATTGGCCTTTAAAAGGAAAAATGTGCAGGAATGAAATCGTCACATTATTCCGTATCTTGCTCACACCAGTTGATACGGTAAAGTTTATCTTCTTCCTCAAATAAATGACCCGGATGCTGCCAGACACCGTATCAACAGACACTACCTTTCCTGAGCAGGAGGAGAGAGTGTGTTCTGTAACACGTGTGCTCATGGTACCAGGTGCCCGAGTGTTCTGGCCAGGCCTGCAGCCCCCGAGGGGAAAGACAGAGGGGGCACCGCCAGTGCTGCCCCTACCGCCTGCGGCCCTTCCCCGTGGGCCCGCACGTCGGACATTCTCTCGGGTGGGCGAGACCATGTGACTGTTCCGCCCTACGAGTCACAAGTCCCAGCCAAACACGTAGCTGCCAACGCAGGACCTTCCAGGGGTCTTTCTCCCTGTGACCCCCAGCCGACCGCTTTCAGGACGGTGCTGGCCCCAGCAGCCTGGCTCTGAGGGGCCCGAGCGGCAGAGCCCTCCCTGCAGAACTGCCCGGCGCGCAGCCTGTCCGAGGGTGAGCTGCTGCATCCCGAGCGGCGGCCTGGGCCGGCGACTGGTCCCCGCAGCACAGCCGGCCTCGCGCCCCCAGCACCTCCTCGCGCCGGGTCAGCGGGCAGCTCCCCAGCCTGGTCTTCAGCCTCTCAGCTCCGTCCCAGGTCTAGCGAAAATGTGCATCATCTTGCCCGTCTCCCTTCCCAAAGCACCCGGCGCGCCCCAGGCATGCAGACGGCGGAGGGGCGCTCCTCACAGCCCATGTCCCCTCAGATCCCCGACGGGCCTCCATCCACCCCGCCTCTGGCCCAGGCGAATGCAGGCCGATCGCTCCTCCAAGTCCGTCCACTAGTGGATGAGAAGTAAGCTGGAAGCACACAAAGCAGACAAGAGGAGTCAAACTTGAAGTCAAACCGGCTGAGTCCTCAAAATTATGTCACACAGCCTAGCCCACAACTGAGTGGGCCGATGCCTTTAGCACACCTGATGCTCAGTAAACACTCCGTGAATAAATGAAACACAGAAGGAGCAGGTCGAGGTTCTGACGCACTCCCTCGGTCTTCTCCCCAGGGCTTGCTTTCTGGAAGAACTCCCACCGGCCTGAGTCACGGCCGGGGGTGGAGATGGCTGCCTGTCTGACTGTCTGTCTGTCTGCCAGAAGCCTGAGGAGCTTCGATCTCAAGGATCTTACGTTGCACGTGCTGAACCCGCTGCTTTTTCCAGGGTTAACCAGAGAGAACTCTTTCTGGGCAGCAAACGCCTTTGCAAACTACATGTGTAGAATAGAGTTTACAAGTTACTGAAAACAATCCATTTGGAAATGTCTCAGCTGCTATTTTGTTTAAAGACGGAGCACTCAGACTGAAATCAAGTCTGAACTCAATCTAAACATCCTCCAACAGGGAGCTGTCGCCCCCGCCCACCGCCCTTCCTCCCAGTGCCGCGAGCACAGAGAACCAGACGCAGAGCCGCCCGCAGGCAGCACGGGGCTCCGTCCCCAGCCCCAGCCCCAGCGTGGCGGTGGCCCTGCTGCCCTGAGGGGGACGCAGGGTCCTGCCGCCGGCCCCCCAGAAGCAGCCCGAGGTGGGGATCTAAGTGCATGGAGTTTACTTGGGATGTGATCCCAAAACACCCTGAGAAAGTGCAAAGTCAAGACAGAAAAGAGAGCTAAGTCAACAAAAGAGGATGGTGGTCCCGCAGCCAGGGGGGCTCCCCTCAGCGCAGACCCGGGGGGCCAGCCCAGCGCCACCTTCGCCTCCCCAAGGGGAGCCCTGTGAAATGGGCAGCGCGTCTGCGTGCCTGCGCTTTGTAACTTAAGTGTCCTTTCAAGAAAAAAAAAAAAAACTCGGGGTCAGTGGTACAGTGCATGCCTAGCAGGCACGGGGTCCTGGGTTCAGCCCCCAGGACCTCCTCCACTGAATAAGTAAACAGACCTAATTACCCCTCCTCGCTCCCCCAGAAACCTCAGCCTTGCTGGAAGGATTCTCACGTCCGTCTGCCAGCGTCCCGCCCTGGACGTGTCCCCGAGGGTCACCGTGCTCGCTGACAGAGGTGGACAGGAGGGCGGGGCGGGGCTGCTCCGCGTGCCTGGCAGGACTGCGGGACCCGGCTCGCTGCCCCGCAGGGGGGCTGCCCACGCCCTTGCCTGGCTGCGGCCACGGGTCCCTGTTTGCTCCTATTCATCACCTTCTGAGGATGCATTTGCCCCCTTGGGTTTGGGGCCGCCTGCTCTTCCACTGAGCTGTGTGAAGCAGCGTGAGGACCCCACGATGTTCCTGACGTGTCTCCTTGGCTCAGCGGGCTCGCATGGGTGAGGAAAAGCGGGCGGAATTCAATGTCCACAACGAGTGTCACCAGAAGTCAGGCGGGCACAGCGTCCACCTTGCAGACCGAGCAGGCTCCCAGCAGCGAGCAAAGGGCTTCAGTCCCAGAGCCGGGCAGGGCCCCAGTGGGGGCTGCGCGACCGTCCACGTACTGCTCATTTCTTCCCAGTTTTAGGAGACACAAATCTTCTCAAAGATTAGAAAACAGAGACTAGCAATCACCTCGCTGTCTGAGACCAGCGTGAATCTCACACCAACGCCGGACGAGCGCACCACCGAAACGGAGGTTTCCAGACCAGTCTCTCATCCCCGGACGGACATAAAGGTTGTACGCAACGTACCAGCGAGTAAACCCAGGGTTACAAAGAGCAGAATGCGCGTGCAAACTTAAAAATGCTTGTTTCTCTGCAGCGTCAGGCTGGGTTTCTCAGTGCAGGACGAGCGACTGGGGGCGAGCAGGCTGCCTCCTCGGTTAGAGCGGCCGACATGGAGCCGTCACCGAGATCCCCGCACCCACTTCTCCGGCGCGTTTAAAATGCGGCCGTCCCCATTCCCCCTCTTTCAGCTGCTCTCGAATGTCCCGTGACACATCTCCAGTCTCGGCCGCATTCTCCGCCAGGCCCCGAGCAGGCTGGGCCTGAAAGAGACCAGGACCCAGTGAGTGAATCGAGGGGCGCCCCTGCGCTTCCGACGTGGGGGAGCTCCTGAAACGACCTCGGTGCCCCTTCCTTGGAGACGGCGCGATCCGTGGCAGGTGAGTTTTCCCACATCCACCTCAGATTTTTCACCGTGTCCTCAAAATCTGTGCCCACTGATACGAGTCCCTGCTCCGTCTGCCTGTTCTGATGAAGATCTGGGCTCCTCTCCCCTCTCCTGTGGCTGAGCTCAACTCCTCCCCGCCCGTCCCTCCAAAACAGGTGAGCCGGCGCCCCCCGCCCTGCCCCGCCCCCCGTGTCTAAGGACCAGCCCTGACGGCCGGTCAGGGGCTTGTCCGTAGCTCAGACAGGAGCCCACTCGGCCTCGTGGAGGCACACGGGTCCCGGGCTAGTCAGCCTCGCACGTTGTTAACTGTGTGGGAAATGCTCTAAAATGCAGGACGCACCTTTTTTCAGCAGGAGGAAGGAACTGACGCGCTGAAGGAGCCGCGGTTTTCCAAGGGCTCCTGGAAACGCCACACTCAGGTGGCTGAAATGACAGCAAACAGTTCGTCAGGCTAATTAGAAGAAACCTTAGGTCTTTCCCAGGGGGAGCACCCGGCAGGCCGCGCTCCACGTAGGTCCCTGTCCTTCATTACCGTGATGAAAACCACTAAAGCAGGGTTTTTACCATAAAACACGACACTTGAGACTGTCCTCGGGGGCGTCCCCGTTGTCCACTACAGTTAGACTTTCATTCATAAACACACACACTGTTCTGAGACGTCTTGGGGAAGTCAGTGAGCCCCGGGGCGTGCAAACGTGTTCACCCTGCCACGCGATCCCTGCTCCCTGACAGCTGAATGGGTTGTCCCGAGGGCAAGCCTTCCGTGCACGCGGTCCTGGCTGACAAGCTGCGCCTCGATTACGCCCCTACACCAGGTATGAATCTCAGTCACAACACGGAAGTTCTCACTTTAACGTGACTATAAACCACCCCGTGACCTGTCGGGGCCCCTGCACGCAGAAACCCGCGAGAAACCACGGCTAGCCCGGGGGAAGCCTCACGCTCGTGGGTCAGGAGACGGCGGAGCGCGCGAACGCGGAGGTCGCAGCTGCCTCCTCGGGGCTGAAACAAACCCACGGAAGCGCTTGTAGCACACGTGTGATTAAGACGACTGTTTCCAAGACGCTCTCCATCCTAAGTAAGTCTAAAACGTAACATGCTCCCATTGAAAATCTGGTGGGACAACTTTGAAATTGGGTGAATCCCCTCAAAAACCAAAGAAACAAGAAAAATTCTGGGGAAAAAGGAAAAAAGTGGGCGCTGATGCTTCCAGAAAATAATCAAGGAACAAAGCCGTGACAATTAGATAGCGTGGGCCTCAGGCAACAGCGACCAGGCAGAGCAACGGGGCAGAGTCAGAACTCCTGGTGCAGACCCCAGCACACCTGCGAATGTCGTGTTACATGACGGAATCACTTCACGCTGTAGGGGAAGAATAACGGTCACTCAGTGACTGACCTTACGACGAACGAGTTGTCATCTGGGGGAGAAAATGCAGGATTCACACCAAGGACACGGAATGAATCAGCCACGTCGGCCACGAGCGAAGATGGAAAAGGACTGTGAGGAACATGGAGAGAACTGTTTTCCCACATCAGAGGAGCAAAGGCGGCGGTAGCTATGAGACACACTCAGAAGCCGTGCACAGGACTAACACGCTTCATTACGTAAAAATGAAGCACTCATGTCGAAACATCGTAAGTGAGAGGCAAAGGCAGAGGGCAGGCTGGAAAAAAAAATACTTGATCCACAGAGAAAAGGCCGATTTCCTAACGCATAGAGATTCCATAAACTCATGGAAAATAAGCCAAAGACATAACAGCTGACAAAAGATGACAGTCAAGCAGTTCCTAAACACGCGAAGAAGTGCTCAGTTCCCTGTGAGACTGGGTGCAAAGGAAAGCTGCACGGAAATTCAGCCTTTCACCTCCCAGCTGACAACAAAGGTCAAAGGCCCGACGGGACGCGGCTTGGGCCGGGCGCCCAGGCGTTGGCGAGAATGCATGTCGCCCACCGCCTGCGGGGCAGAGACACCAGCCCCCATCACAACGCGCAGACCCGCTGAGCCCGAGACCCCGCTTGCAGGTTCATTCTGCGGATGCGTCTGTACCGCGGGGGAGGGAGCGTGTCAGGGTGGAAACACCCGCTGTAGCTACGAGACTGGAGAACACCTGACTGTTCTCGGAGAGGGAATGTTTATTGCATTGTGTTACATCCAGAAGATGGAGCATCTCGCAGCTGTGGAGGGTGGAGATCCAGATGCACAGACGGGAGACACTCCAGGAGACAGCGAAACAGGAAGAGAGCTCGAACAGGCTTCCAGGAACACGCGAGTAGGCAGCTACCTTGCAGACCCTAAAACACCTGCTTAAAGGCGACACCTGTAAGTGCACGTGCTGCACGAAACAGCCAGGAACAAACGAGGAGAGTTGCCCCCCGGCGGCAGAGCTCACGGGTGACAGCCACTCACTACTTGACAGTGGTCACCAGAGGCCCCCCGTGCCAGACACGCTCCAGGTTCCGGGTCACCTAGGGGAAGACACGCCCACCCCTCGTGCCACCGGGGAGCACGGCCGCGTCTCCGGCTGCCCCGCCGGCTCCGTTCGCTCCTGTGACGTCCTCTGGTCTCGTGGCTCCAGGTGCCACCTGAACACCCATGGCCCCCACACCTTTACCTCCAGCCCGGCCTGCTGCCCCAGAGCCCAGACTTCGGAGCCTACTTGCCACCTTCCCTTGGATGCTGTGTTAGAGCCCAAGGGCTGCGGCGGCAGGTACACGGACGGGCGGCTCAAACAATGGAAATGTACCCTCAGTTCACAGGGAAGATGTCGGGGGCTGGTTCCTCCAAGGGCACAGGGACAAACCCGCCTTCCGGGGCTTTGCTGGTGTCCTTGGCGTCCCTGGTGTGTAGGAGACCTTGCTGTCACGTGGCCTCCCCCGTGTGGACATCCGTGTCCGAAGGTCTCCTTCATAAGCACCGCCTTACACTGGAACATCTCACCTCCACTGATGACATCTACAGGGGCTCCACCCCCAAATACCATCACACTTGGAAGTCCTGGCAATGAGGACGGCAGTGCAGGAATTTCTGGGGGCACAACTCAAGCCAAAGCAGGCGCCTCTCGAAAACGCAAGGTTGCACGTCCCACACCAGCCTCCACTCCTGCTTCTCAATGGGGGCAATTCTCCTCCCAGAGCAAAACCACCGCAGAGCTGGCCGGCACTCCCTGTGACGAGGTGCAAAGGGGCAGGCTGTTGAGAGACATCCAAACAGCTGAGCAGCCACCGAAGCTCGGACTCCGTCTTAATTTCCTTCTCAGGATGTGTCTGGGAAGCTGGGAAAGCCACGTGAAGTGGGGAGGAGCCCACGTTCCACCTGCGACCCCGCGGGGAGCCGGTCCCCAGGGAGCTCACCCTGTAGCTCATAAAGCAACGTCTGTGTAAATGGTACGTTTACAACCTCTCCATTTCACCTTAGAAAGTATTTATTTAGGTGGTTCCCACACTTCGGCCATCGTGACGAATGCTGCAAGGAACACGGGGTGCAGGCCTCTCTGCAAGACGGTGTTTTCATTTCCTTTGGATAAACGCGCAGGAGGGCGGTTGCTGGGTCACATGGAAGTTCTGTTTTTGGTTTTTTGAGGAACCTCCAACCGGTTTCCAATGTCCAGGCGGGCGCTGGCAGCGGCAGTGCTGGGATGCGGCCGCGGGGAGGGCCCGGGGCAGGAGGGAGAGCTGGCCCCCCGGCGGCACGCAGCGCACAAGAGGCCCCGGAAACCTTGGGATGAGCAAAGGGAAGGCTCTTCCAGGAAAATGAAAGGCCTTGGACTGCAGAGGGAAACGCATACCAGAAGTCGCAGGATGTGAACGTGACAAGCTCCTGGTCTCCTGGGCACGCCTGCCCAGGCTGGGAGCATGTCCAGGTCACAGGCTGGCTTCCCCCTCCTCCTGTCAGTGACCACAGCCCGACGTCCCACACCACACTGCCGGCGGCACACATCAGCTCCGTGAACAAGTGCGCCTCCGGGCAAACCCCCTTCTAATGGCTTACTACCCCTTAAAAAACGCAGTGCCGACTTATGCTCAATTCCACTAACACACTTTATGAAATAATTCGGTTACTGCAGCACCACTGAGCCCGTCACCACCGGCCGGTGGTCCCTGGAGGAGGGCGCGCATCTGCACCTGCCGCCCGGTGGGGGTGGGCGGAGCTCTGGCGCTCTCACCCGTCCGTCTGGTCCCAGGCCCTCCAAACGCTCATTGAAGCAGAGGAACAGGAGGCAAACCCTTCCAAAGGCTGATCATTCCAGTCTCCCAGGAAGTGGAATCGCGTCTGATTTTGCAACTCAGTGTGGACTGTTTCCCTCAGACCTCTGCTGTGTTTTGCCCTTGGAGTCAGCCATTCACACTGCTGTGTAAATTATATGAATTAAGAATCACTTGGCTGCGTTCCAGTCTGGGAACCTAGTGTCAGGGCGTCGTTTAAGAGCCTGTGTTAGGGCTGGAGCCACGACCTGCAAACATGCCTGGCAGTTGGTTCAGGCCCTTTCTTGCCGCGTTACGAGGGTAATTACCTGCAGGAGGGCGGGGAAGGCGGGGTGCCAGGTGGCCTGACGGCTTCTCTCCAAGGACGCCTCCAAGAGCACAGGAGGTCTGGACCACTGGGCACGGCGAACGTGTGAGGACAGACACTGCTGGACGCACAGGGCAGCGTCACCCAGGAGCAGGGCACGTCCTGAACAGCAGACAGTCAATAGGTTCGCAAACGGTTAGGAACTCTAAGTCCAAAACTGCAAGCAGTACCTCGGGCGATGCCAGAGTTCCTCTGCAATCAGCGGACTCCTACGTTTCCTGGAATAGCATCGTTTTGGGAAAGTTAGGAAGGGATCACCTGTTTCTTGTCGTTTTTAATTACGTTTCCAACTTCCAAAATGCTTCCAACTGCAAATCAGAAGAAAGGTGAGTCCCCGGACTCCAGTCTGGGGTCTCTGAGCGTCTGCGGAGCGCCCTGCGTGCCTTTAATGCAGGGCGTTCCAGCAGCTCATGGAAGGGGCGTGGGGCTGGCGTGCATTTTTCACATAAAGGGCTTTCCAGATGAACAGAAGAAGCGCCCCCAAGAGCACACCGCCCTGCAGAGCTCAGCGGCAGGGACAGCAATCAATCCATGCTGTCTTCAGTGGAAGGCTGAGTGTTATTTCTGAAGTGGAATATTCTATTTCTGAAAAACTAGGACAGATTTCCAGGGCAACTGAAGAAAGAGCCACAGCCCGGGGTTTCCTATCTCAGTATGAAAACGGAAGTGCGAGCTAGGGGCCCGCTGTCCCCCTCACCTCTCGTTGGTCCCTAAATGCATGCACGTTTCCCGTGTGACAGCAGTGGCCAGTCCCCCACACTTAGTAGCGGATAAACTACTGATCTGTGCCCGTGAGACGCCTCACGGTTTGCAGAGCACAATTTAGAGCATCTTGACTGCACAGCATGATGTCAGCCGGGTCCTGCAGAGATTTGGAAGAAGATGCCGGGGGATCAGACCATCGCCACTGCTGGTGACAAGCCTCCCTGCCGCGGGGAGACCGTCCGCGCTCACCGCGAGTGATGGACGGACACAGCCCCACCTTTCAAACCCACGGCCGCTCTCTCGCCCCTACTCCCCACTCCTGCCCGCCCGCCCCACTCCCTCTCAGCAAGGATTGCCCAGGACAAGCAGCGCTCGCTCGGTGTTGCCCTCACCCTCTCCGAACGGCTGACCCTCCAGAGCCGTCTCCCCTTTTCAGCATCGTGCCTCCTCTCCGCCGGGTAGAAGAGGTGGGCGGACTCACCACGTAGCCCTGCGAGGCTGGCCTCCCCTAACAGTGGGGGCCCAGGGACGACAGAGGACTGCGGGCACTGAGGTACCGGCAGGGGACAGACAGGGTCGGACAAGTCTCACTTTTCGTGTAGTGAATCGATGAATTCCTAGGTTTGCCAACTAATCAGAACCGCGCTGAGTTCTGAAATACATTAAGTGTACCAGCACGGAGTTGTGTCTGCCTTGTACACAATAGGTGCTTAATAACTGTTGAATGGATGGTTGAGTCTGCACTCCAGGGTCGAAGTCCTGGGTGGTGGTGGTCTGAGCGATGGAGCCCTCACGGCCACAGCATGTGGAGCACACAGCAGGCGCTCAATGGACGCTCAGGATCTGAGAGAAGCCCCTCCCACCACGTCTGCCAGTCATGCCCGCAGGGACGCCCACAGTCCAGACGTCACCCGCACGTCAGACCGTCTGCACCAGCACCTTCTGCCGACGGTGCTGTCCACCCCGAGCCTCAAAGTCCTGGGAGCTGTGGGAGCCCAGGGGCCTGGACGCGCTGCTCTCTTCTTCTCTGACGGCAAGATATCGCCCAGTGTTTCCCGATAACGTCTGATAACGCCCACCTCGAGGGACCAGGAGAAGTAGCGTCCGTCACACCACAGAGACTGGGCGTGGCTTTACCGACGGCCGGTCACTTACACCCGACAGAGAACCTCGCAGAAGGCGTCCAGCAGGAGAACCACGGCGGCCCCGCTCGCCCGGCGCGGCCACGTCCACACGTGCTGCTATTACTATTATTTAAGAACGAGGATTAAATTACAGTCTTTGGGCAGAATTTTCAACAGTTTCAAAAAATGGAGGTGGTAAAGGTTTCCGTGACTCCTGGGTTTAGCTGCTCAGACCTTTAAAGAGAAAAGCCATAGAAAACTGGGGCTGAGGGGTGGAGGGAAGGCCATTTCCGCAGAAACCAAGGTTGCATCTTCCGGAGACACTGAGCCCCGCAAACAGCAGCAGGAGAGGGCCCGCCTGCCTCCTGCCTGCACGCAGGCCTGTGCGCAGCCGGGCCCTTCCCCAGCGAGTGAGCCCGAGGGGCTGGGGCCCTGCTGAGCCCACGCCCAAGGAGCGGAGGCGCCCGGCTGCAGCTGCAGCGCCCGTGGCGCCCGCGGCTTTGCGGTGTCTGAGCTTCTAGGTACCAGTGGCTTCCCATCTGCCTGCTGACCCGAGTGGCCAGGAGCAAGAGCCAGCATCACCCGGGGACACTGGGCGTCCACACCTGGGGGCACTGGGACCTGCCATTCAACCCGCCCACGCGCGCAGAAGAGCAGACGGAGGCCCAAGAACGTCCACGCGCCGGCTCCCGCCTTGCCCTCCCACCTCCTCGGGGAAGCCTGCGTTCCCCTGGGGAAGTCACACCGCTACCTCCCTGGGCCCCGTCTGAGCCCCGCTGTCCTGGGGAACCGAGACATTGACCCCACTGTCCATCCTCCCAAGGCTCCTGCATCCCAGGTGACAGCCCCACACTGAAGCCATGGCTGGCGGGTCCCGGGTTAAAACACAGACGGCTGTCACGCCACGGCCGCAGACGGGCAACCAGGCGCAGGGCGCAGGAGGGCGTTGACGCCTGTCTAAGGGCCCCTTTGCTGGATGTGGCGCATTCTTCACCCTGGAAAGGAGGCGGTGCGAGCCCTGCGCAGGGGTGACCTCCAAGTTCCTCTGCCGCTGGGCCCCAGCCCGCCTCATCCCCAACCCCCACCCCCAGGGCAGGCCTCCGCGAGGTCAGAGGTTAGGCTCTGAGGCTGCAGACCTGGGGGTCCCGCCAGCCCGGCAGAGCCCTCCTCCCTGATGCCCTGGGCACCAGCCAGCCCGGGACGTGTACTTCTGGGCCGTGTGACATCCAGTGCCCCACACGCACCTCCTCAGCTGGCCGGGAGGACGTTCCCACGGCAGGAGGGGCACCGGGGGCCGTGGGAATTCTTCCTAAATGGGGGCCTCTGGCTTGCTGGGGCCCAGCCAGGGGTCTGCTCCTCTCCACCCCGCCCCTCCTGGTCAGTGGCTGCCCCGTCTCTCCGCCAGCACATGGGTGAGGGCATGAAAAAGCGCGGCTTCTAGCAATAACGCGACGTGACTGACATCCAAGTCACACTGCACACTTTAAACCCCACTTCCCATAGTCAAGACTCCAGTCCCAAACTGGCAGGCGTGCCTGGGCCTGGACGGTGAGCCGTGTCCCCAGCCCCCTGTTCCTGCTGCATTTGCCCCTGAGCTGGGGGCCTCCGTCCATTCGAGGTGGAGCGTTCGCACCCAGGGCCCCTCGCGGGGATGCCCACGGGGTGAGACTTCGTGTCCGGGTGAGACCAAGGTGCCAGCGTAGCTAGAAAGCACGGGGAAAGACCCGTCCTCCCTCAGCCCCAAGCAGAGGGAGGCCCTCCCGAAAGAGAGACGGCGCTCGGGGCCTCCAGTCCTGGGAGGGAGCCCAGGGAGGCGGGGGAGCGACACGCCTGAGTCAGGGGCTCGGGACGGGCTCTCCCGTCACTGAGTTCAGTGACACTGACTGACAGGTGGGAAGGTGGCTCGGGATCACCAACACCCCCAGAAATGCTGGCTCGAGTCGGGGGCCTGGACCCCAGACTCGTCTGCCCGACCTGGGCCCCCCCACCCTGCTTCCCCGGGAGCCCCGCTGCCTGCGGTGGCAGGACGTGGGAGGAGCCCAGACACCTCGAGCGGTGGTGGGACCTTCTAGAGGAGACAGGCTGGACCTCAAAGTTCCTGGCCACCAAGCTCCCCAAAGTTTGCAGCTGAGCTCTTCCCCAAATTAACACAAACCACCTGCCCTAAATAATGCGCTGCAGTGGTTTCCAGAATATCCACAGCTAAGTGACATGATAGAGGAAATTTAAATCATTGTTCCTTGACTGACCTGAGGGGAAAAAGTAGCTCAAGTTTGTCATTTAAACTTACTATTGCGTGAAAGACACTTTTTTTCCTTTATTGCTTCTCCTAGCTGTGTCTGAGTAAGATCAAGTCTATTCGACCTCTGGGCACAATTTATGTGAAGTGGTGAGAAGTTAACCTGACTTTGTGTATATTTGAAGAAAACGACTGTAAAACTCAAAGTCAACTTAGTCATTAAAAATGTCATTAGTAGACTATGTATGTGTCCCTTTTCTTTCTAACCTTCGCTTTGCCAAGGTGCTCAGTGAGTACTTCTGAGTAAACAGACACCCAGTAGCCGACGGGGACGCACTGGCATGACTTTTCACAGACTCCACCCCACCTGGGCCACTCTCCCCAAGAAACGTCCTCTGTCCGCTGCATGTTAATGGAAGTAAATTTTCAGGGAATATATTCCCTGAATCAAGTTCCTATAGGAAAAATGTTTTGCAAAGAAAAGTCTCTCTCTTTCTCGCCTCGAATTCTTTATCCAGTAACAAGGATATAAAAGTTGATTACTTCCGAATTCAAAAACAAAAGAAAAAATCAGAAGAAGACAATCAATATTTTAAAAGGAAGAAAAAAACTGAATGAGAGGTTATATTGATTCAGTCAGCCATTCAACAAAAATTAAATGTCTCCTATGTAAAGGATTCTCGGGATACAGGAACAAATAAATCATAATTTCTGCCTTCAGAAAGTTTATAATCTAACTAAGGAAATCAGCGAGTAAACAGGAAGTTAATTATAAGCGGGTGTAGGGGAGGCACGGACGACAGAGCTGACAGATGTGATGCCGGCCAGTGGGGGATGCCCGCATCAACCGAGCCCAGAAACAGCGATGGGCACTGCAACAGGAAGGTGACAAAGGGCACCTCACAGCCTGAGGGGTCAGGAGAGGCTCCTCCGGAGAGGGCACGCCCAACTCAGTTTGTGAGGGTGACTGCGATCAAGGAGAAAAGGTGAAGAGTGAACAGACCAGTAGAGGAAACAGAATGAACAGGCAGAGGGGCAGGGGGGCTCCAGGCAGCCAGGTGCACGAGCCAGTGGGACAGAGGCCATCCCAGGGCTGTTGGCCTGGAGGTGTTCTCGGGAGAAAGCTTGGGGAGGTCCAGGATCAGCGAGGACTGGTGAGGAGGACAGACGGAGGGGCTAAAATCTGCTGGAAGGAAGCTCAGTTGTGCTGCTGTGGTCCCGGGCGGAGTGGACTAAAGCTGGGTGAGGACTGGATGAGACAGGAAAGGAAGGAGACACGTGGGGGAGCTTGCAGAGGACGCAGAGCTGAGTTTTCTGCACTTCACATAAAGTAGTAAGATGCTGATCCCAGGAAACTGTTCCAAGGCACATGAGTGTGACAACCAGGGCAAGGAATGTTAAAGCAATGCAAAGAGAAACCATCCAAAACACTATAAACAAATCAGCAGAATCCTAAAAAACAACACGCGTTCCACAGGAAGACAAGCAAAACTAAGCAGAGGAAGACGGACCAAGAGAAACGACGAGAAAAAAGCAGAATGGCAGATGCACGTGCTGTCACGCCAGTAAGTACCTCGGTGTGAACGATCTGCTACCCACTGAACAGACAGGTTATCAGAGCAGATAAAAACACAAGTCCCAGCTAAGGCTGCTTAGAAAATTCCCTCATTCAACAACACATGTAGGTTAAAAGCAAAAGAATGGGGAAAGATATGCCACAGAAACATTGTTTTTTAAAAAAAAAGCAGGAGTTACTACACTATTAACAGATAAAATTGACTTCAAAGCAAAGAGAATTACTAGAGGCTGAGAGGGATGTTAAGGGACATCAGGGAAGTAAAAGAAGTGAAAGTCAGACAGAGTGAGAAAGAAGGAACAACCCCGTGCCTATCTGGAGACGACACGGTTGTCCACGCAAGGAATTCCAGAGAGTTTACCAAGAAAACAACAGCAACCCATAACAAAGAAGCGAGCTCGAGAGGATCACAGAATATAAGAGCAACACACAGAAGTCGATCACCTCTCTTTCCACGTGTGATAAAGATGAATGTGTGGAAGCCCAAGTTAAGAACACAATGGTATTTACAATTGCCCAAAAGAAAACAAACCACTCAGGCACACACTTGACAGAATGTGTGCAGGGCCCATATACTGAAAATTGCAAAGTGCTGATGAAGGAAATGAAGGAACATCTAAACAAGCGGTGAGACATACCATGTTCATGGATAGGAAGACACACCATGGCAAAGGTGTCAATGGCCCCTAAACGTACATAAAAACAAATAGATAGGAGTGTTATGTGCAAATTCATATTATTTATATGTTAATAGATTATGTAACTATTACATAAATATAAACACACACTCATATGTATGGGTTAAATGTAGGTCCAAGTAATTCCTACCAAGATCCCAGCAAGGATTTCTGCAGACACAGACAAGCGAATAAGGCTATGGATCAGGAGACGCCACCCTGACCCTGAGGAGCAGAGTGGGCGGAGCCACTTTACCCACGTCAAGCCTCCCTCCACCGCTGCAGTAACCAGGACCGCACGGCGCCAGTGGGACGGACACAGAGACCAGGGGAACTGAAGCGGGAACCGAGACGTGCACCCACACAGATGTGCAGGATTTATTTTTGACAAAAGCACAAAAACATCTCAATGGCAGACAACTTTTTCAACAAATGGTGCTGGAGCCACTGGACACCCATGTGCAGAAATGACCAAACTTGACCTGAGGCTGACCCCTCACACAAAAATGAGCTCCAAATGGATCATGAGATTAAATGTTAAAGGCAAACATATAAAACCTTTAGGAAAAGACAGAGAAATTTTGGGACTTGGGCTAGTCAGGAAAGGATTAGACTGACACAAAAGCACCATCTATCAAGGAAAAAAACTGGTAACTCAGCCACATTGAAATTACAGGCTTTTTATGAAAACCCGCATGAAGAGAATAAAATAATAATGTAAAGGCTGGGAAGAAATGTTTACACACAGCTGACACAGGACTGTACCCAGAATGTGTATATATATTTTTTTTTTTTAAGCAGTGGTCCTGGGGATTTAGCCCAGGACCGTGCACATGCTAAGCATGTGCTCTACCACTGAGCTATGCCTTACCCCCAGAATATATTTTTTTAAAAAACTGTCAAAACGCAACAATAAAAGCAAACGATTTAAACTGTGTGGGTAAAAGATACAAACAGACATCTCACTGACAACGTCTACAGACGGTTAGTAAGCACATCCCAGCCTTCAGGGAAACGCAAATTCCATCCTCGATGAGATGCACCTGCCAGAGGGGCCAAGGTGGAAAAGATGATTGCACCAAGTTCCTTAAAGGCGCTTCCATCACACTGTTAGTGGAATGTGAGACGGTGCGGCCCCCTGAGAATGGTCCGTCAGTTTCTTACAAAACCAGGCATTCACCCCCCTGACAACCCGTTTACACGTCCGTCTTCATGACACTCAGAAAGTCTGCGAACGGTCTCCAGGGTTGGGGCCCAGAGGTGGGGGTGCAGAGGAGATGGGTGTCACACAGGCTCTGCAAGACGGGGCGTGCGGCTCTGCGACCTCAGTAGGGGTGGGGGTGGGAAACCGGACCGGAGACGAGACTGCCCAGGTCCCAGGACACACACAAGGGCGCCGGGCGAAGCCGGGGGTCTGCGTCAGACCGGTGACCGTTTCAGTGTCACTGTCCCGGTTGTGAGGAGACTGCAGGTTTCCAAAATGTCCACATCGGGGGGTGGGGGCGCAGACGAGGGCAGAGAGGATCTCTCTGGACCGTTTCTCGCAGCCAGATCTGAGTCGGTGACTATCTCTATAAAACTCCAATCAAAGCAAAAGCATGTTCGCTTTCGCTAACTAACGTGTAACCAAGGAAACGAGATTTATAGACAACACGTGTGAAGCCCTGTGAGGGGCTGTTCCCGAGTGGGAGGGACCGCAGCCGGGGGAGCGGGCGGAGTCCTGGAGGAGGCAGCTGCCTCTTGGCGGGTGACCCTGGGCAGCAGGGATTAAAGCTCCGCTGGAGGGACCGCTCCAGCTGCCTCACTCCACTGCATCAGAACTGGCGAGGGTTCCGGGCTCCGGCAGCATCTGGTCTCTATTTACTTCCACTTTGCCCGAGTTACTAGGGGAGAGGCTGCGGACTGCTGTCCAGAGAAGCTCCAGGGGCAGGAGTCCTCAGGCCTTGAGAACATCGTCCAGGGTCCTGAGTCAGACACGGTGATGTTCTCGGGACCAGAAGAGGAGCCTGGTCAGGAGGGAGACCGCGAAGGCCGCCTTCGACCGGAGGGGGTTTTGACGCTCTTGCTCAGAAACCCCCACCTTCTGTCAAGCGGTTAGTAAACGTCGGTGGGGAACAGACCACGTGGGGAAGGCGAACGTGATTCCTGCGCCTCCTTCCTCAGAAGCGTTTCCCTCAGGTTCTCATGAAAACTGGGAAAGACACATGAATAAACCTAAATTTAACCAAAAGTAGATATTTTATAACATCTTCCAGATAATATTGAGGAAGTATTTTAAGCCAAATCAAAAAAAGAAAGAAATCACAGGCAAATGAGGGTATTTCCCTCCCACCACCATCTTCCTCCTCCTCTCACCAGTCATTGTTCACAAAGATAATCTCAAACCGCCCCCAGACTTTCTGTTTAGAACGTGTTTGGTTCACACCGGTTGGAAGGTGTCTCATTCAGCAGATCCGATCAGTCAGAATTTGCACGAGTCTGCAGGGCTCGCACACAAGGGAACCGTGGGCTCTGGAAGCAGCTCCTCAGTCTGGGCACGACGGCTCACCGCCCCCTCAGTCGCTTGTTCACTGCGCCGTCCCCGTGGCCGGCTTGTCGCCGACGCACGCTACGGAAAGGCGATGGTGACGGCTCAGGTCTCCGCCGCTGAAACCGGCAGCATTCCCGCAGACTGCCCCTTCAGACCGAGGGCCAAGCGTTCGTTTCCAGCAGTTCTGACACCGTGTCTCCCGGGCCCAGGGAGGACCGCGCGCTGGGGAGGAGGGAGGGGGCCAACAGCTGCTGGCCCAGTGCTCCTGCTGCGGCCCCCCTTCAGTCCTGAGCCCGCTGGGGCCCAGCTCCCCCCTTCAGTGGCAGAAGTCGTGCCATCCTTCCCTGCATCTGCCCCCCAGCGTTCCTCGCACGGGGGCTCTGGGACTCCACTACAGATCTGCACTCGGAATCTGACGTATTACACAACTAAGTTAGCATACGTTTAACGGAGTCTCTCAGAAAACTACCCCAGTGTTACTGCATTTTAAATTGTAATTACAGCTATTAAATAAAAGTCTCTTCAGAGCTGTCCTTGCTCCGGTGATCACGATGGCCCCTCCCCATCCCTGCTCTAAAGGGAAGAAGAAGGCTGCAGCCTCCCTGCCTCCAGGAGCCGTCCCAGGACGCAGACAGAACCAGCCAGCTGAGCTCGGTCCCGGGGCAGGTGCAGCGAGGGGAACACAAGACGAGGCTCGGTGACGGCTCTGTCCTGGGCTTCGCTGGGCCAGGCAGGGAGGGCTTCCGGGAAGCCAGTGTGAGGTGGGCGCCCTGGCACCTGCTGGTCAAGTCATCTAAAATGATGCCATATGCAAACCCAAGGAGGGGACCTGCTATCCAAGGGTCTGCGTGAACTGAGTGCCTGTTTAAGGGCAGATTTCCCCCAAAGTTCTGGTCCATATGTGGTGGCCCATCCCAACCTGCAGGGCCTTTAGACCCACCCCTCCATCCTCCGGACTCAGGACCCAGCAGCACCGTCTGACTCCCCTCCCTCTGACAGCATGGAAACCGTGCCTTTATGGTCAGCATCATCTGGGGTCTGTCTACTTCCTACAGCCTCCGCTTTGGTCCAACCAACGTCGTCTGTCTTGCTACGAGTTCTTGAGCCATAAACTGCCTCCCTCCGTTCACACCCACCCGTTCAGTGCTCTCAGGAGGGGCCTGAGAAACTCTGTGTGGTTTTCCCATTGAGGCCAGAGCCAAAATGAGATGTTCATAGAATAAGTAGTGAAATCCAGGTGAAGTCTATGGTTTACTTAACCCTATGGGACCAATGCTGATTTTGTCATTTTGAGAAATGCAGCATGCTCATGGAATACGTTAACATTAGGGGAAGCGGGGTGAAGGGTTCATAGGAACGCCCTGTACTTTCCTTTGGAACTCCTCTGTAAATCTAAAATGATCCAAAATAAAAGTTCTAAAATATGACAGACTTTAATACCACAGCCGCCTCCTGTACCTCCACCACCAGGCACGCTCCTGCCTCGGGGCCTTTGCACGTGACACCCGCCCCCAAATGCTCACGTGGTTGTGTGACCGTCAAACTTCCCCTAGGTCTTCACTCAGTCAGTCTTCCTGGCCAGCCTGTCTGAACAGCACCCCGCCTCCACCGCGTCTTCCTCCCTCTGTCTCAGTTTTCTTCATGGCACGTGCCACGTGCTTTGCACGTTCTTACCCGTGACGGTTACTGCCTGTCTCACCTACCAGGACGGCTCCTCCGTCGAGGCAGATAGTTCTGTTCGTCTTGCTCACAGACTCCCAGGGTCGAGAACAGCACCTGCTCTTAGACGCCACGTTCTGTGAGCGAAGGAAGGAAGGAGGGACTGTGCGGGCTCAGCACTCTGTGCACTGAGCTTGTTGTCACACTTCCGCGGGGAAAGCACCGTCCGACAACCGACATGGATCTGGAAATTCTGGGAAAGGAGGGATCACCTCCTAAGGTCAGGAAGTTAGCTGCCAGGATTCATGTGAAACCCCTCCTGGGGCCTCCAGCTGCTGGTTCCCACGGGAGGACCTTGGAATCACCACTGCATCGTCGCAAGAGGAAACCTGAACAGACTGAAAAATAACCCCTGTTCTCGGGGCCTCGGGGAGCGGAGGACACGGGGCCCGGGGGCCTCGGGGAGCAGAGGGCACAGGGCCCAAGGGCCAGGCGGGCGTGGGGGCCCCTCCCCGGAGCAGAGCCCCAGGGGCAGGCACCGCTGTGGGAGCCCGAGTGGGCACGGCTGTGACTGGAGGGGAGCTGGGGGCTCCATGCAGGCGGGCCTGGGAGTTCGCCCTCCTGGGGACTTGCCTCCAGCAGCCGGACCGGGTTCCCACAGCACAAGTCAGAGAAGATCCCCTCGGCCCTCGGCCAGGAGAGGGAAAACATGTTGAAAAACACCAGAACACTCTGTTCTTCACAAGACCCATTCTCGGGGAAAACTGGGTGACCAGAGCCTAACCAGCCAAGGTTTTACCGGAGACTAACCGACCCGGGGGAGGGCAGTGCCCACAACCAGCCAGCTCCAGCCATCCTGTCCTTAAGGGGTGGGGGAAAAATACAGCCTGGGGAGCAAGAAATAAACCCGCCTTGTTCACAGTGACGTGATCATCTATGTGGAAAGTCCAGGAGGAAAAAGGCATGGACCCCCGAATATATATATAAAACACGTGTCTCTCCTTCCAGCATGGGCTCTAAACTCTTGCACAAAGATCAGCCACCTGGACTTTCCTCTTTTTTCCTCTCTCAACATGGAACTCTCCAAGATAAAAATGCCAGTTCTGAGATGCAAAAATAAAGGCTGCCTGGGGCACTTTGCAAGTATCCGGGAATAAGTTATTCCTATTTAGACTCTGTGGCACAGAAAGAAATTTGACCTGATTCCTTTAAAAGAATGATATCATAAAACTGATCCAACTGATCCATCTAGAAACTGCCAACAGACCCTTGAATCTGTTAGACCCTCTGAATGAACCCACAGGAGCACCGGGGAAAGAAGCTGGTTTGTGACACCTTCTGTGGCTTCAGGGACAGAAGTGACCTTGGCATCTGCATCACAGAGATTCCTTAAAAAACTGAAAATAGACTTACCCTGTGATCCAGCAATCCCACTCCTGGGCACATATCCAGAGGAAGCTCTAATTTGAAAAGACACATGCACCCCAGTGTTCACAGCAGCACTATTTACAACAGCCAAGACATGGAAACAACCTAAATGCTCATTGAAGGATGACTGGATAAAGCTGTGGTATATTTATACAATGGAATACTACTCAGCCATAAAAAATGAAACCATACCGCCATTTGCAGCAGCATAGATGGACCTGGAGATTGTCATACTAAGTGAAGTAAGTCAGACAGAGAAAAACACATCTCATATGATGATATCACCTGTGTGGAATCTAAACAAATCACACAAATGAACTTATTTATGAAACAGAAACAGATTCACAGACATAAAAAACAAACTGATGGTTATCAGTGGGGAAAGGAGGTGGGGAGGGATAAATTAGGAGTTTGGGATTAGATACAAACTACTGTATAGAAAATAGATAAACAGCAAGGTCCTACTGCAGAGCACAGGGAACTGTATTCAATACCTTGTAACAGCCTGTGATGGAAAAGACTACATGCACAACTGAACCACTGTGCTGTGTGCACCAGAAAGCAGCACAGTGCTGTAAACCAGCCATAGCTCAATTAAAAAAATAAGGCTTCATTTGCTCTTCTGCCTTTCTCCGTCCTTCTTCAATATTCCTCAAAGCCGACTGTAATTAGCTGGAGAAAGCCATGCAAAGCTGCCTGGGATCAAGCACTCCTCCCTCCCAGACGTAGACTCCTTCTCACGCACGGAAAGAAAAGAAAACGGATGGAAGCACCTCCGCCACACTGAACTAGCTCACCAGCACTGTGGGTCCAAGGGGCAAATACAGACCAGATGCGGGCAGGCTTGGAAAGGGTGGAGAGGACGGTGGCCTGGGGCCGCTGCCGTGGAGGACACCGCCTGCATTTTCCTTAACACGCAAGCTTGAGTCGAAGGCAGGGCCCAGGACAGTCCCAGGAGAGGCTCCCGGCCTGCCCACACGCAGCCCTCCTCCCCCTGGGCTCCGCCCGCCGGGCTGTCCTGAACTCCCCCTGGCATCCCCGTGTCACTGCCATTCCTGGCATCCTAGACCCCAGACTCTGCCGCCACCCACGTCCCTTTCTTCCTTGGAAACTGACCTCCTGCCTGCAGCGCCCGTCAGACAGCCCTTCCTCACTGAGGCCTGGCGGTGGGCCCCGCTATCCCCACTGTGTCCGCGGCGTCCAGGCTGGCGAACACAGACGCAAGGGCTCTGTGGGGTCCAACACAGTGCGTGGAGGACAGAACACAGGTCTTTGGAAGATGCTCGACTCCCCCATCCCACCCCTTCCCGCAGCCCCTCCTCCTCCTGACCCCAGGACAGCTTTCCGAGGGTCCTCCCCTGTCTTCCTCTCCCCTCCTGGTAGGCTGTTCAGTGACCCTACAGCAACCAGGTACAGCCCCAGGGCGCAGAGGGAAGGGCGCCAGCCCTGGACCCCGACGCCTCTGGGCGGTTCTGCCTCTGGAAGGTGCCTCTCTCCCAAAACACCGGCCTTCTTCTGCCCCAAAGTCCGTGCAGAGATGGAACCTGCACACTGCAAATTACAAGCCTGTCCAAATGCTGGGGTCTGCGTTCAGACTGACTCAGCCCCGACTTTCAGGCGTGAGCCAGGCCCTGGAGCGGCTCCAAGGGGACTCGGGCAGCACCCTCAGGGCTGTGCTGCCCCAAAGTCCCGCCCCAGCCCATCCCAACCAGCGCCAGTCGGATGGGCCCACTCTGGCCAGGGGTGCCCACCTCCCCAGAGTGAACCCCCCAGCCAGGGGCAGCCCGGCCGGCCCAGGTGGGACGTGGGAGCCGGGCTGGGGCTGCTCACCCGCTCCAGCCCAACCCGGGCTGATTCTGTCCCACTCCCGGCCCCAGCCCAGCACCCACTGCACCTGACGTGCGGGGCTTATCCCGGCCCTTCCCAGGCCGGCCCGCACATCACTCCTCTGCTCGTGTTCTCCGGAATGTTCTCAGTGCTTCCCTCTGGTATTTTGGAAAATCACACAAAGAAGTCCCAAACGGGTCATTTAAAGTGAGTACTGTCCTAGTCGCCCAAGCCCTTTGCTTTGAAAATAGATCAATAACCTGGAAGAACAGAATGCCCTTTGGCCCCACTGGGCCTTACGGCCAAGGCAGCATCTGTACTGAGTCAGGGGGAAGGCCTGCGTGTCTCCCCACCTCACCCCGTCAGCCCCGCCCAGCTGCCCCCCACTCACCCCGTCAGCCCCGCCCAGCTGCCCCCCACTCACCCCATCAGCCCTGCCCACCTGCCCCCCACTCACCCCGTCAGCCCTGCCCACCTGCCCCCCACTCACCCCGTCAGCCCTGCCCACCTGCCCCCCACTCACCCCGTCAGCCCTGCCCACCTGCCCCCCACTCACCCCGTCAGCCCTGCCCACCTGCCCCCCACTCACCCCGTCAGCCCTGCCCACCTGCCCCCCACTCACCCCGTCAGCCCTGCCCACCTGCCCCCCACTCACCCCGTCAGCCCTGCCCACCTGCCCCCCACTCACCCCATCAGCCCTGCCCACCTGCCCCCCACTCACCCTGTCAGCCCTGCCCACCTGCCCACCCCCACCTCACCCCCCACACCTGCCCACATCCATATTTCTCCTCCATCTGCTCTGCCACCTGCTGTGAGTCTGTGACCCTTCCTGTGGGCGGCCCACCTGTTGGTTCCTGACTGTGCCTTCTGTTCCCCACTCCCCCGGGGTCACGGCAGGATTATTTTCGGGCTGACTCATCTGCCCCGCTGTCTGGCAGCCATCCGCCCTGGCCCAGCTCCACTGGGAAGCAACTTCCACTCAGGGATCTGGGGGCCGGCCCCGCCCACGCGCCCCGGGGCCCCACCCTGATGTGGGGCTGCACGCCCTTCGGGGGACCCTGCACCTGCTTCGGGCTGTACCCGGGTCAGCTGTCCGCCCATCTGCTCTGAAGCCCGACTGTGCTCTCCGTGGAATCGCTCCCTCCGTCGCAGCGTATGGTCCCCAAGGCCGTGGCTCAGACCCAAGTTCACAACCACGTGGCCTTTAATGTCTGTGAACCAAGACAAAGTGTGGAGCTTTAGGACCTACACCAGCCTGTGCACGCGACCAGCAGAGTCCCCGAGGCAGGGCCTGGGCCCCCATCCGGGTGTGACTGTGTGGACCGAGGAGGGACCTGGGGCAGGCTCTGCAGGGAGGGGTGGCGCAGCAAGGGGAGGGACGCCGTACAAACGATCAGATACCAGAGACATGATAGGTCTATTTTTTATTTGATTTTTTCCAGTTTTACGGAGAAATAATTGACCTGCATCCCTGTGTAAGTTAGGGTGTCCAGCGTGAGGCTGTGACTTACATACGTCGTGAAATGATCATCGCAGTAAACGCAGTGAACATTCATCCTCTCATGTAGATACGAAAGCAAAAATACGCATCTTCCCAGGTGACGAGGGCTCCTGGGACGTCCTCTCTCCACAGCCTTCCCGCAGGCAGGACAGCAGCGCCAGCGCCAGTCCCATCAGCACCTCACGCCCCGGCACTTCCATATCCTGTGGCTGGAGGCGGGGACCTGTGACCACCTTCCCTCAGTTACCCTCCCCTCCCCCCCACCTCTGGTAACCACAGATTTAACCCCTTTTCCTATCAGTGTTGTGGGTTTTACACGCTATGTTTGTAGATTCTGTCTAAGGAGATCATACAGTGTTTGCCTTTCTCTCTGACTCATTTCACTTACTTTCACATGGTCCCCTCAAGGGCCATCCGTGTTGCTGCAGGTGGCAATGCTTCCTTTTTCTCCCGGCTGAGTGACATTCCATTGCACGTACACACCGCATCTCCTTCACCCGCCCGTCCACCGGCGGGCACCTAGGTTGCTTCCACGTCTCGGCTGTGGCAGACAGAGCTGCAGGGAGTGTGGGGGTGCAGACAGCTAGTGTTTTCATCTCCTTTGGATAAACACCCAGAAGTGGTAGCTCTATTTTTAATTTTCTGAAGAATCTCCATACTGTTTCCCTTGGTGGCTGCACCAAATTACATCCCCACCAACAGTGCACAAGGGTTCCCTTTTCCCCACACCCTCAGCGACTCTCTGTGCTTGCTGTCTTTTTGACGACAGCCGTTCAGACAGACGTGAGGCGATGCCTCACTGTGGTCCTGACCTGCGTGTCCCTGATGCTCAGGGGTGCTGAGCGCTGCTTCAGGTAACTGTTGGCCATCTGTGCGTCTTCTTTGGGAAAAGTACCTGTTCAGCTCCTCCACTCACTTTTTGATTGGATTGTTTGTTTTTCGCTATTGAGTTGCATGAATTCTTCGTGTGCTGGATATTAACCCTTATCAGAAGTGTGGTTTGCAGATTTTTTTCCCTTTCCATAGGTTATGTTTTCGCTTTGACGGCTCCCTCTGTGGGCAGAAGCCTCGTAGTTTGATGTAGTCCAACCTGTTTATTTTGCATCTGCTTGCTTGTGGTTTAGGTGGGATTTCCAAGAAATCATTATCAAGCCCCACGTGAAGGAGATTTTTTCCCGTGCTTTTTTCTGTTAGTTTCACAGTTTCAAATCTTACACTGAGGTCTTCAACCCATTGTGAGGTAATTTTTGTGTACTTCCATTCTTTCACATGTGAGTGTCCAGCTTTCCCAGCTCCGTTTATTGAAGAGACTGTCTTTCCTCCAGTGCATATTCGTGGCTGCTTGTCAAATACTAGCTGACTTTACAGGCTTGGGTTTATTTCTGGGCTCTTGATACTGTCCCAGGATTATTTTAAAGTAAAATACATAAATTCCAGAGGCTTTCTCACCTCCAACACGATTTAGGGCAGACGATGTAAGAAAACTTCTGATTAGCTGATGGAATAATGGTGAATACTTCCCTGCCATAACAAGAACATAGAGTCAGTCACTACACTCTTTGGTCTCTTTTATTAAAGAGCCAAGCACATAATTGTATCTTGTTTCCCTGCTCCCCCGATGGCTCATGTGGGGAAGAGGAGGGCTCACCGAGGTCCACGTGTGTTTTTGGAAAATCCCAGGCCCCCTTCGCAGTCGCTGGGACCCAGGACAGGGGCACTGGGGCCCAGGTACAGCGCTGTGACCTCGCAGGATGCCTGTCCCTGCACGTCAACCAGCAGAACGTCTTGTTCACGTCTGCAGAACCCAGAGTCACCTCGCTGCCTCGCTTTCCGCCAAGCTCAGCCAGTCCCAGGGACAGAACAAGCATGATGGTTCTTCTCCCCACGCAGAGAGCCCGGCACGCCCGGCGGGGCTGCCACCCGGCCCTGGGCACACGCAGCCCCAGCTGAGTCCTGGCTGTCTCACCACTGTGCCGAGAGCTGGAGGCTCCCAGGAGGGTGAAAGAATGCTCTAGAATGCACGGGCAGTCACAGCTGGAGAAGTCATTGAAATACAGTATCAGCCCCCAAACGGTCATCAGTTATTCTTTGAGACTCCTGAATGGTTAAAGAAATGGAATCCACCTTCAGGAAATAATGTTTCTTTCTGTCTCATCCTATCCCATCCTCCCCTAGAGGCTGTGCAGTGGTGGAAAACCAGGGCTGTGGCCATGAGCGGCCCGCTCATCCCTGAGAGCCGCGGGAGGAGGAAGGGTCCCAGCGGCGCGGGGCTTCAGAGGGGAAGCCGGAGGAATGGGCGCCGTGTCAGCATGTGGGGCCAGGAGCCCCACTTCCTGACTGTGGTCCACCTGACGGTCCCTACGTCCAAGGAACACGTGACAAGCTCCACCCCTGCTCCCGCGCCTTCGCCCCACAAGCACCTGTGGAGTCCCGGTCACGTGCCAGGTGTCCGGCCAGGTGCTGGACAGACACACCCACGGAAACACATGGTCTGCTCTCTTGCAACCAAAGCAGCAGGAAAAATCACCTCTCTATGACCCAAAGAATATTCTCTACAAATGTGATGAATGTCTTGAAGAAAAGTAAAAGTCGCTGTGAGAGTACAACCAGGGGGCCCTCGCTGGCTGTGGGGAGGTCTGTGAAAGCCTTCCAGGACATCCTCGGGGGAGCAGGGGAGGCGGCCAGGCTGGGAAGTGGCGCTGGGGAGGAAGCAGGCACTCCAGGAGGACAGGGGAGCTCGGGAAGACCCCAAGAGGGGCCTGGAAACAAGCACAGAACAAAGGCTAGAGTGGCTGGCGGGGCCACCAGGCGCCGGTGGGCAGGGCTCTGCACCACCCACAGCGTCCACACCGGGAACAGGGCCCCGCCCAGCCTCATGCAGCAGAACGGCTGCCGTGAGCGCGGGATGGATGTGCACAACTCACGTCATCTACACTGGGAATCGGGCAGCAGGACGGAGGGTAGTTAAGTGTCTGTGAATCTGCACAACTCACATTGTCTGCGCTGCAGTGACAGAGGATGGACAGGAGGCCAAGGAGCAGAATATGAGGGGCCCTCTCGCCCTTAGGAATGTGTTTAGCTGCAAAGACAGGACAAGAAAGCCAAGGAAAGTGGCCACACACATCTGAACTTGCTTCTCCCGGGCAGATGGCCAGGTTGGGCTCGAGGGGCTGCCCCCACCCCTGGCTCGTGCACCGGCGGCGCGCTGAGCTCTTCCTCCTGCCCCGAGACGGCTCTGCGCCTCCAGGTAGCACTTCCTCGTTCCAGACCAGGAAGGGCTGGGGGGCCGGCCCTTTCCTCCCCGGAAACCTTTCCTCCTTGGGGAGGGACGGAGGGAGAGGGCACGTGCCGGGGCAGCTGGCATCCCGTGTCTCCACAGCCTCACTTGGCCCAGTCGGGACCTGGGGCCTTAGAAGTCGAAGGTCTCAACCTGTCGTCCATCGAATATGGTCCCAAACAAGGCACATCAGTGGCCCACTTCTGATGAGTGTGCAGGCTTCCCGGAGAGGATGGGCCCGGCTCTGGCCCCAAATCCAGCTCCCTCTGGTTGTGCAGATTCCTTGAGGACTTGCGGGAAGGGCCCACGTGCCCTTCATCCTTGCAGCCGGCACCTCGCACCATGCTGGGCGCTCAGTCATCTCGCATCTGTGCCCGGAGCAGGTGCGCACCATCTGCCAGCAGGCGCCGCGTCGGGTCCCAGAGTGGAGGCTCTTGGCAGCTCATCTAGACGCATCCCAGGGGCAGGTCAGTCTCACCAGAGATTCTGCCGGCACCGCCCCTCCAGAAGGAGAGGCCCCTGGCAGCCCGAGTGGCAGCGTGCTGACAGTGACGCAACTCATTCTCTGTCAGTCCCTCAGAGCAGAGGGCCAGGGGCCAGGAAACCACAGTCGGCCAAGCTGCCGACCTCATGTTGCCTGGAGAACATGGGAGCGTGAGGGACTTGCACAGCTCCCTTTCCTCTCTGCCACAAATAGCAGAATTTAAGCTCATTCCAGGATGAGCGTGGCCGCTGCACTGTGAGAAAGTGTATTCCGCAGTGAACAGAGGCTACCAGGTCCTCACCTTGCCCCCCTGCTCCTCCCCCCGGAAGCCCCGACGAATCTCCCCCAGGGCCGCTGAGCCGGCTTCACCTGCGAACGTCGGCAGAGAGATGATGGCCCGTAAACCCCCAGCCTGCGCGGAGGGGGAGTGCAACAGGCTGTGTGGGGGCACCGTTTCCTCTCTGATGGTCCATAAAGTGTAAGTCTTACGTGTCTTGAGAAAACACGATGGCGTGGCAGGTAACGCAGTGGGAGGTCGGTCTCTAAGCTCTGACCGTCCACTTCGCCATCCCCAGCTGACTCTTCTGTTTGCAACGAGACCGCAATTAAATGCAGGGTTCAGCTGGGAAGGTCAAGGATAAGCAAGCACTGTCTGAAAAGAAAATGACAAGTCTACAGAAAGCCGGAATAAAATCAGGTGAAGCCGCCCTGCATCAGGTAAATACGGTGAAAAATCAAGTCGGTAGCATCAAAGGAGAAACAGAAAATACAGGGTTGGCTGCCATTAGTTGCTTGGGCAGAAACAGGTGGAAGACAGATCGCTGGTTTCCCGTCTCAAAGTGGCAACAATACTGGTGACAAGGCTGCGGAGTCCCTTGTCCTTGTCACCGTCACTGACTTGCAGGGTCGGGTAACTTGCGCAGGGTCACGGTGCGGGGGACGGGGCGGCTCTCCGAGAGGGTGCTGTCCACGCCAACCCCGGGGCCACCCTGCAGTTGAACACCGCCTTGCTCCCCAAAGGACAGAAGGCGAGACGCGCTTCCAGTCTTCTCCCCTCACTCCAGCAGGGAGAGTAACAAAGGGCAACGCTGAGCACGGTGTCTTTCCGCTGGCGCCCGCTCCAGTTCCTCCCGTCAGTGCCGCACGCTTTTCCGAGCGCAGGTGTTTTGCCCCCTTAGATTTACTCCTGGGGATTTGATTCCTGTCGATGCCACTGTAAATGGGAACGTTTTATTCATTTCTCCCTCTGACAGCTTGTCGACAGTGCATAGTGTATGGAACACATTAAACATGCGCAGAAAACCTGCAGAGACGTGTTTCCACAGAAGACATCCGGGCGGCCACCGGGTGCGGGAAAAGCGAGAAGGAAGCCAAAGCCACGAGGTTCCACCTCACACCGGTCAGAACGGCTGTCGCGGAGGGACAGCAACCGACCGGCGTGGCGAGGGTGCGGGGCAGGTGGACCCTGTGCGCTGCTGGTGTGAACGCGCATCGACGCAGCCCCGTGGAAAACAGCGCGGAGGGTCCTCAGAAAGTCAAAAATGGAACTGCTGTACAGCTCAGCCATCCCAGGTCTGGGCATTTTTCTGAAGAAAATGAAACACTAGTTAGAAAAGATACGCACCCCTGACGTTCACGGCAGCGCCGTTTACAGCAGCTAAGACACGCGAGCAGCCTGCGGCGGCCGCACCTTCAAAAGCGGACAGTGGGGGCGGCCGCAGCCCAGCGGGGGTGCGTGTGCTCAGCACGCACGAGGTCCTGGGCTCGGCACCCAGCACCTCCATAAGAAAATGAACTGGGGAGTGTTCCTTCTATGCTTTTCAGGGAGAGAATGTGAAGAACTGGTGTTAATTGTACTCTTGGTAAAACTTTTTGGTAGAATTCTCAGGTGAAACCATGTGGGCCTGGAGATTCATTCTGGGGGGTAGACATTTAATTACCAACTGAACCTCACTGACAGTCACGGGGCCATTCTGAGTGTCCCCTCCCAGTCCGCGGAGTCTGCGCTTTTGAAGGAGTTGGTCCGTTTCCCGGAAGGTGTGTTTGTGTCTCTGTGCGTGTCTGTGTGTCTGTGTGTCTCTGTGTGTGTCTCTGTGTGTGTGTCTCTGTGTGTCTGTGTGTCTGTGTGTCTCTGTGTGTGTGTGTGTGTCGGCACCGGTTCCCCTGTGAGGACCACGGATCTGCGGCAACACCCCGTTTCAGCCCCAGGAAGGCACAGCAGCATCCGCAGTTTCTGTCTCGGTTTTGCCCTTTGTCAGTCTTGCTAGAGATGTCCTGAATTTGTGGATATTTTCAAGAAGCCAGATTCCCGCTGAACTCACTTCACTGTTTTTCTGTCTCAGACGCCTGGGTTCCTGCTCAGGCCCCCACGACGGCCCTCCTTCTCCTGGCTCTGACTTCGGCCCTTCTTCTCCGGGCGGACTGGGACGGGTCTCGGACCATTAACCTGGGCATTTTCTAGTGTAAGTACTAGTACTGTGAATTCCCTGCTCGCCGCTGCCCTGGCTGGATCCCACGCGTTCTGCCACGTCGCACTTCAGTTCCCCTCAGCTTGACGTGTGTTTTCATTTCCTTCGGGACTTCTCCTGAGACCTGTGGGTCACAGGGGAGCGTGCTATTCGGCCGTTTCCCTGTTGCCCTTCTGTCACTGACCCCGTCCGGTCCGTTTCAGCCACGCTCGGGCCGTGCCTGTTCTTCGCCCCCCAGGCCTCGCCCCCACCAGACTGTGGTCTGTGTGGGAAAACGTCCCTTGAGCTTGACAAGGTGTGGGCGTCCTGCTGCTGCTGGATGGGGGTTCCATCAACGTTCACCACGGCTGAGGCCTGAGGCCGACTTTAAACTCTTCTGCTGTCTGTCTCGTTGGTCTGTCGGATGCTGAGAACGGGCCATTTGCAGTCACACCTGTGGGTCCGCCTGCTGCCCTCAGCTCCCACAGGGGGCCGGCCCCTCCTGGCCCCTGCTGCCCACCGCACACACGCAGAGCCGACAGGGCGTCCTGAGCGGCCGGCTCGCCGCCACCACGCAACGCCCGTCTCCTCCTCGGGGACCTGCTTTGTTCTGAAGTCTGACTCGCCTGTACCGGCACCCTGGAATCTGACGCTCACACGACGTCGGATGCTAACGCAGCCTCGTTTCTTTCTGACAGTGTTTGCGCGATGTGTCTTCACGGTCACTCTGCCTCCGGCCTGCCTGCGTCGTCAGGCTGACGTAGGTGTCCTGTCTGCAGCGCAGGGTCTGGTCGTGCTCTGTGATCTCCTCTGCAGTTCCTGCCTTTTGCGCATTTAGACCCATTACCTGAGCCCTGTTCTCAGGCTCAGGCCTGACACTGTGGTTCTGTCTCTGGTTTGTCACTGGTTATACCGTCTGCGTCTTAGTGAGATCGGCCGGGGAGACGAAGCGCCCAGCTGGGCGGTTAATGTCCGCGGGTGTGTGCGTGCTTATGTCTCACAGCTCTGGAGGCCGGGGCCAAAACCAGGTGCCGGCATGACCTCTCCCAGGGAGGCCTCGCCCAGACGCCCGCGTCCCTCTGGGTCCCACCCGCAGGGGAGGGGCGGCCCCCGGCCCCCGGCCCGCAGCAGGGCGCCCATCCCAGCGAGTCTCCACCCCCGGGCCTCGTCCCTCCCACAGACCCCGCCTCCAAGCACCACCCCATCAGGGACTAGACCCCAGTCGACGTGCAGTGTGGGAGCGGCGGGGACGCAGACACTCAGCCCGCCACCGGCCATCTGTCTTCTTTTCCCTGAGCTCCACGGGTGACTGAGACATCCTTCAGGAGCCCACGTCTATTATGTCTGGTGCTCATTCACACAGCTCGCTGGTGGCTGTCAGAGGTGCCCCGCTGCACGACGTCAGTTTGCTGGTGTGGCCACCTCACCTGCTCAGGGATGTGGAGAAAGCTTACTTCACGTTCCCTGAGCGTCTTCTCACAGTCACAGTTTAACCACCTTCCGCACAGACTCTGCGTAAAGGTAGAACCACGTGAGACAACGGCAACGCTCCTGTTTCAATCATCAAACATAATTCACAAAACTCAAGAGGGGAAGGAGAGCCAACTGTACTTACCCATATTTTTGCTCTGTGTTCCAGCTTCCTTCCCAGTGTCCCAAGGTTCCTTCCTTTTCGTTTCCTTTCTGTTTAGAGAATTTCCTAATGGTCATTCTTTAGGACACATCTTTTGAAAACGCAGTCCTCTGCATCTTCAAGATACGTCTTCCCCCACAGCTTCATTGCGACGTAGCTGACGTGTGACGCTGTGTGAGGTCAGGGTGCAGACCTGCTGGTGTGACACACTTAAGTACTGCAAACTGACGCCCTCCACAGTGCCCCCTACACTGCGCGCCTGCCATCGCTTTCTGGGGGTGAGAACATTCAAGATCTCCACTCTCAGCAACTTTCGAGTATGAACCACAGCACCATTAACTACAATCACTGTGCTATTATACATTAGCTCCCCGGAGCCTGGTCACCTTGTGACAAGAAGTCCGCGCTCTGACCAGTGTCCCCCCACCACCCCACCCCCAGCCCCTGGTAACAATATTCTAGACTCTCTTTCTGTGCGTTTGGCTTTTTCTGATTCCACGTTTAAATGACAGCATCGAGCATTTTTCTTTCTCTGTCGGTCTCATTTCACTGAGCATAACGTCTCCAGGTCCTGCCATGTTGGTGCAAACGGCAGAGCTTCCTTCTTTCTCATGGCCGATGTTCTGTTATAAGACGCTGCATCTGTATCCATCCATCGACTGCCTGCACTTAGGTTGTTTCCACATTTTGCCACGTATCTGAGTAATGCTGCGATGAACGTGAGGGTGCAGCTGTCTCTCTGAAGCCCGTTTTCATTTCCTTCGGGTCTGTGCCAGCAAGTGGGGTTGCTGGGGCTTGAGGTAGTTCTAGTTCTAGGTTTCCACGGAACCACCAGACTGTTTTCCATGTGGCTGCACCACTGTTTTGGAAACACATTCTTCCCGTTTTTACTTCTTCCAAATGTGTCTTGATGCGCTCTGCCTGGATATGTGCTTTCATTCGTGAAGAGTGGCTTCGGTAGACACAGAACTCGTGGATGGCGGTGCTTTTCTTTCAGCATGTGAAAAGCCGAGACAAAAACAATCCCATAAAAACCCCAGCACGTCATCTGTGGGTGGTCACAGACCGATTCTGAAGCATCTATGGAAAGACGGAAGACCCGAAATCACCAACTCAGTACTGAAAGCGGGCCAGGTCTGGGGACTGACACTCCCGACCTCAAGGTTTCCTGTAACGCTGCTGTAATCAAGACGGTGTGGTCTTGGTGAAGGAGCAGACAGATAGATCGATGACACGGATACAGAGCCCAGAAGTGGACCCACATGAATAATGTCAACCGGTCCCTGAAGAAGGAGCAAAGACAGTTCAGTGAGAAAGGACAGTCTTTGCAACAAATGGTCCTGGAACAACGGAACATCCAAGTGCAAAAAAATAAAAAGACTCTAGACACAGACGGTACACCCATCACAAAAATTAACTCAAAATGCATCACAGCAACCGAGACACGGGAACACCCTAAGTGCCCATCACGTGTGAATGGATACAGACAACGGGAGATACACACACCAGAGTATTATTCAGCCATAAAGAGGAAGCCCTGCCACTTGTGACAGCGGGATTGGCCTTGAGGGCTCTGTGCTAAGGCCGCCCGCCCCCAGGCTCCCTCCAGGCGCCCCCCTGAGGTGCGCAGGGCAGCGTCGTGAAGGGGACCCCGCAGGCCCACATCGCGAGGAGGGTGGGAGACTCGCGGTCCAACAGGGCCTCGGTCTCCAGACACCAAGGCACCCTGCTGCTTCCTCTTCCACATGGTGGGGCTCAGGCGAGAATTCACGCCCCGAAACGTCCGGATCCATCATTCCGAAAAGTGAGCCACCCTGACTTCACAGGCACTTTGCTTCAGTGTCTGACGCTCCCCCTCTCCCTGCACCTGCAACTGCACTGCCTCGGCACTGCTCCCGCCACGCGGCCCAGGCCCAGGCGCACCACGTAGGGCAGAATGCAGCTCCACGTCTGGCCGGGCACCTGTCTGTCCGGCTGTGGCGGGAACATGACACCCGGCTGACAAACGCAGCCTCAGCCCTTTGTTCCACCCGGTGCCCCCAAGCGCAGGGGTCCAGGCCTCCGTTGCATTAGCCTTTCGAGACACGTGGCAGATCCCAGAGCCCAGCAGGTGATGCTCAGCTCAACAAGTGTGCCTCCCACACGGGGATCCCCTGCCTGCACATTCCAGGACTCGGAGGGAGCCTGGCAGGCGCGTGTGCACCTGTGTGTGTGTCAGTGCACCTCTAGCCAGGAGCCACTTCTGACCCCGTCTCAGGGCCCTGAGGTTCCTTTGGCCTCGGAGCGGCGCATTCCCAACTACAGTCTGGTCTCCCTGGGGCAGGCCCTTCGGGACGCCTCCGGCTGAGCCAGCACCCGCACTGACGTCCTCCAAGGTTGCAGGCGCTGCGCCCCACCCAGGTGAGTGCGTCGGGCGGCCTCACAAAACCGAGGCCGTGGGGCACCTACCCCAGTGCAGTTGCGGAACACCAGGCACCATGGAGGATAAACATACGAGACCACAGGGACTTGAGCGACGGGGGCAGTTGTGCGACCTGGCTGGTCTTTGATAACTGGTTAGAACTTCAACAACTGGAAGAAGAGATGGGGCGGAAACAGCCTGAACGGAAGGCTCAAAGAACAAGGCAGGCCGGGAAGGGGGTGAGGGAGTGCGGCTGAGCCCGGGGTCCTGGGGACGTGGCTCCCCGAGCAGGGGGCGGCAGAGGGTGGACACCACCCCCCTTTCCCGGTCCAGTGAGTGTAAGTCCACGTTGTCCCCCAGCGATGGGGTCAGGAGGAGTCTGAGGCAGGGCCTCGGGCACTGGAGGGGGTCCCGGACGCCGTGGGGAAGGGACATTCGGAGTGGCCAGAACCCAGAGGAACTGGCCGCTGGGCCCTCCCACCTCGGCATGGCCCCTGGGCTCCTCCACAGGCTCAGCCTCCCCGCTCTCCGCACACCAGCCCCGGAAGACTCTGCGAACCAGTCGATTCCCCAGGACCCAGAGATTGCCAGCCGGGGGTCAGGGTGGGGGCCGGTCTGCAAGCTTCTCGGTGGCCAGCCCTGCCCCCGGAAGGTGCCGCCCAGGCCACCTCCCTGCGGGCGGATTCTAGAGTCTGAGTGACTTGGCGGAGAAAGCGGGGGGGGGGGGGGGGGGGGGGGGGCAGGAGAGCAGGAAAGGCTTCCTCTTCTGCGCTGACGGCTCCCCAGGGAAGCCCTGAAGCCCTGGAAGCCGCCAAGAACGAGGCACAGGCACCAGCTCTCAGACCCAGCGATGAGTCACATCCTCTCTCGGAGGCTCAGCCCTGCTCTCCGAGGAGTCAGCTCGCAAGGGCTGCCCGGGGCTGGAGGGCGGCCCGCCCCTCGCCACACCCACCCGAGGCCGGGATCGCACAAAGAGCCTCTGTGCTCCCGCCCGCTGCTCACATGCTGGTCTTCGGTTGTGCTGTCCAAACAGAAATTTAAGTTTTGAACAGTGTCAATCGGTTAGAAACGGAAAGAAACGGAAGAAAAGAAACGGAGCCGAAACAACAGACACTCAAAGCCAAATTCTTGGTCAGTGGACCCTTTTTAAGACTGTGAGAAAACGGAGGAGGCTCCCAGAGATTCCTGTGGTCACGTCCAGCGACCACTGGTTTTTGTACATCTTGTTTTTCTGATGACAGAGCAGAGTCGGGACCCAGGGGCACAGTGACACGGACAGCTCTCCTCTCACAAAGCCCAGGGGACAAGTCCTGGTCTTTGCAGTCCGGAGGGAAACCCAGACGGAAAGGGGAGTGGCCCTCGGCCGGCAGATGGGGCCTTGCCCCCGCACTGTCGCCGCACTGTCCCCACACTGTCCCCCGGACAGAGCCCGAGCCCGGACCGATGGGTGGTGCTGCCGGGACGACCAGGCACTGCGTGGAAGGAGGCTCCTGCTGAGCGGCTCTCTGGCCAGGGCCACGGAGAAAACTGTGTCCCTCCCCCGGGCCGCAGAGGCTGCAGGCAGTGTCGGCTGGAAAAGGAGGGTGGAGTGTGATTCATCCTGAGCTGAAAAGTGACTCAAAAAGGAAATTGCCTGGTGCGCGGGGATGACATGGTTCACCATGCCCGCCATGACCAGGCCTGTCTGTCAGGAGCCTCCCGTGCACACGGGGCTCCCTCAGGCCGCGCCCGCTGCCTGGTGACTCAGAGGTGTGCCCGGAGGCCAGGTTGACCACCACCCAGCACAGATCGCAGGGACTCCAGGAAACCATCAGACACAGGGCAGCACGGCAGGGCGGCTGCGGTGTCAGGGGAGGGGCTCAGGAACGAGGCACAGAAGGAGCCCGTGTGCCAGGAGCGCACAGAGCCTGTGTTCCCACCTGCGGCCGCAGCTCCCAAGTCACACGCGATTCACACGCAACCCCCCCTCCCGGTTCACAGGCAAACAAGGGCAGGAGCTCACTTTGCTCCAACAGCCGACGCCTTCTCTTCTCCTCCCTTCCCTTTCTCTCCAAGGCAAGAGGACTTTCACTCCTTAAACCTTAAAACAGCTCAGATACTCCATGAGCTGCTTTCAGTCCGAAAAAGAAGGACAAGTGTAAACTGACATAATATTGTAAATCCATGAGTTACGATCAATAACTTATAAAAAGTTTTAGAATAAAAAGCAAAGATTAAGGTCAAGTACATGAACTTACATGTCGGTAAGTCACAAATGGGCAAATATCCCCATTTTATACAGTTCAGTCCAACAGACTATGAGGAAGAGAAGCCACAGCTTCTCAAAAACTGCTGTTCCTCCTCAGAAGGCCTCACTGGCAGCCCGGGGGGTTAGCTTGCCGACCGGGGCCGTGACCTCTTCCTGCTGCTCCCAGGCGGCCTGGGAGGCGCTGGCGGGCGTCCCCATCCTCACCCCACGCTCGGCATGACAGGTCGCCCTCTGGGCAAACTCACGCCACACCGGCTTCATGGGGTCACTGCAGAGGCTGCCACGGTCCCCAGACGGCCTCCTGAGGACTCTCCGCCCTGACTCCGCACGACGTGGACACGGCAGGTCAGTCCAACAAAGCCAGACTTCTCATACCTCGTTTTTAGTTTACTGCAGCCAAATGGACACACCGTGAAATGCTCTGAACGCAGGGAATACAATCTGATGTTTCGATCAGTCTTCACCCCGAGAAGCCACCACTCCACACAAGACCGAGAAAGCCACCCCGTCGAGAGCTCTCGGCCCTCTCGGACAACGCCTCCCGTGCGGAGGGAACCACGTCTCCGATTTTCAGCGCCAAATACCATTTCACCGACTTGACTCCACACAGTGGGGCCACGAAGCACACACGCTCTGGGCCCGACCCCCGCCCCAGGAGCGAAGAGCTTCGGCACGGGCTTCACCCATCAGCGCTTCCTTTCATTTCTGAGTAACTAACGCAAGGTTTCGGCAGACCTTCCCTTTGTTGGCCATTCCTACCTCCTTGTCCTCCTTGTTGACGTGTCTTTTCGCCCAATGTTCATTTTTAACCGATGGTCATTTTATTTTATGTATACGCACATGTAATTTATGTTTCGATAGAAGTTCTTTGTCAAAAGCATACATTGTAAACAGTTTCCTTCCTGTCTGCGCTTTGCCCTTTCATTTTTTCCCTTTGTGTTTAGAACTTTCTCTGTTCTCCTGAAGAAATACTTGCCGACTTCAAAAATGCAAAGCCATTCTCCCTCACCATCTTCTAGACGTCGTAGACACTTCATCTTTCGGACAAGTCTGAGATGCTCAGGCCGTGAAACCCGGATGCAGCCGTGCCCCAGCGCCAGGCCTTCTCATTCACAGTCTCGATTTCTCTTTCCTGCAGAATCTCTGGATTCCAACACAAGTGACACACTTACCAAAGGCCCATCAGGAAAGCAGTTAAACTGCCCCCTCCCAGTTTTTGTCCCCCGGACGCAAGCCCGGGGACGTGTTCCGGAGTGGACGCACAGAAACAGGCGGCGTCTTGGGCTCCGTCTGCCTGCTTTTCGGCTTTCTTTTGCCACGAGGGTTTTTTATTTTTGCTTTATTTTAACGGCAAAAAGCAGCTGTTTGGCAAACACATGACGTGGAGTGTCGGCATCTTTCTTGAGTAACGGTCTCCGCATTTTCTGCGCTGTGAGATTCCAGGCCCTCGAAAATCATTTAGTAAGTAGAACGCTCTTCCTTCCCGCAAATCCACCCGCTCAGCATTTACTCTAGCATGAAAGCCTTCGCCTGCTATCAGACAAACATGCAGGAAGAGTTCGGCTGAGAACAGACGCTCCTCCCACCAGTGACCGCATTTATTCACGCCATAGACATTGCAGAAGCGGGCCCTGTATTGTGAGCCAGACACGTGGGCAACTCAGCTGAACGGCTGTCTTTTACTGCCCTCAGTTTAGAAACGCAATTGGGCTTCTCTTCCTTGAAACTATGCGCACGCGTGTGTTCACGCCATACGCGCACACGGACACACGTGCAACTAACGCTCTCTGGCTGCAGACCGTTACCTGCAGATTATCAGAAAGCCGTTAACTATTATTCTGCACAGGGTTTTCAAGGAGTCTAGATAAGAGATGTAAATGCCTTAAGAAAAGCACGTTATCTACTTGGCATCTTGCACAATAAATTACATCGCGAAATCTTCACACGTGTCTCCCCTGGAATAAATCCACTGTGTAAAAAAGCAGGAAAAGTGCTGGGGGGAAAGGCAAAATGAACATCTGATCACACTCTTCTCCCGGCCTGAGTGCAGGCCAGCTGAACCCTCGTGATGGTCTCAGGGCGGAGCCCTGCACGTGCGCTCCCTCCGTGACTAGTAACGCGACTTTCCTGTCTAGAATAGTTTCAAGGAGATTCGAGTAAGAAATGATTCTCTCAAAAAGGCATGAAGCAGTTTGAGAGGCTCTTCAGGGACGTGTCTGTACTGGAGACGCTTCCTTCAGGGCCAAGCCTGAAGCTTCCAGCCATTTTACTCTGACCAGCAGATTTTCGGGCTTTCTCCGCAGACGAGAAGACGACGGCTCAGGGGACGCCAGCGCCTTCTGCAGCAGGGACGTGACAGTGATCAGAGATGAGCTCAGGTGATGAGCATGTGCTTTTTTCCTAAGACTGTTCATGTGAGAAATGCTAGAAACGTCAGAGAAGCACGAGTAAGACCAAAAAGTCACAAAATGTGAGTCGGGGAGTGGAGGGGATGACACTGTCCTGCATCTGAAAGCGGGTTACAACACGCCCCCAGGACTCAGGAACCAAGACCAGACTGCCCAGGACGTAGGAGACGTCTTTGCCCAGGTTGCCCCAGTAAGAGGAAACAGCACCTGGCAGCATCCTCAGGGGAGAAGACTCATGCACACTGGTCCCTGGACTCCAGGCTGATGCGCAGCGCCACCTCCCCACCGGCCAAGGACCCGAACCCAGACTCAGAACGCACAGTTCATGTTTCCCATCCCAGGCGCAGCCTCGTCTGCGCTGTGGTTGTGACACGCATGCTCTTTCCTTTGGGACAATCTAAACCCGCTGCCGGCCCCTCTGCACACTTTCTTTGACTTCTACATTTGCAAGTGCATATTCCAAGGGGGATGTTACTTTTAAACCAGCAGAGCAATTATGACGCAGGATGGATGCTCGACACAGAGTGACTTGGACGAGAGCCGTGGCCTGAGAGCAACGCAGGTTTACGCCAACGGTCCGCGCACAGCTGCCAGGCGTCACGTCCTTGAGTGCTGCTCGGCCCTAAATATTTGTCTGATTCTGGTACGTAAGGAAAGCCTTCATCAATTTCTCTTGCACGTTGCTAAAGACCAGTTGGCTCTGACTAGGGCAGAAAACGTGATATTTCAAAGATTATTTGGCCCTTTTGGCAAAAGAATAGCCTTTTTGTAAATGGGAGTTTGTCAAAGGGGAAATCTGGATCGAACACCCAAGTCAAGATGTGATTCTGTGTCCAGTTCCCCTCCAGGTGCTGACACGCTCGGGATGTACGACCACGATTACGTCAGGTCACGGCGAGAAAACTCCACAGACGGTGAAATGAGAACCTGGAGTGCGAAGATGGGCGGTTCCCGCTGGACGAGGGCGCGCCGGGCCGAGCTGCCCAGTCCCCTTCCCCTGCGGCTGAGATGCCGGCAAGCCCCGTCCAGCCCGCCCTCCGAGGGGCCGTCCTGCACTCCCTGCACGCCATCACTCCCTCGGCTGGACAAACGTCAGGGCTCAGGAGAGGGCGAGGGTGAATTCAGTCCACGGCGGCACATGTTTCTTGAGCTCCCACCGTACCCCCGACTCTTGCTGGGAGCCGGGCGGGGAGCCGGGAGGCGGGCGACGTGGAGGCAAAGCACAAGACCCTGGAGACACCGGTTGGCGCATCTGTCTTCAGAGCCGCGTCCCAGGGTCACTGCTCTCCTTCCCCGCCCCTCAGGGGTGCAGGCCCCGAGGGCCTCCAGACCTGAGGCCGCCTCCCTAACGCTCGGACTCCCACCTCCCCCCTCGGCCACCCCCGGTGAGAGCCATGCACCACCTTACCGGGTCTAATCCCAGCAGCAAAGCACGCTGTCTGAGCGTTCCAAACAGATGTGCTCATTTTAAGGAAGGAGATGAATGCACCAAATGGCCAGCAACTCTGCCTGCTGGTTGGTCAGGGGGGGCGCTCCCAGCGCCCTTCACGTGGGAGCCTTTGGCTCCGGGAGGCAGGTCTGCCGGGCCAGAGACCCCGGGGAGCCTCAGCACAGCTGCTGGGAGCCGGTGGGCTGGGCGGGGGAGCTTCCCAAGGGGAGCGTAGGGGCTCCTACTAGACGCAGAGGTGGCAGCACCAGGTTTCGGGGGTGGCCCACGGTGCCTGATTTGGAGACAGCAGCACCGTGGGGACAGCGGTCGCAGGTCCCCTGGGTTCACTCCAGGGCTGAGGAAGTGCAGGGAAAGCGCCCTCCTGGGCAGGTGATGCAGATCGGGGGGGGGGGGGCAGGTGTCCCACCTCCAACGGGCAGGGCAGGTACAGAGGGCGCTTGGACACACGGAGACTCAGGAGGGGCTGAGGGACTCGTCCGGCAGAGACCCCCAGCGGGAGGGGAGACAGAGCCCCTGACGAGCAGCCTTGGAGGAGACGCAAACAGCGGCCACATTTTACAAAATGGCTCAGAACTCATGCTGAGCTGATTGTGTCACACGAAATAAACACACCGACCCCATGGCTGTGCTCCGTCAGGGAGACAGGATTCTGCCCCCACAAATGGGCCATCAGGAACCCGCAATCCACACCCTCGTGGCTGGTTGCGAGGAACGGTCGGACAGAGCTCCCGTTTTGTGGCCCCCCAAAACACGACATGAATTTTCCGGTATTTCCGAGTAGGAAGCGTGTGTCCGAGTGCACAGGCACTTAAAGTGCATTTAAGCACCGCCGCAGGACGCACGCCCGGCGGCCGCTGCTCGGCCGTCACAGGAGAACATCACGCAGTGTTTTCACTATTGTGATTACTGAGGTACAGTCAGTTACAATGTCCACTTCTGGTCGCTGTGGGAGCTTCCTTCAGTGCCTCCCATGGCACCTGGCACAAAAACCAATCTATTAATTAATTTAAATTACATAAACTCACTGACACTTACTGCACCTTAAACTTTCAAGATAACAACAGAACAGGTTACGTGTAGAGGCGTTTGGATGAAAGACACAAAATCCAGTGGCTGCTCTTTCTATCCCCTTCCTTTTCTTTTTTTAAGGTTTTTCTTGGTTGGGGGCGCGGTAATTAAGGTTATTTACTTATTTATTTTAGAGGCAGTGCTGGGGATTGAACCCAGGACCTCGTGCGTGTTAAGCATGTGCTCTACCACCGAGCTCGACCTTCCCCATCTTTCTGCTGTTTTCTACGCTCTTGTTCCAAGAGTCCGAGAGACAAAGGTCAACAGAGAGAGAAGAGCCGGAGGTAGTCGGCTGTGGGGACTTGCTGACTTGGAGGAGAAAGTCCAGGATTCCGCGTGTTTAACGTGGCGCTCGAAGAAAGAGGGAGGGGACGGAGGCGAAAGGCGTAGAAGTTTCCTGTGCATCGGGGGGCCGGACCCAGCGCCTCCGGGAGAGCCTTCCGGCCAGCGTTCCCAGCGCGGGTCAGCTCCCTGGCGCTCCTCACTTGGCTCTGTCCAGAGGACAGAGCTTTTAGAAGAATTAAGAGATGCCTCAGGTTTCAGCTGGTGTTTATCAGCCACTCCGGAAAGTGAGGCCTTCGTGTGAAAATCAGCTCTTTGAAGGAGTCCCAGTACCACTCATCTCTCTTTTGGTGTTTAAACTTGAGTCTTTTTTTTTTTAATTCAGCTTATTGAGGTACAACTGACAAATGAAATTGTAAGGGATTTAAAGCGTACACTGCGGTGGTTGGATGCACACACACCCTAAGAAAGGACTTCACTTACCTGATCAATTAACACCCATCACCTCACATTTATCTGTGTGTGTGGAAACACTCGAGTTCTGCTCTTCTGGCAAAGTGAGAGATACAATGCAGGTTTCAACCACAGTCACCACTTACACACGCTCCTCAGGACTTACTCGGCTTGTAACTGCAGGTTTCCACCCCTCACCAGCCCCTCCGCTTCCCCACTTCCCCAGTCCCTGGCAACCACCATTCTACTCTGTTTCCATGATAAACTCAAGTCTAAAATGGAAAGAAAATAACCCACCAAATGTAAACGACTTAAATGCTGGTCATAAGACAAAGTATCTACAAGAAGCAGTTATGTTTAGAAACTCTGTTATTAATAAAATAGAAAGTTCTATTTACTAATAAGAAACCACTCCAACTTTATGTACTTTTTTGAAGAGTCAGCCATTATTTGATATTCTAAACCGTGTAAATTTGGGATGGGCTGGTAAATGCAACCCACCAACTAAAAGTGCATTATAATACGAGAAACATTACATTGTATTTACAAGTAACAGAGGCAGGATTTGAACCTGGATCTGATTCACCAGCCCTTGCTGATTCCAATAGAGTCAGCTGTGTTTCTTAGGTGACAGGTTGTAACAAATTGATCTACTCGAGTTACAATTCCCAAACTGTGCATTGCCCTGGTGGACTGACCTGGGACCTTGGTGGATTAACTTGGGGACCTTGGTGGACTGACCTGGGACCCTGCTAGACTGACCTGGGGACGCTGGTGGACTGACCTGGGGACCTCAGTGGACTGGCCTGGGACCCTGGCGGACTGACCTAGGACCCTGCTGGACTAACCTGGGGAACCTGGTGGACTGACCTGGGGACCTCAGTGGACTGACCTGGGGACCCTGGTGTGCCCTCACCCCCTGCCCAGCTCAGCCCCACCGACCACTTGCCCACCAGGAAGACGCCCAGGCACTGAGCGCCTGCGCCCTCACACTGCTGCTCCTGGGTGTGACACCTTCCGCAGGCATGTTCTCACACACCGGTGGTCTGTGTTAGAACCAGCCAGCACACAACCTTCTTAAGTCAGTCCAGGTCGAATGAAAGGCCCTTTTAGTGCTTACTGTCAGCTTTGCATTTTGCCTATATTGTATTTCCGAAATTTATTATAAATTTGGGGTACAAAATAATTTCTTTTAAAGTGAGTAATAAATTGCTGTTTGAAAACAAGATGTTTAGGAGAAACTGTGAATACAGACGTGATGCTACTGGTTGGCTGGCTATGAAATCAGCTGTGTTAAATGAGCTGGTTTGCTACCTGCAGAGAACCACAGAGACAAGATGTGAAATGACACAGTGGACACTGACCTTCCAGCCAAGTCGATGGCAAGAAAAGATGGCAAAATATATCCAAAGATGGGAGGAAAAAGACCTAGTCCTTAAGGCATTTGTACAATGAAAGTTTACAAAATAGCTGAGGGTCCCTGCCTGGGGTCCACCTACAGCAGAGCACACTGGGAAGTATTAAAAAAAATTTTTTAATGTGCAAAATTTTTTACGTGCAAAGATTTCATGGCTTAATATTATTGAGAATGTATACAAAGTCCAAACCTTGTTAAAATGAGTTTGTAGGACTGTTCAAATTTGCCGCACAGACCTTAAGAAAGAAATTGTCGGTTCATAAAGAGCTTACTAAAGCTTCCGGACGTTGTAATGAGAGTGACAGAGGGTCAGACAGCCATACAGACACAGCCAGAGCTGAGCAATCCAGAAAGTTATGACACCTGCCAAGTCAGTTTGACGTTTGGGCTACGTGACAGCTTTACAACCACACACAGGTGTCTCCTTTCTGGTATTTTCATATGAAATCACACACAGACAACAAATACGCATTATTTTGCTAAGCTTTGGACATCTATATAAGAGAAGAAATAATTCTAAGAATTTATGATAACTTTAAAAGCATCACCTGTAAGCTGACAGAAGTGCCGAATGCAGCCACCGTGTCGCATCACGAAGCACACCAGGGAGAAACGCTCAGGGGGCCTTTTAGACCCTCCAGGAAGACGGACTTGGCTGTATGTACAAAGACGTGTTCAAACACTGTTAACACGATAGCATCTTTCAAAACCACTGAACAGTGACACACCAATGGTCATTTTTACTGGCTATCGTCTTTAAATTTCATACTTTTCCTTGGGTAATGATTTCGTTTGGCAGTAAAGAGGGTCCGGCAGCTGGAAAGTTTGAAACACTCAGAACTTGAGGTTGTATTATCTCTGGAATGAAATGTCGCTTCCTGAGGCACTGCCTGTGCAGGTGAGCGGGTGGCATCCGGGTAAGACAGGGCAACATGGTCGGTTACTGACTCTGCTCCCGGCCCCATGTGGGATGCGTGTTCTGGGTACCCCTGGCGATCATGGGTCTGAGAGCAGGGGTTACAGACCCCAGCCCTTTGCAGCCAAGGAAGCTGGTGTAGGTCCCCTGTCCCCGCCAGGGTGGCCGGGTGAATGTGGCGCGGGCACCAGCCGGGCCCCCGCCCACCCCACGCCCTCGGCCTCCCTCCTCCGCAGGGTGACCTCTGCAGGGTGACCTCCGCAGCGTGAGGAGGGCTGGACGCTGTCAGCTGGTAGTCAGTCCCCAAGGTCTGAAAAAGGGCAAGTAGCCACTCCTCCTCCAGTCCGACCCCTGTGAGTTTCAGCACATTCTTGAGGAGAAAGGGAAGAGATCCAGCTGGCTGGATGGCACGGCGTGGCCTCCGTGCTGGTGAGAACCACTCACACGTCCCTCTGTGTTGCAGCAGAGAAACAGGCAGAACAAAGGCAGGTGAGAGCCGCCGGCCGTCCAGACCCCTCGGTGGGGCAGGGGAGGGGCGGCCGCCGGGACAGAGGCCTGGCCCCGGGCTGGGGTGGCATCTGGGCACAGGCCACTGGGGCATCGCGTCGGAGCTACGGGTCCAGGGTGGGCCTTTTCAAC
Organism: Vicugna pacos; assembly: GCF_048564905.1. Taxonomy (NCBI): domain Eukaryota; kingdom Metazoa; phylum Chordata; class Mammalia; order Artiodactyla; family Camelidae; genus Vicugna; species Vicugna pacos. The sequence goes on from NC_133015.1 coordinate 26,114,401, forward strand.
GAAAGCCCCTATGGCGGCAACGACAGTTCTTGGGACAGAATGAGGGACCAGTATTCGTCACAGCAGGTAGCCAACCCAAGGAAGCCGGGGTCCTGGGAGAGGACCCTCCAAACGAGGCCTGCGCGGGTGCGCAGGTTAACACAAGGGCCACACGGGCCTAAACACTGTTCACATCGGACCTCACACAAGCTGCACAATATCACACTGGTCACCTTCTCTGTTCATGAGATGGAACTATTGGCATCCTCTAGGTTAATTTAAAAGAAATTTTTTAGAGTTCTTTCTATTGAAGTATAGCTGGTTTACGGCGTGTTATTTCTGGTGTCCAGCACAGTGGTTCAGTTATACACACACACACACACACTACATATAAAAGAGATAAACAACAGTGGCCTATAATGAAAAAGAATAGGAAGAAAATTTAAATCTTAAAAACATTCAAGTGTCTTTGAAAACGTACATACACGCCTTTTCCACTGTTTGGACAGGACGGTGCTTTGTGCCAAGTCAGCTTTATGCTCCCATCTGGAGCTGTTTGTTTGTCTGTCCTTTGGTGCCTTAAGAATTGTCCCACAAGTCCCTCCCAGACACACTGCTGGCTCGCATCTAAATAATTAAGGTGCTGATAAGAATTAACAGAGCAAAGATAAAAGGCCACCGTTTGTTGCTTGAGGAAGAGAGCGGGAGGAGGAACCAGCCACGCGAGTGAGTAATGTCGCTGAACCCGGAGTTTTGGAGCCGGAGCCTCCAAGGAGGGTGCAGACACTCCTCAACGTCCATGAGCCACATGCACACTTCACAGAGACCTCCACTGATGGGGAATATTCTCCCACCGTAAAACGACCCGCAGAAAAACACCACGAGCCTTCTTATGAATGAGCCCAGTGCCTGAGGTCCCAGGGGCTGTGAAATAAAAAATAAATAGATGGAATTGAATAAACACATAAATGTCGAGCAACCTGGCTTCGCCTTAAACAAGTTTTCCTTGTGTGAAAACTTTCAGAAGGGATCTGCTGTGAAGTTTACGTGAGTGCTCGCCCGCCGGGTGGTTCTGTAACATTTTAACCGACAGTTACATGGAATGGGGACTGCGTCCAGTTACAGAAAGTCCCCAGGGCCGTGCGCTCCCACGCCATCCTCAGGTGCACACACACAGGTGCACACAGACACGCATGCACGCACTATATATACTTGAAAACTTAAGTGTACTGAAACACTGATGAGAATTCAGAAGCATCTCTCCCGCCCCTCTTGGTTTTTAAGCCCTGATGCGTATTTAGACACACAACAGGCGCTATTTACCCAGGCTGGCAGACCCGCAGGGATGGGGCCCCTGCCTGCAAACCGGGGATGGGGAAGAATTACAGATAAAATACGACTTGATCCAAACCCTTGCCCATAGCAGACGCCGAAGCCAAACCAAAACTGCTTTGAAGGGCATAGCAAGCAGAAACCGGGCGAACTGTGGGTTTTGCTGCTTTAAACGATGGTTAGCCTGCACGTCTGCCCTTCTGAGTCCCCGTCATAGCGAGGCGCTGCAAGAGGCCCAGGCCACCCAGAGCTGCCCGGGAACGCTCGCGAGGGCCCGCTGCACACCGCGGACAGGCCGCCCACACGCAGCGCCTCAGGGGTGCCTGCCGCGGGACGGCCCAGCCCCGGCGGGACAGGGCGCGGCGTTCCACCTACGACGCCGGCAGGGGGGAGGGCTTCCCACGCTCCCCGTGCTTTCCAGTTTCCTCTCTTACAGAAAAGGCCTCTTCTCTGAGAAGTCTGTGCCCACAGTTACCAGCAATGAGCTCTTTGCCACGACGAACGTCTTGTGGGAATCCATGGCTGGCCAGGGCCCCATCCACCACCCCCAGAAGCACTGAGGGGTCAGCAGAGGGATGGGGCCTCCATCAGGGAAACGGAGGCTCAGCACAGCGCTGGCAGAGTGTGACGGTCACTCCCAGGCGCCTCCACACCGTGTCCGTAAGGTTGGGGCACTCGCAGCCCCAAGGACCAACCCGGCTCTGGGACGGCGGAGCATCGCTGGGCCCAGCGGGCATCTGACGGCCACCCGCCGGCACCCAGAGCAGGGGTCACACTGGCCCAAAGCCTCCCCTTCCCTTAAATGATAGTAAGTGAATTAATGTAATGAAACAGTTATTTGGACAGTGCAGATCCACAAAGTCGCCCCTGTCAAAGTGAGGCTTCAGGGCACAAAGATGGTTCTGTGTTTAAACTCTCTTCAGCGCCAGCCGTGCCCTCACCAGTCCAGCAAGGCTGTTGGACTGACCACGGCGACACCCCCCATCAACCCGCTCAGCCCACGAAGCCGCAGCAGGGGCGGCCCTTCTCAGCACCAAACCCTCCTCGCCCCCCTCACAGGTGGCATTTTGGAAAGCCACCCTCCTGTCACAAACTCCACGACTTACCCACTGTGACACGTGGAATCTGAATAGCCTCTGAGCTATTAAGGAAATTCAACTTGCAACTAAAAGCAGCCCCAGAAGGCAATCTCCAGGCCCAGTCAGTTTCCCGGAAGAACGCTACCAAACCATCGCAGAAGAATTAACACTAATTGTACAAAGTCTACCAGAGAAAAGAGAAGAGGAAAATGTCCTTTCCAACTCATTCACTGGAATCAAAACCAGACAAAATCGTGCAACAAAAGAACAGAACAGACTGACATCCTTCAAGGATACAGACTCAAAATCCTTAACAAAATTGTCATAAATAAAATCAAAATTACATAAAATGAATTATACACCACAATCCACTGTGGAGGCAAGGCTGGTTCAATACTTGAAAACAGATCTAGATTATACACCATATAAACAATCTAACGAAGGAATCTAACACGTGGCCGTATTAACTGATGCAAAAAGAAGGATCTGATAAAATTTGACATCCAACCGTGATAAAAACTCTGAACTCCAGGGGCACAGGGAAGCTCCTTCAATTTCATCAGGCGCATCTGCAAAGATCCTAGAGCCATCAGGGTCCTGATGGGAAAAGGCAGAGTCCCCGTAAGTCAGAGGCCAGGGCAGGGGCCACTCTCGCCACCTGAGGGCTCGGGGAGCTCTCCTCGCTGAAATAAGGCCAGGATGGAGAAGAAAAAGCCCCAGGTTGGAAAGGAAAAAATTAAAGATGTCCCTACGTACAGATGACAGGGTTGTCTGCTCGTAAAATCTCAAACAATCTACCAAAAAACCCTTGGGCATACACGAATCCAACCAGTTTGCAGGACACAAGATGGACATGCAAAGTCAGCTGCATTTCCTCTTACTGACAATGACCACACGGACAGCACAATTACAAAGAGAGAACGACTTTCAAAGCACGCCCTTTGTGCCAAACCGAGAAGGCTCTTACAAGAGAAACCTAAGATCTAAAAAGCAGAGACGCGCCTGGTTCACACATCAGGGGCTCAAGCTTCAAAGGTCCCGAATTGCCCCAGATCGGTGTACGTGTTTCTCATGCTTCCGATCAAAGTTCCAGGAACATTTTTCTGTAGATACAGACCGGGTTATTTTTAAACGTACATAGAAAGGCAAAACAAAGACACTAGCAAAAAAAAAAAAAATACACTTGCTAAAACAATTTTGTAACTCTCAAAACTCCACAGTGAAAAAACAAAAACGCTTTTATTAGAGGACAGGGGAAGGACAGGAGCAGAAGTCTCACCGAGGAGGGAGCGCAGGCGGAACACAAGGGCACGAAAAGATGTGCTAACGTTACCCTCATCAGGGGAACGCAGATTAAAACCGCAAGGAGACGCGCCCCTCTGCACCTGTCAGATGGTTAAAATGAAGGCCAGTGACAGTGCCGAACGCTGGCAAGGACGCAGAGAAACTGCTCCCATGCTGACAGCAGACAGGGACGCGCAGGGAGCATCTACCCTCGCACACGGTGGGCAGCTTCTTGAGATGACAAAACTGCACTGATGGAAAACAGATTCACGCTTGCCAGGACTTGAGGACGGAAGCAGGGCCAGGAACGTGGGCCGAGCAGAGAAAGGCAACAGGAGGGACGTCTGTGGTGACAGAGACGCTCCGTGCCTGGACGGTCTCTGCGTCCTGGTGGCGATGTTGTGCTACAGTGTTGCGAGATGTAGCACTGGAGGAACTGACGACAGGGCCCCCATCCTCCACGCTGTTTCTCATCACTGCCTGTGAATCTCCACTTATTTCAAAGCAAAGATTTTCATTTAATTAAAAAATGGTATTCTGCCCTGGAGCAAATCCTTCAGACTCAGCTTCATGGAGTAAACTTGGCCAGGACCTTGGCAACAAGCGTCAGTGGCATTCTCTGGGTCGTTAAGGACGCTTTTGTCTGCAAGTTCACAGAACCCCTGAGTCAGTCCCCAGATGAGGAGGACCTCGGAGGCGAGGTGCACAGACACTGCAGGGATATACTGAGATCTGGGTCCCTTCCTCTTGATGTTCCTCAGTATGTCTGTGACCACATTCAGCCTCAGCCGTCAGATCCAGAGGGACACGAGGGCTGGTGCGTCCTGTCCCACCCCACCCCCACCCCCAACCTGGTTCTTCTCTTGGAGGAAAACTCCTGCCTCCAGACGCGATTCCCCCACCCCACCAGCAAGCTCCCTCCTTATCTCACTGGCCAACGTGGGTGGCGAGCCCTCTCCCCACAAGGCTGGTGGTCCACTCATCCAGGCTGCCAAGCGGGTGTGTGCAGACTGGGCCATTTCGGTCCCGGCTGCCACGCTGACACCTGCCGGATCTGTGGCAGCACCCCTCACTCCTGGCACCGGTTCGCGGACAGTTCGTGTCCTCTCTTCTCCTCTCTTTGTAGGTCTTGCTGGAGGTTTGCCAGTTTCGCTGCTCTTCCCAAAGAAAAGGCTTCTTGCCTCACGGGTTTTCTCTGTTGTTTCTGTGCTTCCGGCTCCACTGACTTCTGTCTCTTCTGCCCGTTTCCTTCCTTCTGTGCGCTTTGCGTTCACTCTTCCGGGTCCTCGAGCGGAAGCTTAGGCCGTTGACTTGGACGTTCCCCTCTTTCCTGACACGAGCGTTTAGCGCTACACACGCCCCACACATCGTAGTATGCGGCGTTTTCATTTTCGTTCAGCTCGGTGGACGCTTCGTTTCTCCTGAGACTTCCTCTCTGACCCACGGGACGTTTCAAGGTGCGCTGGCTAGTTTCCAAGGCTTTGCGGAGACCTTCCCATTCCTGATTCCAGTCTGGTCCCACTGTGGGCAGCAGACGTTCTGTATGATTTTACTTCCGCTCCACTCACCGCTTTTGTCTTCCGGCCCAGGATACGGTCTCCCTCGCTGTGCTGACTAGATCCTGCGGGTCGGTGGTGTGCTGCGTTCAGGGTCTGCTCCCCCGCTGATGCAGCCCTGTTGTTTGGGGCACACACGTGCGGGATTGCTACGTCCTCCCGGTGGCCTGACCCTCGTATCATAATGTCACAGGTCACTTTTTTTGCTTTGAAGTCTACATTAGCTGCTATGAATATAGGTTTGACAGCTCCTTTCTTTTGATTAATGTTCGCATGACACATCTCTTTTCCTTCTGTCTACCTATATCACCGATTTGAAATGAGTTTCTTACAGGCAGTATATGATTAGGTCGTTTAAAAAAATCACTGCCAATCTCTTTTAGCTCATGCACTGAGATCATGTAAGTTTAAGTAATCACTGAGTTGTTAAAGCTCAAGATGGCCACTTTATTCATTTCTGTTTATTCTGGTTTCCCTTCTCTTGCTTCCCTGTCCTTCCCTCCGGTGCTCACTTAAACCCATCTTTAGCACTCCAACGCAGCGCTCCCTTTTGAACGCCCTCCCAGTGACGGGTGCACAGGAATCCCACAGTCTCCTGGGGCAGCCAGTTCACATTCGAGCGAAGTGTAGAAAGGCTGGGTCCCTTTTCTATACCTTTACCCTCCGTCACTAAGAGTATTGTTGTCTTAAGTATTTCTGCTTCTCACTTAAAGCCGTATCGAGAAGTTTTACAACTTTTGCTTAAACTGCCAGCATAACTTACACAAGTCAATAAGAGAAGGAAAACACTGGATTTTCCACACTTTCACTCTTCCTCCTCCTTCCTGGCCTGTCCCTGGTCCGCCAGGGGCTCCGAGGACTCAGTGCTGGAGCTTTAGGTAGTCACTCTGGCCCCGCTAGCCGGGCTCCCCTCTCGGTGTCTGCTGGCATGGGTGGGTTTGGGCAGAATCAGTGGTTACTGTCGAAAAGCTCTCTGTCCTGCCAAGCTCCCCTCGCTGGTCCTCGTCTGCACCTCCAGATTCCGGATTATTCTGCCCCCAGTCTGTGGTACGAGAAGGAGAGAAACCAGGGCACCTACTCCGCTCTGCTCACAGGTGCCGGGTCCCCGCCCGACCTGCAGTCCCCACACTTCACAGTCTCCTTCCGTGTGTTAGCTGTTCGATGCCCACCGATTTCAGCCTCATGCACCCCATGGGAGGAAAAGGAGTCTAACTCATCCTCCCAAGAGCAGAAGTGCGGCTGTGACTGCCCAGCCTCTGCGGCCAACACCAGGGACAACAGAGACACTTCCCTCCTTGCATGCGACTCAGGGTGGGGGGGGGGCCTGACACTGTCCCCAGCTCACAGCCGCCACTCACCCCCCCTCCCGTCCACTGTCCTTTTGTTAAGATGGGGACAGGGTTTTGGTTTCGCTTTTTGATTGTTTGGTTTAGTTTGCTGTTTTTCCAACAAGGGTCACAGCATTTCTGAGCAGTAAAGACTCAATATTTTCCCAGTTGTAGAGTGAATTCCCAATTTTTCTGAGTGAAGCTGAGAGGCATCACAGAAATAGGTCAATAATTCAACCAAACTATCCTAAATAAATAATTCTAATTCATTAATAGTTCAGTACAGCTCCCCCAAACAAGTCACATAAACAATATGCAAATAAACAAGGAGAATGTGAATAAATAAGTGGAATACTTGAGCTGAGATGCCCTGGGCCTGGGGTCCCCCGCTACCAGCCAGCACCACAGGCCATGCACCTGGTTGGGGCTGCCTTTGCTGCCTCCTTCACTGCCGCCTGGGTGTCTGAGGGCAAGATAAATTACTTGTTTTTTCACTAAAATGTGACTAGTGAACATCTTGTATTATTCACACCTCGTAACAAGAGGCTCCCACCAGAGACACAGACTCCTCCCAATGCACAGGTGAGAGAAACATCCAGCACAGGTGACAGGTGCCTCCTCACCTCACCAGATTAGGAGAACTCAGCTTAACAGAGATGTCTGTGGTACTCAAGGTGCTAGACTCCACAGAGAATTTTTTAATTGAGGCCCCTCGGGGAAGCAGGATAAAGATTCCCGGGGGCCTTGCTGACTGAGCCATGAAAGTGCCTGGCCCCTCGTGCAGGTCCAGACAGGGCTGTCCCGGGACCGGGGTTCACACTCCACGGGGCTCGGTGCCTCATCACAAAGGGAGGACACTCGGGCTGGACGACGACTCCTGTGCCTCTTTCCGTCCCAGTGCCTGTTCCTCAGGGCCACTCGGAACGTCGGGATCCACCAGAATCAGTGCTTCCGGGAACCGCAGCTGGAGCTTCTGAGAAATGCCCATCCCGGGAGGCTTCCCCGCGCATCAAGCGGACTCTCCCGGGTCAGGGGTGGGGCCCGACGATGCCGAGGAGCCGGGGGCTATGAGCGCAGGTCCCCGACGCCTCACCATGCAGGGGGCCCAGCCGAGCAGCCGCGGCGGCACACACTGCAGCCTCTCCTCCGGGCACCCACAGCCGTCGGCCCAGGTTCCGTCCCCACGCGGGCGCACCTGCAGAGGCCCTGCGGCGCCCCCCGCCCGGCCCGAGTGGAGGCCGTGGCGCACGCGCCGTGCTCGGGGCGCGCATCCTCCCCTGCGCGGGGTCCAGCCTGGACCAGGCTGAGGGCCCGGGAGGGCGGTGCGGGCGGACGGCCGTGACGAGGCCCCGCCCGCGGAGCCGGGGCCAGTGCAGGGCGGCGGGCAGGACGGCCGTGGGGGCCGCCCTCCCGGGGCGCCGGCCCGCCCCGAGCTCGGCCCGGACGCGGAGAGCCGTCCGGGGAGCGCGCGCCTCCGAAGGCCACGCCGGGCGTCCCAGGCCGGGCGGGGTGGAAGCGCCTCCTTCCTCCCCTGGGCCCCGCGGGGCGCCGCACAGCCCCTCCCGCCGCGGCAGGAACCCCCGCGCAGACAGCCAGTCTGCGGCCGCGGCCCCACAGAGGGCCGCTCTGTTCCGCCGCCGAGGCGCGCTCGCCGTCAGGGCGCGCTGGGAGGAGGGCCTGAAAGCCGTGTTTTTCTTCCCTAGAATACACAGCGCTCTTATTTCCTCGGGGGTGCGGGGACAACGGGCCCTGCGCGGACTGCCAAGCGCAGCCGGAGTCAGAGAGAACATTCATCTCCCGCGCTGGGGCGGCTGGGCCGGGGCTCCGGACGAACCCTGAATGCCTCAATAAATCATAGTGAAAGATTAAAATAAGGCCGCGTTTGCTAAACACGTCTGGAAGGAGGCTCTCGGGCGGCTATTTTTTTCCTACCAACTGCTGCTGGGAGAGTCCACGGGGCTCTTTGAATCCAACAGAAAATGTGTTTGTTTGAGGTGGGAGACGGAAAAAAGCAGTGGTGCTTGGAGTCTCGGTTTACATGGGGTTTCGAGGTCAAAGAAAATTCAGTTGGTAAATCTAAGTGTGTATGTTGTATTAAGTGTAAGAAACAGCAATAAAAAAACCAAGAATACTTCTCCAGGACATGTGAGTTCTTAACAAAAACGGCTACTGACAGGTACCCCATCATTTGTTTTCTCTTTCATTAAAGTATCAGAATCAATTTCCTTAAAAAATCTATGAAAAAAGCCATCTTTCTTTTAGGAAATTATGAAACTCGCTTGCGAGCACTGTTGACCACCATGGACACAGAAGCCTGGAGCTGTCCGAGGACACAGGAGACAGCCCAGGTCGCGGTGCCCTTCTCCAGAAGCAAGCATTCCCAGTTTGTTTGGAGCAGGAGGTGAACAGAGAGCAGAGGCCCCTCTAGCCTGGCAGCCGTCCCTCCGTCCCTCCGTCCCTCCATCCCTCTGTGAAGCTGGCCCAGCTTCCTGGGGCCCCGGGGTATCGCCCACCTGCACCACCACCTCTGTTTGCAGCCCAGGCCCCGCCACTGCCTCTGAGTCAAGACCAGGACCGGGGCTCTCCCCTCCACTGTCTGTGCCCCGCTCCCTTTAGGAGCTGAGTGGTGTTCCCTAAACAGTCGTGTCCTAGTCCTCCCACCCAGGACCTCAGAAGGGGACTGTATCTGCAGATGGGGTCCTTAAAGAGGCAATTATGGTAAAATGAGGTCACTGGGTGGGTCCTAACAAAATGAGCGGTGTCCGTGTAGGAAAAAGAGATTTGGACCCAGACACCCACACCGTGGGAGGACACACTGAGAAGACAGCCGTCCCAGCCCAGGAGAGACCAGCCCTGTTGGCACCTGCTTCTGGGACGCCCCCTCCAGAGCTGCAGGGACAGACATCTGTGCTGCATTGTCACTGTCACCCTGGCAAACGATCACAGCCTCTCCTGCTCCATGATACATGGCTCCAGGCCACCAAAAAGAGGCGTCAAAACTCGTTCATTGGTGAGTCAGTTTGCTGTATATAATGCGTAATAATGTAAACTGTGCAGTGGCGTGTGTGCAATGACACTGTGCACAATACGTTTAGATGCTATGAATTAATACATTAATACACTGTATAATTAATGTATAGTGTATTATATAACATATTCTATGCTGCAGTGTAACAATGCATTCTATGTGATACAGATAGACTTGTACGTTGTGTAATACAATATGCATTACATACCATAATATTAAATGTATACAAAAACGAAGTATGAGCGTGAAACAGAGAGTTCCTATTTTATGCAAACCATGAAAATGTACTCAGTTCTAAAAACTTTCCAAAAGTAAGATGCTTATAAAATACTTCAAATAAAAACTGTAAAAATCAAGCTGCCTCCACTGGACTTGCGCTTCTGGGAAGATGTAAGGGACATGTTTTCTTCCTGCTAAGTACGAACAAAGGCAGCGAAGAGTCTCTACACACGAACAGAAAGGCAGAGAGGAGAAGGCGGACAGCGGAGAACTCAGGACCCAAGGGGAAACGGGGGTGAAGTCCTTGGGTTTCTTTTTGCCTTACATCCCAGCCCCAGAGCTGCAGATCCCGGCCACCCAGGAGTGCGAGCAGGCGTGAGCCAGAAAAGCCCCCAGAGAAGCCTGCTGTCTCGGCACAGGACCAGGAGAGGGGCAGCCGGACGGCACGGGAACATCTAGACAACGCCCGCTGCGCTCCTTCCAAACCCCCAAGGAAAACCACGGCCCCGGCCCCGGCCCCACCAGCAAGGGCCGAGCAAGGGGGGACCTGCTCCCCAGGCCATCCAAGTGCAAAGAGTTGCCGCGGACGCCCGGCCAGGGTGTGTCGCAAAAGGCCAGGGAGTGGGTGGGCCGAGAACTCATCCCCAATGGGGGCATGGAGACCCCTCCTCCCTGGGGTAATGAGGAGTCCCTCCCACTCCCCATGGAGTGATGTCAAACTTTCATCACCCCGGGCAGTGACAGCATAGTCCGAGCAGGGAGCAGTGACACGGCACCCCTCTCCGTCCAGCCAGGGTGGAGGCCAGAAGCCCCACTCCCACCCAGCAGCATGAGAAGCCCTTCCTCCTGCAGGTGCCAACCAAGGCCAGAGGGCGGCCCTGGATTTCTAGCTCACCTGGCAGGGACCAGGCCGAGGCCCCTTTCCCCTGCTGGAGTGATGTGAGAGGAAGTCAGATAAAAATAGGTTTCATGAACTTGCAGATTCTCATTATGTAATACCTAACATGTCCAAATTTCATCTGAAAATCACTCATTCTACTGACAATCAGGAACATCTCAACCTGAATACAAAATAAGACAGTCTACAGACACCAGCACCACCATGCCAGCACGCTGGAATTATATGACAAGGATTTTACAGCAACCATCAGAAACATGCTTCAGTGAGTAATTATAAACACACCTGAAACAAATAAAAGAACAAAAAGTCTTAGCAAACAGAAGATACAAAGGGAAACAAAAGGAAATTTAGAACAGAAAAGTAAAATAACTGAAATTTTTTTAAACTCAGTACACAGACTCAACAACATGAAAACAGAGGAAAAATCCATGAACAGGACGACAGAAATCACCCAGTCAAGACAGCGAGAAGAAAAAACAGGGAAGGGGGAAAAAACGGACGTCACAGGCCCTGCAGGTGGAAAAACCTCGCATTCATGGCAAGAGTCCCTGGAAGGACGGGGGGGCGAGAGCGAGTCTGAAAAACTATTCAATGAAATGATGACTAAAAAATCTCCAAATTTGGCAAAAGACATAATCCTAAAGATTCAAGAAGCTGAGAAAATGCCAAACAGGATAAACTCAAAGACATCCATTCCAAAAAACATCATGGCCACGTGACGAAAGTATGAGAACAAAGAGAAAAATCTTGAAAATAGCTGCAGGAAAGAACACCTTTTCTCTGCGGGAAACACCGTCTGACGGAGAGTGAGTTCCCTCCAGGAATTAGAATCCACAGCGCTCTTTACGCAGAGGAAGAAACGCGCTGTTAACCCAGCCCCCTGTATGCGTAAGACACCTTCCAGGAAGACGGGAATTCAAGACTTCCTCAGGCGAAGAAAAAGAGGAAGTTACTGCTCACAGACCTCGCCTGACCGAGGAGCTGGACGAAGTTCTCCGGGCAGAAAGAAGGCTCTAGAAGAAGAGCCTTGGGCAGCAGGAAGTGAGAACGATGGAAAGAATAAAACCACGCGTCCAGGCGATGCGCTGCGCCTCGCCCGCTGAGTTCTCTAAATTGCTCTTAGTGGTTGAAACAAAAGCTGCAACACTTTCCGATGTGGCTCTGAAAGTAGGTGGAGGGAAGATTTAAGACAATTGTATTTTAAGCGAGGTTATAAATGGGGCAGAGAGGGAGGAGGAGTCTCCAAATGTTACTCAGAGTGGAAAATATTGGCACCAGGAGCCTGTGGTTAAAACAACAACAACTTCTATAAAGAAAGAGATACATTTAAAAACACAGAGATAAATCCAAATGGAAGTCAAAAAAAAGTGTTCAACTAACCCAGAGAAAGCCATGAAAAAAGACACAGAGAAAAGAAAATAAACAAACAGAAAAGGAAAATAAAATGGTAGCTTTAAGGCATAACAATGAATAATTTCATGAAATGCAGTGGTCTAAATACATCATTTAAAAGACAAAGATTGGCCCAGTGGGTTGAAAATCATGACACAACTACATATTGCCAACAAGAAACCATACAGAAAAAGACATACCATGCAAACGTTAACTAAAAGAGATAAGAGAGTTATATTAACATCAGATAAAGCAGACTTCCAGCTAAAAAAAAAAAAAAATGACCTGTGACATTATGATACGAGGGTCAGGCCACCGGGAGGACGTAGCAATCCCGCACGTGTGTGCCCCAAACAACAGGGCTGCATCAGCGGGGGAGCAGACCCTGAACGCAGCACACCACCGACCCGCAGGATCTAGTCAGCACAGCGAGGGAGACCGTATCCTGGGCCGGAAGACAAAAGCGGTGAGTGGAGCGGAAGTAAAATCATACAGAACGTCTGCTGCCCACAGTGGGACCAGACTGGAATCAGGAATGGGAAGGTCTCCGCAAAGCCTTGGAAACTAGCCAGCGCACCTTGAAACGTCCCGTGGGTCAGAGAGGAAGTCTCAGGAGAAACGAAGCGTCCACCGAGCTGAACGAAAATGAAAACGCCGCATACTACGATGTGTGGGGCGTGTGTAGCGCTAAACGCTCGTGTCAGGAAAGAGGGGAACGTCCAAGTCAACGGCCTAAGCTTCCGCTCGAGGACCCGGAAGAGTGAACGCAAAGCGCACAGAAGGAAGGAAACGGGCAGAAGAGACAGAAGTCAGTGGAGCCGGAAGCACAGAAACAACAGAGAAAACCCGTGAGGCAAGAAGCCTTTTCTTTGGGAAGAGCAGCGAAACTGGCAAACCTCCAGCAAGACCTACAAAGAGAGGAGAAGAGAGGACACGAACTGTCCGCGAACCGGTGCCAGGAGTGAGGGGTGCTGCCACAGATCCGGCAGGTGTCAGCGTGGCAGCCGGGACCGAAATGGCCCAGTCTGCACACACCCGCTTGGCAGCCTGGATGAGTGGACCAGTTCCTTGAAAAGCACAAACTCCACGACTTACCCACTGTGACACGTGGAATCTGAACAGCCTCTGAGCTATTGAGGAAATCCAACTTGCAGCTAAAAGCAGCCCCAGAAGGCAATCTCCAGCCCAGTTAGTTTCCCGGAAGAACGCCACCAAACCATCATAGAGGAATTAACATTAATTGTATAATTCTAGAAAATTCTAGAATTGTCTATTCTAGAAAAACAGAAGCACCAAGTCACTCCCACCAAGTGTGAGCCACTGCCAGGGGCCAAGAAGACCCGGAGTCTCCCAGCGTCTGGAAGGCCGTGCTGGGCCTCTCGAATGAGTGACACAGTCGCAGAAAGCAGAGAAAGGAGGAAATAATTAATATAGATTCTGACAAGCACACCAACGTGCGCATGGGAAGGACACTGGGGGGGACCCAGGACCGGCAGGGGTACAATGTGAAGGACAACTCTGGGTCACAATAAACTTTAACGTGCTTTACTGCCAGACCCTCCGAGGAATTGCACATCCAGGGATCCGAACTGTTAAGACGCTGGAAGATGTTCGTGAACAACCGAGTCTGTTTTGCAGTGAACGTGCTGATTTGCATGTAAGAATAACTGAACACAGAAACATGTCTTTAATGTGCTGTGTCGCCCCAAGCCCTGGGTGTGTTATCCATTTTAAGCAAATGATTCTTCACGTGCTTTTCAAACTTAATTACAGCTGCACTAGGATGTGTGACGTGGAGCAGTCGGACTTGATGAGGTTTTGCTATAAACACGGATGAACTTCCGATGATTTGAAAAAAAAGATGATTCCTTGCAGTGAAGCGAGGTCAAGCCTAAAACAGAATAGAAAGTGTGACAAAGCAAAGTCATCAAGGGTTCACAAGTACACAAGCGTACAAACAGGTGTTCACGTCTCAGACCTAGTCCCCACCTTGAACGTCTCCGGCAGGAAGACGTCTGCTTGACCACGCACATGGTAACACAAACTGAACCTGCCCTCGGCCAGGAAGTCGAGGCCTCTGCAGAGCAGACACGGAGCAGGACCGGGGCTCCAATCACAGCGTCTCCACGTCTGCTGGAAACACTCAGCCTTCAGGCCTGTGGAAACCACATTCTCTTTACCAAAAAGCACTGTTCACATCCATCTTCCAGAGGAAATAGCTTTCCAAGGACTGCGGGCCGATAAGAAATGGCGAGTGAAAAATGAAGCGCCGGTGTCAGAGGACAAATGGTCCCTGGGGACGGGAGAGCCAGTGAAATTGGGACTGGAGTTCTGCCAGCAAATGCACGCCTGCCAAAAACAGCCCACGCGTGTGCAAGCATGTGCACACAGGCACACCCATGTGGCACACACAGCCACCAGGCCGTTTGGAAAGGAAACAAAGATGCTCTGAAGTCAAACTCCACCCCTGCTCCCAATGTTGAGCAACTTAACCTCTCTGAGCCTCAGTTTCCCCAAATGAACAGAGACCGTGACAGCCACTGCCCAGGGCTTGAGCAAGGTCGGACGGGCTGACACAGAGAAAATGCTCAGAGCCGCACCCGGCTCGGAGCAAGTCCTCGGTGGCTTGGCTTATTCTTAAAAGCAAGGTGTAGATTCTTCACTGCCACCTTTCTGGTGTCCGCCCTCCAACTCCAACTTTTACCTGTTAAAACAAGCTTCCCTGATTACAAATGCTGGCAAACTCCAGTTCATCAAGCTCAAAATTCGTTCTTGGGACAAATCTTTGTCCCTAACCGACCTGTCCAGTGCCCCCAGCTGTGTTTTCAGCAGCTCGTTCAACACCAGCAATTCCACCGTAAGAGGCGGGGGCCCTCCCTTCCTGCAGGTCTCTGCCCCCGTCCCTGCCCCCGGCCTGCAGGAGTGATGCGACGATGCAGGGGACCACTCACAGCCCCAAGGCTCCTCTTGGAAAAGCACCAGCTATTTTTGAAACAAAGTACTTCCTCAGGACCGAGAAAGTCCATATTAGTCAAAGCACGGGCCAGCGTCCTTGCTCTTCCTCTGCGATCTCTTTCCTGGTTATTTTTAGTAGTTCCTTTCCCCAACCCGCCCACGAAAGTGAGGAAGCGGGGCGCGTTCCCAGGGAGACTCTGGGACTTCTGGTCCCTGCGGCTCCAGCCGGGATCCGAGGCCACAGGGCCCCCGGGAGGCTCAGGACCTGCCCGAGGCCTGCGTGGGCCCTGAGTCACGTGGCAGGCAGACCCCAGTCTCAGGGCCAGCCCAGGGCCTGTGAGCCCTAAAACCCGGGGGCCGGTGGCGGAGCGAGCAGTGCGCTCCCGCCCGGCTCCCAGCCGCACGACCCTGTTGTGTAACACTCGCTCCGGGACCTATTTCCCATCATTCCTGGAGATTTCCTAACATACTTGGCCAAGACCCACCGGAGCGCGTCCTGGCAGCGCCACTGGGGCCACAGGACTCGCTCACCAGGCCCCCCACCCAGGCCTCTGCCCTCGAGGCCTCTCCCCTGCAGTGGGGCGTCAGGAAGGCACCCAGCACCCCTCCACGCCCCTCCCCCAGTAAGAGGGGGACACGGCCTGGGGGTGGGGTCTGAGCTCCCTCCCTCTGGGGGAGAGGTCACCCTGTGCCGGAAGCGCCAGGCCCACTGCATCCCAGAAGACCCCCAGGGGATGCAGAGCCAGGCGGAGATCACCAGCCACAGACCTGAGAGCTGAGGCTGGCTGTGGTTCCGGGCCACGGGGACGGGTGACTTGTCCACGGACAGGGCAGCACCGCCCTGCTGCAGCTCCACGGCCCCGGCCCGCGTCCCCCCAAACCTGTGCCTCTGACCGCCTGCTCCTTAGCCCGGCAGTGCCCCCGTGTCTTCCACATGGAGCCTCCTCCCTGACCCCCCGCCTGCGTCAGTATCAGGATCCCACACGGTGCACTTGACGTGTGAACCATTTGCAGTGTCTCCTGCAGGTGTCGTGGGTCAGGTCCCAAGCCCCATGAGCACCCCGAGCTGGCAGAGACCTGATGACAAGCTGGTGGATTAAAACAGGTGAGGCTGTTTCTCTCATCTCCCAGGTGAGCTTTCCAGGCTGCAGGTAGCTCTGCTCCAGGACACCCTTCCGAGCCTTGGGTTCCTCCATCTGAATTCTCCGCCATCCCCTGCAGAGTCGAGTCCAGGGGCAGGAAGCCTCTCTATCCCGTCTCATGCGAGGGGAGACACGAACCCCCTCAGGGACCTTAAGTCACAGACCCCAAGGTAGCACAAACATGGCCACTCCTACCACCAGGGGAGGCTGAGGCCAGGGTCTGTCCAGCTGCACACCTGTCACCACAGGGAGGCCAAAAACGAGTCTTGGCCACCATTCCATTGAAATGGACAGATTTCCCAGGAACTGTTCTTAAGGAACTTGTATTCAGATGGCTAAGGCTGGAGCCAACAGTAAAAAGGAGATGAGTGATGAGCACGCACCGCGCTCTGGGAGGCCCCGGGCTCTGGAGGGGGCGTGATGGATTGGCTGGTGGGACTCTTGGCCAGGCAGGGCCAGCAACTGACACTCACGTCCGGCAGGAAGTTGGGATGACCCAGCTGTGACGCCGGGGAGAGGGCAGCAGATGAGAGCAAGTCCTGGGTCCACTAGCCCTGCCTCTAACTGGCTGGTCTGTGCACCAATCAGTTAATCACTCTGACCATCCGCTTCTTCCCCCAGAAGATCAGGAAATACTTTCAGACGCTATTGTTGAAGATGAAATAAGATAGTGAACGTGCAGCCGACCCGGGGCCAGAGGCTGCAGGAGCGCGGGCTTGACCTGGCCAGACGGAAGAGGCACCGGCCCAGCTCCGGGCATGTGGGGTCAGGGGAACCTGCGCATCTCTGAACGAGCCCGTGCCCTTCCCGGACGGCAGGCACACCCCTGACCACGTGGCGGGCACTCTGTGACCATCCTAGAGGCAATATTTGGAGTCTTTCAGTTGTTTTTGTTTCTTACCGCTGCTATAAATGTGAACGCAGACGTCACCCAGGCCGACGTCTGAGCCTCAGGGGGAAAGGAACAGGGCATGCACCCACGCAGGTCTGTCCCAAAGATGCCCCACGAAATCAGAGGCGGCCCGGGAAGGGGGCCAGCCAGGCTCAACCCGTCGTCCACACTGCAGGAAAGCCGGGCCCTGCCCTGAGAGGGGGCGGGGATTGCTCCCAGAGCCGGCTGGACAGGACCCTCCTTCGCTGGAGCTGAGATCGCACTTTGAGGTTCTCGTTAAAGAGCAATTTTTCAGCAACGGTTAGGAGAACAACCCCAAAGGTGCTTCGAAATACGTTTGTTTACGGTAAGTCCTACTCCGGAGCGGCGTGGCTTTCAGGGCAAAGCCTCCCACCAGACTCGTGCCAAGCCACGGTCAGGGCGGGACTGGCGCTCCCGGCGTCCCGGGGGCTTTCAGGGGTCCATTCCCCTTGCACTGAGTTTCTACATCACCTGGGTCTTTGCTCTCAAAAAGGACGCAGGGAAACGAGCCATTTCTCAACCTAAGTAAGGAAGGACTTGACTGCCGACTACACGGTCATGTGGACACACAGAAGATAAAGTCATCGTGACACGTGTGTGAGAAACATCAGCGACACAAACGAGAGACTTGAAACAAAGACCTCACTTAAGAACTTGACGCCGACTTCACGTTCATATTCCTTTCGTTAGAGGTCACCACAAGACACTGAAAATGAAGTGTGTGTACATGTACGCCTGAAACAGGAATGGACACCACGTTGTAAACTGACTGGACTTTAATAAAAAAGGAAAAACAATACAACTATAAAGTTAAAAAACAAAAAAGAGAGAGAGAGAGAGAAACACTTCAGGATCGAATTAACATCAAAGGCCCTGCAACCTGGACCAACTTTTGTTTGAAGGCAGGGTCCTCTGCCCACTGAAAGAAGACACGAGCTTCGCTCTCAGACTTAACTGGGATTCCAGGAGCCCTGGCCGGGCCCCAAGAGCCGCTTCCTGCCCAGCCTTGATCAGCCCCAAGCAGATTTAACCTGAATCCCTCTTTGGGCTGAGACTTCCGGCCTCCTCTCCCCTGGCGAGCCCCCCAGCCCAGCAGGGCCCTGGCTCAGCCGCGGAGCACCGCCTCCTGCAGACAAGCCTGGTGCCTCGGGGAGCGAGCGCGGTGCTGGCCTCTCTCTCACCCACAGCAGTGGTGTTGGCCTCTGCCTCCTCTGAAACCACGATCTGTCACACTGAGTTTCATGGATTCGCAGGGCCGAACCGAACGGCTCTGCTTCAGGGGAAGGCGCAGCCATCAGCAGTTCCACCGACAGGGAGTCAGTCGGGAGGGCTTCCCACCGGCTGGCCACTCGGGGGGAAGCAGCAGAAACCGGACCGGCTTTGCCCCGCGCCCCCTCGCCTGCGGTGGAGAGGGCCAAGGGACAGCTTCAACCCGAGACGCTCGGGCTGGCCGGGGAGCCGCTCACCCCAGCCGGGGACTGGCTTCACCAGGGTCCGTGGATGAGGAGGAAGCGGGTGTATCTGATGCCTCCGAAGTGCTCCCTCGACAGAGCAGGTTCAAACGCGTGAAACGGCGTCTGATTAAAGTGGAGCCTCCGTTGGCTCTGACCCCCCAAGGGGAGCGAGCTGTGCTCTCCATCGTCAGTGTAAACCCAGCGTGACACGTGAGAGAGAAAGGGAGGGCTCCGTGACTCACCGCGGAGGGCTCAAAGCTGTAGGACACTCATTATCTACAGACTGCAAGCAAACTCTGACTCGCCAAGTGATGTCACCGCACCGAAGCACTCGCTGGAGCTCTTCATTGTTCCACTGGATGTGCCTCTCACACGGGACGTGACGTCACCTCACAGAACACAATGTGGTTCAGGGAGGCAGATGCTCAAACACAATGGAAATGGAAAAAATAGAAAACCCGCTTCCAAAGTTTCAAGGATGTCATTGAAAAGGACACGTGTATTTAAGGTAAACAAGCTGAAGGAAGTTCGATGGGCCTTTTGGAAACAGGGCTGAGGCGACTCCTCTCGCCAGGGAGAAAACGCTTCCTCCGCTCTGGCGGGAAGGCAGGGCAGGGGGACGCCCCCGTGGGAGGGGGCGCGGTGACTGTCCAGAGGCTTCACGCAGGATGGCATGGAGCGTCCATCTTCTGTTTGAAGTAACACCTACAGGGCACCGAGGGGCGCGAGGAGAGGCAGCTGCAGAGCCCACAGACTGGAGACGAGCCCTCCCGCGTGGGCCGTGACCAAGACGAGCTGTCGCTGCTGCTGAAGTGACGAAGGGGAGCCTACAGCTGGCTCGCACAACCACTGTCACATGCGTGTCCCAGGGCTGGGACGCTGGGAGGTGGGGACACGTGCGTGTCCCAGGGCCGGGACGCTGGGAGGCGGGGACACGTGCGTGTCCCAGGGCAGGGATGCTGGGAGGCGGGGACGCAGCGGAGGGCACGGGCCCCTTCGCTTATCTGCTTTCAGAGTGCCCTGGTCAAGTGGATTTGGGGGATACATTGTCTAGTTTTAACTGAACTAGTCCTTAAATAGAGCACAAGTAGGTTCAGGTCATTTCTTCACAGACGCCCCGACTTGAGGGTGACCCTCACACGAAGGCACAAGCCCATGAGGAAAGGATGACAGAGCAGCCCCACCTCCTCCCACCCAACCCCCCGTCCACCGTGTGACCACCTAGGCAGACCCACAAGAAGCTGGCGATAAAGAAATACACATTTATTAACTAGAGAGACGAGCCGATTCATGAGATAACAAATGAATCACTGAAGAGAAAACGAGCGAAGTGTGCACCGTGATTTAAATCCAGTGACAGCACAGCCGGTGAGACAGTCAAGCATCAGTACGCAAATACCAGTTACACTTTAAGTGCCATCAAAGAGCAACTGCGACCTCGAACATCACAGTTACGTTAGCGTCAAAAATACTTATGAACACGTGTAACAAAAGATGCTCAGACGTGTAACTTAAAACCTGAACACAATGCTGAGAGACACAATGAGGACCTAACAAACGAGAGACACACCATGTCCACGGGTCAGAAAAGCAACCCCGTTCAGTTCTACCCCGATGGCTACACAGGAGCGATGCAGCCCCAATCAAACCTTGGCAGGATTTTTGAAACTGACAGGTTGATTCTAAAATTCACATGAAATGAAAATGATGTCAATTAGTCAAAACAACTTTGGAAAAGAACGACATTAAAGAATTCATGCTACCTGATTTGAAGAGCCACTGTAAAGCTGCGGGAATGAGCGCAGTGTGATGTTCCGTGAGAATGGACACAGCGATCAACGGGCAGATTGGAGCCCAAGACGCAGCTCATGCTACGTGGCCACTTGACAGAAACGCCAGGGCAAGTCCGCGGAAGAGGAACCGTCTCTCCTGCAAACCAGAGGCCCACGTGAGAAACAATGAGCACCGACCCTTTCCTCACGTGTACACGAGAATTAACTGCAGGGAAGCAGAGGTCCAAATGTAAGAGAGAGAACCGTAAACCATGTAAAACACACATGAAAGAAATCTCTATGGCTCTGGATCAGGCAACACATTTTTAAGCAGCACATGCAAACTATGAACTATAAAATTAAATTTTGGTGAACTGAGCTTTCTCAAAACTCAAAACTTTTGCTTTCCAAAAGCCACTAGTAAAAGCATAAAGTCACCCACTGGTATCTGGTAACAGCATTCCATCCGTAACACATAAAGAATACTTACAACCTAATATTAAGAAGACATTCGGGGGAAGGTATAGCTCAGAGGTAGAGTGCATGCCTGGCATGCACGAGGTCCTAGGTTCAATCCCCAGCACCTCCATCAAAAACAAGTAAATAAATAAGTAGACCCATTGACCTCCCCCCAGAAAACAAATAAACAAAGTAACATTTAAAGACCCTTTAAAAAGACATTCAGTTCGCTAGTAATAGGAACATGCAAATTAAGACCACAGTGAGTCCCCACTCACACCCACTAATGACTGAAATCGACAAGGCTGGCTGCACCGAGTGCTGTGGGGCCCGGGGCAAACGGCTCCCTTACCCTCCACTGCTGGTTTCAACGCGGGGGCCGGCCACCCTGGGAAACAGGTCAGCCCTTCCTCATGCAGGAAAACCTGTACTCACCCAGCAGGCCCTCTCCCAGGCGGTCACGCAGGAGCAGGAGACTCGTGCCCTCACGGGCGTCACCTGAACGAGCGCAGAGCACCACGAGCAGGAGCCAAAGTCGAGACCCAGTGTGCACGTCCAAGCGTCGCCTGCACCAGCACGTCCTTCACGGAACTGCGCCGCGCGGAGGATGGTCCCCCACCGGGGCACGCCCTCTTTATCACATGATTGGGGGTGGCCGGAGCCCAGCAGCAGGACCCAGGCATAACTCAAGGGACTCACTGTAACCCTCAGCATGTGGCCAGCACTCAGAACACTGGCTGAACGCGGGGACCAATGCGACAAGTGAATGACTGCCACGCGCAGGCTAATTCCTGGTTTCCTGGCATTTGTGCCATGAAGACAGTCTTCCTCCGGAACCAGAATGAAGGCAGAGCCACGTGGATGAGAACACTGCTGGCCAGATCCTTGCCACAGTTCTAACTGTGAATTGCCTTTCCTGGTTTGCCTGTGTCCAGTCCCACCAGGACATGCTCCCCCGGGCACTCCAAGTGAGCGCCACACTAGGGATGAGGTCAGGGCAGAAAGGACGTCTGCACACAGCGTCACGCTTCTCGTGTGCCCGGGGCGCCTTGGCGGCAACGTTCATCTTAATGAAAGGCCAGGAAACTCGTCATCAGGCTAATAAGTACCTGCTTTCCCCGAGAAAGATCAGCAAGATGGTAGAGCGAGGTCAGTTTCACAGGCCACTGTCCCGGGGAAGAGGGGGCGGGGGGACGCCTCACTGAGGTTCCCCACAGGTCCAGGAACTTCTGCAGGTAGAGCACATTTGACTCATCCACCTCCTGGGGCACTGCCCTTCTATAAGCTTTTCCACTTTAAGGGAACACGGCTGGTGGGGCCCAGGCTTGTGGAGGAGGAACCCACAGGGCTCCCCGACAAGTTTCCAGTGGGTGACAAGTGGCTCCGATTTGCCTGGACATGCTAGTGAAGTGCTCCCACCCACAGGGCAGGCTCCCGAGACCAGACATGCCAGCAGGGCGTCCACGTAGTCTGCTAGGGAGAGGAAGGGCTCACGGCTTCTCTTCTGAACCTTGTCTTTATAACAGCACTGCAACAATCTCTGTGAACTAAGTATTTGTCACAACTCGGTCATCTGACCAGAGTCACTAGGTTTCACAGGTGAGTGTAATCTGAATACGTCCCCCCCATTTGTTCCCTACGATCCTGTTAGAAACACAGCACCTGTTCCTTAAAACCTAAAGATAGACTTACCCTATGACCGAGCAATCCCACTCCTGGACATATATCCAGAGGAAACTCTTAATTTGAAAAGACATATGCACCCCAATGTCCACAGCAGCACTATTTACAACAGCCAAGACATGAAGACAGCCTAAGTGTCCATCAACAGATGACTGGATAAGAAAGCTGTGGTATATTTATACAATGGAATACTACTTGGCCATAAAGAATAAAATAATGCCATTTGCAGCAGCATGGATGGACCTAGAGATTACCATACTAAGTGAAGTAAGTCACACAAAGACAAATATCATATATCACTTATGTGTGGGATTTAAAATATGATACAAATGAATTTATTTACAAAGCAGAAAGAGGCTCACCAACATAGAAAACAAACTATGGTTACTGAGAGGGAGGGATAAATTGGGAGTTTGGGATTGGCAGATACAAACTACTACGTATAAAATAGATGAACAACGAGATTCTTCTATACAGCACAGGAAACTATATTCAATATCTTGTAATAACCTAAATGAAAAAGAATATGAAAAGGAATATATATATATATATATATATATATATATATATATATACTGAATCACTATGCTATATACCAGAAACCAATACAACATTGCAAATCAACTATGATTTAATTTTTTAATCTTTTTGAAAAAGAAACAAAGCACCTGCTGGATATGAGTACATACAGGGATACCCTGTAACCATTAACTGTCGCAAACTCATAGTCACTATCCTTTCATGTTAGTTAACAGTTCTCAGGGAATTTGCATGAGAATAACGCAGTGCCTGCCTTCACCAGGTATCCTCCACTCCACTCTTAAACAGCATCCCAGTCCTCCATCCAACAAACAAATAAAACAAGGAAAGAAAATCGGAGACCTCATTTTGAACTGTTACTCCTGGTTGGCAGAATTTTTCTGCTTTCAGTGTAGCAAGGACAGTACATATACTGTAAAATAATTTGTATTCAAAGGCATTTTCCCTTCTGAAGCTAAGCCAGTGACACGTTGGAGAATATTACAGGTTTTGTGCTCTGTGCTCAGCTAACCCATGTATTGCTTAACTCAAAGAAGGTGTCCCAGCTGGGTTAAGAAGAGCAGCAAGTCCTTGGTTTGCAGTCACAGAGCCTGCCTTTCAAATAGGCAAAGGGTCCCTTTACTGGGGTATTTTCCAGAGCAGCAAGGTCGGGCTGCGCCCGGAGCCAGGGGCAGCTGTTAGCTTGTCTTTATTTGGGAGGCTGCCTCTTAACCAACCTGAAAATTGCCAGGGGCTTTTCTCAGATTCCACTGACAGCCTCCACCCCCACCCACCCCCACCCACCCCCGAGAGCGAATGGGGGCAAAAAAAGATAGCTATTCCAAGTTCCTCTTGCTCTCAGTAACATCACCAAAAACTTGAAGCTATCCTGCTGCAGACTCCCTCCTGGCATCTGAGCAGAAGGACTGACAACTTGAGAGCCAGCTCCTCGCCCTCCTGCACCCGCGGAACAGTCGTCCGGGCAACACACCTGCTCATCCCTGCAGCCCCTCGGGTTCCCAGACCTCCCTGAGGCCCCGAAGCCTCCCTGGTGTGACGCCCCCCACCGACATCCCCACACGGCACGCACACAGATTTCAGACCTTGAGGACTCACGGTGCAGTCCAGCCAAGGGGCTGTGAGCCCAAGCCAGCAGCACCTGGAGGGTCAAACCCGGACGTCACAGTCAGAGCACGGTCCGGCGCGCCTGCAGGGCTCTGCCGGCCAGACCGCGCCCGGCCCGGCAGCCAATCGGCGGCCGCCGAGCGTTGCCATGGCCACACCGCGTCTTCGGCGGCGCAGGGCTCGGCCCGGCAGCCAATCGGCGGCCGCCGAGACGTTGCCATGGCCACGCGGCCTGTGAGAGCCAAGCTCGCCCCAGCCGGGGAGCCAATCAGCGACCGCCCGGTGTTGCCATGGCCACGCCGAGAGTGAGGGACGCGCACGCGCGTGGTGGAGAACCGCAGCCGCTCCGCGCGCAGGGCTCGCAAGGGCCCCCGCAGCCACCCCCGGACACCCGCCGCGAGCCGGTGCCCTGAGCGCCCGACATGAACCGCAAGAAGCTGCAGAAGCTGACGGACTCCTTAACTAAAACTAGCAAGCACTGTAAGTAAGAATCAAGCGCCGGGCGGCAGAGGCTCCCTGGCCAGGTCTCCTGTCCCTCCCGGGGCGAGGGTCCCGCCTGCGGAGCCCGAGTGCGGGCCGAGCCCGTGCACGCCCAGCCCTAACGAGAAATCTGGGGGGGGAGCCCGACCGCAGCTCCTTGGGCGGCACCCACGCCCGCCCGGGGTCCCGAGGAGCGCTTCCAGGCATCCAGGCGCCCAGTTCCCCACACGCACGCACTCGCTTTGCAGACCCTCATTTAACGTGCCTCTGCGGCACAGAGGTGTGGTGTGTATGCCCAGGGGACACGCGCGGCTTTAGCCTCAGACGCAGACGGAAGACAAGGACGCAAAACCGCCGGACTCACGGAAAGTGGCACAACCAGCAGGCACCTGCTTTCTGGCTCTTCTTAGAGCAAATCAGCCCGCACAGGGCAAGTGCTGGGAACTTAGCAGGAGGCCCACGGGGGAAAGTGGGTGTCAGTGCCCACAGCCTCAGGAGGGATGAGCTGCGGGGGCACGGAGACCTGGACCTCGGAGCGAGGAGGTTTGCTGGGAAACCAGACTGATCTGCTCCCAGCTCTAGAGCCCACTTTCCACAGTTTCCAAAGCGAAGGAAACTTGGCAGGTGGCAAGAGGCCCCTATGGAAGACGTCTGCTCTCATCTCACAAGCACTCTGAAAGGTGGCCCTAAAATTTCAGAGGTAACTTTAGAATTGTGTGCAACTGAGAGGCAGAACTGTGCGTGGGCTGTGGATTGTGGCTTAGACCGGGAAGGGACTGTCTGACAAGCAGGTTTGTAAGGTGTGTGCTGATTGCAAAGCTACTGGCTCCCTGAAGAAACAGAAGCCGTAATCCCAAGGCCATTGGTGCAAAACAGGAAGAACAAACATGTTTTGATGTGGTTTTAGATGTGACGGGATCTACTCATATTTCATATCTAAAATAATGAGTGGTAGGAGATGCTTTCAGGATGGCACTGGGAATAAAAGTTCCAGTGGATATAAGCATCCTAAACTTCCAAAAAAAGTCATCCTATAATTAAGATATTATTATGATTATTATAATCTGATGAGAATTTTGTTCTGTTGTTGTTTTTCTTAAAATACTTCCATTTCTGGGAAAAGACCAGATCTCCTTAAAACATCTACCAAACTTTGAATAAACAATGCGAAACTGCTATACACAATGCTGAATTTGATTCAGTCTGTTTAGTGAGTTTACAACATGTCGCAGACATTCCAAGAATGTATTTAGAGGTGAATGTACTTAAAGATAAGTGAAACCATGGCAATAAAACCAGTCTTGATTTTTGTTCTTACATAAAATTTTTAGTGTTTAAAAATTCATTCATAAGAACCTTGATGATTATTAGTTAAATTCTATAGAAATAGTGACAAATCATGGACATTATAATAATTTTGAGTTTCTTTAAATAGAAAACCTTTCTCCTGAAGTCAGGTTTCCTTTTAGTTGCCAGGTGATAATCCCAGCAGGGTGAAGTGGATAAATTTTGTAGAATCAGAGAAGAAGAAATTCCCTTAAGTGGAGGCCTAGTTAATCTACCACACTACAGAACAGACTCAGACCAATCCAAAAAGAGGAAAGCCAGTTCTCAAATTTCCTTAACTTCATTTAGTTTTGTATTCTTGAATTTAAGAAACATTTCAGCAAAAAATAATTTATCTTACAGAAAAAAATTACCCATCTTGGAACCTTTGGGTAATAATTTAAGTTAATATATATTCTTTCACTTTTATTGCAGCCGAGATAGAAAAGTGGCTCATCTACCTTCCCTCAGCTAGCATTTCACACACGTAAACAGATTGTGTCATTCTTCGTGCAAGTTTTTCTTCCCCAGCCATTAACTTTGTTATGGAATGTTTTATGTTTTAGAATTTTGTTTAATTTTTAGAATATTTTTATGTGGGTAGATGTACGTAACATAAAACTTACCATTTTAACTACCGTAAGTGCACACAGCCTGTGGCAGTAAGCACACGCACACTGTTGTGCAACCATCACCACCGTCATCTCCAGAACCTTCTCATTTTCCCAAACTGAAACTCTGTCCCCAGTAAACTGTAACTGCACTTGCCCCAGCCCCTGGCCCATCATTCTACGTTCTGCCTCTGAATCTCCCCACTCCAGGTACATCATGTAAGTGAACTCATACAATGTTCGTCCTTTTGTGTCCGGCTTATTTCGCTCATAATGTCTTCACGTTCATCCATGCCATAGTGTGTGTCACAGTTTCCTTCCTTCTTGAAGCTGAATCATAATCCATTGTCTGGACAGACCACATCCTTCTCGCCCGCTCATCCATCCATAGATACCTGGCCGCTGTGAGCGCCGGTGTACGGGTGTCAAGGCCTGTGTTGTCCATCCTGCACGGTCCATGCCTAGCGGTAGAGTCACTGGATCTCGCAGTATTTCTCTGTTTCACTTTTTTTGAGGCAGTGACATACCATTTTCTATGGCAACCACTAGCTCTTTTTAAAATGATAACCATTACATTCTTTTCTACTATTTAATCAATTTATTTATCAATCATTTATTTTCCAAAGTTTTCAGCCTTCATCTTAAATTGTGGTCCCCAGAGCTGGAAATCGCCCTGGCCTGCAGGATGTGGTGTGATTTCTTCGTTCCTTTGTGCTGTCTTCCGTTGTGTGCATGCAGCCTCCACCCGTTTTTAAAAATACTCAACCATAATTTTGTCGGTTTTGAAATAAAATCTTCCCCATCTTCCACCTATACCTCCTATTTAACCTCACTGTCGTGTTCTTAATGCCAGACACCAACGCTTCCACCCGCACACCTCAGACAGCGATTGGGACACAGTTAGCCCCGTGTTTATAAACACCGCCCGCCCACAGTTACATGTGTGACAAGCTCACGTGTGTGTGCACACCCTGGAGATAAAAGTGTCCTTCCTCCAAAGTGCTGCTGGACAGTTGCATGTTTTCACATCATCCACCATGAGAACTGGCATGGGTGCTAAAAGATGCTTAAGTCCTTCCTTATTGGAAAGTAGCTGATTCTGGTTTCCAAAACCTGGATTACGGATTCACCAAGGCTGATTGAAATGAAAACTGTTGCCTTGCTTTCATGAGCCTGGTGTTGTATTCCCAGGGGAAGGTTAATTTGCAAGCCTCATCAATGCTTCTAATCAAAAAGTACCTTAACACCCCCTTGCTTGCTTTGACTCCTCCCTCTATGGCTTTGTCAAGCTTAGAGTCTGGACCCACAGTCACTCTGCGGGTAACTTGGCAAAGCTCTCTTCTTCTCTCCCAAGTGGGGCTGAACTTACACCTGCCTGAGGGAGGGGCTGCTGCTCCTGCCTCCATGGGGCCCTCAGGAGTGGCGTCTTCTGTTGGCCTGGGGGCCACGAAACTCAGCCCAGGACAGTCGCCTGTCGACAGCAACATATTTATGGCCTCAATGTTGTTTGTCTATAAAGTCTTCAAATGCAACATTTAAGCTAGAAACTAAAGATTAAAATGCATTTTGCCACGTCTTGATTTTACTCTTTCACAGTTAATAAATTTGAAGTGAAATGTCTCATCAGTCTTTTCTATAACCTGGTGGGAGATGTAACCGAGCGGCAGGGTGTGGTCATTGGACTCGATCGCAATGCGTTTCGAAACATCCTGCATGTGACATTTGGAATGACAGATGACATGACCATGGACAGAGGTAAGAGGACAATCTTCAGATGGGCCAAATCCAGCCATAACAGGGGAAAGTAGTTTGGGGTTTAGACATGCTCTTGGTGGGAAGCTTAACTTCTACATTCCCAGTTCCACCCAGAAATAAACCTCGGTTTATATTCATGGGTAGGGAGATGGGGGGCATAGGGAGGAGATGGGCGTAGGGAGGAGACGGGGGCTGTAGGGAGGGAGACGGGGGGCATAGGGAGGGAGACGGGGGGGCGTAGGGAGGAGATGGGGGCCGTAGGGAGGAGATGGGGCCTGTAGGGAGGAGATGGGGGGCGTAGGGAGGAGATGGGGGTGTAGGGAGGGAGGTGGGGACCACTCTTTCTGTGTTTCTGTGTATTTAAGAAGAGGACAAAGCTTGGCTAACTAGGTTTCCCTTACTTTATATTAGAAACCCTGAAATATTTCTCTTTCTACTTCATAAGTATAATAATAAAAAATTTGAAAAGGACATGTATATTTCCTTAAATCATCAAAAGTATTTCCATAAAAATAACATAATTTTATCTGTCACGTAATAGCATTACTCTTCTTGAGTAATAAAGACATAAAATCATATATTTTATGTTAATATATCAACGTATTTAATATACCAGTATGTTCATATGTGAACTGTTGGATCAATATGCTTAGACATTCAGAATTTACTTGTTCCCACAAAATGTCAAGGGACTCTTCCCAAAGCTTCAGTGAAAGTTCCCAGTGTTTCGACATCTCAGTGTCCTCCATGGTCAGATGAGGGCACGGGGCCACGCGGCCCTGTGGTCCTGCCTGAAAGGTGGGCAGCACCAAAGCAGACGCATCACTGAGAACAGAAGCCCAGCACGCGTGTCCTGCCTGCTTCTCTCTCCGCAGTTTTCCGAGGTTTTGACAAAGACAACGACGGCTGTGTGAGTGTAACGGAGTGGGTGTGTGGACTATCAGTGTTTCTTCGAGGGACTCTGGAAGAAAAAATGAAATGTAAGCCTTCACGTTGCCCTCTCGGCTTGTTCACGAGGTCCCTAAGGAGTCTAGCCCGGCGCCCTCCGGCCCAGCTGGGACGGTGGGCTTGTCTGCTGTCTGGTGGTTTGAATTCCCAGCAGCCTCTTTTATGGAGTGAATTCAAGTCAATGATAAGGATTGAAAAAAAAAATGAGAAAGAGGAAAATCAGGAGATTCCGAGGAGGAATCCGTGCCAAGCAAGACCGCGCAGGCTGACCACATATGCACACTTGTGTATGAAGGTGGGGAGCGCCTTGCATACCTCATCACTGGAGTCGGAACCACAAAGGGAGAGAACATGGGTGCAAGTGTTCCAACTCTTAGTTAACTCCTCATTCACTCCAGGGGGCTCCATTTCAGTCAGTTTCCCAAGATTTTCAAGATGAAATGTTAACTTGTCGGTGTTCCCGGCACGCTCCCCGCAGCTGAGAGTGAAGAAGGTTGTTCTAAGATTGTCGAGTAGAGTCGACAAGTAGGCCTGCAGCCCTTTTTACAGAAACCGGGTTGCACGGAGGCCTTTGGCCTGAGAAGGACATTAACACTAGAGCCCTGGGCTCTGACCACTTGATTAGAGCGAGTGTCCCCTTGCTGACAGTAGCAAATTCTTGTTGGTTATTTTTTTTTCAAGATTGCTTTGAAGTGTTTGATCTGAACGGCGATGGATTCATCTCAAAGGAGGAGATGTTCCACATGTTGAAGAACAGCCTTCTCAAGCAGCCGTCCGAAGAAGACCCTGACGAAGGAGTTAAAGATTTGGTCGAAATAACACTCAAGAAAATGGTAAATATGGGCAAGCTAGGCCACATAGGGGAGAGAAGTAAGAATTCAAATCACCGTGCCCACGTTTCCCACGTAGTGAAGTAATGCCCTGAGAGCGTGCTCTTTTGTTACGTAGAAGTTCTCTTCGACGTCAGTATCTGCCAGCTTTCCCCTGCTGATACTTGAACTGGAGGAGCAGTAGGTATTGGTGGTGGTGTCAGCATGTTAACTGATGCATGGCTGGCCCCCCAGGACCGCGACCACGACGGGAAGCTGTCCGTCGCAGACTACGAACAAGCC
Source organism: Vicugna pacos (assembly GCF_048564905.1). Classification (NCBI taxonomy): domain Eukaryota; kingdom Metazoa; phylum Chordata; class Mammalia; order Artiodactyla; family Camelidae; genus Vicugna; species Vicugna pacos. Next base: position 26,144,753 of record NC_133015.1, read on the forward strand.
GTCAGAGAAGAGACTCTGCTACTGGAAGCATTTGGACCATGTCTGCCTGACCCAAAGGTGACAGTACTGCTTTCGCTGAACAGTGACCAAAATATACCGTAGGGCCAGCAGCCCAGGGCTTCCTGGTTTGGGGGGTGATCAGGTGAACCACATTCCCCTCAGAGAATGGCTTCAGAAGAGAGAAAGCCCACTGAAGACAACAGCTGGTTCATGGCCTGGTACCTAGATGGATGGGTGGGTGGGTGGGGGATGGAAGGGTGGATGGGTGCACAGATCTCGTAAGTGCCTGGTGCAGAGTTCTGGATCTCTGTCCTTCTGTCTCCTCAGGAATTTCATCATTTACCTGCATCTTTGCATTTCAACCTCTTCCCTCACTACTAAAACCTTTCTATCAGAATTTAAACAGATCTAAACCTGTCGCATCTGACAAACAAAAGAGAAGGGAGGGAGGGAAAGAACGTCCCCGAATCCCACACCTGCCCCTATTTGCTGTCCGAGGCTTTTTCACAGCCAGGCGTCTTAGAAGAATTGTCCGCATTCGTGCCTTACACGACCACCACTTTCTCCTGTCTGCCCTTGACGCTGCTCTTGCCAAGGTCACCACGCCCGCCTAGTGAACAATCCCAAGGGTTCAGCTCTTGGGTTCTTGTCTTCCTCGCCCTCATCCCTTCCCCACCCCGCGCTCCTCGTCCAGCTTCTCCTGTCCAGGAAGCATCTGCGCTGCCCACCCCAGCCTGGCTGCGACATGGTCCTTCCTCCTGGACCCCCACTGTTGCCCACCCTCCGGCCCGCCCTGCGGGCTCTGGCCTGTGAGCCGAGCTCAGTGGGCGGGGCTCCCGGGCTGGACCACGTGGTCTCGCCTGCCTGAGACCCCAGAACTGCCCTGGGCCGCAGCGGAGTCACCCAGTTGCCAGCTGTGAGTGGTTCCTGACCCTCGCTCCTCCCCAGTCACTGCCGTCTCTCCAGACATTAAGGAGACACGGAGAACATTTCCTGTTGTTGTTCCCCCTTGTTGGAAGTCTGTACTAACGTGAGCACTTCTACTTCACAGAGCCAGATGGAGTTTGAAGCCCAAGTATTCGAGGAGCCACACGAATTCAGCGAGATGTGAATCCCTGAATGTCTGTGTTGTCTCAAGCGAGCGAATGAGGAGGCACATACAGACTGTGTGTCTTTCCTGCTCCGCTCAGGAGGTGACTGCGCGCTCGAGGGTGGGGGACAGGGTTGACCGACACGTAGCACCCGGCTTTGGTTAGGATGCAAGTAAATCAGCCGAAGACAGGAAGCTCCCTGTGACACGTTGCTGGGTTGGCCGGACGGGTTATGTGCTAGAGACGCCTTATCACCCAGACTTATCTGTTGACACACGTAACTGTCATGAAATGTTTGCATGAAGGAGATGAACAGAGAGATTACATAAGCATGAGTTATTTTCTTCATGTCAGAAAGATGCTGGGAATACATTTAAAAAATCACTGAAGCTCCTGAATTTCCTTTGGAGCAGTAAAGAGTCAAGACGACATCAGAGAGAAGGATTCTGGCAGCGGGCCCTGGAAGGTGTTTCCACTGGGCACCGAGGGGGCTCAGGGACACGGAGCCTGCATTCGAACGACCTGTGTCCCTGCCTGAGGCCTCAGCGTGACAGCCTGGCTGCCCGCGGCCAGAATGGGCCTCCATGAACACTGTGGGTTGAAAGTACAAAGAACCCCAGACAGACCCCCACGAGGGGCAGAGGGGCAGTGGGCCTTCCTGGGCCTGATGGACAAGGCCTGGCCTCTGGGGTCACCCCAGTGACCCTCGCAGGGGGATGCGAAGCCCCCTCTCTGTTCTGTCTCCCTCTGTCTCCACCGCCAGCCCCTCTCTGTCACCTTGGACCTGCCCCCCAGGATTCCTCTCCTGCAGCCCCTCATCCCAGGTCACAGCCCACGGTGCCCGCTGGCCAGGGACTCCTGCGGCCACCGCTCCCCCGGCCTCCTCCTGCCCAGCAGGTGTCTGTGGCCATAGACGGAGTGTTGGGAATGAGACCTCAGTCTGGTCCTGGGCTGCGCTCTGCCTCCCGCAAAGGCTCCCGGGCAGGCCGCTGGGAGGGGACACCTCTGTCCACCAGAAGCACTCAGAGGCTGCTCCACATATTAAGTCCCTTTTGTGATTGCATGTGCTCTGCTCTGATTAAGCAAAAACACACTGCGTGAAACAGAAAAGTAGACTGTTAAAAAGTGGACTGTATAGAAAATAGACAAACAGCAAGGTCCTGCTGTGCAGCTCAGGGAACCGTATTCAGCAGCCTGGGGTCACCTGTCAGGAAGAAGTGTGTGAGCAGGAACAGACGTGTGTACACACATGACCGCAGCACGCCGCCATGCACCAGAAACCAGCCCCCTGCAACTGACCGTGCTTCAGTAAAAAAGGGGGAAAAAGACTGCTACGAGTAAATGGAATATGCACCTTCATGAAATAAAAGCTCTTTTGCTGTCCAAGTGTCTTCTTAAAATGTTAGAGTCTTGGACTGTGACAAGATTTTTCTATCTTTTGTCGGCAACACAATATAGTTTAAATTTTTTATTGTACTTCTCTGAGTATCCATGATACAGGATCACTGAAGAGTATTTCAGAAGTTTAGGAAATTCAAAAAACAAAATTAAAATATTAATATTCTGGTGTAGACTCTTTTCAGCCTTTCTTAAGGCATTTGTAAGTATCCCCGTGGTTATGCACGGAGCACACCCGTGTGTTTGAGCAAGCACGCTGGATCGCGCTCTGTCGGCTGCTTTTTGTGTCCCACTGTCTCAGGAGCACTGTCCTGGGCGGGCAGACACTCGTCCGGCACCGCTTCCCCGTCGCACACACTTGCTTGTTCCCACATTTTGCTGTTACGAGTAATGCCCCAAATAAACTCTCTTTGTAGGTAAATCTCTCCACGTGCTCACTTACTGGGGGTAATTTTGCAAAAGTCAGAATGTCGGGTGAAAGGCCTGCATGATTTTGTGATTTCCAGCATATGTTAGCAGGCACCATCCAGGAGGGCCTGCCAGGCCCACGCGTGAGAAGTGCGGGTGCGCGACCTTCGAGCTCCTCTGCCAAGTCTGTGCACCGTGGGTGACCAGGATTTTAATTTATCATGTAAAGAATTCCGTACTTTTATATACCTGTACCTAACCTTTTTATTGCAGGCTGAGTAAAAACGGACTTCCATGTGAATAATCCTGTTTTATTACTTGACTATTTTTAAAACTAAAAAAGCCTTCCAAAAAGTCTAAATAATTTTGTTGAAACTGAAAATACTGTCCGCCCTGGACGAAGAACCTGGGGCTTCCCACCCAGTGCAGGGCTCGCCCCCGACCCCGTTCCTCCCCGTGATCTGTCCCAGTCGCTCCGTTCTGCTCTTCTCATTTCACTGCTGGAGCAACTCACAAATGATCTCAACACTGAGACTTCGCTCAGCTTAACAGCGGGGCGTCCGAGGGCAGCAGGTCCCTTTGAGGACGCATCCATCCCGTCTTGCTCTGCACCTCCCTTCCCGGGCTCAGCCAGTCCCTGCCGTTGGGCCCCGGGGTCAGGACCGCAGGGGAGCAGCCAGCGTCTGGAGGGTTGAACAGAGCCTCCCCCAGCTGGCTCCTCAGAGCGTGGCGTCCCTCCTCCCGCACTCAGGGGGCCCTCCGGGCAGGCTGCGCGCCCTCACAAGCAGCATGGAAAGACTCTGTTTGGGAAACAAGTACTTTTTTTTTAACTGCAGGATTTGAAAACCACCACTGAAAACTGGTAGTCCTGCATTCTTCACCTGCAAACATCTCTGGTGCAAGACTGCACTTGTAAGAAGCCGAGCCTGCAACTGCTTGTACCGTAAAATCACCCCGAGCATCCACAGGTCCCCGCTGGAGCTGAGCCACTGGTTACCAGCGTCCAGGCCAGTCCCTCTGCCCTCGCCGGGCCGGGACGGAGGGCTCTGCCACGCGGCCACCACTGCCACGGCCTGGATCCACCGCGACTCCCCCACACCCCAACACAGTTGTATCATTTTTAATGAGAGAGATTGTAGAGGGAATTCCAGTCAAATCTGCTTAAAACCCCAAAGACAGCCGTGTCGAGACGCCTGCTCTGAGCCGCCCCTCGGAGCGCCCGTCTGCCCGACGCGCCTCGTCAGCTACGTTCGCCTCCCCGCGGAACCGTCCCCGGTCCCCCACGGCCGCCGGGGCTGCGGGCCGGCTCTCGCCGGGTGTGGCCGAGACAGGGTGAGGACTCACGAGGAGCTGCCGCAGGAGCGACACAGTGAAACACACCTTCCCCCCAGACCCCGTTCACGACGACAGGCAGCTGACGGCTCCCAGCGCCCTGGTCCTGACATGTGGCTTTCCGTGGCCCCCCCCCCGCCTCCCAACACACCGTCAGGAAAACACTCCTCCCCCGAGACTCACAGCCTCCCCGGCAGCCACCCCGCCCTGTTACGTGGCCCGGCCGGCCCCGCGGAGCGCCGCGCTGGAAGGCGTCAGGTGACTCCGTGCCCTCAGCCTGTGCCCCGTCCCCTGTCCCGTCTCCAGGGGCTCAGTGTGGACGGGGGACACAGCGGCTCAGAGCCCAGGGCAGTGAGCCGGCGACGGAGAGGTGCACCAGGTGGGCCGAGAATCTACCGGTTTCCTCTGCAAGTGGCTTTCTAAGTTGAATCACTGCCTCCCGCCAGGGCGGTGAGCCCAGGGCCGGCTACAAGATTACTTCAAACCACGTGATCGAGGCTTCCTTAAATCCTTCAGGATCGGAGGAGTCAGAGAGCAAAACAACCCCTGTGACCTCAACTGCACGGCGCACGAAGTCCAGGGAGCGCTCCGTCCAGGTTTCACGTAAACGCAGCTTCAGACCCACGCGCCCCAGGCTGCTCCATGGTTCACCCGCACGTGTGGAGGGGACCCCGGCTCCCTGCAGGGCTCTTCGCGTCTGAAACCCCTTGGAATTTTCTTCCTTTAGTTGTAGTTCCCAGTTTGCACGTAAAGGTGTCCGTGTTCAGTCCCAAGAGGAGCCTGGACACTAGGCTGGGGCCTCGCCTGGCCACGCGGCCAGACTGTGGCTCCGAGGTCAGCGCGTGAGGAGAGGTGGGGCCGCGGCCGGCTGTCGGGGGAGCAGAAGTCCTCCTGGGAAAGGAGAGGGCTGGACTCCTCCAACAGGGGACACGGAAGGAGCCTCTGGGCCATCCTGGGCAGCACCTGGAAGTCCTCCCCCTGGAGAAGCAGAAGGTGCCGAGGCAGGTGGCCACGCGGTCCAGCAGCAAACACAAGAGCTTGGTGACGACGTGCCTCTTGCCAGATGCCAGGACCCAGCCTGAGGACCTCAGCGAGTGGAGGCGGGTTTGCGGCCAGGCCCCGACCACATCCCCCGACCTCATCCCTGACCTCACCAGTCACTGGACTTTGAAAGTCTGACGTAAATGAAACATGGTTTGTAGACCGGGGGGGGGGGGGTTGGGGGGCTGTAGTTACAACAAGACCGCAGGATCCGGGCGGCTCCAGGCAAAGTCGGACCTGGGGCCACCCTATTCACACGCTATAAATTACTCCAGAAGTGACACCGCATGTAAAATGGGGAAATGCCTGCTCTCTACCCCATCACATGGGGTTTTTGGAACAACAGAATGAGATAAGCCTGAGACAGCATCTTGTAAACTGTGAAGTATGATAAAAACCTGGAGGTGAAAGAGGTTTGCCTCCGACATCAGTGTCCCGGGGCCTCCTGAGTTCTCACGAGGAGCTTGTCGGTGACGAGGAAGATCGTGGCAACCAGGACTCGAAGAAATGGCCCTGGGCCCTCGCTCGTGACCAAACGTGGGCTTTGCTGAAGCCAAAGGGAGCTGAGGGATGTCTCTGGAAACAGCCTTAACAACCTGATGTATTTGCAGGCAGGACTCCCCTGAAACCAGGGCAAAACCCCGAGGGGAATTTTCACGAGTGTTGTTCTCTCAGAGTCAGTTTTTGTGACATCTCCCCCCATTAACACACATGCGCACACACACGCACTGCCCTCATCACAGACTCACAGGCGGACGCGTGCTAGTTCGTTCCCTTTAAGAGGCACACTCGAGTTCCTTGAATTTCCCTCTCGCCCAGCAAGACACCACTAATTCTGAAGCAGTCGGCACCGTCCTGCGCTCCCCACCAGCCGACCACGCTCGAGGCTCCGCGCGTTTGCTGCGCTGGCTGCAAGGTACTGGAGTGTTACTGAGAAGTTAGCGGGAAGCAGGGTCGCGGTGAAAGCACCAAAGCCTACAAGCGGCTGGGCAAACACGGACTTGCCTGCAAGTTCTGTGAGGGTCAGCCGGCCAAATGCGGACCTTGGCCGCCTTGCTGTGCTCTTAAATTGGATCATGTAAATTTGACCAAGTGCAAAGCAGGCCTTGTCTCTTTGAATTTCTAAATATGACTGGGTGCTGATTTTGACTCATGTAAACGCAGGAAGGAACACAGTGGCCCTAGGAATTAGGGTCAGTCGTTGCCTGGGAGGTGGGTGCACCTCCTGCTTGTCCAGGACCCTGAAACCTGTCCTGTTTGGGTCTGCACACAACGGGCGGCCCCCACGTCCAGTGTCTGCAGACAGAAGTCACACTGTCCCGCCTGCAGGGAGCACACAGGCCAGGAAACTGGAGTCGCCGTGGTCTCGGGAAGAAGGAGGGGGAGGAGATGGAGGGAGAGGGAGGGGGTCCACTGAGTCAGGGGCACGGTTTTCAGCGCATGAGATGTTTAAGAAAACAGAGATAAGACTGAGTGTTAAGGGGGTGGGGGTTGCCCCTCTCCCTTCCCATCGCTGTAGGAAACCCTCGGGCAAAGTCCCGGCCTGGCTGCGGGGGGCAGACGCGCGCGGGCAGGGCAGGATGTGGAGCAGGCCGGGGCCTGCACGCCCGGCACCAGGTATGTGGCCCAGAGGAAGGCGCGCCCACGGCAGGTGCAGCGCAGCCAGTGCCCGCGGCCCCGGGGGAGGACCTGCAGGTGCAGTCGGGACATGTCCCGAGTCTGCAGGGCCACGCGTCTCTCTGAATAGCTGGGCGGCTGCCCTGTGCGCCCGCAGGAGCACAGCCGGGGGAGGGGGGAGGCAGAGGGTGGGTGCACTTTGGTGGGGCCCACGGTTCTGGCGGCTTCGCTGGCGCAGGCGGCATCCCCCCGGGGTGGGGTGCGGCAAGGGAGGCTGAGCCGTGCAGGGAGGGGAGGGGTGGTGGGCCCGGGCTCCGGCTCCCCCCTCCAGAGGCCGAGCTGGACATGGAGTCCGTGGCCCCTGCTCAGCCCTGGCCTCCCAGCCTTCACACTGGCGTCCTCTTCCATCCACCTTCGTCCCTCCCGGGGCACGGTGGCTCCCCGAGCATCCCAGAGCCTCCAGCTGCATCTGGGTCCTGTTGGCTCATCCAGGGGCCGACAGGGGTCCAGGCCCATACCAGGCCCAGGGATCTTTGCTGAAGGACTGCTCAGCCCGTCTCGTGACCTACAGTCAGAGGCAGGTTCGCAAATAAGCAGCTGAGGCATTCAGCTGGAAACAGGAGGAGGGACTGGAGCCAGGTGACGTCTTCAAGCCCCCACACTTGGTCAAGGAGGCGCCCAGCCCTCTGGGCAGGGCTGTTAGATTGCGGAGAACGGGACGTGGGCAAGACAAGGGTGTTTCACGCTGTCGGAACCCCCCCCCCAGGTGACAGTCGGCGCTGTGAGGGGAGGGCTCGCTGCAGGGCTGCAGGCAGGGCCAGGGAGGGAGGGAGGCTCCCAGCAGAAGTCAGTCGGGACAGGCTGGCCCGGCCTCCAAGCCCCGGAGCAGCACCGTTCAGGGCCCCAGGGTGCTGCGTCCACTGGGTGGGAGGAGGCCCGAGAGAGGGGCCTGGGCGGGGGTGGGGGGCGGGTGGGCACACCGAGCTCGTCACGGCCGACACCCTGGCCCCAGGAGCCGCGTGCGGGGGAGGCTCTTGGGTCTCTCCTCTGACGCCCGGCAGGCAAGTAGCACCTGGGCAGGTGGGCAGGGGGCCTGCATGGGGGCCAGGGTGACGGGCTCCCTCCCTCCTCGCAGGTCCTGAATTCTCAGGACCCCAGTACCTGGGGCAGCGGCTCCAACCACCTGAGCCCTGTCGGGACCTGCTGCTGCCTGAGGTGGGATGTCAGGTGACCTCGTCCCTCCAGGAGCCGTGCAGTTGTAGAGACGTGGATACGGACAATTCTGGAGCCCCAGGGGGGTGGGGGGCAGGCGCACCACAGCCCCCACCACATGGGGCTGCCACCCCTGAGCTGCCGCGGCCCCAAGCCCCTGCTGTGCCCCCCCAGAGCTCCTGGCTGCCTCCCCAGGGTCTGCCAACGCCCTCTGGTCAGGCAGGAGCCCCTCTGCGTGCACAGCGCTAGGGGGCTGCAGGGGGCGAGGTCCCCAAGACCCTGCCCACAGGGCTGGGGACTGAGCACACAGGGGTGGCAGATGGACACCCGTGGAGGGCACAGGGCACGTGCTGACCTGGCCAGGCCGGCCCCAGACTCAGCAGCGCAGACGGTTTCCACTGAGGTTTCGTGCGACCTCGGGGATGTGGGCCCCCCAGGAGGTGCAGTGAGGTGGTGCTACTGGGCACCCCTCAACAGGCAGACCCCACGCTGCAGCGGCCCCTCCAGGGATGGGCGTCCCGCGGGGTCCCCGGACGAGCCATGCGGAGGGGACAGGAGGGAAACACCTTCCTGACAAAAGGCACGCTGTCGGACGGTGACACGCTCTCCTCCCTGGAGGCCGGCTCTGGACACGGGGAGTCACCCTGTGGCTGAGCCCCGCTCCCTCCTCAGGATCCGTGTTCCGGGGCCACAGGTGACGTCCAGGGACGTCCTGCCCCTGCCCTCGACCTCCGACTTCGTCACTGCTGTGCGGGAGAGCGCTTGTCTCTGGTCCCGAATTAAACTGCGGTTGTGGGTGTGTATGTGTGTGTGTGTGCATATCGTGTATGTGTGTGTGTGTGTGCTTGTGTGTGTATGTACATAAGTGTATATGCTGTGTATGTGTATGTGTGCCTATGTGTGTGACTATGTGTGTTTGTGTATGAGTGTATATGTGTGCATGTATGTTTCCATGTGTATATGTGTGTATTTGTGTCTGTGTCCACTGTGTCTGTGTGTGTACATGTGCACATGTGTGTGTAAACATATGCATGTAGGCATGTCTGTTACACACACACACGTGTGCACATAGAAACTTACACTCACACCAGCTGTGCTTTCTCCCTCTGACCTTGGCGGCCTTGTCCTTGGCCCGGGCGACCCCTTCTGCCTGGGGACAGGCCGTCTCTCACTGTCCCCTCGCAGGAGAGGGGTGGGGCTGGGCTGTGAAGGGGAGCAGAGCTCAGCTGGGGCTCCAGGACACACGCAGCCGGATTGCGGGCCCAAGGATGTCGGGCAGAAGCGGCTCTGCTCGGGTGGGCGGAGGTGCCACCTCTGGTGGACGTGAGGGGGAAACTGAGCATGGGCCCCGGGAGCAGGGAGGGGCCCCTGCACCCCATCCCCGGGCACAGGCTTCATGAGCCCGGGGGCAGGTGGTGACACGCTCAGGTGTGGACTCCCCCACCCCCGCCGGTGACACAGGAGTGACAGGAAGCCGGTGCGGGCAAGCGCAGATGGGCTCTGGGGTGGAGCATCCCTGTACCAGCCCGGGGCAGTCCAGGCCCAGCCAAGACCAGAGTGTCCCCCAGGAGCCAAGCCTCCCGCCTGCCTGGAGGGAAAGTCGGAGGCCCCTAGGGCCGGGAGCGTCGGCTGAGGACACAGAGCCCTGGAGCGGCCACGCTGGACGGAGCCCTGCCACAGCCATGCCGAGGCCTGGGGAGCTCCGCTCTCGCGCTGGACACCAGCCGAGCTCGGCGGGGATCAGCAACACCACACAGTCTGCGAACAAAGTCACAGGTTTGACCAGAAGGAGTGAAAACTGAGGTTTGGTTCGGTGGCGTGGAGTCTTGGAAGAACAGTGACAAAAAGAACAGGCAGGACCTTCCCCAGGCGTTAGCCTCACCTCACCCACAGCTACGGACGCTTTTTAAAGGAAGCGGTCCTCACTGCGGGAGAGAGGGTTTGTCAAGACCCAGCAAGGAAGGTCTGACAGACGGCCGCCCTGGGGGTGTGGGGCGAGGCGCTCTGCCCACACGTGCAGCCACAGACGTGGACACCTGCATGGAGACGCCCCAGTGGTCCCCCGCCCCTACGTCCCCACACCGGCCGCGCCTCTGGGAGCCAGGCAGCCCCAGTAACGTGCAGCTGGCTGTGCCTTCCTGGCACGGTTTAACCCCTCCGAGCACACTCCTCCCCCAGGACACACGGCCTCCTGTCTGCCTCCGCCGCCTCCTGCCCGGCCAGCCCACGCTGCCCCGTCAGGTGGTCCAGCCACACACACACTCGCGAGTGGAATACGGGCCCTCTGTCCCGCCACATCCCCGACGGCCCCAGTGGCGAATCCCCTGACAGGGTCCAGCGTCCCACCGTCCCACACAAAACAGAGTCTGAAGGAAATGCAGATGCCTACAAGAAAAAATTCCAATAAAGCAAGAAGCAAGATTGCAGCCTCCCGCTGGCGGAGCAGCTCTGAGCATGTGAGGCCCTGCCGCGGTGGCCTGTGCTCCGTCACTCACAGGATGCCTTCCCGATGCTCCATGACTGAGTGACAGCTCACAGAAGCAGCTGACGGAAACCGGGAAGTCAGATACAGGCCAGCGAGGCAGACAGTGGGCGGAGCTCAGAGCAGGTTCGGGGGGCCCGGGTGGGGAGAGGGCCTGCACCCCTTGTCCCCGCACACTGCTCCCACCGTCTACGCCGCTTCTCTCACCTCCTCCTGGTCGCTCTGAGCAAATCCACCCCTGTCTCTTAGAGCTTGAAAAAACTGCTAAAATGTTCGAAGTCCTGTAGCAAACAGCACTTGGTTTTACAAAAAGCTTATGTGCTGGTTCCGATGGGAAAGGACAGCTGGCCATCTCCTCTGAAGAGCCATCTAACCTCAGAAAACCCCGCTTCCCTGATGAGCATCTCCCCTTCCAAGCTCGCTGGTGCACCCGCATTTGACCCCACGACTGCTTCTTGAGAAACCATAATAAGCAAAAGGGTTGACAAGCGACAGCCAGGTGAAGGCGAGGTCCGAGGGGAGCTGAGCAGGAGGGACAGGCAGCAGGTGGGCGCCCCTCTGTCTTCCTGTCGCTGTAGGAAACCCTCGGGCAGAGTCCCGGCCTGGCTGCGGGGGGCAGACGCGCGCGGGCAGGGCAGGATGTGGAGCAGGCCGGGGCCTGCACGCCCAGCACCAGGTATGTGGCCCAGAGGAAGGCGCGCCCATGGCAGGTGCAGCGCAGCCAGTGCCCGCGGCCCCGGGGGAGGATCTGCAGGTGCAGTCGGGACATGTTCCGAGTCTGCAGGGCCACGCGTCTCTCTGAATAGCTGGGCGGCTGCCCTGTGCACCCGCAGGAGCACAGCCAGGGGAGGGGGAGGCAGAGGGTGGGTGCACTTTGGTGGGGCCCACGGTTCTGGTGGCTTCGCTGGCGCAGGCAGCAGCCCCTGAGGTGGGGTGCAGTGGGAAGGCTGAGCCTTGCAGAGAGGGGAGGGGAGGGGTGGTTGGCCTGGGCCCCGGATCCCCTCTCCAGAGGCCAAGCTGGACATGGAGTCCGTGGCCCCAACTCAGCCCTGGCCTCCTGGCCTCCAACTGGCGTCCTCTTCCGTCCACCTTTGTCCCTCCCTCGGCACGGTGGCTCCCTGAGCATCCCGGAGCCTCCAGCTGCCTCCAGGTCCTGTTGGCTCATCCAGGGGCCGACAGGGGTCCAGGGCCACACTGGGCCCAGGGATCTTTAGGGAGGACGGGGCTTGGGAGAGCTGTGTGGCCGGCTGGCCAGCCCCATCACCCAGCTGCTGCTCTGCTTTTAAGTTTTCTGTTTATGTGTTCAATGTTCTCCTTGCAAATCCATGGACCACAGATCCCGCCTGCCTTACTCAGCCTCGTCCTCTCCGGCCTGCACTTCATAAATACTTGCTGAATGAGTCAATGGCTGAACCCAGGCTGTGCTGCTGGAAACCCTCTTCCAGTGCGAGTCTGTGTGCTCAGGCTAAAGCTGGTTCCTGAGAGAGCGGGCGGGCCCCCACCACGTGCTCAGCGGCAGAAGCTGAGGGTCTGGGTCAGCTCTCCAGGGTCCCGGGCAGCCCGCCAGCCTACAATGTGCTGCCCACGATCGGGGGCAGGGGTCCGTGTCTTCATCCCACCCAGCATTTCTCGGCGTCAGTGGTGACCTGTTCCTTCTGGTCACCAAACAAAACTGGAAATGGCCCCTCAGAGACAAGAAGCAGGTACCCGGGGACACTGCGTGCCGGGGAAGGGTGCAGGATGAGTATGTCTCTGCCCCGAGAAGACGAGCTGATTCAGTGCGTTTACTTGAAGCCCACAGTGTAAGCTCATTACTGGGCAATATCTCCAAAATGGAACAAAAATAAATAGACTCCAGTCGGAGTGCAGAGTAAGTCTGGTTTGAGTTAAACAAAGATTATTCGGCCGAAAAGGCTGCACAAACTGCGATAATCTGGTAAGAAACCAACACTGAGGTGAGACTTAAAAATTGAACGTCAGGTGTTTTCCGATTCCTCAGATGAGACCCTAGAGGTCGGTGACCGCAGGGCTCTGCCCAGACGGTGACCCGAGCCATCTGCAGGCCCCAGGCAGAGTTTTAACTCGGAGGGCTTCAGAACTCACAGGTTTTTAGCACACTGCTGGCCGCAAAATCTCAGCTTTTAAATGCAGTGAACGTGCAGCTCAACAAGGTGAGAAATTAAATGGTACAAGTTACACCGTCCAAGAAAAGGCTTCCTTTCGAAGCAGGTGTCTGTCATGCTCTTAGAAATGGGCCACGTCTGTGCTAGCGAGAAGGTTCTGGCCATCCGCTGCTTCTGAAAGGCTGCGGGGCTCCGACCAGCGTCCAGTCTCCCTTCTCGCCAGCTCTCGCCTCCACCCGAGCCCTGCCCAGGACTCCGCTCAGCTTTGCGGTCCTTGAGCCAGCCGAGGTCACCAGGGCGGGACCGTGACTCACCTCTGGGCCTCGCCTCGAGGGCGACAATCCCCATCAGCGTGACGGCTGCGGGAAGCGTTTTCTCAGACTCGTGGGCTGCAGGGTCTCTCACCCCTAGACGCCCCAGGGTAAGTTTCCGCCCTAGAGTTCCCAAAGATGGTCCTTCCACACCCACCTCGCCGCCCTGATGTCACCTCCTCGGCAAGAGGCCATCCACAGACCTGGCCGCCACGGGACAACCCCCCTCCAGAATCTCAGTCCCGACTGCTTGAACTCTGAGCACGGCCGCCTCCGTTTCTGCCCCTCAGCCCTCACTCCCTCCTCCGCGCCGCTCAGGCCTGCATCCCTCCTTTTCTCCCAAATTATCAGCCTGCCTTGGCTCGCGGTCTTCTCTCCTCCTCAAGCTGCGGGCCCTCTTCTTGTCTGGGTCGCTCCTGTCCCCACTCCTCACGCCCCAGACTCGCTTCTCCCTGGTGTCTCGGGGACCTCTCTGCCGGTCCCCAGGGGAGGACGTGGGCACGCCCTCCCGTCGCCTCATCACTGTCCTTGGCCCGTCTCAGTGCGAGTCCCCGCCAGGTGTGTCTACAGAGTCGAGCTCCCCAAGGGGCCCAGGCCAGTGAGTGACCGTCAGCTCATCTCTTACATTGTGTGAAGCTTCTAGAAGCAGCCGGGGCAGCGTCTGAAAAGCCAAGGGGCCTGCGGGACAGAAAGGTGCCTGCACCCTCGGGTAGTCAGAGCAGCCCCGAGGGTCGCTAAGATCGAAAGAAAACCAGGCCCACTTGGGTCCTTCTCTACAGGCTAGAAACTGCAAGTGGGGGCCAGTCTCTTCTCCACCCGCCTCCACCCACTTCCAGCCACAGGCAGCGTGGCCCCCGCTCCTCGAAGACTTCCGTCCGCCTCAGGTTGATCTGGCTTGCCCCGCAGTGACTATCACCACACGTGCCTGTCACAGGCTCTGCCGGGCGCACAGCACACGGCCAAGCAACAGGGTGTCCCAGGCGCCTCCCAGGTGGGATTCACGTCAGCGCCCAGTGACCCGTCCTCTGAGTCCATCCACCTTTCTGAGTTGACCAAGAGACTAGCCGCCCTCGAAGGTGGACATCGAACACGATTTCCACTGCACGTCCCCCACCCTCGACTCCCACAAACACCAAAACTGAACACAAGGGCGGCCGCAGGAGTTTGCTTCTCACCCTTTGAATCCACGATGCCATCTCTGTCTGACCACCAATTCGCAGGATTGCAGATTGAAGGGACTTGAGGGGTCGGGGCTCATGCTGCCCCAGACGTGCTCGGACTCCGGCCCCGACACGCACGCGCCGTGCAGGGCACGGGGGATCCGCGGTGCAGGTGCAGAGAGCTCACTGGCCCCTCATCTGAGGAGTCTGAACCCAAGTCACTGGGCTGCCCCTCCTCAGGGCTCCCACCACGTGGACACAAAACCCACTTCCCAAAAGTGTCCACCGAGGGGCCACCAACTGAGAGCCAAACGGCCAGCAGGGCTGGTTCTGCGGCGTCTGTGCCCGACCCCGGGCACCGTGGAACTGTTATGACATGTGTGGCACTGCCATACTTTGCAAATCACTTTATGTCTGTGTCTTCATTTGATCTTTACAACCAGCCCAGAGGTGGTGACTAATGGTGAGCAGACTGAGGCACAGAGAGGTCGGAGCTCAGCCCGGAGTCCGCGCGGGCGGTGGCTGAGGACAAGATCACAGCGCTGGCCCAGACGCCACAGCTTCGCGGGAGGAGCACACCACGTGCAGCCACGCAGAAGGGCTGAGGGCTGTGTGAGCACAGAGCCTCCCCGACGCGGACCCTTCCCCTGGGGGCCCCCATCCAGGACCCAGGGAACTCGCCAGCCGAAGAGCTTCCCAAACACTGCAGGTTCTGGGATGAAAGGGGTTTTGAAATGTGTGCGTGATGGTAAGTTCGTTTGTTTAATGGAGCAGTGGTGCTTCTGCCGGGCTCTGCTGCAAAGGCTTAATTATCCAAATGCCGCCACGAGTTCCCCCACGGCAGAGACAACACCAGATGTTTTAAAGATAGCATCTCCTGGCCATTTGCCTGCAGGCCCGGCCACGGGACACTTCAAAATCTACTACAGCTCCTGCCAGGCACACCCACAGTCCCGGGACACCAGAGCTGGGGGAGTGGAGGTGTGGGGGAGGGGCTGTGATGCAGCGGAGACCCCTCCCCCGCCGCCCCGGGGACCAGGCAGAGCCGCCAGGAGGCAAAGGGACAGGACAGACGGGGCCAAAGGAGCCTCACATGGAGCCGGTGCCGGGAACTTGCTGCAGACCTACCAGGCTGAAAGGAAACCATTCATTTGACTGGAGAACAAGATGTACCCAGAAACCCGTCCAACCTCTTGCCGCCACCACCGGGAAAGGACGGGGCACGAGCCGGCTGGTGTGGTCCTCCCTGCTCAGACCTGAGGCCGGAGCAGGCACCAGCCTGCCCGCATTCCTCCCTCCCGCCCTGACAGCCAGGGCAGCACAAAGGGCTGCAGGCGGTTCAAAGGCTGAAAGCTGGGTGCGTGACTACTGCTCAGACGCCAGGAGCTAGAAATCCCCGTGGAGAGGTGATCGGGGCTGTTTTCTGTTTTCTCTCCGCATCAGCCAGAGCGAGGAGGTTTCCCGGAAGCAGGGTCTTCAAGGCTTCCGTTTCTTTGTGTCCTGTGGACACACATACGCGGGCACAGGTGCACACACGTGCACACACACACGCCTGTCTGTCTCTTTAACAAGCAACCTGCTGGACTGGGAAGGGGCTTCCCTGCGGAAACGCGCCTCTGGACAGGTTCCCCCACCCCTCCTCCTCCATCCTGTTTCCTCTGGCTTCTCTTTCCACTTCCACCAGCACAGACAGGATATCTCCCATAAAGGTCGCAGTGAACGGTCCTCAGTCTTTCTTTAAGTGGCAAGTAGAACCTGCCCCCATCCCGAGGGAGGCGCAGTCCTCCTCCACCACAGACCCCTGTGAACTGGGCTGGGACCCCCGGCTCGGTGGTGGGGGGTGTGTCCTGCAGGAGGCCCCCTGCAGCCGCGGAGAATCCCACCTGGTGAGGGTGTCCCGGCTTCAGGGCTTTGCTCTTTCTCCCGCTTGGAGACGGGGAAGGAAATCCAGGAACGTGAGGGAACTGCAAACTCAAGGAGGCTCTGAGAGCACGTAAATCAAGCAAATAAACACACACAGTGAAAAACAAAATGAGTCAAAATACTAACAACCGACACATCGGCTTGACTGTCAGCCCGGCCTCCGCTCCTGCCCCACCGCACAGCAGGAGCCCGGGTGTGGGGCCGTGGGGCCAGGAGCGGGGACACCGCTGCCCCATGTGCCCAGAAGAGCTCCACCCCAGCCCCACCGGCAGCGCGGGCCCTGGTCCCCCAGCGACGGGTCTCCTCAGCATGTCCTCCGTCTGTCTCTCTGTCGCCACGAAGGACCCAGCAGAGCAGAAGCAGGCCCTGCGGCCACGCAGGACAGGGCCTGGGTCTCCCCAGGCCTCCATGGGGACGCGGCCCCAGGCTCCGGGGGCCCAGAGCGCCGTGTGGCTACAGCCGGACGCGGGCCCTGGACGGCGGGTGGGTGTCGCTGTGGCCTTCGTCGGAGAGGCCATCTGTGCACTCAGAGTTTGTGAAGAGGGAAGATCTCAGGTTATCGGTTCTCGTCACAATAAAGACCAGCCTGGGGAGGGGCCGCTCCCGCGGGGGCCTCCATCTGGAAGGCGCGGACCTCCCACCCCGGGGGCAGCTGGGCCAGCCTCAGCCTCGGACAGAGGACCCCATCTGCCCAGCCACACAGCTCCCGGCTCCTCCCCTGGCCCGCAGACCCCCGGCTCCAGCTGAACTTGAGGAAGATGAGCTTGAGCCGCGAGGGCTGTTCTAGGGGAAGAATCAGCGGTTCGCGTTGGTGGGCGTGTCCCAGTGCCACCCGTGTTGTCACTGCCGCATTAGCGTGTGTTTTCTCTCACCTGTTCCGGCTCCGTCCACACCGTCTCCTTACATTTGCGGCGTCTGTTGTTTCCCTGGGAAGGCTGTTAATTCCACGTGTGGCCGTAGTTTAAGTGCCCACACGTGCTTTTTGCTAGTCCCACTTAAAAACCACCGTTATCGAGCGAAGTCCATCGAGGGAGGCCACCGCTCCCGCTCCACGGGCGACGCCGTCAGCCGCTGTGACCCCCGGGCACCCTGGCGCCGGGCTCCGGTGCACCGTTTAGCCTGCAGTGTGTGTGCTTCGGGCTGGAGGGGAGGCTCACAGTCAGGACCCTTGCTCAGGAGGCAGACCCCAGTCCCACAAACGGGCCCCCGTCTCACCTTCCGTTACAGGAACCGGGACGTGCGTTCTCTGCACGTTCAGACCAAAGGGAGGAGCTACTGGTTTCGCAGTGGGAGGGGACTGGGAGCCTGTCTGCAGCCCGGGGACAGAGGCGTCAAGATTCTCAGTGACGGGGCTGCAGGCGGACAGTGCCGTGAACTCGTTAGCCGTGTTGATGGCGCACGTGGTGGGCCTGAGGCCTCGCGGCGCAGGCCATGAAGTGTGGGTACTGCGGAGCTGCTGTTCCTCGCCCTCGGGCCCCCAGGGAGGCCAGCCAGCCCGGAGAGGTCCCACCCGGTGCAACCCACGCCACTGGTGAAGGGACGGCCAATTCCATGAGTACAAGCAGGTCGTGCAGGGAAAAGCGGACTTACGACAGGGAGAAGTTTCCTTACTTCTCCCAAAAATGTCAGGGAGGTGTCTAATTCCCACTGTGGGCACGTGCCCAGCCGACAGGCGTGGCCAGGCGAGCCGCCGTTCCCTGTCCCTGCTCCAAGCACAGCTGGAGGGCCGCACCCCGGGCCACTGAGGGCTCCCAAGGGCACAGCGCCCACAGCCCCAGAAGGAGTCTGTGAGGGGCCTGGCCAGGTTTATGCGGAGTCTGTGCCCCAGAGGCACGGTCCCCTGGCCTGCCCTCCAGCCGCAGTCCTGGGGGTCCACCCACTTTGTCCTAGGGGCTCACTCATTACTTATCGTCAAAACAAGTCACCCGTACGCGTGCAAACCAGCAGGGCCAGGCCTGGGGGCGTCTGCACAGGGCGCAGTCATCCTAACCGGTGGTGAGGTCGCACAGTCCGACACAGCCCTGCCGTGGGAGCGGCTGGCTGGCCCCGGAGGCACCGCTCTGGCGTTGCCGGTGACCCTCGCCTCTGTCCGCTGTGAGACAGGCGGTTCGGAGGGCAGGCCTTCTGGACTCTGTGTCTTATTCCTGTGTCAAGAGCAGCCTCAAAGGGAAGAGGCACAAGCTGGAAGAAACGGAGTCTGCACGTGCAGGCAAACTGAGACGGAAGATGTCCTCTGCAGCGTCCAGAGGGCGTGCCTCCAGGGCAAGACTGGTGTCCACTCAGACCTCCCGCCCCATCAGGGAGCGGCTAGGCCAGGAGCTCCACCTCCTGGAACCCGGCTCTGAGTCTCCCCTTCCGGGGCAGTGAGGCTGGCTCCCAGCGTGGCCGTGCCGGTCCGTGATGTCAGCCCACACCAGGCTCCCAGAGATGCCGCACTCCGTCTCCTCAGTCATCGCTGGTACCACGTGGTCGGGTTCCAGGCTCAGAAGGAGACTCTGCCATGAACGGCCCACTTCCCACCTTCACGGGCTGGGTGTGGACGTGGTCCGTGGAGGAGCTGTAACCATCGTGTTCTCAGGGCCTGAGAACGAGGCCACCACAGATGGCGGAGGAAGAATGAGACACAGCCGGTCCTCGAGACGCCCCAGAGCCGCTGCGCCAGCCCTCCCAGACCCGGCCTCACTTCTGGCCTTCTCTGCCATGAGACCGTGCGTTTCTTTATGGCCAGAGTTTCCTCTTACTTGCAGCTCAACAAATCTTTCCTAATTCTCGTCCTAACGCAAAGATCTTACAGATTTTAAAAGCAGAGTTCCAAGCTCACCCAAAACAGCTGTTGTGTCTTGGACAGTTTACTGGAGGCACAGGCCGCACGGAGGTCAGGGAGCAGCCTCTCTGTGACGGCTCCTCCAGCTCCGGGAGGCACAGCGGGACAGGGCCCAGGTTCTCGACAGGCTGGCAAGTGGTCCCATCTCTCACCCGTGATTGCTGGAGAGAATGTGCTTCCCCAACCCCCTTGCTTTATCTTTAACTCCATCTGAGTGCATTTTTCTAAATTAATGAAACCCCCAGTCAGAGTGGGAAACGAGACCCCCGCACTGTCCGCCGGGTGCAGATGCGCGCAGCCCCCGCCGGACGGCCTCCCCGACAGGAGCCCACCGATGAACTGGCACCGAGGCTCCACCAAGTTTAATCAGGACAGTTGATGAGGACGGCGTCACGTGGCTCATAAACTCCGACGATTGTCTCACTCTGCTTCTAAAATGCAGCGCAGGGTTGGGGAACGTCAGGAAAGCTTCAGTATCAGAGCCCAAAAGTTCAGACCAGAACAAAAAACGTACTTTTCTTTAACGACGAAAAATACAACGTCAAGACGTATGCCAGTAAACACCCCAAGAAACACCTATTAATACAATAAAACTTTGGCGAATGCGATGACTGCAGCGAGGGCCCATCCAGGAGAAACATTTGTAGGCTCCAGAGACACAGGAGAAGTGCGGGCGGTCTGTCCACATAAAATATGACCCCTCCAGTCCTGCCAAGGTCAGCGAGACCCGGGCAGCCGGCTCCGTCTGAAGCTGGCTTTGTGCGCTTTCTCGTTTGTGCTAGTCCCTCCCTTTCTTGCATCTCTGCCGCTTCCTTTGACTTCCCTCCCATCCCCCACCTGCCCCACCAGGACTCTGCCCCCAGCGCACAGTTTACGGCTGTCCCGGGCTGCACACCACGCACCGAGAGAGTGGGGGGTGGGGGGACCGCGCGGCCAAGGACTCGTCCTGAATTCCTGCCTCTTAACTGGACCCCACTGTCTCTGCGTCTTCACGGCCTGACCCTCTGGTCCGGCGTCCCCTCCCCTCCTCGTCGTCCCGGATTCCCGGTTCCCTCGCAAGCTTTACAGGCTGTCATCTCTCCCTCTGCTGCACAAGGACGTTCACGGGCAGGCAACGGAGAACATGGGTTTGGCTAAAGACTAAAATCACACGCTCAGGATTGAGAACTAAAATCTGAGGCTTCCAGTGAATTAATCGGTTTTAAAATCCACTGGCCAGTGTTAAGGGCATTGAAGGTTCAAGCCACCTCCTGATACAGCGGCCGTAGTGCTCCCTGGGTGTGCGGCGCAGAGCACTGTGCAATGCTCAGAAATGCTGGTGCTTTTTTAAAAAACATCTTATGTAGCCATGGAAATAGGCAGAGGGTGATAAAAAGGAGATTTTTTTTAATCTTTTAATACGATGTAAAACAGAGTCTCAAGTCAAAGGCCAGTGAGCACAGACTGGTTTCTGATGATCAAAATCCCAAAAGCAAAACCTGCAAAAGGGCAGGTCAGCGTGACGATGTGGCGCAGGGAGGCGAGGGTGTGGCTGAACCTGCGTAAACATCCTCATCACAGCTCCATTCGTCTCGTTTCCCTTCATGCATACTCTTCTGAAAAACAAAGTATTTTCCCTGAAAACTTGCCATGCTATGAATCTCTCTTTCTCCAGAGGTCACTTATTCACATTTTGGAAAAATCCGAGTAACGTCTGTTCGAGGACTCGCTTTTAGAGGAGAGGAAAGTGAGGGAAGCACGAAGTAATGCTCGTCCCTAAACGCCGCCGACTCCTCAGAGTCACATCGCCAGCTGGGCAAGAAGGGCCACCGAGCCTGAGGTGAGCGTGGTCGTGTTCGACGCGGGTTTCTCTCCACACACGTTACACCCTAGATACATCGCTCCCCAGAAACACGTCTCTGGTCGAAGACGGCGTGCCACTTCCCCAGGCAGCGCTGCGGGCCAGCCGCGGAGTCTCGGGAAGACGTGACACCACCTCGAGTCTTGGCGGCTTCCCGGCCCCGGAGGGCTCCAGGTTCACTGACGTACGTCCCCGCACTGACCCGGCCCGCGGGGGGGGCCACAGAGACGGCAGGGCAACCTGGCGCCCGACGCCACACCTGCGTCTCTCCCACTGGCTTCTGTAAACTCAGGCTCCTTCTGGAACCTTCTAGGACCAGGAGACTGTGACCTACTGGCCACACATACAGGTCACCTGCGTTTTCTAACGTCTTCAAGGCGGGGAGTTTCTCTGCCTCGTGGCTCCAGACCAGAGGTCCCTGCCAGGCCTGTTCAGCCTGACGCCCTTCCAGCACGTAATACCTGCCGACACGCTCTTTCATTTTCCTCAGACGTTTTCAGCAGGTTTGGGCATTAATTCTGAATTCTGAGCTGTCTACACCCTCCTGATTGTAACAACCACACACTGCCCGCACAGACGGTCAGTCCATCGCTGCCGTGGGGTCTGTGCGCAGGGGTGAGGCGTCTTCCTCTGGCTGTGGGGCGTGCGCCCAGCCTGGCCCTGGGGCAGAGCCCAGGGAAGGACGGCCCAGGCTGGGGAGTGCGGGCCGGTCACGGTAGCTTCCTCGGGGGCAGGTCTCTGTCCTTGGCCGTCTGTGTTTGGGGGCCACACGAGGTGTTACCAGTGCTCATGCCCCAGGACGGAAGGCAAGGCTTCCAGACTGAGGCGCGGGGGACGGGCTCCTCGGTCAGGAAGGGCTGGGGCAGCGATGCCCTCCGGGGGGGAGGCAGCTCCCACAGAGGCTCCCAGTGGGACCACCGGCAGCTCCAGCAGCTTCAAGGAGCGGCAGGAGACGAGCCGGGAGGGTGAGGCAGACGCCGAGCGCTCCCTGGACGTCCTGACCCCAGTCTCTTCACACAGAAGCAGGACGTGCCGACCCCAAGACCCGGCGTCCACCCCGAACTCCTGTGTTACCCACATCCGCCCTCCTCCTTGGCGAGGGTTCCGCTTCGCTTCTTAACGGGGCGGACTTCCCTCACACAGCAGCACCATCAGCCCCGCCCAAGGCCAGTGCGCACCACCAGCTCCGTCCCCTCCGTGGCGACCTCAGCCCTGGGGCTATAGTTCCTATGTTCGTGGAGCTTTGACTGTGACATTAAACCTAACTCGGTCCTCTTCTTCCAAAGCTGCATTAATACAGGGAAGGTTTAACAGACTGTCCAGGCAGCCGAGCCCACGAGGGTTCCCTGCAAGTGCCCCGATCGGGGACTGCTTTCCTCTGCGTTTGGGATTTTAGCAGTACTGCAGAGTCTCAGGTTTTTACGAGCACTTGAAATCTTGGATCTGACTGCGATCTGGGCTCCATGAACTCATTTCCAACGGCTGAAATGTCTACCTTCCATCTAAAATTGGGAGGTCACCAAATCGGAAGTACTGAGAGCGTGGGCATGAGGGGACAGCAAGCTGGAAACGGCCATGAGTTACCATGGAAACTAACCAAAATGTCCCCACGTAGCCCCCTGGTCAGCAGCGCTGACGCGCCAGCAGGGCTCATGGGAAGGCGCGCCCCGCCCTCCGGCCTGGGGTGCCCGTGCGTTTGGAGACCGTGAGGCCCAGGCCTGGGTCTCAGCCCCAGACGTTTCGTCAGCCAAGGTCACGGCACCCTCCTGAGCCCGTGATCCCAGTGGACGTGCTTGTGTTGAAGTTCGTGGGGAGACTGCATTTCTCCTTCCCAGCAGGTCTAATCTGGAGCTAAAGGTGAGTGTGAAGTGAGCCCGCCCACCGCTCCCCGCTCCCCGCCCACGGTCTCTGCAGACCCCAGGCCCCAGCCCTACAACTCGGACCTGATCTCACCACCACCGACGTTTAATAAGACGCCAGTCCCTGCGGCGTGGAGCACATGCATCAGGGGAGCGGAAGATCTGTTTTCAAAAAATCAGAGAATGTTCATCTTTCTTGGCATAAAGAATGTCTGATGTTCAATTGACTAAAAAAATTCTCAGTATAAAATTTCATGCAGATCAGATACAATTTTCTTGTCACTGCTTTGTTTTATTTCTGGGTGTTCAAGGTCTTTTTTGCTTAGATCTTCTCCGTCGTCTTCCATTCGCTGTCTTGCCCACCCGTCCCCCTAGTCCTCCGGTCTGAAGACCCCTGACACCCCCAGTGGAGTAACCAGCACCGAGCTCCAAACTGCTCTTCCACGGGGAGCGTTCAGGAAACGTGGACGATGTTCTAAGAACGTGAAGGCCTGACAGGCCTGTGAACCCAGCATCTCTGCCACTTTTAACAAAGGTGACGAACAATCTTTTTAGATTTTATGCTGGGATTCACTTAGGAGATTCAGTCGCAGGATTGGCTCCACAGAATTTCAGAGACGCAGCGGGCGGGGTCAGCCAGGAAGAGGGAAAGCTCCTCAGCTTGTTTCCACTTCTCCACTTCTCTGCTCCCAGACCGACAGAAGGCGGGGCGGGGCCTCAGCTGCTGGCGACATGAGGGCCTGAGCGCCCACGGTGCGTGTCCGCAGCAGGTCCCAGTCAGCGCCAAGCAAGACTAGAACCCCGAGCAGGCTCCAACACCTGGGAGCAGGAAACACGGAACTTGTGTGCATGCTGTCAGAAGCTCTGCTCGCTGCGTGCGTTTAACTATGCACATAAGACCTGCATTTAACGTCTCTGGCATCTTTAAGGGCGCAAGGAGGCTTCTGACCCAGAGAAAGTGAGTCATTCAGAAAAGAAGCCCTCCAGCCTGTGACCATCAAGCGGAAATGCGATACATCAGACGGCAGAGAGGAGCACACCCGTGACAGTTCTCAGCACATGTCCCCAGAGCCCCCCACGCGAGACTCGGGGATCTCCCAGCCCCCCTGAGCACGTCCAGGCCCCGTGAGGAAGGAGGGCTTAGGGAGGCCAGGGCTGGAAGACGACGACGCGGTTCAAGTGCACGAGCCTCATGTGGCTGCGCTGGGCCTCCTCACACACCCCAGGTCGCCTGCACCCCGACTGCAGCCACTGAGCAAGTCGGCACCCACAGGACACCACGGGTCCTCACCCCGAACCTCCCATGCCCACGATGTGCTGGGTGTTTGTGCAAGCTTTCTCCAAGACTGGGCCATTTTGTTATCCTTCTGTCTTCAGAACTTAATATTTGACATGAAAGTTTCTAAATGTAGGAAATTTTATGAGGTTTTCAACTTGTGGGTGGATGACTTGTGTATATTTGAAATAGTTGTTTTGTTTTAAATTCTGTTACCCATTTTTAAGACGTGGAGGGAAACAAGAATTCATTTTTACGGCCCTCCGGGGACAGACTCGGAGCGTCTCAGATCACATGCCACGTGCATCTGAGTGTCTCCATCCTGACCGGGCCAGTGTGGCCAGAACACGGCAGGGAAGGGGCTATCTGCCGCAGACCGTTTCCTATTTCATTGTTCACTGCCTGGGGCTGCCGCCTGGCCGCTGGCAGTCGGTGGTGGGGAGAAAGCCACAGCCAGGGCACCACCTCTTCCGTCCTGGACTTGACCACAAGCCCTTACCGGGCAGGACCGGCGCTGGGGGTCGTGTGGAGAGCACCACTGAGGGCGGAGGGAGCCCTGGGGTGCACTTCCTTTCTCAGTTAACAGGTACTTGGCCCTTTCCCAACTTTTGTGATTTTGTAAGAAAAGTGTGCTTTTCCATCATCGCTAATGTAACAGTGGTGATGTCTTCAAACTGTTGAATAGTTATGCTCTCCTGGGACCCTAGGGTAAGAAAGCTGTATTTGCTCTTTTGGAAAAAACATTGAATTGAAAATTTCCAATTCTAGTATTGGAACAGGACTCAGAAAAGCCTCATCAGGAGGACAAACAATTGAACATCTTTTGTTTTTATCTCCAAGGTGGAGCAGGTCACGGGCAGGGCTGGGTGCTCTTCCAGGACCAGCGCGGCCAAGTCTCCGGACGAGGGACAGGGCCCAGAGCTGGAGCCGCGCCCGCCCAGCCGGGGCTGCACTTGCGTCTCAGGAGCTGGGGTCTCGAGCAGCTGACATGCCCCTGGGACTCGGGTGGGGCTCTGCCAGGCAGGGCGTGCCGTCCCGGGACAGGGCCCCTTCGTTACCGAATCCCTGGCCAGTTCTCAGTTAAGTAACACACGGCTGTGTTATGTCGTAGGCCGGAGAATTATTGAAATTTAAAAGGAAACTCTGGGAACTTGACACCCACAGTGACCCTCTGGTCAAGCACGAGAACCTGGAATCGCGTCCAGTCCCAAAGGCAGGCGTTTCTATGTGACAGAGAGGTGCCCCCCCAACAGGTGTCATCCCACCTGGAGGGAAGGGCTTGTCCACAGGCGTGTCACGGCTGGAACCGTGCCCGTGGGGAACCTGCCCAGCCCACTCTCAGCGTGGCTGTTTACCAAGAAAAAATGAATTAGAAGCCATCCTTCGGGCTCCCTCCCACCACTGATGGCCAGAGGCCCTGGGACACTGCAGGATTAACGCTGGAAAAGGGGGGACGAATAATGACCAAACGAAACAGTTTAATCAGCAACTTCAACACAAGAAAAAATCGACTCAGGCATCACTTGGAACTCCGTGTGCTCCGGGCTGCTCCACTGAGTAATGTGTGTTGTGTTTAATTTGGGAGAACATTATCATCGGCTGCAAGGAGCTGATATAAATCTGGGAGACTCAAAGATGAAATAAAAGATTTCAACTGTCCCTCTTGAAGAAAACTCATGAAGAATGAGCCGCAAACTTCTCAGCGCAGAACAAATTATGAAGTAAGTGGAGCGATGGTGTGTTTCCACGTGTCTGCGCCTCTTCAGTGCGGCCTGTCCAGGCTCTGCCCACAGCTAGGTCTCCTCAGGTCCCAGGCCCACAGCACTGCAGCGAAAGCCGTGCAAAGCGCAGGGGCCCGGCCAGCGCTCGGCTGCCGAGGGCTGCCACCTTCTTGCCTGTCGGCTGGTGGTTCTCACCCGTAAGTTAACAGTTAACGTGTTCTACTGGTCTGGTGCCCGTGGGTCCCTCCAGGGCTGCAGGTCCAAGAGAAGAGACAGCAGGTAGCCCTACAGGGTCGGGAGGAGGCCCGACAGGACCCCCGGGCTGCCTTGGCGTGTCCGCTTGTCTCCGAAACGAACCTGGACAGACACTTGTCGGGGACTCTGCGCTCCAGAAGGCCTCTCGCCCAATCAGGTGAGGGCGCGTTGCACTGCACTTGGTTTTCCTTTAAAATGCTTGTCGCGTGTGGCCATTCCGCCCACCCCCGGAGGGGACTTTGAACTTTACTACTGACATTTGGAGCCTCCCTGGTGGGCACGCACCACGCAGGCCACTTGGGAGAAGGGGATGTGAAATGGAAATAGAGCCTCCGGACCTCGCCACGTCCCGGGACCCACGCGGAGGCCGAGCCGTGGGAGAGGCGGCCGGACTCTGCTTCCCCCTTTCGTGGCCCTGGACTCAGCCAAGGCCGAAGGGCCGCTTTTCACAGGGACTTTCTTCCTCGGGGAGTTTGGTCCGTCCGCTGCAGCTCAGCTAAGCCCTGGTTTTGACAAAACTGAACACGAGGTCAGGGCTTGTCACCTTCCCTCGATAAGACTGAACTCACTGGTGCAGAAGTGACGGACGTGGTGACCCTGAGCTGACACTTGTTCAAGGTCAGCACGACCCACGACTGCGGGCTGAGGAAAGGCGTTTTCCTGACTTCAGACCCGCCCGTGACCACCAACGATGGCAGCTGAGCTGGGGGACCGGCCGCTCCCCGCAGAGCATCAGGTTCGATGTGGCCTTCAACCCATCGTCACTTTCTTTTTTTGATTTAAATGCCCTACAAGCTTCTTGGCACATCTTCCAGGCTCTGTTAAGCCTCCTGATTCACTGTCTTAAGAATCTTTCTTCCTCCTTCACTGTTCGGGATGTCTCTGGGGACAGCCGGCTTCTGCAGGGAAAGGGCCCATTAGTGTCTGGGGCAGGAAGGCACCAGATGCGGGTGACAGTGATGACAGAGCAGAGGTGACTGACCCGACCAGATGCGACGGCCCTAGAAGACCCAGCCCCTCGCACAACCTGGGGGCCTCGGGAGCCCCTCCCCTGAGGGGGGCTGGTCCTGGAGCCCCACCGGCCCGGGTTTGCTTGTGCAGGTTCATCCCCAAAGACAGAGCGTTTGCTGGTCAGCTTCCCCGCACGCCGCTCTCATTCAGCGAGGGGAAGCTCTCCCTCCAAGGTTGTCTGTTGGCCCAAGGTTGCTAGCCGGCTGTTTCCGGACGCCCTGCTCGTGCCCCACTGTCTCCCTGAGCCCCTGCACCAGTTTGCTCACCAGTCTTGTTTCGATGGATCATTCATTTTCTGGGTCAAAGCTAAAGCATCGCGCTCTCTCTGGGGACACCGCCTCTTGGGGCAGCAGCCTCGCTGAGGACGGGCCGCAAAGAAGCTGGCTGTGAAAATGTTCCGCCCTCACACCTTAGTGCGTGGTGCTGACTGCGTTTTCCTGAACGTGCACCAGCGTCCAGTGATGTCTGGACCTCAGTCACTGGTCCTGGAGTCCCTGATGACGCTGAGCAAGCGTCACGTGCAGAGCAAGTGCCACACCCAGTAAAGAGCTGCCCGCGGGGCTGCCCACCTGGGCCAGGGGCCCCTTCCCTGCCCCAAGGGCGCTGGGCCTGCCCTCTGGCTCCCAGGATGCCGACGGGGTGGGGTGCGGGCCACCCGGAGGAAGGGGCTCGGGTCCCAGAAGGACATGGTTGCCGAGCCGTGGCCTGGAGTTCTCACAGCAGAGTTTTAAACCCCTGATGGTGGGAGCTTATAATAGAAACGCTGCCAGATCTTAATTTCAGTGACGCCACTGTATTTATAAGCACCTTTCTCCTTCCAGACACGTGTGCTCCTTGTGTGCTGCGCCGCCTTAGCTGGGTAAACGCAGCAGAGGCAGCTTCTCCTTTCAGATGCTAATTGCTCCCCTCCCTCCCCAGCTGTTAGGAGAAAGCAGCCCGGGGAGGCAGGGAGGCCCTCCCGCCCCCAGTTCCGGCCTGGACGGCACCGTCTTCTTCCCCTCAGCCCTTGGGGCTGGTCCACCTGCCCATCCCTGAGAATTTTCCACAGTTATTTCTTTCAATGAGGCACCTGAGCGGGAGAGACCGGGGGTGGCAGACAACCCGTGAACCACTGGATCTGACAGGATCTGACCGGCAGGCAGGTGCTGAGTAAACAGGGGAGAAGCCGTGCACATCAGTGAAAGGCCGCTCGGGCTGCGACAGCTCATCTGGCCCAACAGGGGCAGGTTTCCAGGGAAACTGACTGCTCGGCAGTGATGAGGGGCGACAGGTCCCCACTCTCCTCCGCACCCTCCCAGGCTGGCCGGATGTGCAAAGGCCTGCACGCTGCGCCGGGGCGGAGGCGGACAGGAAGATGCACACCGTCCTCTGGCCGGTGTCCCGGGGAGGCCGGCTCCTCCCTCTGGCTCAGGTCACGGGTCCACATCTGCAAGACGGTGCGGGGAGAGAGCCCCTCTGGGCGTGCAGCCCTCAGAGCACAGGTGCAGGGGTACCGGCGGCCCCACGGCCCAGGACTTTCCGCCAACAATGAACCTGGCGTGGGAAGCCATACCTGGCTGCACTGCCAGCTCAGGAACTAACTCAGCTATCGTGCTCGGAGCCGTTTCTGAGCCCGCGTGCGAGGGAGCCCAGTGCAACTAAACCGAGTCCGGTCTGCACCACAGAGGGGGCCCCGAGATACTTCCGGCCCAGGGAGGGGCCGTGTCACAGGAAATGCATGGGGGGCATCCACTTTCTGTCCCTCCTTGGGGACTGGACAACAGTGAAGGAAGGAGGGTGGGCATTCACCCATCTGCCAGGAAAACCCCAGGCCTGGCAGGCGGGTCGGCTGGGGCCTCAGAGCCAAGACCCGAGCTGGGGAGGGTTAGGGTCCGGGATCCTGCACCCAGGATCCGCGGCCCCCACGGCCAGGACACCTTCCCTCAGGCAGGACTGTCCCTGCAGCCGGAGCCATCTAATTTAAGCCCGTGTTTTGCAACTGGTCTATATTTGAGTAGTTGATTTCACATGACCCTTGAGGACAGGAAGCAAATGCTATGATTTTAAAGAACTGTTTGGCCATCAACCCATGAAGAGTAACAGTCCTAAGACTTTTTAAGTCCAGGGAAAAAACACTCAGAAATGTGATGTTAAAAGGTTTATGTCCCTTGGCCCTGTGGTCTGCCGGCCTTCGCTGTGGAGGACGGAGGAGAGGAGCAAAGACTTCAAGCTGCCTGAGTGAACAAATAATACAAAAACCCCACAGACTCTCTTCTCAAGAGCAAGGTGACATGATGAGGAAGCACCTCACTTCCAACTGGGACACATTCTCCCTTGGAGGAAAACAGAAGACACTTCGCAAACAGTCAGATCGGAAGCTAATATAATCACTGTGCTGAATGTGAGAAAAATTAAAGGAAAGGAGCAAATGGTAGTTCTTTCCCATGAAAACACCGCCGCCACCTAACCGGGCGGACCTAGGGCGCAGGGGTGCTGTGGGGGCCGCTCCCCCCGGGGGGGCCTCTGCGTCAGGAAGGACCCCATCTGGCACCCGAGACAGGCGGACCCTGAGTGACGGCGGCCCCACAGGACTATCTCGGGTGAAGGCCGCCCATTTCTAGACACCCTGACTGCAAACCCACGTTACACCAGCTCTGTCTGCACTGGAGCCAAACAAGAAACTGAGGCAATGACCCGGCCCCGCTCCAGCCCACGGAAAGCCACCCGAGGCGCCGGGGAGCGTCCCCACTGTCCAGTCCACAAACCACTCTTCCAGCCCCACGGCCACTCACCCAGAGAGAGACGCGGAGGCCCCTTCGGCCCTCCCGCCCAACGTGCTGACCGGCGTGGCCGCATCAAGGGTGGCCTGGAGGAGGGGCTGTGGACCCGCCAGTCCCTGAGACACACAGGGGGTCTGGGGGCCACCTCCTTCTGATCTGGGGGGGGCGGGCGAGGTGCCCTCTGAGACACAGGATTTGAATCTAAATCCTAAATGCCCCGGCCCTGCCTTTCCAAACCCATCTTGTCTTGATAGCAGGCGCTGGAACATTAGCACGGACTCTGAGCCGCACGGAGAAGCGCCGCTGACCCCACGCACAACATGTCACAACCTGGCCGTCACAGTCCAGCCTCTGCAAGACGAGCTGATTGATATCAGCCCTGGGAAGGACGCGTCTCCCTGCCCGAGAGGCTGGGATGGACTCACTGGAAGCGGCCACACTCTGTAACCAGCTCTGGGCATCGCTCCTCCAGCCACAGTGGGGACGCTCTCCAAGGAGCTGGGTGCAGAAAGAAAGGGCCGGAAGAGAAGCCTCTCAGACAAAGGGCGCTGGAACCCGAGCCCCCAGCCTCCGCCATCCTCCATCACACCCAAAGTTTGCCTCTAAAGCTGAATGGTTGGGGGGGGGGAGGGAAAGTAACCCCTGGCCCAGGTACGTTCGTACCTCCTCCTCAGTCAGAAGGCAGCCCGTCGGAGGTCAGAGGTCGGAGGTCGGAGGTGGAAGACGAGGACTCAGGAGCCCAGCACTGAAGTCATTCTGAGTTCTAAAAATGAGCCTCTTCTGGGTTTCAGCAGAAAACCTGTGAAGGGGTTTCGACGTACGTGCATTCCGTGCGTTTCTGTCCTTCGTCGAAGAAGAAACAGCCTGGGGTCCGTGCGGTTGGCCAAGGCGGGGCTCTGGGGACCCGGGAGTGTGGAGGTGGCAGCAGTGGGGGCACCCGGGACGCCCTGTGGGAACCCCATGGGGGAGGGGCCCGGGCGGGCAGTGCTGCGCCCTGCCGGTGGCGTCCCCGACCCGAGTGGACAGTTGGCCATCGTTCTTGAAAAACCGTCTTGCTTGTTGCTGGGGACAGGGCTTGGGTGGCGAGGCCAGTGTGGGCCTGAGCCCTGCACCCTGAGCGCCACCAGCTCGGGGACGTCAGCTTCAGCGCCTCTTTCCAGAAGCTGCCCCCGCGTCGGGCGGGGCGAGAGGCATCACTGGGACGCGTGTCCCGTGCTCATGTCTCCTACAGCTCCGCCCTCCCCCCCAAGAACAGCCTCAGAAGCACCTGGGCCTCACTGACGGTTGTCCCTCCCCCAGAACAAGAGCGCCGTCCAAAGTCACTGATCCCGACCACCTGAGACGCTGTGCGTCTTCCCAGTATGCTGGTGACTGACAGTGCAACAGAGGGCCACACAGAGGGCCCGGACGGGGAGGAGGTCAAGGTCGGCCCAGATCTGGTTCTGAAAGCCGCCCTCCCCTGCCTGGACTCGGGCGCCCAAAGCATTCGCCAGCTTTAACCAGAAAAGCGGCAGCCTCCCAGTGTGGCGTTACTCCTTCCCACAATGTTGTGATGTCACTTTCCTCACACAGAGTCACCAGAACTCTAAGTCCCCTGCGTCACGGCCCAGGACACGCCCCTTCCCCTGGAAGGACAGCTGTCCACCCAGAGAGCATCACTCAGGTTGTCCGTGGGCCTTGATGCACATGCTGTGCAAACCCAGGGCCCGGTGGGGGGAATTGCAGAGACCCCCAAAGGGCACCGGCTGCCCGCAGTCACCCTCCTGGGGTCTCTGGGATGTGAACGAAAGCATGTCTCTGGTGTCCTTCACCGCAGTTGACAGCAACCACGGCAGAGAGAGTGTCGTGAGGCCACTGGCCGAGAGGCAGGCTTTCCGTTTTGCACACGGGAACACTCAGCTGTCAGACACCTATGATGTCAGGATCAGAATGAAGCAATAAACCACAGGAGACAAAGAAAGAGGAAAACGCTGGGCAAGATGTGTGGGCGGGGCTGGGAGCGGGCGGATCTTGACTGAATGGGTCTGCTTGGCCCAGGGGTCACACTGCTCCCTTTCCCAAGTGTGCATCGACAAGCCGGCTGCAAAGTGCATAAAAGTGATCATTTTGTGGCCAAAAAAATCCCTCTGAAACTGAACTTGCTAACACTTTGTGGACAAGCATTCGAATCCCGACTTCAGGCTTAAGTACAGAAAATCTTATTGCAAAAACATAAAGACACTCGACAACTGGGTTTTTTGGTTACTTAACTTTTTAACTGTTTTGGTTACTTACCTGACTCCAAGTTGTAAACCATCCATCGGAATGTGATAAAAATCGCGGGCTACGTGAGGAGAAGTGCAGCGCTTTATGCGAGGCTTCCCGGTCACACTGTCAAGGCTTCAGCTGCAGATTTCCTTCCCCTTCGGTGGTTTTTTTAGTGTAAGTGTTAGCACCGTTCGGTAGGAAGGCTCTGCTGCACAGTAATCGCATTTTATGAAAAACGAGTCGGTGGGGCGGTGACGTGGACGGATTCCAGTGACTCCTGATCCTCTGTGTGTGTGGCACTTGTGACGTTTCCTGCACAGGAAGGCCTGTCTGGGGGGAGGCGTGAGCCGTATCTGATACCTCGACCTGTTACAGCTGTGACCGGGAGGACCCACGACCTGCCCACCTTCAGGGTGCGCCCTGCGGCCTCTTCAACATGGCCCAGCACACCCCGCTGCGCTTTGACTTCTTCAGTGACCGTATGCTCTGGCCTTGCCTTGTACACTTCCTGCCCCAGACCAGGAATCAGCCAATCCCCTAAGACTCTCTGGTCTCTTTTATTGGGAAATAATATTTAGAAATCACAGACAGAATGCTAGGGGTTCTAAATGTAATATTTTTAAATAAAAAAAAGAACTTTAATTTTACGTGGGATATTCCGTTTCTGAAATCACGCAGCTAAGTAAGAGCGGCGCTCCAGGAGACGGCAGGGAAACGCCGACAGGCCCCCTCCACCTCACCAAAGCCAGCAGGCACAATCACTCAGCCTCCCCTGGGCTGCCTCCCAGCCCCAGGCGGAGAGAGCGTTTCCTCCGGCAGGACGGCAGGACGGCGGCTCACACGGAGCCAGGAGGTCATGCAGCAGGTGCCACATCCCCTGAATTTAAGAGGCGGGGGGGGGGTAGCTCAGCAGTAGAGCACATGCCTAGTATGGACGAGGTCCTGGGTTCAAGCCCCGGTCCCTCCACTTTAAAAAATTTAAAAAGAAATAAAAGGCCCGGGATTGCCCACACTGAGTGCGGGAAGGCTTCTGCTCAGCAGTTCTAAGAGGAGAAAATGGGAAGAGAAAAAATATTTGAAGAAGTATCTGAAATTTTTCCAAATTTGATGAAAACTATAAACATACAGGTTCAAGAAGCAACACAAAACCTAAGTAATAAAAACAAAGAAACCAAACCAAGGACGCTGTCGGCAAGGCGCTCAGAATCAGCGATAACGGGGAAATCTTCAAAGCACCCAGAAAGGGGAAAAGGCGTACTGCGCAGAGGACCAAGGAGAAGCCTGGAAGCAGGACCCCGACAACGCGAGCCTGCGGCAGAGGAGCAGCATGTCTAAAACAGCGACACGGACGAAAACCGGTCAGCGGAGAACTCTTTTCAGGGGAGGGGAGGGCAGTCTTTCAAAAACACAGGCTAAATAATGACTTTTAAGACCTACAAGAGCTGAAAGAGCTCCTCGCCAGCCAGCCTGCGTGACGGGGAACGGTAAAGGCAGCTCCTGAGACACTGGTCCATCAAGGGGACACGCAGCCCCAGACGTTCACAGACCTCGTGAAAGATCCCCAGCACACACGGGCAGAGCCGGCAGAGCCGCGAGGCGACTTGTGAGGGAACGTTTCAGAAACTGGACTTCATCAACATTAAAAACGTTTTCTCTGCAAAACACGTTGTCAAGAGAATAAAGGTCAAGCCTCACACGGCGTGTGCCTTTGAGTGAACGGGACGGGAAGGCCCGCAGCCCCCGTCCAGTCATGAGAAAGGCGTCTGACAAACCCAAGAAGAGGCACACGCTGCGAGGCACCCGGCCAGCCCTCCCCAGACTGTCGGCGCCGTCTGAGGACATCACAGACCCAGGGGCACAAAGGGGCAGGGGGACCTCGCGGGACGGGCGCTCTCGCCGGAGGGCCTCGGGCAGAAGCTGAGGGACCTCAGCGAAGCCTGGATCCAGTGTCGGTGCTGTGACAGCGTGAACGGGGGGCTGGGTGCAGAGCAGACAGGATTACGTCTGGCTTTTTCTGTGAATTTAAAGCTAAATTTTTCTAAAATAAAACATTTACGAAAAGAATAATTACTTTTTAAAAACCAACGTTTGGCATGTTATTTATTTACTATCAATATCAACCACTTTGTATTTATTATTATTACTCAATATTGATTTATTATCCTCATTCTTAATTAACAATGGTGAATTGAATAATGTTATTAAGCATTTATTTGTTCTGCTGTCAGCGGGTGATGTTCATTTTATCTGTGGTTGTATCCCTGCCTCTCACCTAGTACCCAGTGAGCGGTACCTTCTCAAGGAAAAGGAGGGAGGGAGGAAAGGAGACGGGATGGGGGAGGGAGGGAGAGGGAGGGGAGGGAGGAGGGGGGAGGGAGGGGGAGGGCAGGACCTGGGGGTGGAGCTGCGGTCTGGGGCCTGGGACAGGGACATCTCCTCCTGGTTCCGCATCTGCGGCAGCTGACGTGGGTAGAGGGAGACGGCAGGTGAGGAGGGGAAGGAGCAGGTGTCCACACTCTCGCCGGCCTGAGTCCTCCTGGACGGGCGTCTAGAGCCCCCTGCACCGCGGGCACCAGCGCGGGGCTGCTTACATCTGCGCTCCTGAAGGTGAAGTCAAGCTGACGACGCCCAGTTCCCTGGTCACTTCAAGTGTCTGCAGCTGTGTGACCTGTGGCCCGCACACGGGACAGTGTGGGTACACAACCAGACCCTCTCAGAGAGGTCGGAGGTCCCTGTCCCTCGAGGTCAGAGTGACAAGGCTGCCCACTCGTGCGGCTCGGCCGGGCCAGACCGCCCTTCTCTGTTCAAAGGTCAGCTTGTGTCTAAACCCCCTTTTGCTTCTTCTCCCCTGAGCACACCTGAGGGCTCCCAAGTGCAAGCCTTTAGAAACGCGAGGAGGGTGAAGGTGAAGGAACAGGCTGGCGGGGACGGAAGCAGGGCCTCGGCTGGGGCAGACTCTGCAGGAGCAACGGGAGAGGCCAGGCCTGGGGGTCAGCGGCCCGGGGCGGGGCTCTCGGCACAGACGGGAGGCCCCTCCAGCGGGAGGAGGTGACAGCGTGTGGGCCCAGAAGGATTCCGCGCCCTCGCCGCGGACAGAGGAAGAGGCTGTCAGCACCTGAGAGCTGCCTGGAGACGCTGGGCGCTGGAACCCCCGCGGCCTCAGGCCCGTCTGCGCGATGCCCCCGGCCCACACTGCTGCGCAGTTAAGTGCCACCCCTCCTCATCCACGAGGAAGGAAAGCAGCAGGTCTGAGAACCCGGAAGAGGAGGGAGAGATTCCTGACGAGAGAAGAGGAGATGCCGTAACTCCAGGATTCAGTGCTCAGTTGTGTATCATTTTGCATCCCGTTTCCCTAGAATTTGTAATAAACATGACTTTGAGATGTAAGGTTTTTGGGGGCGAGGGTCACGAGTACACAGTTGCCATCGCAGCGTCGGAAGACGGGTGTCGCCAAAGAGGAGCTTCCTGGAAAAGTTTTCGTTTATAAAAATGCGGAGCCGTTACAGGGGTATATTTTGATGCAACGATTTCATGGCCAAGAGTCCACTCTGAGTCAGTAAAGAAAACAGAGGTGTGAATGCATCGCTTGTTTAAGTGAAAAATATCAGAAACAGAGAGGGTTTGCAGAACGACGAGTAAACCGCGCACCTGCGACATGGCGGACACGGTGCAGCGTCCAGACCCCAGCCCGGAGCTGACGCCGCCCAGCGCTCGGGCTGCACCCCTCGTGTGCGTCCACACCAGGCGCCTCCACAGCCACCGCCCCCGCATGGGGGCACAGGACGTGGGGCGCAC
Source organism: Vicugna pacos (assembly GCF_048564905.1). NCBI lineage: Eukaryota > Metazoa > Chordata > Mammalia > Artiodactyla > Camelidae > Vicugna > Vicugna pacos. Next base: position 26,180,438 of record NC_133015.1, read on the forward strand.
ACTCTGCCTCCCCGCCACCCACCCCGCCCACGAACGGTGTCCAGGATGCGGGACACTTGGCCAGGGTCGCGCAGGAAGCACACACTCGTTCACGCTCGTCCCGCAGGCAGACGTGAGACAGCCACGGATGAAGCGTGTGTGTGACCAGAGTAAATGGCCCAGGGGTTAACAAGGTCCGGACTCTCAAAGTCGTGACGTGAACTGGAACTCATTTTCATGCTTCGCTTCCTAAACTTGCAATAGTCTGTGTCACTTTCACAATCAAAACAACAAGCACAAAATTGGTACAAGAAGGAAAGGATGCTGACCCCTCATTTAACACTGGCTTTTGGACCCAAATCTCTTTGCATGTTAAAGAATTTTAAACCTTAAAGCAGAATTCAAACATTGGTCGTTTCATTATTCACTGGATGCTTTGATTTCAGCGGGGCTTCTTACCCGTGCGTGTCTCGAAAGCCTTTCTGACCCTCTCGCCTTGCTGGAGGACGCTGTTTCCTGTCTTTGGATGCGTTTTAGCAGCAGGTAAGGAGGCCACAAGTTACTTCAAAACGGAGAATTTGCTGCTGGGATTCCTGTACATCTACTTCTTTCTGATCAAAGGAGGTTTGTAGACTCACTTGTTACAGGACAGCTTTCTGGCTGGTCTTCCAAAATTCCCAAGCATTCTTCCCATTTAGTAATTTGGCTCCAACCCTCAGCTCTTTAAGAAGCTGTTTGTTCCTGCAAACACATTTTGGAACGTGCAAACAGTCCGGATGATAAAATTTTGCTGATAACTTGAGTCACTAAAAGAAAAGACTTTTATAATCATCACGTAATCAATTCTCCATCAAATGCTTCCTGGGGCAGCCTTCGCACCTGAGCTGGCTGTGCCCCGGCCCTCAGCAAGGCCGCCTCCGGCCCCTCCCCCGGCTCCCACTCTGGTGGGGAGCGCGTCCACGGCGTCTCCTGGAACCTGGTGGCCTTGCCGAGAGCTCCCACGGGACCACTCTGGGACAGGCGGCAACCACGTCCCTCCCAGCACCAGCCTGCTGCAGAGCCAACGGCGCTGGGGAAGGATGCCAGAGGCGAGCTGCTCCCTCCTCGGACAGCAAGGGTCACTCCAGCTGCACCAGTGTAGACACCTGTCCCCTCCGTCGCCCTGATCCCCCCATGAACTCAAAGTAAACATTTTCCGACCCCATCCAGCGCCGTCTGAGAGGCGGCGAGCGGACAGGCACACGCAGGCCCACGTGCACACGAGCACGCACACACACGCAGACTCACGCCTCCTGGCGCCGCACGTGCCGAGTCGCAGGGCTGGACTCGGGGTCCCTTTACTTTGCTGAGTTCAGACTATGGAGCCGGGAGAAGGTCTGAGCCAGAGCAAACTGAGTGACTGTGCAGCGTGTTGCGAGGTGCAGGGCGGGCACATATGATGCTGCGTAACTAAGCCCGTGACAAGCAGCACAGGGGACTGGCCTGCAGATGCTGACAGAAACAGATCTGCTTGGCTTTGAAGGTTTTCCTTAAAAGAAATATTTGGATTCCCGTATCTGAGCAGGAGGGAGGACACCTGCCATCCGTGACACGGGAGCAGATAACACCTGTCAGCCGAGGGCAGGCCACCTGCTGCCTGGCTCCGGGGTCCCGCCTGCAGCCCCCCGCCTCCCCCTCAGGCTACGGGGGGAGGGAAGGGGGAGAGAGCCCTTCTCTTCAGGTGGAGCAATCGTCACAAGATGGGCCTCCCCAGGGAAAAAGAAAGTTGTCCCCCACACCTCAGGCCCCACAGTTTGGTACTTCACAGACGTAACCGTGCGCCCAGCACGCTCGCGCCCCGGATAAACACACAGCGGAAGAGCAGCGGCCCGGGTCACCGTGCCTGCCCCTCAGGATCAGCGTCCAGGCCCTGCGCCTGCAGGCGCGGGCACAAAGGACTCACTCGCGACGCGGCGGGGTCAGCTTGGCCGGGTGCCCCCGCTCCCTCCAAGGACCCCGTGCTCTTGGGGAGACCCCCTGGCTCGCAGAAACGTCCACACTGAGCAGGCCCTTCCCACATGCACCCTTTTTATATGAGTTTAAGCTTTTTAATGAATCCTGAGGTCTGAAAGAGTCAGACAGGGCTGGCGCTGGAATTGTACCCTTTGCACGCATTTTTGCTGAGAAAAGCCTGAGATGAACAGGCCAGTGAGCACTCAAGTTTTCTTTTTTTTTTTTGGCACTTCTGAGATGAATTTTGGATCTGCTGTTGATCACCTGAAACTAGCAAGAAATGGAGGAAGTTGAAAATGGCAGGAAATGAACTTAGAGTCAAGACGATCGGGCGTCCCAGGGGGGACAGGAGAGGAAGGGACCGGCAGGGTTAGCTGTGGGGCGTCCTGGGGGCTGCAGCTCCCGTGGCCTCCCTCCTTGCAGGCACCCTGAGAAGCAGCCACCGCCCCCTACTAACACTTGGAAGAGGACCGTCTCAAGGCGCCTCGGCTATCGCAAGGGTATCGCCAACATGCAAGCACTTTCTAAACGTGGCAGCGGACGCAGCAGCACACGAGCCCACGACGGAAGAAAAGCAGCTGAAGCGTAAGAGCAGAGCCTCTGTGCGGAGCCTTTGTGTAAACGTGCCCATGTCAGGCTGTTTACAGAGCAAGGGTTTTGCTTTCTGAATCACACATGTGGCAGACACGCCAGCTCTGACGGAGGGAGAATGAGGGACGGCCAACCCCACCGTGAACACCCGTGGTGACGCGTGGCCCCAGGCCACCCGCCCGACGGGGGCGCCCCAGGGGTCACGACCCCACTGAGGCAGATGGACCACCTCCCCGGAGTCGGAGGGAAGCAGAGGGGTCGGGATACAAGTGAAACTCAGTGGCTTTGTGACTCCCCCTTGTCCTCAGGGCCTCACCTCCCTCACACACCCCCGCAGGTGCACACACCTGCCCATCCAGCCCCCGCGCTCCCGTCACAGGGTGCGCGCAGGGGCCAGGGCAGGCCTGGAGGCGCAGCACCTGACCCCACCTCCCTCTTCTCACATCCCTGCAGAAGAGGTGCCCAGGCCTCCAGGCGCCTGGCCACGACCCACCCAGCCTGCCCCTCCACCCCACCGGGTCATCTCAGCCCCCCGCCCGGGAAACAGCCCCTCACAGTGAAATCTGGAGGGCTCGAGGAGCCTCCCCACGCACCGGGTGTCCTCCCCCGCGCCAGGCCTGCATTTTTCTCACTGCATCTGCAAGTCGATCCCACTGTAATGTCCGTCTTAGAAAGGATGGGGACGCGGTCAGTGTGACGTAACTTGCACAAAACCAGACGGGTTCCTTCCTGGCACTCAGCTCCAGGCTCGAACTGCCAGGGAGCTTCTCTGTCTAAGAGCAAACCTCAGCTTCCAGAGCTGGAAGCAGCCTCGGCGGTCCTCGGGTCCACAGCCCAACCCCGGGCGGCCCCCACCTTTCTCTCCCCAGACACCCGTCCCTCCCCCTCCGGACTTGCCCCGCATCACCGCAGTCCTCTGCCCCAGGCACCTCGAGTGCGTCCGGAAACTCACAACTCCCCCGACCCCTCACCTCGGACGCGCTCCTACTGGACCCCAGCCCCGTGGACTGCCGGCACCTACCTCCTCTCTCGAGCCTGCGCCCGGGTCACCTCGTTGCAGGACACCTCTGCTGACACACCGACCCGCGGCCCCTCCACTTCCTTCCTCCCCGCGGTTTCTGCCCCTTTGCACCACGTGCCCTTGTCAGTGCCCAGCACCTGCCATGTCGGTCTCCGCCAGGTGTCCTGGCTCCACGCTGACCCGGGAGCCACCGCTGTGAGACTGAACTGTGCCCACAGTGCCCAGAACCTTCGGGAAAAGTCCACGGTCCTCGACACACCACCCACGTGTCCCCTCACCTGCCGTCCTGCCCTGGGACCTGCCTCCCTGCCCCACTGCTCATTGGCCTCGTGACCTGGACCTGTTCCTTCAGGGACCACTGGGCATTCTCCCCCTTGTCCACACCGCCCATCGCAGCCCTCCTTCCCGGACGGACCCCAGCTGTGAGCCAGGGCCACACGGAGAGCTGATGTCCAGGGCTGCCCTCCCCGAGCTTGGGGCCAGAGGGGAGGAGAGGACAGGACAGACAGGGCCAGGGACAGACGGTCAGTGAGCCCACCCTCACTTCTAGTGGCCCGGGGGCTGGGGGCGAGGGTGGGCGGGAGAAAGGGGAACTCGAGCCCGTCTCTCCTCCGCCTTGAGTGCATCTCACGCCACAAATCAAGCGAAGGCACACGTGGCATCTGAGAACTTCCAGCAGGTAGTCCTTCCTGAACTCCGGTGCCACAGCGGATCGCCACACGGGCAGACTCAGAGTTAAATCATGTGGAAATCTAATTTTCCAAATCCGTGTCTTTTTAAAAAAGCTTCATTTCAGTTTGCACGACACACTTCTGACTGTCCTTCCGGGGAGCACGGGGCTTGCGCTTTCAGGCGTTCTGCTTTTGTCTGGTATAAGGACTGCCACATCGCCGGCCGCAGCTGCCCACACTGCTCGGGAGGCCGGACAGGCCTGACGGCGTCTGGAGGAGCGCGGCCCGTCTCCCTCCACTTCCTGCGATTCTTCTTGGGCTCCAGGAAGGTCAGTGCCATGACCCTCTGGTCTCTGGGGACGTCACTGGTCTTTGCAAGTGGACTTCAGGCCAGCCCTTGGCAGGACCTGGCTGTAATCTCCCTCCGCTGACGGAGCTGAGAAGCTCGTGCAGACCACACCTGCATGGAGCACACCGTCCCGGGAAAGGTGACCAGCGGGCCCTCACCCCCGCCCAGGAGGAGGAAGCGGCCCGGAAGTCACCGGGCGGGCTGCGTCCGCCCTGGGGGGGCCTCGTGCCAGCAGTGCGAGGACTCTGAAAACCGCTCCCGGCTTTTCTTCTGGCGGGATGGGGAGCGGGGGTTGGTTTTTGTTTTGCTTTGCTTCAAGGATTTCAAGCTTCAAAACAGCACAGCCTCTGGGACAGACAGGTGGGCCGTGTGCGTGCGCGTGCCCCCGGCTTCCCGCGGACGTCCTCCCTGACATCATCGGGAAGGGATCCCTTTGGAAACCAGGACCCAAAGGAAGTGCGATCGCGAGGCCGCTAAGCTGGGCCCGCCCCCACGAGGAAGTAAGTCGCGGGCTCTGTCCAGAGGGGGGTTTGGAACCGTTTCCACGTGGAGTGTCCACGCTGCCTGCCCACCAGCCGCACTGCGCCAGGGCTGGACGTGCATGGCGAGGGGAGGACAGGCCCCAGAGAGCCCCCGGGTCCTTTCCGAGGGACCTGGAGTCCTACACCCTCCCTGAGCCCAAACCCGCCCTGCTGCATGGGGATCCGTCCCAGGAGTTACTCACCGCAGGACCCCAGGGGTGTGACAGTCCCGGACGGGCCCCCTCCCAAAGGAAGGTGGGGACCTCGGGGCCCAGGACGGGGGTCGGGGTGTTGAGGGGAGCCCCTTCCTGGAAGGACACGGACCCGGAGGCCACTCCCGGGTCCTCTTAAATGGCGGTGACACGTGTGGAGGAGGCCGGCCAGGGCCGCCCCCGCGGGAGAGGGCTCACGGCTCTGCGCATCACGTCAGCCTCCTCTCGAGGAGCCCGGGATGGGGCGCCCCTGCAACTCCACCTCCGGACCCGGAGCGCTGGGCCAGCCCTCCCCGCAGGTCTGCGGGCCACGTCCTGGGCTCCTGGCCTGTGCTTCGCTGTGAATCTGGTTTTTAATCCATAATATAAGATTAAAGTTACCTGCGTTACAGAATTACTGTAAGGATTAAATGAATAATCCACATGGAAGTATTCTATGAAACAAAAATCGTATTTTGTAAACAGTGTCATCATTACCATGAACCAAGTAAGGACGCAAAAGTACTCCGGCTTGGAAAAGAACAAGAAAACAGGCAGGAATCAAGGTTGAAACAGCCCACAGCCAGCCTTCCCTCAGCACCTGAAGCCTCTTGTGCGGGCGGCGCCCAGGGCCCTGGCCGCGCCTCATTCAGCAGCACTCGCTCCCTAAAGCCAGGGCTTCTGCAGAGACCTAGCAAGGTGAGGCAACTTTCCCCGTGAGGGGCAGAGAAGCAAGGTGATTGTCTGCCCATCAGGGAATGTTCCCGAAACCTCGTGTGGGAGCCGGCCAGCCCTGCTGTCGGAGCTGCATCCGGCCCGTCTGCCACGCGCCCACCTCGGGGCTGACGAATGAGGAGGTCAGGGGACGCCCTGTCGGAGTCGTTCCAGGTCCAAATCCAGGGACTTCCCGGAGCCACGTAAACGCTGCCACGGCACTTGGAGCTGCGCCCCCAGCCTCCCGGGATTAAGAGCAGGGCCGCAGACGCTGCAGAGCTGGACGTCCCGCCCAGTGCCCGGGGGACACTGAAGGATCCCAGAGCCCAGAGAAATCCAGCTGACGTTTCCCAGGGAGATAAGCGAGAGCAAAGCTCCGTGCAGCCCCCGAGAGCAGGGCTGGCAGGCGCACTCCAGAGCACTCCCAATCGCTCGGAAGATAAAAACACGACACGCTCGGAAAGCCTGCTCAGCTTTATCAAGATGCCGACTTAAGACAAAGAGGCGACTCAGCAGCTCTGGAGAGGCCGTCGCTCTTCCTTAAACCCAAGTGGTTTTGAAGTTTTCTTTCAAGATGCTGATGGCAGGAACGACGCAGCCGTCCCGTCCTCAAAAGGCACGCTTGTCAGCAACCGGCCCACAGTTAACGTCACTGGGCTTCCACCGCGTCAAGGCGATGGTTGCCTAACTGCAGACGTTTTGAAATGAAAACCGTCCTTCACTGCTCTGTGCTCCGCCAGCCCCCACCACCCTGCGAGCGTCCGCCCTTGGGTGTTGGGTGGACCTTTCTCAGGGCGGCGCCCGCGGGAGAAGAGAGCCTGGACCTCACACCGACCAGCCCTCTTGCAGTGGGCGTACAAACCCTCGCCACAGACGGGGGAGCCCTCGCCACTCGTCAGACAGTAACACACTCTCTTTAGAGGGTGGCCCCTTTGACAAACGTATTTCTCTGGGCTTGCATTTTGCAGAGAGAATCACTGCATGAACTTTCAAAATTCCTAAGGAGCTGACTGCCGCCCCACGGCGTGGTAAACGATGCGTGCCGGGGCACAGCGCTGCAGACCAGCGTTGTCACCGCCCAGGCCGGGCCTGGCCTCCCTGGGGAGTTACCAACAGCCCACCGCTGACTCTTGACTTTGGGACGCTCACTTAGCACATCTAGACGGGAAAAGAGGACTGTTGACAGGATTCCCTGGAACACTGCTTCCAACGCAGGAAACACTAACAATGCTCCAACATGGGAAGACTCTGACATGTCGCCTCGCCCTGCAGGCTCCACGCAGGGGGTCGCGTTTCCTCCTTTCTGAATCGGAAGTCCTTCCCGTTGGCTCCTTCAAACAAAGATCCAGTGTCGCAAGGGTGCCACGACTCCATGTGCCTTGCACGCGTGTGGACACAAACCCGGAACGTGGTGACCCACTCAGCCCAGAGACACTGACCCGCCGCTGACTTTATCAAAGGAAAGCTAGCCATGTGGCTTCATTCTCCCCAACCCTGTTTGATGAACTCCCTGAGCAGCAGCCCAGAGCAGCTCACGTCAGTTTGTCAGGCTCTGAAATGCATCCAGATTACCTTAAGCGGCAACGAACGGATCTCAAATTTTGTCTCAGTTAGTTATCCGTGTGAGCCAAATACTCTGAGCTGAAACTCAACTAGAAATTCTAGCACTCAGTGAAGGTACTGGAAGGGAAAAGGTGCTAATTCAAGAAAAGTTAGAAATGAACAAAGTCTGTGGGGTTAAAGAAACGTGTGTGTGCACCTGGCAGGCGAGCTGGCTCCCGTGGGCTCAGGAGGCTCGTGTGGACGCTTGGTGGGTGCAGCCGGGCTCGAGCAGCTACGTAACTCAGCACCGACGGTGGGGCCGGGTCCTCGGGGCAGGTGGCTGCAGGCGGGCAGGCGGGGAGGCTGGACCTTGCCGGGTGGTGGTGAGAGTTGCACGTGCCCTTAGGGACTCCCGCTCTGCCCCGGACAGAGCTGCTGGTCACGTGCACAGGTATTTACACACAGGCGTGTGCACACAGGTCACCGAGGGGCCGGAAGCAGAGGCCCCAGTGGCCACAGCACACGCAGCCCCAGGCCCCAGGCCTGAGCACATTCTCCTGCGTGGGATCCAGGTTCTCCAGAGAAATGGCTGGCTCCAGACTCAGGCGGTGCAGGGGGTGGTCCCTTTGTGGCTACACTGTGTGCAACCCACATGGACGGGGGTCCCTGTTCAAAGACGCCAGAGGACAAAGTGTGGACTTGACCTTGCTTAGCATGATCCAGGAGCCCCCAGAAACTCCCCTGGGAGAGGGGCTGAAGGCCATTCACCAGCAAGACTCCAGGTCCTTCCTGTGGACCCCGACCCGGAGGCGAGCCAAGGCACCTGCAGCCCCACAACGCCTGGACTGTTGGCCCCACCGCACCAGCGGGTCAGCGCGGGTGGGCAGCCCAGGCTGCACCCAACGGAAGGATGAGTCTGTGCAGGGTCGTCTGCTGGCTGCCCTGGTTCTCCCTGGAGACCCCGCAGCAGTTCAGACCCGCTTCCCCCGGCTCAGCGAGCCTCCCTGGGCCGGCATCTCACACCCTCTGCGTGGAGCCTCCACGGACGGGCCATCTGGCCTGGCTCTGCTGTCCTGCGTGAGCTCAGCCTGGCCTTCCAAGAGCCCCTCCCACAGCCACCTGCCCTCCTTGTGCGTCCGCCAGGGCGCTGACGGGAACTTCAGCGTCAGCGCGGACGCGGCCTCAGTCCTGATGCCACTGCCCCCCCACCAAGAATTCCTGTGTCAGGAAGCGGGACCACCGCCCACTCAGCGCACTCAGTGAAGACAATGGGGGCTTCTGGAGCCCTTCCGCTCCCTCCCCCACAACCTGGGGCACTGACCCGCCCCGCTTCCTCTCCCTGCGGGTCCCGGGGCGCCCTCTCCCCCGGCCCTGCTGCCGTCCACGGGCTCACCCTGCCCGGCCACTGACCCTACAAGGCTCCCCTGTGCCCCCCGGCCATCCACAGCCTCATCCCCACACCCTGCAGAGGGACCTTTGAAACCCTCACCGGGTAGCAGACTCGGGCAGTTGGCCCACGTTTCCTGACAGCACTCGGTGCCCTGGTTTCCCGAGCTCTGGGCAGCCCCAGCCTCCCTGCCTGGCCACAGGCCTGTGTCCTTCCCCGGAGCACTAGCTGGTCCCTGCCGCAGGCCCCTGGATGGCCCCGCTTTGCCTGGACCGCTCCTGCCTTTGCTCCGCCAGGCTGGGACCCCGGTGTCTCCAGGAGCCACCTCCCGGGAGCAGCCTCTCCGAGCGCCTGGCCCCTTCCACACTCCGCCCCGCACGTGGGCCTGTTGGTGCTGCCTCTGCTCTGTTACTGTCTCTCCTCCCTCATTTAAAGGATGAGATGCTTTAAAATATATATTTTAGGAAGGGAAAAGGACCTGGAAGGACTCAGTCCTGTGCGGGTTCAGCCAAGCATAAGCAGGAACAGACAGATGTGCCTGGAGGCGGCCGCACCCTCCCCCAGAGCCTGGGATTCCCGCTCAAGTGATGTGAGAGGAGGGGCCCCCATCCCTGCACTTGCCTGCAGGCTGTGGGAGCCGCAGGGACGGGACTGGAGGGCGGGCGGGGAGATGGGAGGAGGGAAAGAGAGCTGCCGAGCAGAGCAGCCGGCAGGGAGGTGACAGGAGCTGTGGGTCGGACAGAGAGCCGTCACTGTGGCCCTGGGGCCACGTGCTCTCAGGGGAGGCCGCCCGCCTGGTCTGTGGAGCGGCTCCCGCAGTCTTTCTGGAGACGCGACGGGCAGAGACGAGCTCTCTGAACCACACCAGCCGCGCCCTCGTCAGCCGTTCACCCCACCGCGACCCAGGAACAGAGGCTCTAATGCAGGCCCGTGATTTCTAACTGGGAGGCGGACCTCAAACCATGTAAAGTCAACGAGGCACTAAAACCCCAGCACCACAGTGGAGCGTCCGCTGTGCAGGGCTGGTCCCTCTGCCCTTTCCCGTCTCTGGACCCTGAACTGCGTGTCCAGCGGATGTGGCGCCCCTCCCCCACCCACAGGGGCGGAAACCACGGCGGGCAGGCTCTGCGTCTGGCCAGGGAAGGCTCGGCCCGGGGACCCCAGGGCGGGCGGCAGGCACACGCTGTACTTTCCCCGCCTGGACTCACCCGCAGCAGCAGCCCCTCCAGAACAGGGCCCGCCTCACCCTAAGCTCCAGCCTCCGCCCGCGGAACCAGCTCCCACCGGACGCCGAGCCGCTGCTGCACGTGTACCTGGGACGGCCCCGCACCACACGCCTCCCGCCTGGAGCCCTTTCCACGGTCACTGCCATCTGGCTGTCAAGCTGCTTCGGGAAGGACGGGCTGGCCGTCCTTGTGACCCCGTCCCCAAGGGCTTCGTGACCTTCAGACATGACACCCAGCGAACACATCCAGGTGGCTCCCACCCGCCCTCGCTGAACCCAGTTCCTATCCACAGACGCCCACAAGGCATGTGGCAGTTAATGGGGAAGCAAAACTGATTTCTGACCCAGGGAGTGTTTCTGCAAAGTGGAAATGAAAGTCACTTGTCAATTGCAGCAAATATTCAGGAAGACACCACGTGTACAAGTTAGAGCAGCGATCAGGCTCCCTCTGCAAATGCACCCCAACAGCTCCAGGGCCAAGGAGCTCACGCCGGACACCCTGCAACGCCAGCTTTTCCCTCCCGCCACGTTTAAATAGGGCCAGCGGGAGTCCTCTCCGCTGAGACTGCTAATGACCCGGCGTCTGGGATCATAACTCACACCCCAGCTCAGAGGGCAGCACTGCGTCGTCCAAGCTCTGCCCTGGCGCCCCTTCACCCTGAGTCCTCTGCGGGGAGGCACAGGCCGCTCCCGCTGGGCTCAAGCAGGCCCACTCGCAGCGGGGCAGCGTCCGGCCCCAGCCTGCCTGACCCCAGGTGCGCCCACGGGAAAGTCCCACCGTCTGCCAGGTCCTCGAACAGCGTTTCAGTTTTCTCGGCCTCGACATTGTCTTCTCCAAAGTGATTCTCGCGTGAGTGCAGCTCTCCCCTCCGCCGTCATCAGATGGTTTAAAGAACTTTCCACCGGGACAGCCATCAAACACGCCAAACCCTGCCTGACGCCCCCCCAAAGTCCTATCGGCCAGCCTTGTGAACTTCCCCTTACCCATGGGACAAAGGCTGTCACCCGCCATCCCAGGGACCAGAAATGTTGTCTGGGCCCAGGTCTCAAAAGGCAGGCCCTGAGCAGAATTAGGGTGCAGAAAAAGAGGCAGCCTGCGCTTGGACGCAGAGCTCCAAGCTTCACTGAGATCGTCCCTCAGCCCCCGCTGAGACAGCCGAGACGTGGGTCTGAGGGACGATCTCAGTGAATCCAGACAGAGAAGTACAGAAACCATCAGCTCGAGGCGTCTGTTTTTTGAGACTAGCAATAATCTCTCCATGTTCGCCGGCACTTTTTTCGCAGCAGAGGCCCCGTTTTCCCTGCCTCCCCCTCACCTCTTCGGAGCAGGTGCTCAGAGACGCTGAGAGGCTGTCCCCCGGGCTGCAGTCCTCAGCAAGGCCGCCAGATAAAGCATTACTCTCAGCTTTCTCTGAAAATTATTTGTATTGGGTGGGGGGAGGGGGTCAATCAGTCGCCTGGGGCAACGGTCACCGCGTTGAGGGAAGGGAAGAGCTCGCACTCAGACGGTAAGTCTGTCTTTGCTTGTCCCTGCCGTGTGGAAACCTCATCTTCTGTCTTCTGTTAAGGAGTATCAACCAAAAAGTTACACTTTTTGAGCCCAGATATCTCCTAAAAGGTTTAATGACTTGAGTTTTTGGCAGCCAGAGTGGCCTTCCTCTGTGGGCCGCCCCCCAAGGTCAGTCTTAGAGAAACGCCCCCCCTGCCCTTCCTGCCTCCTTGTCCCCCCAGCTCGTCCAAGCACACGGTGAGGCACCACCCCCGCTCTCGGCAAAGCGCCGTCATCCCCGCCAGGCTTCCTGCGATCGAGAGCGTCTGCTACAGGTTCCCTGCGTGAAGGGCGGCCCAGAGAGGCTGCCTCATCTTATTCCCGGGGATCCCAGGACCCCCAGAGACAGCAGACAACAGCTGGTCCAGACACTGTTGTCCAAACTTTTGAGGCCACAACTGACAAGCTGTAAAAATAAAACCAAGGGAGGCAGGGCAGCTTTCCCGAGCTGCTCAGGAAAGGCAGCCTGGGGAGAGGGGGCAAAGTGGCTGAGGATGCAGCGGTCTCCAACGCGGCCCTGCGTGCCCGCCCGCCCCAGCTCTGGCCTCCGTGGGATGGTAATCATTTCCATCTTGGTAACGGCTGCCTTATCACAGACACAGCTCTGGCCTCACGGGAGGCTGGGCCAGATGAGAAGCAGAGTGTGAGCAGGGAACGCTCGTTAAAGCAAAGCTGTTCTCAGCCACGGAAAGAGGGATTTGAGAAATTAACCTGGCCAAGAACTTTTTCTCACGTTCTCAGCATCAGAGCGGGTCCAGCCCCACCACACTGACACATCCACACACGTCAGGGGTACGAGAACCCCCAGGAAACCACGTGGACAGTAGCACGGGAGGTCAGTGGCCGACCGGTCCTCAGGACAGTGTCCTAAGTTCCCGGAGCCACATCACACGGACCTGTTCTCTTACGATCTTGAAATAAAGGGGTTTTATTCTCCAGGGGCCACATCTCTTGCTGGAAAGTAGTCAGTCTCTACCGACAAACACTAACCTACAACGTGCTCACCTCTGAGCAGAAGTGGGGGGTGAGTGTCCAGAGGGGCGGCGGGGGGCAGCGAGGAATGGCCGCGTGGCGTGTGCTCCCTGGACCGCAAGGTGGAGCGAGGACAGTCCCGGCTCGGCATCTCCAGCTGGGGGAAAGGATTGTCCTTTTCAAGCTCTGGCCTGTGGCTGCCAAAAGCTGCCCCTTTGTAACGCGGGTCAGCACCACGTTTGTGCCCCGGCAGACGCGGAAAAACACAGAGTACATAGAATTGAGGGGGCCCATCCAGGCTCACCTCTCCCCCGACAGTCACCCCCAACCCAGGGGACAAGTGGTCCGCACGGGGGAGCAGTGGGGTCAGGAGGCCGGGCAGAGTGCACAGGAACCCGAGACCTCTGCTTTACTCACAGGGACGTCGGGGCCATTGCAGGTGCCCCCTGGGGATAACAGGTCCCCCAGGCCTGAGAACACGGCCCTGACACCGCGTTGAACAGACAGCCTGGCCTCCATCCGAGGCAGCTCCCTCTGTCAGGACGCTCTGCCCGGAGACACAGGCCTGCCCCTCCCCCACCTCCTGCAAAGCCACCTCTGCTGCGGGGCCCACTCCAGGCGGCCGCCCGCCCACAGCCCCTGCTCCAGGCCCTGCCCCACACCCTGTCACCTGGAACCTAACGGGAGCTCCATGAGAACAGGGGCCGACGCGGCACAGACCAGACCGCCTGCGCGACCCGAGTCGCAGACCTCAGCCTGGAAGGACAGTGAGCGGACTGGGGCAAGACACCATGCACAGGCTCACCAGCCAGCTTGCCTCTCCAGGACAAGGTCCATCCTGTACTCCACCCAGGCTCCCAGCGCACTGGTGCTGGTTATGCTACACTGGCTGGGTGGGGCGGGGGACCGGCTCTCGGGGGGGAGGCAGGGCCACAGAACACGGGGGACACGCAGATGCGCAGACGGGGCGGCTGGCACAGTGCGGGCCCCAGGCGCTGACTCAGGGCCCCGAGGGCCGCGGGCCTTCCTCCCTGCTCTGCAAAGAGCAGCGAGGGCCTCCTCCAAACGCCGTGGACAGGTGGGCAGCTCCTGGCCTGGGCCTCCTTCTCTGTGGCTGAAGAACAGCAGGAAAATCCTGCAGGCTCTGAGCAGGATGCGTGGGGTGAGCGGAAGGACGAGTGGGGCCAGGCACTCCCCTAGGAGGTGGCGTCGGCTCGCCAGGAGGACCTTTCTGCTGTCTCTGCACTTCCCGAGACCTCTGCTGTCTGTGACCAGCACGTCCAAGTTAACACAGAAATGCACGGCCAAAAGCTCCGGTGCGAAGCCAGCGTGCTGACCCCCAGCACGGGTGCTGTGGCCACGAGGACTCATCCTTCACTCCGGGTGTGATCACTCGCCCTCCTCCCTTCGGATTCCGGCGGACATGCCTCCCTCCAGGGTCTGAGAAGCAGCCCCAGAGGACGTTCCAGTAGCCGAGGAGACTGGGGAGGGCCAGTTCTGTGGACAGGACCCATTCAGTGGGCATAGCCCGCCTGCGACAGGTGCCTCGGGAGGAGCCGGGGGGCAGGTGTTCAGTGGGGGCAGCCCTGGAGGCCTCAGCACCGCGTGCCCCTTCCCGGTTGTGCCCACAGGGGCTGACGGACGTGGAGTGCTGGAAACACGTGAAGCCCTCGGTCAGTCTCTGCTCTCGTATCACCAGCCGCGGCCGGACGGTAGCGCCCACCGTCCTCTCCTTATCCCCAGACGCTCCCCGCGGGGTCAGAGATCAGAGCAGGCACAGCATGTGCAGGACAGGCGCACACAGGAGAGCGAGGGCCAGGACGGCCCGTCCCCGGAGCACGTGACCACGGCGTCCCTTGGGCCCCCACGTGCACCCTCAGTGTGGCGTCGACCCCACCAGCTCCTCACCGTCAGTGAGCAGTGGCCCGGGAGCACAGGGGCCCAGGGGCCCCAGCAAGGACCCCCCCACCTGCTCGCAGGCACGGTGTCAGGCTCAAGTTGCTGGGTGACCGCGGGCAGCAGGCCCGACCTCCCGGTGCCGAGCCACCCTGTGGACAGAGCGGCCGCAACAAGGAACAGACAGCAGCGGGTCTGCACCATCGGCAGGAGGAATCCGGGCGCCCACGCTCCCGCCCTCTGTTCCCTCTGCTGCAACAGCAACGTTCTGCGAACCTCTCCGTCGGCCACAAGTTTACGTAACCTCTCGCCTGCCAATTCTAGTGGAGAAAAATGCTTGAGGTTTTACAGAGCAGTTACGCTCACGTAAAAACAGCATCGGACCCTGCGCTGTAATATGTGACATAAATCCGATTTTCATCACTAACGATAACGGAAGGAAGCACCGCTGGAAGACGGCTGCCCCGCACCCACGACCGTGGACAGCCCAGGACGCGTCAGCGGGGCCACGGGCAGATGGCGCCCGAGGAGGACCGGGCAGCGTCGCTTTGCAGTTTGCCTCCTCGTTAAGGCCCAGTCTGACTTCGGGATGTCCCGCGGCCCCATTCCCCGGGCCCCGCCGCACTCACCGAGGGGACTTAGCGTGACTGCAGGGCGCAAGGCAAGCACGCGGCCACTGCAGCCGAAGCGAGCGCTGTGTGGTGCGTGGCCGGGCGCTGTCACAGCAGCAGGTCCCCTGCTGGGGGCAAACAGGTCTCCAAGCCCGGGGTGGCTCTCCACCCAACCTCAGGGCCCAGGGCTCTAGAAATAGGCGAGAGATCAGGCCTGCGGTGTCCGCGACAAGTGGGAAGAGTAGGGGACAGCAGGTGTGAAACCCCAGGGGACAGGAGGGCCTTCATGCAGACACGGAGGCTGTGGCGGTCTAGGGAGAGGGTCCCTGACGTGTGGTGTCAGCCCCCCACCCCCGGCCATCTTCACACGGACGTGGGATGTTTTCTTCCTCATCCGGGCAGGTCTCCGCAGGCTGGCCAGCGGCCCGGCCCGTGACCAGGCAACGCCCGGCCCACCAGGGCACAGACCGCTCACCGTGTCATCTCAGCCGAGGGGCGAGTGCCCAACTTAAGGAGCACTTCTCTCAAAAGCCACCCCCATTAAATGATCTCAAGGCCAAACAGGGACACACAGGAAGCGGCGTTGACCTCTCCCCTCCAACGGCTTCCAGAAGAACACGCGGGGCAAGAGTGTGGCCCATTTTAGGTGGAGGCTCGGATTTCAGAACTTCAGTCCCTGCTCCGCAGCTGAGCACTCCTGGGCGAGAGGACACGTGCCCCTGCAGATCCAGTCTTCAGACTCTGGAGGGTGACCGACGTCCTCCCTCCTCCGTTCCGCAAACGGCTGACAACCAGCCGGTTCCAGCTGCAGAAATGTTCTTTCTTCAAGTCTTCCTGGGACCAAACATTTAAGGCAATCGTTCTTGTAAGAATATACCGTAACATTTCAAGAAACTATCAATTAGAAAATAATACGTTTCTTGATACATCCAGGTTTCATCTTGTTCGGTTCTCCTTTTTCACCCTTTTGGTGGGAACAGAGGTCGCCATCGTCGTCTCAGAAATCAGACCAGGGCAGAGCCACGCGGTGGCAAAAAGACAGAAGTGCAGGAGGCAGGCGCAGGTGCGCCCGTGCAGGGAGGGGCTGTGAGCACCTGTGTCCGCAGACAGGGAGGAGAGGGCCCACTTCGAAATGAAAGCAGGCATTCTAATGGGGGTCTTGGTGCTCCCCCTTCCACGGGAAGGTGGGGTTACAGCACCTCTCGAGCAGGTGGTGCTTGGAGGCGACTCGGGGCAGGGGGAGGGCTTCAGGCTTGGTGGGTGACCAGGCTCGACTCCCCAGTGTGGGCGCCTGGGTGCTGAGAAGCTGCATTTATTTCTCTCAGAAAGAGCAAAACGATTTACAGAGACGTCCATTCTCAAAACCTGCCCTGGAAGGCGCCTCAGCAACAGGAGTCCCTGTGCTCCACCCCCAGCCCCACGGGGAGGCCCACGGAGGCAGCTCCGTCTGCCGCTGCGAACACACACAGGCCAACCCCGAGCTCACGCGACCGTCGTGAAGAGCTGACGAAGATCCCGCACAGAGGTCTTTAGATCCGCCTTGTTTGGGGGTGTTGTTTTGTTTTAATAAAGTTGAACAACTACAGCCCCTTGAAGTGTGAACGTGCCATCTCGGGGTGAACCGTGGCCCAGGCACTCCATGGCTCTGCCACCTCCCAGTTAGAAAGTCATCACGATGCAAGATAATTTTCTGAGTTTCCAGTTTCTTCCGTCTTTTAATCAAAAGACCGTGACTGCGCTGCCTGTTGCAGTGGGGCGAGCGCTGTGCTTCTTTCTAATCCAGGCAAAATTTCAGAAACTAATGTAGATTAAGTGGGTCTGAGCGTAATTAAATTTATGAATACAGAGAAAAATATGAAGTTTTATTAACTGTGGAAGGAATGTGGGTCCTTAACTACGCAGCCAGTTCACAAAGACGAAGGAGATCAGCTTACAGGGGTTAAATAAACACAGTATTTTACATTACAGCTCAAACGAACCCACTGGCAACAAGGCTTGGAGCCTAAAATCTGGGCCAGGCTGGCTGTCTCCAGGGACGTCCGGAGCCCGCTCTGAGGAGCAGCCCCGGGCTGCCGCGCCGCGAAGCCTCCATCCTCGACCGGCTCCGCTGGGCGGCTCTGCTCAGGGCCTCGTGGGCCCCAGGGGGTGTCTTTTCACCTCACGGCCCCTCGCGTGACCTGTGGCCCTCAGCAGTCTTGGGCTGGGTTTTAGGAGCCGGTGCACCAGAAGCAGGGAGTATGAAAGGACACCCTTAGGCAGAAAAGAAAGCGCCCGGTGCGCGGACGTGAGGACCAGGCTGCGCTGGCCGCGGGCACGGGATGTGGGCCGGCTGACGACACTCAGATGGGCTGACTTCCCAGGGTCTGAGCAAATGCCCTCGCCCGCGTTCCAGGCCAGACCAGGGGGTTCTGTGCTACAGAAGCAAGACCCCGGCCAGGGGAGGGGCCACCTTTCCTGGTGCCAGCCTGAGCCCTGAAGCCAAGGCCTCCACTCCTCGAGGGCCATTTGGCGAACCGGGAGCTCGTTAATGGTGCCAATTATCGGTCTGCCAGCAACCCCCACAGATTAATATTTCAGGAGTTAGAGCCCCAGCTGAGCGTGAAAAGACCATCCACCCAGCTTGGGAATCGCGTTTCAAAACCGCGGAGGAAGAGAGGGAAACAGTGTTTCTTGAGCGCAGAGGAGGAGACCCTTTCATCTGCCGGACCCCCACGCCGGCTCCCAGACGCCGGGCGGCGTCCTGCGCGCAGACCCCACGCGGGCCCCTTTACAGAGCTGTCCCCTCCCCCGCACTTCAAGTATCTCTTCGTTTTTCTGCTGCAAAATGGCATGTTGCTTAAACTTCCTGTGGTTAAAAAGTGCTTTTCAAGAATGTGTTTCCGAAACTGAAAAAATGACTTGAGACTGTGCAGTGTTTTTCTTTCGGGGACCAGAAAGGTCTGAATTCTCGGGGTCCACGACATGCTGGTTCTGGGCTCACAGCAGGGGCAGGCAGCTGAGGCCACAGCCCCCGGGGTGGGGGGAGCCGCCCCGATTCCCACCCAGCTGATCCCAAGCCCCCCCCCCTCCCAGCGGGACCCCTCTCAGATCCAGGCCCCTGAACGCTCCCTTCTCTCTGTCCCCTGCTCCTCCATGGGGAGCTCCCCCCACAGTCCCCCACAACACCCCTCCCGCCCCTTCCCCACCCCCAGGCCTCCCTCCAGGACCCTAGCTCCTCACACCCCAGGACCCCTCCGGGCCCCTGCCCAGCTCCCACCCGGACCCAGGCCTCCCTGGGCGCCGGCCCCGCCCCCGCTGCCCCTCCTCCCTCCCTGGAGCGGCTGCCTGCCTATCATCTTGCTCTAATTGTTTCCAGATTCGTGTGGGAGGTCAGGCCGGGAGTGCTGCTTCGTGCCAAGTTTATAAACAGAGCAGTGTTTCCAGATGGCCGCTGGCTCCAGCCTGGCGAGCAGGTTGATTGGGACCAGAGTAACAACAGGTGGAGGGCAGACAATGAATTCCTTGACACTTACTTACTCCCTCAGCGCTTTCTTCCCCTCGCAGCCACAGCCCTCCGCTCCGTCTGCCACGCCTGGCCTAGCATCTCCGGAGTGCTCCCAGGACGCGGGGGTGGAAGGAAACTCGAGTGTCCCTGACTCCTGGACGAGGGCAGGGGCAGAGATGGGGGAGCGGGGCTGCGGTGGAACAGACAGGGAGACACGGGTCCCCGTGGAGGGCAGAGCCCACAGGGGAAGGGGAGGAACACACCCAGGGTGGGGGCTCGGGGGGCATCCAGCTAAGCCCGCCCGCCCCCACACACCTGGACCCCCCTCCAGGTCCGGCACCCACCTCCCCCTCAGGCTCCCTGCTAAGCCCCAGGCCCGTCCCACCCCTGGCCTGCCCCCCAGGACTGTCCTCTGCACCCCCACGCCTAGCCCTGGCTTAAAGAGGTGGGGGCCCTCTTGAGCAAGTGTTCTGTGGAAAGGCCCACGGTCCTCTGAGTGACCACACACTCAAGTCCCATCAAGATGGTCAAGGGCCCAAACAGGAGGAAACGGGCTACAGCTGGACTAGACGTCTGGACCAGCCCACGTGCACCAAGGGCTGGCCCCGGAGACCCTTGACCACGAGCAGCCCTCTGCTAGCAGGGGAGAGGCGGCCAGGCCAGCTCTTCCACCAGGTGGAAGGAAGGGCTTGGGTGAGCAGCAGCACCGAGACGCCTGGGTGGACGTGGGCCCACACCCCAGGCCGTCAGCGCATCCCATGGGGGTGGGTCCCGAGTCACAGGGTCCCCAGCGCTGTGGAGGCACCCCCAGGGCTGACCCGGAGCCCCCGAGGCGCAGCGGTGCCGCGGGAACCAGAGGCCAAGCCTGCGGGCCCAGCCAGAAGGCAGCCGGCCCTGTGGCGGGAACACTCACAGGTTAGATCCCAGACCTACGGCAGCGGCCCCGGAAATCAGACACAGAAGCATCAGAAGCAGGTCTTTCAGTGTCTCTGAGTTAAGACTAGATTATCTCCTCCGAGTCTCTGAATCTGACTTTCTACTTATAAATCGTAACCCAACACTGCGCTTTGAAGATCGGGGTCTGGGGCCAGGGCTGTGCCGTTTATCTGAACTGACAGAGATGGGGTGCGGGGCGCCCGTCCGCCCAGCCCAGACCCCAGCCCAGACCCGACTCCCCCGCAGCCCCTGCGGAGCTGCTGTGCAAGACAGTGTGTCACAGCAAGAGGCAGGGAGCTGCAGAGCGGGGCCTGCGTGACCTGGCCTTTGCAAGGAAAGACACAAATTTGTGTGTCTAATTATCTTCACCAGCATTTCTACACAGCAGTCACTCACTGATGCCTTCATCCAAAAGGCTCCAAGTACTATAGAAGGAATTCTTAAGAAAACAAATCATGCTTTAACGTAAAGAGCAGGAATACTGGTTTGAGGGAATAAACCCCTGACTGGGAAAGTGGGGGGGTGCGCCGGGGGCGGGTGGAAGGGGAGGGGAGCCCGCAGACACACAACCCAGCCCCACCCGTCCCTGCTGAAGGCAGCTCCCTCCTGAGGGTGTGCCTCGGAGCGGCACCCAGGAGCAACACTGGGTGTGTCCCAGGGAGACGAGCGTCCTGAGCATGGACGTCACAGCCCGCAGCACTCAGGGGTGTCAGGAAGAACTGGGTTGGTCACAGATAATGACTCCTGGCGGGTAAGCAGCCGTGCACCAGGGAACAAGTTCTACCCCAAAACGAGGGGCAGCCTCTGAAGAGAGTGCCCCGACACCGCGCACTTCGTCCCAGTACCTGGTGACTCGCCCTGCGGCTGGAGGCGGCCACGCAGACTCCCCCACGGTGGCCACCCCTGTTCTGTGGGAGACCTCTGCCCACTTGTCCTCCAGGACGGGGAGTGAACGCATGCTCCCAGACACAGGGCACTGAGCCCCACCCCGGGGCGCCCACCGAACCCACCAGAACAAGGCACGTGGCTCCTCCTATAAATTCTACAGATCGCAAGTTCAGGCTAAACTGAAAGCTACTTTACAGCTTAAAAACGCAACGCTCCTGTCTAGATGGTCCGTGGAGAGTGGAATTAGTTTTGGCAATCCCCGTCTACGCAATTATAAATATGCAGCAAAAAGAAAAAGAGCCACTGGTAACATGAGAAAGGCCGAGCATGGTCAGTGGCCACCACGTTTTCTAGCTTCATTGACAAACGGAAACAGTGGGCAGCTGGAAGCGTAACAGCACATGGACTTCCCGGTGCCAATGTGCCTGTGAATTTCCCTTGGGGGCCAAAGTGCAGACCCTAAAATCTAGGAAGAGAAATACATTCTTCAGAGAATTTTCTTTGTCAAGTTGGAATCTACTGCGTCTTCTCAAACGCGGAGCGGACTATTGCAGCAAACACAACGAGCGTGTGACTTTCACATACTGCTGGTTCTCAGGCAGAATCACGAGGCAGTACAGCGGGCCGCGGAGGCTGTGTGTGGAGGGGCTTTCCGCCGCCGTGTTTACTGGCAGGGCCGCCCTGCAGAGCTGGCTCAAGTGCTTCCTGAGAAGGGACTCCACTCGGGATGGAGGGAGCCATGCTGCTCCGACAGTCCACCAGCCCAGCTCCCTGTTATGTGACGTCTGAAACCTTTCTAGCCAGAATTAAGGGATTTTTTTTCCCCTTCAACTTGGCCAGCAACTGAAAAGACTAGTGTGGAGGAGGTGAGAAATGCCATTTCCAAGTCCTGAAGCCAAGTCAGCTGCCCTCGGTGACGGAGCCCAGGTCCCTGCACAACGGGGCCTTTGTCAGCCCCGAGCTGAGACAAGCGTCAGAGGCTTCCAAGTGTTGGTGATCCGCACACCCTCCCGACGTCTGTCCCAAACATTAGCCCCTCCAAGCCGTTCCCTCCCTCCGTCTTGCCCAAAGCCCGAGGCGACGATGCAGAGCCTCAGACAGTTGTCTTAGGCCGCACCCACCGCTGGCTGCCTGGCTGCTCCACCCGCCGGGCCCTGCCCAGAAAGCTGGCGGCTGCAGCCGGCGGGACCAGCGGCTACGGTGGAGCCAGGCTGGTGATCGCAGGAGCTTTCTTCCCTTGATGCCCAGGGAATGGCAGCAGAGGGCCAGGCGACATGGAATCCTGTCGGGAGCCCCAGGGAAGGAGGTCTGGCCTGCAGGGGCTCCATGCTGGGCAGAGACCCCGGCAGCACAGACCGCCTGACCTCTCGGCAGAGCCCTGGCAGACCCCCCGTCCAGCTGGGCCCAGGCGGGCGGCCCCTCCTGCTGCAGCTGGAATTCCAGGTGTGTGTTGGGGGCAGAAGTCCCTTTTCGTTTTCACCTGCAGGTGCGCTTCCCCGGCCGGCCACACAGCCAAATTCGCGCCACGCTGAGGGCCTTGACTGGGGCCGTGAGGACAGACTGCAGCCTGGAGAAGATTCCTGGGCCTCGCTGCACATCAGCCTGAGCCCAGAGGGCTGGCCATGGTCAGACCCCCTCCGACAGTGACGGCAGGTAAGCACGGAGCACCCGAATGAGCACGTGAACGGGGAACCCCATCTCCCTCCCCCCAGAGCCCACCTTTCCCTGCTGCTCCAGACCCTGCCTTGGGGCCACTGCTGTCTGTGAAAAGCAGCGAGGAAACGGCTCTGACTCCCGGCGCCTGCGATGAGCCAGGCTTCGCTCCCACTGGACGCCCAGTGTCTGATGCTCTCAGAACTGGACTAAGTGTGCTGGGGTGGCCACGCGATGAGAGGTCAGTGCAAGGGCTCTGCTGTTAAAGACTTCTAGCCAAGCAACTGGCCAGACACCAGGTCCAACCTCCCAGCAGCGGGGCTGGGGTGCAGGCGGAGCAGACAAGCCTCGTGTCCAGGCGGACCCCGTGCCCAGTCACCACTGCCGGGGGTACCTGTCACCTCTGACGCAGGGAGTGCCTGCCACGTAACTCAAGATGGTAGGAATGGGAGTCGTGGGTTTTAAAAAATCGATTGAATGCTATTTTGTTCTACTGAGAAGTCACTTTACAGCAACAAAACCAAACCTCCTGGAGTCTGAAGTGAAGATCCCTGTTCTGCAGAGTCTGAGACAACAGTCCTGCAGCAGGTGCTCAGCGAACCCCGAACTGGCCGGCGGGACCCGGAGAGAAACCGTGAACCTCAAAACACAAAGCTGACGCCATCGCAGGGGAGAACGCTGAGACGGCGTCACGTAAGGCCGTCCCTGGAGGGTTTCCATCCTCCTTCAGCGCCGCAGGGCGTCTACGACTCAGGAGTTTGCAGAGACAGCTTGGTTCTCACTGGGGAGACGAGCTGTTCATAGCGTCAAGTCACAGCTGGTTCTCTGACACAGGCCTCACGCGCTGCCTCCCAAGCCCAGACAGGCCTCCCAGTGTCACCCCCGCTCGGAACTCCCGCCTCGGTTCTGCTCCCAAGAGGACAGGAAACTGTCCTGGGACTCGGGGAGGTTTTCCACTTGTGACTTAGTGACACTTCCTTCCAGGCCAACATCCCCTTGGAGGGACAACTATGTGAATTGTAAATAACACAATTAAGATTTGTCACAGCCCTGAAATAAATTCTTATTATAATTTGGACAAAGTTGTTTTATTTGGAAACAGCCACAAGTTACTGGTGTCCCACTTGCTTCTGATAAAGATTCTTAAAGACCCACCAGGATTAGGGAAGTAGCACTTAGCGGTAATAACTTCTTCCCAACAGAAGTGATCTTGGCCGAGGCCCAGTTAAAAGTTACGTAACCCAAACAAATTCACGACAGTTGAGAGGGGCCTGCCTTCCTGAACCTCAAACGTCCTGGAGCCAGTCCCTGCTAGCCACCCGAGGCCGTCGCTCAGGAAAACACGGGGAAAGGAAGGGACAGGGAGGCAGACAGACGGACAGACAGAGGAGGCAGGAAGGGCAGAGTGAGTGCCTTCACAGTCTCAAGAAAGACAACCCTGAGGGAGATCTGAACGCCTTTCGAGGAAGCAGGTCATCCCCAGCGCCGCCCCGCCCAGCCTGACTCGCGCCTCCCAGGAGCTCAGGGCAGCCGCGAGGAGCGGGCGGGAGTCTTCCCTCCTTCTGTCCCCAGGAAGGAACCGTGAGGAGTGAGACCAGGCTCTCCGCTGGGCAGCCTCTGTGGGGACAGCAGGTTCCTTCTGACAAAGGGACGGCTGAGACCCGCCTGACGTCCTGCCAGCAGGCCAGAGGGAGACGGGGAAGCGGGGGAGCCCCTGCGCGGCCCACCTGAGCCACAAATGGGCCATAGCACAGGAGCTTTGGGAGAAGCCCGCCCAGAGCCTGTCAGGAGCAGGGGAGAGGACAGCCCTCCTCACATGCAGGGGCTCTGGGCTCACAGCAGAGGAAGATGGTGCTGCGGGCACACGGTAGGGCTTCTGGGATCACCAGGAAGACGAGGCACCCAGGAGGGAAGGTGCTGGAGACCTGGGGAAGAAGACCCCGGAGACCCAGGGATGGGGGCTCCATCTCAGCTCAGAGTCAGAGCCAGAGACTCAGGCTGGGGTCCCATGGCTTTGCCCTTGGAGCTTCCCCGCTGTCCACAGGGGTGGCCAGGCCCCCCTCCAGGGCCCAGGCCTCACGACACCCACGGGAGGACGGAGAAGGTGGAAGGAGGGCTGGTCTGCATGGCCAGCGGTACAGTTGAGCTCTTGTCCTGTGAGCCCCTGGCCCAGCGTGCGGTCCCGAGGAAGGTGAAGATGATGCCCCTGGGGCCCGGGACTCTGTGAGCATGAACGAGGACGTGGGGAGAGGGGAGAGACTGCTTGCCCAGGCCTGAAGCCCAAGCCACACCCGTCTGCTCTCCTGGGATTCGCCCCTGAGTGGCCAGTCAACACCCAGAAATTATTCTTCAGAAAATCAAATAGGGAAATGAACTTCGAAAAGAAAACCCACTGCCCTTGTCTTAGACGGAGGTCAGGAAGCCAAGGTGCTGGTGAGTACGTAGCTTGAGCACAGAATCGCAGCCGTAACGTAGGACGTGAAACGCAAGGAGCAGAGTGTTCAGACCCTACGTTTTACACATCCTCTGACCCCCCAGCACGTGTGTCCGGCTCCAAACGCCACCAGCCCGGCCCGCTGACAAGAGGGAGCGGGCGCTGGGGGTGCAGAGCCTCCCGGAGCCGTCCTGCCTCGGAGGAGGAGGGGCCCGGCCTGCCTTGGACCCGAGCCCAGTGGGGGCCCCACGAGGGCCGTGACCCCACAGCCGGCAGGACCAAGCCCCTCCGTGAGGGGTTCTCACTCTTGGGCGTAACTGTGGATGTTTCCAAGGAGGAGCTGACGGGTCCACCAGGAAGTTCCTGGGATGAACAGTCAAGCCACTTGCTTGGGCAAAGGGTTCCAAGAAAAATAAAATTAGACCCTCAAATCAGAGGAGCAGCACACAGTCCTGGTCCAGCCAGACAGGGCGTGAGCAGAGGTTCCCAGGTCAGAAACTGCACAAGTAACAGAAACGAACAACAGCACGAGAAGTGACAAAGGTGCCAAACACACTTCTGTGTCATCGGAATTCAAAACTGAGCTCTGGACGAAATCAGGTCAGCTCTGGGACCGGCAGAGTGAGAAGATCGCTGCCCTTTCCCCGCACCCTCACTCGGGGCCAGGCCACCTAGCAGATCTCCTCACTGATTCCTCATTCTGGCGGCTGAGCTGCTGGGCGCCAAGCAGTTAAGGAGCTGCCCGAGGTCAGGCCCTTGGTTCCAGGGGCCTGATCCACACCCAGGACCCGAGCTCCGAGCCCAGCTCCGTCCCGTCTCAGAACCCCCTCCAAACACAGGGCGGCTCTGAGGGCAAGGCCCGCCCTGCTTGGGGCATTGCCGCACCGACAGACGTGTCGTCGGTCCCTGGGTCCAGGTCCAGGGCTGCTTCGTTGCCCCTGCCTCCCTCCCCTCGGCCGCTTGTCTGGCTCCAGCCCTGCCAACGCAGCCCCCCACCCCCTCAGATCATGGCCCTCAGCCCAGGGCCCGTGGTCCAGTGGCCTCAGCTTACACCCCACGTAGCACGAATGGAAAAAGGACTCCGACCTTGGCGTTGACCTTGGGAGCCCGGGGCATTCAGGGAGAAGGCGGTCGGGTCATCAGCCCTACGTGAGGAAAGGCTGCGTTTTCTGCCTGCTCCAGAGTTTCCAGTCCACGTCTGGGCCAGGCCATGAGCTGGGTGGATGTGCGTGTCCTCGGCCAGGAAGGGCCTCCTCCCCGCTGGGCAGACCCTCTGCGAAGACACATCCGAGTATCTCCATCCCGAGGCGGGGCGGGGCAGGGCAGGGGCACTCGGGGAAGCTGGGGTCTCCCGAGCCACCTGCCCTCATGTCCATGTGCGCGGGGACAGCCCTGTCAGGAGAACATAGGCCCACGAGCCACGTGCTATCCCCATCTTGATCCGAGGGAGCCTCAGAGAAGTCTCAGGTGTGGCCCCAGCTCTCAGGCCACGGGAGAACCTTCCACAAGACTTCCATCACCCATAGGGTGGGAAACTTCCTCCTCTGGCAACTGGTCACCCACAGAGCTCTGAGGGGCCAGGGCCCCTCATCCACGGCTCCAGCCACCACAGCCTCGGGGCCTCCGGGAGGGACAGGATGAGCTCACGGGCTGGCCGCGCGCCTCGTGGGAAACAGCTGAGTCACCAATAAAAGCAGTCACGATGATGACCACACGTCACCGCTGAGCGTCCCAGGCCCAGGCCTGACATCTGTGGCCTGGTTTGGTTCTTGCTGAATGTGCACTACGTCGATTCTGCCGTCCAACCCCGGGGGCAGCACAGTGTCCGCTGCAGAGACGGCCCATCTGCGGGGCCCGCGTTGAGTGACCCACGGCCCACCAGCCGGGACGTGAGGCTGTGCTCCCGCCCACCCCCGACCACTCCCCTCCCCGGGGGCCGGGCCGAGCCAGCCTGGGCTCCGGGTGGGGTGTGGCCGAGCTGTGGCCTGGACTGTCCAGGTGGCCTCACACAGTGACCTCCCACCGGCCCACTGACGAGTGTGCGTCGTTCTGCCCCGGCCCTGGCACTGTTTCCACACCCTACAAGGGAACTCTTGCCCCCACCCCTTTAATAGATAAGTAACGGAGATGCAGCAGCTGAAGCGACAGGACAAAGCTCCTCGTGCCCCTCTCCAGGAACCAAACCGCCCGCCCCTGGAGGGAGGAAAACCTGACCCCGCCTCGTCCTCAGCAAGCACCTTCCTTCACGCGAGTGCTTCCTCTTCCCACCTCCCTGAAGTTCTGGTGTTTGATTTAAAGCGCACCCATGTTTTTCTTATCAGAAAGGAAAACTAGTTGGTCAATACTTTCTTCCTCTCCCCTTCCCAGCAGCTGACCTAATGCTGAAGTTTGGAGACGTTTTAAACTGTTTTTACCTCTGAAGTCTGCCCTCAGAAACCTCCACTGTCTGCTGGCGCAGTCGGCGAGGACAGGGCTGGAACCAGTGAAGGAAACCTCCAAAGTCTTTAACCCCGCACTCCTGTCCCAGGGGCTCGGCGAGGTCAGCGCCCCCGCCGTCCAGGGGACCCACGGGACGCCGGCTCTGGGAAGGACGCGCCCAGGACGCAAGTGGAAGACACCATCGACACTTCCCTTCTGCAGGATGTGAAAGTGTTACTCTTCTATCCAATCTCCCGTATCTATTAAAGTTTGTCACCTTCTGATCTGCGGGTTCAATCTCTTCACAGGAGGCCGTGCTAGCGCGGTAGTTCACCGGACTGAGGCCCCGGGACAGCCTCCCGGCCTTGCTGGCAGCGAGGCCAGACGGCGTGACTCGCAGCGAGACGCCCAGCCCCGGCGCAGCTCGAGCCGCAGGAGGTGTGTGTGCACTCGTGTGCGGCGCCCTGAGCTGCAGGGTTGCACGTCATGCTCCCTTCTCTGACTCGAGCCACTTTTGGGGGGGGCACAGGAGCAGGATGAACCCAAACAGAATCGAAAACAATGTCGTGCTCCAAGGAAAACTGCTGCTTTGTCAACAGCACAGCCCTCCAGACGCTGACTTTTCTCCCTGTTTGTGGTCGTCACGCTGACACGTCGTCACAAACAGCAGGGAGGGTGGGAGTGCAAATCTGTGCTGTCCTGTGGAATTTCGTTAGACTTCACTCCTCCTGTGCAAAATCAGTTTTGCACCATTTGAAACTCAGTTCATTTACTCCATATAAATGTGTGCGTTTTTACTTTCCTCTGGCTCCTTCTCTGACTTAAGGAGCAGAATTAAATCCTCAGCTCATGTTCGTTTTTACATCTGTGTGGGGATCATGCTTTTGCCGTTGTCTGGAAATTACCTTTGACTCAGACACACCCAGAAAGCGGCCCGTGTGACCTCCAAAGTCAAAGCTGCCACGGGGCCTCCTGCCTGAAATCAGCCCCAACACGCTCCCCACGCCTCTCGTCCAACCGATGGGCCCCCCACAGCTCCCCCCATCGTTTGCTGTCTGTCCGTGAGTCACGTGTCCTGGTTAACCTGAGATCTTCTGAAACTGAGGGCCATGTGTTGGCACCATCGAGGGCCTGTCCCCAAGGACACGGGTCATCGGCGCACCCCACCTGAGCGACAGAACAACGGGCAGGCGTTCCTTTCTCATGCGTCAGACACTGCGTTTTTTACAAATTGAAGGTTCGTGGCAACTCTGCGCTGTTGTCAGATGACAGCTAGCAGTTTTTTTCAGCAAGAAGGTATTTTTAATTGAGGTACGTGCATTGTCTTCTTAGACAAAATGCCACTGCACACTCAACAGACTACGGCACAGTGTAAACGTACTTCTGTGCACACTGGGAAACCAACACACTCGTGCGTCTTGCTTCATGGGGACGTTTGCTCGTTGCGGCAGTCCAGGACCAAACCCACAATGTCTCTGAAAGTGTTTGTATAGTATCAACACCCTGGTTTTTCTCTAGGGAAAAGGGGGCAGGTAAGGAAAATTATAAAATGTTTTGAGTTATTTGGAAAGTTGTTAGTTCCAGTATTGGGTTTTCAAGAAATGTCTTGCTCTGAATGTTCTTTCAATAATAACACTGAAATAACTCCGTGAGTGAAAAGGTCCCCAGTCTGTATTTGTAGAGATATTGTCTGGCGTCCCTGTGAACCCACTGGGACACCACATTGTTACAGGGTTTGGAGGCAGGTTCAGTTCACTCGGGTACAAAGCAACATTCGTTGAGAGCAACTTTAAATCAGGTAATTCAAAGGAGAACTAATTGGTTTAAATAGCCTTCTACAGAATAGGTGGAAACGTTACGGAAGCAACTGAAGATTAAGAAAGAAATTAGCCAACAGGTCATCGACCTCTGCATTGTTTCAACAAGAACACTGTTTGCTTTGTTTAAGACTCGTGTATAACTGAAAATTGGTACTAAAGTAAAAATTTGAGAAGAAGATTTTATCCTAAGAACTTGACTGCAGACACCAAGAAGGGCGATGCTTAACACAACGCACTAACTTTCCTTCAGTTCTTCCCTGAAGGGCAAACAGGAGTTTCATCACCGACTTTCTAAAAGCAATTTGCCATAAACAAGAATCTCTTTTGAAACAATAGATTGAAAGTAACGGCGAACTTCCAGTAAATCTTGGAATATCCACATAGTTGGAAATGCAGGAACAGACCAGCACAGCGGGCACTGCCCTCTCCACAGCGCATCAGTCAAAACAGAACATGATCCAGAAGCAAAAAAACCACCACAAGCACGTTTCTGCCGCCACCACAAACGCCTGGACGCTCGGCAAGCAAGTGCGGGACAAAGTTCAAGCAAACTTTGCAAAACGGGAAACATTCATGAATCAATTAATAGCATGGAATCTTTTTTTTTAACCCGAAACCGTCTGCTCCTAGAACAGAGCTGGAATTGGTGGATGTTGTGCCATAAAATATTAAATACTCTTAATTAAAGAGTATTACACGTGAAACAAGATACCGCCCCGTGTTCTCCCTCCTCTGGTGCATCCTCACAGCTCAGACGCTTCCCCCTCCACAACTGATTTACCGGGGTTTTTGCAACTTTCTCCAACAGCCGGGTACCTAAGCTGAGTCCCACCCGCAGCCAGTGCACCTGGCTCCCGCCTCAGCCAGCAGCCTCAGGAAAGGGCGGTCGGGACGAGCACCGCGGCGTGCAGTTAGCGAGGGAGACGTGGGAACTGCACCCAGCGGGGTCACGGTCCCCACGTGGTCCCCGGTTACAAGCCACCCATTCATGGGGGAGGGTGCAGCTCAGTGGCAGAGAGTGTACTTAGCATGCACAAGGTCCTGGGTTCAATCCCCAGCACCTCCATTAAAAAATAAATAAAATAAATATATAGATAAAACCGAATTACCTCCTCTCTCCAAAAACCGTTTAAGTTATCCGTTCACTCACTGTGGGCCCCGCCGGCCTTGGGGCCAGCCGCACCGAGACCCCTCCCCCAGGCCCACTAGACGGTCCCCTCAGGTGCGGAGGGAGGACTGGCACTTTTATTTATACGTCTGTTTGCTGAAATAAGACAAGGAAGAGCTTTCTGGTCATCCGACAAGTGGCCGACTGCAGGACCAGACAGCACGTGTGCGCTACATGATGAGGAGAAGCAGCAGGTGGCACAAACCAGGCCTGCGGTGTGGGCCAGCCTGACCCCTCACAACAGCCCGTGGACAGCGTCGGCACACACCGCAGCCCCCACTGAACCCTTCTGGGAGTGATGGGCACTGTTAACGACTGCCCCACGGGGATGGGGCCCCCCACCCTGGAAGCAACGTCCAAGCTGCGATCACAGGCACAGGCGTGGAGCCCAGGTCCTGGCTGGACTTCTGCACGATGGAAACTGGATGACTGTACTGATAAGCAGCTGCCCTGCAGGGACGACATGGACTAGGCCCACCCTCCCCGCCCCCAGCCAAGTGCCAGTGGCCCCCGGGGTGATGCACAGGCCACCCCAGGGAGAGCTGGGGAGGCAGGCGGTCAGGCCGGGCTGAAGGAGCAGCACACCGCTGGACTCAGACCCCACCGG
Source organism: Vicugna pacos (assembly GCF_048564905.1). NCBI lineage: Eukaryota > Metazoa > Chordata > Mammalia > Artiodactyla > Camelidae > Vicugna > Vicugna pacos. The sequence goes on from NC_133015.1 coordinate 26,211,057, forward strand.
GCACAGCGCGTCCCCATGTCCACCAGCGGCAGCACGTGCCCAGGAACACCGAAGCCACAGACAGGTGCCCATCAGAGTCCCACCAGAAACAGAGACGGGGCTGTCCTTCCTGCCAGGCCTGAGGCGCTCCTGTCCTGCCCAGACACACCTGGACAGCTGGGACACAGGGGCAGGGACCCCACACACCGCTCTCCCACCTGGGGAGGTGCCTACCACTCCTCGGGCAGCACCAGAGGGACCAGTGGGGGCCCCAGGGAAACAGAAAACCACTCCAAGAATCTGGAGAAAGAAGAACAAAAATGTTTAAGGAAACCAGAAGGAAAGAAATGGTTAATATAAAAACAGAAATCAATGAAATTGAAAATATGAAAACAATAGAAAAAATCAATGAAACAAAAAGCTAGTTCTATGAAAAAACTAGTAAAATGGACAAACCTACGGCAAGACCGACAAAAATAGTGAAGACACAGGTCACAAACGGGCTACTACTACAGATCCTGTGGTCATTAAAAAGATAACAAGGGGAGACTGTAAACAAACTTACGTTAACAAATTCTTTAACTTAGAAGAAATAGATAAATGTCTTAAAAATTAAAACCCACCAAAAGCCACCCAAGAAAAATGGGCAATCTGAATAGCCCTGTAATCATCAAAGACTGAATTCACAGCTAAAACACCGCCAGAAAAAAAGTGCTCTGCAGGGCAAGTGGTTTCACTAGACAGAAGAATTCTACAAACACTTACAGAAAAAATAAAATGAGCCTTATGCAATCTCTTGCAGATCATGAAAAAGGAAAAATCACTTTCCCAACTCATATTCTGATGCCAGTATTATCCTGAAACCAAAACCAGACAAAGACAATGAAAAAAAAATAAGACTATAGATCAGTATACCTACTGATCTTAGACACAAAATTCTCACTAAAATATCAGCAAACTAAATCCAACAACGTATAGAAAGAATGATACAAAGTGACCGAGTGGGATTATTCCAAGTATGCGAGGCTGGTCAGTAATTGGAGATCAATCAATATATTCCACCATAACAACAAGAAAAAGAAAAAATCATGTCACTTGGAGAGAAAGCATTTGATGAAATGTTATGACAAAAAAAAAAAAAGAACGGAAATTCAGAGTAGAGGGAAATTACCTCAATTTGATAAAGAGCATCTTGAATCTACCAAAAAATTCTAGTTAACATCATTCTTCATGATGAGAAGATGAATGCTTTCCCACTAAAATCAGGAATGAGGCAAGGCTCTGACACTTCTGCTCAACATGACACTGGAAGTTCTGTCACTGCAATAGCAGGAAAAAGAAATAAAAGACACACATATGAAAAAGCAGGAGTTAAACTGCTTTTGTAGATGACATGACTGTCTATGTAGAAATCCAAAAGAATTTACAGAAATATTCCTAGAACTAAAAAGTAAGTTCAGCAAGGCCACAGGACACAAGTGCAATACACAAAAATCAACCACATTTCTACATAATAAAAGTGAACATTAAGTAGCTAAATTTAAAGCAAATTACCATCAGCAATCATGCCAAAGACAACACAATCCTTAGACATACATTTAACAACACATGTACAGAAAGGGTCAGCTAAACATTACAAAATGCTAATGAAAGAAATGAAAGAAGACATAACGCGAGAGACATACCATGTTCATGGATTAGAAAATTCAACATAGTAAAGATGTCAAGTCCCCAAATGAGTCTATAGGTTTAAGGAAGTTCCTATCCAAATCTAGCAAGACTTTTTGTAGGTAGACAAGCTTAATCTAAAATTGCTATAATGGAGAAGGGTATAGCTCAAGATGGTAGAGTGCATCATTAGCACGCATGAGGTTCCCGGGTTCAATCCCCAGTACCTCTTGCAAAAATAAATAAATAAACCTAATTACCCACACCCCCCAAAAAAAGCTAAAGAAATTTCTCCAATAAAATTGCTATTGAAAGGCACAGGCCTAGGTAAAATAATCTTGAAAAAAAAGGTGGGAGAACATTTTCCCTGATACAGAGGGGAGGGAGGGAGGGACCCTAAAAGGACAGCAGAAGGGGGCCTGTGATGATGGGACTATCTCACTGTCTGGACTGCAGTGCTGTCTGTGGGAACCACACACGTGATAAAACCACTTACATAACAAATAACACACTGAGTGCCCGTCACCGGGTGAGATGAGCGAGTTGCGTCAGCACCAACATCTGAGCAGACATGTCCTTCTACAGTTTTGCAAAATGTTGCCACTGGGAGGACCTGGGCAAAGAGTACCTGGGCTCTCACACCTTTTCTTACGACGAGGTGAGAATCTACAACCATCTCAACAAAAATTTCAGTTAAAGAGGGAATTATATTCGATATCTTGTAATAACCCTTAATGAAAAAGAACAGGAAGACAAATGTATGTATCTATATGCATGACTAGGACATTGTGCTGTACACCAGAAATCAACACATTGTGACTGACTATACTTCAACTTTTAAAAATACAATCAAAGAGAAGAAACTGGCTGTGAGGGGGTCAGGGCTGAGCGTCTGGTCCTGACACACACGTGTGGCTCCGCAGCCTCAGTGAGGTCCTCCTGCTGATCACACAGACCAGGTTCCCCTTACAGCGAACTGTCCCCACTTTAAGAATAAGGAGACACGGTCTGACAGCAGGTCTGAGGATGGAACAAAGTGTTTGAAATCAAGGCACTTCTAGAAAATGCAAGGTGTGTGTTTGGAATGGATTTTGAAGAAATCTCTTTAAGGACAAGAGGTCAAAATGTCTTCCCAAGTCCTTGCGTCTGTAACAGGCGGGAAGTAAAAAGAGAGAAACACAAGGCCAAACTGCAGGAAGAAAGCCCCCCCCCCCCGCCGAGTCCTCTGTCTGCAACGCCTGGTTAGCAGGCCTTGACCGTGCCAGCTGACTGACCATCTACCAGCCGGGAGAAGTGGACTTCATCACCCCACACTAGGGACAAGAAAACTGAGCTTCCGAGTAGTTAGGTGACGGAGCACCACGCTGGTCTCTCCCACAGCAAATTAAGAATCCTATCTTTGGAACCTGCTGCCTGTCCCCGTGGTTCTTCCACACCAAATCCCATGATGGGAAAAGGGAGAAGCGATTGTTCTAAACTGACAGCCCTGGGGCTCCGTGCCAGTCTGCCCTTGGTGACCCAGGCCACCACTGTGACCCAGGAAGTGGCTGGAGATTCCTCTTCTCAGCATTCCATCACGGAAAGAGCACAGAAGTGGGGCAAACTCTGCCATTTGCCTTTGGAGGCACTAAACCTCATTTTAACTCTGGGTTTTGGCCACATTTCCTTATCAAACCATCAGGCAGATGTCAAACTGGACCTTGGTCCTTGCCGTAAGTCTCGGACCAATTTCTGGCAAATTCACCAAGATACAGTCCGTGGGAGGAAGAGGAGTCCTCAGCAGCCTGTCCGGAGCGCGGCGAGGTACCCGAGGCTCCTGGACGGTCCGTGCTCTGGCGTCCAGTGCGTCTGGTCCGATGACTTCAAACGCTGGGATGCAATGTGCACTGAGGCTGCTCTGCGGAAACCTCCCCAGGACGGGGGCTGCTCCAGCCGGCTCACATCCCACCCGCCTCAGATGTGCAGGCAGGCTCTCCTCCCCAGCTTCCATTTAAAGACTTCTGCAAACCAGCCCCTGCCCAGGGCTAGGGAAGCCCTGCCGGGATCCGAGGGCGGCGCCCCTGCCCGTTGAGATCTTCTAGGTGCTGCGGCCTAAATGGTTTGTGACGGGAGTGGAAACCAGCTACATTTCATCCTAATTATTGGTGATGACAACGCGGCCGTGATTTTGTATTTTCCCTCCGTACCATCTATTTCCAAGTGACTCTGTCGTGGTTTAGAGTTGGCTGATTTCTAGTTAATGAGTGTTCAGAACCCCAGATCCTTAAGACCTCATCCTTGCCAGAGAAGCAGAGAAAGGACCCACACAGGGAAGGGGAAGACAGCCGTCCCAGCCAGACGCCCTGGCGCACGGCTCCCTCCTTGGAGACACTGGAGAGGAAGCACACCCCGCTGTGCCGGAGAGGAAGCTGGTCCCCCGGCCAGGCGCTGAGCCCTTCTGGGAACCCAGGAAAGGGACGCATTCTTGGCCGGCGCTGAGCGACAGACAGCGCCTCACCTCTCTCAGAAACAGGGCAGTGGGCTTCCCTCCGGGAAAACCGGCGTCTCAAGGCGCTTTCAGAGAAGCGGGGCGCCCGGCGCCGGTGGGAAACCCGCACACGCCTTCAGCAGCATTCACAGAAACAGCATCTTGTTTCCAATTTGGCTGTAGATAATGAAGTTAGCCCCCAAATGACCAGCAAGTGGAACAAGAAGGCGCAAAAGCGGGAGGTGGGCTTGGAGGCCTTCGCCCTCCCCCCGCAGACCCGTCTCGTCTATGGCTCTTAGCTGTTTAAATTCAAAGCAACGCTTCTGTTTTTCTAAGTCGCCGTTTTGACCCCAAGCAGATAAAGAGCGCTGCATGCCACACTCAGCAGAGTTGCTGTGTTCCTGCTCTGTTTACATCAGGAAATCCAGCGGGTGGGGACTGGCTGGGCGCCGGCCCGGGCGCTGGGCCTGACTCCATCCAGATGTGCGGCGGCTCCAGAGTGGCTGCCTCGCGCAGTAAACGGGCACCGAGGCGGCCCCGCGGGCGCACGGAGGCGGCGCTCGGAGGAGGGGCCGCGGGGAGGGGGCGCGCGGGGAGGGGGGCGCTCGGAGGAGGGGCCCCGGGGAGGGGGCGCGCGGGGGAGGCATCTCGCGGGGAGGGGGCGCTCGGAGGAGGGACAGAGGGGGCGCGCGGGGAGGCGGCTCGCGGGGAGGCGGCTCGCGGGGAGGCGGCTCGCGGGGAGGCGGCTCGCGGGGAGGGGGCGCAAGGAGAGGGCTCAGAGCAGGGACGTGGGGGCGCGCCTGGGCGCGAGCACAGCGCCAGCGACCCGGGAGTGGGCCCCGTGCCGTTTGCATTTCCTTGTAAATGTGCTGCGCTGTAAGGAAAGGGGAGCGCTGTATATCACTGCGAGTGTTGGCTGTCTATTGGTCCCTGTGGATATTGCTGGGTTAGTACGACTTGTAACCAGAGCAAGAGAAACATAAAAAAGCTGGGAAACTCTGCCAATTAGTCATTACAGGGAGACTGTAAAAACAAGAAGGGGGGAGCAGAAGGAATAAAAGAATAAAATGCCCCAGGGAAAAAAATTAAAGAACCTACATGTGCTTTTGTGGCGTTCCCGGAACAGAACGGTGCAGCAGGACAGAGGCAGCCTGCTAATCAGGGGGGCCCGCAAACCCGCAAATCCCAGCGTAGCCTTGGTGGGACCCTGCGGTCCCCATGCCGCGCCTCTGGGCTGTGCCTGCAGAGCTCGGCTCGGCCACTGGGCAGTCGGCGTGCTTTGGAGCAGGACCCAGTTGTGCAAAATCCAAGTTCTACATTTATTTCTGATCGCCAGCCGCCTGCACGGCCGTTGCTGCCCCAGTTATAATAAAAAGAAGACAGAAACTCGTTTCTTTTATCCCAAGTCCCTCCAGCCACCAGCTTCATGCAGACTGTGGCCCTGCTTGCTGAAAACTGTTTCCAATTTTATGGTGATGCTGATTGAAATCTTTTTTCCCCCTGCTTTTTGCCAGATTTAAGCCTTGGAGAACAGTAACAGCACAAACTAGAATGGCTCTCAATGAGTCTCCCAGTCTCCTTCAGAACCTTTACTGCCCCTGTTTCAAATTTTACAGGACAGTGAGGAGTCAGGGTGGCCCCAGTGCTAAGGTTGCAGACAGATGCCCAAGGTGGACCTCGCTCCTTCCAGGGAAGAGCCTCCAGAGGGGCGGGGGAGGGGGGCGCTGGAGAGGAAGCTGGGCGCCTCCCTGATGGGGATTGGGGGCACATGTTGCCGAACTGCTTATCTCAGCAGCAGAGAGCCGGCGCCCCGCCAGTCCCCGCCGCCCACAAGCCTTCAGTCCCACCTCCTCTGAGTCATGAGGACAGCCACATGGGCCCCAGCCCGGATCGCTGGCAAGGGAACAACTTTGCTCATCAGCCGGGGTCCTTCTTGGTGTCTGGCCACAAGTCAGCAGATGAACTGCTCAGCTTTACCAGCACAAAATGTCTTGCCTGAGATCTATTTCAAAAACAATTATAGGAGCAAATTATCTTGGCTCGTAGCAGCAGATTTTTAAAATCTAGTAGCAAGATCTCGAAAAAATGATTAAACCACAAACACTATTTTAAAATAACATTAAACCATACAAGAATTCTCACAGAATCATCAAGAACATGCTCTCCCCCTGAGCTCAAAACAGCCCCCGTGTGTGCGTTCGAGGCTCCCAGAGATCACCCCGAACGTTGCTTGCATCTGGGCCTCCAGAGACAGAAACTAGGAAACACTCTTGATCTGGAAGGACTTTCCCTTCCTAACACAGAGCCTCGATGTCCGTCCATCAGTGGAAGGTGACAGCGAGAGCCTGACAGGAGAATCCTCATCAGCTGGGCCTCGTCTGCCGCCAGCTTCGCCCAGCACAGGGCCGCCAGCCAATGACCATGTCCCCTCTGAACTGAAGACTCAAAAATAACACCATGCTTTTGCTGGCGAGCCTGCTCCAGCTCAGATTATTTCTCCTTTGCTTCTCTCTGTGTGAAGCTAGCCACCACCCTACCCCTGTCTCGGGCCAACCCCACTCCAGACAGGCCCGTCCCTTCCTTCTGTGCCTCATGCTCCCCTCCTGCCCAACAGCCATCCGACCCACGGCTGAGACCCCGGCCTCTGCTCTCCTCACATGGTCCTCTTCCGCAGTTATCTGTGTGACAGTTTTCACTGAAGACTTTAAACTCAAAGCTGTGATCTTGACATTTCCCTCTGATTACGGAGCTTTATTCCAGCTGCAACAAGACATTCTCACCACCATGGGAAAGGCACGACCCCCTGGCCAGGCCCCGCTCACTCCGTCCTCCTGGCCCCACGTCCACCGAAGCTGCTCTCCCCCAGCGCAGGCCGCGGCCGCTGAGCCGTGTCGCTCACTCCTCTCGCTGCTCCTGCGCTGATCCGTCACAGACCTCTGGGCGGCAGGCCCTGCCCGCGCTTGAGACCCGTGGCCTGTCCGGCACCCCCCCACCCCCCGCAGCCTAATCGCCCGGAGCCTTGGCCCCTTCACTCAGCTTTATGTTTTGTGTCCTTAGCCTTGAGTGTCTCTGAGGCCAGAGCCCACCTGCTCGTCCGTGGGGGCCTGCCAGGGGTGGGAGGTGGGAGGATCTGTGATCTGGGGGGACTCTGTGTCCTTGAATGGATGCTGTGACCCAGGGGGGTGACTCTGTGACCTTGTGGGGGGAGGACTCTGTCCTCTGTCTCCCTCCTGTGGAGGCAGCTCTGCCAAGATCTTGTTCTGGAGGCCGTTCATCCCACAGAACCTGACTCCCAGATGGAGGCTTAACCTCCTCCCTGGTCTCTGGTACATAAATGTGTCTACTGCCTTCCCCAGGGGCCCCCGCATCCCACACGCACCTGTCGGTGAGCACCTGTCTTCCCTCCCAGGGTCCAAGCTGCCGTCTCTCCCGGGGTCTTGGGGGCACTTCTAACTCACACTCTCTCCATGGACACCTGCAGATTATTCCCTGTCCCCGGCTCCGTCCCCTCAGCCAGGCCCCCTCCTTTGCTCCTCGGTCACTGGTCACCATGCAGGACGGCACCACGAGTGCATCTCCAGGCCTGTCACCCCCACCCCCATCACCTTGACCCAGTGCCCTCACGAACGCACCACCCTCTCCCCTCACTCCCGGAGCTGGGCTCCTGTCCCCCAGCTGGCACGAGGGGCTGCAGGCTGAGCCCCACCTCCCCACCTCCAGGACCCTGTGCTCCCCTGTCCGGCCCAGCTCAGAAAATAGGCCCCTCACTGGAGTCCGCTCAGGCCTCCCAGGTGGCGAGTGCATCACACCAGGATCACCGACGGACGGCTGGTACCCAGAGCTCTGGGTCATGGAATCCGTCACAGCTCCTGACAGCGTGGCTGACACCAGGGGGGGAGTGTGAGGGAGTGAACACGCATTTGATGAGTGAGTCTGTGCAGCTGCCGTACTGGACTGAGGAGTCCAGGCCTCCCAGCATATCCGGGATGTGTGGTACGTAACCGGGGCCCAGTGACTACTCAGGAGATAAGGGCTTTCTGGAAGGGTGAGCACCATCCCCTCAGCGGGAAGAGGCGCTGATGCAGGAACAGGGCAGGAGGGGGAGCGGGGTGGCCCTGATTAAGCAACAGCGCAGTCGTCTGTCCCGTCTGCAGAGGCCGCAAGGGTGCCGGCAGGGCTGCAGACTCGGGCTGGCGGGATGCGGGGTGAGGTGCCTGCCCTCGCGTCCCCAGGGTTCAACATCGCCTCCTGTAACAAGACCGAGGCTCTGGTTGCCGCCCCCGCAAAGAGACCCAAGTGCAGCCTTCTGCCGGCCTCCACCTGCCCCCGGGATGGGGAGAGGTGTGGGGTCTGCCAGGAGGCCAGGGGACGTCACGTCACACCACAGCGGCTGCCGGCAGTCGGGGCCACCAGAAGGGACCGTCCCTCCTGGTCTGAGAGCCTCTAAAACCATGTGCAGGTAGCTCTGCCCCCTTCCCTCCTCCGCCCCCTACAACGCAGGCGGCGATGTGAATGTGAAAGCAAACTCCGGGTATCAGCGAGACTAGTCACCACAGGCACCAGGCAGCTGAGGAAGGAAAGCCTGTTGTGGGAGGCTTGCGGCCTGAGGCGGGTCAGCACGGCCTGGGCCCTGGCTCCCAGAGCCCACCTGAAGGCTGGGGGGAGGGGGCCTCCTGGAGCCGGGAGGAGACCTGGCAGGAAGCTCCCGCACGGCCCTGTTTGGGTTTCAATCCGAATGACGTCACGACCCATGACTTTTGCCGTGATGACTGGATTTGAATGAACTTGTACATTCGAAACAAAACCCATCTGAAACAAGCGCCACAAAGCAGCGCTCGCTCCCAGCGGTGGTGCAGCGAGGCTCCCGACTGACCGCCTCTGCGCCGGGCCCCAGATGATGCTGGAAGGCCGCCTGGGATCGACACAGCCGCGAACAAGCCACACACGCACATGGTCACACAGACACGCGTGGACACGCACGGACACACGGACACACAGACACACACGCATGGACACACGCGGACACACACACGGACATGTATGGACACACACACGCATGGACACAGAGACATACATACACACAAGGACGCAGACAGACACACGTGGACACGTGTGGACACGCATGGACACACTGACACACACAGACACACGGACACAAACGCAGACACAGACACTCTCACACACACATCCCAAGTCCAGGGCGTCGGCTGAGGCACAGGGGCCCTGGGTGGCCCTTGGACTCTCCAGGGGACCTGCCTCCTCGCCCCTAGGTCGTCCTAATGCTGCCCGGAGTGGGAGGGGGGCTCAGGTTGGCCCTGTCGACAGGCTCTGGGCGCCGGAGGAGCCAGGCAGGACGGACAGAAACCACAGCACAGCCCCGGTGACAGACTGCGTCCTCTTCTGCGACACAGGCGAGGGTCACGTGCGTTTACACACAGCACTGAGACAGCGCCCACCTGCTGCAGAGGGGCAGGGTCCCTGCACAGCCAGTGCATCAGCCGCTTGTCAGACCACGTGCACAGCCCTTCAGCCGACGTGGCCCCGAGAGTACGCTGTGTCCTTCAGACGGGGTGGCCCTGGAGTCCCACCGTAGGGATTTATTCGCTCCTGTTTCTGTTGAAGTGGGTCACTTAAGCGCTAGTGTCGGGTATACAGCAAAGTGACTCAGTTACACGTAACATACTTACATACATGTTTTTTCAGATTCTTTTCCATTACAGCTCATTACAAGGTACTGAACATAGGTCCCCGTGCTGTACAGTAGGACCTTGTGGTTTATCTGTTATACGTAGGAGTGTGTATCTGCTAATCCCAGACTCCTGATTTATCCCTCCCCTACCCTTCCCCTCAGCAGCCACAGTCTGCTTTCCGTGTCCAAGAGTCTATCTGTAGTTTGGAAACAAAATTTGTATCTTCTTTTAAGATTCCACATCTCAGCGACGTGTCCAGAGAAAACGCTAATTTGAAAAGACACCTGCACCCCAGTGTTCACAGCAGCACTAGCCGAGACGCAGCAGCCGCCTACGTGTACACGTGGGAAGCCACGCGGCCTTGAAAAAGCAGCGAAATAGCGCCATTTGCAGCAGCATGGATGGGCCTGGAGGTCGTCACACTAAGTGAAGTAAGTCAGGCAGAGAAAGCAAGTACCACCTGAAGCCTATGTTTTGAGAAGGAAGAGTTCAGAGAGGAGCTGAGGGGCAAGTTCCAAGTGCGTGTCCCACCACACTGACCTTCGGACACGCTGACCTTGGGAGTGAGACCCCTGCCCCGTGAGATGTGGGCCCCCCGGGGTGGTCGCCACAACCGAACCAAAGCTGAGGAGGTGCTTTGAGCCAAAACCCAAGGAACAAAGCGTGAATAACCATCGCCCGAGTGCCCAGTCGCTCTCCAGCCTCTCTGCTTGCAGTCGCCCTGTGTCGCGGTCACAGAACGTACCGCCCTCCCCACTCACACACATGGAACCACGGGTGAGGTCGATGCTCAGGACAGTGGGGTTAGGAGACCCAAGAACCGACCTGTCGGCACCGAGTCGGGCCACAGGCCGTGCACAGTGATTCCTGACTTGCCTCTGGCCGCGCCTCCGGTTCCACCTGCCTTTCCAACTTTGCCCGCAGCTCGCAATGCCTAAGGCAGAGTACGCACATTTTTGATGCTCTCGACACCTCCTGATGGGCCATGAAATCCGCCACTGCACTGTTAGGTCATGCGGTAGGAGCGTGGTCCAAACACCCTGGTCTCTGTGCAGCGTTTCTCTCCGAGTTCTCACACAAGAGCACCTACAACTGGGAGCAGCTGTGGGAGCCCCAGACACTCACAGCCTCGTGTACAAGAGCCACATCTGTGGGTCCCATTTGGGAAGACACCCGTGTCCCTAATGCGATTGTCCATAAACAAGAAGTCACCCGCAGGTCCTGTCTGAGGAACTTCGTGCAGGTGTGGATACACCAGAGTATTCTCAAAGGCACACATTCATGTGGGACTTTCCTCTGCAGGACAAAATGAGCCCCATCAACAGAATCAGCAGCAACGAAGAAACAGCCGAGTGACCCCCCGGAAGGGAGCTGACCCCACGTCCCGTCCAGGTGGGGTCTTCCCCGGGGACACCCACCTCCCTCCGTCTCGTCCGCAGGACCGCCAGCCGGCCCCAAGAGACCAGGTCACAGGCAGACGCTCCCTGCCCGTCCTGCGTGTCGGGACATCCCTCTGCCGGGAAGCCCCCAGTCTGGAGCAGACAGAAAACAGGACCACCTGATTTGAGACGTCGGCCCACCCCTGACGTGGGACGAGCCGCGCTGGTTTCGTGCACACGTTTTTCCTTGGACTTCAGGCTCTGAGCCCCCTTTCACTTCCAGGCTCAAAGACACTTCCCGGAGGATTCACATCCCGAACTTAGACGTTCAGATGCTCAGTGTGCTGCTGCACTCCACCTCTGCGTGTTCAGTGATCCTCAAAACCACCTGAATTTAGTAAACACCTGTTGAGTACCTGCTCTGGACGGGGTGCCGGTCTGAGCGTCAAAGAAAACAGAAAACGTCTCTCACGATGCGTACAGAGCGTGCGTCTTGGTGGAGGGGCTGGGGGACAACGGATAAATGAAGGCACACAGCACAGTTGTACGGGGCTGGAGGGGAGAAGCGCCATGCAGACAGGAATAGGAGGGACGGGCAGAGTCCTGGCTCCACAGGTGGCGCTTCCGATACCTGCGGACAACGGGTACTGGCGACGCCCACAGTGCGGGGTGACCCCTGGCTTCCCAGGCATGTCGCCCGTGGCCAGCCACCTCCACGGGACCCCTGCCCGGCCAGGACCCGGCTCTCCCACACTCAGCCCTGGGGTCCTGGGGGACGTCTCCAAGGCCGGGGTTGGCCTGGCACCTTGCTGTGTCACGAGAGGAGGGAGGCTGGGACAGGAGCGGGCGAGCCTGGTGTCCCCAGCACACAGCCAGCTGGGGCTCCTGAACCAGGCCCCGCCCCCCGAGCGCCTGCACCACTGCCTTGTCAGCTCCCCCAGACTGTCTGTGATGTCACACCCCCAGGGCCTCCTGGTGACACCCTGTGCTGTCGCACAGGTCAGAGGCCAGCTTCCCTGACCCCAGCCCCCGAAGTGGAAGTGCGGTCGCTCCCGCGGATGTCCAAGCCGGCAGGAGCTGCGCAGCGTGGGGCCGACGGCCAGGACACGGGGTGTCGCACGAGCAGAATCGGCCTCCTTGTCACCAGCAGCTCCTGTCCACTGACCTCTCTACTGCTTGGTAACTGAAGCACAGCCGCCACGAACTCAGAGGGCATCCCTGGAGGACTGCAGACAGCCCGTCTTCAGGCCAGCGTCCGTGCGCTGGGGGTGTGGGCACTCCTTGGGCTTGAAATGCGTGAAACGAAGCAGAAATCTCTGCGGCAAAGCTCCCATTGAGCGGCTCCAGGAAGACCATTTTAGTCTCTCCCTAACGCACCACCTCATCTGGAAGGAGACGGCGCCCAAGCTGCGGGGAGCCAGGCGGCCAGTGGGACGCGGTGGGGCCACGTGCAGAACTTCTCAGCAGCGCACAGTGGCACTTCTGCGGACTTCGGGGTCGGGTCAGCGAGGCAGCAGGTGAGTTCTGGGACTTCTCCTCAATCGCCACCTTCAGGAGAGAGAGAAGTAGTGTTCTCAAAAGTGCAGTAAAGGACGTTCTTGTTCACAACCAGCTCGACGGAGACCCCACTCCTTTCATTGCTGACTGAGAACATATACGTGGAATTTGAGCCTAGAACTGTATTAAAACATACTTCACATTCAAGGACCATGAAATGAAAATACTGGATGACAGAGAAGCCACTTCATGAGCTACTAACGAAGGCGGCATGCCCGGTGAGGCCGGGCCGTCGGACGGGGCCCCGCAGCCCTCGGCTGGGGAGTCCTAGGTTCCTCCAGTCTTCGCAGAGAAGGGGGCTGGTGTTGGCCAGAGTGAACGCAGGCTGCAGGGGGCTCGGCGCTCCCTAACGCCAGTGTTCTCCTTTGATGGGACTCGAGACCCGAGCTTCGCACCGCGGTTCCCCGTTCCACGCTCATCTCGGCCTCTCCCGCGTCCCAGGCCCTCGTTTCCGCGGTGACGCCCTTCTCCCAGGAAGCCCGGGCCCCGCGCCACCCCAGGGGCCAGGGAGTGGACAGGGTGAACTGTTTCGTCTCCAAGCAGGCGACACGGTCCTCTCCCTCCTGTCGTCCACAAGTCCATGTGCTTCTGATGAAGATGGTTCTGAGCAGACTCCCGGGGCGGTGAAGGCGCATTTGAAGCCGTACACAAAGAGCAACTATTCCTTTGTGAATTCCCCAGATTTCTTTTTAAAATTTCTTGGGCTGTTTAGCAAGTGGGGAGGGGTGAAGGGGAGACTCGACGCTGGACGTGCCCCCCGAGGACGGACTCTCAGGTCCCACCCGACTGTGCTGTTTCTCCCAAAAACAGCACTGGAAAGGCCCTGGCGCTCTCTGGCCGAAAGGACTCGAGATGTGCTCGCCAGCGACCATGCCGGGGGAGAGCGCGCAGACGGCCTTGACGCGGATTCTCCCCGGGAGCCAAGGAGCTGCGTCGTCCGCTGTTCTCCTTCCCGGGAGCCTGTGCTCCTGGAGTCCTGAAATGGGGCGGGCTTTGGTTTTTCTCCAGATTCATGGAGACTTTCAGCCGCACAAACTACCGTGTTCCACCAGATTCCTTGACGAGCCAGAGAACCCCGCCTGACCCCGCCAAACCGGCACGTGCCTCACGGACAGACGCACGGCCTGCTGTCTCCCGTCCTGCAAGTCCTGCAAGACGCCAGGGGTCTCATGCCCCCCCCACCCCGTGACCCTCTGCAGAGGGAACAAGAGCCCCTCTGAGGTCAGTGTCGGAGCCACGGTCTGGGTGGGGCTGGTGTCAGGGGCCAGCTCAGCGGTCGTCGGGGGGCACAAGGGGGGTCCCCGAGAAGCAGGAGGCTGGTTGAAGACACTGCCCTTGGAAGTAAAGCAAAGCTTCTCCGAGCTGGGGGAACCTTTGGGGACAAACCTCCCTCCCACTCCACGGTAAATTCAGCAGCTCCCGAGGGACACCCTGGGGGGCGACGAAGTCGGAGTGAGGACTCGGGAGCTCGGGCTGAGCTGCGGCCCCCGGAGCAGGTGGCGGGGAACCTGGACAGTGACGCCCACCTCGTTTCTGCAGGAAGTCTTGGGAGAGCCTACGCGTCACCTCTCTCTCTAGTCCCCTGTCGATTCCGCGGGGACAAGAGCAGCTGCTTTGAGTCTGGACCCTCCCTCCCTCCCCTGTTTCTTTCTTTCTTCCCTCTTCCCCTCTTTCTCACTTTTAGGTGCTTTCACATCTGCACAGCACAGAGCAGAAAGGACACAAGCTGTGTGACTCAGAGACGCCCCCGGTGAAGAAAGCCAGCGTAACACAACCCAGGAAGGCACCAGGGAACAGCTGCGCGGCTTTTTAGGTCGTTCGAGGCAGATAGGATAAATAAATTCTGTGGCTATTGTGTGTAAACACTGGAAGAAAAAGAGTGTGTCTCTCTCTTCCGTAGAAGAAAGGAAGTGAGCAGATGGCCGGGTGGGAGCAGAGGACCCCCCACACTGGGAGCAGAGCCGGCCGGGCCACCACCCACGTGCCCAGCCCCCTGGGGAGCTGGCCCCGCTCGCCCTCCCGAGGACCCAGGAGAGCATCTCACGCGGGGAACACGGACCGGGCACCGCAGGTTTTCTCTGCTCTGGCCCCACGGTGACCGGGACCAAAAAGGGTGTCCATTCTCACGGCCTCACCGTCCGGGGGCAGGTGGGCAGAGATGATGAGTTAATGAAAACCAGAGTGTCCGACAGGAGGACTGGGGTGAGCTGGCAGGGCCGCAGGGAAAGCTTGTGGGGTACGGCCTCTCCACAGAGGGGGCGCCAGAGCCGAGACCCAAGGAGGTCGGGTCAGTGAGGAGGCTCCAGGGAGCGCCCCGGGGTGGGAAAGGAGCAGGGCGCAGTGCTCGCAGCAACTTACTATGTCACAGCCACTTCAGCGGACTCCCCTGGGGGTCTTCCTGCCTCTTTCCTTTGCAGCATCTGAGGCTAATGACCAACCTGTCTACCCACGGGACCCGGCCTCATTACAGGACAGCCCTGGGCCTCATCCCCTGCTGGTTCTGGGCCTGGCTGGCTTCTGCCAACCTCCTGTCCCATCCCCTCCCCTCCTGTCCCCTCCTCTGCCCCGACCCCTGCCTCACCGAGGGCTCCGTCGTGTCCCCACACCCGAGTCCCCTCATTCACTCAGGACAGTGATTCCCAGACGGCTCTCCCCTCTCGAAGCCCCAAAGTGTAAAACTCTAGGTGTCTATCGAATGTTTCATAAGCACTTAGACACACCATATTTTAAATTTTTTTTCAAAACCATTATTTTTTCTAAAAAGGGAACCTTCCCCTTCCCTGGTCTTTGCACCTCGCTGGAAGCGTTGTGCGCTAGTCACCCACGGAACCCGGCCAGCCTTCGCAGGCCTGGCCCGGGTGTGGCTCCAGGGAGTTGTCTGACAGCCCAGGCCCCCCCACCGCGCCCTCGGGCCTCTGGCTGTGCC
Organism: Vicugna pacos; assembly: GCF_048564905.1. NCBI lineage: Eukaryota > Metazoa > Chordata > Mammalia > Artiodactyla > Camelidae > Vicugna > Vicugna pacos. The sequence goes on from NC_133015.1 coordinate 26,226,723, forward strand.
GACCCATCTGCGTGTCTGCCTCCAACACCCCCGCTGGTGCCGGACACGGCGCATCAGAGGCAAAAGCCGGCGTGAAGGACCCAGGGGCTCCGGTGAGTGAAACGTCACCTCATCCTTAATTCTCCCCACTGTGCTTCCCAGGACAGCCCCCAGCACCAGAAGCTGCTGGAGATGGTTTAGGGACTGAACGGCGGGTGTCTGGACCCCTCTGGTGTGCACCTTCCCCCCGCATTTTCACTCCAGCCCCGGACCAGCCCCTGGGCTGACGTCGCTGTGACAGTCTTTCTCTCAGAGGCCCTCCCAGCCTCTGTGCCCCGCCAGCTCGGATCTTTACAGGCCAGGAGGGACACACGGGCAAACACCGTGTGGGGGAGGGGGGCCCCAAAACAGGGGCCAAACCGAGCTGCCAGCCCGCCCAACCTCGTGCCGCAGCCTGGACTCTGGCTGCTCTGAGAGGAGGAGGCTGGGGCTCAGCTGACAGAGAAAGTACCTGAGACCTTTCAGACCCAAAGGAATACACGCAGACGGAGACTCTCACACCGTCCCAGCCAGAAGGTCAACATGAATCCACATCCAGACGCGTTCTAAGGACTAAAGGGGGAAAGGACTTGTACAAAGCAGCCACAGAGAGGGGACACTTGGGCGCAGCGTGTTCCTCAAGACGCCGGAGGTCCATGACATCGCATCTGCGAGGTGTTGGGAGGAAGTGATCGGCCCAAGCTCTCTACCGTGCCCGGCTCTTACTCAGGAGTGAGAGCAAAACAAAGGCCTTCTCGGAAGTCCTTCTCAGAAGCCCTGCCCTGAAGCACCGTCACAGGACCTGGGCTAAGGGAGGAAAAGGCGCGTTGGCGACCAGGACACCGACAGACGCGTGTGCCTCTAAGCAGCAGGCCACCCAGAAGCACAGGGAGCCCATCTGACGCGGCAACACAGCTCGTGGCTCCGGTGTGCGTGGAGGCGGCCTCTCTGCTGCCACCTTCTCTCATGTTCTGGGCGCAGTCGCTCTGAAAAGACACCCTGGTGTTTCCAGTTATTCCCCCAAGAGGCACGTTGTGACGTCACACCCCCCCCTCGGGGAGGGCATCAGGGACCCCCGGGGAGGGCGTCGGGACACTCGGGGAGGGCGTCAGGGACCCCCGGGGAGGGAGTCGGGACCCCCCGGGAGGGCGTCGGACCCCCGGGGAGGGCATCAGGGATCCCCGGGGAGGGCGTCAGGGATCCCCGGGGAGGGCGTCAGGGTCCCTGGGGGAGAGCGTCGGGACCCCCGGGGCTCCCTCCACGTCTCCTGGGGCTGCCTAGGGGTCTATAACAGCTAACGTGGTTTCAGTTACAGGTTTGGGTCCAGGGAGAAACATGCTGTAACTCACATTACACAGACGTTGGATCAAATACGTGCCCCAAAAGACAGTCCGGGGCATCTCTGACCTTGAAGGCCACCGCTCCTTGAATGCGTCACTCCTCCCATCCCACCCAGCCCCACGCCACCCACCACCGACCCAGGCAAACGAGCACCACACACAGGCTGGCCCACGAGCCTCTCCCAGCGACCCTCCCGGCATCGCCCGCCGGGGCCGTGGGACAGGCCTGACTGCTTGCTCAGTGCGGAAACTGGCTTCACTGCATTGTTTAAAATAAAGTAATCGTTCATCAAGATCATACAACAGTCAAAACCCCTACCTCGTTTTTCAGAAACTGATTATTCTTTCTCTCTCCCTCTCCCCCTTCTCCCACTAAACTTTAAAACAAGGGGTCACCATCTCCCTCTTCCTAACAGTCCATCTCCTTTGGTCTCATCGTTTCCAAGAGAGGTTACAGGAAGTGTCCCGTGGACGTCCTGACGCACGTCAAATGCATCCACCGAAATTCCAGGCCAACGCCAGCCCCTCGGAGAGACATCGATGTCACTGTCTTCTAAGTGTGTCCCTCATCCCCGGATTAGAGTTTGACTCCTTTGAAATAGGCCGGGGGCGACACACTCTTCTCAGGAGGAGAACTCCTTCCTTTCCTGTCTTACAAACACAGCACGGAACGGAGCCCCAAGTCCCAGCGAGTCACCCGTCCTGGTCACATTCCATTCCCAGGCCTGCTGATGAGGTGGTCTGGGAAGCATTCCGGCTGGGAGAGATCACATTGCTCAACAGGGACCCAGAAGGAATGTGGTTTCCTGACAGTTTCCAGCAAGTACATGGGAACGGAGCTCTGCAGGAGCCGGAGCTGGAGACCTTCCCTCGAGCAGCCCTTCCAGTCCCGGAGCGGGGGCTCCGCTGGCCCTGCCATTAGCCTCACAAAGGGAGCACCAGCCCCACGGACTCCTGCCTCCTCTGGGCCGCCATCGGCCCTGCCCGAAAGTCCTCCGGCCCAAGTGTGAAGCGGAGCCCTGGGCCGAGGGGCCTCCGCCAGAGCCCTGCGAGCTTCCTGCCTCTCTCAGGGTCAGGAAGAGCGATTTTTCAAGTGGTTTGAGACACTTAAAAATTGGCCTCTTTCTCCCCATATGCAATATATATCCTCAACGTCTTAGCAAAATTTTCCCTTTTTGACCACAAGATAGAGTTCCAGACATGGGCAAAGGACTCACGTAATAAGAGCTCATGGTCCGGGGGAACTTAATACAATAATCGTGTGTTCAGGAAAATTTTCTGCAATTGCAGCTCATTTTTTTCCTTGAGCGAATCTGCTTTATTTAGAACGGCCACTGGCTCCCAGAAGCTGCCGTGGCTGTGCCAGGCACATGCGCCCTCGGCCCCTCGTGGACCACCGCCCCCGCCATCCCCGGGCGGGGACAAGCCGATTTCTGTCTAATTGTGGTAAACTCGCCATGTCAACCATTTCTGAGCGTTCAGTTCAGGGGCATCAAGTGTATTCACAGTGCTGTGCAGCCATCACCACCCTCCATCTCCAGAACTTGCTCGTCTTCCCAAACCCACACTGTCCCACGCTGCTCCCCAGCCCCCAGCATCTGCTTTCCGTCTCTGAGTCTGTCGCGTCTAGGTGTTTCCTACAAGTGAAATCACGTGATGTTTGTACTTTTGTGTCCAGCGAACCTCTCCCGACAGCTCCTTCAAGGCTCATCCGTGGAGCACATGTCAGGATTTCACTCTCTTTATGCGAGACAACATTCCATCAAATGCATACACCGCATTCCATTTACTCACCCTGCATAGTCACTGGGATTTTGAGAGAGACTGCCTTGCACGCTTTGGGTAGAATGGACGTATTTTATTCACTTTATTAACAATCAACTGGTCTGGCTTGGTTTTTTAGATTCTGCACAGAGGGCTGTCCTGCAGCATCTGTCTCGCCCTGCCTGACGTCCTTGACTGCGCGTGACGCCCCCTAGGTCCACCCACGTTGTTCAGATGGCGAGCTTTCAGCCGGTCCTGCACTGGCAGCGCCCCGTCGTGGACCCGTGCGCACACCCCGCATCGTCGTGCGTCCGTCCGTCCGTCTGTGGTCCTTGGCTTGTTCCACGTCTCGGCTGTCGTAAACAGTGCTGCTGTGAACGCGCAGAGCGTGCGTCTTTTCACGTTACTGCTTCCACTGCGTCTGGGTAAATACCCAGAGGTGGGACCGCTGGATCCAGGGGAGCTCTATTTCTAATTGTTTGACGACCCTCCACACTGTCCCCCACGGCGGCCGCACCGATCCCCATGCCCACCAGCAGTGCACGAGCGTCCCTTCCCTCCACACCCTCAGACCTCCCGTCCGCTCTTGTCTTCCTGACCGCCACGTGGCGCCTCCTCTGGAGGCTTAGAGGATGGAGGGTTTGGTCTCCGGCCGAGAGGCCTGGCCATGACAAATTAGGATCCTTCATTTAACAGTGGATACCTGCCAAGTGTCCAGCACTGTCTGGAGACGGGGGACAGAGCGGTCAGCAAAACAAGAAACTCTGACCCCTGTGAGCGTAGAGTCTGTGGTGAGACCCCAATAAAAAACAAAGTAACCAAGTAAAGTGCACAGCTTGTCCAGCAACGACACAAGCTGTGAAAAGAGGAGAAGAAGAGGGCGCTGGCGCAGTGGGGGCCAGCCAGAGGGGAGGCGGGGCCGGACACAGAGCCGGGAGGGACCACGTGCAGCGGCCCCAAGCCCGCGCCACCTGGAGGGCTGGCTGCTCGCGCAGGGACTGCCCGACCCCTGGACCCGGTGGGATGACCCGCTGCCCATTGGTCCTCCAGGGATGCCCACGGGCTGTGTGCACAGAGAAGGGGCCTGAGTGCCAGGCACCCACTGGGGGAGGGTGGGTCCAGGTCTGCAGGGCGGCCAGGGGCTGGTGGCCCCAAGACCCCTTCTTGGGGGTCCTCACTTCCCCTCCCCTCCAGGGGCCCTGGGTCCATGCACGGGCTCAGGTCTGAGAAGTGACGGTTCAGGTTAGACCCGTGTTCACGAGACTGAGAACTCTTCCGCGTACAGGGATCAGGTGAGAATCCAGTAGTCCCCACCTGCTGGTTTCCAGGTCTGTGGGAACGCAGCCTCGGCGCTGCCCTGAGAGGTAAAGTGCCACCTTGCCTCTGGTGGGCGAGCGTCTCCCCTCAGCACCCCCAGCCCAGACCCAATCACCCCTTTGCGTTTGGTTCTCCAACTGGGACTTCACCTCAGAGAAGAGCCGTCACAGGGCTTCCAAGGGTGCTGGGCTCCCACAGACACATCCCTCACTGCTGTGCAGAAAGGCGTGTCTCTGGACTGGACCTTCCCGGGGTCTCTCGGGACAGACCCCCTCCAACACCCCAGTCTCCCCGAGCCATTGAGCCCCTTCCTCCCCATGAAATCGGGGGTCGGGCATCTCCACTTCTCCCACTGTGGGCCGGCTTCTGGTCCGTAGATCAGGCAGCCAAGCAAACAGGCTACAAAGCCCGCCCCAGCTTCCCGAGCTGTGACACCAGGGGCAGGGCCTCTGCTCGGCAGCCGGTCAGTAAACCCTGCCGGACCCAGCTCTGTGCTCCTCCTGGCATCAGCCAGCCCTCAGGACCCAGCTGCCCCATTCTCCCCTCTGTTGGGAGAAAAAGTCCACCGACTGAGAGCACAGCGGGGCTGACATGTAAGGAGCAGTTTCTTAAGTCTGGGGGACCACGTGGAGGGAACGAAGGACCAGGCGTAAGTGGCATGGCGGTCAGACTGCCCACGCCGAACACCTACTGTGTGCCAGGCAGTGCTGCCGACCGGCCCTGGAGGTCGGGGCCACTTGCTCCGTGTGTCCAGAGGGCAGGACACAAAAGCGCCCGGTGACACACTGGGAGTTGGCGACAGGAGGACCAAGTCTGCCGGCTCCAAGACATGTTTAAATAGGAGGCTGATCAAAACCTGGAGCCTGTGGATGCCGAGTGCTTAGCAGCACCTCCCGGGTTTCCTCGTGGCCAGAGCGCTGCGTTTTGGCACACACTCCGTGGTGCCAGACCTGAGTCTGAAATGTCATGGAAATAAGACCGAGAGGAAATCGCCCCCGATTTTATTTGCGAGCTCAGAAAACGTTCGTTTTGTGCGGGCAGGGCGGCCAAGAGCAACACTGTTAAATTAAATCACAACTTATGCTAAATTACTGACTCGCGGAGACACCCCAGGCTGTCAGAGAGAACATGCGACTTCCAGGGGAGCCAGCCTGCCTCTAACGGAGAGACCCCGCTCCCCGGGCGGCCTCGGCATTCGGAGATGCCAGACGCGGGAGGTCAGAGTGGCCGTGCATAAGCCCTTTTCCAGAAAGTATGATGTTATGTTTGAAAAGCTCACAGAAGCTCCGGGTTAGAGACTGAATGGCCAGTAAGTTTAAAAGATCTGGATTAAGATGCTCCAAGAGAAAGTAATTCATGACTTCATGATTTATTAGGGTCCCCCTGGCGTGCAAATTCAAGCTCTACATTCACATGGCCGTGACCCACGTTCAGGGACCAGACTGGAGCACATGCCACGGGCGCCAAGGGCCTGGGTGGGCGCGCGGGGGCCTCAGTGAGATCTTGGCACCACGTCGAAGGGCATTTTCTCCACACCGACGCCAGAGGTTGGCTCAAGAATCCAGGCTTGGGCACGGAGCCCCACACTGAGGGTTAGTCATTTTATCAACATTCAATAAGGGAAATTCTTCATAAACCAAGAAGACGCAGAGTAAGTGGCTTGTGTTCAGGACAATTATTTATGTGTTGTGAAAGGTCTGAACCCAGCCCCCTGAGAACAAACCCTCTTGATGTATTTCTTCAGCTTCGCTGAGAAAAATTCAACAACGGTAAACACGAGATGCTGTCCTGGGTCTGCACACCGGCGAGAAGCAGCGAGGCCCCCCAGGGGCCTCAGCGCAGCCCTCGCGTGAAGGAAAACAGCCAAGGCTTTAGCAGCAGTGGGGGCGGGGCCGAGCCCCCCGGAGCCCCGAGCAATTCGGCCATTTTAATCCAGGGACTCAGAGCGGCGCTTTCCTGGCTCTGCGGTGGCTCAGCCCCTCCGCAGGGCAGACAAGTCCAGGGAACCCGGACGGTCCCCTGAGTCCAGTCCCAGTGTCCCCAGGGGGCCAAGCCTGGGCACTGCCACCAGGCCTCAAGATTAGGAGGCTCCAATGCCCCGGCCACCGTCTCCAGCCCCAGCCAAGCCTAGAAAAGGAACGTTCATTACTGAACATGCTTCCCCATTGTACCTCTGGGGTTTGCATCAGACAGTGTTCGGTGGGTCCATCTCGTGTCCCTGTGAATCCTGAAAAATCACACTGTGCGCACAAGTGCACACAAGCCACTTCCATGTTCGGGGGCCTCCATCCCAGCCCATCCTCTGCCCCTCCACTACCCAGTCCCCTCCTGTCCTCAGTCACCCTGTCCCCAGCCCCCTGCTACAAGCTGCTATTAATTCTCACTCGCAAAGCTCTGAAATCCTGCCGCCCGTGGCAGTCAGGCCAGAGCGGGAAGGGGCGTGTGGGGACAGCGGCCGTCCCAGGCTCAGTGTGGACACGGGCGGCCAGGTGCAGCTGACGGCCGGGGTTACCGTCCAGGCTGTGACCTTCTCTTCAGATACTTCCAACGCCCCAGATCGCTGGCTTCAGACATCAACCCTGTGCACAGCTGGGACATTCCTCCTGAGTCCTCCTTGTCTCGGCAGCCAGGGGCCCAGGACCACAGGGAGCCCAGTGTCCCCCGAGGAGGAGGGTGGGGACACTTGTCCCTGAACTGGAGCAGCAGCTCTGCCCGCAAACCCTGGGCTCCACCCCGGGCCCCCCAGACCGGGCAGGTCCCCCAACCCCGTGCAGGACAGACGTGGCCCAGCCACCTGCCTCCCTCCAGAGTCGCCAGGCCCCCTCCACGAGCACCTCAGAAGGACCAGACCAGGGGCGGTCACGGTCCAACACGGCCTCGGACGCTGCATGGAAGTGAGTGTGGAAGGGCACGGCTGGAGGACTTGGGGCCAGTCCCGCCGACTCTGGAACTGGGGGCCGGCCAGGACAGGGAGCTGACGAGGGGGCTGACTTGCAACGCCATCTGGCTCCACCACGGGGCAGAGCAAGGCAGGGCGGCACAGGCCTCTCCTCGGGGAGCTCCTGTCTGTGCGGTTCCTGCAAGAGCTGCTCCCAGGGACAGACTCGGCAGCGGCAGGCCAAGCATGGGGCCTCTCTTCCCGGGGGAATCACCGGCTTTGTCCTTCAGGGCAGCTGTGATCGTCCCCCTCCCTCTGTAGCCCTCCCTCCCCGCCCCGCTCCGTAATACCCCGAGCGGTGCTCTGGGAAGGCCGGGTCCCACCGCCTGGCCCAAGCTCCACGCCCAAGAGACGGAGCGCCAACCCCGCCCCGCGCTGCCCTGAGATGCGGACGCTCCAGGAAGCCAAGTCAGACACGCTGATCAGCACAGCCTTTAACACAAAACAATGGAAAGTGAGACAGCTGCTTCCTCACGTTTACATGTTGGACGCAGGCTTGGAAAGGCGACTCCGGGCTGGCTCTTACAGAAGTGCCAAACCCTCGGGAGAAACGGAGCTCCTGCAAGATTTCCAGCCCAATCTGACAGGCTGTTTGAGACGTTTCAGGCAGGTTCCAACTCAAGACCCAAGCGTGTGGGTGCTTATCTGAACTGAACCCAAACCTTCGGAATCTTACACCTCAGTGCTGCACGCTGGGACCTGCAGGTCCCCAGGCGCCGTCTCCTGGGAGTAAGAGTCACATTTTCATACACCTGTTCTGCCCACGGTGCTGGGAGCCAACGCCCAGCCAGGGAGGGCCTCCTCCGAGGGCTTGCGACCCTCGGACCCCCGCTGTGGGGTCTGTGCAGCCACCCAGCTTAAGAAGCAAGGCCACTGGATGCCTCACAGCTGGACGATCACAGGCGGCTTTACCGTAAACCCGCCCGGAGCAGGCATCGGCTAGAAGGACAATTAGGGTGCGTACTATGCCAGGAAATGCTGCCAGTTTTTACCTGTCGAAGCTATTGAGAAATCGACCTGTACTTGCTGGAAACTCCACTTGTATCTGCACGCAGGATGTGGGCGGGTGAGCAGGTGTTTGTAAACCCAGCGATATTCTTAACAACGCTGTCTCATTCAAGAAGAACGCTCGGCGCTCAGACTCTGACGGCAGGGGAGACGCCCCTGGAGCTTGAAGACCTGACGGGGGTTCGGTATCTCAGGATGTAGAGAGCATTTGCTCCTGAGCGTGGATGTCCACAGCCAGCGTGTTCTGGGTTCTCTGTATTCGAAAGCAACCAGCTTTGGGTTTTCACTCCTAAGTCCTCTGTGCTGCCAAACAGAAGAATAGGAAATGGAGCTGGAAGGCAGGCCCAAGGAGCCCTCCCCAGAGCCTCCTCCGGGGCTGGGATTGGCCCAGGGCAGCATCTCCTGCTGCTCTGAAAGGCCCCCTCCGAGAAAGCCCAGAGACGCGAAAGCCACTTGCTGAGCGAGCCTGCCGAGAAGTGAGTCCGTGTCAACCAGAATCTAACTGCCCAGACCCTGGGGAAGCGGCCGGGCTGTGGACGAGGAAGGCTCTCTGTTGCCCTCAGCCCGGCTTTCCTCCAAGCGCGCAGAGCACAGACCAGGCCCGGGGGCCGTGTCCACCACCCTGCTGTACAACTAGAATGGACAGAGATCAGACGTGTTTTCACGTCAGAGAGAAAACAACGGGGGCTTCTTTCTACCCACCCAGGCGCCACCTCCTTCGTGGGGTCAGAAGCTGTGCCGCGCAGTGAGACGGCCTTTCCTGCACGAACGGCGGCTCCCAGGGCACACCTGAAGCCCAGGTGTCCACAGACCCCAGTGCTCAGCCCAGGCGAGCCCGCACTTCTGTTCAGAGCGGCTTCCCCCAGCCCCCACGGGCCAAGCCACCGTGCTCAGGAAGCGGTCGTCTGGCCCCTCTCGGCCCGTGGTCTGTGTCAGGGTTTCCTCCTGGACGTTTACTCCGAGGTACCACCCAAAATGGTGCCACCGGTGGCCTCCTCTCCCTCCCCCAAAGACCTTTCTAGAGCGCATTCCGGACCATCAGATACTTATAAACACAGCTCGGTGAAGTTCCTTCCTCCTGACATCGGCAGGCAGAGGCCCAGAGCCCACTTCCTGCACTCACAGTGCAGAGGAAACAGTGAAACGTGTCGGCACGAAGCCGTCGGCGGGAGGGTTTCACTCAACCTGCCCAGCGATGCGCAGGGACACAGGGCCAAGCTGCCGGGGGATGGGGGGCCCAGCCCCCAGACACACCAACCCACAGAGCACCTCCCAGAACGGGTGCGTGTGGACACCGGCTGCCCTGAGCACAGGTCCCCTGGGTCCTAGGGATGCAGGTATCCCGCCCCGCTGTGCACGCTCCAGGGCCTGTGAGCCGCACAGCTGGGCTCTCACCCAGCCTTCTCCCTCAGCTGCTTGATGCTGAAAAGGGCGAGCGTGTTCAAGGAGCCTGGGAGGGCCTGCAGCTCAGCACCACACCTGAACCCTGGGACCCGGGTTCGCCAGCAGACAGAGCTCCAGTCAAACGCATTTACTCGTAAAACTTAATTAGGGCCCTGAAACGTTGCAGCACTGCGAGCGGGAGATGCGTGCGTAGTCACCCAAGGTGGGTGTTCATCCGGGCCCAGCGCCCATCCAGGAAAGCAGTGCCCCCCCACAGCCACGCCCCAGGGAGCAGCAGCCCTGGCACGACAAGAACACCGCTCCCCTGCTCCAAGGCCGCCCCCATCCCCACACCACTGTGGGTGCAGACGGCCCCCAGCCCCAGGGAGCCAGTGCTCAGGATCGTTCAAACCACCGGGATCGCGGCTCGCTCTCAGGTAAGCGCAGCAAACAGCGCTTCCTGCCAACGGTCAGGGTCAGTGTCTCAAACCTGTCAACACAGCCCCAGGCCTGATGCATCCATGGTGTCCCGGTTTCCACTGCTGTGTCTCCAGGGAGCATCCCAAAGCCCTTCTGGTGTGTCTCCAACAGGCCATTTGCAAATGGACTTGACACATCAGGAGACCCTGAACAGCCTGAAAGCTCCCCTCTGTGGGCGGGCAGGTCCACCCACTGCCCACGGCCCAGAAGAGCCCCTCCCGAGAGCACAGTCCGCTGGCCCCATGGCGTCCCCCCTTAGCCCACAGGTACCCTGTGGGGCAGAGGACCCTGTTCCCCTGACTTTACGGGGGAGGACACAGGTTGCACAGCAAGAAAGTAGCCAACCTGATGGCCAGGTCACCAAGGTGAAGCCCCCACGGGGCCGGAGGGTACAAGGTCATGTGCCCTCGGGGGTCTTACTGTCTTCGCCCAGTTGGAGGATGAGCCCCACTGTCCCTCGACACACACCTGATGCCTTGCGTCCGACCCCTCCGCCAGGTCAGCGGGTCCAGAGAACATGGCCTGAGTCCTGCGGTGGGTTCCAGCCTCCCAGCCAGGCTGGGCCGTCAGGTCGAGCCCCCCGTTTCCACTCACCTTCCACATCCACTTCCCCAGCTGTGCCTCAGCCTTCCCACAAGGCCGCTCCCTGCCTAGGTCAGCGACAGGCATCCCCGGGGTCTGCAGACCAGGATCCAGCTGACACAGGCGTCTTCTCCTTCAGTCCTCACGGGACAAAGAGGGCAGGTACACCCGCCGGGCCCAGTCGTAGGCAAGGAACTCAGGCACAGAGAGGTCAGGTGCCCAACCACAGGTGGCACAGCTGGTGCCGGTGTCCACACTGAGCCGTCTTGACACCGAGCCCAGCTTGGACAGAGTCAGCAGCCGGTCCAGGCGGCTCTGGGTAGAGCTGCCTTCTGGTCCCACAGCCAGCGTGCTCATCCGTGCGAAGCCCAGCTGGGGCCCGGGGGTCACAGGCCCCGGAGGGCAGGCCCCAGGGCCCTTCAAGGCTCCCAAGGCTCCACTGCCCGCTCTGTTCCTCGGCAGCGAGCCTGCCCGTGTGGAGGGGGGTCCCGCAGAGTCAGCCGTTAGCTCCCAGGGACGGACGGACGGACGGACGGACGTGCAGAAGGCAGGGCTCCGGGCTGGGGGGAGAGGAGCCCCTGCACCTGCGCCTGCGGCCAGGCCAGGGAGGCGGCTCTTCTCCTTGTTCAGATCCTTCGTTTTCCCATAAACGTCAGAACGCTTAGCCTCTGGGGCTCTGCGTAAAGGTACAGTTTCTCCTTCACGACGGCACAACCCCCCCGCCGCTCACCAAGGCAGGGGCACCGACCCTTTCGTGCAGACCCGTTTCCCAGGGTTCTGCCTCTTCGCTCCTCGTCCTCACAGCTCCGTGAGGTCGCTGCACGGGTGCTCTCGGCAAAGGTCAGGCCTGAGGGAGACTGACCTCACGGCCAGGGTTGGAGACGCTGGACCCTGGGCGCCAGGGCGGCGCGTGGACGGCATGGGGACACGCTGGTGCCGTCAGGGCTCACTTCCCCCAGCGAAAGTGAAGGCGGGACCACAGAGACGTCCCCTCTGGTTCTGCAGGGCCCCCGCTGTTTCCTGCCTCCCTCTGCCCAGGAAAGGTGCTGATGTTCCAAAGGGAACTTAATACGGAAGGGGGGGAGGGGGAGAGAGGGGGAGGGGGAGGAAGGAGGGAGAGGAGAGGGGAGGGAGTCCTCACTCTGGGCCCATCACTGGGGCTGGTGAGCGCATCTGGCTTGGAGGCTGAGCTCACCCCAGCTTCACGAGGGCTCGGCTTCAGATTCTGGGGTCTTTTGTGCTCTTGGGTACAAGGCCTTTTAGATGAATCAAAGCAGATGAAAAGAACAGTAGTTTTCTTTAATCCCTAAGGTAAAACAAGACACTATGTGTTTTTTTTTATCAAGTGTTTGTATATTGTGTATGTTTTGTGTAATATCTAATACACTCTAAAAATGTGTTGTAAAAATGTTAAAATAATTAGAATTTATATACAAACACATCCAGGTACACAAACTGGAATTCTCTGTTCTCTTTCATTTCTGCCACATTATAGAACATTTGTAACAGGTGAGTTGCATCAGGCAATTCAGGATTTGTCTCATCAGCTGAAACTCCGAAGGGTGTATGCAGATGAAAGTAACAAAAATTCTTGTCTTGGCAGAGTTTGACCTGGTAGCACATGGGGTGCTTTTGCAAAACCGTGTCAAGTCAGCACACGGGCTCCGAGGGTCAGGAAAGCTGCCTCCAGGAGACCCCAGGGAGGAGCCCAGCACCTCCTGCTGCTGCAGGGGGTCCCGCAGAGCCCCCGCCCCGACCCCAAGGCACCTCCAGGGGCAGGAGCAGCACACGGTCTCCGCCGGGCGACCCTGAGGTCACACGCTGCCTGCTGGGAACCTCTGGGGAAGTGGGTGCTCGGGAGAAGGAGAGTGAGGACTCTCCCTCCGGGGGCCTCCATGGCAGGATGTGAGGGGCTGTGCTGACCGCTCTCACTCACCGGACACTTCCGGCCCCTCAGCTCATCCTGCTTTTAAGAAAGGAGAGCGAAACCCTGAGAAAACACCCAGCTCGCAGCCTCAGCGTCACTGGGGAAGCCGTTTAGGGGGAAACTCCCAACCCCCCACTGGACCTTAACTAAACTGACAACAGTCCTCAGTTTCTCTTGGACCCGCCCCCACCCCCGCCCGTGGTTCGCGTCCCCAGGTTCCCACGTCCCCAGCCACTGGGACTTGCCGGTGAAACCCACCTGCTGTCCTCTGACCACAGGTGAGCGCTGGACGTTTCACAGCCGCTCAGGTGTGCCTTGAGGGGTGACGCCAGCCCCTCTTGTCGCAGACACCCACCCCAGCCCTCCTGCTCCTCCAGGCCCCAGAGCTCAGGGTCGGGGGGCTTCGTGCCTACAGCCCCCTGGACAAGGGAGGTCATTCATGGAGCGGCTCACTCTGTGAAAATCTCGTTTTTACTTTATTGAACGCACAACTGCTTGCATCCAGGAGAAAGAGAAGATATTAGCTCTTGTGGGAATGGGTTTCTACGGAAAACCGCGTTAGCAGATCTGTCTCGTTGAAGAAAGTAAATATATGAGGCTGACTCCCTTCGAACGTTCAAAATACTCAGGCCCTGTCTCCTTCCACCAATGGTCTAAAAAACCTTTGAGGACAAAGGCATTTCTGAGCTACAAGGACTTCGAACAGCCCATCTGGCTTGAGTAAGAGTTAACAGGAAAGTGGGATGTGGACGAGAAAGTACTCCACAGCACGTCAGCTGAGCCCCTCAGGACGGGCAAAGCCCTAAGTGTGGCACCGGGTCCCAGCTGCTCTCGGCCCTCCCAGCTGCCGCTCGTCTACGATGAGCATGGAAAGGCAAAGCAAGTAGATGTGCTTTCCTTCCACACCCTGTTCCTCCCCCGAAAGTGCACCCGCCTTGGTTTGATTCCACCAGAACTGCTGTCCAGGCCGGAGCTGAGACCACAGTGATGGTTCTTTGGGAGTCAGGCCAGTCAGACTCGTGGCCGTAAGATCATGATGACGATGACTGTGTGCCGACACTTGTCATCTTGAACACTTTCATGTGTCGCTTTATTACGATGCCCCCCCCCGATGAGTGCTTGGTACCCACTCACCACGGGCGGAAGCAGACATTCAGGGAGACTCTACACCTGCCCCGCGTCACACAGGTTATAAGTAATTAAAAAGCGTCAAATGCGAGCTTTCTGATCCTGGGCTGAGGGTCCTTCCCACAACACTGCGCCTTGTGGTTAAAACAACAGGAATCAGGAAACACGGACGACACCAGCGCTGGCGAGGATGTGGAGCAGCAGGAACTGTCATCGCGGTGGGAGGGAGAGCGGGGCAGCCTCTGGGCAAGGCGGCTGGCAGCTTCCTATAAAACTGGACATACTCTTACCATGGGACACACAGTCACGCTCCTCGGTGTTTACCCCCAAACCGAAAACCCACGTCCACACACACACACAGACAGGAGTCACAGAATGACACTGAGGGCAGCCGCGGGGTCAGCTCAGAAGCACCCTGCACCGGTAAGCCCAGTTTTCTCAAAATCGCCAACAAGCATTTGATGAAAAGGACAGACTACCAGCTCCCCGCCGAGGGCGGGCGGGGCGCGGGCGTGAGCCCGGGAACCAGCAGGTGCCTGAGATGAGCTCCGATCTCCATCTGGTGGGACCCCAGCTGGAACGAGGCCTGGGAGGGACGGACTTTTCTCCTTGTCTACCTGGTACCTGGTACCTGGTTCCCCGCCTGGCGGGAGGCGGGTGTTTTATTAATGTTTGCTGAACGAAACTCATGGAACCCAAGCCAAGTCCTCAGAAAGCCACGTACCTGTAGCCTCAGGAGCCCCACTGTGCGTGTGCACGCCCACCCCCAGACTCGGGTGATGAGACCCCCGCCATGTGTGGGTCTCAGGGGGTAATCAGCTACATCCAAATGCCCTCAGAACGGAGTCAGGGCTTCCGAGAGTGCGCTGAGGGGGCACGATTCCGCCGCAGCCCCCCAGATCAAGCCTCTGCTCACGCCCTGGGCTTTGCCGCTCCTGACGCGCTCCACGCGAAGGCCAGACCCAAGCCACACCAGGCGCAGGCCCTTCCCGCACCGAGACTGCACGTCCTTCGTCACGGCGTCGCGAAGAAGAAAGACACGCACAGACAGAACGGGGATGTGCGCCGAGTCCACCCGGAGCGTGTCTGTCTGAGAACCGAGTGGAAAAGGAGGCCAGGAGGAACCAGCCCCCAGGCCTCGCCTGGGCGGCCCCCCGCCCCCCGCTGACCGGCCTCGCCAAGCAGCGGCCCCGGAGCGGGGCCAGGTGCCTGCCCAGCCCCCGATCGGCCATTTAAGGCCCTTAGGCGTGGCTTCTTCATCTGTAGAACCAGGAAATTGGAAAGTACCCATTCCACTGGGATTTTAGCAAGATACAGACACTTCATCTACTGGCGCTTTGTGGACGTCCGGGGTCTCAGTAAATGCCAGCTTTTCTCCCGGGGCCACAGCTGGTAAAACCCCAGCACAAACAAGACGAGGACCAGCCCCACACGCTCGGTGCGTCGCAGGCTCGGTGCGCACTCCAGGCTGCTTTTCAGCTACGTTGTTGGGACCTGGTCAACTCACACAGTGATTCGGCCTTCCCGGGAGGCCTGGGGAAGGGAGGGGTTCACATTCTAAAAGCAACAAGGGTTTCGGCCCATATTGGCCTGAAGAGCCATCGCATTCTTTCACTTGGGTTTTTTGCCTCCAACACAAGTTCAAACAAAATAACCCAATGCACTAGCAGCCCGAGTGCCCATGCCCTGGCCCCACAAGGCTGCATGTCACCTCCCTGGACACGCTGACCCGGGCGGCCAGAGCAGGGCCAAGCCCAGCAGGGGGAGGACACCCGCCAGTCATGCTCGGTCACTGACCTGGGCAGCTGTGCCCACAGAGGTGGCCAGACAAGTGAGGCCGTCTGTCCACTCCTCAGAGTCAGACTCACGGACGTGGGGCCAGCAGAGGAGAGACGAGCCTGCAGACAGAGCGTCCGCGTGGATTCAGCCCACTCAGTCTCCCTGTCCCTCCTGCCTGTGTAGACCCAGGCTCCGTGGTCCAGAGTTTACATAAAAGACACAAGACGCTTGTTTATTTGAGGAAGAGTTCTTCAGACTGCTCCCCCGGCTGTGTGGGACACTCAGTGGGGGAGGGAGGAAGACAGCAAACACACGGGACACCCAGCGCCGTGAATCCTCCAGGCCTGAGACCTGTGTCGTCAGGGCCACATCCGCCCCGGACAGACCGGAGACTCCACTTCCACTCATCAGACACACAGGCCACGCTGTCTGCTCAGCCGCTCCTGATACACACACTGTCCTACAGGCTTGTCGGGGGGTCACTGCCCCTCCACCCCACATCGCCAAGCGCCACGATCCACACCTCCCGAGGCTCCTCGGGGGGCACCTGGCTCCATGCTCCGGGGGCCGACGCCTGGCGAGCCCGGTCAGCGAGGAGCTGAGGGCAGATCCCAGGACAGCTGGGGTGCACGGCGAGGTTCTAGTGAGCCCGGGACCGATGCATCCACCCTACTGGGGACGCCGGCCCTCCGGCCAGAACTGTGGGCTCTTGAGGTGAAGCACATCCTTTCCAAGCCTGGACCCGCAGAGCCCCACAGCACCAAGCTGACCCACCACCCCAGCAATGCGAGTGTGGAAGAGAGGACGCTGCTCCCCAAACGGGGAGTTTTCCACGCACTCGGTGCCTTTGAGAGGACAGAGGACGCCACCCCCAGGCCACCGTGAAGTCGGACCAGCAGCGGTGGCTCCGCACGGATCATGGGCTCGGCCTCCACCCCAGGGCGTGGCCCCTCCCAGAGCAGCACAGGAGGGGCCCTCCACCCGCCACAGCGTGTTTCGTCAGGTGTGAAGCACCCTCGTTCTGATATGCGAGTCTGTGAAGCAGTCAGGGGTCTGATCCCAGGAGCAGAGGCCCCGTCCCAGCCTTGGGGTCCCTGGGTGACCTTCAGAAAGTGAGAGTTCAAAGCCTGGCAGGTGCTGGAGCAAAATTAAACCCCATGAACTAATTATCCACCCGCACAGACGGGCAGGGCGTCGTGGGAACCACAGTCCACACCTGCTGGGAAGCGGCCTGGAGAGCAGGTTCCACAGCCTGGGGCAGCCGCCTGGTGACAGGGCCGCACGGCAGGTGCTCCTGGCGGGGCTCCCGCCCCGACATCTTGGGAAGCGTTCTCACGCTGCTGATGGGCTGGGAACCCAGCCGGCACCGCCCAGTCCACCCAGGGACGCGACACTTACTAGGGCTCTTGCCTGATTAATTTTAATGCACAGGAGCTGTCCTCTGTGAACGCTGCTTCTGAAAGGTGAAGAAGTCCACAGACGCAAAACACAAAGCATGGTGGTCGGACCATTCTGTTTTCTTTAGAGCTTTTTTTTTATCATTAAAAAGTAGGAACACAGAAGCGGGAACCCAAGCCTTGGTAACGGTTTCTCAGGTAACCAAGTCATCCAGCAGGTTTGAAATAAGCTCCACCAAAGGATCCAGGCCGGACGGAGAGCAGGCCTCGGCCGCTGGCGCCACCGGCCTCCCTTTCCCAACTGGGAACACGCAGACACGATGGTGCATGTGTGTTACACGGGCACAGCTGTGCACACACAAACGTGTGCACGTTAACTAAGGGAAAGGAATGCAGGTTGGTTCAGCATCTCCTCTAGCGACGTCCCTGGTGCAGCCCCCGGCGTGGGGGCTGGGGCAGAGCCGCCAGACCTGAGTCGCAGGCACCCTCTCCCGCAGGTCCTGTTTCCGCAGCAGTTGGCTGATGGCAGACTGAAGTTATCGGTCGTTTCGTCCAGGGCCCGACAAGTATTCCCGAGGGCCTGCTGTGCGGCCGGGGCTGAGGATGGAGCCGAGGGGTGTCAGGAGTGCCAGGAGGACCCTCCCCAAAACCTCAGCATAGAAATACCTCGCGCTTTAACTGTACACGCGAGGAGTCCGTTACCAAAAAACAAGGAGAGCAGACTTGGGCTTGAACCCGGGATGTTCACCCTTGGAGCCAGACTCAGATAAAAGGAGATCTGAGATTCTGCGGCCACTTTTACATGTAAATTCCATCGGGATTGGCCAACCAGCCAGTTTCATTTATGGAGTGTCAGTAAGACGGGTTCAGAACAGTAGGCAGAGGACACAGTGTGATCTTTCCCACTTAGCTTATGGCCGAAATCAACTCAAAACAAAAGCCAGCAGGTGCCACAGACCCGACGAGTGATTTCCACTCACGATGAAACATTATTGTTAAAGTGCAGAGGATTTTAAGCCATGTTTCAATATCATCCTGAGCCTTTTAGAGGAAAGCAAAATCAGTTTAATTTCTTTTTTAAAAATTAATCAACTTCTATTATTTCTGCCAATGCAGGCATTACAACAAAAGCCTGCCAAATTGGAAATTAGGAACTCAGGAAATTATCTTTATTCAAAGAGTTACAACCTAGGTTTCCAAATCTCACATTAATAACTAAGCAGCTAATAGAAAACAAACTTGTGGTTACGGGGGGAAGGCGGTGGAAAGGGATTCACCGGGGGTTCGAGATCTGCAGACAGTAACTACCATATATATAAAACAAACAAACAGCAAGGTCCTGCTGTGCCGCACAGGGAACTATGGTCAACAGCCTGCAGTGACCTGCAATGAAAAAGGACGTGAAAACGAACACCTGCGTGTGTGTGTACGACTGAAACACGACGCTGTGCACCAGAAACTGACTCCACTTCATTTAAAAAACAGTTAAAATTTAAACATAAAATGCATTTTTAAATATAAAAATATTTAATATAAAACAAATCTCCACCACCCTCAGTTTTATGGCACACGCTGACGGCAACGTTAAAAACTTGTTTCAAAGCACACAGTCGTCCGGGAAGCGTGGACACCACAGTGTTCTCAGAGCCCACCTGCGATCTGTCTGCAACACACTGAACAGAGGGTACAAAGTCTCCAGACTTCTTGGTGATTAACTCACTGGAAAAACAGAATCAGAGGGTGACAGAGGACCCGCTGGACCTCGAGGCTGGCAGCTCCTTGCAGGCCCTGCTGCCTGCCCGCTCGGGCCGAGCCCAGACGGTGGCCTGGCCCCGCTGGACCGCACTCCCGCACTTTCCCATGAGACGCAGGGATCCCACGGGAACCGGCCCCGGCCTGACCCCCTTTTATATGAATCATTCTCACATCTGGGCTCTGCCCCGCCCCAAGATGCTGGCTGTGAGCAAAGCATTATTGCAACAAGGAGAGCCCCCCCGCCCCGCCCAGCCCTGGGCCCCTCAAAGGAGCAGCCTCTCACCCTGCGTCCAGAGGCCGGGGGGTGGGGGCCGGGGGGGAGGCTCAGCCCAGCGGTGGTCACCCTGGAAAGACTCTACCCCTAACCCCAGGAGAAGAGGCAGGGGCTGCTGTGGGGCCCAGGGCGCAGAGCGCCCCACCCCCCGGCACAGGGACGGGGCCTGGGCCGGTCCTGTCCAGGCAGGCGCAGGAGCACCCGGTTCACACAGAGCTCCCAGGGCGCTCCCCGACATCCATTTCCTCCAGGTTTTGTCAGAGGTTCCAGGAAAGGAACCAATTAAGTCTCTCAAGTAACTTCTCCCATCAAATCCACCTTTTTCTGCTTTCTAAAAATGGTAACTAATCCTGATTTGAGGTCTCGCCGCAATGCTGGCTTCACCCAGTACCGTAGTCTTCACATTCTGCTCTATTTTGTCCTCTGTTGTTGAAAAACGTTGATTCTAGAACTAAGACCGATGAGGGGGAAACGCAGCTTCAGAACCCCCCAGGCCTGAGCCCAGTCAGGATGAGGGGTCCCAGCAGCCCCCCCACTGCTGGGCGGCACCGTGCCCCCCAGAGCTTCGCCGAGGAGCTGCCGTCAGGGTCTCAAGGCCACATGAGGTGGGCCCTGTGCCGTGAGCAGCTGGTGGGTTTAGGACCCCACCCCCAGGGGCCCCGAGGCAACGCTGGCGGGCGGGGGGCGGGGGCAGCTGGTGACCCTCTGTCTCTCGGCCAACCTGCAAGGAACAGACCTGGACGCCGAGTCAATTCAGAGGAGTTACTTTTTTTTCTAATTCTTTTGCTTTGCAAAGTTACCAGCTGAGGAACTTTCTTGAAATTCTACTTTAAGCCACACTCTTGCAAGTCCTCTTCTCCTCACCACAGAAATCAGAAGACGTCTTCCTGGGCGGACGCTCGCCCTCACTGCCCGCCTAGCCTCCCTGCCCTCAGCCCCGCCAACGCGTCCCCCGGAGCGAGGTGTCACCACCTGCGACACGCGTGTGTGGTGCTTCTGCAAAGCACGACTTCCAGGACATCTTAGCAGACGACGAGAACTGTAATCTCGGGGTGGCGTCCTGGGACCCACGTTTTTAACGAGGCCCTCTGGTGGGTCCTGTGACACTGGCCTTTGAGGATTACGACTCCACAGAGTGAGGGCTCATTAAAACGCTCTGCACGTGCCCTGGGGGTTACTCTGTTCTGAGGAGCTAAGGTGCCATCCCTCCCCACGTCCCCAGATTCCACTAGAACGTGCAAGCCCCAAGGCAGGCGCACGTCCTCTTGGTCAGAAGGAGAAACAGCAGCCAGCCTTGGCTGAGAATAATTCTACAAGGTGTTAATAGACGGATTAATATCCAACCTTCTTCCTGTTTCAGTGAGTCATATTGAAAAAGAAATACTAACTACTAGGCATAAAATAGATAAACAGCAAGGACCTCCTGCACAGCACAGGGAACCGTATTCAACACCTTGCATAGTTCTAATGGGAAAGAACATGGGAAGGAACACGTATGTGCGTGTACAGCTGGATCACTGCGCTGCGCACCAGAAACTGACACTACATTGTAAATCAGCTGTACTTCTATAGCTAAAAAAAAGAAACACATTTCATGGAAAACATGGGCAGTGGTCCAGAGGTTTCAGGTTGGAAAAGAATTCCTGGAGTTCTTCTTTGAGACAATCTTCTGGGAAGGTGTTTTCTGTTGGTTCTGTCTCTGGGGAATATATGTACACACGAAAGTATGCCCTGGGTTTAATCAGCTAAGCTTGCAGCTCCGGTAGGGACGCTGTTGGGTTAGTGGCATTGTGTGCACGCAACAGGGACGGCTCACTAGGAAACAGAGCCGCCGTCGAAGGGTTAAAAGTTGTGATTGCTGATTGCTCCTTCCTTGGGGGAACCTCGGGCTTTGCTTTCCAGGCCTTCAACTGATGGCACGAGGCCCACCCACCCCCAGAGGGTCATTTGCTTTACTCAGAGTTGACTGATTGGCACGTTAATCGTATTTTAAAAACCTTTCACAGCAACAACTAGAGGAAACTTGACCAAACGGTGGCATCGTCGTCCAGCCAAGTGGAACTCTCACTGGGTCCGTTTCCAGCCGAGCGAGGACGAGGTGAGCGTCTTACTTTCCGCATCAGTTTCCCAGGGCGGCCACGGCAGATGACCTCAGTCTTGGCCTCTCACAGTCTGAAGACCACACGTCCAGATCAAGGTGTCACCAGGGCCATGCCCCTCTGGGGCCTCGAGGGAAGAACCTTTCCTGGCCTCCTTCTAGTTTCCGGTGGATCCCAGCAGCCCTAGGCCTTCCTGGGCCATAGCTGTGCTGTTCCAGCGTCCGCCCCAGCATCACACGGCACCCCTCCTGCCTGTGCGTCTGTGCCCTCTCCTCTTCCTTGCTGCCTTTTCAGTTCTTTCTTTCTTCCAGCTGCGTTGAGCCATAACCGACGTGCAGCCCTGGTAAGGTCAAGGTGCACAGCATCCTGACGACTCACGATCATCAGGAAACGAGGACCACGGTGAGTTCAGAGAACACCCATCATCTCACACGGACAGGAAATAAAAGAAACAGAAAAGAATTCCCCTCACGATGAGAACCCTTCAAATTCACTCCCTTGAACACTTCCCGTGTGCGAGGCACAGCAGTGCTAACTGCTCATCACGTCACACGTTGCGTCCCTAGCACTTACTGACCTTGCGACTGGAAGTTGGCGCATCTTGACCACCGTCATCCAGCTCCCTCTCTGCCCACCTCCCCTCTGGGAACCACAGATCCGATCTCTTTTTCTGTGAGTTTACTTGACTGCTTCTGTTCCTGAGGTAGAACTGACCCACAGCACTGTTAGTTCCAATTACACAACAGGGACCTAGCGTTTCTGTGCATTTTAGCGTGGGTGCCACCACGGGTCCAGTCACTGTTCGTCACCACGCAGGGACAGTGCGTGTTTGTCGACTGTTTTCCCCACACGTACACGTCACACCACGACCCGTCTCTTGCAGCCTCAAGTCTGTGCCTCTGAATCTCCCCCTCCTACTTTCTCCCCTCCCCGACTCCCCTCCCCTCCGGCAGACACCTGCTTGTCCTCTGTATCTATGACTGTTTCTGTTGAGTTAGGTTTGTCAATTGGTTTTGTTTTTTAGGTTCCACGTATAAGCAAAATCGTAGTGTTTGTCTTTCTCTGTCTGACTTATTTCACTTAGCAGAATGCCCGCTAGGTCCATCCGTGTTGTCACATATGGCAAGGTTTAGCTCTTTTCATGGCTGAGTAATATTCCAGTGTCTGCATGCACCACAGCATCTTTATCCAGTCGTCTGATTACAGGACACTCAGGCTGCTCCCACGTCTCGGCTGTTGTAAGGAATGCCGTGGTGAACACAGGGGTGCGTGTTCATTTTTGAATTAGTGTTTCAGTGAGTTCTTTGGATAAACACTCAGGAGTGGGGTTGCTGGATTGTATGGCTGGTCTACCTTTAGTTTTAGGACCCTCCATGCTGCTTTCCACGGTGGCTGCTCCTGTTCACATTCCCCCCAGCAGTGCACACGGGCCCCCTCGTCCCCACGTCCTCACCTCATGTGCTGCTTGCGGACCTTTTGATGACAGCCAGTTTGGCAGGCGGGAGGTGATACCTCGTTGTGGTTTTGACTTGCGTGTTCCTGATAATCAGAGATGTTCACCATCGTTCATGTGCCTGTAGGCCATCTGTACGTCTTTTTCGGCACAAATTTCTGCTCAGGCCTTCTGCCCGTCTTTACTCGAGCTGTTTGTGCTTTGAGGTCGAGCTGTGTGAGTTCTCTGTGTCTTTTGGAAGTCGACCTCTTGTCAGATGATTCCGGCTTTGATCACCTGGAATTTTCTCACCTGGGCCTTTCCTGTTAATGTTTCAGTTTACTGGTTCTGCCTTTCAAACCCAAGACTTCTTTCGTTAAAAACGAATTTCTATTTCCTTCTTGATGTTCCTCTTTTGGTGAAATGACACCCTCATATTTTCTTCGAATTCTGAAGTGTGGCTTCCTTCAGTTCCTTGAATATCTGTATTTAAATGTACATTATTATATGTTCATATACGTGTAAAGTTCGCAGATGGAGTTGAGCTTGCCAATTAGCTGCCCTTAAAAAAGATGATTCTGATTGTCTGTGTGGCCCAGGGTGATCCCTGGGGTCTTAAAAGTGGATGAGGGTAAAGGAGAAGCTTGTGCTGTGACGGAGGAACAACTCAGCCTGCGCTGTTGGCGTTGAGGTTGGAAGGGGCTGGGGCCAGGGGGTGAGGCAGCTTAGAAGCCTGAAGGAGGGGCACAGACTGTCCCCCAGGCCCTCCCCGGGGGAAGTGCACTTGCCATCATCTTGACTGTAGCCCCGTGAGATCCAGGTCACGCTTCTGAGCTGCAGAAACATGCGGGGACAAGTCTGCGCTGCTTTAAGACACTCAGTACGTGATCATTTGTTACAGCAGCAATGAGACACTAATACAGGGGGAGTGGAATAGGCCAAGTTAAAACGCCGCAAAGCTCACTGTTTTTGCTGAAATTCAGCCACTTTTCTTGAATAAACACCCCGTGGATTGTTGTAATCCTTTGGATAATCGCCAGAGTCCGGGAAAGGCTGATTTTGCATCTCCCCCAGCGTTCTTGCTGCTTTTACGACGGAGTGGATCTTTGGAGGTTCTCATTTGCCTTCCCGGAACTGCTTCCATGGGGGTGACAGTTTTAAAGTGGTGTCTGCTGAAGCCCTGTGACATCTGCAGGGAGTGTACAAAGGCGTCCGTTGTAGGAGGCAAAAGGACGGCCAAGCAAGGCTCCAGGCCTTCATCCAAAACGCGCAGCGCACAGCAGTTCTGTTATCTGGTTGATACACTGGCTTCCACTGAAGTTGTGTTGGAAGAGTTTTCTGTTTATTGAAAATAAACAACTTTGAAAACTCTGCTCTGTCCTCTTGGCCCGCTGCTCACGGGGCTCTGGTAATCACTGTGAGGCTTGTTATAAAGCTGTGGGACGGTCACGGCCTTGGTGGGGACATGCTTGCTCACCGTGAGTCAGTGCGTGGTTCCGAGCAGAGATGCCGACAGCGGGCGCCCGACACGGGAGCATGGACCTGAGCCGCCATCCCGTGGAACCGCCAACCGGCCAGGGGCTGGCGGCTAAATCAGGACGTGCTGGGGTGAGAAATACCAGTCTGAGCTGAAGAGACTAGACAAGAACATAAGGAAATGACAGCCCTGGGCGGCAGGAACCGCGGTCACGCCCCAGAGGGGCCTAGAAAGAGTGGTGACACGTGGAATGTGCCAGCCGGGTGGTCCTCGCGGCCCCTGGCCCCCAGTTTGCAGGGGCCACTCTTTGTTTTAAGTTCCATAGTGAGTGGCAGCTAAACATCGTCCCAGAACTTTCTGGAGTGACTGCAAAGAACCACGGCAGAGTCCATGTGAGGGGAGGACCCACGGCCGAGGCGTCTGGGGCTCGGGAGGTAAAGGTCCCTCCTGGAAGCACAAGCTCGTGAGCTTGAGAAGCGTAGGACTGGGACACCGCGCTCCCTGAGCGTCACTCTCAGACCTGTTTCACACCCACTTCTGATCATTAGCTGTGTGACCTCAGGGTGACACAGGTTAACGTCCCTGCACACCTCTCCCCACCCTGGGAAGACAGCACCACTCACCTGTCGGGAGCAGGCAGGACGGCGCGTGCGTCCGGGCCGAGCACCCAGCAGGGCCTCCCCTCCCTGACCTGCTGGGTTCTGCCTTGGTCAGCAGTCCAGTCACAGCAATCAGATCCTGCTGGAAGTGACGTACACATCCAGGGAACCAGTGTGGCGTCATGTGTGGCACCTGCATACCCAGCCGTTCTGTTAAGTGATCCCTTCCAGATGGATTTCAGAGTGGTCTTTCATCTTCATGAGAATTAGAGTTCTACTACTTGATAATGTCCTTTAGAGAAGGTGCGAAAAATCAGCAGACAAACCAACTATTCTCCTCAACGTGAGCCCAGCTGGTGTCGGCTTCAGCTGCAAATTTTTTTGGTAAATTTCTTAGTCAGACTCAACTCTCAGCTACTGAAAATGACTACTAGGTGTTTGTAATAATAATAAGCTGGATGGATGCCCTGGGTGGAAGTGTGTGAGGGCTCACCAAGCCAGCTCCCGGGAGCGTGTGACACCCTTCGTCCTACAGGGGACAGCTAGAAGCCTGCTCCCCAGAAATGTCCCGGGAGAAGGTGACCCCTGAGAGAGCCCGGGCAGCAGGAGGAGGGGCTGGGAGCAGTGCCCTGGAGGCCAAGGGTCTACATGCCCACTGACCCCAGGTGCCCCCTTCACCAGCCGCCTGCTCACCACCCACGCAGACACCCCAACGTACAAGCCGCCCGCTCCAAACACCATCGCAAGGCATAGAATGGAAACTACGCTCTCCTACAGGGCCTCGAAAACCTGTTCTCATGCACGGAAACCCCTAACTTTCAAAGAACAGTTTGTGTTCTTGGGAAAAGGACTTTAAGAAAAGTAAATGAAGTAAGCCAGACAGAGAAATCCAACACCGCATGGCGTCACTGAGGTGTGGAATCTCAGAAGAACATGCAGAAAGTCAACTCGTGGACAAGCGTGTGCAGGGGCAGGGGCTGGGGAGCAGGTGGAGACTTCCACTCTGGGCTGAAGGCAGTAGTGACCACAGCTGTAGCATGGTCGGCAGGACCGCAGGTCCCCAGGAGGGCAGAACCTGAAGGAAAGGGCAGTGCGTGAGGGACGGTGCGGGATGTCACCGTGCAACGCCCCGAGGCAGGCGGTCTGTGCGCACACCTCTCACTCGGCCCTCCGCGCCAGACTAGATGAGCATCTCTCGTCAGCCTGCATCCAGGGGACCGCGGCGCAGAGCCAGGCAGAGCTGGCTGGACCCAGGCAGTGGCTCCTCGTCGACTGCCGGGCCTCAGAGGCAAATCTTCCCCTGAATCTTCTCTGCTGTCGCCATGCTTCGGGGAAGGAGCCGTTTTAGATCCTGGCCAGTGAAGAGAGAGCCCAGAGTCCTCAAGGACAGCTCTCCCATCGTGGTCTCTGCTGAGACGAGGCCCGCAGCAGCCTGCCCGACACCACCACGCACGTCCAGCGGAGCCCCAGCCGGCCGGAGAGACCGATGGGAGGCCCCCTCGGGCAGAGTCTCCCCTGCGATCATGCCTGCCCGCCCGGCCAGCAGCAGGAAGATGGGCAGAGGTGTCCCAGACAGGCTGCCGGCCGGCAGGAAGGCGCAGCTGGGGACCGTCCGACAGCGGGACTGGACAGCCCACAGCTGAAACCAAAACCAGCCGGCCTGGGCAACCTCACTGTGGGACTTCCCTCTTGAGAACGATGTTGTGATTTTAAGTGCTCTGTTGGGTTACAATAAAATCATCAAAAAATGAGAACTTTTTAGCTCATTAACCTGATCTCTTAAAACAATAACTTCAAAGTTTGCTGAGGAACGTACTAGGCCAGGCAGCATTTCCGTTGGGATCACAGTTCTCGGGGAGAACTCCAGCCTGTGCGCCCTGCTCCCTGGGAACGAGCAGCAGGCAGCAGGGGGGAGACGCTGGGTCAGCGCGGGGCCCCCGAGGTGAGGTGGCTGCAGAGCCCTGGCGTCTGGGGGCCCAAGACCGGACCCCACACCCCTCCCGACCGCTTGCATGTGCAACTGCGTTAGCACAGGGGACACACGTCCCCGATCTTGAGGGCTTTGGCATGTATCCTGCTCTTTACCCCGTCTTCTGCCCCCGGCCGGTGAGGGCCGGTGGGACCTGCCCCGTCCAAGGAGCCGCGGGGTCAGGACTGCGCTGCTCAGTCTCGGGCACCCAGTGGGACCAGGACACTGGTGCTGCCCCTGCACGCGGACCTGTTACCGGACAAGGTTTTACTCAAAGGAGGCAGAATGACGTGGGAGGTGTGACTAGTGTGGCCCCCTGGCTGGCGTCCCCGCCCCAGAGCCCTCCCCCGGCTCCCAGCGCTTCCCGGTTTCCAGCACTTCCTGCAGTCCTCCCGTGTTCCCACTTAGGCCGCAGCTCCGGCGGGTGGGACCTAAAAATGACATCGCAGTGGCGGAGGTGTAGCCAGTGAGCAGTGAGGCACCCACAGCGCATCTTAGTCAGAGGGAAACGGTCCCTGGAGAGAGGTTCTCCAGGGTGGGAGCTTCGGCGTGTGACAGCGCCTCCTTTGCAAAGAGGCACAGAAGCTGATGGGGCATTTTTAACGTTTGCTTCCTCAATATTCCCATATCCTAATTGTCATGGCCAACACGTAAATATTAACAATTTCAGCTGAAAATGTTCTGTGTATGTTCTGCGCCCTATCCGACCCTTACATCCACTGAACGGATTCACCCCTCACCCTCCAGCGCAGGACGTCTTGGGAGAAGGGGCACAGCGGACTGGAGCCTCCAGCTCTCCCCGAGGCACACTGCTAGGGGCACTCCACACGCTGGCCACACAGGGGGTGACCTTGGCTGGCCTGGCCACAGCGACTCAGGCATGGACACAGCCAGCCCTGCCGAGAAATTCCAGCCCCAGGCTACAGGATCCGCATTCACCTACTGGGGTGTGCACACCCTCGGGGGCCAGCCTGGCTGCCAGGTGACCATGCAGGTGGTGAAGTGGTGCAGGGGATGCAGGGGGTGCAGGGGATGCAGGGGATGCAGGGGGTGCAGGGGATGCAGGGGGTGCAGGGGATGCAGGGGGTGCAGGTGGTGCAGGGGATGCAGGGGATGCAGGTGGTGCAGGGGATGCAGGGGATGCAGGGAATGCAGGTGGTGCAGGTGGTGCAGGGGATGCAGGTGGTGCAGGGGATGCAGGTGGTGCAGGTGGTACAGATGGTGCAGGCAATGCAGGGCATTTTGAAGGCAGCCCTTCCCTCATCAGAAGCCAAATCCCCAGGGTCCCTGTTGTTTTCCACCTTCACATAAAGACAAAAGAGCTCATCTTGGCCAGACTTTGGTTTTTTGCAAACAGCACAGTTTTAGAACGTGATGCTTCACAGGCTGCATTTTCCCCGTGACAGATGTGCCTCCCCCAGGAGCCTTTCAGGGGCCTCCTTGCTTTAATAAAACAGCCGCAGTCTCTGAGCATTCTTACATGCTGGGCATTTATTACGTGTCTTCTCATGTAACCTTCCCAACAATCCTGTGGACTAGACATCATTACTGTCCCCGTTTCACAGATGAAAAGCTAAAGCATCAAGAGGTTAAAGAGTGGACTTGCCCAGCTCACAGCTGGCGAGGGGGCTCTGGGGGTCTGAAGCAAAGCACAGCCCATCCAGGCGCCTGGCCAGAGCAGCAACCAGGGCAGACTTGCCCCGGTCACAACCGCAGCAATCCCAGCAACCCCAGGGGAGTGACGGCCAGCTTCTCCCCTCCCCACTCCCGCCCCCCAGCCGTGCTGCCTAATTTAGTTTAGTTCCAGAGAGTCAATAAATTTATTATTTTAAAGGAAAACGAAAACATTCCAGAAGAACATTTGAGTATAATTTCGAGCTCAAAAGAACACAAAGATCACTTTACAAAGAAGTTCTATAATGAATGAACTCTTCGTGGGGGGTGGGGAGAAGGAGGGAAAATAAAGTTGGATTTCCTTGGGATCAACTCAGCCCTTTAATTCCGATTCTTGGTTACTAAGAAAACATTCTCCTGAGCCGCATTCCACCCCCTGGTTTTATCAAACAAGAAACTATGGGAACCTTCATCCAAACTGATTCGTACTTTATTCCACAAAATCATCCGTTTTGCTATTGTTCTTTCAATAAATTTTTAGGAAGGAAGGAAAACTAAATTCTCCAGAATTCAAGATCTGGTGACAGACCTTGCTGTCTCCTGGGCTCCCTTTGTGAACAACCTCAGAATAACCAACGGGAGCATGCATTAAAAGAAGAGAAAGAAAAAGAGAGGGAGGGAGGGAGGAGGAGAGAAGGAAGAAGGGAAGGAGGGAGGGAGGAAGACTCTAAGCAGAAAGTAATACAAAGAGACATACATTCACAGGGAAAGAGGAAGTGTCAGCTGACCCCCTGCGACAGCTGAGGTCTCGGCTGTCCCCTCTTCAGGCCGCTGCTCCCTGCCTCCCACCGCGGGTCTCTAGGGCCTTCCCCTCCCTGGTCCACTTCCCTTCTCACCCTTGCCTGGGAAACTTACACAAAAGCGTCCCTTATCTTCACACTTAAGACACCCGCACTTACATTTCCAGCCCAAGCCTCGTTCTTAGGTTCTGGTCCTGAATCTGGAAACATCTGCCAGCATCCCCCTCTTGGGGTGCCTCGCACGGACTGCAGCCCAAGATTTCCCAAACTAACCTCCTCACCCTCCACTCCGCCTACTACCCCACCAGCTCTGCAGAGCTCCCCTCTGACCTGCAGTCCGTCCTGACCCGCGGAGCCTTCCCTGCAGCCCCGCCGCCCACACCGTCCCCAGGCCCCAAGCACAGGGCAAGCGCTTCCTCTGTCACCACCATTTCCCTCCCAGGTGGCCTGACCCGAGCTAGTCTCCCTGTCACCCAGCTGAGGTGCGCCAGCCCCCAGGACAGCCTGGGTCCACCTCCTGGGAGGCCCACGCCCTCCCGGCCAGCACTGCTGTGCTGTGCCCCTCCGGACGCGGACCGCTCGGTGCAGATGCTGCCTTGTTCACGGTTCAGTTCACGGTGCCTGCCGCACCTGAAAAATCACTCCACGTGGGGTGCATAAGTGGATGGGCTGGGATGAGGGGATCATAAAGGAAGCCGGGATGCCCCCCCCGAGCATCCTGGCCCAATCTGCAGGACTGCAGAAGATGGGGTGTGGGAGGCCTCCCCACACCTCCCCTGGTCAGCCCTAGGCCTGCCTCCTCTCCTTCCCCTCGTTGCCACAACCTTCAGCCAATCAGAAAGCTATATTTCTGAACCTCTAACACTTTCATTTGGCAACCAAGTACATTAGCCTGTTTCACCGGGAAAGCAATTCTGTTTCACGTCTGTCAGTCCTCATTGCCCTGGCCCCCGGGGTTGCAGGGTGCGGGGGAGGAGGCGAGAGGGGTGCACAAACTCCAGGCAGCGGCGGATGCCGGCTCCCAGGGCTGGTCCTGGGCACCCTGGCTCGTCCGTCCGTCGGAAGGAGTCGGAGAGAAGCGGGAGGCAGCGTCACCAGTCTGCGCGTGCACGGGAGGAGTGTGTGGGGCGGAGCCGGGGTGACACAACACAGCGTCCTGAAAGCATCTGCAGCCAGTCCCAGGTCAGTCCACTCCCAGCCCCTCCTCTAGGCTGTCCCGCCCGCCCTCAGCCCCCAGGGCAGGCACCAGGCACCTACGCCCCAGGGCCCACTGGAATCACCGAACTTGCCAGTCCTCAGCCTGCCGCTCGCCTGGCCAGGTGTTTCCCACAAAAGCCACAACACAGGCACTCCCTCCAGGCAACCGAGTCCAGTCAAAGTGCAAACACCAGCTTCCTCGCTCCGGGTCTGCACCGCCTCGCCGCCCCTCACCCAAGTGTGTGATTAAGACAGGTGGGCAGCCCAGGGACTACAGTGTCCGAATCAGGATGGCCCCTCTCTCCTCACACTCCTCACTTCTGGCCGGGTGCCTTACCCTCTTGGGTGTTAGCGAGCCAACCACTTTCTAGATAAAGAAACAACATTCCTGTTTCCTCGGCTCTCAGGTAACAGCTGTCGTCTGCCCCGTTCACTGTGAAAGGCAGCCATCTGTTCCTTCATTACTTCAAACTGTCATTTACATCTTCAGTCACAATAGCCCATTACAAAGGTCAGAGGCATTCCTCCCTGAGCCAAACCCCAGGGGTGGGACGAGCTCTGGGTCTGGAGTAAGAAACTGAGCCGCACACCCCCCATGTCTCCATGCCGCCCTCCCAGCCCTGAGGCTCCACGTCCTCACTTCCCCAGTGGAAGCAATGATGCAGGCCCCACAGGGCTGTGAGGACAGCGGGAAGAGGAGGTCACGCCAGCCCTCCAGGGAGGCCACAGGGCTGAGCTGCCCAGGTATGGGCTCTGGGCTCCCACGCCCTGCCATGGCCGTCTGTAACTCTGGTGACAGCCTCTGGGCTGTGGGACTTAATGCCCCATGTTGGATGAGAAATTACACCTGAATTATTTCAGTCCTGCTCACAGGTCAAGTGGGACACAAATGCTTCCCTGTTCCAAACCTAGGATTTGTTCTCCTCTTCCCAGAACTCATCCTTCCGTGTCTTGCTTCATGAGTTCTTCTAATGTAAAAATATTTGGGAGCTTTTTCCAAAAAAAAAGCTGCCTCAAATCAAGAGTTTCTATAATTTAATCTGGTTATGAAATCCCTTCGGAAAAATAATGGTGAAAGCTTTTCAGTAGGGAAGTTACATTGTGTGAAAATGATTTTGCTACTTAGAAAGTCAGCTTTACTCCTGAACAGTTAAATGCACACCCAGAAACTTAAACACCCTGAGATGTGGCTCTTCTCTGAAGGTCACTGAGCTGTGCTGGGTGCCGGGTTTTGGGGTCTCCTTCTGATGATGTAAGCAGATCAGACCTTTATTACCCAGAAGAGCCACCTCCAGATGCGCCCGACAGGGGTCACGGCTTCGCGTCAGATGATGACCCTTTCACCGCGGCCGCAAACATCTCAGCAAATGGAAGCACTGTTCCAGCACAGGAGCTGCTGCTCCAGATGTGGTCCTCTTCAAAACCGCCTTTCCGTTCTCACGTGAGAGAGTCAATCACAAGCAGTTTACAGCACCACGAAGAATTTAAGTTTCAAGGAACAAAATATGCAGAGTCTTGGCTTAGCCGGAAAACGATTTCTGTGTTTAACAAACCGTCCTTTGTGGGGAAGACGATGACAACGTGGGGCAGGATCTCCCGGAGGCACCTGAGAAATGCTTCCTGCTTTGTGTTCCAGAAACGGGTCCGCAGTGCCGATTCATCCTGAGGGACTGACTGACGTCCCACATCCGGACCAGAGCCCCGCTCCCCTCCCTGCTCCCTCGGTGCCTCAGTGACACCGGTTCCCCTTGTCCACCCATCCCTGCAAGCTCCTTCCATCTGCGGCCCCGGCCCGAGTGGAATCACCCCCTAACAGTCCAGCGATTCTGTTCTTCTCAGTTTCAGCGCAGTGACTTGGATCTGACCCCACGTGCCCCTGAGCCCAGGTAACAGGCTCTCCGTGTCCAACCTGATGGGGGTCCAGGACCCAAAAGTGTGTTGAGCACCCAGCCCTGTGCTCAGGGTAGCAGGGAAAGGACCCACACCCACTGGGAACCACAGCTCTTTGGGGGCAGACGAGCGCGTCCAGATTCTCAACCAGATCTGAGACGGCCATGCCCAGGGGCCGGCGCACAGACAGACACCCTGCCATCAACTCTCAAGAGAAGTCTGTGTGACCCCCAAAGAAGCGATTTGCGACCCCAAGATTAGTATGATCGGTGTTTCTTCTTCTGCTCCAAACTCCTCGTTGTAAACCCTGGGTATCGGTGTGGCCTGAGACAGAACTGAGGCCAGCGGTGAGGAGGGGAGGGAGCAGGGCCGTGCACCGTCCCGCGGGTTTGTTCACCGGGCTCCCTTAGTGGCTGTGCAAGCTTGGGGGTTTTGCAACCCTGTCCACGCGCAGTTCAGTCATCTCAGGGCTGAGTCGAGCCCGTGGGCCTAGGTATTTATTTACACTTCTCGACCCAAGGTTAGCTCATTTCACAGCAGGAACCATGATCCGTCCCTCGGAGCCCTGCTCTGTGCACAGGGCACACCCGGACTCTGGAGAGGGCAAACATTCGCAGGAAAACCAAAACCAGTTTTCTCAAGAGGCGCCTTTAAGCAGAACCTTCATCCCTATCTCAGCAAAGGGAGCTTATCTCCTTGCAAAGGTGATGAAGGAGGCTCCCTGCCACAGGAAAGGTTGGGCTGGATCCCGGTGTGCGGTGCTCCTCCTGCAGGGAAGGACCAGAACTGAGAAGGGAGTCTGGCTCATGGAGGGGCCCCTGAGGAGGCCAGACTCGGCCAACCTACCTCCTCTTTCCTTCTCTGTGTGTTTCTAGTCCAGTTGCGCATTAGCTGCCAGGCACATTTTGTTTTGTTTACTGTTTCTCAGTTTTAAAGCAGATTCGAAAGTCACAGGCAGATCAGATGCTCCCTGGCGAGGGCAGGGGCACACCACGTGGTCGGCGGGGACACACGTACAGGTTCCTCACTCCTCAGTTCAGGCTGCGGACTGGACAGCAAAGATCTCAGCATGTGCAGCTTTGGGACAGACATTTTCTCCCCCTTAGAGATCTTAGCAGCTGTGAAGGGGCCTGGTGGACCATTTCATTGGTAGGACAAGCACTCGAAGGGCTGTCAGTGCGGGTCACACAGCACAGGGAGGCATGGGCAGTGTTCACGCTTCTCGCCTCACATGTATGGAGGAGGACTTTAATCAAAAATACTCCACCCCTAGTCCTGCCCATACGGGGTTTTATTTACTGTCCACAGATGGGAAACACCCGAGCGTGAGACCATAACTTGCACCTGAACGTTCAGCTCCAGAACTTCATATACAACCCTCCCCGGACACATAGCTGTCCCACGGGCACCGCCCATGTCCCATCCAAAGCGCCCCTGACCGCAGGAGCCAGAGCCGGAGAGCCCCCCCGACCCCACCCCCACGACCGCCTGGCCCTCAGTCCCCGTCCTCCCGACCCGACCTCCGGCCCAGCTGTCTCCCACTGGCCACACTCTGACCCGCCCTCCGCTCCCCGCTCACAGCCCGGGGGTGCCGCGTGCAGGTCTGTCCACCCTTCTCACCCTCTGTGGCTTCTGACCTGGTCTTGCTGGCAGCTGTGCCCACCCACACCCCCTCCCCAGCCTGCACACCCAGGACGTGGTCTTGCCCACCTGCACAGCCCTGACGCACAGCACGGGACCCGCTTCTATTCTGTGCTTTTAAGTACTTGTCAAACAGACACAGGCATGAGTGACAGAAAGACGTTCTGGACAGAACCGAAAGCATCCTGGTTTCAGGTCACGTGTCAGGTCAACAGCTGCTTCTTAGGTTCGCGCAAACGTAAAACAACAAAACAGAAACGGAGCTGAAACGACCCGTGGGGCGCCACACCACCATGCGGCCCAGCAGACCCGCGCTGCACCCTGAGGCTCTGAGCCGGCGGCGCTGCTCCCGGCGACCAGGGCGCGCAGGGAGTCGGCGCATCGGCCTGGCCCTCGGAGGGACGCAGGCACCGGGCCTGAGTCACAGAAGGCCCTGAATGTGTCCTTTCACAGCTCAGAAAGTCCAACAGGACGTGAAGTCGACGGCAATCTGCCTCCTCCACAGCTGCAGACGGCCAGCCCGCGGGGACTGCCACTGGGCTGGAGGCGGAGCGGAAGCCCAGGGCTGCCGATGCAGCTGTCGGAGCTGTCTCCTGGCTGCACGCTGGGCTGGGGAGGAGGACACAGGAGGAGAAAGCCAGCCTGCGTCCAGAGGCTTTGCCACTTTCCAGCATGGCCTGAATCTTGCAGGTTACACTGATGACAGGCCTGGATTTGGAGACTGACTCATAACCACTCTAGCACAGAGTCTTCATTCAAAAAGTCATTTTCATAGACAAAATAAAAATCAGTGAGTGAAAGGTAAAAGCAAGTCTATTCTTCACTTTGAAAAAAGCCCTAAAAAGACGACCTGGGGGTGGTTTGGACTCAGATTCCCAGCCTCTAGAAAACACTTCCTGAGTTTCTCCTCTTCATGGGACACAGGGACTCAAAGGGTCTCTGTCCCTGCGCTGGGGGTCAGAGTGCACCACACCCAGCCGGGGCTCTCAGCGCCGCAGCTCAGGGACAAAGGACTCCGGCCGGAGAAAGCGTTTATTCCTATAGTATCACTTCCCTACTTCCCCAAATGATAACTGTTTGGATTACTGGTTATTAAATCAGAGGGGCAGAAACCTCAAATCCAGTCGGTTTTCACTGTTTGCACACCACTTGTTTCCCTTTCGCTCATTACTTAGCTCGGGAAATTACAAGAAAGAATTGGCCATTCAGCCCACTTTGTGGGTTTCAATCTGCTGCTTCTCGGCCAGAGCCCTTCTTTCTCAGCTCCCTGAATTACTGAAATCGAAAGGGCCCATTTCTCCACAAATACTCCAAAACGCAGAAGGGAAAGCCCCTACATAAGAATAAGATAAGAAAACAAGATCCAACATCTGCCACCCACAAGAAACTCACCACAGCTTTAAGGACACACCGAGACGGGCAGCGAAGAAGTGAGGAAAGACCCTCCACGCAAAGGAAACCGAAGGGAAGCAAGAGAAACTGTATGTACAACAGACAGATAGACTTCAACACCAAAGACTATAACTGGAGGTAAAGAAGGTCCTGATGTAGGAAGGTCATGATAAAGGGGTCAATTCCTCAGTGAGGTGCAACTTTACTAAATGTTTCTGCACCCAGTTTAGGAACATCTAAATGCACAAGGCAAATTTTAACGGATGTGAAGGGAGCAAGCATCAGAAGTACAGCAACTACAGAGGATGTCATACCCCCTTTTCAACAGCAGCTCATTGACAGACAGAAAACCAGTAAGAAAACACAGGACATAAGTTACCTGCTAGATCAGACAGACCTAACAGACGTGTGCAGAACACCCCGTCCAGTATCAGCAGGACATGTGCTCTTTCAGGACACGTGGGACATTCTCCAGGACAGATCCTGTTAGGCCACAAGACAAGCCCTAACAAGTTAACATTTATTAAGACTGAGATCACATCAAGCACCTGTTCTGACCACCATGGTAGAAAGCTACATCTCAATTACAGGAAGAAAACTAGAAAACTCACAAACACGTGGTGATGAAATGACGTGCTCCTGAGCAGCCGACGGGTCAAAGAAGACATCGAAAGAGAAGTCTTTTTAAAATCCTGAGACAGAGGGAGATGCCAAGATGGTGGAGTAGAAAGATGCGTAGCTCACCCTCTCCCACAAATGCATCAAAAACCACATCTACACACGGAGCAACGCTCACGGGACACCCACTGAACTTTGGCAGAACATCTCTCACAATCAGAAATACAAGGAAATCCTCACAAAACCAGGTAAACAACAAGTTTCTACTGTGCAGCACAGGGAACCATATTCAGTATCTTGTAGTCACCTATGATGAAGAAGAATATGGAAACGAATATACGTTTGC
Source organism: Vicugna pacos (assembly GCF_048564905.1). Taxonomy (NCBI): domain Eukaryota; kingdom Metazoa; phylum Chordata; class Mammalia; order Artiodactyla; family Camelidae; genus Vicugna; species Vicugna pacos. The sequence goes on from NC_133015.1 coordinate 26,262,887, forward strand.
ACGTATGACTGAAACATTGTGCTGTGCACCACAAATTGACGCAACACTATCAACTGACTATATTTCAATCTTAAGAAAGGAAAAAAAAGTCAAAGTGTGAAAAAATAAATACAGACTGTGTAAAAAACATTAAAAGAAAAATCTTGAGACAAACAAAGAAGGAAACACAACATACCAAAACTGCAAAAGCAGTTCTAAAAGGAAAGTTTATAGTGATAAACACCTACGTTAAGAAATAACGAGCAGTCCAACTTTAATACCCAGAAGAGCTAAGAGAAGAAAAGCGAGCTAAGTCCAAAGTCAACAGAAGGAAATAACAGGCATCAGAGGGAAGTACGTGAAACTAGGAGCAGCGTTTTGAAAAGACGAGGCAGACAAACCTCGCCTGGAATTAGCACAAACGAAGGCACGAGGACTCAAGCCCATAAAACTACAGACGACTGAGGAGACTGCACGACTGAAAGCGCATAAACACAAAGGACCGTGAGAGACTGCCACGGAAAACCGCACGCCGGCAGGCTGGACAGCCCCGAAGGAAAGGGTAAATCCCCAGCAACACACGTCCTATCAAGATTAAATCATGAAAAAGTAGAACATGCAGACAGCCTGACGACTAAGCAGATTGAACCAGCAACCCAGAGTCTCCCCGCAGACAAAAACCCAGGACCAGACGTGAGCTCTACCAAATGTTTAAAACCTTAACGCAGCCCTTCTCAAACTCCTCCAAAACCGGCAGAGAAGAGGACACGTCCAAGCTCACTCTGGAGAGGCCACCAACACCCTGACCGCAAGCCAGACGAGGACGCTACAGGCAAAGGGAAAACCACAGGCCGATGTCCCTGACGGACACACGCAAAAATCTTCAGCGGCATCTGAGCTAACCAAACTCAACAGCACATCAAAAGGGTCAGACGCCACGGCCAAGGGGAGCAGGCGCCGCATCACAGCATCTTTCCACAATAAAGCCCTCGACAAACTGGGCCTGGAGGCGCCGCACCCAGCACGGCAAAGGCCACATGTGACCAGCCCACGGCTAACCTCACCCTCAACAAAGAAAGGCTGAGGTTTTCCCTCCAAGGCCAAGAACAAGACGAGAGTTCCCACCATCACTTTCATTCAACACAGTCTGGAAGTCCTGGCCAGAGCAATTAGGCAAGAAAAAGAAGCAAAAGGCGTTCAAATCAGAAAGGAAGAATTAAAATCGCCTCTATTTGCAGATGACATGATCTATCTTTTTTAAAAGCCCTGAGGACTCCACCAAAACCCTTTAGAACTAATAAACAACTTCAGTCAAGTCCCAAGATACAAAGCAACATGCAAAAACCACTGTGATTCTGTACATTAACAATGGTCTATCAAAAAGAGCAGTTAAGGAAACAACCTCAATTATTACAGCACCAAAAACATACTCCTTGGGAATGAACTGAACCAAGGAGATGAAGGACATGGACACTGAAATACAAGCCTTTGATGAAAGAAACTGAAAAAGACACAAGTCAGTGGGAAAAGACTCCCTAGTCATCGACTGGAAGGTTTAATATGGTTAAAATGTACATACTACCCAAAGCAATCTACGGATTCAGCGTAACCCTTACCAAATTCCACCCTGGCATTTTTCACAGAAATTGAAAAAACAGTCCTAAGACTCACATGGAATCACAGGAGACTGCAAGTAGCCGAGGTAATCTTAGGAATTGAGAACAAACCTCGAGGCATCATGCTTCCCGATTACAAACTAATTACAAAACTACAGAAATCAAAATTGTTACGGTGTTTGGCACAGAAACAGATACATAGATCCATGTAACAGGATAGCCCCCCCAAAAAACCGATGCATATCTCGTTAATTAATTAACGAGGGAGTCAGGGAGTCAAGAACATACAAGGCGGAAAGAAGAGTCTTCAATAAATGGCGATGGGAATTCTAGGAAGTCACGTGCAGAAGAATGAAACCGGACCACTGGCTTACAGTGAACACGAAAGTGAACTCAGAACGATCAAAGACTCGAATGTAAGACCCGAAACCATAAAATTCCTAGAGGAAAACATAGACAGTAAGTCCTCTGACATTGGTCTTGGCAATTTTTTTTTTCAATTTGACACCAAAAGCAAACACAAGCGAAAATAAAATAAAGTAGGATTACCTTAAACTAAAAGCTTCTGCACAACAAAGGAAACCACCAATAAAATGAAACGGCCATCTGTGGAGTGGGAGAAAATATTTGCCCACCACGTCTCTGACAAGGGGTTAACATCCAAACTATGCAGGGAGCTCACACAACTCAACAGCCAAAAAGCAAAGAACCCAAGTGCAATGTGGGCAAAGGGCCCAAGTGGACACTTCTCCAAAGAAGACATACGAATGTCCAGCAGGGTCATCACCAGGCGCTCACCATGACGAATCACCCAGGAAATGGACATCAATCTGCACTGAGACGTCGCCTCACACCTGTCAGATGGCTGCCATCAAAAAGACAAATGCTAACTTGTCTTCCATCTGCTGGTGGGAATGTAAACTGGTGCAGCCGCCGTGGGAACCAGTACGGAGAAAGGCAAACATGCGCAGAAACTCCGCAGGAATCGTACATGTGACCTTACTCTAAGTGCAAAGTGCGGAGGCTGTCCTTATGACTTTTTCTGCACATTCCCGAGTTTGAGCGATGTGGGAGCAGAGAGAGGCCTGGGCAAGGCAGGGGCAAATCCTGTCCACCCTGGCTCTACCCTTCCGTGTGTACGTTGGGGAGGCACCTGGACCTCCCACGCCTGCTGCCCTCAGTCAAATTTCAGGTAGTGCAGTCAAAGTCAGCGCTCCTCTGACCCGCAGAACTCCCGCCACTGACAACCGAGGCGTCGGTGCAGAAGTCAGTCTGCGAGTCTGAACTTACCCTTCACTCCCAGGTGCACTTGCTAAGGACAAACCACCCCCTCCCTCCAGCAAAGACCCTAAAATCCGTTAAGAACACAGATCACTGAGTGAAGGTTTAGTCCTTCCCAAGTGTTTGTGAAGAAAGATTGAAAAGTATAGTTGGAAAGTGTAAGGTTAAAAAGAATGTAAAAGAGAACAGTAAACCCTCACTTGTACTGAGACCTGCATTCTAGCATCTTCCAAGTGTCCGCAGTCCCCGCAGAGGATATCAGTAGACTTCCTGCGTCTGCAAACCCTCCCCCGCCCTGCCCACCGTGTGTGTGTGTGTGTGTGTGTGTGTGTGTGTGTGTGTGTGTGTCACAGCACCGGGAGAAGCCTGGCAAGTCTGCCTTGTCCAAAAGGGGAGCGAGAGTGGAGCTGGAGGCCCAGGCTCGAGCCCCCGCAGCTCAGAGCAGGTGGGAGGTGCTCACCTCATGGAAAAACAGGGAAGATGGGGGAGTCCAGCAAGCCCCGCCCTCCACACCACCAGCATCCAAAACGGTGCTGCGCAATTGATGGAGACAGTGACAACCCTGCACAGAAGGAAACTGATGGATTATGTCCTGGAAACTTTGCATAAGAAGGCAGGAAATTGGAGAGTATATTTCAAAAAGATTGTCACCAAAAGGGTTCAAATTTTAAAGCTGCTATATAACAAGTTAAAATCTCCACCATCCAAAACAAGTCACTTTCCTAGAAGAGTTTATTCTTTATGATTCTGGAAAATCGGCCTTCTATTTGCCAGCTTCTCCATTTTTCCTCCAAGAGGAGTAATACATAAATTCTAACTATGATTTTTCTTTATACCTCGAAACTTGGTTCCCGTTTCTCAGATTTTTCAAAATGGATTTAGGTGCAAGTGCCCCAAATAGGCCAGAGCCAACTATTATTGAATGTTTACCGTGTGCCAGGACAGCACGAAACATTTTATTGGAACGATGTAACTTGGCCACGGCGGGGGCACTCGGGGGGGCAACCACTGGCGTCACTGCGGGTGATTCATGAGGAAATGAGGCTTGGAGGGGTGGGCAGGCTACCCAAAGCCATACGAGGATCCCGTCAGGCCCAAATCCACATCCGCTGACACCACAGCCCAAGTGTCCCCCCGCCAGAAGAGGGTGGGGGAAAGGGACGTGAGCACAAGGCGGGGACTTAAGTGTGGGCCTTCAGCTATTTCCAGTTTCAGCTGTTTCTGGAAAGGTGGGAGGAAAAGAAAGGTAAGGAGCTGAGAGAGGAGCCTCGAATGGCCCTTTCCTATGTTCCTCGTCACGGGAAACTCAGTATTTCCCTGCTGAACTAAGGATCCGGCTCTCAGTCCCAGGGGGCCCAGGAGGGAGCCCCCAGCTGGCCCCTTGTCCGGCCCGGGCGCGTGCAGGGGCAGCAGAGCTGCTCACATCGTGGGGCTCTCTGGGACCAGGGCCCCCCCTACCAGCGACGCAGCTGGGGTAAGTGGAGAAAAAGCAGAGACGGATGAGAACAGGGTGCAAAGCACTTGGGGCTCAACACCCTGGAGCTGCAGGAGCAGTGATGGCCGAGGACCAGCCGGAGACACAGGCCGTGCCCGGGCCGCTGGCACCGGGGCCACTGCTCCGGGCCCTTCACCGGGAGCTGGCTGGCTTCAGGCAGGGCCTGCCCAGGAGAGGCCGGCGGCCCAGCCCCATCCCCGCCCCCGACGCTGCGCCGGGCCCGGGGCCCCCTTCCCCAGGCCATACCCAGGCTGCACCAGTGCTGGGGCAGTGCTCCCTGCTGTCCCTAGATGGGCGCCCTCCAGCCTTGGGCAGCCTTGTCCCGCCAAGCTGGAGCCGACACCAGGAAGGGGGCGTCACAGAAGAAACGGCAGAGCTGTCCCAGCACACAGGAGGCCATCCTGCCTCGCTGTGGACGTACCGTTGTCTATTCCTGCTCTCAAGAGAGCGGGCCCAGCAGGCCTGCAACAATGCATCAGGACGGGAGACCCAGCCTGCTCTTCCCTAACCCGGAGGGAAAGCAGGAGCCCTGAGCAGAACAGGGAAGTTCTAGAACAGCATTTCCTCAGACTCTCTAATGTTGGTGATTTTCTAGCTGCCTGAGACGAGAAAGTGGTGTCTCGGTGGAGCAGCTGGGCCCTCCCCCAGGAGCCGGGGAAGAGGCCGGGTCACCTGGTCAGGAGACGTCTCTGTGGACACCGCCGCTCCCCTCCCCTCCAAGCGGATGGGCTTCCCGGTGCTGGCAGCCCGAGGGCCAGCAGGGCCCCAGCCCTGGTGCTGGTGAGACTCGCGGCTGCCCCGCAGCCCCTCTCCCCCAACAGTAATGCCTGTCCCTCAGTCCTCTAGGCCCTAAGCGTCACCACTGGCCTTTCCAATAGAAGGTAACCGGGGGGCCCAACACAGACCTGGACGTAAACCAGGGTCGCCCGCTCCCTGCAACCGTCAGAAGGCTGACCTGTCCAACCCCATGCTTTGGCTTGGCTGACGCCGTCAGTGGGACTTGTGGAATCCTCAGGTGGCGGTGGCCCCCCCGCTCCTGCCCGCTAGCTCCACGGAGTGTGGACTGTTGATGGTCAGCTTCCGGTGAGAGTCTGTCCTTTCTTTAGTCAGTGTCCATCCAGACAAAAACCAAAGACAAATCCAGAGGGAGACCAAAGTCCTGTCGTGTGGGGTCAAGCCGGGAGGCCCTGCACTGGAGCGTCCTGCTTTTAAGGTGTAGCCCTGGCCTCAGCCCCTCAGAGCACACTGCCCTCCGCCCCCAGCTCCCGGGCCAACTCCTGCCCTCCCCAGGAGTGAGGACCGTTGGGCTGTCTCTGGCCACCCTCTGTAGCTCAGCCACCACCCTCGGGCTAACGTTGAGAGAGCGTTTATTCCAGGCAAGCGCTGCCCTGTGTCCCAGGGCTCCAGTGGTACCCCAGGCTCGAGGTCGGGGACTCACGAGCAGGTCAGGGGACCAGAAGGCAAAGCCACTGTCCAGCAAAGCAAGTGCACAGCTGCCAGAGCCGGGCCACTACTTCACTGCAAGTGGCCCCAGGGGCTTCTCTGATGCCATCACAGAAGCAGACACCAGCAAGAAGGCAGCTGACTGGAAGAAACTTTCCGGTGAGGGGAGGGAATGCAGGGGACACTGAGGCAAGAACTACAAGAGGGGTGGTCGGCACAGGAGGAAAGGGGGTGAGAGGTGAGGTCAAAGTGGCCAGACATCTCTGAGGTCACCTGGCTCTGGAAGAGACAGCAGGCCCTGGGAGCCGTCAGCTTCATGTGACCTGACAGCCTGCTTCACCCCGTGGATAGCAGACCAGGGGGACACGGAGGAGGGGACACCAGGCAGGGGAGGGCGGAGGGGCTGCTTCCTGGGCGCATCTGGAGGTGTGATGGGCTGGACACAGAGGCAGAGATGAGTCAGTGTGACCTCCCGTGGGGCGGGCACGGCCCCGTCCTCCGGACGCTTCAGCTCCCAGGCCCCCTCGGCAGGAGCTGGTGAAGAGGTCGCCTGCCCAGCACACAGGAGCAGGGCCAGCCCGTCCTCTGGCAGGAAGACATTCAAAGGGAACTTTTCCTAGAATTGTGAGTAAAAGGGAGCTGCTGAAATGCGGCTTGACTTCACAAGGTGCATACTGGAAATGAGGGCGGTCAGTAGGTTCCTGCAGGACGGTGCAGCGGCTCCCAGCGGTGCTCAGCCCTCCCAGGAGGGGCAGGAGGCAGGCGGGAGGCACTTGAGAGACTTGCCTCAAGTGCAGGAAAGTCCACAAGCACGTCCCACCCCGCCCCCGCCCCCGCCCCATCTGCGGCTGAACAGAGCTGCCAGCAAGTGTGACTATTTGACATAAACAGAAAGCTGAAAGCACACAGATGTGGCCAAGATAAAAGTATCCACTGCGCTTGTCAGAGACGGTGAAAAGCGGTATTTCAAAGACCAATGGGACGCACAAACCCTGGGCCTTAAACTGGTAAAGTGGTTCACTTACTTGGTGACCAGTCCACCCGCCTAACGAGGGACCTGGCCAAACCTGCCCGCTCACACTCCGGTCGGGAGCAGAGGGGCTTCTGGGCTGGTTCTGCCTGTGCAGGACTACCACGGACGGAGGCTGCAGCTCCCTCAGCAGCCCTGCCTGACGCCCAGCACGTGCTGGCCCGGGACGAGCCACGCGCCGGGACAGCATCTGTGAGACCCAGAGCCCGGGGGACCAAGAGAAATCACACAACAAGAATGAGCTGACACGGAAAACAGCCCGCTTCTCTCAAAATCACACAAAAAGTCAGAATTCCCGAGTGTGCCTCATCCCCAGCCAGAGCTCTGGAGAACTACAGACACCCCGTGAAACCACTGTGCACGGCAGAGAGAGCAGAACATTGTGGTCTGGGAGGTCTCACTTTGAGTCCCAACTGTACCTGCCCCCAGGTGACCTTCGAGATGCCATCCTAAACTTTTTGGGCCTCGGTTTCCTGGTCGGTGAAATGGGCACAGCTCACCTCACACCACCGTGTTGTGAGAGTCAGCTGGCCCTAGAAGCTCCTGGTAGTGTCCACTTGCCCCTAAGCTGCTAACTGGAGGGCACATCAGGATTTCAGGACAGGGAGCTCCTCAGCCAGGACCCCAGACTCAGGTTCTCCAGGCAGGATGACAGGGCAGCCACCACATGTGGAAGAAATGGGGCCTCTCCGTCCCAGCAGAGTGGCCTCTGTGCCAATCAGCTTTGCAGGAATCCTGCTCAGAATTTGTCCAGTTTGCAAATCTAAGAGGAATCTCAGTGTCTCTAAGTATAGTCGTAAAATTCATACAATCTCCAGCTCAAGGCTCGAGCAGCAGATGAGGGGAACCGCCCACATCCCGTCGGGAGGAAGGTGGTGCGCGGTGCCAGCGCCGCGCCCACCGTGCCCGGAGCGTCCTCCGCCCCGAGGGGCGTGCAGCGCAGAGAGCCGACCGGCGCGAGCGCGTGGGAGGACATCCTGCACGGAAGACAGAAAATAACGGCGCCGTGGGGACCGCCCCCTCCTCCAGGCCAACGCGGGAACTCGGGAATTTCCCGAGCAAGTATCCAGGTCCGGGCCGTCGGCGGGTCTATGTGTTTTCCAAGCAATTTTGCATAGTTTTGATAGAAGGAAAGAAGGTACAGATCCAACAAACGCCTGCGCACGTGCGCGCACATGCACACACATGATGGCGTTTTTTAAGCTTCTGCTCGCGGGGCGCCCGCAGGACAGATGCTGGCGGAGGGCGCTGGTCTGTGACCCGGGAGGGGCCGCCCTCGGTACCCGAGCCGCTCCTGCTGTGTTTGGGCCCAGGCTAGGGTGGGGGGAGCCCCCACAGCCACCCACCAAGAAGCCGGCGCTCCCCTGACCCTCCAGGAAAACTGCTCCCCAGTTTCACCGACTGGACTTCTCCCACCTCACCTGCGGGTTAGACCCTCAGGCGAGGAAGCACCTGTCGGGGGAACTGTTTCAGTGTCTCGGGGGAGACTTATTTTTTTATCCCTGTAGGAGAAGTACGTAGGGGTTTTCTGGCGCCCTTGGCTGGGGCCGGGAGCCTGTGCGCCCGGCAGACCTGTGCGCCCCCGGCCCCAGCCTGCGCTGGGCGGACACCTCCCCGGAGCCTCCTGGACCCGGGTCCAGCGGGTGGACCACGCCGGCTCGTGCCTGCGTGGCGGCCATCCGCGAGAGGCTCCGCGGATTGATTCACTTCACTGGATTCACAGGTTCGCGCTTTCTCCCCCACCTTCCCACCCAGGACCCTGCACCCCGACAGGCTCTGGGGTCTCCGTGCAGACCCCGCCCCAGACACTGCACTTTCCACGTTTCACGATGCAAGTTCATTTTTATTTGACCAGACATTACAAACAGTCTTCTCTTTAAGCAGCGCGCCTGACTTCCACCCCTTCACTGCACCCTCTCTTCAAGCCTCTCCTGCCCCTCTCCTTCCCTCTCTCCCGCCATGCCTCCCAACCCCTTGAGCACAGGCCTGTCCAAGGCCCCAGAAGGCCATCATGGGGACTTGGAAGCCCAGTGCTCCATGGGCCCGTGCAGGGTGGCCCTTCTCCCACCTGCTTCCAGCGAATGTGGCCAGAAAGTCTGTGCTGGCTCTGCCTGCGCCCTCTTCCCTCTGAGTCTACAAACCCCCTCCACCTCAGGGCTTCCTGCGCCCTTCCTTCCCTGGTGAACATGACTATCCATGCACCTGCGCGATGGTGAAGTTAAAGGGACAGGAGGGGGGCGATGCTCCCACAAAACAAAAGAACCACAAAGGAAAAGAGTCCAAAATCCTCCAGGTTTGGGGCTAAGCCTCCCTCCAAGCACCTCCTGAGTTCCCAAAGCCCATGGAAATATTCTGACGGTATTAATAGGACGCAGATGTTAGAGAAGGCGCCTTAGAATTCTGCGGAACAAATGACCTGACTGGGAGGTCGTCCCATCTCCGGGGACATTCCACAGAGGGCCCAGCTGATGGCCTGGGATTGAAACAGCATGTCACAGATATTCCAGCCACAAGAAAGCGGAACAGGGCTCCTCCAACCACGTATAAATCACCAGGCAAAGGGCAGCTCCCCCTACTCGCCCCAGGCTCCCACCCCCCAAGGAAAACAGAGCCTGAGGACAGGCCAGGCTGCCAAGCCAAGCGGCTCAGGCGCCAGCCACCCCGCGGCACAGATGGCGCCCGCTGACGCCGGCCCTTGCACTCCGGCCCATGTTTTCACTTCACTGCAATTTGTTTCCGATTTTCAGTCAAATCCCTACAAGGCCGGGATCCCCCAGAGAGTTTATCCTTTGACCTTGTGACAATTAACACCGAGGCCAAGGGAAGACAGATAAGAACGAAATTCTGCTGGTGAGAGGTGGCTGGTAGGGGACCCGGCGGGGCCTCGTTGCTGAAGTCGACGTGTTATTTGTGAAATTATTTCCCATCCAATAAAAAGAGCGCAGTGTCTTTATGGAGACGAGCTGCCAAAGTGGAAAGAAAGTCTTCTTTCAGAAACTGCCAGGCCTGGAGATCCCGGTTACTGTGTGCTCAGAAAAGGACACAGATCAGCCAAGGCCGAGAACTTCCGCAGCCATCGGGGCCCCTCACTGCTGGGTTTGGCCTAGGAAACCAGGACAGCAGGGAGGGGCCTGCCTAGGCCTGCTGGTCCCACCCCAGGGCAGACCCCAGGTCCTCGGACAGAAGCTGCGGCCGGGTTCGGGAGCCCCAGCCACCGGTGACGTGAGGATGGCAAGCAGAGGGGCCGCGTCTGTCCTTGCCTCTCGGACGCGGCACAGGGTCTCAGGGAAGGAGGGCGCAGGCCCGGGTCCCCAGGCCCCACCTCTCCCCCACCCGCCGGGCACACGCAGGTGGGAGGCAGTGACGAGGGACAGGGCTCTTGTTGATTCAAATCTTGGCTCCTTTTAACTCTCCTCTTCTCCCTTCCCAGGACAGCCCCTCCATGGGGCTGGGTCCCGATCTGAGGCCCAGGCGGGCAGGAAGTCAGCACGTGTGGTTGAGGGGGTGGGGAGGGCGGATACACTGTGCGCACGCGGCTCGCTGGGGGAGCAGCCTCCTCTCCTGGAGACTTCCGTGGAGGAGGACACAGAGGCCTAGGCCGTGGGCTGCTCTGTATAAATCACCCCGTCCCAGTGGGAAACAGCCCAGAGCACGACGGATGGAAAGTGCTTCTGCCCACGCAGAGGAGCGGGCCAGCGAAAGAGGCAGGTTTTCAAAGGAAATTCCAAGTTGAAAAGAAACAGCCAAAATGATTGTCTCCCCCTGAGAATTTATCCAAAAGTGAGATTATCACCACCCGAAACAGCTGAATGTTTGAGCTTCCTCGAAATTCCTCAGGAAGTAAAACGCTCCTTTGAGAGTGGATGCTTACCGACGGCCACTAGCAGTCCTGCTTGGAGGTGCCAACGGGGTCCCCGGGGAAGTGCAGGGGATGGGGTGTCCACACACGCAGGGAGCGGAGGGAGCGGTCTGCCCGAGCGTGTGGCCCAGGCCGGCTGGGGAGAGCAGCGTCCACACTCCGCCGGAAGGAAGCCAGAGGCCAGGAGGAACGGGCGGGCCGCAGGCACAGGGGCTGCCAGGCTTCTGGGGCCTGGTCTGGTGGGTGGAGGGGACCACACTCCAGGCACCAGAACAGTAAAGCACGTCAGGGGCAGACTTTTCTGTTCGAATTTTTTACAGTGGTGACATACAGACAACGAAATTTGCCATTTTAACAGGTCAGGCGTGCAGCCCGGTGACGCTAAGTACGCTCGCGTGGTGCCACCACCAGCACCACCATCCACCCCATACTCTTCCTCCTGCAAAGCAGAAGCTCTTCCCCACTAAACACTCCCTCCCCAGCACCCCCCCCAGCTCTGTGTTTCGATGACTCCAGGGACCTCTCGTAAGTGGAATCTCACTTCAAGTCATGTCCCCGAGGTTCTGCCCTGCTGTGACACATGTCAGAGCTCCCTTCCTCTCGAGGCTGCGTAATATCCCGCGGGCCGTGTTGACCACGCCTCCTCATCCCTCCATTCCTCAGCAGGGGTGGGCTGCGCTGTGTGCTGGCTCCAGGGAACACTGCTGCTGCGGACGTGGGTGTGCAGGTATCTCCCCAAGACCCTGCTCTCAGTCCTTTGGGGTAAATGCCCAGAGTGGGGCAGCTGGAGCCACAGAAACGGTGGTTCCAACTGTAACTTTCGGAGGAGCCTGGACGTTGTTTTCCAGAGCAGCTGCATCACTGTACAGTCTCACCGACAACGCGCGGGGGTCCGATCCCTGTGCTGCGCGGCCCTGTGCGTAACCACTCCCGGCCCTCTCCCTTAGTGACAGTGTCCTTAAGGTGCGTCTTATTTGAACATACTCTTGCAAGGAGCTTTTGTGTTTTCATGCACATGTATTCCTGACTCACGTGTGAGGACAACGTGGCGTATCTCATCGTGGTTCCTGGTTTTTAACCAAGCCCCACGCGTCATGCAGTCCGTGTTCCCACGCGTCAGCAGGGTGGCGCCAACACTAGCCCCAAATGCCGCACCTTCAGGCCCCACACTCAAGCATCCACCTGGGGACAGCCGCCCCACCCCTGACCTGGCCCGAGGGTGCTGGCCGGTCCCGAGCAATGTCGGGTTTGCAGGTCGGTGGGGGTGGTGTGGGTGCAGGAGAGCTCCGGGAGGAGGATGCTCGGGGGAGCACGGCTGGAGGGCCGAGCCTGCAAGCCCATGAGAATTTAGACTTCGGCATCTGAAGGATGGAGCCCTGAAGGGTCTTAGCAATCTCCTCGGACGCGGGGAGTGGCCCTGGCTCACACGCTAAGCGCCATGTGGTGAGTGCCTTCCTTCTGGCCCCTCTCTGGTCCCAGAAACTGCCCTGACTGGGGCTGACCCCAGCAGGCCAAACCTCCCCGTGCCCTTCAGTCACACCGGGAGCTCCTGCAACTTTTAAAACTCTATCAAAAGCAATTTTCTAATAAGAAACCACAGCTGGGGCAAGAATCGGGGATTTTGGTCGCACTGGTGTGACATTTCAGTCTGTCACTGTCACCTGGGCTCACACTCGGAGTGTGTCAGGGCTGCGGGTGGAGTCAGGGAAGGAGAGGCGGAGGGTCTAGAGGGGGCAGGTCTCCTGGGCTTCTCGGTTCCCACCGCAGCCTCGCCCGGGGAGCCAGCAGTGTGGACGGGAGCCGTGGCCCAGGGAGACGCCAAGGCCACGCAGCAACAGGAATAAGACACATAAATTACATGCGAACTAGAAATTAAAGTTCTGGACACTCTGTGTGCTTGGATCTCCAAACCTGAGTTTCTTTATCTACAAATGAAAGTAATAACCATCTCTACCCGCTGTTCTGAGTGCCAGGTGCCGCCCTGACTGTAAGGAGGTTCCGCCAGGAGCGCGTCAGACAAGACCGCCATCACCAGGCAGCCCAGACCTTTGTGGGGAGAGATGGCAATAAAAATGAATATATTTTACGCCCCCCAGTACACTCATCCAGATGTTAGCCGGGGACTCCCAGCTCCCAGCTCCCTAAGATCCGGAGAATATTAGACTCTACCTTGTGCTGAGACTTGTAGGAACAAACCATCCAGGAATCTCCCCAAATTGTGTGAAACAAAGCTTCAAGGAACTTACCTGTCAAGGTGATCTCTGCCCCACGTCCTGCCTGCTCTGAATTCCTGTCCACACATATTTCACGAGCCACACCTTTCCTTGGTCTGCGCGCGCACACACACACACACACACACCCCAGCAGAGACAAGGCTTCACTGAGCATTCGGGAGCTACGGGGGGTCACAGAGGCGCCGTGCAAAAGTTCCTCTACATCTGGTTTTCTGTTTGCTGCATTTCCTTGCCATCGGCTGTGCCGCAGGCGTCCCCTGGCCCCGGCCCCACCTCCCCATCAGCCCACTTGTTCTCATGAAACCGGTCCCAGCAGCTCCCAGGGCCCCGGGCCGGGCTCCTCGGAGGACCACTTGGTCCTGTCCTCCTCTGACCTCCCCAGGCCATGGTGCTCTCCAGCGCCCGGTCCCTCCTCTGGACCACGGTCCCTGCCCATCTCTGCCCTGACGCGGGCCCTGGGAACTCATGCCCTCCACCCACACAGGAAAGGTGGGGCCCGCTCCTCCACGGACCAGGGTCCCTCAGTCAGTCTCACAGGCCTTGTGGGCCCTGAGGTCTTTGTCCAGCCACCCGTCTCTGCTGATGCAGGCGTGTGGGAACCCCCATGGCCAAGCTCCCTCAGAGTGAAGTCCCAGCAGAGCCTGGATGTTTTGCTGGCGGCAGGACCCACCTGGCCCTCCACCCACTCCTGAGTAACAGGTCCCTTCTCGAGGCTTCAGCCTCTGCCGGGACGTGACGTGTCCGGCCCGCTCTCCCCTCTGAGCTCCAGACCCTCCTTGCCTCCTTGGGTAACAGAGTGCACCCCACTCCACCTCCCACGCGGACCTCGTGGCCTCCACTCTCTCTCGTTTTCTCTGGTCCCCTGTTTTCTACCTTAGAAATGGCAGCCCCCAGCCAGGCAGGCCAGACTCAGGTCCTTCCTGACAGCCCTGCTCTTGCCCGGATCTAAGTGACTCTGTGCTGAGACTCTCGGTGCGCGTGCTCCACGCACAAGACGCTGTCCACTCTCCTCAGGACAAAGTCCAGACCCCTCCCCACAGCTTCACCCTGATCCCTCCCATCTGCCTAAAATGCCCTTCCCCCTTTACCTAACTCCTCCCCACCACCTACACCCGCGCTCAGGTGGATCCAGGTCCCCACTCTGCACTCTGACGGTCCATGCGCCCTCCTTTGACTTGTGCAGCTCAGTAGCGTGTGTGTTGCTCTGAGCGGGGTCGGCACACCACTGAGCACACGCAGAGCCCCTGGCCACCCAGCTGTGTTGGAGAGGTCACGACGCGGCCGCTGCGACACGTGGCGGGCACTCAGGACCGGGCGCGCGGGCCACAGAGCCTCCAGTCCTTACCCCCTTCGCGCTCAGCCCGGTTGTGCACGTTCAGTAAGTTGTCTCCGCTGGACAGCGGCCCCGCAAGGCCCCACCCATGCCTGCTTCTCTCGCTGTGAGGTCGTCACTGCCCACCCTCCCCCGACACTCGGCAGGACCAGATCCGTGTGGTCTGAATGCAAGGAGGTGGGGTCACAGCTCCCGTCCGAAGGTGCCTTCCGAGGGCTCCAAGCTGGCGGGTAAGACGGTTGTCTCCCGGCTTCTCGTCCCCTTGCCTCCGTGGTGAGCCCCTCGCCCCACTGGCAGTGGCCCAGCCTCCCAAGAACCCTGATCTTGTGAAGAGGGAGGGGGCACAGGAGCAGGCCGTCTGATCGAGGGAACTTGGGCTCCACGTGTGAGTAAAGTGATCACGTGAGGACCGAGAACAGCCCCATGGGCACAGCCCACACAGCCACGCAGCCCGAGAGGGTCGGGGACCCTCACTTTACGACACAGGGAACCCTCCTGGGCTGTGGTCACTTGAAGAAGCCCACTCACATCTTCTGGCTGCAGAGTCTTTTCAGTTCAACACGCCGGCATTTCTAAACGATGGCTTTGGGCAAACATCTCCATCGGAAGGGGGTTCTGTGTGCAGATGTGACCGGAAATCCAGGCACATTCCACAGCCTTGCTGGAGACCCTCTGAGGAAGCAGCCTGGTTAACACTTCAGAAAGGAATTTGACCTCCATACACCTTTCCCCATAAAATGCCCGCAAACCCTCTACAGAGACCTGGAGAAGCACATTCGCTTAATACTCTGGCCCCTGCCTTGTATCACGGTGTTAAAACCAGCACGAGCGCCCCCCTGACTCTGCTGGGTGCAGACTGCAGGCCTGGTGTCGCCCTGGAGACCAGAGGACCAGGGCCGGGAGTGGGGCCGGACTGCCTTCAGCCCTCAAGTTACCCCACCGCTCCACTCTCCCAGAGCAAATGATTCAAGCTGTCTCAGGAGAAAAGCAACTTCACTATCTGAGCAGAAGGATTCACTCAAAATAGAAATTATGGAGACGACCCCCTAAGCGCTTTGAGTTTATGGAGGAACTTCCCTGCTGCCACGTGTGCTGGATGCCATAGCACCTCCCTGGGCTCCAGACGGCACCCAGGAAACGCCGCGCCCCTCCCGCTTTCCTGAGCAGCGACGGGCCAGGCAGCATCCTTCCCAGCTGGTGCGGCTGTGTCGCCGGTCCTCCGCCTCAGGTGCGGGATGGAGCCAGTGCTCAGACACGCCGCACTCTGCTCCCCCCGCAGCCAGGAGGCCGTCACCCATCCTTCCTCACCCCCACCCCCAGCCGGAAGGATGTGCAGTGAGCGAAACCCAAAGCCTTCGGGTTCTCTCCTTGCAGACCTCTGACGTGCCAGCAGCCCTTGTCCACCTGCTGCGTGCTAAGCCCCACTCTAAGTCTGTACCCAGGAGCTCCCAGTCTGCCTGGGGACGTGACGCTCACAGAGTGCCCACGGATGCTATGTCCCCGTCACCATAATGTCGATGACGCCCTGGAAAACTGTGAGAGGGCTCACAGAACAGATCTGGCCTCTGGAGCGGCCGGACGTGTCATTGCAGCGCACCGGGGGCTGGGGGAGGAGGCGAGGCGGGGGCGCCTGGGGGGCCGGCCTGGTGTCCCGAAAGTGTCCTGTGCATCTTGGAAGCCACAGGGGATTTTTAGGAACTTTGTCCCCGAGTCAATTCGACTTCATTTAGACTGAAAACTCGGTCAGCAGGAAGGACAGCAAGGGGGAAAGCCTGTCTTTATCTGAAAAGGCGCTGGGGCGAAGGCGCGGTGCTCCTAAGCCACTTTTCTTGGGTTTCTTGCTGGCGTCTCTCATCTGGCAGGTGACACTGTGGTCCAAGCGAAGTCCAGGGCACCATCCCCTCTGAGCCCCCACGAGGATCGGGCAGGAGGCGGGGGTCCACGGAGCCTTCCTGTCTCCTCCTCGGCAGGGGACAGGAGAGTGTGCCGGCCACGCCGTCCCCCGGGCCGGGGCGAGGGCCCTCAGGAAGCTGGACAATACCGGGAAGGAAAAGGAGGAATCCGCGGCCTTGGGCCGGAGCCGGGCAGCCAGCCGCTGGGCCCTGGGCGCCTCAACCAGTCTCGAGAAGAAAAAAATTCTTGGAAGCTGACAGGGCAGCAAGTGAAAACAAAAGATTCTCTCTGGTAGGAAATCGGACAAAATGGAGAGAAGTTTGTTTTGTTTGGGAAGATAAAATAAGCAACAGACCCCTGACCTCGGGTCAGCAGAGCTCAGCCGCCTCCCCCAGCGCTGAGAGCGGCCAGAGGGATGTAAGGAAAGGAGCTATTTGGGGAACCTGTCTTCAGATTCACACGGATCCTTCTGCCCAGAAGGCGGCACCGGTGTGCGCAGACTAACCAGATCCACCGTGATGAATGTACCCAAGGGAACCTGGCTCTTCCGACCCCGGAGTTCAGCGGGGTGGGGGCTCACTGGAGTCTCTGTGTGGCCCCTGGCCCACAGGCGGGGCCCCCGGACGAAGCGCACTGGCCATCTTCCCTGAGTGAACGTCCTCGCTGAGCCAGGCTGGTCCCACGTTTGCATTCTGCTTTGTGCTCTGCAGGCCAAGCCCTGGGGGCTGAAGCTCGGATCAGGGTAACGCCGGACGGAGAGCTGCCCTGCGCAGAAGACCCGGCCACCCCGCCCCCGGCTGCGGGGCTGTCGTGTTTGAAAAGAACAGACTTTGGGCCGTTTGCCATATACTCTGGATTCCCTGTTTATCCGAGAGCACTCTGCCAGCAGTAATTCACTGACTGCTCCGGAGGGCACCTACCACGTACCAGCGGGGCGGAGCCGGGGCACTGCAGGAGGCCTGAGTCGAGGAAGCTGCAGCAGGGGAGGGCCCTCGCGGGCACGCTCTCACACAGCCCGCTCCCGCGGAGGGCTTTCCCAGCCCAGGCTGTTGATAGAGGAAGCCTTAGAAGTCTTCTCGGAAGATTTTGTCCCCAAATACACAACCACCTTCACTCCAGCGGAGGGTGTGGCTGTGATACTGGCCACTTTGGACATGAAACCATCGGACCATCTCACAGGCGTGGAATAAACAAAGCTCTCATGTGAGCAAGCGGTTTAGAGGATGAATGCAGTTGTCCAGAACGGTCAGGCAAAGACACGGCATTGGGATCGAGGGTATCTGACATTCACTGTCAGGGTAAGAGGGCGGGAGGGCTGCCCTGCCACTGTACGCACCCATGCAATTTTTAAAACACGTACCTACGTATATGGCAGCTCTGTTGAGATGTGACTCACATAGCATACAATTCGCCCGGGTAAAGTGCACAATTCAGTGCCTTTTCATATAGCCATAGAGTTGTGTGACCAGAACAACAGCCACTCGCATGGTGTCCTCATCACCCCAGAAGACCACCCAGCCCCATCAGTGGCCACTCCCTGCTTACAAGCAACCACGCCAGCCCGACGCAACCACGAGCTCCCTCCCGTCATACGGGTTCCAGGCAGAGCTCTACTGTGTCTGAGCCTCAGCGTCCCGTCTGTGAGGGGAGGACCCAGGCGGGGTGGGTGCTGTATAAGCCCTCTCTGAGACAGCGCAGACCCTGACCACGTCATGAACGATGTGGGGGCCGTGCACAGGCCAGACATGGCGTGGTCCTGTGTCTCTCCTGTGGGTAGAGTGTAAAACTCACTTGATAAGTGAGGACGCAGCACAGGCTTCACTTTGGAGAGAGGAGCCCACCCGCACGTGGCCTCCGCGCAGATCACAGTCCAGGGCGGCCCCGAGGCCCGGGCTGAATGCACCACTCGAATTCTAAGGACAGGACAGACTTCCAAGAGACAGTCCCTCACCTGCTCTGGGGCTCAGTCACCGCCCGCTCCTAGACTAAGGGGACGCCCCAGGCAAATGAGAAGATGGACCACGGACTTTGCATTTAAAAAGTTGTATACAATTTTTAAAGGTTGTTTTTCCATTTACAGTTATTACAAAATATTGGCTACGTTCCCCATGCTGTGCATACACCCTGGAGCCTGCCTTACACGCAGTACTTGTACCCCCTCCCCCATCTCTGGAGCACACTGCCCCTCCCCTGCCACTGGCACCACTGCTTTGTTCTCTGCACCTGGGAGTCTGCTTCTGTTCTGCGATGTTCAAGGCTGTTATATCTTTTGGACTCCATACACAAGTCATACCACACAGTTATAGTGACCATTTTTAAGTAAAAATTCGGTGGCATTCAGTGGCATTCACAATGCCACATAACCACCACCTCTATCTAATTCCAAACTATTTTCATCACTTCAAAGTAACAACTCTTACCTATTAAGTACTTTCTCCCCATTTCTCTTTCCCCAGCCCCTGAAAACCACGTTTGCGTTCTCTATGAATTTCTCTAATACGTGAGATTCTGCATACTTCACATAAATGAAATCATACAGTAGGTGCTCTTTTGTGTCTGAATTCTTTCACTTAGCATCATGTTTTCAAGGTTAATCGGCATGGTAGCGCATATCAGTACTGCATTCCTTTCTACAGCTGAATAACATCCATTGAATGAATGGACCACATTTGTCTGTCCGTTCGTCCACTGACGGACCAGGAACATGTGTGTGCGTGTACTGCTTTGAGTCTCTGTTTTCAATTCTCTGGGGTATGTACCTAGGTGTGGAACTGTGAGGTCATGTGATAATTCCACATTTAACTTTAAGAAATCCCACGCTGTCTTCCACGGAGGCTGCACATTTTACACTCCCAGCAGCAATGTACAAGCATTCTAATCTCTCCACATTTGTGCCAACACTTGTTATATTCCATTTTTTTAAATCTTGCCATCCCAGTGGATGTGCAGTGGTACCCACTGTGGTTCTGACTGGCGCTTCCCTGATGACTATGCTAGAGCATCTTTTCATGTCTCCTTTGGGAAAAGTCCTTGCCCGTTCCTTAATTGGGTTGTTTGTCTTTGTTGCTGAGTTGTAAGACTTCTTTATGTATTCTGGTTTCCAGAGCCTTCTCAGATATTCTCCATTCTGCAGGTTCTTTTCTCTTCCTCGGTACTTCTTTGGGTGTAAAAACTTTCAGGCTGATGGTGAAGCACACGGGAGCCCCCAGGCTGCACGAAAGCTGGCCCAGGGTCCCAGGTCCTTTAGGCTAGAAAGGACCTGCCTCGGTGGGTCCCTGCCGCTCTCTCCCAAACCCTCTCCTGAGCGCATGAGGGACCCCTTCTGAGTCCTGGCAGGCAGAACACGAAGCTCCCCCGTGCAGGCTCCGCCCTCCTGCACACAGGACTCGCGCGCGGTCTCTCCGGGAGGAGAAGTACCCGTACCAGAAACCTAAGCGAGGGGGAAACCGAGTGCTTTACAAGGAAAGACAAGCACAGGCCGGAGTCAGGAACCTCCGCGGAGCCCCGAAGCCCTCCTCCTTGCAGTTCTCGGGGCGCTCCCTCTCCCAGCCGCACAGACCCACCCAGTGAGAGCTCAGGAGGGGATCAAACCCCGAACGAGGCCGGTGACAGCGGAGGCGGTGTCTGAGGAGAGCCGCTCAGGGAGGCGGGAGGAGTCAGACCGGGACGCGGGGTGCTCGCTGCGGCACCACAGACGTTCTGTACGTGCGTGTCCGCATTTTCTCGAAATTATCGGGGGGAAAAGGATCTGCCAAGTATGTCATGACAGCAGCCAGGCGTCTGCAGTGACAGCAGAGACTTCGGCCCCCGGGCGCACGCCGGGAAGCGCCGCCACCGGCGGCCGGGAACTCTCCTTCATCAGACGGGTGCCCTGGGCGGAGGGACCGCGTGGCCAGAAATAGCTCCTTTCCTGCCCGCGACTCCAGATCGCAGTCGAGATAGGCGAGGAGGGGGCGCCCCGGGCGAAGGGGTCCGGGCCGCGGAGCCAGGGCCCGGGCGCACGAGCCGGCCAGGGAGCCCTTGAAAGGATCTCATAGAAGTGCCCTTGCTGCGCCCGCAGGAAGCGCAGGCGGCGCTGGCACACGTGGCCGCGGTGCTAAATTAACTGTTAACACAAATAATCAAAGTGCGAGACCCATCGCGCGGCTGGCGCCAGAGAAGCCGGGGGCGGCGGTCCGGGGTTGGGCGGGCGGGCGGCGGGGCAGGTGGAGGCCGGCGGGGCGGAGGTGGGGGGCGCCCGGGGCAGGGACTCCCCGGGGTCCCAGGGCGGGTTACGGGACGGTGGGGGACGCGCGGGGGGGCGTGGCGGGGCTCGCAGGGAGGTGCGCGCACAGGCGAGCGTCAGGCGCACGCGCTGGAAGCCCCGCCCGCCCTCGCGCCTGCCGGGGTGGGGGGGGGGGGGCAGGACCGCGCCGCGGAGCAGCAGGAGGAGGTCAAATCCCAGGTCGTCGGTCTCCGGGAAGGCCTCGCGACCCGCCTGGCCTCACCTCTGCATGCCCGCGCCGAGGTGGGGAGCAGAGACCTTCCGCGCAGCTTGCAGGGGGAGTCCGGAGAGGAAAGAAAGTATCCGAAACCAGCTTCCTGGATCCACACTCCCTGTTTCCAACAGTAGGAAGGTCAGAATGTTTCTGTCACGAACTTTTTCCATACACCATGAATGCAGTCTTGCAGACAGAGGAATTCCCTGGGCGGACATGACGCACCACCTCTGGGGCACCCTTGCCCGCGGGCTGCTCAGGGGCCCTGGGCGCCCAGTGCCGGGGGGGCTCCCGTGGCCAAGAAGCAGAAGGGAATAAAAGCCCTGCTCTAAGGAGCTGCAGAGGAGGCGTACGCTTGGCTGTGTCCTGGGGTGCCCGTCCTGGCATCCTGGAATTGGAGGGGCACTTCCTGGGAGGAACTGCCTTTTGGAAAGATTCTGAAACACCACCTGATTGATACCTATGCTTGGGTGAGGGGCTCTGCTCCAGGTGTGTCCATAAGAATCAAACCAAGGAAGAATCAGAATTAGTCTGGCAAATAAAGGGCAAACAAGTGAGAGGCAAGCCGGCCAGCAGCCCAGGGCAGCCCCCAGCTCTGAGACAGCCACGCCCCTAGGTGAGAGCAGTCAGGCCACACACTGCAGGGCGTGCAAGGCTGAAGCCCTGCGTCAAGCTAGTGACCGCGCAGAACTGAGCTTTTACAAGATTTTAAAAACCTGATTTCACTTTAGTGCATTTATGTTCAACACATACGTTTGTACAAACATAGCCAGTGAACACCAAAAACCCCCTCTTCAGGAAAGGTATTACAATGATAACACGATGACCAAGAAACCACAGCCTGCTGGCTGGAGTCCCATAACATGTCCTAAGAAAGGGGGGGTTTGCTGAAACGCACCTCCGCCCTGTGGGACGGGTGGGGACACAAGTCCCACACCTCCCATCCGGGGACCCTCCTGAGAGTCAGCGGCGGCACCAGGATGCAGCCAGTGCCCAGGGTTTGAACCCAAGGCCACAGCTGGCGCCTGTGCTCTTTCAACCCCAGAAGAGAGGGAGAGGTTCCAGAAAGGCAGCAAGAAAGCCCCCTCCCCCCCGCACCCACTGCTCATCCACTGTCTGCTGAGCATCCGGGTCAGGAGCCGGGACCCAGACGGCAAAGGCACAGACAGGCTCCCTCCGGGGGTTATAGGGGAGGCGAGCTGAAGCAGCTCCCCAGTGGCCCAGGGCCGTCTGGTCGGGACTGTGCAGAGCTCCTGGAAGCGGTCCCGATGGCAGTGGCAACACAGCCAGAAGATGTGCCGGGTAACCCCGGCCACTCCATGGGTCGCCCACACCTGCCTCCACCCTGGAGGAGGCTGCGGGGCCCCCATTTTATAGGCGAGGAGGCCGAGAGTTAGAGGAATTAAGGGCAGCCCACAGGTCCGGCAGGACAGAGCAGACCTGGCTTCAAAGTCATGTCAGGTCTTGAGCTGTTTCACAGCCTGTTCTTCTCCCCTCTGTGTCCTGGCTACAAGGCAGCAGGAGGATCCAGCTGGTGCCCTTGGCCTGCGGCTGTTATGACACTGAGGGCAGGACCTGAGGGCAGCTTCCAGGGCACTCAGCCCAGAGGGCCCAGGGCAGGCCTGCATCCGTCTCTCTGAGCCCAGCAGGGCCACGCGGACTCACGTGGGCCAGTGATGACGGTGCTGCGGCCTTGACACCAGCACCAGGCCCTCCCGGCTGCCTCACGCTATCATTAGGGCAGCCCGGGGTCCCGGCCGCGATTCGCTTTCTGGAAAGGAGGCTCCAGCAAAAGCGTTCGTGCTCACACAGCTCAGACCTGAGGATCAGAGCCAGGGCTGTGGGCCTCCAACCTGTGCTTTGGGCACATGGTGCACAGCTCCCGGCAGAGCAGGGAAGGAAGAGCCCGAAGTCCCCCTCCCACTCCCAGGTGCAGTGATTCTGGGGTGAAAGAGCTTCCGATTCAGCTCCTCCTCACAGCCATTTAACTAGGTCAGTGAACAAGACACTACCTGGACTCGCTCGGACCAGCTCTGAGCCCGCACCGGGGGACTCTGAGTGAGGCTGGGAGGGGCCTGTAGCTGTACTTCCCAGTTCTCAGGGTGGCTGGCTCCGGGCCCAGGCAGCCTACAGGGCCCTCTTCAGCTCCCCAGAATCTCCCATGAGCAGCAGAAACGGAGCCACATTCCCAGGCACCTCACTGGCATGCATGTCACCGGGACCCTGAGCCCAGGGAGGGGCTGGAGGAACCACCTCATAGGAACCACCGTGCGCAGGTGAGACTGTCCCACCCACTGCTCTCTTGGCTGGGGACCCCGAGGGGCAGTTCGCACCCACCCCCGTGAGGGATGGGATGGGTGAAGGTGCCTCGTCCCCAGCGCTCCCTGCACGGTGCCTGCAGCTGTGTGCACCCCCAGCTGCCAGTGACAGCTGGGTGACACCCCCGTCAGCACTGGTCACAGCCAGCTCTGGCGAGAGCCTCTAACAGCCTCCTGCTCACAACTGTTAGGACTTGCTGGAGGAAGAGATCCCTCGAAGTGAAATTTCAGATTCTGGGAGAGGCAGAAAGCTCTGTAAAGCCGTTGAAAATTCTGCATAGTCATAGGAGTGTCCCTCATAAGAAAGCAAACTTTCAACAAATCAGACCAATGTGGTACAGAGGACAAAGGGCCTCAAGACCTGGGCCACAGGCCTGCCAGCCTGAGTGCTGGGCAGGCCCCCCCGGGAGCGGCCAGCGTGCCTGCAGGGCTCTGCCTGCTGTGCCTGCAGGGCTCTGCCTGCTGTGCCTGCAGGACTGTTCGTGGGACCCTCCCACTCTCGGGGAGCATGTGATGAAGGCAGCAGAGAGTCTCTTAAAAACGGAAACCAACTCACCATTCTCCCTCTGAGCACAAGGTCTGCCAGACCGTCCCAGATCCCAGGGACAGTTCTCCTAAAATCTCTTCAAGTGAGTGGCCGGCCTTAGATGGTCACACAGGCTCGTGTGTTGGAGAGTCCCAGACGCTCCCGGAGGTGGGATCTGGTTGGGTCTGCTGCAGGGGCCGCCTGGCCGCCTAGCCAGAGGAGCACCCCCAGACTGGCTCCCCCACAGAACCCCAGGAGGGGCTTCACCTGTCACGCCCCGGGCCATCCTTTCCCAGAGCCCCCGCGGGCCGGTTACCTCCTTCCCCTCCCCCTAAGTCCAACTAGTCATGCTCCCAGAGCACGGGATGTGGCCCCAACATCAGAGCCCCCACCACGCCAGGAGGTCCCAGAGCACACGGCAGCCTTGTGTCCACACGCAGTCCCGCTGTCCACTGCAGACTCTGAGGGGGAAAAGCACGTCCTTGGCACCCTGGTGTCACCAAGAAGCGCCAGGCCTAGCACCCAGAACATCCGGGGTCTTCCTGGGCAAACGCTTAAGACAGTAAGCGTCCTGTGAGAAAAGTCATGCCCACAGAAGGCCCCCGCCTGCCACGGGACCCCAGGTACCCAGGCACCACACACAAACCCTGGCAGATCGGTTCCTTGGAATTAAAGGTCTGAGACGTTCTACTTGAATTTTAAAATGTCAGAGTTAAGAATAAATCCCTCGCAGGCAGGATCTGTGTCTTACTTCTGTGCCCGTAGACACATGATCGGCACCCGTTAAGGACTGAATGAATGAATGAACAGCCACATAACAGGCCAGTTGAAGAAAAGAAGAGGAAAAAGGCAAAGCATTGTTAGTAAACAAGGAATCTGTGTCAGGTTTGGTTTTCATTATGCTGATGAAATGAGACAGTCGCGGCAAATCTGAACAGAGTCCTGTCCGCCCAACTTGAGAGGTGATGCGGAACCGAGAGCCACCTGAAGTCTCCCACTGTCACTTTTCATGGGTCCTGCGTCCGGCACACAGCACGGCTTTCCCTCCAGGCTCCACTTCTGTTCAAGCAGAAGCATGGGGTCAGCTGAATTTGACACCTGTGAGATTCCAGAGGTTCAGAAACTAATGGAATTTAAGACAAAGGCATCTTTTTTTTTTTTTTTCAGAAACCTGCCCAGGAGGTCATCATGGATGTCCTGGCTCTAGAGAACAAGGGAGGTGGAAAGAGGTGGAAGGAAACGCGGTCGGCGCCCCGCGTTCTGACGGTGAGCACGGTTCTGCTGCTCTTAACACCTGAGCTGCGCGCTTGCACGAGGGAGAAGAGCCCCCGCACCGACCGGGCCACCAGGGGTTCCTTGAAGCCCGTGCAGTTTGGGGGACGCTGGGGGAGGCCGGGGGGAGACGGGAGAAGCCCCTCCCTGGCCTGCAGCCCTCTGCCCAAGGCTGCCATCCCGTAGGATCACAGGGCAGCCCAGCCTTTTGCTGGCAGCTTGTTTTTTCCTGTCTAGAAACGAAGGGTTTTCCATTTTACTCTCCAAAGAAGCAAAAAGGATCGCACATTTACCGTACCCAGCCCAAGGAAAATACTATCACAAACCAAATGAAATCGGAAAATAAAACAAAACGGTAAGAAGTAAAAGAAGGCAACCAGTCACCAAACTTTCACACTGAAAAGAAAGCTGCCCTTTGTCTTCCCCGCTCCCGGCATGTTTTCATTCTGACTTCACTGTCGGCAAAGCCGCTGCCTTTACCGGGAGGCTGATCTGAACGTCAGAGCGAACATTAGAATGATCCCTGATGTCGCAGGTCCGCGTGGTCTACACAGAGCCCCCGGAAGGCCCGCGGTGCTGAAGACGTCTCCACCTTAGCCGCAGTGTGTGCGTTCCTTGCCTTGGCTGGACTGGAGCACCTCAGAACTCCACTGAAGTCGCTCAGGTCTCCGCAGAGCTCAGGAAGTGAATTCACTTGAGATGGATGTAATTTACTTCCACTTTGCTCTGCAGGGTCGATAAGAATCAAATGCTTCAAACTTCAGACTTACCCTCGCCCTCTGCCAACCCCGGTCCCAGCACGCAGGCCCAAGTCTCTCCGTTTTCCACCCAACGTGAAGGGAGACACGTTGGATTCTGGAAGGCTGCCTTTTCAGAGAGATTTCAACAAGGGTTTTTCAAGGTTTTGTGCTTTTGAAGATTGGACAACCAGAGACAAAGCAGTGCTCAACGCAGTGATTTTTCCTCTTACAACTTACTCCTCTAACTTAAAGTAAGTCATTCTGCAAACCAGCCGTCGCGTCTGTGCAAGCTAAGCGAGCGCAGCTCCACTCCGGCCCGGCCTTCTCAGCAGGCGGCCTGTGTCGGCCCCACCGTCTCAGATTTCGCGGGCCGCGCTGCCCGACGGGACCGGCAGGGAGCCTTTGGTCCTAACGCAGTGGCAGCGGCCCAACGTTTCCCGGGCTTCAGTGCAGGGCCCACCCTGCTGCTGCGGAGGTTTCGTGTGGGCTCTTTTTTCTGCCTTTCATTTGGTGGCAGGAAGGGGGTGGTGAAGCGCGGGCAGAAAACAGACTTGACGCTTCGTGGCCACACCCGACCTCTGCCCCGGTCGCTCCCGGCCCTGGGGTGCCTGTGCTGTCCGCACTCCGTGTGGACCTTCTGAGGTGGAGACGCTGAGCCTGGACTCAGCCCCCTGAGGAGAGGATGGGTTTCCTCCCCAGCTTTGGATGAAGGCGCATCTTGGGTGAGAGTCAGCCATCGCGTCCCGGCCCCTCCGTGTGAACTTTTTGCACCAGGACGGCCGTGACTCGCCTTTCCTTGTTTTCTGTTCAGAAGCTCTGAGCTCCTCTCCGCCGCGCACACACGCGCACGCCCCGCGCTGCCGGCCAATCCGCGCCTCCTGGGCGCAAAGCCGGGCCTGGGCCGACTCCCGCTCGGCCCGCGCCCCCACCCCACCCCGCATCCACACCCCACCCCGCATCCACGGGCCCAGGGCCCACGGCCCAGAGCGGCCCCGCGTCATCTCTGCCTTTGGCAGTGAGCCTGGAAGCCCGCTTGCCGCCTCGTGGGACGCTTCCGTTAGTGGAGAACAGCGGGACGTTCAAAGAAGGGGACAGTGCAGGGCCTACTGTTGCGCCGCCCCCGCCCCGACCCACCCCCGCCTCGCCCCCGGAAGGGCTCTGATCCCCGCTGCACGTCTACCCCAGGAGCTAATTGGACTTTGTGCGTCTTCGTTTCTTGGTTTACTGAAGAAGGGAAAAGTCTTATCTCTATTCTGGCCTATTCGGCACATTTTCACCAGCATCTGCAGAACCAAATGTACAAACTGGGTTGTTTCAAGAGAGGCCTGAGGATTTTATTTCTAAGTTGTATCCGAGAGGATTATTTTTCCACCGAGCCTCCTGCTTCGACAAGCTGATTTTTCTATGGCCTACTCTTGAGACCTTCGTCAAGCCCTCAGACTCCTTGAGTCTCTGTTAATCAATCAAAAATGGAGTCTGGACTACTTGCTACTGTGGTGACTCCTGCTCTAAAATGCCATTTTCACCAAACTTTGAGTCGATCTCACCATAGTGGCCAAAGCGCCTTAAAGGAGTGGGAAACGGCGGGCCCCCAGGAGAGGGGCCAGGTGTCTGACGTGTGGCTCCGAGGACGGCCCCCTCCAGCAGGGACGCCCCCTTGGGACTTAGACGAGAAAGAACCCTCGGTCATCCGTCCGTCCCGGGGCTTCGCCGTCCCCACTGCTAGCGCTGACTGACCGCGCCGGGCTTTAAAAGAACGACCGTTCTCCTCTAGGAAGGTCTGTGTTTGTATCCACGTCGTATGTGAAAGGCCCACAGCAAGCCCCCAGAAGCGAGTGTCCCCCCAGGGCTCTGTCCCCCGTCCCGCTGAAGGGCGTGGACATGGGAGACCCTTTCTCGCCGTGTGGGCAGGAGTGAGGCCGTGTCCCGACACGTGTGGCCTCCTCCCACGTGACACAGCTGGGAACAAGGTGTCGGACTGTCCATCTCTCCAAGGGCTCCAAGGAGCAAAGGAAGTCAGGGAAGGGTCCTCCTGTGCCCGGTCACCCTGCCGTCACACCCCCTGTGCCCCGGTCATCCTGCCGTCACACAAGTGCTCTCCCCACTCCTGGAGCTGGAGCTGCTGTTCCCAGTGTCCTGTTTCTGCGCAGAAGAATGGGGGCCCCTCCTGGAACACTTGGTGCCACCACAGTGACACCCTTCACCACCAACGAAACCCAAGGACCACGTTAGGAAGAACTGTGGCCTGTGTTACACACGAGTGGAGCCCAGGAGGCCAGGCAGGACAGCACAGACGCCAAGGGAGCAGAGGGGCGAGCCTGAGACCAGACTGTTAGCAAGGCCCCAGCCTCAAGCACGGGTGACTCTCCTGCCGCAGAAGACCCGAGAGCTTGGTCATCGGTGTGCGTGGGAAAGACCCGGGTCCCAGTGCAGCCCGCGCCAAGCTGCACGCTCCAGGAACTGGGAAGGGAACACGCAGAACCTCCCCGCTCCCACCGACGGACGTCTGGTTTTCCTGACTGCGGGCCCTTGCCGCCCTCTAGCACGCCCCGATGTCACAGCACGTCACCGCCATTCTGTCTGCCACCACTTTGCTTGCCGATTTCATCAGAACACACCTCAGTGCTCCTTTTTTCTACAAATGCTGTGACTGTTTTGAGTTTCCATCACCCAGGAGGAGAGCACCTTTTGGTGCCTGCCCCCCACGGAGGCCTGTGCCTCCCGGAACAACCCAGGACGTCTGTCCACGAAGCAGCAAAGGAACCTGCAGGTTTGCAGGGTGAGCGAGGTGTCAGCTGGGCCCCCCGAGTGTGAGCCCTCCTGCCCCCCGTGCTCTGTGCACCCCAACACTGCCTTGCACTGACTTCAGCCAGTGTCCCCTGGTGAGGCCAGCCAGGGCTTCCTCCCCCCTCCGCAGGGGGACGGCTCCCACACCCTGGCCCCCGGCCCGCAGCCGCCCCGCCCGCCCTCCCACTCCTCCATCAGGCACTCCCTGAAATCCTCCTCTCCCCGAAGAAAATCCCCAAGTGCGTTACTGAACTTTTGTCTTCTCTACTAGTGCTGCTGTTTTTTTAAGGCTCTGAGACGCTGATAAAAGACGTGGCCTCTGCCCCAGAGAACAGACACGTCCCCCGGGGCGGCCTCGGAGCCCCGGCCCCTGATGCACTCTGCTCCCAGCCCAGGCCAGGAGGTGCCCGCTGCCCGCTGCCCGCTGCCCGCTGCCCGGCAAGGGGCCCCGCGAGCGCCCTCATGTGGCGGTGAGGCCGGGGCCGCGGGCTCACACTGACCTCCCTCCGCCCGGCCTGGAGGAAGCAGACGAATCGCCAGAAGAAATGGGAGGCGGGGAGGGCGGTGCTAGAGGCTGTAATTCAACCTCATATTTGAGGCCTGGCAAACGCACCCCTGGGACTCCTTGAAAACCCCCGAATCTTTTTCATTTTGGAGCAGTTAAGCCAACCCCAGCGTCCTGGCTCCAGGAAGCCGCTCGGCTTGGGGTTTTACTGCTGTTTCCTCTCCCCGTGCCAGGACCAGCTCCGTCCCGGCGTCCCGGTGCCTCGGAGGGGCCCACCGGCAGGCGCGGCGGGCGGGGCACATGTGGCTCCCAGGCCAGCGCAGAGGCCCCGATGAGCCCGGTAATCAAAGACATCCAGCGGTAATTTAATAGTTCCCACCAAGCACAGACGCCAAGTCTAGCAGCCCCTCCCTGTGTGCTTAACCCTTAGCTCGAGAGGACGCCCAGAAGGGGAGAGTCATCTGGGGAGTGGCTACCCCGGGACTCTGCCTTTTGGTTCAGCTCTGATGTTAGAAAAATGTGAGCTTTGGGAACGTGCAGGGATTTATACTAAATGCCCTCTGGAGCTCTGGCCCAGGGGAGCAAGGACCCTCGCCCGCCAGGGACACTAGGCCACCTCGGACCGGTCGGAACGTTGTCCGCAAAGTGACGAGGGGCTGCCCTTTGCACAAAGTGTGTGAATCCGACTCTGACCCTCGGTGAGGGACCTGATCTACGAGGTTCCGAGGCCACAGCCCCACCAGGAGGGAGCGCACTGAAGTGAGGGTGTCTCCCACCAGGATGGCCTGTGACCACGGGGACTCAGCAACCAGGCGAGTGACACACGTGGAACCGTGAGCTTCGGAAGAAATCTGTCTTCCAGTCAGAAGTTATCCTGTTAAATTACAATGAATTTCCCTAAAATTAGTCACCTACCACCGTCAAAACTCTCCGTATCTGGTAAAATTGCTGGCTGCTCTCACCCGCCTGTGACTTGTCACCCACATGCAGACTCGGGTTCGTCTGAGCCTCTGGTGTCCAGGCCTCCACCAGGCTGTCCACACACACGTTCACAGAAACCCACAGTGCGCCCAGATCGTGCTGCGGGAAACATGCAGGTGGAGAGAGTCCATGACCAGCTAAGTCAGGCTCCAAGTGGGAAGCCCAAGTGGATTTGCAGAGTTCCCCGGATCACTCTGGCCTCCTGGAGCAGCTCACCCCGACGTGAGCCCAGGAGAGGGGCTGCCCTGCACCTGGCTGCTCCTCCTTGGCTCCCACCCACGGTGGGGCCTCTCCACGCTTCATCTGCCGTAACTGTAAAAAGAGGGTGACAGTGGCTCGTAGTTTTGTGCATGTGAAACGCGTGAACGGTTGGAAAGCGTTTGGAACAGAAAGTGGCTTGTGGTGAGTGCAGGGTAGGGGTCTGCCACTGTCTCTCTCTGACGTGGGAGTTGGATGATCTGGCCTCGACAGCAGTAGCCACGAAAACCCACGCGTGCAGAGGGGCGGGGAGGTTCCCTGAGGAGTCTGAGCGCGTCCTGTGGGGCGGGCGGCACCCGTGGGGCGGAAATCCAGCAACAGCAAGCAGGTGGAAGCGGTTACTTGTGCGTTTCCTCAGGAACCAGCCACGGCCCAGTCACAGCCCTGCTCCGTGGGAACCCACCCCG
The DNA here is from genome assembly GCF_048564905.1 of Vicugna pacos. Lineage (NCBI taxonomy): Eukaryota > Metazoa > Chordata > Mammalia > Artiodactyla > Camelidae > Vicugna > Vicugna pacos. The sequence continues at coordinate 26,293,322 of NC_133015.1, forward strand.
CGTGCCACCTCAGCTCCAACAGGACACTGCTGGGGACAGCAACAAGTGGCAGGAGTGGGAGACCTGGGGGATGAGGGCCTCCTCGGAGATCACACACCCGCCCCTCCAGGGCCTGTTGTCCCACATCCACGCACAGCCTAACTACTCGAGGTCTGCGTGGATGGAGCCACCAGTTTCCTGTGACTGAGTGACCTCCGCCCTGTCCGCCCACTGAGAACAGGGCCAAGAGGAGGAGGGCCGCCCAGGCCTGGGCCAGGATGGAGGCCCCCACTCCGAACGACAGTTTGCTGTGGGCACCTCCCTCCACCGCTCTCTGACGCGCAAAGTCCTCTGTCAGACATGAGATACTCAATGCACTTTGCATCATACACACGTGGGTATGGTGTTTACTTGTTAATCTACACCTTATGGGAAACGCCCGTTTCTCTGCACGCTGAGAGGAGTGCAGCTGTCCAGGGCGACCAGCGTTCCGCCCTGAAAGTGCCCTCACGGGCAGCACTCCGCATCCTGTCCCAGAAGAGAACCACCTCCCACGTGAGACCAGGAAACGAAGCAATCACAACGAGAGACAGCGCTACATCAGACGAATCTGGGCCTGTTTTCCCTCTCCTTCCTTTGACGTTACATATTGTCTGAGAAAAAAGCATGACTCAGCATGAACCACCTGCCTCCAGTTTCTTTCTGGGTGAGCTGCCCCCCGGTAATCAGCCTAACCCTGAAGCCAGTGACTGTGTTGTCCAGAGGGGGCCTGTTTAGTGCAGTGTGGACGGGGAGCTGCTCTGTCTGTTTCTTGGGCTTCCTAGAAGTTTCCTAGAAACTTACAATCTGGCCCCTGCCCTCCACATCCCCGGTGTGTCCGGCGCAGGGTGTCCAGGGCGGGGGCAGGTGCTCAGGGCGAGGGCAGGCGTTCCCCAGCCCCACTGTCTCCCCGACAGGCCCGGAAACCACCATTTCTCAGCAAGCATCGCTCCACTTGGGTGGCAAAGTTGCTCGCTCCACCTTTGGCCTCAAGCCTCAGACTCCACCCAGAGCTTCCAGTAATCGCTCTGCACACGATGCCCGGGTGTCGCCCAAACCCACTTCTTAACACAGCTCCTCTTTTCCTGTCCAGTCACTCTTCCCAGAGCCTCCTCCGGCAGAGGCCAAACTGGCTGTGACCCGGGTCACGGGGGCCCCAGATCCCATGACCAAAGTCCCAGGCAGATCCAGAAGAGCGGGGGCCGGGCAGAAAAGGACTCAGCTGGGGCCCGGGGCCCAGGCCCCTCCTCCCCTCCTCCCCTCCTGGGAGGCATCTCCTGCCCTTCTACCTCCACAGGCTTCCCACCTCCTGACTTCTCTCTCAGGTAAAGCAACACATTTACCTGGAACTCAAGACCTCTTCAAGCCAGTGCAGTAATTTTCCAAGCATTTGCATTTTCAGATTTTTATCTCCTATCATTAAATGAAGGTTTGTGTCTTGTTAAAGGAATGCCTGGTCTGAGGGGAGGATTTCTGGATAAACCCTCCTACGCCTCAAATCACACCCAGTCCCATGTGCCTGGGTCTGCACCTCCCTGCACCGCGGCCTCTGCCTCGGCTCCCGGCCTCCCCAAGCCAGACTCCCCTCCCAGGAGACCACACAGGGGCTCCTCTGACAATCCCAGGCTCTCCTCCAGCACTGAGCTCAGGATGGGCATGAAGGAGCCTTGACAGGAGAGGGAAGGGGGTGGGGCCCAGAGGAGCTGGGCAGCCGACGGCTCACTGTGGCTTGCTAACCTGTGGCGGATCAGACGCCCACGAGCGGCTCCTTGGTGCCTACATCACCCCTGTGACCCCCGTTTGCTCTTCTGGGAAGATTCTGTTACTCTAAACACACTCAACCTGGAGTTGAGGTGACCATTATGACCTGAACAGTGTCCCGCAAACCCACGTGTTGAAGCCCTGACCCCAGGGAGACTGTAGACGGAGCACGAGAGTGGGGCCCTAACCCGATAGGGTTGGGGGCCTTGTGAGGGTCCCCAAGAACCTGCTCGGCCCGGACCTTGATCTGGGCTCTGGCCTCCGACCTGAGCAGCGGGAGTCTGCAGTTTGAGGGCCCATCCGTGGTCACATGACCGTGGGGTGGGGGAGGGCGACTCCGCGAGAACTCAGCTCCCACCACAGAGCCCCTTCTGTGAGGAAGCCCTTCTCAGCGCAGCCGTGGGCATGATTTCACCTCCCTGAGCTAAACTAGGACCAGGGAGGGCCTCGGACGGCTCTGAATGAGAAATCGCTGAACACAACAACATGAGAGAAGCCACGGAGGCGCTGGAAGTAAGGTGGGGGGACAGTCCTCGAAAGCCGACCCTTCTTTTGACACTCAAGCCCCCCTCTGCCTGATTCTGTGGGGCTCAAGCTAAGAAAGGTTCTTGTGTTCTTCATGTTTGGAAGTACTACCCTCAAACACCATTATCCAACCTGAATGACTTTGGAAATTAGCTCTTGCTGGATTTGATAACGCTTCTTAATAAATTCAACTTACAATTACAAGACAAAATTGTGCTTCCGTGTGACACTTCTAACATGGTAAAGTCATTCATTTCGTCAACAGCTGACACTGTCGGAACCACAAGTGGTGCCGAGATGCTTTACACCCTCTCTGTGTTGTTCTGGGTGTCTGATCTCCGTTCCCACACAAATGGCTGGGGAGACGCATTTTTTCAGCTCAAACTATACTTACAGCAGAAATTCTGGCCCCTCGTTGCAAACGCAGAGGATATTTCCACATTTCAAAATCCACTTAAGCTTTCTGGGTCTGGAACAAGATAGTGTAAGCCCATTTTTCTCTGCTGTGTCCTCTAAGTGCAACTAGATAAACCTGGAAATTATAAACAGACAATGTGACAAGAGGACTCAGAAGCCTGGAAAGCAGGAAGAGGTGGACTGGAGAATGGGGGGCTCGAGGAAAAGCAACGTGGCTCCCCAGGCATCTTGTCATCTGCTGCACATCTCGGATGAAGGGCCCCGGAGAAGCCTGCAACTCAGAACCAGCAAAAGGCATGGATGAAAACCATTTCTCACATCTCTCTCCGGCTAGAGGCCTGGGACCCAACTTCCTCTCCCCAGCCGGGTCCCTGGCAGGTAGGGCAGGCCACCTGCAGGGCCGCCCCCTTCTCCATCAACTGCACGAGGAGACCCCACGCCGCAGCCTCTCAGCTCCTGCCCCAGCCACACAAGGCAGCCCAGACAAGCACTGTCCTCCCCCGAGGGCAGCACCAGCGGGACAGCCAGGGAGCTCCAGCGGTGCCAGGAGGGAGAGCCAGACCAGAGGAGCACGGCAGAGGCTCCGAGGACGGACCTGATGCTGGACTAGCAGGTCAGTGCCACGTGCTACACTGAGCCAGAACAACCCACTAAACGATCTCTTGAAACAAATGCAAAAATAGAACGTCTCAACAAAGAAACGAAGTTTCAAAAAAAGAATAAAATGGAAATTACAGAAAAGAAAAACACAGGAATCCAAAATTTTAAACTACTTGGTGGGCTCAGTAGTTGAGTGGTGAGAATTGGAGACAATGCACTCAGTGAACTCAGAGACACTCACTCAATGGAACTCCCTCAGTCTGAACAAAGACGGAAAATAGGCTTCAAAAATGCACAAACACTCAGGAATCTGTGGGATAATAAAAGATCCAGCATTCATATTATTAGGTCACAAAGGAGAGGAGAAAGGAGTGTGGAACAAAAAACTTCCCAAATTTGATAAAGTACATAAAACTATAGATTTGAGACAGTGAGAGAAACCTAAATATAATAAACCCAAAGGATACACACAAACACATCAAAACAGAATTTCTGACAACTAAAGACAAAGAAATATATCTTTAAAACAGCCGGAGAGAAATGACACATGACTTACAAAGAAACAAGAATTTATGACAGCAGCTCTCTCACCTGAAACCCAGGCGGCCAGGAGAAGTAGCCCAAGAAATTTCGAGGGCCGAGAGCAAAAACTGTCAACCGTGCATCTTACAAGAGTAAACCATCCGTGAAGCATGAAGAGGAAATAAGAAATTCTTAGACAAAGGAAAAGGAAGATAATTTCTTACCAGGAGACCTGTCCTGAGAGACTGGCCAAATGAAGCTCTCTCCAAACGTAAAGACAGTGATAATAAAAGAAGGTTGGAAATTTCAGGGAAAAGAGGAACCACGGAGAGAGAGAAAATAAAAGTGAACATGGTAGACTAATCTCTGATGAGTTACTTCAATCATATTTTGTGATTGAAGCAAAGTTTGTAACACACTCTGATATGGCGCTAATGTATGTGGAGGAAATATTTAAGACAACTGAATTAAAAACCAGAGAGAGAAAGGGGACCCGAACTGACGTTGGTCTGTGCTTCATTAAAAGCGATAAACTGCCAGCACCATAAGCCGTGGAGTCACGCACGTACATGGCAACAAGCACCACAGTCGGAAAAAACTGTGTACAGAGTTACATGCTCAAAAATGCCATAAAGAAATCAAAACGGAATTCCAACAGATGTTCAAATTAGACACAGGAAAGCAATAAATAAAAAGAAATGAGAAGCAGGGAGAAGAAATAACAGACCTAAGTCCTACCACGTTAGTAATTACTTTAAACGTAAAGGGCCTAAGTACACCGATGAAGGCACACAGGCTCCCCGCGTAACTCTCCCACCCAAGCCGTCACCTACAAACGCCCCCTGGAGTTCCACGCCGCACCCCAGCTCTAGGGTGTCATCTGCACAGCTCCCTCCCCACCCAGTCCACACCCACTCAACCCAAGTCCATGACTTCCCTCCACTCCTCTGTCTTCACCCCCCATCTGCAGTGTCCCAGGCAGCCCCTCATGTACAGGAGACCCGGGGAGCTTCACGGTCGACAGGACCACGCTCGGTTCCACGTCACCTCCTCAGGAGCGAGGCCGGAAGACTTTACAGACAACTCTATGCTTTCAAATTGCATTCAGACTAATTTAATTCATTTAAGACTATGAAACCAACTGAGATCACCCTAAAACAGAACGTTTTTTACTCTTTTATCCGTAAAAAAAGCATAGATCATTAAAGCCCTAAAAATGCATAGTATCTTTTTTTTTGTAAATTTGGTGCTTTTTTCCATAATCCACACAGATTTCAGAGCCAAGAGAAAAGAAGTGGGTAGCTTTTCACAGTGTTACACAGTCACAGGTTTCTCCCTGGACTGACACTCCCCAGGGTGGGGCCGTGTCCTCACTCCACCGACTGCAAACTCAACTAGACTCCCCCTCCTGCCTGCACTGTCTCACCTCCCAGACCTGGAACCGATCCCTGACCACGCGGAGGGCGCCCCGACGCCTGAGATCCCTGGCCACGCGGAGGGCGCCCCGACGCCTGAGATCCCTGGCCACGCGGAGGGCGCCCCGACGCCTGAGCCGGGTGCGTCGGGTCATGGGTGCAGCTGCCTCCTCCACAGGAGTGAGAGCTGAGGTTCACAAAGAACAGGGCTGAATACATCTCCTCTTCATCCTTAACAACCAGAAGCTTCCCAAAGCAGAATTCGCGACTGTTTTACCATTTGAAGGTTGAGAATAAAATCTTTCCATTAACACTTAAAACCCTGGGGAGGTCAGATCCTAATGCAGGTTCCTCATAAATCACCAGAAGCAGCACCAGGACTCAGGACCTGACTCCTCTGGAAGAATTCTTCCCCAGTCAAAGGAATTGCCAGCCACGGTGAGCAGGCAGGAGGGAGGGGGCCGAAGTGAATGAAGCCCATCCACCCTGCAGAGCCCAGAGCGGCCCTGCGCCCTGCAGCCCCCACTCTTGTCCCTCCCAGACGGCCAAAGCTCGGTCCCTCTCCAGGGCAGCGGCCCAGGCCAGGCACAGGGTGAGGCCCTTCCCCGCGCACCCGGGAGGGCGGGTCCCCGTCAGCCGTGGCAGCGCTGGGCTCACGCTTTTCCCTGCAGCTGGGCTTTCTTCATCCACGCGGAGTCTTCTACTCACTCTGGCTCTGGCCGGGGCGGGACAGGCTTCCCGTGGGGGGGCCACACACGTCGTCTCCTGCACAGCCGGTGACAAAGCCAGCACACGATGCAGCCCCGCCCAGCACCGTCAGAGGGCCGACCGCAGCCCAGAGAGCCCACCTGACCTCCGCCTCCTGGCCACTCCACACCCCCACTTCCCTGTCTGCCGGAAAAGGGTCGAGCCGGCCCCACGTGACATTCCCTGGAGAGCCAGGCTTCTGTCATCCAGTTAACATTAAAGAGGCAGACGTCTCGTTCTGGAAACACCTATGGGCTGGTCAGAACTGCGTGTGTGCAGAGGGACAGGAGTCAAACACCCCAACCAGCACGAAGCCCTGGAGGGAGGACCCCGCTGCCACAGGTGAAGTTAAACGTTTCACCGAATCACCGTTAACTGCCTTCATTCCCTCTCGGATGGAAATCAACTCGAAAGGGCTCTGTGAGAGGAAAGAAACACGATTTCCTAACAGTCAGGAGTCTGACCTGCTGGAAAGCTGGCCGCCCAGGACAGATTGTGCATCTGTCCCTGCAGACCCCTCCTCTGGAGAACCCATCCCTGTGGTCTGTCTGTCCCCTCGGGAGCCGGGCCCCAGCACACCTGCCACCCATCTGCTGGGGGCTCTGCTCCGCCAGCCTCCCATGCACGGTCCCCCTCCTGCCCCCCGTCTGGCCCAGATCTCGGCCCTTCAGCCGGGCCCTCTGGGTGGGTCGCAGCCCCGAGGTGGGATCCGCTTCTGCCCCCTGAGCTCTGTCCACACCCAGTCGTGGGACGAGGCAGGCTCCCAGTCTGAGGGTCTGTCCTTCACGTGCTCCGTACAGAGTGGCCTCGGGCCCCGGAATGAGGAGCTGCAGGAATTAGGTAATCAGACTGAAGCACTTATGTAAACTCGTAAAGGTTGAGAAAAATTAGACTAAGTCATTGGCAATTCATGCAAATACAAGAACTCATGAATTCCACTCCAAACAAATCCTTTCCAGGCACAGAGCAGAGTGCGAGTCACCCACACAGGGTCTGTCCTGCAGGGCTCTGTGTAAGCATCACCTACTCACACAGGGTTACAGCTCCTTCATTCATTTATACAGAAAGAAATGCATTTTGCTTGGAGACACGCACATTCCCTTCCAAACACTGTATATATTTTACGTGCACCTATGCACACCACGCACACATGGTTAGTGCACTATACTTAGTGTGCATTACGTGTAACAGTATGTCACGTACAGACGGTCCCTGACGAACGAGACCAGTGCTCTTGTGAGAGAGACCCAGAGTTCCTCCGCCCCGTCCACCGGGGAGGACGCAGCCCCAGACTCCAGTCGTCCAGCCTCCAGACCAGGAGGCTACGGTTCTGCTGTTCATACGGCGCCTGGAGCAGACTAAGTCACCACAAAGGGTCCCAGCCACGCACCCTCTCCTGAAACACACGCACACGGCCCGAGGGCAGCACCGACTTGCCGCACTGACCACGCACGCAGAACAAAATGTGCACCAGCCCCTCCATCTGGCTCCCCTCCTCTGGGAACAAGCTGTCCCACCCCCAGCAAGGTCCAGTCTCATCAGTCAGGAGGGCACTGGGCCCAGGCTCAGAGCGAGCGCCTCTTCCAGGCAGTCCCTGGAGCACCCCCTGCGCAGGTCCCCTCCCAGCCCTCCCCAACCAGGTCCAGCCTCCCCTGGCCTCTGGGCCCCTCCTCCCTGGAGAAACGACCAGCCTCTGTAGGGGGGACATAGGGCTGGGCTGCTGGCCGCCCCACATGCTGCTGTGGCCCCAGCTCTGATGGCCTCTTTGACTCCGTTTTCACTAGTCTGAGACTTCCCTTCAGGCCACCTCCTGAGCGCCACACCAGCGCCTCCTGTCTCTTCACGTGGGGGAAGGAACATCGCTCCTTACATCTGCCCTCCATCACCAACACCCTCTCTGGTGAGGGTCACCAGCCCCTCTGCTGCAGGAGCACCTCCCTCACAGGCTGCAGGTGCACAGACCCGCCCCAGGGAGGGCCCCCCACACGTTTACCGCCTGCAGTCGTCACTTCCCCTTGCTTCACACCCACCTCCTCCCACTTGGAAACCCCCCAACATTAGCATCACTAGGGGGAAGAGAGCTTTCAAACACAATTTTAGTAACTGACTCTGCTCTTCTGCTAAAACCGCTTCTGATTCTACACTAAGCATTGCTGGTGACTCTAAATTCAAAACTTGCACTTACATGGAAAAGCACTGAATGTGACCGACTGTGAGCGTATGCTCAAGAAATGCGTGTTCAAAGATGGACTGTTGGATGGATGGACGGATGGATGGATGGGTGGATGGACAGGTCCAACACTTAGCACTTGAGGGAGGCCAGCGTCTCTTCACTCTGGTTGCAGCTCCAGGAGCGAGGTAAGTGGCGAGGGGCGTGGGGCTGCCCTGACCCAGCAGAGCCGCCCCTCCCCGTGAGGACGCTGGTCATCTCCACAGGGTCTGTGTGTGGAGCTTCACAACGCAGCCACGAGCCACAGGGGCTCAGAAGACTTGAACTGGTGGGATTAAATCAAGTGGTCATCGGGGGAGGGCACAGTTCAGGGGCAGAGCACGTGCCTAACATGCACAAGGTCCTGGGTTCAATCCCCAGTGCCTCCACTAAAAGAAATAAGTAAACAAATTAATAAAGCTAATTACTTCCCTCCTTCAAAAATAAATAAAACAAATAAATTTTAAAAATAAAATAAAATAAAATAAAATGAAGTGGTCATCCTAACAAAAGTAACACTGAAGCACGCCCGCCACACGTCTGTGCTCAGTGGCCACCACGCCGGAGCCTCGTCCTCGCAGAAGCCTCTTTGGTTGGTGCAGATAAGGCAGTTACGTTCTGTGGGACGAGAAGCGTGAGGAAACCACTGAAGACCCCCAGGGGCCCTCCCCCGGGCAGCGACCTGCTCGCCCAGGGGCTCTGGCCTCGCTCCAGCGTGACCAGTGCAGGGGTCCTTGGTGTCTGGTGGGGAAGGACACCCGGTCTCCTCCAGGCTCCGGGCACAGAGCTCCGAAGCCCCTGGGACTTCCTGAGCGGTGGGAGCGTCTTTAGTTTTTCCGAACAAGGCCTTCAGGTGAACCTGAATCTGTGCCGATGGAGCGGCTCTCCTGAGGCCCTGGGCGAGAGCTGGCCAGAGAGACCAAGTCTGCAGTCAGCCCTGCAGGCGGGAGGAGCCTGGGCACCACCTCTGAAGCCAGAGTCTGACGTGGCCGGTCGGGTGGGCAGGGGCCCTCCGCCCGTGGGGTCTGCTCCAAACCGGGAGTCAGGGTCAATTCAGTCGGGGTCAGTTGACTGGTCTGAGGAAAACCCTCTCAGTTTGAAATTGAGAAAACGGTCTCCAGCCTCCTCTCTCAACCAAAGGACTGAGGAGCGGCGCTGGGTCCCGGGGTGTCTGTGGGGGCTGCCCTGGGTCCAGAGGGCCGTCTGCCATGCAGCCTGCAGCACGAACGCTCTGTGTCGGCGCAGGGTTAGCAGTTCCAAATGCCCCTTCCTTTTGCCGAACCGACCTCTGGCTGAGCCGGGCCCAGTACAGCAGACAGCGGAGTGTGCAGAACCAGTGAGGTTTTGTTCGTACGATTTATGTGTCTGACCTGAGAATTTGGAAAGAGTTTTTCAACTCGAAGTGGGAAAGTTTTAAATGCTTTTGCCAAAAACACGTGGATCACTGAAACCTATTCCCCACTTTCTTTAAATAAAGGTAGAATGAACCCAGAAATAATCACACAATAACACAGAATGCTTTTCCAGAATCTTTCCTTCAAAGGCCCTGAGTACACACACAGGCTAGCCTGTGTCCCCTGGCGGCCCCCTGTGGGGGGCAGGACGGAGAGCTGAGGGGTGTGGCCCACGTCCGCGCCCTCGGGGGGGGGGCCCGCAGCACCTGCAGCATCTCACTGCGTTTCCTTGGGGGCCACTCCAGCCCCCACAGCCACACACTCCTTCTGGCAGCTCGTTCCCTCCGTGGAAGCCTGAAAGCAGCTGACTTTCCAGACTCTTGGCTTCACGGCGCCGATCAGCCTCCCTCCCCCAGCGCGGCCCCCTGTGAGCGGTAATCCAACACTACTGGTCAGGGAATCCGGGACGCAGGGCCAGGAGGATGTATGCACCCACACCTGCTCTGCGTACCCACACGTGTCGACACCACTGCTGATGCTGACTTACGTCAACAAGGAGAGAGAGCGACGGAGCATAAGGAATGGGCTCAGGTGACCGGAGACGCTGGCAAATCTGCAGAGCCGACAGCTGATGTCCCAGCTCAGCTCCAAAGGCCAGAAACTGATGGGGAACCTGGAAGGGCCAGCCAGGCAGGAGAACCCTCTCTCACCTGGATGGCCAGCCCTCTGTTCTCTGCAGGCCTTCCACTGCCTGGATGAGGCCAGCGCACAGCAGGGGAGCCATCTGCTTCACTCACTCAAAGGACCCAAATGATAACCTCGCCCAAAACCACCCTCAGAGGAACACCCAGGACAACCCTGGACCAGGCAGCCGGGCCCCCGAGGCCATCAGGACGACGTACAATGAACTGTCACGCCGGTGTGCTGCCCAGAGCAGCACAGAGGGGGACTCGGAGTCCAGTGCTCTCCATCATCCCAGGAACCTTCGGAGGATCCAGCAGCCACAACAGAGCCCAGGTCTTCGAGGCCCACCAGAGACTTCCTTCCCGGGTCCAAACCCCCACTCCGATGAGCTGGGAATCACTGCAGGCAAGCGCGGGAGCTGTGGTTCTCGCCACGCGGGTGCACGGGGGGCCCACTTCTGAGCCTCCCCACGGGCCCCAACTCCTGTGGCAGCAGGACCTCGTGCCCCTGTCAGGCACACTGGCCCTGCGTGTGGGGCCAGCTTTCTTCCCGGCCCCACCCCCGAACGGCAGTTGCACTCCCCGCCCCTGTTTCAGGAAAACCACGTGTGTGCCCCACACGTTCCCAACACTCCTGGTGGGAGGCGGCCAAGCGGCAAGGCCCCCGAAAAGGCAGCACCCGGCCCCACAGCAGCAGATGCCCACAAAACCCTAAGACAGGATTTCCATCCAAAAGAGTGAGTCAAGGCCAGGCGAGGACGGTGCCTGGACTTCGTGGCTCCAGGGCCTGGCTGCCTGGCCGCCTCCCCACCGCACTGCAGATCTGCTCCTCTGAGCTCCTGCTCCGGCTGGCAGACACGGGCTGTCAGCGCCAGACCGCGGAGTAGGTGAAAGTTCTGGACGCTTCACAGAAAAGCCAGTCCCTGTGAAATTTCCCGTGTGGTTCTGTTAGCCCCGAAAGCGAGGCTGTGTGCTCTGAGCCGCTCCAGCTCTGCCCGTGCCACAGGGTGGCAGCCGTTGGGACGCCATTGAGGGCCCCGGGTGCCACCCGGTCAGGGTCGGTTCTCTTGAGAATTTAACCTTGGGTGTCCCAAGAACGAAGAGGGGAGACTGGCAAAACCAAACGTATGGAAGTCACTCACAGACTGTCCAAAACCTCTCCGCCTCGGACAGTATTTTCCCCAAAGCTGGGAGCAGCGCGTCTGACTCGCTGTGTGCCCAGGAGGACAGAGCAGGATGCAGATGAGCGTGTGCCCGCGGGGGCGTGTCCCCAGAGATGCACCGGCTCCCTACGGGGAGCGCCCCGCCCAGCTGTCACTGTCTGCGTCAGAGAGAGCCGTGTGGCCTGCACACAACAGGAGTGGATAGTAAGACAGCAACACTGCAACAAGAAAATGAACAATTCAGTGAAGAAATGGAATTATCAGGAAAACTAATTCAAGCCGGGACCCACATCACCCTTGCCTGCCACTCAGGGAACCAGCGCTCCCCGGGAGCTGCCGACTTCACCCCGAACCTGTGGTCCGTCCACAGGTCACTCCTTCTAAGGCTTTCCCCGCAGGCCATGTGCCTCCAGCAGCTGTGTGACACCAGCTGTGGCTTCTAAGCCCCTGCTGCACTCCAGCCACCCTGGACATGCCCACAACCCCGCGCTGGGCACAGAGGGCTTGGCCTCCCGCTCTGGCGGCCGAACAGGTCCTGTCCTCTTGCCGACTCCCTCACTGAGCTTCCTTCCCTGAAGTGGAAACAGGTGCTAAGTCTCAAATTCACAGGGCAGGTGCCAGGTGGGGGGGAGCGCAGGGCAGGTGCACCCCCGCCGCTCCATCTGCAGAGCGTCCACCCGCGAAGCCGCGCCGGAAGCGCTCCAGCCCCGCCCTGGCGCCCCCTTTCTGCTCTTGTCCCCCAAAGGCGGCCGAAGCACAGCAGGTTGGAGGCAGTGACATCTGCCGGTCGCAGGCGGTACCCACCCAGATCCACACGGGTTTATGTTCTGGGAGCAGGGAAGATGTTGGGCAAACGCTCTGTGCAGCCTCGGCAGCCCCCGGGCACCGAGAAAGGGTGTTCTGTGACTTGCACCACAGGCCCTGGGTGGTTCGGCTTTTCCTCCAACTCCTGTTTGCAAAATAGCTCCCCGCAGGCAGCGAGCCTGGCTGGAGTGGGTGGGCGTCGGCCCCAGAGCAGGTGGTAGGGCGCGGGGTGTGGGCCGAGCACGGGCAGGGAGGGGCGTGGCAGGACGTCAGTCCTCCCTCTGGACGTTTCATTCTCCCCACCAGACAGGTGCTGCAGGGGACTCCTCCCCGCACTGACCAGCATTTCCAGGTGCAGTGGCAACGACCAGGGAAGGGCACAGAGGACTGCGAACCTGCCGCCGGGACAGTCACAACAGTGGATAAAAATGCAGAAAGAAAACCAGAGCCTTAAGTATAAGCTTCATGCGGATTAAGTTTGCAAAGCGATTTATTTCTTGGTGTGCCAGGAAGTTTACATACAGATGCCCAGATACCACGTGGAGAATTCCTGGTGTTTCTCCGTAGTTACAGAATATTCATCACATAGTTACAATTCACACATACAAGTCAAGAAACGTAGAAAACTCATTTTTTACCACCAACTCACTAATGTGGCTCATGCACATTTGGTATTAAAAGCAGAGTGAAAATCATGCCGTGATCACAGAGCCCCTGTGTCCGCGCACAGCTAAGTGATCTCACAGGAAGCTCTCACCTGCGTCTCTGAGCTGACCGACTTGGGCTGCAGTATGAAAGGCGTTCTGCAGCCTTGAGTCTCCCTGCTCATAAAGCAGGAAAGAGAGAGACCCTGAGAAGTCTGCTGGGTGCCCGAGTCCACCCCACAATCTGCAGCACCCTACCTCCAGCGTCCTGGGCCATTTTTCAAATCATTCTAAAAATGACCACTGCTCTCTGAGTCTAAGTTACATGCCTACCAGAAATGAGCACATCAAACTATTTCACCATAAGATATCAAGATTATGTCCTTATTTGAGGGAGAAAAAAGACAAAAAATAACTCAGAAAAACCTGGGACCAAGATAAAATTTCCATCTAAGTCCCTCCCCCGACAGGACGAGACACCTGTTACCTGCTACCCTCTGACCAGCTCCTTCCAAACGGAGATCACTGCCCCACTCCCACTCGGCTGCCCCGCTGCTGGGAACAGGGGAACAGGCTCAGCACTCAGCAGCCAGGTGGCCAGAGGAGGGCGCACGAGGCTCGCCTGCCCAGCCAGGAGGACACGGGGGACCAGGCGGCTGGCCGCTTGTCCAGAGTGAAGTCCCAGCAGCCAGCCCGGAGGAGACCCGGCTTGATTAACAGGCACAGAGAGCTTTCCTGGCGCAGCCACCACCACTTCCGCCAAAGTGACCAGGAAACGCCTTCACCTTGGGGGGTGGGCTTCAGCTCAGATCCCAGGTTCACAGGAGACAGAGGGACAGCCACGCCCCACAGCAGGGCCCACCCCCTGCCCTCCTCCAGGTGACCTCCCCCTCGGGACAGGCCTGTCCTCTCCCGGCAAGCCCCGGACCCCCGGTCCAGTGCACCCTCAGCTAGACGCCCTCGCTTTGCTCAGAAGAGTTTTATCTGCAGAGAAGGTCCCACTGCACGTGACCTGACCCTCCAAGAGGTGCCCCAGGACAGAGGAGCAGCTGTGTGTGCTTCTCCCTTGATTTGAGGGCAGCTTCGTCACCTCAGAACCAGGAGAGTGTTTCAAGGGAAGAGGCAACTGAGACATCTTCCTGGGGACCAGACGAGACTGGGGGAAGCCCCACAGCTTAGACCTCAGGGGGCGTCATCTGCCAGGCCGCTGAGGACGAGAGGGCTCAGTTCCCAAGCGAGGGCCCCTCTCACACACAGTCAAACACGCACACCCACACCAGGTCCCAGAACCCTGGCTCAGGAGTGACTCAGAGGCAGGCTTCCCACCAATGAGTCACCAGCACCAGTCCCTGTGCACGCTGGGTGCTCCTGGGAGGTCTTCCTTGCAAATGCTGGCCAGGCCTGGTCCTGCCTGGCCCATGAGATCACAGCCCAGGGCGGGGCCCCTCTCACCATCTGTCTAACAGCGGGGACCGCACCCCACCTGCTCTTGGATGCCTGTGTCTTCCTGCGGCTCCCGCTGCCCAGGACGCCCCTGCCCTTCTCCCACCAGTGACATCGGCTGCACAGCCCTGTTTGGCGCCTCCCACGTTCTCACACTGTCTTCTGACTGTTGGACCTGCTGCCCAAAGGTCTGGGGTTTCGAAGGCAGGGTGGATGCTGTCCTGTGTGGTGCTGCTCCGTGCGGAGGAGTGGGTTTCAGACAGGGCGGATGGGGAGCTAGCCACTCCAACCCAGTCCACTCTTGAACTGGAACCACTTCCACCCACTCCCCCTGCCTCAGCTGCTCTGTACACACGCCATGTGCACACACAGACACATGCACGCATACACACACACACTGAACACACGTGCACATGCCCACGTGTACACACAACACGCACACGTGCACACGAGCTTGTCAGCTGGCACACGCGCTCCCTCAGGCCGCGCCCACCCCCCACCCCGGCCCTGGAATTCCCCAGGCCTACTCCCTTTCTAGGGTGAACTAATGTGATCAATTAATCTTTGCTAAAAATGTTAATAATTTTATGTGTCACATCTCTCAATAAACCAATAATATGTGTTAACAGAGCCCTTGAAAGCTCGAACCCAAAGGCCTAGGTAAAATGGGAACTTCTGGCCCCAAAGGAGGCATGGGGGGCGGGGGTGGGAGGTGATCCTCACACCCGCACCTCTCAGTGGGGGGGCCCTGAGTGTGCAGCTGACCTGGTCTGAGCCCCGCGAAAATTCATTCATTCACCTCCCCGGGAGGGGAGCAGGCAAGAGTGAAATGGAACGGGAAGGTCTGCGCCCTCGCTTCACCTGCTGGCTCTCCTGGGAGCCCAGCTTTAGGGGGGAGCCCTCACATGGAAACCCTCCCGGGCTGAGGTCAGGGTAGCACGGGCCTCACCGACATGATACAGCCCCACTGCATTGCCATCTCACTGCCCACTGCGGTCTCCGGACTCTTCCCAAACACGGGCTCGGGAGCCGGGCTCTGTGCCCGATGTCACGGTGGGGCCATGAGACCCCTGCACGCGCAATGCCCAAGCTGGCCCCCTCAGCCCTCCAGGTGTCAGAGTGCGTGTCAGACGCGTGTGTCGTGGAACCACCCCCAGAGCCAGTCTGGACATGACGTCTCCGTCCCCAGCTTGACACGTGACTGGAAACAAAGTCGGCCCTCAGCCCCACCTCCCCGACGTCACAGCGCGCTATGTGTCATCCACGAACGTAGTGGGAGACACAAAAGCCAAACTTCTGATACACAGCGTCTACTTTCAAGGACACGTGTCTTCTGGGTCACAGAAATCAGAGGAGAGAAAAAAGTCAGAAATTTCTGAATCAACGAGGGAGGGGAGAAAAATCTCACGTCAGACACCGTGAACTTGCTCACCCGGCGGAAGCTTCCGGCTCAAGGTGCACACAGGGAGGGGGTGAGCTCGGAGGGAGGCCTCGACACCCGCCCATCTCCCCTTGGAAGAGCCCCCAGCGCAGCACTGCCACGTGGCAGTGACTTAGCGTGTTCGCAGGGTGCTTCCTCCTCCTCCCTGTCCAGTCCGGAGTTCTCCAGAGGATTCTCAGCTCTGGGTGAGGTGCCCCCGTCCCCTGGCCCTCCACGCCGGCGCTGCCTGACCCCCTCTGGGTGGTCTTTATAAGACCAGCACCCGCTGCCTGGGGCCTTCCGACGACTCACTCCTGCTTCCGCCTGTCGCTGGGCAGCCCGGGGTCAGGGCGCCCCTCCCTGGCTGGCCTACCTGTCCCCCCAGGGTTTCCTGAAGTCCCTGGATTGATACCAAGCTCCCTCCCAGGGAGGCTCCAGCCTTACCTGCGTTAAGTCAAAGGACAGAATACGCACCCTCCTAACTGGTCCGCCTGAGAGAGCCCTGCGACTTTTGAGTCCTCAGGGCATTGAGAGCATCCCTTTAAGGTTCAGGCACAAGCCCTCTTCTAGGAAATAACCCTTCACTCGTGACCTTGTTGGCGTGGGAAAACGAGACTCGACTTGCGTCCCTGCTTCTCACAAACCCGCCAGAGCAGGGCCTGCCTCAGGGACCGGCTGTGTCCGAAGACAGCCGCTCTCTTTTCCTCGTTTTGCCACCACTCGAGCCCTGCGAGCTGCCTCCAGGCAGGACGGTGGTGGACACGGGCAAAGGGGGAAGCAAAGCCAATGACAAAACAGGAGCGCAGGCAGGTAGAGGCCACTCTGTCACAGCACCAAGTCACGCAGCTGCTTCAGGAGAGATGTCAGGAGCCCAGGCTGGGGCTGAGAAGGTCCCCGCACCGCCGGCAGAGCCGGCACCCAGCAAGACCCGCGTGACCGCCACTGCTGCAGCGCCGTCATCACCTCCCTCCTCTTCAGTAATATTCCCTTCAGGTTCCCTCGTACAATTTTTTAAATGCAATCTTGAACTATTGTACATTTTTCTCATTTACTCTATGACATATTTCTTTCCTGATTCCACCCAGAGAAGCTTTACTTTGTAAACAGACAGAAGGTTCTGAGACCAACCTGCTGTGAAGCTGAGACCTGTTCCTGGGGAACCAGCCCGGCCCCCGGTGGACAGTCAGCCTGGACTTGCCCGTGAAGAGCTGGCGGGCAGCGGCGCAGACGTGCACGTGTCAAAGCAAAGTGCACAGACCCCCGCCCTGGCTTGGTCCTGTACCTCCCTTGTGATGGTTTTAGACGTGGGAAATGTCAGGCGACTTCCAAGTTAGGACCTCATTTCTTAGTACGCGTGGTGTTAAAGGGAAGAGGAAGTTCTAGAGCCCCAGAGATAAATACTTCATCCTACTCAGTCCTCTGCTTTCATAGCCCAGAGCTACCAGCTTTAGGGTAAAAGCCTTTACTGATAAAAGGCTGCTGCCACCTGCTCCTGGCTGTGATGACTTCCTGCTTCGCAGGAGGTCCCCTTGGAAAACGCAACGTTCTTACCTTTGACGCCCTGCAGCCCACGTAAGTGAGGTTACGGTTACACGCCTGCATCTCCCTCGGCAGGACAGCTGAGTGCTTCGCGGGGCTCCCTCTGCTGGTTAATGAGGACCCCAGGCACCCACAGGCGCCGCCAGAATGAATCCTGCACAGGGAGTTTTTCATGGAAATCAACCAAACACAACAGCTCCAAAACTGTCAGGACCTGTGGAGGGTCTGCGACCTGCTTTCACCTCCTTAGTGGTTTGTGTCCCTCGGACGTTGAGAAGACCTGAGGCCCCCAGTCAGAGACACCGTCTAGGGCTCAGTGACCATGTCTGACCCTCTGTGCCCCACCCCAAGTCCCCAGGTCTTACGCGCACTGGGCTGTGTCGCATCTGAGGCTCGCAGCGCGTGGGGGACCGCCGGGTACAGCCAGCCCACTCCTCATCCCGGAGGGAGGTCCCACCCCACACTCAAGGTTACCCTCTGCAAACACCACGCGGAGAACCAGCCCAGAAAGGAGGCGGGCCCTGCGTCCCTACTGTGCCCAGCAAGACCTCAGCCGCAGAAGCCCATGGAAAACTCTCTCCCCAGTAACATCAGGTCATCGTTACCGCTCGTAACTTAAAGTCCCAATTTCATTAAATCATTGCAGAATTTCTTCTTCTTTTTCATAAATCCTTTCTCTTTTTAAACTTTCCACCACACTGTTAAACTACGTATTTCCCTTTAAAACCTAAAGTAAATACTTCATTACCTTTTATCAAATAACACCTGGTCTACTTGGTTGATTATAAATGAAGACTCCTATTTGACAAAGTTTGGAAATTTTAAAAATAAAATAAAATTACCAGCAGTGAGGCTCCTTGTTTGCACATGAACACCTTCCAGAGTCTCTTTTGAAAAACTCAGGGCTACAGAATTCTAAACAGAACAGGCTATTACAGAACGGCAGAAACCCACAGATAAG
The DNA here is from genome assembly GCF_048564905.1 of Vicugna pacos. Classification (NCBI taxonomy): domain Eukaryota; kingdom Metazoa; phylum Chordata; class Mammalia; order Artiodactyla; family Camelidae; genus Vicugna; species Vicugna pacos. The sequence continues at coordinate 26,311,587 of NC_133015.1, forward strand.
CCCTGGAACTTCAACATCACAGAATTCAAAGCCTTAGGGTTAGGCAGAAACCAATTATAATATTTTGACAGCTGGCTTTTATGTTCCTATTTTAGCATTAGCCAAAAATCATGAACTGTCACAGCGTAGCAGCTTTAAATCAAGGAATGGTCGGCTTTCCACCGTTGCATAGACGTGCAGGCCCTGCCTTTACACACGACTGCGTCCAGTGTCCACATACCTCCCGCCTCCACACCTCGCCGTAAGCATGAGGTTGGGGCAGAAAGGACATTGATCCCTCGCTTTTGACCTTGAGGACACTGAGAAGCAGAGAGGTCAAGTGATGGATGGAGGTCGTGTGGCCCCCCTGAAAGCCAGTGGGCTCTTCCGGCCCCGGACCCCAAGCGTCCCTGCAGTCCCGCTGACCCGGCGCTCCATCACAGAGGGGCTGGCAGCCAGAAACGGAAAGCCTCACTCAGACTTACTCAAGCTGTGAGGAATTTATAGGCTCTATGGCCAAGAGGTCCAGGGGAGGGTCAGCTCACGCGGCTGGATGGAGGCCCCATCTGGGTGTTGCTGTCCTCTGGGGCACGGTCCCTGTCCCGCACCCTCATGCCGTCGTCCCCCAACCACCGAGGAGCGTCCCTGAGACCCTCCCCATGAGACCCAGCTTGGCCGGGCGTCACCGACAGGCAGTAGCCCAAGGTCACCCCTCAGCACTCACTCCTCAGGCTGTTTCACACCGATCCCCTGACCACCTCCAGGTGAGGCAGACACGCGGTCTCCACACCAGTTACACCCCCGGCCCCCCAGAACCTTCCACCAGAAGGTAGGTGCTAGGATGACCCTCCCTCTACGGATGCGGAAGCCGGGGTTCGGCTGACAGCACGTGTCTGATGCCGCCAGCTCCGAGGGGCGCCCTGGGTTTAAGCAGACAGGCCAGCCCGGTGCCCACATACTCACCCGTGACCCAGAGCCCCTTCCCGTAGGGGACCGTGGGGCCCCGCCCACCACCTACCCTCCCGGAAAGGCACACCTGGGACAGGAGGACCCTGAGAGGTCCTGCAGGGAAGGCACTCAGCCTGTTTAACCCACATCCCTCAAACCCAGCTGCTGCGGGGCTGTGCTGTCTAGGCCCCCAGAGAACGGCCCCTGGGCTCACACACTCTGCCCGTGCTGCCGGCTGCTGCAGGGATGTGCTTTGTCACGTGACTGCCCGGTGACACTGTGAGTCAGTTCTGGAGAGCCTTTGTTTCCACCTGCAGCTTCCCTTTGGCTGCAAGCTCCCGCACAGCTCAGGGTTTCGGGGTCTGTCCCCGCCCCCTGCCCGTCAGCCCTGCCCAGCTCCCCACCCACTGTCGTCAGCGGCACCACCGTGTGCGTCACCTGGTCTAGTCCTTCTCCAGGTGGCAGTGCTGGGCATGAAGGAACGGTGCTGGGGAAACAGAAACAGCAAATGCCTCAGGTGCCGACTTTTTAAGGACTTGCACAGGGGTGCTTACTTCCTGCACACACAGCCTCGCGCCTGCAGACACTCCGGGGGGTGGGGGGCGCGGCTGGAGGCAGCTGGAGCCGCTGGGTGGGGAAGGCGTGCAGAGGGCCCCGTGGCCCCGGGATGGTGTCATGACCCGGCTCCCGCCTCCCACGGCCAAGCCTCCCGGGGCATCCGGGCCCAAAGTCTGTCCTCACGGCCTCGGGTTCCGTGAACGTGTGGTCACAGACTCGACCACCAGCGTCGCGGCCTTTCTGGGCCATCTGCTGCCCGGGGTGGTTCTCGGGCTGCTTGCCTTTCAAAGCACACGGCTGGGAGGAGGTCGTTCCACCTCAGGCAGGAGAGTATGAAAGGGTCACTCGGTCCAAGGCGGTGTCCGGGTGCGGGCAGGTGCAGTGCCTTGGGCAGGGACCCAGGACAGAGGGACCTCCATCATCTCCTCCCACGAGCTGCTGGGTGTGCCCCCAGCATCTGACCTGCGCACGGCAGGGGCCCATGTGAACCCGTGTGCTTCCGCCCACAGAGTGGGGAACATCTCAGCTCGACTGCCCATTGGCACCTGGTGGTCCCTGGCCACCCTCAGTCTCACCGTGACGCAGACCCGTACGGAGGGCTCGGTGTCTCCGTCAGCCTCCATCCTGGGACGGGTGGCTGTTCTCTTCAGGATGTGCAGGGTGAGTCCACTCGGCCCAGACACCTGTGTGAATGCAGCTCCACCATGCTCCCCTCCACCACTGCCAAACATCACGAGTGCGTCCTCGCCAGGGGCCCCAGAATTAACCTCGTGAATCCCTTCTGTACCACGGACTTCCCCATGATCAGATGCCCACATGCAGGACAATGTCCGAGCATATTTGTCCAATAAAACCAGAGTCGCACACCCAGGACCCTCGGGAGCTGAGACACCTGTGGTTTGCCTCTGGGAAGGTGGCCGCATTCCGGGTGTCAGAGGCTCCTGCAGACACTGTGGGAGTGGCAGAAAATGCAGACTGTCAACCGAACATCATTTTCTTTAATTCTTTAATCAACATAATCCCATTTCGCTGGGGGCAGCAACAGACGCAGCTGAAAACACTCATGGCCCCCAGACTCTTCCGCAGCCTCGTGACCCTGTCTATGAACAGTGTGTGGTTAAATCAGTGAGGCTGGTGGCCCCCTGTCTGGCACAGAGAGGGTGACCCCCACAGACACATCTCAAGCTGAGGTGTAAGATGCTGAAGTATTACTAAAAACGGCCCCTAAGGAGCCACGTGAGCAGGGCACACCAGCAGTGGGGCGAGCAGCACCAGTGACATGCATGTGGGGTTGCTAACGGCTCAGTGTTCCCCTAAGACCCCGCCGTAACGTCCCCTGCTATTTCATCTCCAAGCTCAGGCCTTATTTGCAAAGTAAACCCAGAATCTCGAACTTGAATAAATGTCTTTACTCATCTGAAGGCCAACCCCACTTCAAGGGCCAGATATAAACAGCCTTTAACCCTCCTACTGATTTAGGGCAAAGGCACTCAGCACAGCCAACTCACTTAGTAAACACGGCTGAGCACCCAAGCCGGCCAGGCCCGGAACAGTCCTGGAACAGCAGAGCAGCCCACAGTCCAGAAAACCGTGTCCGCGTCACAGTGAGCAGAGCTGGCGAGGGAAAGGCGCTCGGGAGTGTAAGTGTTTGGGTTGGTAAAGCGTGGCAGTGGAGGAGGTGGTGGGAGCCAGCTCCCGTCTTAGGGCAGTTGTGACTCGAAGTGGAGTGTCCGTCCTGGGTCAGAAGGGTCGGTGACTTCTAAAATAATCCAGGGTTCCAAGGTCTTCGTCTTCCTTTTATGAATTCTGAACTCCTAAATGTGCTCAGGGTTTGGATCCAAACACAGTTTCCATTTCCATGCCGAGTTAGAAACAGCACAGAAGTGGAAAGTCGGGCTCACGAGCACGTTAAGCGCTGGTTACGAGAGACGTCAGCGGTTGCCCTCGTCTTCACACCACGTCTCCATTTCACAGGAAATCTGGTGGCACTTCATCATCCGTGGGCACTTATTAATCGCTTTCCTCTGTATACTTTACAACAGTATCTGTCACTATGGTGACTCCCTGAGAACTGAGCTGCTAAGCCAGCCAGGACTGCTTTCCCCTCCGAGCTAAAATTAACTGCTCGTGATGAACTGCGGCAGGAAACCCACTAACGTGTCTCCTCCAGCAGCAGTCACTTAAGTCCATCCCCGCTGGGTGATGTGAACTATGAAGTCTCTGTGCTCAACACCCAGACCCCGCCCTTCCTGGAGCCCCCGCGGCCTGAGCTCCCCGCCCCAGAAAGGCCCCCTTCTGCAGCAGCATTTACAGTCACTTTTAATGACTGCTGCTGAGCAAATTCACACTTGTCCACCTTGGCTCTCCCTCTGAAATTTAATGCAAGGGTCCCAGAATAACCCATCATAAATTCAGTCCGTGGAAGTTAAGTACCTGCACACAGAGGACGTCAGCGCCCTCAGCACTGCAAGCAGCCAGGAAGGAATCCAAAGTCCTCTTCTCGAAGGGCGGGGATACTACTGGACGTGATGGTGGGTTTGCACACAAAGTCCCCGACTTTGCACTTGTGCTGGCTGTCTGTGGTACTTGGCCAAGACATTGAAGTTAGTGACAGGGCTCCTGGGAAGACGGAGTAGGTGTGTCCTTCTCCACGACTCCCCAAACAACAGCAGAGCCACTGGGCACTGATGTAAAACCCAGGGAAGGGAGAGGAGAGGCCAGACTGGCCGTGACCTCAGACCCGAGGGATGACACGCGTGAGTCCCCGGGTTCTCCTCCGGCCCGTGTGTCACAGACAGGGCTGGAAACGCCAACGGGCACAGACCGAGCTGCTGTCTCTGGGCAACAGACCAGGAGAAAGGCGGCCCTGCAAGACAGAGAAGCTTCAGAAAATACGACTGTGCTCCAGCCAGCGTTGCAGGAAAACCACGTCCCTCCCCCACGCCAAGCCAGCAAAGGCGACGCAGAGCTGCACTGTCCCCTCTCCCGCCCTGAGGTGCCCCGTGACCCCAGCCCCCACATGGGTGTCAGGGGAGACCAATGGGAAGCCTGAACTTGCACCCCACCTGGCGGTAAGGGGGCCCTCCCTCTGCCAGCAGGGGTGGGACCAGAGGAGGCCCAGGGGGCTGTCAGGGTTTTCAGCACAGCCCAGCAGTAGCCAGGCCGCCCGCCATGGCGTCAGTGCAGGGCACACGCGGGGGCGGTCCCTCCCCTCACAGCCAGGGACAGTCATGGAGGCCCGGTGGGATCAGAACTCCCAATCCTCCCCCAGGCAATGAGGGGCTCCCTGTCGGTGTCCGGGGAGTAGGGAACCAGGACTTCACCCCCACCCCCACCCCGCCCAGGGAATCACAAGGAGGCGCCCTCCTCCCCACACTGGGGCAGCACCAGAGGAAGCAAACGAAAGGCAGAGGTCTCACAACGTAATAAGCCATGTATAGGTTCCAACCTGAATTCACTCGTCATACCAAAAACCAGGAGGATCTCAAACTGGATGGAAAAGGACAACCTACAGATGCCAGCACTGAGGAGGCACTTGGCAGAACGATCTGACACACTGTAGAGCAGCCAACATAAAAACACTTCAATGAGCAATAACAACGCACTTGAAACAATAAAAAACAGAGTCTCAGCAAAGAGACAGAACGTCTCAGCAAGAAATAGAAGAAAGAAGAACCACATGGGAATTTTAGAACTGAAAAATGTAACTGAAATTAAAAAACTCAATGAACATGCTCAACAGCAAAACAGAAGGCACGGAGGAAGGAATCAGGACCAGAGAAGAGATCGATAGAATTTAGCCAATCTGGATAACAGAGAAATTAGACTGAAAAAATGTGATACCCAGAGCCTCAGACTATAGCAAAGACTCTAACATTTGTGTCACCAGAGTCTTGGTAGGAGAAGAAAATGGGTGGGTCTGAAACTACCCCGCAAAAAAAATTGCTAAAAACTTCTCACATTAGCAAAAGACACAGCTGACAGATTCAAGAGACTAAGTGAATCCCAAACAAGATAAACCCAAAGAAGTCAACACCAAGACCTCTTGTAATTAAACTTGTGAAAACTAAGGTGAAGAAAATCCTTGAAAGAATTCAGAGAAAGTCCACACCCACCTGTAGTGGGAAGGAAGCCACGTGATCATAGAGTTCTCAGTGGGGAGAGGAGTTCAGAAGAATCACCAGGTGATTCAAGAGCTAAGAGAAAAGAAGAGTCGAATGGGAACTCTACACCCAGTGACAAAGTCCTTGAGGAATGAAAGGGGGACCACAAGGTCCTCAGATGAAGGAAAGCTAAGAGCAGTCGTCATCAGCAGGCCTGCACTAAAAGAATGGTAGTGGAATTTCTCTAAACAGAAAGGAAATGTTAAAAGAGGGAATCTTGGGACCTCAGGAAGGAAGAAAGAACAAACAAAGCACAAATGTGGGAAAAGACAGTGAACTCTTCTCCTGTTGAGTATGTCATAGCATGTTGCGTTTTTCTATTATACAGTTGAAGCAAAAATTTTAACAGTCTGATATGGTTCTAAACACATACGGAGGAAACAGTGAAGGTAACTGTACTATAAAAATGGGAGGCTGTGGGGCTGGAAGTACAGTTTCTACAAGTCATTCCAACTGGCAAAATGACAGCACAGTGGCCTGTGAAAAGCCATGACATGTGTCCCACGGAGCAGAACACTGAAAACGCCACATAAAGAGACACACTCAAAGCCACTACTGGTGATCAAAACACAAGTCTCAGCAAATGTTCAGGGAGCCACAGGAAGGAATGTGAAAGGAAGCCAAGAACTCCAGAACAGGGAAAACAAACAGGAACCCAAAAATATAACGACAGTCTTAACCCCTAAGATACTAATAAGTACATTAAATACAAACGGTCTAAACGTAACTCAGCCATACGCCGTCTACAAGACACTCACTTCAAACTAACGGCGCAATCACATTGACAGTAAAAGGAAGTACAAAAATGTATCAGGCAAACATGAACCAAAGGACCGCGGGAGTGACTATACTGATTTCTAACAAAGTGGGCTTCAGAGCGAAGAAAGTCACCAGAGACAAAGAAGGACATTACATAATGATAAAAGGGTCATTCCACCAGGAAGACAAGGAAACTGTAAACGTGTGTGCACCAAACAACACAGCCACAAATATGTGAAGAAAAACAGACAGAGCTGGGAGAAGACATAAGCAATCCATGCTCACAGTTGGGGGCTTCAACACCTGTTTCTCAGCAATCGTTAAAACAATTAGAAAATCCGCAAAGACGTGGAAGATACTAAGGTCACCACTAACACACAGGTTCTAAGCACTGCTTGCAGAAGTCTCCGCCCCACAACAACGGAACACAGGTCTTCCAAGGACCCAGAGAAGACACACCAGGAGAGACCACAGCCTGTGTGCCATTTACAAAACTTCAACAAACTTTAAAGAATTGAAATCACACATTTTGTGACCCCAATGTTTGCAAACCAGAGATCATTAACACAAAAAGAGCCAAACACTTGGAAACTAAAAGCCCTGTAACACTTCTAAAAGCCCATGGGTCAAAAAGGATTTCAAGGAAATTTTAAAAATACATTGAACCCAATGAAACTGAAAATACAACATATCAAAATTTGTGGGACACAACCAAACCAGTGCCAGAAAGGAAACAGATGTTAACTAGACACATACATTTGAAAAAAGGAACGTTCCAAACCAATAGTTTAATCTCTCACCTCAAGAACCTAGGAAAGAACAAAATAAACTGAAAGCAAGCAGCGGAAAAGAAAGAATAATGATAAAAGCAGAAATCAATGAAAATTTTTTAAATAATAGATGACATCAGTGAACAGAGCTGGTATGTTGACAAGATCAACAAAACTAACAGACCTCCAGCAAAACTTTTAAAGAAGAAAGGAAGGAAGCACCAACAGCGCTACCGGGAAGGAACCGGGGGTCCCCCTCCCCACAGACACCCAAGGAGACTGCAGCCCTGCAGACACGCATGTGGCAAGTGAGATGAAGTGGGGCAATTCCTCGAAAAACACAAGCTACCACAACTCACTCAATACGAAGTAAATCCTCTAAATACTCTGTGACTATTAAGAAAATCTGATTTATAAATAGCAACTCCCAGAAAAGAAACCTCAGGTCCCCGCGGTGCCACTGCAGAACCTGCCAAGTACCTAAAGCAGAATTACTACCAGTTCTACATAACCATCCCAGAAGGGAGGGGGACACGTCTAAGTTCAAAACCAGACAAACGCCACTGAAGAAAACCACAGCCTAACATCCCCTATGAATGTAAGCGTAAAAATCCTTTAAAAGTACTAGCAAACAGAATTCTGCAATACGTAAAAAGAACTACACACAATGACAAGTGGGTTTTAATTCAAGGATGCAAAGCTGGTTCAGTACTTTTAAATGTAATCGTTGCGATCCACCATATTCACAGACTAATCAAGAAAATCACCTGATTGTATACAGAAAAGCCAGTTGGTAAAATTCAGTACCCATTCACGATCTGTTTTAATCTCAGAAAGACAAAAATAGAAACTGCCTCTACTTGTTACAGAACAACCGCAAAACCCTAACACCACACCTCGCGGTGAACGAGCTCTTGCCTCCCGAGACAGCGAGCAAGACACAGATGCCCACTCTTCCTCAGCACGGTGCTGGGAGCTCGAGCCAGTGCGACACGGCAGGAGAAGGGAACTGACGGGTGCACAGACCAGGGCAGGAAGCGTAAGACTGTGCCCGCTTGCGGAGCACGTGACGGCCTACACAGGCAAGCTCAGTGAGTCCGAAGGAAAGCAAAAGCGTCCTGGAGCTGACATGTGAGCTCAGCAAGGCCACTGGACAGAGAATGAAGCACAGAGAAATCAGTTGTACTTCTGTACAGTAACAATAAACACCTGGATCCTTAGATTATAAATACCGTTTGTGACTGGTCACAAACAGATGAATACTTGTAACAGAACATACTTGTAGGAGAGAAATTACAAATGCTGATGAAGAAATCAAAGATAATTTAAATAAACAGAGATAAATGGTGTTCGTGGACTGGAAGACTCAAATATTGAAGACCTCATTATAATTTCAGCAAGATTTTTGTAGATATAAACAAAGTCATTCAAAAATGTATATGAAATGACAAAAGAACTAGAACAGCTACAGTCTTGGAACAGACTGAGGTGGGAGGAATCAGGCTCCAACGTTAGGACTTGCACACACAGTGAGCAAGGCCGTGTGGTGGTGGCGAAGGGACAGACACACAGACCACGGGGGCAGGCCGAAGAACCCAGGCGTACACTCACACATCACATCCAGCTGATTTCTGACAACACTGCGAAAGCTACTGAACCCGTCACCTGCTTGGGAGAAACCCCATGGCCTTTCCTGCCAGCAGCGGAGCGAGCGGCTCCTTGGCTCAGAGACCACTGAAGTCCACCTGAAAAAGGCAGTGCAGACGGGAGCCGAGCCCAGCCTTGTGACCTTGGAGAAGTCACTGGGCCTCTCTGGTCTTTCTTTCCCCACCTACAGCATGGACCTGAATGTGCCGTTGCATCAAACACCAACATCTGTAGAACTGGCCCCTCCTCCCCTCTGCAGAGGAGCAGTGCTCCACGCGCTGTCTGAGGGCAGGAGTCCAAAGGAGTGAGTCCCGTCTCCCGTCCCTGCTGTGGTCAGGGCTCCACACCCAGGTGGTAGTCTCTGCCCCCAGACTCAGCCCTCCGCCAGCTAGAAGGACTTCAGATGATCGCCGGCCACCAGGAGTTCCTGACAGCGCTGATCCGCCCCCTGACCAAGGCTGGTCGAGTGACTTGGTGAGAAACAGAGCCACAGTCTCAGCCACACCCGTGACAGCTGCATTTCCAGGGTATTTACCGTGTGATCCGCTCTGGTTTAAGAGCTCTGTGGAGTTTGAGTCTTTAAAGCAACCCAGTGCCATGAGTGCTGATGTCGCCATTTCACATATGGACATAAAGACCACATGGCAGCGGGAAGCCCCTTAAGCACACGGGCCGCCCCAGCACTGAGGGCGGCTGAGCCCAGGCCTGCTCCAGCCGCCGGCCGCGCTCGGACCACAGAATCCCAGGAAGGACCCTGGGGCTCCCTGCACTACGTGTGCCCGTGCCCCCAGGGGTCACCAGTCCAGAGCCCCCCGGGCTCCACGGCACTCACAGCTCATGCCAAAGGCTCCTTCCCTGAGCCCAGGTGTTCGTCTAAAGGCAGAGGTGCAATACTCTGCCCCACCGCTTTCTGGGACCCCAGTACGAAGGCTCACTCCCGCACCCACGCGGATTGCGTCATCCCTCACGATGGAAGGCGTTGCCCCCGCTGCTCATTCCGGTCTGATCTGAATGACTCATTGGCAGGATTTTGCCAAAACCCTTTGAAAGGTTCTTCCTGGTGGCCAGTATAAAGCGTGAGAACTCACCAAGTCCTCGTCCACCACCTGCAGTCACACCCCTTGGGCTGTCACATCTGATTCCCTGAATCACACTTATGAGAAGTTCCACATCAGTCGCTCGGCCCACGGGGACAAGACCGCGTCCCATGCTGGGACGGCTGCTGCCTGAGGACCCACGTGGCCCAGAGGAAGAGTGGACACGGGCCTCCCCAGCGGGCGGGCTCTGCATCTCCGTGAGCCCAGGACTGAGGCCGCCACTCGGCAGCACGTGCCAGTACACAGCCCGGCAGGTGACGGGGCCACACGCCGGAGCCACCGCACCCACAGGCAACCTGCACTCGGCCAGCGCCTCCACCGCCTGGAAGCTCACTCTGTGGGCGCCCAGTGTGACACTGCAGGGTCCAGCCCGCTAATGGCGTAGCGTTTGGTCAATCTGGAGTGCATCTGAACCAAGCCCCCTGCAATGCTCTCCTTTGCTGTACTTCCCGTTGGCTCGCTTCACCAACGTCTGCTGTGTTTAGACAGCATGACTTAAGACCGTGGGATGCCGTCTGTGCTCAGCCGCTCTGCGGACGGCGCAGCGTCCGGCCAGCACTGTTTATGTAAATCGGTGCCGCTGACATGGCCTTCGTAAACAGAGGCAGCTCAGCACACACGCGGGCGCAGGAAATGCTTGTTTGAGAGCTGGCTCTGGTCCCCGACCGATGAGGAGCTGCTGATACTGCAGATCTGGGCTGAGCCGCATGCCAGGCACCTCCCCTCCCCCGAGGGCGGCCTGGCCCCCGAGCAGCCGAGGTTCTGGAGACGGGGCCGGGTGGGGGTGGGGCGGGGGACACAGCCGCATGACGCCCCAGGGCCCCCGCTGGCCACGCAGGCACCAGGCACGAGGGCTGGGATGCATTTCCTGACTACTGACCACGGCTCTGGACCTGAGGGACAGCGGCAAGGGACACGGCCCTCCACGTCACCAGAGTAAGAGCCCCTCCCCGCCCCTCCCCCCTCTGCCTGCCTCCCCAGGCCTCCACCCACCTGCTGTTCACGCATCCTCCTCCCATGCGTAGCCCCTGCCTTCAACCCAGAACTCGGGATCCAAGTAAGGAAGAAGGACGGGCACCAGCCTGACAGATGGCAGAAAGGAGGGGGTGGTGGGCAGGGCGTGACCCGCCTCCCGACACAGCCGAGGTGACAGCACCTACCTTTGTAGCAGGCGACCAGCCTGGGGGCCGGCGACCGAGGTTGGGGGCACAGCACTCTCAAAAGGGTGTCGCACCGGGTCCCCAGGCCCCGCCCGCAGCAGTGCAGGGAGCAGGGGCCGCGGGCGCGGGCTGTGATCAGAGAGGCGGGTGACCGTTTGCCACTGCTTCCTTTGACAGGAGGAAACCCCTAGCTCTGGAAAGCACGGTCTGTTTTACAAGAGAAGTATCGCCTCCTTCCCAGAGCGTGGAACACTTTGCAGCAAATTTCGGCCACAGAACATCTTCAGTGTCTGGAGGCAGACCAGGACAGCATCACACTTCTGGAGCAGAGGCTCTTTCCCTCAGGAAAACGCTGTCCACTGGGGCACCGGGGAGATAAAGAAGTCCCGTTTCACCCCAAACACACTCGTGGTAACAGCACCCACCATTCGTCAGTCCTTTTCTGTACCAAGCACTAAAAAACGGACAAAATAGTTTCCCACTAACAAACTGGAAAACACAGTGGTGCCCCCTGAGCCACTTCACCTCGAATCGACAATTCTGCCCACACTCATGATCTCACACGTGGACTCTCTCACCAGTAAGCTTTATAAGAACATCCATCCACCAACTGACCAAGTACTCATCAAGAATCGAAGATTCAAGGCATAGCTAGGGATTTATCACAGCCAATAAATCATCACAACCAGAGCACCATCGTCAACAGGATGAGGCTGAGCACGCAGGAGATCAAACGTGATCACTTCACAATCAAGATTAGCCGAAGGTCCAGAGGATGGATTACTCAGCAGATAAAAATCTTGGAAACATCTAACCCTCTCTCCTCTTCAGTGAGGAGTTCCAGATGTCCAGACGGGGGGCGGCCAGCTGCCACGGCGACCAGACAAGTCCGGAGAAGCCCCTCCAGCACCGCCGTCCAGGGTGGGCTGAGTGCCCACCAGAGAGAGCCTGGACTTCTCACGGGGGACCCACTGGCTGACCTGGAGTGAAAGCAGGTTTCTAAGAGGGTCTTAAGAGGACGCTGCACAGTCCAGAAGCTTCCAGAAGATGGAAAACAGAGCCTCCAGTCCAGGTCAAGTAAAAAATTTCAGAAAATATTTTTCATCTCATTTAAATAGACAAGGAACACTAAAAACATCCTAGTGGCCGCTGCCTGCCAATTCCTGCAAAGAAGGACATGCTTGGACAACACTGAGCAGTTACAAAATGTTTACCCAGATAATTCACCTATAATTAGATCACACCACCAGGGCGGGCCTGGAAAGTACCCCTCCAGTTGACCCTCTTCCAACAAGAGTCAACACGACACTCGTCTCAAAGGAGCAGGCGTTCCTGGGGCCACAGTGAATGGCTCGGTTCCGGCCCTGCCTCCTGGGCACGTGCTCAGGGTTTTGAGTGTCCTGGCCATAAAACAGGGCTGACGAACCGTCCTCTCAGGGCTGGGAGGACGGGCTGGGGACACCCATCTGGCCTGGGCCTGCACACGGCCCGTCGCGCTGGGTGCAGCCATGGCGCAGGCGCCCTGCTCAGTCTCCTGGCCCGGCTGCCTGGTCTGTTCCCAGGACTTTCTGTGTGCACCTGCCCCGGGTGTGTGTCACTGCAGGCACCAGTTACACAGACCCACGCGTCCCACACGGGCTCCTCCCCGCCCAGCCGAAGTGCCCCTCCCCTCACGTGCACACACTCACACACACTCACACGTACACACACATATACACACTCCAGGACCCTGCACGACTCAGGAGGAGGCGGTCACACAACGGCAGTGCGTGGTCTGCAGCAGAAACGGAGAGGAAACACTGAGAAGCCTCGCAGCAGTCTGTCACACGTGTGCTGGCTCTGAAGACAAACGACTCAAGTTGTCCTTGGTATGCCCTTGTTTTTTACTTAGTTTTCTCAGTAATTTATGTACCATAATTTGTGAAAACAGAGGCCTTGGCTACATTGAAAACAGGAGGGAAGAAAAGCTGGCCGCCACCGCAGCTGAACAGAACCTAACCTTCTGTCCACCAAACCGCAGCCCAGCACTGAGGCTGGGGGGCCACCCAGGACTTGGGGGCGTCTCTATCTCAGCCCCTGCAAGGCCAGCGGCCTCAGTATGCAGACCTCTGAGGTTTCCCGGGGAGGGGGCGAGGGAAGCCTGAGATCCCCCCTCAGGGGCCCCAGGTCTGGCGTCGCGGGAGTGGGTCAGTCTGGCGCCGAGCTCTGGGCTCGGGCAGCAGGGTCACCGAGGGTGGAGCTGAAAGTTCAGGAAGACTCCGGCAAGTCAGGGAACGACCATCCCGGAGGAGGGGGCTGCGAGCCTGCGGCTGATAAAAATGCAGGCCCGTGAACCCCCATCCAGAGAGGGGCCACCTCCTCCCCGCCTGCACATCCAAGGCGCCAGGCGGATGGAGGCTGCAGTCACTCACCCGCTCTTTACTCTCCCGAGGGACAAAGCCCTGAGGGACTTTAGGACTGTCTGGCAGGCAGCCCCGAGTGCATACGTGGGAAGGCACGCCTGACAATGTGCCTCAGAGCCAAGCATCCGCCGCAGGAGCCGGCCGTCCCGGACACGCGTCTGAGAGCAGCTGTCTTCAGGCAGAGGTGCGTTCACTCGGCAAGCAAGGGCCTCCACGGCGGGATGGGGGACAGGTCTGAAATTCTGGCTTCTTTTCCCTTTCAAACTGAACCAAGCTCACCGAGAATAGGAGTCGCTCTGGGAGCAGGAGAGGGCCTGCAGAGAACGTCACTTCTGTCTTAAAGGAGACGACTATTTCACTATTTGTTTTAAGCACACGCTGTGCGAAGGCTTCAGAAGAGCCCCGGACCGCTGAGGTGCCGACTGCCCTGCGGGCGGTGCTGCGTCCTCGTGCGGGGAGGACGACGCAGGGGCAGGGCCGTCTGTGCAGGACCTCTGCGCCCGCGGGGCGTGGGCTTCGTCCTGCGAGGAGGACTCGGCGTTGCCCTCTTCCGGTCTGAGGCCCAGGGCTGGGGGCCAGCCCAGCAGCCTCGGCCGCGACCTCGTCCACAGCACAGACTCCAGCTTCCAGGGACCCAGGCTCCTACGTCAGACCCACGGAGCCCGGCCCGCACTGCGGCGCCCCGAGGATCAGGGTGCCCGGGCCAGCCGGGCGACAGGCCCGACCCGGGTGGGGGCAGCACGGGCCCGCAGGTGGGGCTCTCGGCAGCACTGCACCCCCCGGCAGGCTCAGGAAAAGGGCTCTTCCTGGGGGTTCACCCTCTGGAGCAGCACGCACAGGCTGCTGCTGACGGTGTGGACCCTGAGGGCCCGGGAGGCGCCACGCGCGGTCAGGCTGTCGGAACCGGCCCCCTGGAGCACAGCGTGTCACGACGGCTCGGACCAAACGTCGTGTGCGGGCTCCAGGCTCAAAATGTTAGGCAGGTGGGAGCCCTTTGTTAGGAAAAGGAACACACAGTTACAATATAAAGTTACGCTGAAATTTTACCAGAACAAGAAATCACAACAAGGTAAGTGAGCTCTGGGGACCCAGAGCCTTTCTTCTGAAAGTCTTTCCCCAGAAACCCTCGTGTACCAGTGCTTGCCTGCCTCCCCTCTGCGCCCAGGGCTCCCGCATCCCCACCACCCAGGAGGGGGTGCTCCTGAGCCACAGAGCCGCCCCCGCGCCAGCGGGGTGGAGGACGCGGTCGGTCGGGACTGGTGCACCGCCTACCCCCACGCCCGCTCTGGCCTCTCTGAGCTGAGCCCACGCCCTGTGTTGACAGTGGCTTTTCCATCCCCAAGAAAACCAGGGGAGCAGAGTGCAAATACCGGGCCCCACAGCTCCGCGTGTGGCATCTGACGTCAGCCTGACACAAACACGAATGGAAGCAGATGCACGAAACGGGTCCTCGGGGTCGCTGAGTCCAGTCCCATCGCGCTGCCGTGCCCCAGCCTGGCGGCCCCAGGCTCCACTCTGACTTGGGGAGACTCCAGACCGCGAAGTGCGCTGGAAGTGTGCACACACTCCTTGTCCCAATTGCTCTCTCCGGAGGCTGTTTCCGAGCGCTCCAGTTCCAAGTTTCAGCTCTGTCACATGTTCTGATAGCGACCACCCGAACAAGCCGGGCGGTGGGTCCCTGCCCCGGGGAGCAGGAGCGGGTGTGCAGGAGCCGTCCATGCAGCAGGCGGCCTGCTCCAACCACCAAAGACTAGCGGTGCCGAGCTGTTTACAGCACAGATGGAGGCCCAGGACAGACTGTCATCGAAGGACTACCAGGCCTAACACAAAATCATTTTATTCACGTCGATACGACCCTCCTACAGCTGCGTGTCTCAGACACACAGGAAGGTTCCGGAATAGTATTCAGTCAGCAAGTGAACGGAGTGACCCCTTCCACACAGTGGGGTCTTGTCTGACTTTGATTTGCTTCTGTGAACTTCTCTCTAGATAGATACAAAAACACGCACAACGCATAAGATACGAGTTCTGCAATGAGCAGTGAGCGTGCTTTCAGATGGAGTGAAGCTTGTGGTGGTGGTTTCATGGGTGTGCACATCTGCCAGAGTTCATCCAGCTGCACACCTGAAATATGTGCCATTTACTGTACAGGAGCCACACCACAGTAAAGGTGGGTGGTGGTGCTGGGGGGGCAGGCGGGGGCTCCGAGGAACCCCACGGGGAGGAGACCGGCGGGGGAAGGGCCAGTCTCACAGGCCCAGGCTGCACACGCCGGGGTGCGGGGGTGTCTCCCAGGGCTTCTCCTCGAGTTAGGGGATACGAAATGCAGTTCCTCCTGAGGTCCCCTCTCTCAAGTTGCTCCAAGTCCCCAGGCCTAGAGCAGGAACGGGGAAGGAGGATGAGGGGGCAGGATAGAGCAGGAGGCCCTGGGACAGACATGGCCTGAGCTTAGAATCCGGACACCCGGCTTCAGGTGTGGCCTGGCTGCTGAGGGATGGACAGGTGGACTTCCTGGACCCCGACGTCTGACCTACGACACACTGTCACCGGGAAGCCCATCGGCCATGCAACATGGCTACTTCACGTGATGCCCCCTCCTCCCTGGGCTGCAGGGGGAAACAAACCACTCTTTGGCTGTATCTGGCACTTCTAGAGCCTGGTGAGTAGTCGCCAGCTCACCAGCTTCCGGAGCCGTGCCACCGCCCCCCCCGCCGTGGGCGGCCCTTCCCAACGCAGGTCTCTGGGGCCCGGCCCACCCCGCAGAGCCCCCGGCCGCCCGCTGAGGTCCACGTTGTGGACGACCCTCGCGAGAAAAGGCACGCATGTGTAACTGCCGTGTTTGCATCCCTGTGTAACTGGCACCCGAAACGACAGAGTCACGGGAACTCTGCTGGAACGCACCACAGTCCTTCCTCTGCTTGCTTCTCACAGCAGCAAGCTCTGTGGCCGGACAGCTGGGCCGGCAGGGAGGCAACAGAACTGCACACAGGGCCGACTGGGAAGGCCACGGTCTGCCTCAGACAAGCGAGCGCAGCCGGCGGACCCTCCCTCCTGCTCCTCCCCCTGCCTGAACACAGAGTGACATCTGGACGAGGAGCCGGCACCCTCGGAGTCAGGGCAAAAGTGGCAAACCGATCAGGGGGAGCGGGAAGCTCAAAGGAGCCGGGACACAGTGTCTGCACCAGCCCAGGTGGCCTCTCTCTGGACAAACGGAGAAGAGAGAGAACCAACGCTGTTTCAACACGACCCTCAGAGTCTGCTACTCCCCCAAATGCAGCCCAGCTGTTCTGACGCCTCACCTGCCCACCCTGACCCTTTGTAAGACCTAGATCTTCAGCCGCAAGAGTCAGGCGCTCAGCTCCGCGTCACAGCCTGCACCCAGCACTGGCCCAGGAGCACCCAGCACTGGCCTGAGAGCACCCAGCACTGGCCCGGTAGCACCCAGCACTGGCCCGGGAGCACCCAGCACTGGCCTGAGAGCACCCAGCACTGGCCCGGTAGCACCCAGTACTGGCCCGGGAGCACCCAGCACTGGCCTGAGAGCACCCAGCACTCGCCCGGGAGCACCCAGCACTGGCCTGAGAGCACCCTCACTGGCCCAGGAGCACCCAGCACTGGCCCGGGAGCACCCAGCACTGGCCTGAGAGCACCCAGCACTGGTCCAGGAGCACCCAGCACTGGCCCGGGGCCAGGGCCACAATGACGCCCTCTGTGACTGCCCACATGGCCAGCTGAGGTGTCAGCTCTGATTCAGAGAAGAGAGAGCAGATAGGTCTCTCCACGGGGCAGGGGGCGTGAGACAAGGTCTAACCACCGAGCCCCCAATGCATTCTCTCCCCCCCCAACACAGCCCATGGCTGGGAGAGGGCCCATTACCCACAACCCGCATGACTGGCAGTGCGCAAACCTCACGCTGCCCAGCCGGTCACTGCTCCCCTCACTGTGGGCTCCCTGCTGCTCCCACATCAGGGGACCACAGTCCTGCTCTCGGGGTCTGCTGGGCATCAGTCCTCATCAGCGACACAGAAGCTTCTGGCGGTAAAGTCACAGGCAGTCACCTGTTTCTCTGTGTTGGAACAGGGACCACCTCGACCCCATATGGATCCCCTCAGTGTGTGCAGAGGATGGCACTGTGCAGTCCACACATGGGACCAAGGAGCCCACGCAGACGAAAAGCTCCCCTCACTGGTGTCAGGGTTTGCCCCATCCACCCAGCTCCCTGCCCGGGCCATAGTGTCTGTTTCCTCTGGCTCCAGACTGCCCCAGCCCATCTCTTCTGGCCTCAGCTGGGGACCGCCACGTCCCCTCTCACCTGAACCACGCAGGCCAGCTCTGTCCAAGGTGACCTCGTGCCATGCGGAGGGCTCGAAGGACTCCCAAGACCTGCAGGGCCCCGAGACCAGACCGTGTGGCACCCTCGTGACATGCAGCCTGGCAGGTCTCAGTCCTCAGAACCGTCACTCTGGCTGACAAGACCCCTCTCCCAACTCTTGCCTTTATTTTACCACTTTCTTCACACTCCTCCAGCTCCTGCTAGCAGAGTGAACTTCTGAAACAAAATACAGACACCTACTCGCGTGTCTGTGGCCTGCTGGACCTCTGCACCTCCGGGTGACCTCGTCCGACACGTCGTCAGCCCTGGTCCACCAAGCAGACCCTCCCCTGCTCTCAAGTCTCCAACGATTCTGAAGACTCGCACGATCAGTCAGTGTTCTCCCAGTCTCCTGTGCTGTCCTCTAAATGTCCTCACCAGCTCCCATCCCACAATCAGAACCCTGTATTGTAGATATTTTGGTTTTCGATGAATCATAACCGAGGTTCCCGTGTATGAGAGCCCCAGGAAATCAGTCCACGCAGTCTCGCGGATCCCGGAAGCACTGAGTCGAAGGGGATAATTACGGAGAGCTTTTAAGTGACACAGACTCGTTCATTCCCCAGATTCCATTAGCAGAAGTAATCTGGGTTCCCATTTAAGGTTTCTAAGTGGAATTTACTGGTGGCAGTGAAAACCAAGAGACAGTTTATCACACACACACAAAAAGGCTTTAAAATCAAACCAACCAGTATTCAAATATTGATGTTGGCACTTACTAACAGCAAATCACTCAATTTCTATAAAACTCTGCTCCTCATCTGAAAAAAAAAATGGAGAAAACCACCACAGCCTGGCAGGACTGACATGAAAATTAAGAAAAAGGGCACCGTGTGATGTCTGAACACCGAACCAGGAGTCCCCTTCCCTAGGAAAAACAAGCAATGAAAGACAATGAAAACGTCCCCAAAGCTATTAAATCTACCTCATCTTGTTAAAGAGACGTTACGCGGATGGCAAACCGATGGCTTATACGCTGTCTTGCTTCCATATGCTGCAAAAGCACACAACCATGATGCAACAGCTCAGGCATTTCGCGGGTGGACGTCTGGAGGACAGATGGAGGAGCCCAGGAGGGGGTGTCTGCATGAGGGTCAGGCGTCCTAGGAAGACTCCTTCACGCGAGAAGAGCATCCAGACCCACAGATGCGCCTGGATCCAGGGAGGACCAGCCACCGGGTCCGGTCTCTGCACACGGACGGCCCCTCCACCCAGCCCCCTGCGCTCCTGCCTGGCTCCCAGCAAGAGAGGACTGGACACAGCCAGCAGAAATCAAAGCTGCTTCATTTGACCTCCTCGGGACGTCAAGGGCACACGTCCACTCTGGTTACGAAGGGAAGAAGCACAAGCCACAGGCAGAAACCCTCCCCAGTTCAGCGCAATCTAAGGCCCACAGCCTAGGAGCTGGACCCATTCTGCTGGTCCTGAAGAGCAGGCAGCAAGCCAGAAGGGGACACAACGCCAAGGATATGCTTTCCGCAAGGGGTCTGGTGCAGGGCCGGCCCAGCCACAGCATCTCTGCCTCCGGCCCAACATCTCAGCCCAAAGGGGCCGCGACCGGATGCCGCGCAGGTGTGGGGGCTGAGCCACTGCCCACAGGGGGACGCTCAGGTGTGAGGACGGACGGACAGTCACACGCGTGCGAGAACGGTTAACCTACCTTTTCAACCCGCCATCACAACACAGCAGACTCTTGGGTGGCAGAGCACCGAGCCGCAGGGGTGCCCACTCGCCGGTCCTGAGGGAGCCGCAGGTCTGTGCCATAGGCACCGCCGTCCCTGGGAAAACACACAGAGTCTGCAGTCTCAGTTCACATCACTCTTAAATTTGCATTCGTGGGTCTAGACATACCACGCATGAAACACGACCAGTTCTTCACATCAGCAACAAGACAGGCACTGTCCTACAAACTGGTTTATGTTTATAAAAATATAAACACAATAAAAATATGTATGATATTAGATTATCAGATTTTTTAAATTTAAATTTTCAGCTTTTGGTCAATAATTATTTTAAATGGACACTCATTTTTGAAATTTGCATTTTGTATTTTAATTTTTAATATTTTAAAGGAAAGATACTTTCCACACAGGGAAGTATTTTCAATTTCTTATAATAGCATATAATGGAAAAGAATTTGAAATGAAAAAATATATATGTATGTATATGTATACAGCAGAACTACTTTGCTGTATGCTGAAACTAACATTGCAAACCTTACACTTCAATAAAAAAATCTTTTGGATGTAAAAAAGAAAAATCCTTTGCAAAAACATAAAAAAATAATTTTAGGGAGAGAAGTAAGATGGCAGAGCAGAAGGACGCTTGTGGTTCACCCTTTCCCACAAATACACTAAAAAAAATTTTAAAGAATTTTACACTTGTTTCAATCTACATTTTTATAAAAATGTTTCCATTTTAATAACTGACAGCATTATTATTAACTGAACACACATTATGCAAAAATCTTTATTACTGCTGTGTAAGTCATGATTTAGCTGAAATAAGGCAAGAAAAAACAAGCTGTATGTGATAAGTATGTATTAATTGTGTGTATTTTCTTTATTATTCATTCAAACATCTACAGAACACTCAGGTTTGTGGAATAGGAACTAAACTCATCTTTGCCGATTTGCTTTCAGTCACACAAAAACTGTAGCTCCACATGTTTCTACTTGGTCATTATGAAGGCGTGTGACAGAAAGAAGAACAGAGTATGTACACGCGGTAACCGTCTGTTAGTCCGATTTGAACTTTACATGTTACACGCGTGGCCCGCGAACCCCAGCCATCAGGGAGGCTGGACGGAGGGTCCACAAGATGTGGGGGCTCAGGCCACCAGGGAACCCAGGGCGGAAACACCCCGAACCCAGAGCAGGGAACTGGGAACTGACAGGCCACGTGGCTCAGAGAACCGGGCCCGGGAGGCAGCCCCTGGAGACTCCCAGAAACAGCAGGAAACCAAGCGAGAACTAGGCCCCAGACTCTGACTGTGTGGAGGATACACGGGAAGCATCCCCGAGCTGCTCTCTTTGCGGCTTTATTCCTACTCCAGGACCACGTGGCCTGAAAGACAGTAAACTACACAGAGAAGCAGAAGAGTCTCTCTCCTTCCCCAAACTTCCAGAATAATACGCTTTACAAACATTTAGGCATATCTTAATTCTGCTGCGATAAGCAACTGGGTATGAAACCCACGGAAAACCCACTGAGCGGAGCTCCAGGAGAGGCTGCAGGAGAGGCGGGCCACTCCTGAGATCCACGGGGTCTTCCCGCACACACGGCCTCTCCTCCCGGGGCGACCCCGTGGGCGAGCAGTCCTTACAAACACAACGCAAGCCCAGGGTGAACCGACTTCTGCGGGTGGCAGGTAACAACACGCTCGTTTTGGGAAGCCCAGACGAGGCCCCACAGCATCTGGAGGAGGCTGCCCGTGGGCGGCGGTCGGGCAGACACCCACGTGCAGGGGCTCAGCAGGTCCCACGCTAACAGGACGCGCGGCCTGGGGTGGACTCTGCGGCGCTCTGGCCATGGCCCTCCACGGGGCCTCACCCGTCGTCTCTCAGGGCCCCTGGTCCTCCTGCTGTTCTCCGCGAGCTCGCACTTACCTGATTTGATTTCATTTGTTTGGGGGAAGTGTCCAGATGACCTTCCAGCACAGAATGTTCTCCAGGAACCTACTCTTTGGTCAGTAAGACCCGACTGACCCAAAAGGCAAGAAAACAGCCCCAGGCGCACCCGACGCGGCACAGGCCGCAGCCACCTGCCCCCCCAGGACGGAATTCCCACGCGGACCCCAGCCGCCGGCCCTGCCCGTTTTCAGTCTCGCTGGGGTCTGAGGACCAGGGTAGCTGCGAACCATCAGGTGGTTGTGACTTCACGGAAAATTACGTCACCTTAACGTTGGGTGCTCAGTGATGAGCTGAGAAAGCTGCTTCTCTGTGACACCCTGACTCACTACATTCTTGAAGCTGAGCAGCCATGGAAGCCACGCACGGGACATTTTCATAGGACAGTCGCTCAAACCTTAGGCTTAAAAGGATGCCGAACTTACATGCAGAAATACGTAAGGACGGGTAGAGGGAGGAAGGCGTTCAGTGCATAATCTGGGATGAAGCAAACTTTTCACAAGAATAAAAATTCCATTAAACTGGCATATAAAGCCACAGAGGACAGAATCTGGGGGGTCTGAGGGGTTTTGTTTGTATGTTCAGTTTTGATTTTTTTACCTTTTGGAATAATAAAGAAACTTGAAGAAGATAAAAGTACACTGGCAACAAAAAAGTGGAGTAAAACAAAGATTTTCGGAAAGATTAAGATTGTGGAGACCGGAATTTGTCCAGCTTTTTGTAAAGCGCCATCACGGTGAGTGAATGGGGCTTACGGGCCCCTCAGCCTACACGCTGACCGCTGGCCACCGCCCTGCACCGGGAAACACCCAGGTGACGCTGATTCACCGGCGCTGAAACCGGCATTTTGTGTGACTGCCACGTGTCACAAATAGAACGCGTCATCAAAAGATGCTGACTCATCAAAATGCAGGCTCAATTCTCAGCCTTCAGGCCAGACAGAAACAGGTGGTGGCCAGATCTGGACCGGGGGCTGCAGGACCAAGGTCGCTGTTGAGGCCGCACAGCCCAGCCAGCCGCGGCCTGGGGAGGAGGGGCAGGTGGGGGCCGGCCAGGGCTGCGGCCGCAGCAGGAGAGCTGGGGGCGGCCATCGGAGGGGACGGCAGCACGGCTCTGTGTAGTGGCGACACTTCCAGGGCCAGGCGGCAACAGGAAAGGCCATTAGCTGGAAACAGGAGTTTCCAGACACAAGGGCTGAGACCTTGGGGGACACGGCAGGGCCAGGCGGGGGTGACAGGTGATGGCCAGGGATTCACAGGACGGTCATGTCCCCCGGGAAGAAGCAGCACCAGCCAGGAACCAGGCAGCAACTCTGCGCCCAGCCACGCTCAGGGCTGCCTGCCCGGGCCCCATCCCAGTGCCCCCGCCGGGACTCAGGCAGCAAGACACACACATCTCCAGCTTCTGCAGGCGTAAAGTGCCTTGAACCCTGCCAGGCATCCTCAGGTCGCCTCAGAGACTGGAGGGGACAGCATGCCATCCGTCGCCCAGGGCAATGAAGGCACGGCTGACGGGTGCATTTGAGGATGGACTCCAACAATGACGAAGCAGTCTACAGAGAGCGTGACCTCCGAGGAAACCTGGGCTCACACGAGCTTCCTGGATCCTTGAGTGACTGGAGTCTCTAAGACTCCAAGGGCGGAGGTCAGTAAGGTGAGCTTCTGGCTACAAAACCTCAAGTCTTACCAGTCACTGGGCTCTAACAGTACCCAGGAGGCGCCTGCTCCGAGGGGAGTGTCCGGGTGGAAGACCCTTTCTGCATGGAAGAGATCCAGGCGCCTCAAGCATCTGGACGGGCCTTCCGGTCTGTAAACGTGACGGCAGGCTGACACCAGGTCCTGCGGACTGTGGGTGCAAACGCAGAGCCGGTGGCCTGGGGTCTCATCTGGAGCTCGGAGACAGAAACGAGGGCCTCAGGCATGACCAGGAATTATTACTTGTAACACAAAATAGAATTTAAAAAGTAACATCTGTAGACACTTAGACGTGGTTTTTCATCTGGGGACTTGCTGGTCATCACCACGAGTCCTGTAAGGTCACACCCGTTAGCAGAGAGAATTCCACAGTCCAGACAGGGGCTGGTGCCAGGCCGAAGCACCTAGAGGAGTGAAGGGACAGAGGCAGCTGTGGACGCTCGGGGCCGGGAGCACCGCGGAGTCAGCCTCGGGGACCCAGCCTCCCTGCGCCTCAGTCTCAACAATAAACTGTCTCCCAAACTGAGACCCTGCAGGGCCCCTCACACAGGAGAGGACACACAGTCCTGAAGCTGCCATCGGGCCCTCAGGTGGGAAGGACGGGGCTGGGTCTCGGGAGGACTGTGTGGCACTACCCGCCCCCCGAGGGGCTGCCCTGCGGAACCTTTCCAGTCCAAGTCCAAGACTTCCCGCAGGGCGGCCCCTCAGTACTCAGTACTCCGGCTGCAGCCGGTTCTCACGAGGCGCCCGTCACCCTCTGGAGCCATGAATGTCTTTTTGCCCTGATTTTCTCTCATCCCCCAGAAGAGAAGCTCCAGGAAGCCCAGGCCACCTGTCTTGCTCGTCTGTGAAGGGAGGGAGCAGGCGGAAGGAAGGAGGGGAGAGAGCAGCTAAAACTGAGACATCCCGTCACACTCCCCCAAACCACGCAGAGCCCAGGCAGCGACGCGGCTCAGTCTCGGCGGAGCGCTGCCCCGACGGCGGTGCCCGTAAACATTTACTGGCCGCCATCCAGTCATGGCCCTGGCGCCATTTTTTTAATGACTGAATTTTTGTCTAGTAAAAGAGAACTGGCACCAAACCAACAATTAAAACATTAAAAAGACTGTTGAGTGTTTTATTTAAACTTTTCCCAGTGTATTTTCTTCAGGAAATGAGCATTTCGGCCAGGGACCGTGGTCTACCGTTTATGACTCATTCACAGATCGCACGTTTATCACTGCGCTGCTGATGGGGAGTCATTACTGTCTGTGGAAGGAGAACACAAGGCGAGACAACTCCTTGAAGCTGGCTTGGAAATTCACACGACAGCCACCGCCAAGGAGCTCTCACCATGCGTGGAATTCCCTCGCGCCCTCAGTCCCCAGTGTGAACTCTGTCGAGCTGTATATTTACGTGCCATTTACCGTAAGCCCTCCAGATTTGATCACCAGTTTTCTGAATTCTGAACACCCACCGTCTGCCCTCCCAGCCCGCCAGAACCTCCGGTGTTCCTTGTCCTCTGGCGCTGCACCAACCTCTCCTTCATTAGAAAGAAAAGGAAGGAAATAAACAAACCTAAATTCCTATCCCCACCAAAACCAACAAACAAACAAATAAAAAAAAGAGAGAATGAAGGAAAACTAACCTAGCCTGGAGGCAACCACCACACACAAGGTATGTTCAGAGGGATTCAAGGAAGATTGTGAGCTAAGAGGTTTTTCTTGCTGTTCCGCAGAAATGGAGGGCGTGGGAGACGGAGGGAGCCCTCGGGGAGGGGCCGGGAGCCAGACCAGAAGCCCGTCACCTGGGCAGTGCTGATGACACCCCTGGGGGTCTAAGGCCGTTGGCCCTGCTGCGCATCACACACACGGCCTCCACTTGCCTCGCCCAGCTCCCCCACCCCGGGCCGTGCCTGGAGCAGGCGCAGGACCAAGGCGCCCACAGCCCCTCCTCCAGGTCCCACCCTGACCCGGGGCGGGCCCCCCACACCCCAGTCACCTCTCACACCTTCCCTGCTGGATGAGCAGTTTCTGACGACAAGGGAGAGAAGTCTCTGAATCAGAGTAGGAGACGTGTTCGGAAGGACTCAGAGCTGGCGCGCTGATGTGACTGATCCGCGCTTTGTGCACCCTGCCCGGGGACGCGGGGGCCTGGGGACGCGGGGGCCCGGGGGACGCGGGGGGCCGGGGACGCGGGGGCCCGGGGGACGCGGGGGCCCGGGGACGCGGGGGCCCGGGGGACGCGGAGGGCCCGGGGACGCGGGGGCCCGGGGGACGCGGAGGGCCCGGGGACGCGGGGGCCCGGGGGACGCGGGGGCCCGGGGGACGCGGGGGGCCGGGGGACGCGGGGGCCCGGGGACGCGGGGGCCCGGGGGACGCGGAGGGCCCGGGGACGCGGGGGCCCGGGGGACGCGGAGGGCCCGGGGACGCGGGGGCCCGGTTCACAGCGCAGTCGGGCAAGAGACCCTCCCTGAGGACGCGCGGCTCCTCGAGCTGACCTCTGTCTCTCTGTCCTCCCAGTCGTCTGCGAGGCCCCGCACAGCACACTCCTTCAGACAGCTCTCTAACCAGATCCAGTCAAACCCTTAGGAGATGCCACTTCCTAGAGCACCCTTAGCATCCTGCTAGGGCTCAAAGGGGCTCCTGCGCGCCCCACTGTCTGGTCGTCCCCCGGTGCTCACACACACACAACCCCTCCACAACCCTACGCAGCGTGGGGTCCCCAGTCACAACTGCTGAGCCCGGCCGCTCCATTGGAATCCAGCACACACCTGGCCTCTAGAACAACGTGAGTTCCCCAGGGGTGTGGCCTGTGGCACGAGGATTCTGACAAGCGGGTCACTTGGCTAGTGAGTGGTGACAGAATTATCGAGGTTTTCACATTTTCTTGCTGTGCTGAAATCACCTGTTGCCACTGAGATCGGACGAAGTACCCAGGCCAAGGGTCACTGTCACTGACTTGACATACTTATTCCCTCCCATGGCCTCCTTCCTGCCCACCAACCCCTGACCCTCAACCCCGCACAGCCCAGCTCCTCACAGCCGCCTCGCTCTGTCCTGATCCGCACGCCTCCCCCTCCCTCCTCTGTGGAGCTGCCTTTACCCATTCTCCAAAGTTCTTCTCCGATAAAAACTCTCCACACAGCTTTCTCAAGCACTTTCCCAGACGTGCTCCTTCATCGTGGAAACACCAAACAGGCTTCACGTCTCCCCTTCCCACAGCCGAGCTCTGTGCAGCATCGCAGAGCTGCGCGCTCTGAGGGCGGAGAACATGGGTCTCGTCTCTGCACCCCAAGGGCCTCCAGCTCGACGTCTTTACACAGAGAAACAGCTGCTCGATGTCACTGACCTGACCACGAGCCATCAGTCGTCCTTCCTCTCTGGAAAACTGAAGTCTGCACACCATCCCCCCGGGCCTTCCAAAACGCCCAGCTGCATTTTCCAGGTTCCAGGGCTGTCAATCACAGTCAGGGGAGTTGCCACTCCGAGAATTCCCAGAGAACGACAAGGTACAACATGATATCACACGTCTACTCTCTCCACACGTGTATTTGTTCATGAGTCCGTAAAAACTCAAATAGCCAAAAAACTCAAACAAATAAGTACATAAATTGGAGCAAACAAATGCGGCACAAAGACTCCATCAGATAAAAACCTTGTTGCCCAAACAGCATTACCCTCCGAAACCCGGGCTCCCACAAGGCTTTGTCTGAACCACCGGCTCCCAGTCAGGATGAGCCCTTCGGTCCATTTAGCAAAGAACGGGTTTCACGTGAACCCCGACTCCAGCCAGGGTACCTTTTCTGGCACAATCAGCAGCCCCTCTTCTGAAACACCTGTTGTTAACTGCAGCAAGATCGTCACCTGGGCATTAACCACGTACTCGCTGAGCACGCACTTTAAGCAACTTTCTAGGGACTGAGGATGTAACAGCAACAAAGGGGGGAAAGGCAGTTACTCTCGAAGAGGACAAGACAGCGTACGCACAGGAGCAACAGGGAAAGAGACAGCCTTGGGGAAAGAGCCCGGAAGCGCAGAGGCCCTAAACGAGACGAATCCAGAAAGACCCACACGGAGACACAGCACGACTCAACTGTCAAAGCGAAAGACAGGAGAGAACCCTAAAAGCAGCAGGGGAAAAGCAACTGACTCCATACCCGGGACCCCCCACAGGACCAGCAGAGGTTTTCCAGCAAACTCCTTGCAGGCCAGAAGGGCGCGGCAAGATGCCTTCAAAGTGCTGGGAGGAAACCGCCAGCCCAGGCCACTGCTGCCAAGGCTGTCCTTAACGTTAAACGAGAGCCGAAGAGCTTTCAGACACACAAAGCTGAAGGGGCCTATCGTCGCGAGATTATCAACACAAGAAATGTTAAAAGGAGTTCTTCAAGCTAAAGTAAAAGGGTATTAACTAGTACCCGGAGAACGTACTGAAGATAAAGCTCATTAGTAAAGGTAAGCACATGGTTATACTCAGAACGCCCTAATGTAGTAGCGGAAGGCAAGTCACCCACAACTGCAGTGAGAAGGCTCAGACAAGGTGTTGAAGACAGCTACAACCCGCAGCAGCCTACAGTGATTTGTTAACGAACATGCAACGTGGAAAGACAGAAACTGCGACACCAAAAACAACACGGGAGGGGGTGTGTAAACACGTGGCGCTTCTGCATGCTTTCAAAGTTGTTTTCAGCTTAAAATAGGCTGTTATCGATACAACATGTTCTACGTAAGCCTCGTGATCACCACCAAGCAAAAGCAAAAGCCTAGAGGAGATTCAGGAAAGGCCACGAGAAAGGGGTCGGAGCGTGCCCAGACACGCAGCACATCCCGGGGGGGAGGGCAGGAGGAGGACGGCGCGGCGCGGCGCGGCCACAGGGCGCAGCTCCTGCCTCCCGGCCTTTAACTCAGCTTTTCGTGCGACGACTTTCTCTGCCTCTCAGCGCACCAGGCCCCCTTCTTTTTTAAACTTGATTAGTGGCTGCCTGGAGTTTACAATACGACTTACAGTTAGCCTAGGTCCGCCAACACCAGGACACCTGGCGGGGCGGCTCAGGTTCCTCAGAACAAGGTGCTCCGAACCCCTCCCCGCCAGGCCTGTCGCACTGCCGCCACTCGCTTCGCTCACCCAGCTCATTCTTACTATCTGTATTTTGTGCAGACTGTTACTGGTTAGAGGAACTAAAAGTAAGAAAAGTAAAACTTTTTATTTCACCTTTATTTACTCCTTCTCTAACGCGCTTCCTTTTTAAAGGCAGATTTGAATTTCTACCTTATTTTCATTTGCCTTCTCTCTGAAGAGTTTTTTAAAGATTTCCCGCAAGGCAGGCTTACTGGAAGTAAATTCTTTCCATTCTCCTCGTCTGAGAAGGACTTTGTTTCAACTTCACTCGTGAAGGACAACTTCACTGGACACAGAAACACAGGTAAGCAGGTGGGTCGGGGGAGGTGCACCTGGTCCTTTCGATATTTTAGGTATTTCTCTCCACGGTCTTCTTCTTTCAGGGTCTCTGGAGAGACGCCTAACGAAACTCTCACGCTTATTTCTCTACAGGTGAGGTGTCTGTGTTTTCTAGCTCCCTTCACAGCTTCCTTTTTGTCTTTGATCTTCTACAGTTTGACTAGGACGTGCCTAGATGTAATTTTTTTTTTTTTGTAATTTACCCTGCTTGGTGTTCTCTGAGCTCCGTGGGATCCATGGTTTGGAAATTCTCAGCCGTCGTCACCCCCACAGTTTCTCTGTTTCTTCTCCTTCTCGTATCTCAGAGGAGTGTTCCACTACGTATCCATTATCACTCCTGTGACTGTCCTGCAGTTCTTGAATAATCCGTTTTTTCAGTCTTTCTTTCCCTTCGCTTTTCAGTTTGGGAAGTTACACTGATTCACTGTTTCCTTGGCCATGTCCAGCTTGCTAATGAGCCTTTTCTATTTCTAGCAATTTTACTTCTTTCTGAGAGTTTTGCTTCTCTTGCTCGTGTTACCACCTGCTTCTGCAGGCTGTGCGCTCTTCCTGCCAGAGCCCGTACACGTTAATCACGGCTGCTTCAACCCCGAATCCCTGCTGGACCTGAGTCTAGTCCTGAAGCTAGTCCTCGTCTCTTTACACCGCATTTTTGGTGTTTTAGCAAGACTTGAGGTTTTTTGTTGAAAGCCAGAGACGAGGCGTCAGGTTGAAGGAAGTGTGGTAAACGGCCCTTTCGCGTGAGAGGTTACGCGCCTGCGGCAGGAGAGGGGCTGCGCTGCCTGCTCGTAGAGCCCTGCATCGGAGCATGAGTCTCCTCCATGCCCTGTGCTGCCTCCCTTGCTGCCTGCGGCTTCCCTGCAGGCTCCTCCCCAGGCGGAGGCGAAGCTCAGCTGTCACCCTCGAGGGAGGGGGATGGGTCCTCGAGCCCCGCTGTTCGGTTCCTATCAAAGCGTCAGAAATACCCGCGTCATCTAAAACCCTGGAAAGGGAGTAACCACCTCAAGGTGCGCGTGTACACATGCTTTACCTTCTGCAGACCCATTCTCAACCAGAGCACGCCAGAAGCCTCAACACCCCACGCGAGGGGCTGGGAACAGCGGCCCCAGGGGCTGTCCGCGTCCCGAGCTGCAGAGCCTGCGAGTGTGGACTGTCACGTGGCAACGGGGAGCTGAGGGAACGGGCGCAACTAAGGCCGCTGGTCGGCTGACCTGAAAGCAGGGAGAGCACCCTGGGCTACCTGAGGGGCCCCATAATCACGGGGGTTCCAAGAGTGAGGGTGGAGGCAGGAGACCCAGCGGGACTGACGTGCCCTGAGGGCGCGTGTGCTGCTGGCTCAGGTGAGGGAGGGAGAGGCCACAAGCCTCTGGGGGTGCAGCCCCAGAGCTGCAGAAGCTGAGGACCCTGCCCACCCCACCCCCCACCCCCGCAGGGAGGAAAGCCGGGTGGCTGCATCTTGCTTCAGCCCAGGGAGACCCTGCCGCACTCTGAGGTACAGAAACTCAAGATAACCTGTGCTGTCTGAAGCCACGACATTAGCGGTAACCTGCCACAGCAGCAGCAGGAAATAATACGCCACAACCGTTCATCTACAAAGTAAATAGACGTTTTAGAGTTTTTTTCAAAGGAACTTTTCAAATTCTATCTTGAATTTCCAGATTGCTGATAAAACTTTCCAAAAGTGTAAGATGCAAAAATGCAGTCACTGTTCTTCCCGGTTTCCCCTCTCCCTCCTCCTGCCTCCAGCCTTAGTTTCCATGTTACTCTGAGTTGTAATTTAAGGTCAAGTTAAAAGACCGCAAAATGGAAAGCTGTCATAAGTGGTTCTCTCAGGTTTCCTGGATCTCGGCAGCAGAACCACGTGACTGCTTCTTTGGTTTGGCCTAGTTAATTCTCTGTTCATTGGTAGTCTTTGAATTTATTATAGACATACGACTTAATAACCACTTTCTATTTTTAAAAAATTGTTAGTAGATCTTTGGATCAAAGCAAAACCAAACTCTTATGCATTAAAACTTCTCTTAAAATGAAAGCAATTTTTTCAAGCCTACTTTTAAAAACTCATTTTCTTCATCATGTCCTTTGCAGAGTGCCCCCCCCCCAAGTTTTGGGTAGTCTTCAGTCTTAATTAAATCAAGTGTGATAAAATAAGTCAAGGCTAAAAAAAGCTCTTTGGATACATGTCACCAAAAACAACTTAAAAATTTATTTCCTAGCATTAATTGTGCACCTAACTGACATCTTCTTATCTTGGTTGAATCCCTGAAAACCATCTGTATGTGTCTCAAGGCTCACACGTCAGAGCAGGGGCAAACTACTGGCTCCGGCTAAAGCCTTCACCTAAAAACACACAGTCTTCTGCATAAAAGACAAAAATTGATTTGCTCATCTAGTCAGAGTAAGAGACATCAAGGCCTTCCTGGAAAACAAGACTTTTTCTAAGACGAGAATGAAAAACAGACACACAACCCTCTGAAGCGCCGTGGACAGTCGTGTACGGCGTGTCACCTCGCTGTCACTGCGGGGTCACCTGGAAAGGTCGGCGGGTGGCCCTGCAGGAGCACCTGCTCACCCACGCCGGCTCCTCTGTGCCTCCGCAGAGCTGGCGCCCAGGACGGGAGCCTCAGAAACAGGGGGACGAGGCGGTGGAACGCGCTGACTCGGGAGGAGGGCGGCAGTTGAAAACTTCTGGCAAATCCTCAGACCTCAAGCGCGTGGCAGGGGCGGTGACGCTGGACTTGGAACGCGTCCAGTTTGCGGCAGAGGAAAGAGCGCAGCAGAAATGCCCCCGGCCCTCCGTGCTGAGCACGGGGATCTGACCGCCTGTGACATCAGCACCGAGATCTTAGAGCCAAGCGTGACAGCATCGTTCTTCGAAAGGAGAGCACGCGGTTGGTCGGGACCGGGGACTGAGGCCCGGGGCTCAGCCAAGGGACCAACCCGTGCGCAGCCGGAGGGGAGCGGGGCCGCGCCGGGAGAGCGCGCCTCTGAGCGCAGGTCCTCGGCCATGTCCTCGGGAGTCTGCCTTGGTTTCCGGCTTTGCAGGGGACAAACCAGAAGTCAAAACCTAATTCTGTTCTCTCCTTTGAGGCTTCGAAGACAGCACAAAGCTTGCGTTTCCAAAATAAGACCACAGACATCATAAAAGACGGATGCTTCGGTAAAAGGCCCCCACCTCGCCTCTTGTCCAATTTTTTTCTTTAGATAAATTTTGTGCTTTTCTATGAGAGATCCTTTATTCACAGAAGCTGAACTCCCAGACAGTGACGGGAAATAACTTTGTACAGAAGAAGGAACAGAAAGGGTACAGCCCATCAGAGATGTTCCAGACGCATGGCCAGTTTTCAAGGACTTGAAGAGAAAGATGTGGACACATTTGTGAAAAATCTAGACTAGGGTGAGATTTAAAGCAGTTCAAGGCAGAGAAAAGCACTGGGGAAATCGCACACAGGCACTTGACACACACAGATCTGCACACGCGGGTCCAGTAACGGTGCCGAGTAGAGAAGCTGTGAGGGCCAGAGGGTCTGGGACGAGGCCCGGGGCTCCTCCCACACGAGTTCAAGAGTTTTCTTCCCTTGTGTCTGTGTGTATCCCTGACCCCTCGTCTTCCTCCTCATTGGCCGTGTCTCAGCGCTGGAGTTCCCCTCCCTCCAGCTTCAATGTGCTGAGCATTTACTACTCAGGACACAGCCACGCAAGGGACTGGGCAACGGCCCAAACGTTATGTCACACACACATGTTGCCCCTGTGCAAGTGCACACTCGTGTCCACACGCAGACACGTGGTCACACACATACACATTTCCACATGCCCGCACATGCATGCACACACGCACATGCATGCACACACGCACATGTATGCACACACGCAGTCCCTTGACTATGCAAATCAGGTTCTAATCCCCTACACTATACCCTGAGTTATCCCCCACGTCACCCCCCACATCAGCCCCCACGTCATGCCCCACGTCACCCCCACGTCACCCCACGTCATCCCCGCGTCATCCCATCACCCCCCATCAGCCCCACATCAGCCCATCATCCCATCAGCCCCCACGTCACCCCCACGTCGCCCCCACGTCCCCCCACATCCGCCCCACGTCGTCCCCACGTCACCCCCGCGTCGCCCCCACGTCCCCCCACGTCCGCCCCACGTCGTCCCCACGTCACCCCCGCGTCGCCCCCACGTCCCCCCACGTCCGCCCCACGTCAGCCCCCCTTCATCCCTACAGCACGGTGGCCCTGGCCCCGGTGTCCCCACATAGCTGAACAGACTGTCGGCTTCACTAGCGGAAAGTTACACAAGTAAGCGCGAGGGAGGAGGTGGGACCTCCGAGCTGTTCCCGGCTCCCTCCTCGGTCCCAGCAGCCCTTTCGTAAGCTCAGCCTCCCGCGTCACCGACACATCAGCCTGCGTTCCCCACGCACCGCGCAGTGCACAGAGGCCAAAGGACGGACACACGTGGATGTGTCTCGACCACAGTGCTCGGGACACGTGCTCCCCTCTGCCCAGCGGCCCCGAAGCCACCCCGGCGTTGTCGGTCTACGTCCAGGCCTCCAGCACCATGAAAAGCGGGTGCTTGGACCCGAAGCTAACGGGCACTGCCCTGACCCGGTGCTGCGCGCCGGCCTCTTCCCGCCGTGCGCTGGGGCTGTGGTTTCATGCGGGGACTGAACCCGGCTAGTCTAACGACCTCCTGCGTTGTAATTTCAGAAGCTGGAATTTCATAGGCACGGACACTGTTATTCAGCCTGAATCACTGGGCACCTCTGTTTCCGTGCTCTGGAGCCTGGATGGCAGCCTCGTGCACAAAGGCCTCAGTGCACAGCTTCAGCCCGGGAGGGAACTTTTCTCCTCGGAAGACTGAGGGCAAACTATTCGGCTGTTTAAAAGCTAAAAGTACAAATGGCTTACTGGTTCCAAACTCTTGTTTGTGGTAGTTCAGCTCCAAGATCATTGCAGTTTGGAAACAAGTTACATTTGGCAAATAATTATGCCACAAAGGGTCTAACTGCTTTTTCCATTTTAAATAACAAAATAAGAAACAAAGTGTTCTGATTAAAAAGTTAACAGCTATATAGTAAATTCTCACGCATTTTCATAGCGATATTAGCAACCTAGGTGGAGCCTTAAAAGAAGACCCTTTAGCCACAGAAAATTACCCAACCGACCACGATATTTCACTGCACATTTCAGAGATCAACATACTGCATTTACTCAAATGAGCGTTCAAATCTGAATAAAAATTAGGTTGCGATCCTAACAGGGCCCTCTGTTGAGCGATGCAGAAATGAACAAATGGTTTCTGTCTGCTCGAGGCTCCCCACGAAAAAGAAGGAGATTTAGAACACGGATTAGCAAGTATAAATTAAACAGTTAGGCAATGAAGCAGTTTAAGTGCGTTTTGATAACGCAGCATCTAAGCCGGGCTCCAGGATCTGCTGCCCAGTCCGCCTCCCAGGAAGCAGGGAGCATCTGGGGGACCCGGACCTGCATCCTTTGCTCCCAGCAGTCCCCCACCCGGGTACAGGGATGGCCCGTGGCCTCCAGCCCGCAGAGGCTCACCTGCGAGAGAATGCTCATTCTCACATTTGAACTATTTTGATGTCAAAAGGCAATCATGAGAAGCTTTTAATCAAACATTTCATTTCTTTCATGAGGACTCCCCAGAGATGGGCTCTGCAGGGGTGAGACAGGAGAAGGGCTCCGGGAAGGTCAGGAGGCAGGTCTGCCCTGGGTTCTGCCGTCCGCCCTGCATGTCGCTGGGCACAGCACCTAACCGTCCTGGCTGTGGTGTGTTTATCTGTCAACACAGGGCCTGGACGAGATGCTGCGGACCCGTGCGCTCACTCTGGCACCCACGAGAGCGGGCACAGCCTTCAAAAGCCCATGTCCGACGGCTCTCCGGATGGCTCCTCGGATGCTGGGGAGAAATATTCACACCCTGTGGTTCTGGGAAGGCCCCAGGGGCCGCACTCCGCCTTCTGCCTGAACAGCAGCGAAACTTCTCCACAACTGTCGCCCATCAGTCCCGAGGGACATGGTGAGGCCGACGGCTGTGTCCGGGCGTTGACCACACTGCCGGCCTCCACTTAGGCTGTCCCGCCCCCTCTGCGCCTTCCGCTCCGAGGCCCCGAACCACCATGCGCGCGACCCTGGTGACTCTTCCTACAGCACTGCCACAGCCTCTCCCCCTGTCCCAAACCCCAGAGCAGAGACGGGCGCTACACTCCCAGGGACACCTGCGCCCCTGACAGAACAGAGTCGGTGAGAACCCAGCTCCGCAGAGGCTCAGCCTGGAGTCGTGTTGCAACCAGAAGACGGAGGCCAAGACCGGATAGGCGAAGAGGTGGGCAAGACCACTGTGGGGAGGGCTCCCCAGCCCTGGGAGACTGTGGCTTGTTCCCACTGACCCCAACGCGAGGAAGCAGAAGCTGCAGCCAGGGAAACAGAGCAGCTTGGCAGCCTCCACTGCTGGCTTCTCAGAACTGCTGTGTCTTCTTCCAGACGAACCTCGGGAGAACCACAATTTAAAACTGACTTCATCTGGGAGAGCCGAAATTCTTTTGGCAGTTCTCTGGAAGGGGGAAAAGACAACTAATTCCTTCCCTCCTCCCCCCAGGACAAAAAGAGAAGTTGCAACACAGGCTCCTCGGAGCCGGTCACAGAAACACTCGGAGATCTGCAAAGCTGCACAATGTGCACGTTTGGAGAAGCAATTTTGAGGCCAAGTAAATGTCCAGGGACTTTATTTAAACATCTCTTTGTCTTCCTGGTCAAACTGGCACCTCAGGATCACAGAAGAGGCCCTTGTTTCCACCCATCAGGAAACTGGGTGCAAAGAGCAACCCTCCGGATGTCGCAGACAGCAGAGAACTTACTCTGACCCAAGGCGCAGGGTGCAGAGTCCTGCCAGCTACTGCCATGAAACAGACACACTAGGCGTAATTGATTGACAGGCTTTCCTCTGACAAACCCTCCCCAGTTTACCCAAAGCAAAAGCCCCAACTTGCACAACGTGGTCAGACACCTGTCTCCCAACCGTGTCATACCGCTGCACACTGAGAGCGGAGTGTCGAAACTGGAAATACACCAAGGAGGACCGTTAGTGCTCACAGGGGCTTCACACAAGAATAACTGGAAAATGACGACAGAGCACAAATGACTGAACCAGGTCAGGTCACAAGGGCGGGAGGGCTGGACAGGAGTAGGTCCACCAGCCGTGAGCGTCCTGGGACGAGGGGGCCCCGTGAACACCAGGGGTCATCTGGCCCAGGCAAAGGGACCGGGTGAGTGCACACCCAGCCCGGGACGTTCAGACCCTGGGGTCAGGCTGACCGCTGGGCCCACCCCTTCGCTCACTGCTTCATTAGCCAAGCGGGTCAGGGTCGTCTCCTCTCCCGTGGCTGGCAGCCCGCCGAGGCCCAGCGTCAGGGCCTAAGCACATGAGAAGCAGAAACTGACGGATGCTGCACACGCTGGTGTCCCCCTACCCCCAGCCCCACTCTGGTCTCAGACCCCCGACCAACAGCAGGGCTGGCGGGAAGCGGTCAGACGTCAGTGCAGGGCTTTGTCTGACCCACCTGGTAGATGATGAACGTCCCCCAGCCAAGAAAATAAGGCTCTTCACTCACAGAAACACAGCCCACTTCACTTCAGACTGTCTTCAGAAACACGTGAGTGTGAGTCGTCTGTACCTGATTCACACATGTGCTCAGAGACACAGGACGTCTTCCCAGAGCAGGAGACGTCCTCACACGTGTGCAAAGATGTAACAGGCGGAGCCCGAGCACGTCTTCCAGCAGTGAGGAGAGCCACGCCCCAGCCGCAGCCACATACACCTGTGTCTGCCTGGACCGGGCGTCCTCTCCTGGAACGAGGCAGGCACCCCCCTTTGCTGATCCCTCCAAGCCGGGAGGCCAGCTGCTTGATACGGGAAAGCAGGCGTGCCCCTCCATCCTCCCTCCTGACCAAGCCCGTTCCTGTGGGGCCGGCTGGCAGGACGAGCTGATGGTGGCACCCAGCCTGAGGCCATCCAAGCCTGTCCACCAAGGCCAGCACCCCGTGACAGGCCAGACCGTGGTCCCTGAACACCCAGACCAGGCACATCCCCACAGGACTCGGTCCCAGCAAGGTTCCGGGTCACAAAGAAGACACCTGAGCCCAGACGCGTGGGCTGCTCAGCAGGAACCAGAGCCCCACAGGCAGAGCCTCAGCCCCGGAGCCCGGCCACGCACGCCCTCCGCATGGAGCCCAGGCCTGAGTCCCCACCACAGCAGGGCCAAGACCAGGCCGGGAGGGGCTGCTCCATGCAAGGGAGAGGCCCGTCTACCCCACCGGCCAGACTGACAGCCCTGCCCACATCCAGCAGGAACAGGGCACCGGCCGAGAGGTCACTGGCCCTCCGGCCACAGTGGGCACCCCGGCTAAGAGCCGCAGCAAACGGGAGCAGAGTTGGAACCGTACGGCTACTCCCAGGCAAAAACAGCGCAGCACGCTGTGCAGAGCAGCGCAGAGCTCCCCAGTTTCCCCAGTGAGAGCGTCCATCGGCAGCTCCCTCTGAAGGACCACCTCGAGGCTTTCTGAAAACACAGGCAAAGCTGAGAAGAGGAGACCAGCGCCCACAGACAGAAAACCCAGCCCCTTGGAGCCCGGTCTTGTCTGAAGCAGGTCCCTGAGGGCGGACCGCCCAGTCACGGTGCCGCCGACTCCCCGAGCAGGGCAGGCCGATAGAGCCACACCGAAAAGGACGAGGACTTCCCTGAGCGACACCACTCCTGAGCTTTCCACGTGTGTTGACTTGATGTAAACTTGCTCAGCGCACATCCCAAAGCAGGAAGGGCCTGTGTTCCCCGGGGTCTGACGTCGCTGCGGGGAGAACATTCCCGGCACGGGGTCGCTGCGCAGGCCGGCTTGTCTGCAGCCGTTAGCAGAACAGTCAGAGGCTCAGAGCCCCCCGGGAACTCCAGCCGCGGGCACCTCCTGG
Organism: Vicugna pacos; assembly: GCF_048564905.1. NCBI lineage: Eukaryota > Metazoa > Chordata > Mammalia > Artiodactyla > Camelidae > Vicugna > Vicugna pacos. The sequence goes on from NC_133015.1 coordinate 26,349,189, forward strand.
TTCTCCTCCGGCGCGCCGTCCGCAGGGGCAGGTCTGAGCACCTCCCCAAGCCACCACGTTGAGACCAGATGGCCAGAGCCAAGGTCATCCCAGCAATGCAGGCAAATGAGCATTTGCTGGTGGGAAGGTGGTCAGGCAGCCAGAGGGTGGCCTAAAGCTCCCACCGGCCCCTCCCTGGGGGTCAACGCCGGGATGTCCAGTGGCATTGAGGAAGGGGTCACAATCCCGCACAACCACAACCCCGCACCCGAGAGGGCCACACAGGGAGCTCGTGGTTGTCAGCAGAAGCCCCAGCTGGCCGCCAGCATGTCAGGAAGACTGACCCCGGGTGGGAGTCTCTGATACAGTGAGTGTCTCAGTCCAACAACAGTGAAAAATACTTCCGGATTTAGACAAACACCCCAGCATCTTCCAGACCCCCGGTCTTGGTCTAGGATGGGCCCCAGTCATAAGGCTGTCCTGAAGACTGACACTGGGAATTAAGAGAGGGATCATAACTTCTCTAGCGTGGCTACAGACCACTTCACAGTCTGAATCTAGGACAGAGGATGTGGGCTCAAGTAGGACCCCTTAGGGTCGCAGGCACTTTCCTGCAGGGCCTGCAGCCATGGGGTCCAAACCCACCGACCACTCACAGGACACTCAGCATCGAGAGAGTGCTTGCTCTTTGCGAATTCAATTTTTAACATCCTTCTGTCCTAAAACAGCTGTCTTCCTAGACTCCTCGGGTCACAGTGACCATCCACTTGTCAGGAGAGTAAGAATCAGAATCTGGATGCAGAGGTCTCAGAAAGGAGAGCAGGCCAACTAGGGGGCCTGGTCCTGGAGGCCCAGGGCGGGCAGCGGAGCGGGTCGGAGAGAGGACTGCCAGGAGGGAGCACACGGCTTCATTCAAGGGCAAAGACACCACCTGAAGAGACGGAGACTCGGTGTCACGGGCCCTGTCACTAAAAATTAATTTAAAACCCCTTATCTGCCCATCACAGGACAGCCCTCTCCTCCTTCCAGAAAGGCCATGTTGTCTGTGATCTCAAAACTGCTTTCGCAGTTTTCACTTTTGACCAAATGACCAGTGGTGAACGAACAGGACCCGACCCCTGCTGCTGCGCCCCCATCCTCAGGGTGAAGGGCTAGCCTGAGCAACAGGAGGGCAAGTCAGGTCCGGAAGGAAGGGAACATGCTGGGCGGCTGGGAATGAGCAGCAGCAGAGAGGGAGGGGGAAGTGATGGCCCAGGAGAGCTGTCAAACCAGCGGATTAACACCAGAGTTTATTAATAGTTCCTACAAGTCACCATGAAAAAAAGACACACAGCAAAGGATTTAAAAAACAGGGAAACCCCCAGGAGAGGCCTACAGGGGTGACAGCCGCGATGGGGGCCCAAAGCCCTCAGTCATCAGGGACTCAGGCGGACCCTGAAGGGACCTGCGCTTTCACACAGAAGCGCCTCTCCCAGCCAGACAGCCACACACGTTACTCTGTGCAGCATCGCCAGTAACGGAGACCACGAGAAACCGAGCTGCCTGCGTGTCAGTCGTGTGGAGGGTTCAACGCCGTCCTGGGGGGCCCTACGCCACCCATGCGGACTGACGGGAAAGCAAGTAACACACAGCATTAGGTTTTTAAAATACACTTACGTGGTTTTAGAAGTGTGTAAACACGAGAAAGGAACTTCTCCAGGTCTCTAAGGAGCTCATGTTTTGCTTTTGATTTTCTAAGTCTAGAATGGTGTTTAGAAACCCGCACTACTGTTTAATAAATGGATTTGTTAAAATGAGCGTGATGTCTGACGACTGGGTTAAAACGAACATTTCAGAACATGAAATTACTACAAATTCTTTCCTTGGAAAAATAGTATGAAACAAACCCTTTTACTTCTTGAGATCCCCTTAAGCCACAGAAGTTAACAGATGCAGTAGTCCTCCTTCTGCATTTAATTACGTGTCCTCCTACTCCCGCACCCAAAATTATTTGCTTCATTGTGTGCGCGGCCCTATTTGGAAGAAACAAAACTTCTCAGCAGGCAACCTGACCCGAACAAAAAGCACACGGGGCAGCGGTGGGAAACCTTGTCACGCGCGCCCGAGGACCCCGGCCAGGGCCAGCTCTCGGTCCGCCCTTGCTGGCAGCCCGAGTAGATACCAAAACGGCTTCCCTGGGCCAGCGTCTACGTCCTGTGGGGTCAGTCACCCTGACCAGCTTCACCCCAATGACGCTCCCGGCCAGGGCCGCCCAAGCCGCTGACGTCCACGCTGACGGCTCCCCCTGGAGCGACAGCTGGAGCGGAGCCCCGGCTGGGGCCCCACTCCGCTGCTGCGCTGACCACGGCGGTGCCACCCCCCCCCCCCCCGCCGCGGCTCCCGGGCCCCTCGCCCCGGCCGCCCGCGTCGTCTGAGCACCGCAGGCACTCGGGCGGCGCCTGCCGACTGGACCCACGAGGCAGCGCGTGCGCAGTCCGCGCCCTGCAGTCCGGCCTCTGGCCCCCACTCCCGCCCGGGGCCCCGCTCTGACTGGCGCTCCTACCCGCCTGCCTCGGGCCCTCGGGACACGGCACCCGCAGACTGCGCAGCGCCCGCCGAAGCCTCGGCCCCGGGACCTGGGTGGCTGCGGGCTCCCACGGGGACGGGCGTGGGCCCGGCTCGGCGAGCGCACCGGTGCGCCGCAGGCCCCGCGCTCGGGCGCGCGTCCCCACCGCACCAGCTCGGAGAGCGCGCGCCGGGGCGCAGGCCCGAGCGAGCCGCGCTCCCTCCCACGGGCAGGCCTGGCGCGCGCGGCGCACGCTCCAGCTGGGCCTCGAGGCTCCCGCCCGGGCGGGCGGCGCCCGACGAAGAGCGGAAGGACAGAGGAAGAGGGAAGGCGGGCCGCCCGGACGGCGCACGCCCCACGACAGGGCTCTTCAAAACCAAGCGTATTTTGTTTCACTCCGGAGCCCCCGCAACGCAGGATGCTGGCAGCCCTGCACAGTCCCTGCTCACCCCCATTCTCTGACTTAACTCGTCGTTCCTCTGTCCTGAAAGTCCCTCTGCCGATTTCCAATCTATTCTTCATCCGTATTTTTTCTCCCGTAAATCTGGGTATTTTTTTGTTTGCACCATAAAGTTAGATTGTAAGCATTTGGAGAGCAGCAAAGAGCGGGGACACGTCCATCCCCCACGTAACCAGTGGGCGTTAGACCCTCACTGGGTGGTGGGTCCTGAGCAAACTCTTAACTGAGTAACGGCCGTTGGAGGCCTTTTTAAAAAGCCTTTTCTATTGTGAAACATGACAAACATGTAGAAAAGTGCACAAAACAAACGTCACAGTCAGTGGAGTATCAGCTCTCAGTTCAAAGTGACCCCTCTCTTGACCTACATGAAAACCTGATTCATGCGTCCCTTTATAGTTCTACCACATAGGCGTGATTCTGTCACCGAAATAATAAACAATCAATACTAAGAATAGAAAAGAATTTTAACTGAGCCAAACTGAGGACTAGCCCAGAAGCCGGCCTCTCAGACAAGCAGGGTTTCCAGCACAGTCTCACGTGTTGACAGAACGAAGAGCATTAGCAAGTCGAGCATACATTTCTTCAAGTTTAAAAAAAAAAAAAGAGACAAGCGTGTGCACAGCAAGTCACTGTGGCCTTGGCCCCTGGGAAGGGGGTCTTATCATTGAAGGAGGCCCAGAATTGGCATTTATTTAAAAAAATGTTTTTTTAATCACGGACCTTTACTTCTGGTCAGTGTCGTCTTTTAATAATTAAAGAGGATGTACAGTAGCGCGTTTGATGGGCCACAAACAGGCTATTTTAGTTAGCCTAAAATTCAAGTGAACTCATGTTTAAGCCAGCATGACTTCCCTACATTTCAATATGTGAGCATTTCTTTTATCAATTCTTAAGCAATACAGGTCAGTTTTGCTGGATTTTTAAAAACTTAACATAAATAAAACCACATGTATATGATCTCCTGTCTGGCTCCTCTCACTCCGCATGTTTGCATATCTGTCAGTGGAGTTGTGTGTGCTCACCAGCGTTTGAAGGAGAGCACCTCGGGTTGCTCACGCCGGGCTGACACCCCCGGGCGGCTCCATGCTCAGTCATGTATGCCCCCTGTCCCGGGGCCTGGCGCACGCGTGGCTGTGGGGCTTATGTTTAGGGAGCAGTGACTTGGGTCCATGTCTCCGGCTTTAATGGATGGTGCCTAGTGGGGTCCAGTGGGACTCCTCACGCTACCACACTCAGTAGGTGAGTGCCCTGGGAGTCCCATATCCTCCCCAGCACGTGGTGGTAAATAAGTCTGTCTAGTTTTTTAAATTTTAACCAGTCTAATTTATTGATTTTATTTTTATCTTTATTTCCTCCTATTTTCTTTTGAGTTTAATTTTGTCTTCTCTCTCTGACTTCTTGAGATGAATGCTCAGATGACCCACTTCCAGCCTTTCATAACTTTATATGTGTTTTGAGTCCACATATTTTCCTCTAAGCAATGTTTTTGCTTCATTCTGCAGATTTTAGTAGGTGGCACTTTTGTCGTTGCTCAATTCAAAATATTTCCGACTTCCATTGTGATTTCTTCATTGACCGTAGGCTACTGACACACGTTTTAAACAATGTCTAATCTGATCATTTTCTGGTTACCCTTTTGTTGATTTCCACGGTGCTCAGAGAGCGCGCTCAGTGGAAAGGGTGTGGTGGCTTCCGAGGAGTGCTTGTTCTGCAGTTGGTGGGTGCAGCTTTATATCTACATTTGCTCTTTAGGTCAAGTTGGCTAATCATGTTCAAATCTTCCATAAACTTAGTGGCCTGTGTTATCAGTAACAGGGAGAAATCTGTCGGTGTGAATGTGTCTACTTTCCCATAAAGGTCTACAGTTTTCTACACATGTTTTCTGTACCTGTCTCAAAGCTGGGTCTAGGTGTGCACACACGTAGAACGCCGACGCTCCTAGTGATCAGGCTGCTGTGTCTTCGGTCAGTTTCTGTTTCTAAAACTGATTTTGTCTTCGGACAGTGTTTGAATTGCACATTTTCCTCCACCTTTTATCTTCAGCTTTTCTGCATCCTTATTTCTCTAACAGCTTTACTGAGGTAAAATAAAACAGCATACACTTGAACTATACCATTTGATGCATTTCACATACATGTACACATAAACAAAAAGCCACCCTGACAGTCAAGACAGCGTATCCGTCGTCTCCCAGTCTCTTCGGGCTCACTTGTGATCTCACCAGTCCCAGCCTCCCAGAACGAGGCAGCTACTGAACTGCCAGCACAGCTGATGAGTGTGCATCTTCTAGAACCTCGTAAGATAAAATCATATAGAATGTACTCTTCCTGCCTTCTTCCACTTGGCATAATGACTTTTAAATTCCTTTCTGTTGCTGAATAGTATTTCATTGTATGAATATCCCACAAGGTTTGCTTATCCATTCACTTGATGATAGACATTTAGGTTTTTCCAGGCTTTGACTATTACAAATATAGCTTGGGATTTGCAGGTACAGACTTCTATGTACAGATCAGATAAACAGCAAGGTCATACTGTATAGCACAGGGAACTATATTCAGTGGGCTATAGTAACCTGTAATGAAAAAGAACATGCAAAAGATTACATACATATGCGTGTGTGTATAACTGAATCACTATGCTATACGCTAGAAACCAACATGGTAAATCAACTACACTGCAGTAAAAAAACAAGCACATGCCCAGAGGTGGAAGAGCTAGATCATACAGCAGACATGCACTTAACCTTTAAAGAAACTGCCAAGCTAGTTTCAGGAGCAGTCGTACCATTTTACAGACCCACCAGCAACATATGAGAACTCCAGTTTATCTACGTCTGCCCCAACATTTGGTATAGTCAATCCTTCATAATTCAGACGTTGCAATAGATGTGTAGAGGTATCTAACTTTGGCTTTTATTTGCCTTTCTGTGATGGCTAATGATATTGACCATCTTCTTGTGGGCTTTTTTGCCATCTGTATTTATTTGATACTGAAGTATCTTCCATTTTTGCCTATTTTTTACTAGGTTGTTTGTTTTCTTATTGGCAAGTTTTGAGAGTTCTATATATTTTGGGGACTAAAGATTTCTTTCAGTATCTTAGTTTCCCACTGCTGTCAAAACAAACCACCACAAACCTCGGGGCTTAAAACACACATATTTATTATCTTACATTTCTGTAGGCTAGAAGCCTGAAATGTCTCATTGTTTGGCTAAAATTTGGGAAGGGCTTAATTACGGCTTTCTGCAGGCTCTAGGGGAGAATCTATCTTCATACTTTTTCCAGCTTCCGGTGGTGACCACACTCCTCCAGTCACAGCCCTTCCTCACATCACAGCACTCTGCCTCCCTTGTCCCCGTTTAAGTCCCCCTGTGATCACACTGGGCCACCTGGATAGCCTTATGTCAAGGTCATCTGATCAGCAACCTTCATCCCACCTGCAACCTGACTCCCCCTTACCATGTGACCTGAGACACTTACAAGTCTAGGGACAAAGAGAGAGACGTCCTTGCAGGACCATAATTAGGTATGTGATTTGCAGATATCTTCTTCCAGTCTGCGGCTGGTCTTTTTATTCTCTAACAGAATCTTCTATAGAACCGAAGTTGTTTATTTCAGTCAAGTTCAATTTATGAGTTTTTGTTCTATGAACACTGCTTTTGGTTTGTTATCCAAGAAACCTTGTCTAACCCCTTCAAAAATTTAATATTTTATCTTTTTTTCTTCCAAAAGTTTAATAGGTTTTACATTTCAGTTTATAATCCATTTTGAATTAACATTTTTATATGGTGTGAGGTATGGGCTGCAGTTTTGCATAACGATATCCAATTGTCCCAGACCATTTGTTGAAAAGATTATTCTGCCTCCAGTGAATTGCTTTTGCACTTGTCAAAAATCAATATTTGAGTCTATCTTGGACTCTCCATTCTCCTCCACTGATCTGGTCTGTCTATTGATTCCAATGAAGTCAGGCATCGTTAAGTTCTCCAGTTTTGTTCTTTCTCAAGGTTGTTTTAAATATTCCAAGTCCATTGCATTTCTACATGAATTTTCAAATTAGCTTCTCAAATTCTATGCAAAAAGCCTACTGGGATCTCAACTGGGACTGTGTAGAATCCACAAATCAATTTGCAGAAAACCAGTATGCTGACAGCCGTGAGTCTTTGATTCATGACCATGGTACATATGATGGAGCCATGAGCTGCCCAGACACTTGGTCAGACACTATCCTGGGTGTGTCTGTAAAGGAGTCTCTGGGTGAGGTTAACATCTGACTTAAGTAAAGCAGACTGCTCCCTAATGTGGGTGCATCTCATCCAATCAGCTGAATAAAACAAGGCTGACTCTTGTCCAAGATAGGATTCCTCCTGTGTGAGCCATCGAGCTGGGAAACAGGTGTTTTCCTGCCTTCAGACTCAAACTGAAGGCTCACCTGATCCTGGATCTCAAGCCTGCCGGCCTCCGGATTAAAGCAACATCACGGGCCCCTGGGGGCCTCCTGCTTGCTGACCTGTCCTGCAGACCTCGGGCTCTGGCCGCAGAGAGTACATGAGGCAATTCCTTGTGATAAACGTTTGTGTGTGTACAATCTGCGTCTGTTTCTCTGCAGGAGCCTTACTAACACAGCATCTGTTTATATCTAGACTTCTCCATAATACTTAGTAGTTCCCATTGTACCCTCAATATTGTAAGATTTTATTATAAACAATGTCAATTTATGATTTCTAGCAGCAGTTGGATATATAATATACACATAAAACAGAGAAACACAACCTTTTGTTATTGATCTTGTACCCTGAAACATTGCACATGTATCCATTCTCACATTTTTTATTAATGTCATCAGATTTTCTATACAGTGACGTCTTCTGCAAGCAAAGGTAGGTCTACTTCCTTCTTTCCAATATGGATGACTTTGTATTTTTGTTGACTTTGTTTTTGGTTGGTGTTTGTTTTTGTTTTGCCTTGGTGTGCTGGCCGGAACCTCCAACACAGCATTGAACACAAGTGGTGAGAGTGTCATCTCTGACTTCCTCCCAGCCTTGGGGGAAAACATTCAGACGTCTACCATTAAGTATGCTGGCTTCCTTGGGTAGAGAAAGTTCCTAGATTGCTGAGTTTTATATAAGGAATAGGTGTCAAATTTTTGAAATGCTTTTTCTACACATATTGAAATAACTGTTTCTATTTTAGTCTGTTACGTTGTGAAATACATCATCTTTCTAGACAGTAAACCAACTTGCAATCCAAGGATGGTCATGCTGTGCTATCCTTTTTATACGCTGGTGGATTCTATTTTTTTTAATTTAAATTATTTTTTAGGGGGCAGGTAATTAGGAATTAGGTTTTTATTTATTCATTGTAATGGAGGTGCTGGGGACTGAACCCAGGACCCTGTGAATGCTAGGCAGGCACTCTGCCCCTGAGCTATACCTCCCCCTGGTGGAGTCTATTTGCTACAATTTTATCGACAATTTTTGGAACTATGTTAATTTCACCTAAATTATCATATTCATAATATTCTCTTATAATTTTATAACTGGTCTACCATCTTACTAAGCTCCTTCTGTTATCTATTCCATATTTCTCCCCCCTCCTTTCTTGCCTTCTTTTGGGTTTTTTTTTTATTATCCCATTTCTCCTCTCCATTAGACAAGAAATTATATGCTGTCTACTTGTAGTGTTTACCTTCACTTACAGCATGCATCCTGTATCAGAACAAATGAGAATTATGAACAAGTATTTCATCTTAAAGTTTTTCATGTTTTTGAAGCAACTGCCAATATATTATTCAGAAAATTCAAACCACTACAAAGCAGAAATACAAGTTATACAGGAACTATTTGACGAGAAAGAGACTTTTTTTTTTTAATGAGCTGGCAGACCTCAGAAAAGAACTGGAAGGGAAAAAAATCACAAAAATGAAAGCAAAGTTGACAGCAACACAAATGATATTATGCATTGTCAAGACCCAGCGAGACACACAGAGGAGCAGAATCAGAGAACCAAGAAAAGGGAGAAATGAAAGATGTTAAGAGGATCAGGAAGGAAGGAACTGCTATGGAAAAACGGCAGGGGGAGCCCCAGTTACACATAAAAGGAAAACAAAAACAAAGGACAAACTAAATATTTAAAGGTATAATTCAAAAAAGCTTTCCAAAAATAAAAGAAACAAATCTACAGATTGAAGAGGACCCCCGCTGTCCCAGGGAAAACTGACACAAAGCATTCTACACCAAGGCATATTCCAAAGCACCTGGGCCATCGAGATAAAAGGTCTGCATCCCTTCAAGTGGGGGCCACAGGTAACAGATGCGGCAGCCCCCGGCCCCACCACCAATGGTCCGCGCGTCTAAGGGGCTGCACCAGGAAAAACGAAGCGCCCAGAACTTAACGTGCAGCCAAACTGTCTTTTAAGAACTAAGGCGAAAGACGGAAATGCCTCAGTCCCTTACTGCCCGCGAGTTTATCTTTAAAAACCACCAAGGGTGAATGGCAGCCAACCCAACACAGAGGACAAACTGCCGCACAGAGAGCGGCAAGTACAGAGCACAGATGAGAACAAGCGTGCCAGCTGTGACTGCGGCGTAGTGTAAATATTAAAGACAGCGGCAATGAAAAAGCGATCGAAACTCGAGAGACAAAGGGCGTCCAGGGCCGCCGACAGCTCAGATGAGACCTACTTGGGACAGGCCGCCAGCCACTGCTGTGCCCAGCTCTCCTGGCGTCAGGTCTCCGCCGAGTGCAGCCCACAAGCTGCGGCCGCTGGAGCAGGGACCCAAGCACCTGGTCCCCTCACCTTGGTCTGCAGCCTCTCGGAAGGGCTTCCCCACTCGAGCCCCTGGGGCGGCCCAGCCAGCTGGGCCTCACAACCCCTGTGGCATCAGAGAGGACACTGACCCTACGGCACGCCCATCCGGGAGAATCCTGTACTGCGAGCAAGGCCTCGCCTCTGACGGCAGTTTCGTCTCTGAAAGCCAGCTCTTGCTGCACCCCTGGCCCTGGCAGGCAGGGTGCCCGTCACAGCCACTCGGGCACCCACAGAGGTGGCTAGAATCAAAGACAAAACAACAGTGGAGAACACTGCTGGTAGGGATATAAAATGGTGCAGCCACTCTGGAAAACAGGAGGCAGCTCCTCAAGGATCAACATGGTTACCTGAAGACTCAGCAGTTCCGCTCCTGGGTGACACGCATGCTTGTAAAACTCGCCTGCAAATGTTTGTAACAGCATTGCTTACCACAGCCAAACATGGAACCAGCCCAAGCACCCATCATTCTGGAATGTTCTGGAATTAGACAGTGCTGATGTTTGCACACTCCTCCAAGCTCAGTTTAAAAGGTGAGTTTTAGGGTGTGTAATTTACGTCTCGACTTGAACAAGGCTGGCCGGTCCAGTGGAACCTCAGCCCCTGGCCCCCCTGGCCGCCAGTCCTGCACTCCCAGGCTGGGGTGGCACACAGCAGCCCCACAGCTTTGTGCAAAGGGCCTCCACCCCGGGAGCACCACCCGGGGCACGGGAGAGGGTCCCACTGAGCCCTGGTCGGCAGCGTTTCATACCAAGTTAGTTCAAAGGTGGATTGGCCTCCCCTGCGAGTCCCACATTGGTCCAACTTCCCCCGGGCTCCTCTGAGAGTCAAGTCTGTACTTGCGGTGGGCCCGCGAGCCACGTGTCAGCACCCACATAAGCGAGTGCCTGAACGAACACCAACACCTGGCCCAGCTCATAGTGCACTGTTCTGGTCAGTACAGGCCCAGGGACCCTCCCATGACCGGGGAAAGCGCAGAGGGGGCCGGCCAGGCCACCCTCACTGTCTCTGTCCACGGCTCATGTCGGGCCTCCTCCTCGCCCTCGGTGGGGACCACGGCCCACGGAACCTCCTCTCCCTCGGATGTCCCACGTCTACCCCCAGAGGGTAGAACAGGCCCCACTCCTCAGACTAAAGGAAAGAGGCAGACGGCCGTCGTCCACCACATCACTTTCCAAAACCTGTTTCAGGTTATTCATGACTCATTACTATTTCAATCCAGGCCAAACATAAATATTTAGAAACAGAGCTGACGCCAAAGTTCTGAAGTCATCATGGGGTTTTTATTTGTACCTTTACTCTTCTCTTAGAGGCAGTTCAGAAAACAAGCATATTTGGTAACAACAGGCGTAATTCTCAGGATGAACACATTCTTTACACAACTCACAAGTGGCCCATCTTTGACTCCTGCAGGATTCACCCTGACACAGCTGGTTCTGGGCAAGCAGCCCACTGCTCCCTTGTCCAGTAACACATCCTGAAGTTCAGGGACAAGCTCTTATTTAGAGCCATCATTATTACATAAGGAATTTTTTTCCAAAAAAAAAGGTCTCAGAATTATAGAACAGTCTTATTCACCCAAACAAACAAAGGTCTCAGATAAAATAACAATGTAACTTCAGAAAGAAACGTCTGTGGTGCTTGAGATGCCTTAACAGGCTTTCTACTCAACCCCAAACATACGTGAAGTTCAAACTAGAGAAAAGGGAATGAAAACAAACCGTTCAGTAGCCAACACTGCAGACAGCCTCACAGTCACACTTAACTACACAGTAAAGTACAAGTATCTGCCATGTATCTATTCGTACTAGTACATATTGACTTGCCTTGGTCATTTAAAAACATTTAATCCCCCCCAAGAAATTTTTTTTAAAAAAGAAATACACTGAGGTGAAGAAAACCCCAACCCCTCGCTGGCTGCGGCAGGGACAGGCTCAGCCCTCCCCACCGTGCGCCCCACAGGTGGCTTCTCACCCTGGGCCCTGGCGTGGCGGTCACCCCAACCCTGGGCGGCGGGCGTGACGGGGCAGCCCACGCTCAGGTCTCGTGGCTGTCCCTCCAGGAAGACACCGGGGAGGAAGACGTTAGTGTGAGAGTGAATTAACCGAGGAGGTGAGATCTGAACTTGGCTTTAACAGACCAGAGGACCGTCTGGGGCATAAAACCTACCTGAAAGAAACCTCGCTTGTTCTGCACGAGTTTGGGACAGCGGCGAGGAGGAGAGAGAACCATGGCTGACGGGTGAAGGTCTGGAGCCTGTGAGGCGTGCTCAGAAGGCCTGTCCAATCAGCGGGGTTCTGCAAACACACCACGTGGGCGCCCCGCCGTCTGCACCGCCGAGCGGAGGGCAGAGCTTACGCGGGGACATCGGGGAGGGAAGGAACCTTCCTGACATGGCAACGTTAGCGGTGGGAGCTGGGGTGGAGTGACCCCTCCACACACACATGCGCAAACATGCACATACACACGCTGACGGTGGATCTCAAAAATAGGGCAGGAAGAGGGGGCAGAAGGGAGAATGTGGGAAGAGGGTGTGGGCTCGCACGGGCCCCTCTGCACAGGGCAGGACGCCGATGAGCCCACGCACCAGAAACACGCTCTGAGCCCCCCACTCAACAGCGTGCTCCACAACAGGTACACTCCCATCACCACCCCCAAACACTGCTCCTTCACTCCAAGTGTGGCCACAACCAGGAGCAGCATGAGGGCTGGCTAGACAGAGTCCCAGGGCCCGCCCCACACCTACTGGCTTCACATCTGGGCCTGAGCCGCACCGGGTCTGCCCCCTGCACTGAGCCCTAAGGACACAGCGTCCACGCACACCAGGGACACGGCCCTTCCGTGCCCCACGGGACCAGCAGCGCCACAAAGCACTCAGTGCCACTCAGGACACGGTGAACAGCCAGAAATCACAGAGCTGGAGAGCCGACTCCAGCCTCCTCTTCCCGTGGGAGAGGAGACTGCTCCAGAGAATACGCGGGCTGGCCGAGCCTTACAGATTTTTTTGTTAATGACAGTGAAATTCTTCAATAATTACAGGTCACCAAACACCAGGAGGAGGAGCAAAGCAGTACTTAAGTGCGGCTGACCTTCCGTGTAACAGACACGCCACACACTTGTAGCTGTTCAAGAGCCTCAGAAACTTAGTCCCAGGAGGGCAGGTGCTCCCGGAGCGCCGCCACCTGCCTTCGTCTAAGCCCCGGCGGGGGACTGTGAGAACGCACTCCTGGTGGCCTGCAGGGACCTCATACACTTCTACTAAGTTTATGAGTGAATGACAACTAACCAAATGAAGCCAAGTGACCAAAATCTCACAACTGTCAGTGGTGAGATCAGTATTCAAAACCAGTCGTTGAGAACTCAGCAGGGGAATTATCAGCAAATATTGTTAACTTAACCCACATTTTAACTCTGACAGACAAAAACCAATTGGATGAACATTTACTGAGGTCCCCATCTGTCCAGAAGGCAAGGGTGAGGAAGATTCTCCTGTAAGCACCACACAGACATTTACCAAGACTGGAAACTCCTACTGCAGATGTACTCTGGGGGTGGGGGTGGGGTCAGAACTCAGGTGACTTCACTGTGACTACACTCAGGAGAGAAAGATCGGTGGGGGTGGGGGTGGGGCCAAACTTCACATGTCATCTCCTTCCCCAGCTTAGCACGTTCCTCAGCACACATTAACCCCACACAGGCTGCACGTGTGAGGTTTTACACTGCGATGTCGTCGAAACAAACACAAGCTTCGTAGCTTTCTTTTGCAGTACAAGTTACCCCTTTCCAAGGGACTTCACCCTGAAGACCTGTCGCTGGAGCCTCCAGCAGGGCCTCTGCCCCAGGTGGGGCGGGTAAGGGCGGTGTGCCAGGCACACAGGACGCGCGGGCCCCCAGAAGCCCACCTGTCTGGCTTCACCCACCCGCAAAAGTTAACTTGGTCTGGGGTGCACCAGCGCTCACGTGGCCCACACAACCTCACGTAACCTCTTGCAGTCAGCCCACCCTTCACCCCGGAGTGTGGGCCTGATGCAGATGCGTGTCTTAATGTAATTTAAGACGGAATGTTCTTGGGTTTATACTTGTAAACGCTGCTGTCTACTCATCATTCTGCATCAGACTGTGATTAAAACCATTCACAACAGTTCATGAAACCACACTCTACAGGGCCACTTCAGAAGGGAGGGAGGGTGGGTACAGGGCCAAGTGGCCCAAAGCGACCAGGCAGAGCCCCGGGACTGGCACCAGCCCCCTCACTGCCCCTCGTGGACCCCTCCTCCATCCTGTCTGGCTCAGAGCCCGCTGTACCGGCTCGGGGGCTGTCAGGGAGGGGAGCCAGAGGAGGTCCCCAGGCATGGCCGTCCCCACGATAACCAAGAGCTGATCAACCCAACACCAACCTGCAGCCGCCACAGCACTGTGTATGCTTGATCCTAAGTCAGCAGCCGTTCACAAGGACTGAACACAGGGAGACACATCCTGGAAAACACATCTCCATCTGTCTGCGCAACAGAAATCAGTAGTCTGTGTCACATAAAGAGCTACCTAGTTTCTGGCAGTCATAGTTTCAATAATTCTTAACCCAAACAAATGATTCTAACATTTCTTTGTAGCCAAATACATTGTTTTCCAAAAATGGTATTTCTAATAATCTTAAATAGCTCAAATAAAGAAACATCCAATTTTTGATTTTTAGTTTCAAAAAATGTACTTTGCAGATATTTTTAAAAATTCAAAGAATATAATTAAATTATCAGAATACATTTATAAATAACATAACAGCTTTATTACTGTGATGGTCACCACCACCCCACTGGGTGGCCTGGACGTCAACTCTCAGAGGCCAGTAAAGCCAGGACCCTGTGTCAAGGGTGAGGGACAGACCTGCAGATCAGAGCGTGGAAAAGGGAGCAGAGGAAACAGGTGGTGGCCAGAGGGCACAGCAGGGGGAGTCTCTGCACAGCAAACGGTCCCGGCCTCCTCTCAGGAGTACCCTCCGAACTCGTGGCTGGGGCTGACAACAGAGGGAGAGGACAAGGGGCCACACCCGGGACGGGGTGGTGGGGAAGGGCTGAAAGGAAGGCCCCGCACGGCAGGAACAGGACAGGCTGGTCGTAAGAACAGAGGGGGCCACAGGCTGACGGAAAGGGAAATGCAGAGGTCACAGGTGAGGGGTCACCGGGGTGGGTGGGCAGCTGCAAGCAGAGGAGGGCCACTTTGTAGACAGTCACCACATCCAGCACCTCTAACCACCAAACCTGAGGACCCACCCCACTCAGCCTTCAGACACCACTGATTAAATGTGTCACCAGATTGAAGACGTTATTAATATCACCAATCATAGGCCATTTCGCTCCTGTACAACCGCAGCCAAGCGAACGCCACTAACCCTTCAGAATCAAGGGCTTAAGACAAAGCGGTCTCAAAGTGGACGCACAACACTCAGGAATCTTAGCTCTCTGGTTAACAGAACGGAGGTGGGCTCAACGCAGACTTGCACTCACACCACATGAAGGTCAGAGAACACAGCAAAGATTTCTTGTAGCAGTCTGGCAAGAGAAAAAAGGTAAGAAAAATTTTCGGCCCAGCAGCACACCACAGTACAGTCAGTAACAACAACAACAAAAAAGCTAAGAAGAGACAGTATTTACATTTCAAGCAGAGATTAATTCAGTAAAACATTCTCAATATTAAATTAGTTTAATTACTGTGCAATTGTGTTAACTTGTTTCATAATTTTATAAGGACTAAGAAGTTTATACATTTGCATTAACAGAGTTCTATGAATTAAACAATATTCCAACAAAAATAATTCAAGACAATACTGAGTCCAAAAGAATTATTTTTCTCCTTAAAGAAGTCTATACGTTACTCAAGATCAGGATATCCAGGCAATTAGAGTTTGCTTTTCTTGTGAACTCAATTATCTTCACTTGAGTATTAAAATTAATTTTTAAGCTTATCGTCCACTTTTAAATTTGACCACACAGCCATTACATTTATCCGGGTTTAATCACAGTGGCACAAAGACAGTTCATGAGAGTGGCTGCAGCCTGGACGCCTGACAACCAGGGCTTACTCGGACAACGTGGCTGGAGAGCAGCAGGCAATACGTTCCTCTTTGTCAGGTGTCAGCCGAGAGGAAGACCTACTTTTTCCCCTCAAACCAAGGGCCGACAAACCACCAAGGCTGTAAAGCCGCACCTCTGTGTAATAAAGCATCCGCAATTACCATGCTTGCTGATCGCAGAAGGATGAGTCCTTGGACCCCGAAACACGGCATTAAGTATTGCGACTAGTTTTACTACATTTTAACGAGGGTGTCCTGTCAATATCTCTTTCCATTACACTGCACACTTCCCAGATTACTCTGTACAGTTACCTATTGTTAAAGCCTGTTTTCCCGCTGGGTTAGAGGAAGGAAGAGACACTGCCCGTCGTCTCCGAGCAGCACTCCCACCGCGCGGCCACCACACCGGGCGAGGGAAGCTGCCACTCTCCGTCAGCTCAAGGATTTGCTGCTTTGCTGACCCAGGACCCTCACTACCGCCGGCTTCTCGATGCCAGCTCCCAGTCTTCCTCTGAAGGTGTAGTATTAACTTCATTCTGTGCAATTTTTTGGCCACCAGAATCTCAGACAAAGGGAAGTAGCTGCTTGTCCCCGAACAAGGAGAAGACAAAAGAATGACATGGTGAGTCTACACGTGGAGCAAAGGGGTCACTGCCCGACCTCACGTGGCATTTGGTCAGCTACTCACTGGACAGGGTCAGGAAACTGAGCTCTGTCTGGCTTTCATCACTGATTTCATGAATGAACTTGCAGGAAAAGTCTCGTGTTGATGTTTTACAAGTAAAAATGAAATGGAGCAGAACTTTGGGAATTTTTTTAGGTGAGAATGTCCCACTACAGATGTGAACACCATGGCAACCTCTTCATATCCAGTCATTTCTTCAATCATGTACTCACTCCACGAGTTCCTTAAACTCCCTTACTTCACAAAATGATGGTTTTGACTTATCACTTATTTTCTGTGTCATCAAAAACCTCCATTAATTTTCTCTTCAGAAAACGCGCACGGTGAACCTCTGTCAGTGCCCCGCTCTCCTCTGTAAATAAGCAGCATCTTCAGCGTGACCTATGGCAAGATCCCCACCTGCTGTTTAGTGACTCCAACGAGGCCTATCAGTCTTAGCATAAAAGATCATCTACCTGCATGCATTTCCTGACTTTTACTGAACACAGTGCTGGGTGGGAATTAACCGCTAACACTCCTGTTCAAGGCTGTAACACCCCAAAGCCACTGCTCTTCATAATGTTTCTATTTTATACACAGAATATACACACTTTCCAAAAACCTTAGGATTTGGACCCTTTTTGTGAAAATAACCAAAAGCCAATCAAGTTGGTATTGGAAAATCACACTGATACTTACAAGAAGAGTGAAAGCAGTGTCTTTTGGATCCTGGGGGAATCCTGGGGGGCAACCCCTTACATAACCCCAAATCCTATTACTCATGATAGAAGACTTTACCATTAGCACTCACATTCTTCACAATGTACATAAGAACATAGTCATGTGCTCATTAAAAGAGCTAACATAGTTTTGACCAAAGTCTACAATTTCATGATGCACCTTCCAGAACTACCCAAAGCCATGACACACCAAATTTGTTAAGGAAAATGCATGAATATTCTCCAGCGCGTCCTCTAAATTTTCAAAACAATATAAATTTCATATGTATTTATCAGTAATAATACATACTTAGTGGGAAGTATTTAAATCAACAAATTGGTATTAAGTAATCCAGACCAATAAACCATGTGCAAATCAAATTAAATCACATTCCAAGCACTTACTCAAATTTGAAGTGTGATAAATTCTTTTCAAAAGACAATTTAAAATTACAAATTTTGTTTGATACAACATTGTAAAATGACTATAACTCAATAAAAAAAGCAAAAAAAAATTACAAATTTTGTTCTGTTTTACACCCCAAAGACTCAAATACCATCAACTCTCCTTACAAATGTTTAAGTTCCAAACTCCTGGAAAGTCACATATAAACCTAGAACAACAAACACCATCACTTTAAAATAGTAACAATATTTTTTCAAATGAGCAATTCTGAAAGTCAGTAATTAAAACCAGCGAAGCACAGCACTGATCCAGCAGGACAAGTGGTTTACCTCCATGACCTTTATTAACACAGGATCATCTCCTAGAGTCCTACCTGCCGGGGCCTCTCAAACAAATTTCAAAAGTCATTTTCACAGTTCATTTAAGTTAATACCACCCACGCCTACAACCTTAGCCACTTTACAAAACAAAGGAAAAACTGCTTCAAAACTGCTGTCTTAGAAAAGTTAGTGTCATTAAGAGCGGCTTCCCGGTAGCTCCTGTAACCAACCAGCACGACCCAGGCTGCCAAGCGCGTCCTGACTGTGCTGGCGTGGCGGGCTCCGCCCTGGGCACTGGCTCCGGGCATGCAGACGTCTGCGAGACCCACAGTCCCCAGACCAGAGGAGGACAACGCCTCCTGGGCTCGACTCAGCCAGCATACGCGGGGGGAAGCCCTCACAGCAGCGGGCACGGGGAAA
Organism: Vicugna pacos; assembly: GCF_048564905.1. Classification (NCBI taxonomy): domain Eukaryota; kingdom Metazoa; phylum Chordata; class Mammalia; order Artiodactyla; family Camelidae; genus Vicugna; species Vicugna pacos. Next base: position 26,367,579 of record NC_133015.1, read on the forward strand.
GGAGGCAGAACGGGAGGACCAGCCCCGGGCCCCCAGCCCCCAGCCCGGAAGCCATGTGGCAGCTTCCACACGGTGGTCAGTGCCCACGTGGGACGAGACACGCTCTCAAAGCGGAGAAGGTACTAGAGACTGACTTAGTTCATCAGTGACCACCAGACTCTTACATTTGATGTCGGTGTAATTCAACTTAACATTCAACCATTTAAAATTTTTAAGAATGTTTGCCAAGGTAATAGTTCATTTCAAACCTATTTTAATAAAGCAGACATGCATTAATTTAATGTATATATTCTCTATGTGTCACTTCTAACATCTCTGATAATTAAAGCCATGTTGAGATCAGTAAGTTTAGACAAAACGTTGCCGACCTGAAGGTATCACTGGCCGAGAAAAAGCAGCTCAGAGCCTTAACTATGAACGCACTTGATAAAAGCATGTCATGGTGTGTTTGAGAAGTCTGTCCCTGTTACTCGACCACCTTTCTATTTTCTTCAGTGGATTCATAAGAAAAAAGCGTTTCAACAAAGCAGTACACCCAAGTGCTCTGAGAGGAAAACACGGACCAGAAGCCTCGAGTCACTTTGGTAAAAGCAGAGCAGGTGGACTATGTACCTGCCAACGTGGAGGAAAAGCGGGTGGACAGAATGAACCCCAGTCGGCAGGGAGAGCGCTGGAGGGAGACGTTACGAAGAAAAACAGAATGTACATTTGGATAATCTGCAATCTGTGATTCTGTAAGAACTGCTGGAACTCAAACACCTTTTTAATAATATTCCTGGTGACATCAAATTCAAACCGGGATACCTGGGACTCCCCTTCTCCGAACAAGAAGACAAAGTAATCTGTCCTCTGAAATGCTCTGCAAACCCCAATTCCCAGAACTAGACAGTCCGAGATAAGGAAGGAAGGTGTGGGAACTCCGGTTCCTGCTACCTGGGAGGTGCTGTACACGCGTCAATGTAACAGGAACAGCGCGGTTTCCGATGACACGTTCCACGTTTTATTTACAACTTAAGACTGACTGTGGTCTCAGAATCACATAGCCATACACTTATTTCCTCTTCGTTGGCTTTACTTAAACGCAAACGCATGGTTCGCCCGACAAAGACAGTAAACACGTATTTACCGCGGCTGTTACATGGAGCACAGGGGAACAGCTTGCCACAGAAATTCACCCACCTCCCCCACGGCATGTTTTTATTATAAATACAGGTGTCACAACAAACCTGAACATATTTCCGATACTACTAGCAGTCAGCACCCACACCGCTTCAAAACTTAACACAGTCTGGGACAACATTCATTGTCCTGCTACTTCAGACAGTTTCAACGAAGCTTTCTCACTAAGCAAGACGGACAAAGCACGCCACCTGGGGTCCTCCTTCCCGAGACCTTCACTCTCAGGAGCACGCGCTGCCACAGCTTGGACACTGCCTGCCAGGCTCTCACCTGAGTCCTTCTCTGAGCTCTCCAGGCCTACGCTTGAAAGACAGAGCCCGAACAAGACAGAAGGTGTGCGGCGTCTTCCTCCTGTGCCTGAAAACATAACGGGTGTACACATGTTAGATACATTCCTACAAACGTCCAGGTCGTGGTCGCCAGCTGGAACTGTCTGACTTAATGTGTGGGTGTTCTGCATGGTGATATTCGATCAAGACATTAACATGAGTAGAGGCTGCTGATTTAAGACAAGTTTGAGATCCACTAGAATTAATTGTTGTACGTCTGTCCTTCTGGTGGTTGCGGAAGCTTCATATTTTCCTTGGACATCATGAGACGTCTTAGCTCTTGAAGTACAACTTTAATGCTATATGAGTTTTGCCATTTTGCTAACACTGGTATGCTCCGTGCGTCCACCTGAAAAGGGGGAAGAGAGCAAAATTAACCACCAAGTTTAAAGTCCTTTGCCACCAATTTACTATACATATTTTACTAACAAGTGCTTTTAAAAATTCACAGCCAGGCTCTTCTTTTACAGAAATGAACATCAGAAAACTACAAGTTCATATGACAGTTAGGGGAAATATTCCTTCTTTAACAGCTGTTCCCTAAAAAGCTTGTATCGTTTTTCTGTGGTGGGTTTCGTGTTTGACAGTTAACATGCAGGGAGCTTTGATCATCAGAAGCAGATCTTATGTTAAGACAGCTACACTGTGAACAGTTACCAGTTCCTTCGAGGCGAGCTAAGATCAGAAGGCACCCCCATCTCCAGCGACACCACTCAAGGTCGGGGCAGCACCCCCACCGTGTCAGGGGCAGGCGGCACCACAGCTCTCAGACCCTGCTCTCCAGCGCGCGGCACTCTGTGCTAAGTCCATCTCCCACCGAGGGGGCGGAAAGGAGGGCTGCGTCCCCACGTAACTGCCATCACGTGGCCTGCCTGGCAGGTCCCTGGGAAACCTCACTCACAGGGTCTCCCCTTCTCTGAGCTCGGAACTCACCCACTCAATACCACCTGCTCCCCGACCAGCCACCTCCACTCTGGCACTTGTCCAAAATAACCAGGGTCAATTGCTCAGCACCTCAGAGACACAAGCGTCTACGCATAAAGCAAATGAGCAACAAGGGTGCACTGAACCACACAGGAAACACAGCTATTATTCTGTGAAAAAAAACTTTAAGTGGAGTATAACTTTAAAAATACTCATGATGCGGTACATCAGAGACCAACCCAATACTGCAGCATCAACTATGACAAAATAAAAACTTCAAAAATTAAAAAAAATTTCAACCTGTCTGGCACATGCAGCCTGAGGCTTCGGAGGATTAAAAACACTCAGGCTATGAGGAGGGCCAGCCCAGTAAAGACGCACAGCCAGCACCACACTCAACGCCACGGACGGAAAGCACCTCTGAAGGCCAGAGCGCGGCAAGGCTGCTGCTGCTGTCCGGGGAGGGTCTGGCCAGGCAGTCAGGCAAGAAAGTGGAACAAAAGGGGTCCAGGCCAAAAAGACCAAAGGGAAGCCATGTCCACGTGCAGAACACATGGCTGCACAGACGATACGCAGGCCCCATCACGGAGACTGCCACCCCACACCGGGGCGAGCTGCCGGCACAGGGTCGGCACACCCAGCCAAGCCTGCGAGCGCGGAAGCGGCCCCATTCACAACAGGACGGGAAAGAGCAAAACACACGGGTAAAATGTAACAAAGCAGTGAAGGGCTTGTGCGCTGAAAGCCACAGAACACTGCTGACAAATTAACGAGCTAAGTAAACGGAAAGGCATTCCATGCGAATGGATCACACACGGGGAAAGGACACCTGGACACGCACCCACAGAGGAATGAGGCGGGCTCCCCAGCTCACACCACACACAGGCTCAAACGGATCACAGCCACGGCAGTGACCTCTCAGGACACAGGAGCAAACCCATGACACTGGGCAGAACTCCTAATAAAGTACATTCAACAGAATACAATGTAGATAAGTTGGCTCCATAAAAATTTTAAATTTTTGCGTTGAAAACATCAAGAAAGCAAAGAGACAACCCACAGAATAAAGAAAATGTATTTGATAAGGGGCTCTTGTTCAGTATATGAAGAACTCCTATCTCAATTAAAATGTGTGCGAGGGGGACTGCGGTCGACAGCTGCTATGGACTGCAAGACTGCATCCCCCAAACTCCTGTGCTGAAGCCCCCACCGCCACAGGCTGGGACCAGGGACTGGGACTGGAGTGATGAGGCTCAGATGCAGTCACAGGCGTGGCCACACCATGAGATCAGCGTCCTTTTGAGAAGAGCGAGACCAGAACCTGCTCCTCCTCCCAGGAGCATGCAGCAAGCAGTCGGTTACCCAGGACGGGGTCTCGCCAGAACAGGACCACGCTGGCACCCTGAGCTCAGACGTCCCAGCCTCCAGACTGAGAGAAGCCAGCCGCTGTTGTCTGAAACTCCCCCAGAGTGTGGTGTTTTGGTTGCAGCAGCCCAAACTGAGACAGCAGCTTTCACAGCGGCTCCTGAGGATCTTCACCCCTGCACTCATGCCCACTGCAGCCGCTCCTCTGGGTGTGGGCTGGGCACAGGGACCTCCATGGACAGGACCCTGGGCTGCCCTGCGGGCGCTGAGTTACAGAGACGCGCTGCTGCCGCCTCACTCCCTCTGGCTCCCACTCACTGGCTGCCGTGCTGTGAATGGCTCTACAGAGAGGCCTGCGGGGCCAGGAACCAAACGTGGGCTCTGGGTAGCAGCGTGCAGGATGCAGAAGCCCTCGGTCCAAAAACCCACGAAGAACTGAATGCTGTCCCAGCACGTCCCCCGTTGGGAAGAGACCGCAGCGCAGGCCAGCATGCCGACTGCAGCCGGGGAGACCCTGGGCCACGGCACCTGGAGCAGCTGCACCCTGTCCTGGCTCAGAGAGACGAGACAGCCACCTCTCCAGAGAAGGTGAGAAACGGCCAATCTGCACGTGAAGAGCTGCTCACCACCACCAGCCCCTCAGGGGAGCGCGTGTCACAGCACCCCGCACCTCCCGGGGGGCTGTCGTCAACACGACACGGTTGGCAAGGATGTGAAAAAGCTGGGGCCCTGACCCGCCACTAACAGGAGTGTCAATAGCACGTCCACTCTGAAAAAGTCTGGCCACTGCCCAAAAAGCTAGACAGAGTTTCCACCACCAGCAGTTCCACTTCCAGGGATGAATCCAAGAGAAGCGAGGATGCTCGCCCACACACAAGCCTGTACCCAGACGTTCACGACAGCCCAACGCGGGAGAACCCAGATGTCCTCAAGGGACGAAGAAAACAGGAGATAACTGAAGGCGCATATATCCATATAATCAGGTTATTATTCAACAATAAAAGGAAGACAACACTGACACACACTGCAACACGGATAAACCTTGAAAACACTGCGTTAAGTCAAAGAACCCAGCCACAAAAGAACACAAGTTGTATGACTCCAAGTATGCGAAGCCCCGAACGGGACATCTGTGAAGGCAGGACGGAGACCGGTGCTGCTCAGGGTGTGGGGCAAGGTGACAGCTGACCGGTGCAGGGCTTCCTCCGAGGGACAAAAACGTTCTGAAACTGGGTTCTGGCAATGGGTCCACGACCGTGGCGAACAGTAAAAAACATGCATTTTACACTTGAGTGAACTGTATGGTATGAATCATAGCACAATAAAACTATTTAAAAATAGAAAAGAAAAGTAATTTTTTTCGACTTCCGTCAGGAGTAACTGAGACAGGAACGCGGCCCGCGGGGTTCGCGCGCCCTCTGACCTCAGGAGTGGAACCCCCTTGGCCTATTTTAAACTCAGTCCGTAAGCAAACACCAGTCTGTAGGTGTGGACAATACCAAGCTGCTTCCGAGGCAGAAACAAACACGTCCAGCTGTGAAGTTCAGCGACAGCAAGTAAACCCAAGTAACTGCAAGTCCTGCGAGCACCAACAGAGGGCACAGAAAGGCCGGGGGCAGGGCAGAGGCGGGGGGGGGGGGGGTCACAGCAAGCCTGCGTCCGTCAGTGCACGCACAACCGCCTCCCAGACGTGAGCCCTCACGGCACAAAGCGCTGGAAACCACGTTTCAGTGCGAACCACCCACCGGGAATAATTTCGCCGAGTTGTATTAAATAAATATAAACCAGACTTACTGAAGCAACATCCGTAATTCATCAGGTACTTAAATAATCTCAAAACATACAAAATTATCCTGGACCAATCACCGATGGTCAACGTGAAATTCCACTCTATTTATTTACTGGTCACAAAAGTCATAATTTAAATTCTTAAACATCAATCGAAAGGAAAACTGGGGTCTTAGCTGCCCAGCCTGCGCCCCAACAGCTGGAATCAGTATCTGTGTCTGTTCTCCAGGCCCTGCTGCAGCCTGACTGTAGGAGGGGCTGGGGGGACGGACACAGCCCAACCCTGGGGGGACAACTGGGAAGAACTCAACCAACCGGACTCAAGACGCCCCCCGACCTCCGGACTCAGCAGCGTTCCACTTCCTCCCACGGAACAGCCCAGGCCTTCTGGTCCCTCTCAAGATTAGCACAGAAACTGAGAGTGAGCACTCAAGAGAGCCCCACGGCAATCTGACAGGTGAATCTTTTCTAAAAAGCCCTGAGCTTGGATTTTCTCCTTCAATTTCCTAGTAATTCATTTTCATCGAACTCTGTAAAAATACTGACCCACAGCTTACTGTAACCAACAGACACTCAGTCCTGAAAAGCCTGAGAAGCCAGCTCTAGGGCACAGGGGTGCTCACACGGGGTGGTCCCTCGGTGGAAGCTGAAAACTTCAATGCCTGGCACGTGAAGAATGGAGTGTTAACTAAACAGCAAGAGAGGACGACACAACACAGCACGGATGAAACTCAAAATTCCCTGAGGCATCAAACACGGTACAACACGGGGACACCGACGTGTGCGGTAAAACCATGCAGCCACGTGTGGAAGCAACAAACACCAAGTCTGCAGTGGGGAGGCTCCAAGGGACAGGTACACACAGAGGGAGCTAGTCATAATGCAGCCTTCCTTTAAAAAAAAAGAAAAGAAAGAAAAAGACGGTGGAAGTAAGTCCAGGATGTAGTCAGATCTGACACGGAGGGTGCTGGTTATATCATCCGCTAACGCTTGTCTGCTGTGTGAGAAACAATCCTTTTAGAACACCGGAAGTAAAAACAAAAAGAAAAAATGGTAATTTACAGCAATCGCTACAAAGAGAAAGAATAAAAGAGTGACTAACAGAGTAACAAAGGGACAAAACTGGGACTAGGGACTCGGGAAAGACTTCTCTGAGAAGGCACCGCTCACAGAGCCGGGAAGGATCCGTCGGGACTGGCCAGCGTGGAGGAGATGTCCACACAGGACGGACAGAAAGTGCAAAGGCCCTGAGGCCAAAAGGAACGGGTGCGGGCAGCGAGACCCATGTGCCCCCAGTGAGCCATAAGGAGAGGCGGGCACCCCGTGGCTGAAGCCACCTCAGGGGCAACAGGACACATGTGCGTTTTGCCAAGGTCCCTCTGACTGCTTGCTCTGCAAAGACTGGAGAGGGTGAAAAGGCAGAATCAGAGAGGTTGCGCAGGGGCCAGACGAGAGACAATGGCCAGCACCCATTCAGCGGCAACGTAAACAGACAAGCAAGACTTGACCCAAGTTCCATTTTCAACGGAGACTGACAGGATTCTCGATTGAGCCTGGGGGGCCAGGGGGCAGAGGAAGCGGCAGAATGTCCCACATGGACAAGAAGCCCACGAGAGCAGGTGACTCGGTCGGGGTGGGTCTGACATCTAATCGTGGGTTTCATAGTTCCCACAACAGTGCAGAGCCCACCACGAGTTACTCCATCTGCAGAGTCTGTCATGTGACGACGAAGCAGCAGCTGGGAAGAACAGGTGCTCCTGGGAGAGAAGCCCAAGGAAAACGTCCTCAGAGCAGGGCTGTGCGTCACGAAAGCAGCTCCCCGAGCAACAGCCCTTCTGTAAACTCCGTGTCTCACAACTCTGCTTCTGCCCCTGCCTAACGCTGCCTGACACAGAGACCGCTAAGGATGCGCACAGTAATGCCTAGAGCAACCACCGCAGCACAGGAACGCCGCCGCCAGTCGAGAACTGCCATTTCAGAAGTAGGCCAAAAGTGAGAAACACATGGAAAAAACAGAAACCACAAAATAAGATAAGTTACTCAAACGTAAACGTATCAGCATATGGCACGAAAAACCTCAGTGGGTAAACCACACGCCAGACAGACTGCAGGAGGACTCTGCGGTTAGGGAGGGACCCAGGAGGTCTGGGCCAAGCCTCCAACGACCCTCCTGCAATCAGCGTCACGCTTTCCTCCAGGGCACCCAGCAGACAGAGGCCAGCCCACCAGGGCCAGTTTGGGGCCTGTGTACGAGGCTAGGACGCAGGCTGGCGGGCAGCGGGGTGTGCGCCCTCCACAACCGAGTGCGCTAAGGACGAGCGCGGGGCGGCGGGGCCAGGGTCCTCCCTGCTGGAGCGAGACCCATGAACATGGGAGAACGGACTCTGGAACAGGGGCTGCAGTGTCGGGATGGCCTGGAGGTACCGGTGTGAACGCATGGCTCTGGATGGAGGCTGTGGGTGGACAGGGGTGGGTAAGGAGGACAGGTGTACATGTGCACACACGGTGGGATGCGAGTAAAACCACGAAGAGACTGAGAGAATGTAAAACATTTCAGGATGCTGCCGGGGAAGGGCATGCGGGCCGGGCTGAAGAAATGCATGCAGAACCTAAGGACAATGATGGCACTGCTCCTGAGACGGTGCCATCCGCGCCACTGTCACCGGGTCCCTCCGCACGTCAGGGCACTCTCAACACAGCACTCCAAGAGCCCGCACTTCACGTCCTTGCCGTGAACCAAACACCGCACCAGAAATGAGGCTGTTTCCACTAGCTTCCCTGTGTGAACCAGGGAGTATCGTTTTGATCCACTTGCTTTAAACAGACGGCCATGCTCAACTACAACGTCTGCTCCTACAGACCTGCTTGTTCCTCAAAGAAAAGCCTCCTCCTCATGAATATTCATCCTTTTACTCTCACCAAATGTACCTTAGCCCTAAAGAAAAACCACACCCGAAGAGAAATGATGACCATTTTCTCACCAGTAAGGGTTCCCCTGGACCGTGACTACTGAAGCGGTTAACAGAACCCTAAGGGAAGGGCTGCACATACCTAGACTGGCACGTGAAGGCTTCTAAGGACAGGCAGGTTCATGAGAGACAGGTGTGAGATAAACATCTTTAGACTTTCAGGTGAACTAAGACCCTTAAAAAAGAAAAAAACCTTCCTCTTGACTACACATTAATAGGTTACACGAGAATAAAAGGATTACTTTAACTTACCATTCCACTGGAATTATTTATTCCATTCATATTAATTTTGGTTACAAATCTAACTGATGGAGGAGCTTCTGGGTATTTAGGTCCACACTCTACTTTCAGGCTATATATTCTGTTTTCATAATTTGTCTGGAAGGCAAAAATAATAATAATATTCAAATACTAATAAAGAAAGTTCAATATAAATGTACTTGATATCATGTGTATGATCAAGAATTTACTTGTCTACAAATTTATACGATGCAAATGGTTAGGAAAAAATGCAGCAATCATACTTAAAATTAGAAAATTTTATAAAATTAAAATAATTCTACAAAGTAATATCAAAATGATCAAAACTTGCTTTTGTGGTATAAACAATGTCTGTAACAAATTAAAAGGAAAAACAAATCACTTAAATTCAGATTTTACTAAAAAGTGTACCCTGTAGCTTGACTTGTGTCACACACATAAAGGTCCCCATTTGTCCAGGTCCCTCTATTAATTATTAATAATGCTTCCTTCTGTTCCCATAGGGGTCTGGCTGGACAATAAACTAAGATTACCCCACTTGCACAGCAGTCACTACCTTCTAGCAAAAGGGAAGGCACCGTACCACACCACCTTACAGCACGAACACAGATAATGCATGCCTCTTATTAGCTAATTTACATTCTTACTTCATTGTGTGGGTCATTATCTAATGCAGATAGACAATAGCCAACTTTTATGTTTCTGTCTCATTTTAAAATAAGGCTTCGTAATCAAGAAGCCAAACACCCCCACACTGCAAACCCGCCATTTTAAAGCCACCGGACTTCACGCTTCTCCCTTTTTCAGGGCTTATTTTCACGCCTGTAATTACCTCTTTCATCCTCATGGCTTCTGCTCATTTGGTAAACTAATCAGTGCACAATTAAAACAAGAAAGTAAAGAAATCAATGAAAGCAACAAGCCGAGTACCTGCTAGTTCCTAGACAAGCCCGGGGGAAAAGCAGCTAACCAGCACGGGCTTCACTTACCCACACTGATCCACAGCTTCTCTCCCAAAGTAAGAGCTCGCCCAAGCGGAGGTCAGGTCGGAGTCTTTAAACTACCGTAATTTAAAATGTATGCAACAATCTTGTATGTGTGTCATTAAATATTTTAGAATTTTATACGAGACAGCTGTACGAAACTCATCCAAATGTACTAGCAAACGTATATTAATATGCCCAGCACTTGGACAGGTTTGAAAAGGGTTAAACCCAGATGATCTCAAGGAAATCCTCTAGGCTGTGGTTCTCCAACAGGACGCACATCAGCTTCTTTAGGTAACTTAAAAGTAACAGTAATAGTCCTAGAGAAACCCCATGATGTTAGAAATACTCAACGTACACAGAAGCCATCAGAACTCTCACATTTTGTTGGGTGTACAGAGTGGTATAACCATTCTGGGAACAATCTGGCATCTCGTACCAAGAAAAATAAGCATACACCTCCCTACGATGTGGCAATTCCAATCCCAGGCATTTTATCCAAGAGACATGGAAACAAACCTAGGTTCACAAGAAGACTTGTGATCATGGCAGCTTTATTTGGAGAGTATCGTGAACAGGACTGATAAGCACACAATGGTGCAGCCACACTGTGAGATACCACTCAGTGATCAAAGGAAACACGCTGCCACATCCTGTGTGGGAACAGAGCTGAACCTGAGGCGTCCCACTGAGTCCGAAGCAGCAGATTGTAAGCACACAGGCGGCACGACCCCCACCAAGTCCTGCACCAGGGAAGACTACCCTGGGGCACAGGAAGCAGCGGGGGTGGGGGTGCAGGGAATTTCTGGGGTGACAAGAACACTCTGTATCTTGATAGGGGTGTGGGTAGTAACAAGGTGCATTTGTCCAAACTCACGTAAGATCTACGCATTTCACTGTATGTAAATTATACCTCCATTTTTTTTCCAAATAGAAAACCTCTAACTTAGCCTACAACGCTTAAACATCCTAACTTTTGACACCTTGGATTAATTTTATCGCCTCTGAATTTTACATTAACAGCCAAGTCTTTCTGTAATTTAACGAAAGAGAAAGATAACACAGAAAAGAGAGTAGTAATAGGAACTAATGTTTATCAACTATGCACTGTAGTCAGATACTCTCCTATTGTCTAATTATTAATTCATTTAATTCTCTCAACGTCTACAGACAGGTCTAGCACCTCCAGTTACATGTAAGGAAACTTGGGCAAGTTACTAAACCTCTGATGCTAAAAATATTGCTTTAGAAAATTTAACAAACAAACATATGGAAAAACAAAACTGCCAATTACATAAATCCAAATATATACTAGAATAACATTAAAAACTGATATCCTCATAACACGTGAAAAGTGAGAAACAACTAACCAAGTAACAATGTTAAGGTTGAGGATTCTACTATCCTAACTGGGCGTAGATACCTGAAGCTGGGGACAAAACCGTCCTAAATGTTCTGGCACCTTCGGAAGGAAACAACAACCAAGCCGAAGTGCGGCCCCTGCAGGCCTCGGTAAAAGGCAGCTGGGTGAGCGCTGGGACCACTCACCTTGGCCCAGCCCCACGTGCCTCACTGGGGGTGACACGAAGCAGAGATGTCGGGCAGGGGCCAGTGTGGCCGGAAGGGTGCAGGGTCTCTCCAGCTGTGCCCTCCTGCCTCCTCCTGCACCACAGGAAGAGGGGTGCCCCAAGACTACCATCCCCCACCCAGAGAGAGGAGGCCCCAGCAAGGGAAGCCCCAGGGGGGCGGCAGCCAGGAGTATCCTGTCTCGGGCCCCGGGGAACAGACCCATCCCCAACCCTATGCTACAACAGCCCTGGCCCCTACTGGCACAGTGGGACCCAGGAGCTTCCTATGCTCAGTGACACCAGAACAGGTGGCCAGCTCGGGGGTTCTGCTGGTGACCCCAACTGAGTGAGAGACATCTGGGACTTAGGCTGTGGGACAGCCCACAAAATCAGAGACACTCGTACACAAAACACTCAAAGTTTAAAGTCCACCAGAGGTAATGGCTGGAGAAAAACTAAATCTAAGTAATTTCAAATTTATACTCCGCCAGGTTGAGACTGTCCAACTTCAAGTTATTCATTAAGTAAGAATATTCATAAATTATAAGCACCTTTTTTTCCCTTTTACCAGACCATGGTGATGATGTTCACAGGCAGTGAAAATCAAGGTTTTCATTACAAATACCAATTTATAAAACATCAAGAATTCTAACCACCAGTATTATATTTCCTTCCTCACATGTCTCATGGAAAAATGAGAGCCGTGGGAGGAAGAGAGAGTTTGTTAGTCTGGTTGAGTGCGCAAATTTTGCAAAGGAATACCAGAAAATATAAAACATACATTAACTGATTCTGTGAAGTTAACATTGCTAATTACCTGGCCATTTTTCTTTCGTAAAAATCAAGAGGAAGTCTAAATCACACCCAGCAGCAAAACAGCTGAAATGCTCCCAACACAGGCAGCAAACAGTACACAAAACCAAAAACTTAAAAAGAACTTCAAATTGTGTTCCAACAAGTAAAAAACATCACAAAAAGACATTATTTCAAAGACTCACTGCAAGGTGTGCAGTAAACGGGCCCCTGAAAAAGGAAAGCAATGTCGGAAAAAGCTGCTCAATCTGAAAAAGACTGCGTAAAAAAGTCAGTCATAAGCTTGAGAAAGACCTAAGCGTAAAAGACAACAGGTCTGCTGCCAACAATGCTAGGAAGTAAGAAAGAATCAGCCTTTCCTAAATTCCACAGATGAAGAGAGTTCAGAGCCAGAACGCGCACAGGCGAGTCCGCTGTCAGTGGCCGAGGGCGCTGTGCACGAGACACAAACCCACTCAGACACCCTGGTGCCCGCACAGCGGGTTAGTAACACGTCGTGTCGGAATATGTGGTTTGCTCTTCCCAGAGACCCTCGTCTCCTCACCTTTTCTCCTCTCTATCTGGAATGTTCTCCACCCCCATCTGAAATCCTACCAGCCAGTCCTTTAAGGCTCACTCCAAAGGCAACTTCCTCCACTGTCCAGCCTTGCTGAATTATTCCAGCTAGAAGAAACACACTCTGAAGTCCCACAGTGCACTTTGTCCGCCAAGGTCAGACTCTGTCCTCCGTATTCAGTTCTTCTCTTCTACAGACCATAAGCTCTGACAGTGGGGACCAACCCCCCACCCCCCAGGCCTCCAGAAAATCACACACCACACTCTCCAGAGGAAGTGCCAGCAAACGCATACAAAGTACACAACAAGTGAGGGATTATCCAGTGACAGGTTATCATGTTTATTTTAGTATCAACAGCACAAAGCAAAATGCTTACTCTAAAGCAACAATAAATAGTAATAGAAAAATACGTAATTTCCAGCACTGACCCTTGGTGGCCCAATAATCATGCCTGTCCACCTGGTAAGTGTCATGTCTTCGTCATCTTCGAGGCCCCAGCTAACCGTACCATCGCCTACTCCTTTTTGTCCTTCTTCAAGTTCTTCCAACAAGCGAAAATTACGAGGAACTTTAACTCCTATACAAGAGAACGTCAGTGTAAATGTAAAAATCTCGTAATTATCAGGGCTACACATTTTCAAATCCAGCTTTTCCCAAATTAACCTTTACAAAGTATTTCCCCAAGACAAAATTCCCTTTAAAAAGCATTGTGCCCCAGAAAATGCTGAATCTAAAGGCCCTTCAAAATGGAAGCACTAGAGAAAACACTGCTTACGTTAACAGCAGTACAGACCATGCACGTGAACGCCTGATAATCAGCTTTATACTAACATGTACCAACCATTAGGGATCGTTGTGATTACTTTCCATACCCGAGATTTCTGTTCCTAGCCAAGAGCACTGCGTGACGAGAAAGCTCATAAAAGCTCCGTTTCATTTATGTATCCCCTCCAGTGATGTTTGGAGAGTAGACTTATACCCCACCCACCTTTAGAAATGCACTGAGAAACACTGTCTTCCAGCAGCAGCCCCACCGTGGTCTCTCGCCGGCGCCCTGGTCCCGCCTGCCCTGCCAGCAGCTCCCTTCCCGCCTGGAGAACCCACTTCCAGGGGGTGTAACTTCCTGGTCGATGTTTCCCCAGACTCGTTTACTGTACACTGTGTGCTATTTTAAATAAACTACCCCATTTGAAAAGCACCCAGTTTACAGTTGTGAAAACTGAAGTTTAAAGGAGTTAAGTGACCTTCCCAAGGTCGCACAGCTGTAAGTGGCAAATCCAGTATCAAAACCCTGTTCTAGACCCAAATCACTCTGTTAACCATTGTCACATAGAAAGTGCACGAGGCCCAGGCCAGGAAGCAGACTGACCCGTCCAGCTCCTGGTGCTGCTGCCCCGACTTGGGACCAGCACAGGTTTCTCTTCTACACAGGGAGAGAAAGCAGTTTCTACCTCACAGATCACTTAAACAAGGCAATCCATCTGAAACAGAATAAATGCTGACTGTGAAATGCTCGTTTCAGTATCCATGTTAAGCAGGTTGCATATCAACTCCTACTCTCCTCCGTCTAAGCTGTGAGAGTCCGAGCTCCCCGCACCACCCTGAGGGCCGGCCCTGACACGTCACTCCAAGCGGCAGATCCCTCTCCGCACAGCCCTGGGCAAGCGCTCTTCCCGGGGTGTGCGGTCTCGGCCTCCACACACCCTGCTGCTGAGTACTAATGTTGAAGGAGTGTGACTCCCCTTCCCATCATGAAGTCGCTCCCCGAGAAAAACCCTCCATCTGTGTAGAACTTCGTTGCCTCCTTTTTATAAACAACTCAGTCAGGCGACCTTTATGAGCTTCCAGAACTACAAAGCAAACAATGCAAATTAACGTTTCTTTTTACGTAAGTGCCATAAAAGCGACACACCTAGCAACTGCTCAACTTTTCACCACTTCTCTGCACAGCACTTTGGGGAAACAGTTCTAAGATTAATAGAACAATTATTGGCGATGCTAACATTTGAAAGGTTATGGCAGCTAAGACTATTTTGTTTTTAAAGAATAAGACTCAAAACAAACGAACAAAAATCAGGGAGCTCTATTTCCAAGCTCAGGGATGGGCACTGGCTGCATCTCACCCGACACCGATGTCTGTGAAGAGAAAAAGCCACCAGGTGGGGCTGCTGGTCCGTGAAAGCGACGTGTGCGCCACGCTGCCCCAGGATCGCGGCCACCTGAGCCCTTTCCTGTGTGCGGAGATGTGGGTGTGCTGCTCATTACTGATGCTGTTTAACAGCGTCAAAGACTTTAATCCCGTTAGTCTGGGATCTTCATTTAAAGAAAAAAAAGTAGCCCAGATACCACTCCTTCCTAAAAGATGAAACCCTTAAAATTTTGTCAATTTTTTAGGCCCAGAAGAACCTCAGAGATCATCCAGTGGAACATCTAACACTTTAGAGGAAGGGGGTTATCAACCCTAAAGCCACTTCACTACTAGTTGGTTGACAAGCCAAGCCCAAAACCCACGCCCCCAGCCGCCCACCAACCAGGTCCCCCCCTCCACATCGCAGGGGGCCCCCACCCACGGAAACCCACGCCCCCAGCCACCCACCAACCAGGCCCCTCCCTCCACATCGCAGGGGGCCCCCACCCACGGGAGGAGACCGAAGACAACATTCCAAAGCAAGACTCTGAATGCAAATAACCTAGAAAGTGATTCGTTTTTCATTAATCTGAAGGCTGTCAGATTCCTAATCATGCGCCCTTAATTCCCACGATACCAGAAACAAAGGCATAAAGACTGCCACCCAAAAACTAGTATGAGTCTTCTGAAATGCTGTATTTAACAAGAATAAGGACTTCCCATTTTTAATTCATAAATTTTTACCTTTTTCAGTTACAGGGGAAAAAGCATAAATAAGACCATAAAAAGTAATATATCTGTCAATCTACTCACAGAAACATAAGAAATGAAAGCAAATTTAGTATCAGTTTGCAATTAATCATCTAAATTAAGAAAGTTCCGAAATAACACTAAAAAAAAAAAAAAGAGAGAGAGAGGTCCAGGTGAATTCTAGTTCCAAATAACAGCGAACTATCTGGGATACAAAACCCAGAAACACTTAGAAATAATTATTAACGTTTTAGTGTATTTCTTTTCAGGTTACTTCCCATACATAAAAACACATGATTTCTATGTTTTTTCGCAGAATGAGATCATGACTCATAATTTTGTAACTTCCTCTTCACCTGCTCAAAACTTCAAGGACAACACCTACAGGGATGGAGTGCCTTTCCTCCACCTTCTCTGTTCCCCAGCCCTGCTCAGCTGGTCCTCGTGAGCCCCGCTGGCCATGGGTCCCTCTCCCCTCACCCCGCTGCCCGGGGTGGCTGTGGTGTTAAGGAGGAGAGCTTCTGGGGCCCCCGGCTTACCTGCCCCTGCGGAGTTCTCTTAGGCACATGGGCTTCTGCTGCCCTTCCACATACCTGAGGGCACACTGTTAGGATGGAACCCCTGAGAAGTCCCACCTGTAACTTGAGTTCCTGGTTCCTGCTCCCTCTGGGAATTCTAAGACCCCTCAAACCCCCAACAGGCTAGCTTAGTTAAAACTTTATTTATTGAGCATCTCCTAAAGACAGACACTCGCTAAAAGCTTCACAGGGAGAAGTATTAAATCTCATCATGTAAATTTTGTTCTAACATCATCATTTCACTAAGAAAATTAAGGCTTAAATTACTAGGTTGAACCTTATGACCAAACTGCTGATATTCACGCATCTTTTTAACCAACAGAAAGTGATTTCACAAGGTTCAACCTAACGTCACAGAGAGTGAGTGGGGGAGGCACTTCCAAAGCCCAAGCTCCCAGCCATTGCTCTGCACTCAATGCACGGAGCCAGTCCTGGACGGCACTCATTTCTCTGGCTCCTGCTAAAACACCCCCAACCCCTACAAATCTAACGGGACAAGAACACATCCTGACCAGCTGTGGGGGCAGCTTCACAAAATTAATCTGAATGCTCTTAGAAAGAACCTTTCCGTATGTCACATACTGATGTGCTCAAAGCAAAACACTCCTGTTCAGGGACGTAATATAACCATCATTTTATATTTTTTCAAAGTACTTCTTCATACACTCAGCTATCTGAATAAAGGAAAAATCTTTTGAGGTATGAAGAGCAGATGTATCTACATTTTACAAAGACCCAAGACATGAAGTAACCCATTCAAGATCATGGCAACCTAGTACTGAGTCACAAGTGAACTCATATTCCACAACATGGGACAATTCTTTCCATTACTGTACACTGCATCTTTCAGAAAGTAAAAAAGCAGGGAGACAACAGGGAGACAACAAAACGTGCACAACCTAAAATACATATATTTCAAAAAATACTCATTGGTGAAACACACTATATAAAGAAAAACACCGTAAAGAAAGTTTCAAAATTTTAAAAGTCCAAGAAATAGGGACTTACTCTCTGACTTTGCAGTGCTTAAAATCATGTATTAACAGAAGCTTGTATAAAAGAGCTCTGTGAATAATACCTTCTAATTTTTCGGAAAGTTAACACTCAAATATTTGTTTGGTTTTAACATTCTTCTCTTCCTTAATGGGATGAAACAAAATTACAAAAACACTACACACAGAGGAACACACACACATTAGGCAGCAAAGCACGGGGAAACCTGATTTGGCCACATCCACGGACATGCACATTTAACTCACCTCTTCACTCAGTAAACCTCTGACTACCACCAGATGCAGTCACCGTGCCAGGCACTTGACACCAGGCGGAGAGGACGGTTAGAGACAGCACAACGCAACGTGAGAAACCCTCTGGGAGCTCCTAGAAAGGACCAACAACCCCAAAAGAAGGGACAGGGAAGTTCTCCTTGAGGAGGGGACTCTTCACATGCAACATGAAGAACAGAAGCCTCAACAGTACGCAGGGAGACATGAATCCCACTGCAGTGACACCCACCAGACTGGCAGGCGAAGCAGCAGAGGCGGCGGCTCGCCCATCTCGGCGGGCAGAAGAGCTGCACAGCTGCTCTGGGAGGACAGCGGTGACACGCGGAGATGCCAGGACAGCTGTGGGGGGGGGGCCTCCCACAGTGAAAAATTAGAAACCCCCCAAGCACAGCACAGTGTAACCCACGACAGACCAGTGCTGCAGGCGAAGTGAGAGCGGCAGAGCTACAAGCACCGTCAGCGCTAAAATGTTAAAACGTGGTGTTTAATGGGTGCATGGTTTCAGTCTTGCTAAGTAGCCAAAGCACAAAGACGTTTGTGGAATATACTCCAAAGCCAGGGCAGTGATCGCCTCTGGGCAAAGAGGGAGGGGCCTAGGTGTCCTTGGAAGGGTATCACTAATGTTTTCTCAAGAAAAACCACCTGAAGCAAGAATAATTTATTGGGGGGGAGGGTACAGCTCAAGTGGTAGAGGGCACGCTTAGCATGCACGAAGTCCTGGGTTCAATCCCCAGAACCTCCATTAAAAAAAATTTAAATAAACAAACCAAATTACCCACCCCCCCCCGCCAAAAAAACAGAATAATTTATTAGCATTTGAGAGAGCTCGGGGGTGGGTGCATGTGTTTCTATGCATTTTTCTAGTGTTTAGTATCTTCCTTTTGAACAGAAAAGGAAGGATAGTTCCAAAACGAGGGAGAGAACGGTAGGCAGTGTTTGGAGACAGCCGTTGAGTATAATGAGCAAAGAGCCAGAACTGCCTGAAGGACAGGTGTGCCTTCAAATTCAGAGGGTACCTGCAGCCATGAGGATGCAGGGGGGTCTGAAGCACAGACCTCGAGGAGCTGAGGCAACAAAGCAAGAAGATTATTGTTGTGACAGAGAGCAATCAGGGAAGAAAGCTTAAATGCCTTAACCAAGAAAAATGTGGTTCATTATATTCTGTGATTTTCTTTATTTCTTTCCAATAACCAAAATTAAACACCAGCTACTAGCCAGGACCTGTGCGAGGCCGGAGGCCTGGCACTGACAGAGCCTGCGTGTGCATCAGGGCTGCAGGACAAAAATCAGAGCACTAGAAATGCTTAGATGAAAAAGGCAACACGAAACTTCTATGAAGTAGTAGTTCTGCTCTACCACAAAACCAGACAGATGACCCTGGGCAAACAGTGGTTTCTTCTTACACTCTGCACACTGTGATGTAAAATGTGGGACTAGCTGAGCGACACGAGGGACCTCCTGTCCACCCCAACCTGGCTTATGAGCAACACGCAAAAGCCCATCTTCAGGAGGGGAGTCCCCTGGGCTGGGGCGAAGGAAGGAAGCCTGCTGCCAGGCCTCTGCCCTCCCTCTCTGGGTTCAGACTCCTCGGTGCGCCAGGCTATTCCTAAAGCTCCTTCCAGACTCAGGGTTTTTCAGCTCCGTGTTGGACCACTTCAGAATGTGAGACATGATCCTGTCCTAAGAAGTTTTTTTAAAAAAAAAAGCAAAGGAGGAAAAGTAGTAAATGTAAGTATAAAACTTTTAAGCTGATTTTTAAACCACTAAAACCCTATAAGATCAATAACCAGCTCCACCGGACAAGCAGTAAGTGGGTAATACGTACTTCATAGACAAACATGAAATACAGCTGCTAACCCAACGAGAAAATTTTAAAAACATGCAGACTAACACAATATAACATTATTACAGTTCCATAGAAGTAAGAACATGGTAAACAGTCACGGAAAAAGTGGAAAACTGTATTTATCCACCAATATGCATCACTGGAAACTGATCGTATCTTGCTGAAGAGGTACTTTGACAAAATATAACTAGAATTTTTGTTTATTTTTGTTTTTATGGGGGGTTGATTAGGTTTGTTTGTTTATTTACATTTGGAGGAGGCACTGGGATTGAACCCAGGACCTCGTGCAAGCTAGGCATGTGCTCTACCCCTGGAGCTATGCCCTCCCCTCTTTCTTGCTTTTTTGTTTTTTGTGGGGGTTTTGTAGAATTTTTAAACATTCATATAGTTTGGCTGAAATCGCCCCCAGAACAAAGCGCGAGGAGCGCAAAGGGCCACTGGAGCCGGCCGTGAACCCTCCTGCCTCGAGGCACGAGCCCCCCCCCAACCAGAGACAGGCCACTTCCCTGCATGGGAATCTGGGCTGGTCATGACACTTGTTCTGACAGCACGTGGCACCAGGGATGCTGGTGCGGTTCTGGGACGAGCCTTTTTGGAGGCCTGGTAGCTTCTGTTTGGTCCTCTTGGAAGCCAACCACCATACACAAGTCTGACCACCCAGACACCGTCACGAGGTGAGGGAAGTCCAAACAGGTCCCCTAGAGCAGCCACGAGGACAGAGCCGAGGCACCTGGGCAAAAGGCCCAGCCCACTGTCACGTGATGTGAGACCCACAGAACCACCCAGTCAGCCCCCAAATCATAAGAATAAATGACTGTTTGAAGCCACGATGTTTTGAGGTGATTTCTCACACAGCAGTAGGTAACTGAAGGAGTAAAGGATAGGTGGAAAAGTAATCAGGACGAAAATGTTCAGCAAGAGGCCCACTGGCATACATTCAGTGAACCACATCACATGCTTAAAACAGCATATAATACCATCTTCAAGTACATGAATTACATTAACTGTGTAAATGAAAAAACAGGTCTGCTAGCAACACATACCCCTTGACCATAATTACCAAAGCTTTCAACATACCTCAGTATAGACCCAAAGATAACCTGCAACTGATGCTGCAAACTCACTGGGCCTTTTTACCTTATAAAGATATCCACACGTGCAACAGCACACTTCAGCGTAGTACCAGTAGCAACGACGGCGTTCTGTGCTGCCTCCGCACCGCCCTCTACCCTGGACTGCACACACCGCTCCCTCCCAGCACACCCAGGAACTCCCAGTGTTGGCTGTGAACACTCCGTCAAGGAGCAATGCCGAAATCATTAATTCCCATCCCAGATCTTGACTCAGAATAAATTCTGTTCCACAATCCTAACTGGGCCATCACCCCCACTGACTATTTCAAAAAAGCACTTACAACCCTAACCTAGACACCATCACTGAAAATGATGTCAGAAATGTCAAGAACATACAACTACTGACATGAAGGCGTATGACTTACATCAACACATTGATCACAACCGAATTATAACTTCAGATTCTGTGAGTTTATACAATTTTTGATTTAATAATAAAAATCATATTCACATATAACTCACAGAAAAAATCAGAATATAATGGTCTTCTGATATGAAGGCTTATCAAGTACAGCAATTTTAACTTTTGTCTCTAAAACGAATATTGCAAAAAATGACTGAGGTTAAAAATTATTTCAATGGAATACATTTAAGTTTAAATTTATAACAAATTGCTTAATATTCAATTAATAAACGAGAAGACATGTTAATATGTTTGTAAAACCCAGTATTTTAAAATCTGGTATATACTCACCTCACTGACAGCTTTTTAATAATTTTTAAATATTGCTTTTCATCAAATCTTAGATGGCATCAACTATATGATGAATTTTTTAATTTTCTTTTTTAATCATAATTTTAAAAACTTTAAAAACACTGCCAATTAAACTATAGGACACAAATTCATTTCAGACACTAAAATGTTTTAGAATTGATGAAATATGGTAGAAAAGATAAACCTGAAGAAAAATCTCAAGTTAAATGCTGTATAGCTGAAGCATGTGTGCTATGCCTTCTGAAGTAGAACAACCTTTGGGTTAGAGGATTGCACAGTACTTCATCCCGTGTTTTGGAGGCATCACTACAGCAGACTGCGAGTTGTGCTCCTGGGACTCCAGGTTACAGCCAAAGCCACCCTGCCCAGCCACTCCCCCACACTCGGCAACTATTCTTACAGTCGACGGGCGGTGCATGCACCAACTCGGACAAGGAGAACACAGGCCACTTCCTGAGTTTATTCAATGAACGTATCTGAACACAAAATACTCCTTTAGTCCTGTTTCACTTCAGAAAAGTAAACTAAAAGGAAAAATTATGAGTGGAACATTGTAATATACAAAGGGGGAAAGCTAGATTTGACTTAACTCATCTGTTTCCTTATTATTAACTCACTTACATGGAAACCGTACCGTAAGAAATGATGGCACCACAAGAGGCACTCAGTAAATACGTGGGACTTTACGGAGATGCTTACTTTCAGCCTCTGTCAATATTTACAGGCCCGTCCTGAGCAGGTGCTGCTGACATGAACATACCCCTTCATCTGGGCAGTGGCGGCGGGTGGGGGGGTGAGAAGAGAACCATGTAGGGAGGTGCATTCAAATGCAACAAGCTGTCACCAAAGAACCTGCTGGACACCTTACAGATACCCCAACGAGACAGACAAACCAGGGGGAACACACAAGTTACTTAAATTCTCCAGGAAAGCTGCTAACAACGTCTACTTCAGAACTAAGAAGGAATGTTTCCCTTAGAATAAACCAGGGAGTGGAAGAAAGTCAGTCAACTACAGCAGCCTCTGGCTCTTCTCTAGCACGGATTTCCGAGGGAAGTGAGGACCCCGGGGAAGATGTGAGGTCTTCCTCTGACGGAGACCACTCACCCACCCACTCACTGGAGTGTGTGAGGCTCTCCTATGCCTCCGGGAGCTGCAACTGGAGACAATGTAAACATCCCTCCAGGTCGCCTCTGGTAGCGTAAACATTCTACAAAATGAAAAAGTTTTCAATAACTTAACTATATCCTCTCAGGTAACAGTCACTTACAGCAACCGTGTTTAGTAAACCACAACTGATAATCCAGGCGGCAGCTGACAACAGCATGAATGACAGACAGTACACCAAGCTCTGCACTGCTTGTACTTTTCAGTAGCATTCCGTGACTAGGCTGAAAAGTCTATGGCCTACTTACGGTACTTACAAAGAATATGCTGCTTGAAGCATGCCTGCTATCTGGCTGCATAACCGTTAATGTGAGGTTAAACCTCCCACCTGGCAAGGCAGGGTTTGGACCCCAACCCTCTGTCACGTGTTCATCATGTAAAATAGCCTTCACCTGGTCATCGGAACCATCAGTCAGAACACGAGTGGCAAACCTCTTCTGCTGCTACTCCCAAGGTCTGCCCACATCCACACAGCTCCATCCTGCAGACGGAGAAAACAAGCAAAATCCTACTGCCCGAACTTCCCACAGAGAGGATGGGTAAGTAAGGCTCAGAAGACCTGGAGGCACACCGAGCATGGCACAGTAACCTCCTAGGCAGCAGAGGAACTAAAACACTGCTAACCAAGTTCCTGTTCCAGGACACATAATACTGACCACTGCTGAAAAAGGTAATTAGGTTTTATTTTGGTTTCGTTTTCAACCCAGATGCCTTACATAGACCTACCATCAAAGAAAAAAATACTCCATTTTTTTTCTGAGCCCTTCATAACTTAGAAGACATTTTATAGGGGAGGGTATAGCTCAGTGGTAGAGCTCATGCTTAGCATGCACGAGTTCCTGGGTTCAATCCCCAGCACTTCCTCCAAGTATAAGTAAACTTAAAAAATCTAACTACCTCCCCCCAATAAAACTAACAAAAAAAAAGAGGCAACAACAACAAAAAGACATTTTACAATCACCTGCATTCAGAAACGAGACCTCCACTGTAACAGTAGTATAACTAAGTGGTAAGAAAAATTTTTTAATGTTTCACATTACAGTATATCCTGGATGCGATCCGATCTTGGGACGGAAAGTGGACATGAGGCAAAAACTAAAGAACCCTGAACACATTTAGTTAATGATAAATGTGTCAAGACTGGCTCATTAATTCTGACGAATGCCCCATACTAATGTCAGATGTGAACAACCGGGAATTGAAGGGAGTGCATGAGAACTCTCTGCACTACCTTCACGGTCTTTCTGTAAATCTAGAACTGTTCGAAAATTAAAAATTTAAGTACTGCACATACTTTTTTATTTAACATTAATTCTTGTGTTAGTGCTGGGATAGAATCAAATTTTTGAATCACAAGTACTAAATATACTAATAAATTTCTATTCCCTAGAGTAATGTTTCTTAAGCTGTGTCATGTGAAACCATCTTGCCCCACAGGTGACTGTCTCTTGGGAAAGGGGAACTTAGCCAGTGGGGTCTCCACCACAGCCCTGCTTTCAACCATGAACCATTTAAGAGTCTGAAACAAGGTTTCTGCTGGGAAGCAAAGTATGAAAGCCACTCTCAAGCCTAAAAAGGAGTAAAATTCCTAAATTCAGGATTATTTCAAAAATCATAGTTCCTCATGATGGAAAAAGCACTAGACTGAGTAAAAGAAAAAAAAACTTGGATTCTGATCTTGACTCTGCTACTAGACAACTACATAAAACCTTGTATTTCCTCAGGCCTCAGTTTTCTCATCTGCAAAACAAGAGGACTGGGTGGTAGGGCAGAGTGTGTTTCAGCTCAGAAGTCTCAGTCTAATTAGAATCCCCCTCCCCAGTTTTTCCTCCAGTGAAAAGGGTAAAAGCATGTGACTTAAGATAATGCACATTAAAAAATGATGTTTTAATAAAGATCAAAAAGTATTTGCCAGGTGTTTTTCCTTTTTGGCCTATCAATTATTTATCAAGATTAAATAGAAAACATGTACAGTACATCTATCTAGCTCACCTACTTTAAAATTTCACAACTACACAGGTACTTTTTCCCTCCCATGGTACCAAAAGCAAACAAAAGTATAGCTAATAGAAAGTATAATTTTAAAATAGTTTCAAAACATAGTCCAAAACTGCTTCTGCGCTCCTTTCTCCCCAGTTGGAGAATACTGTCAATGATGTAAACTACACAAAAGGAGTAAGTGGGATATGAAATTGGCCAGGGGGATTTTTAGCAACAGTTTCAAAACAAATCTCAGTGGTTTAAGAAAACATCAATTAACTGCCTAAAATAGATTTTTTAACTGTGCTAAGGTATCAAATTTTATAAATCTAAAATCAGTGTAAATGTAACAATTAGATATCTGAAATATAAACTACAAAATGCAAGCTTCCAATGTACAATAAATATACTAATAATCAGTAACTTTTTATAGTTTATATTCAAATTCCAAGACTGACTGTATGTGGTTAAAGTATCTGCCATTAACATAATCTAATCTTCTCAAAATATTTCTACACTCTCTTATACGTACAATGTTAGGGGGGGTACCATGTTTAAATAAAAAATGAAATCCACAAAGTGAAAATTATCAAATTAAAATATACCACTTCATCACTACATTTTCAAAAGCCTATAGGTAGGTACTAAGCACAACTCTAAAAGACATGGCCCCATTCACAAGCACATTCGATTTCAAACAGCAGGGTCAGTAATTAAAATTTTATTACTAAAAGGTCACTCTTTAAATTATCCATGCTTTATTAATTGGTTCTGACGTCAAGTATACCGAAATATTTCCCCAGCACTAAAACTGTTCAAGATCTTACTCCAACAACTGTAAGTAATGAAAAACGAATCTAAAAGACAGAATTTTTCACTAAAATGGATGTAGAATGGTTATTACCTTGTAAGTATCAAATAATATACCCTGAAGCCTTCCATTTTAGCGCCTACAGAATTGAAAATTCGTTTTATTATGCAACGATGGCATGAAATATGGCACTATTCTATAATCTGGTTTAAACAATAAGGATAAATGAAAGACCATATGTATTAACATTTTAAAGCTATAAAACAGCCTTTCAAACTTCACAACCTTTTAACGGTCAAATTCCTAAAACCTCAGTGTTAATACTTGAAGTCTGTATTCATAGGAAACCGAAATTGTGTTCAGCACGACACAGCAGTTGAACAGCTAATCTAAGAAGCCGCTTTTTCTTCAATTAGCTTCCACCTCGCTCTGCGCTTTTACTCTGCACCGCAGTTTTTGACTCAAATAAAGACAAGACACACTCAGGTAAGAATGGTCCGGTCCGCCTCCGTCCACATCAAGGCGAGTCGGGGGATGGGATCCGCTCCATTCAGGACCCCACGCGAGCCCTTCAGCACCCAGGTGGACGCGGCCCGCCCGGGATCCTCTCCTCGCTCCCACACCGCCCGCGGGACCCCGCCCGCCGGCCCCCGGCCCAGCCTGGTCCCCGAGCGCGCGGCCGACGGGCGGGCACGACCGCCGCCCCGACGGCCACGCGAATCCTCCCTGCTCCCCGCTGCGCTCCGCGGGGAGCCCGGCGGCGGAGAGGCAGGATTCTGGCTTCTCCCACACGGCCGGGCCGGCCGCCAGCGGCAGGCGGAGGCGCAGCGCGGGTCGGGGTGGGAAAGCAGGCGGCCGGCCGGTAACCGACCTGTGGAGACGGCCATCTTCTCCTGCAGCCGGACGCACCGCCTGCACGCACGCGACGTTCGCGCCACTTCCGGGAGCGCCACCGCCCGCCCCGCAGCTTCCGGCCGGCGGCTTCCGGCGCGTCGCCGCGGACTCGCCCGGCGGCTTCCGGCTGCCCGAGACGCAGCCGCTAATGCAGAGTAAGAGGCTGAAGGAAGAGCTCGGGGAAGCTGACTTGAGCCGCACACCGGAGCGGCGGGCTAACGCGCGAGGCGGAAACGCTGCGTGAGGGGCAGCTGCCTGGGAGAGCCCGCGCCGGCGTGACGTCATAGGCGTGCGTCCGGGCAGGTGCGCGGACGCCGCGCGGGCCTCCCCGGGCGCGGAGGTGGCGCGCGTGCGTGTGGAGCTGGGGGCGGGGCGGGGCGGGGCGCGCTCTGTGTGGATCGGAGCCAGGAGTTCGCGGAAAGCGTAAAGGGCCCCTAGGGTTACGCCAGCTAGTGCGTGTTTTCTTTTCAGCGTGACATTGGAACATGATTAGAACCTCGGTCTAAGTCTAGAAAGTTCTTTCAAAAAGTGTAAGAATTTCCTAGTAATGAGGGAGCATCTCTGCGCCCCGGGGGAAGCTCCCCGCGCGGGTAGCCTTGCCGGCGGGGACGCCCCGATAGCCGGGCGACACCCGGGACTGCAGCCCCAGGGGTGGGGCGCGGGGACCCGCAGTCCCGACGGAGTGGGTGCTGACCGAACTCCGCCCGCCGCGTCCCGGCCCCCTACGCCCCCTGTCCGGCCGCCCCCGGCTCTCACGGTCTGAGCCCTTGTCACGCACACCGAGGGGCAGTTCCTGCTGGGTGGAGACCCTTCATTCTTTCCGCCCTGCACCCCTGTTTACGCCGTGTCTCACACGCGGCTGAGGTTTGGGAAAAGAGCTCTTCTTAATTTCTGAGCTTGGAGGTCCGCTGCCTTGTCCTCCCAGTTGGTCCCAGCCATGCCGCCTAATATGAAGTGACACTGCTACACGGCTTTCGTTTCCTTTTCGTGGTAGGGAGCCTCGAAGGTGGCTCCCAGTGATCCCCTCCTGGCGTTCATGCCTTTTTTATTAAAGCCTGTTGCCTTTTGTGTGGGCTGGGCTTACTGACCAACGTCCAATGAATAAAATGAATGAAATAAGACCGAAGTGCAGGCATAGAGCTTCTGAGATTATGTTTTTAAAAAATTAGATTCCACCCACATTGTTCTTACTCCCTCTGAGGAAGCCAGCTGCTATCCTGACAACTGCCTTACACAGAAACCCACGTGGCAGGAGCTGAGGTCATCCTCTGGCCACTAACCTTGAGAAGGTGAGGCCCTGCTTCATGAAGAGCTGAATCCTGTCAACAAACGTGGGGGTGAACGTGAAAGCAGCTCCTCCCCAGTCAAGCTTTCCTATGACTCTGCAGTCATGGCCAACACCGTAATTGCAACTCTGCTAGAGACCTTGAGGTGGAGGAACCCAGCTAATGCTTACCCAGATTCCTGACTCACGGAAAATGAGATCACAAGTGTTTGCTGTTTTAAGCCACTACATTTGGGGCTAATTTGGATGCAGCAATAGGAAACTAATACTCTCTTACAATACCCAAGACATGGAAGCAAACTAAGTGTCTTTCAACAGATGAATAGATAAAAATGTGGTATATACACAATGGAATATTACTCAGCCATAACAAGAATGAAATAATGCCATTTGCAGCAACATGGATGGACCTATTATGCTCAGTGAAGTGAGACAGAATACATACTCTTATATTTTCGCTTCTATGTGGAATCTAAGAAACGAAACTAATGAATGTAACAGAAGAGAAGCAGACTCACAGATACAGAGAACAAAGTAGTGGTTCCCAATCAGGAGAGGGAAGGGGGAAGGGCAGCACAGGGGTAGGGGAGTAAGAGGTACAAATACTATGTATAAAATAGATACACTACAAGGATATATTGTACAGCACAGGGAACATAGCCAATATTTTATAATAACTTTAAATGGAGCTTAACCTTTACAGATTGTAAATCACTACAAATACACCTGAAACTAATATAATGTAAATCAACTATACCTTTGGTTGTTTTTTTTTTTTAAGCTTTGTAAATTTCTCTTGAGATTTCATCTTTGCCGTGGGTGTTATTTAGAAGTGTGTTGTTCAGTCTACACTTGAGAGTCATTGAAGAGTTTTTGATGTTTGATAATGTTTACTCAATGTTTGTAAGATTAGCTAATGTACAGTAACAGCAGGGAGTTTCTTTTTTCACTGTATAGTTGACAAGAAGTTGTGGTATATATATTAAGTGAAATACTACTCAGCCATAAAAAAGAATGAAATTTTGCCATTTGCAACAGCATGGATGAACTTGGAGGGTATTATGCTCAGTGAAATAAGTCAGACAGAGAAAGGCAAATACTGTATGATATCACTTATATGGGCGCTCTAAGAAATCAAACAAACTAGTGAATAAAACAGAAAGTAGCAGACCCACAGATGCAGAGCGCAACTGGTACCTGTGGGGAGAGGGAAAGGGGGCGATACAGGGCAAGGGACTAAGAGAGAGAAACTGCTATGTACATGGAAGACAAACTACAAGGATGTACTGTGCAGCACAGGGAATACAGCCAATGTTTTATAGTAACTAAATGGAGTGTAACCTCTAAAAATTGTGACTTACATACCTGTAACATATAATGTAAATCAACTACTTCAATAAAAAAGTTGGTATGTCGGAGCAACCTTCGTATCTATTATTAACATGCAGAGGGTACAAAAGATAAAGACAAAATATTACTATTTTAAAGAAACATACTTATCAGCAACATGAATCAGTCTTTCCTTGGTGGATAAAGTTCAATTTTCTTTCATAACAGCTGCTTTATCAGCAACATGAATCAGTCTTTCCTTGGTGGATAAAGTTCAATTTTCTTTCATAACAGCTGCTAGTTAGGTAACAGAATAGCTTAACATGACATCAGCATTGTTCTAGAATCATTAGTATGTAAAATCAACAGTTTGGAAAGCACCTGGAACTCCACATTCAAAGCCTATTTCATGGAACTGTTGTTCTTCATGAGAAGTAGAGTTTATGTAGGCTTACCTATAGTCTGGCAATCTGATATTGAGGATAAGTGAGCAAAGTTTCACGTGCCTGGAAGTTTGCCAAGCTGGCATCTTTTCTTCTGAAGCCTCGTCTCATTTAAATATTAATTCTGAGCAAAATTTCACATGTGACAGTGGTTGGATGTGTACGACCTTCCAGCTATTGTGCGTTTTGCAGCACACTTCAGTATTAAACTGCAGGCAGGGATGATTCGGCAAGTTCAGGTTCCAGGATGGTAGAGGCAACTGGGGCACAAGGTGCATTGTTGTGTTTGTAGACATTTACTGAGTACGTGACCAAGGATGTGCTATACCTGGTTGTGAAGCCTCTGTGATTGTCCGTAATTTCACTTCTTTGCCTGCATTTACTGTATCCTTTCTTAATTTGCAAGAGTCTTGAAAGAAGCAGTCATTAAACTTTATTCTTGAGTCTAGTGTTGTTTTGCTGTAATAATGCCTGAAGAGGAGGAGGAGCATTTTGCCAATTAATTATTGATTCTCTAGTGCTCTAGCCTCCTCCAGAACGCCGCGGCTCAGAGGAAAGGTTTCATACACTTAAAACACACTTCACTGAGCTTGAGTTTGGCCCTCTGGTTACTCGAGTGTTAATGGGTCTGATAATGTAGAAACAGACCCAGTGCTCAGGGACCTTGTACTGCAGACCTGTTTGAAATAATCCCAGCAGATAGCTTACAGAAACTACTACAGATGCTCCATGCAGTTTTCAAATTGACTGACGTTTTTTATCAACTGTTAACAATTTTCCAGCTAAGGAAAGACTTTGCATTGTTGTGAGATTGTGCATTTAGGTTTCACAGTCCTAAAAGCCATCGGATCACACACTTTGCCTTTGGAATCCCATTGAAGAGCAGGGAGACTGTGCCAGAGGCTGTGGGCATCTGAGCAGCAGAAGGTGAAATGGAGACTTGAGTTTTATGAGCTGCAGGTTTCACTTAATCAGATCCTTGAGTCGGAAGGCTGATGCTGTTCTTTTGAGGCAAATCAGGCCCGTCCTATGTAACTGCACTCGGGTGGTCCTGTGGAAGACTGGGCCTTCCCTGCAGGCAACCTCCTCTTTAGAAATCGTCCCTTCACTTCAGTCCTCAGTGCGAGGAGACTCTGCAAAGAAGAGGCTGTTCTCAGCGACTCCCCTGCAACGGGTGTGTGTGGGGAGGTAGCTGGAGCAGTGTGGGGACTGGGGACTCATCTGTGACAAGGGAACAGCACTGCTGCGGGGAGAGCGTGGTGCCTGGTCTGGGCGACGCAAGTGTCACATAAAACAGGGATCCCTCACCCGGTCTCTGCCAGAGGCTGATGAAGCTGGAAAGAAATGGAAGCAGATTTTAAAGTTTGTAACTTTCCGTTTGCTGTGATAGGGAGTAGTGAGACGAAAGAGTCTGAAGGACAAACACCTGTGAGGTTTTAAATTGTTTTTAGATTCCACATACAAGTGAGATCAAACAGTATCTCTCTGACTTACTTCACTGAGCACAAAACCCTCTAGGTCCTTCCATGTTGTCACAAATGGCAGGGTTTTCTTCTTTTTCACGGATGACTAATACTCCATTGTGTGTATACATCACAGCTTCTTTGTCCACTCACCCATCGACGGGCGTACAGGCTGTCCCCGTGTCTTGGCTGTTGTGAACAGTGCTGCAGTGAACATGGGGCCCACAAGGCTTTGTAAGTTGCTTTTTATCTGGACAATTTGTAGCTGCCTTGGAAAAAGTCTCTGCCTTCATGGAGCTTACATGCTAATGGAAGCAGACAAACAGTAAACTCTTAAATAAATAGATATATGAGATAATTTCCAACCATGGTAAGTGATAAAAAGAAAATGGTGTAACGAGGTGAAGACTGACAGAGATGTCTGGCCGCCCTGTTCTTCAGTGCTGGCAGTTAGAACCAGGCCATCTCGGGAGAGGACTGCTGCTCAGATCATGGGGCAGACGTGTGAAACCTGGAGGGAGCCTGGACAGCATCAGCAGCTAAGGGCAGGAGCCTGGGGCAGGCGGAAGTGGGCCTCTGGGCAGGAAGGTTGTGGTGTCTGTCCTGGGCCTTGAAGATGGGCCAGTTTGGCCACTGAAAGAAATCCAGGGTGACTGGAAGGTTCTTATTAGTCATGGGGTCCCAGAAGCAGGTGGGTCAGATCCCATGGTGTTCTGGTTATGAATGACAAGGCATTTCTATTTTATTCTAATTAGATTAGGCAACCTTTAAAGGTTTTAAGAAATGAGAGATGTAATGTCAAATTGTAGGCATTGCCAAGTTGGAATAATGTGATTTCATTTGTTTTAAAGATCAGATCCAGTGTTCGAGGGTAAAGGGGATCGTATGTGCAGCTTACTCCCAAAGCCTGACGAAAAATAAGTTACACAGCCCCAGATTTTCTCCCCACAAGGTATTTATAATTTTGAAGAAAAATAGTCATTTACGAGGAAGAGACTCAGGTGATCGAGTCAGCCTCACCTGCAATGGTCAGGTTCACTGACCCCCTGACGTGACGCGCTGAGCACACAGCCTCACCGCCGCGGTGCTCCTGCCAAGTGGTGCCCAGAAACCAACCTCAGGCCCGCCCCGCCGCGCACGCTGGGGGTGAATTGGGGATTGGCGAGCCCGGGCCAGTGCAGCATCCCACCAGTGGATTGTAATTGCCCACCTCATGCAAGCAAGAAGCTACTCTGCTGACAGCTAGAATGAGACAGTTGCCTGCAGCAACAGTTTGCCTCCTTTCAGGTTCTCAGATGATCACCTCAGTGGTCAGTGTTGTAAAAGAACTCACTGAAAACCCCCTGGATGCCAGTGCTACAAGCACAGATGTTAAGCTGGGGGACTGTGGATTTGACAGAACTGAGGTGCGAGACAGTGGTGCTGATGCACCCGTAATGGCCATGAAGTGCTGCACCTCAAAAGTAAGTCACCACGATAATCTTGAAGATCTGACAACTTACGGTTCGTGTGGAGAAGCCTGGGGGTCCTTTTGTTGTGTAGCTGAGGTTTTAATTATAACCAGGACAGCTGCTGATAATTTTAGCACCCAGTATGTTCCGGATGGCAGTGGCCACATAATTTCTCAAAAACCTTCACATCTTGGTGAAGGAATAAACAACAATTTCATATTTTCTTCCAAAGCAACAAGTGCTTTCTGAGACCTGTAAAGGGAAAACGGCCACAAGTGAAAAAAGCTGTGTTAAGTCCAAAAGGACCACCATCACGTCCACACATTGGATTGAAGACGCCAGCAGAAAACCGTCTTATCCATGGGGATGGGCACAACTGTAACTGTTCATGGGTCAACCTGTAAGAGAGCAATTTTACTAACTGCTAAAAAGCGTAAATATGAAATGAAAAAGGTCCAAGATCTCCTATGCTGTGGTCTACTTAAAGCTGATGTAAGGGTTGTTTTTAATATATAACAAGGCAAGGGAAACAAGCAAAGCTCAACAAATGGGACTACAAACGAGAAAGCTTTTGCACAGCGAAGGGGGATTGACAAGAGAAAAAGACTGCATACTGAGTGGAAGAAGGTATTTATCAACAGTGTATCTGAGGAGTTAATATCCAAGATGTACAATAGAGCTCAAACAACTCAACATCAAAAAACAAAGCACCTGACTAAAAGGAGGGCAGAGGACTTGAATAGACGTTTTTCCAAAGAGGCCGTGCAGATACAGGCGGACACAAGGATGCTCAGCACTGCTCGTCAGCGGGGGTGCGGCTCAGGACCACAGTGGGCTGTCACCTCCCACCTGTCCGAGTGGCTGTTACCAAGGGACAAGCAACGAGTGTTGGAGAGGGTGTGGAGGACAGGCAGCCCTCGTGCACTGTTGGGGGCAGTGTGGATTGGTGCAGCCACTGTGGAGAGCAGTATGGAGGTTCCTAGAAAAAATTAAAAATAGAACTACCATTCAGGCCAGCAGTTCCCCATCTAGGTATTTTCCTGAGGAAAATGGAGACACTGGTTTGAAGGGACACATGCACCCCAGTGTTCGTAGTAGCATTATTTGCAGTAGCCAACCCTTGGAAGCAGCTTAAGTGCCCATCGACTGGTGAATGAATAAAGATGTGGTCTGTGGGGGGAAAAAAAGACCTCAGACAAACCCAACTTCAGGACATTTACAAAAAAAAACTGGTTTGTATTCTTTAAAAATGTCAAGGGCATGAAAAGATAAAATCCCGAGGCATGTGCCAGGCTGAAGAGGAGACGCCCGAAAACTAAACGCAGCTTGTGACCCTGAAGCAGAAACAGGCTATTTTCATTTTTGCTGTGAAAACCATTGTTGAGACAACTGATGAGATTTTAATTGTCTGTAGAGGGGGCAAATACTGATTTTTTTGATTGTTATGAAATTGTCCTGTGGTGGTTACGTAAGGCAAGCTGGCTGTTTGAGGATACATGTGGTTTTTAGGAAGTACTTAGAGGCAAAGGGAAATCCTGACTGGAATGCAGGCTCAGTTAAAAACACATTTATGGGTAATGATAAAAGCTGAGTTGAGAAAATGTTAACATTAAAGGAATTTGAGTGCAAGGTAAATGGGAATTGTATTATCCTTACAACTTTTGGGTAAGCCTGAAACTTATTTCAAAAAAGTTTAAAAAATTAAATTGCAGAGGTATTTTAAGGAATCACCCCAGATTTGATATGTAGCAGTACTTCCTTGAGGCAGATTTCTGCTAACCTCGTGCTGGGAGTGGGTCATGGTGTCTGGGTTCCTCGTTCTTCTTGCTGATTGTTGAGCCCTTGGGTGGAGTTGGTTGTATTTGTGGGGGATGCTGGATGGACAGTGTGTTGTGTGTGTGTGCAAATCAAGTAAGGTCGATCCAGCCAGTCTGGGTATCTTTCAGGGTCAAAATTATAAGGAAAAGTTCAAATGCAATTGCATTGTGTTGTAGCATTTATAAGACACGTTTGTAGCAATTGAGCTGAATTGTCCTAGTAAGAAAACCCTGGTGTCCTTACTTGGCTCACGGGAGCGGTATTGGGCACTGAGCGCTTGCTGTGTCCTGAGCACTGAAGGTTGGCGGAGCCAGGATCCCAGCCTGCACAGCCCCACCTGTGCTCACAGGCCGCCTTGTAAGGATGGGAGAGGCGCCTCTCAGAGTCACGAGGTGCACCCTCCACACCTGCACCTGCACCTCTGAGGGAGCAGCTCTCAGAATTCAGGGGCAGGTGGGCGGGTGGGCAGAGCTCTCGCGTGAACACACCCTCCCCTCCTCCCCGCTTTCTGGGGTTCTCGGGGTCCTGAATTTTTACAGGCTCACTCCCCCTTCCTGGGACTCTTCCCTCTAGAGACCCCCAGCAAGCTCTGCCGCTGGGCCCTGCCCTGGGGGACAAGGCCCTCTTGCGTTCGGAGACTCCCAGACCACTGGGCAGTTACAGCTGTGTCAGGAAAGGCCGATCCACCAGGACGGAGCCCGGATTCACTCACTCAGCTCCGGTTCCCTTGGGGTTGGACTTCATCTACAGCTGCGTAATTCCTACACTGGTGCTGAAGCACCAGGTTTAGACATTGGCGCTGGCTGAGGGCTTGATTTGGTGACAGCACCTGTTTCCTGCGTCATCTGCCATTACAGAGCTGGCAGCAGCACTCGTCTAGCTGGGACCCTGTTCAGAGTGCTCTTTAGTGGAAAGGAAGGCCAGCTCTTGCTTGTCCCCTGGACGTCTGTCTTCCACTTGGGCTCAGGAACTGGCCTCACAACTCCTGGCACACAGGGCTGTGTGCTGCCCACAGCTCGGCTGGGGCCTGAGGACCAGTTATTTCCAGTCACTAGAGCTGGGAGCACAGCTCCCCAGACTCCTCTGCTCCAGGGAGCAGGCTGGGGCGCCGCCCTCCCTCCGCTGTTTCTGGAAGTGTGAGCAGCATCCACACCCTGCAGAGTTAAAGCCCGAGCGATTCCCGAGGTCAGAAGACTCAGGGGTTTTCATTCAGCCTCCTCTGCAGCCCTTGGTGAAACCCAGACTAACTGCCACCTCCATCAGATACAGGGCAGCGAGGACCACGCAGCGAAGGGGCACGCCTGCTGGGATGCCCTCTAAAGGCCACCTCCTCACACTGCGCTGCTGTTGAAGCACTCAGTCCGTCACTGCACAGGCACTTCACCAGCAGAGGTCGACTCTTAAGTTACAAAAAAAAGGCCAACCTCATACAATGACCTGCACGTCTCAGGGATTACTTACTACAGCAGTGTTTCCACATGGGACTTAATGGTGGTTTTACAAGAATGGCTGCTAGGACTGAAATAATTTTTGAGTAAAATGAAATTAATTACATTTTAGTGAGTTTCTTTTGTGACTTATGTAAAGGACTTACTATCAAGAATTTTCATGAAAGCGATACAAGCTTTTCTCTTAATGAAAAATAATGCCAGATAATCAAGTGTTCCTTATTCTATCATTTATTGAGGAAAGTTTTCATAGCAGAGTGAAGCAGCAGATGCTGATGAGGAATTCCAACACTTCCAGGCTCACAGCAGTGCAGAGGACAAGCCCGGGGACTGCACTACAGCAGGGACCGGTCCCTCATCACCTCACACGAGTGACCCCACGTCCAGCACAGACCACGACCCAGACGGCTGTCTTCAAAGACTGTCATCCTGCTGTCTGCACACAAGTGCCTTTCAGCCACAGAGCTAAAGAAACGGCACTTCAAGAGAATGACCCTGAATATATGGCTTATAAACTGACAGAGCTTTTACTTAAAACGTTAACACGGTGAACACGCAGGCTTCCCGGGAAAATGGAACCCAGTTAGAGGACATTCATGGGGCCAAGTGACGACCTGAGGCCGTCCATCCAACGGTGCAGGGTAGTGACACAGCTGCGCTTGGGCATCAGAGCAGGCGCACCGTCTTCCCAGTCACCGTCAGGAAGTCGTCATCCGCCAAGGCGCGCAGGGCCTCCTCGAACATGTCCTTGGTGACGGCCTGTGGGAAGGGGAGAAGAGAGGCTTCACACGTGCGGCCGCCCTCCCCTCTCAGAGACCACGCCCTTCCTCCTCAGGGCTGCACACACTCTCAGGCCCCGGCTCACAAGTGGTGAACGCGCCCTGTGAGGGTGGCTGGCGCTGTGGGCTCAGCCGTTCCCCAACAGCTCAACTTTCCTCATTCACGGCAGGGAACCCGAGTGTCTCATCCTCAAGCAAAGTGGTGTGGGAATTCCGACCGTTACCATCATTTATAACAGCAAAAACTGGAAACACTAAATGTCCACCAAAGGTTGGGTAAATGACAGTAACGCGTGAGGCAGAGTGAACACGTGATGAAGTCGATGTCACCATCAGAGACAATACTAAGAACGTGTCAACAATTAAAAGGGATAAATAAACAAAACGATGTAACTGTGGCTGACCCGTCTGCATCCACGTGGAAAGCCCTGAAAGGAGCCGGAGTTCTCACTGCGGCCCCTCCCTGACGGGTGACCTTACCTCTCCTTTTTTTTGGCGGTGGTGGGGTATGCGGTGTGTAATTAGGTTATTTGTTTATTTATGACAGAGGTTCCGGCAACTGAACCCAGGGCCTCGTGCAGGCCAGGCAAGTGCTCTCCGCAGAGCTATGCCCCTCCCCATCGTGTCTTTTTTTACTTGAACAGTAAACAAAGGAAAGAAGTTAGGGAAAAAGTGTAGAGAAGTCCTAAGGGAAAAGAAAACTCTTAAACAAAAGATACACACGAACACTTACTACATCAGACTGCCCCCGAATATCTTCAAAAAGCTGCTGGTATTTCAGGGCTGGCATTTTGCCCTTGGACAAAATAAGCTTTTTCAGGGCTTCCACCAACTCTTCCTTCCGTTTACGAGAGGTGGCGCTCATCCCTGATTCAAGAGAAATTAATGACATCTCTGTTATAAGGAAGTGAAAATGTTTCAAGTTTCCACAAACACCCCTTTCGTCATGTCACCAAAACAGGCCCAGGGGCTGTGGCCGATGCCAGAACCGGTCCATGTCCCCTAGGCCGCCAGTCCCTCCCTCCGGGCGAGCAGCCAGGTGGGGACCCTCCCGTGGTGAGGACCCACCTGTGGTGAGGATGGAAATGTCCACGATGCCCGTGCGCGGGTCAGTGGCCGACTGCTTCAGGGCCTCCCGGTGCAGGCGCTTGGCCTCCTCCACGTCAATCGCCTCGACCTTGCTGGAAAACCGCACCTTGGCATGGGCCTCCGCCAGGCGGATCAGCGACTCCAGCTGCCGGGGGTACGCGGACACCATCCCACGGCTGCTGCCGATCTTCCTCATGTCCACGTAGGCCTGGAAGGAGACAAACCCAGATGCTCACCAGCCTCACAGTCCCGGGGACGAATTCTGAACTCCCGCCAGGCTGTGCATGTGGTGCTTAGGGGAAGAGGGCCTCCAGGAGGAACTGTCCACCGAGGCTGTGAGCATGGCCTCCGGAGGATGCGGTGTGGCGGGCAAGGGGCAGGCCGAGGGTGTCAGGGAGCTGGTTGGCCTGTTCACCCCTGGCGAGGGTTACCCGGGAAATGCAGGAAAGCTAAGTTGTATGGGCTGTTCTGTGGATGATGTAATTCTCATAGGAAAAGATGCAGGTGGGAAATTACATCGTTTGTAACCTTCCCGGGAGCATTTCCGGGGCCTCCTGTCAGGGTGTGAAGCTCATACGGAAGCAGGAACCTTCTCAAGGTCACAGCGTTTGAACCTGACATGTGTCATCGCGCCCCACTGCCCACTTAAAAGGATACTGGGAAGTGAACATAAGCACTTCTATTTCATTTTTCAGAGAATAGCCAGTGCAGCCCGGAGGCGAGTCAGGAAGTCCTACGTAGTAGCATCACCTCTATTTCAACTCAGGCACTCTGGTCATAAATTCCCTGTGCTCACAAGTTACTTAAATATGAAAGGAGCGCGCACAGTATGTAGAGATGAATCCTTTCCCTTTTCTACGTTTGGAAAAGTCAATTTTG
Organism: Vicugna pacos; assembly: GCF_048564905.1. Classification (NCBI taxonomy): domain Eukaryota; kingdom Metazoa; phylum Chordata; class Mammalia; order Artiodactyla; family Camelidae; genus Vicugna; species Vicugna pacos. Next base: position 26,405,589 of record NC_133015.1, read on the forward strand.
CGATACAAGAGGGAAAAATAGTTGTAGAAGATGGTATGCTATTCTTGCCAAAATAACATGTCTGCAGGGTGTCAGCGTCCTGGCAGTGCCCCTGGCCACAAGGTACCTCGATGAGTGCCTGACTGGCGTCCTGGCTCAGCCGGGGCTGGATGGTGCTGTGGGCGTAGGCAATGTAGTCCCTGAGCACTGCCATGTCCATGAACTCCTCCTGCGCCTGCTCCTCACTCTGGTAGTACAGAGACACCAGGTGGTGGGCCAAGCGCCGGTCGTACGCCTCGTCCTGAGGATCCAGCATGAGGAAGATCAGATCAAACCTAAGGAAACAGTGGAACAGTTTTCGTGGTTGGGACAAGCCACCTGCAAGCGTGCACCTGGCGTGTGTGTGACCCTGTGTCCCTTGGGGCCACTGAGGCTGTCTGAAGAGCCCGGCCCCCAGGTCACCTGCTCCGTCCCCTTGGGCCCACCTGAAAACGCCGGCACGTTACGATAATTTTGAAGACTGGAAGATGCAAATGAAAACACACATTCAACCGTTTTGGGAAAAAGAAACTATTTGTCAAAAAAAAAAAAAAAGTCAAGTAATTAAAATTGAAAATCCATTTATGAAATACATTAATCTTTGAAAAAAACGTATGATTACATGCTTCCCTTTCAGAACCTTATTCCCTGTACTATAATGGTTCCCTGCTGTGGCTCAGACCGAGAAATGGGCTTCTGAAAGGATGCCAAGGTGAAAGGTCCTAATTGCATCAACACCTGAGCAAATGTTAAGGTTTTGCCTTGAAAACCTGTGACCAACCGAATTTGCAGACCTGCACTGGAGTGGAGTCTGTGACGTCAGCACATGTCTCATCCTGGGACTTCCTTTTCTCAACCTCACCCCGCAGGTCCCACAACTGAGCTAAGTCAGGACATCTGCTCTACAGAAACACACTTTCCTACCTGGATAACAACGTGTGGGGCAGCTGGATGTTTTCAATGGTGGTTTTCTTCGGATTCCACTGAGACTCAATGGGGTTTGCTGCTGCCAGGATAGAGGTGCGGGCGTTGAGCTGGCAGATGATCCCAGCCTGAGAGGCACAGAGGGCCAGTGTGGTTAGAAGCCTCACCCCAAGGTGGGCGGACCTGTAAGCCACGTAGCCCGGCACAGGTGACCCGCTGGAGACAGCACCCTGAGCTCAGAATCACGCCAAGGGCCAAGTTTTAGGTAAATGTTTGCTAGGACTGTCTCTCTCTCAGAAACCAAACCCCCTGCGCGAGATTTGGGATAAACTCAAGTTCTTAAATGCGACAAGTGAGGTTAGCACAGAGGAAACAGGACCTCGTAGAAAGTATGCAGAGCCTGAGCTGCCATCTGACAGGAAGTGTGTGCCCACCCCCACGGTCAGGGGACGGCAGGAGTGGAGCAAGCACACCTCACCTTGGCTACGGACAGCGTCTGCTGCTCCATGACCTCGTGCAGCACCGATCTCGCGCTCTCGCTCATCTTGTCAAACTCGTCAATGCAGCAGACGCCGCTGTCGCTCAGCACAAGGGCCCCGGTCTGCAGGACCAGCTGCCGCGTCTCGGGGTCCTTGGCCACATAGGCAGTGAGGCCGACGGCGCTGGAGCCCTTCCCGGATGTGTACTGGCCGCGGGGCAGCAGGTTGTGCACGTAGCGCAGCAGCTGGGACTTGCTGGTCCCCGGGTCCCCGCACAGCAGAATGTTGACCTCGGCGCGAAACCTGCCCCTCCCCGTGTGGCTGAAGTCCTTTCTTGTCCCACCAAAGAGCTGAAGCAAGATTCCCTGGACAGACAGACATGACGTTCACCTGCGGCAAAGGCGCTTTCCTTCCCCTCTGCAGCTTTCACAGTTGGAAACGTGAGTGGGTGTGGGGACGGGGACACAGACGACACCGATGATCGTCGGCCAGGAACCCGGGCAGGCAGCAGGCACCCGGCTCTGCCCAAGGGGCCACTCTCACCCTCTAGAGTGTCTGCACCACCGGCACCCAGGGCTTCAGCTCCCGAGTACAGGTCAGAACCCGCATTACCTTCTTGATATCTTCGTGTTCATAGATGCTCGGGGCCAAAGCGGAAGCCAGCCTCTCATAAATGTCTGGTTTTCTGGAAAGTTCCTTAAGCAGTTCCACTCGCTTCTCTGAAAAAAGTTTCTGCTCTGCTTCTTCATCAAGGCCGTGCAGACGTTTTGAGTCGGTTTTGCGGTAGTGAATGACGTCAATGTGGGTCTTGTAGACGGACTTCACGTTGCTCACCCGAGGGTTCACTCGGATGGGAACAGCACGGTAGATGCCTGAGGAGAGAGGCGGACACTGTCTCACCCCCCACCTGACCCAGCCCCGAGCCTGGCCTTCAGCCCGCAGGGCACCTGGGAGGGCAGGGGCGGCGAGGGGAGAAGCCGGGCTCCTGAAGGGCAGATCCAGGAAGGTGTCCGCGGGTCAGCTGGGCCCTGGCTCGTCTGCGCGTGACCATCACCCCACAGTCAATCAGAGGCCACAGAGGCCTCCTCACAGCCCAGATCCATGACTCACACCCCGAAATAGAATTTTTATCTCTTAAACAGAATGCAGACTCTGATTAATAACTACTCGACTGAAACAAAACCCTAAACCGCTGTGCTAAAGCCTGGGGAAGAAAGGCATTCTAAAAAGCTCAAGTGTGTACAGCTGCTCCCAGGTTACTTCCCTCAGACACAAGCAGTCTCTGGTGGGGGGAAGCGATGGCCCGCTGGGAACAGCTGGGCCCGCTCTGCACCAGGCAGCTCCGGCACCTCAGCCTCTCCAAGAACTTGCCCAACAGCTATCCCACATTCACCTCCTTTGCGTTTCAAACGAGAAGCCTGGAAATGCAGGACAGGTCAACTGCTCGCAACCATCCCTCCATGGCTTTCTCAATGTTGGACACCCGTCCTTTCATTTACTTAACAGGTTAATGTAAATCTTTCTTAAAACACAAGAACCAGTTCACAGGTAACATTCCAGAACGCGGCGTTCTCCACGCCTGGGCAGATCAGGGATGGATGCTCAGGGTGGTCTAGGATCTTCACAGGCGCCTCTTCCCAGCACAGCACTGGTAACACCTGTTCCTCCATGGTGTGTCCCACCCCCTCCCCCACACACTGTCACCGATGCGGGAGCTGCGCTGGGCAGCGGCAGCCGTGGACGGACGACGGCATCCGGGGCTTCGGGGCGGGACCTCCCTGGAGGCCACACAGGCTTCCTGCCACACGTCCCCTTGGGAACACCTGCTGGGCTGCACGGCAGGGCCCACGGGATGAGAAGGCCCCCTGGGAGCCCCAGCTGCGCCCTGGACCTTCCATGACACATGCAGCCCTCGGCTGTGCTTCAGGGAAAGCAGCGGTCACCCCGTCCCAGAGCCACTGGCACAGGTCCAGCCTCGCCAGCACTGACACTGCCAGGCCCAGGACATGCAGCTCTGGGACACACGGGCTCACGTGGAGCTGAAGGCGAGTGGTGGAGGCAGCAGCCAGAACCCAGCATGTCCCCGACCAGGTCAGACTGCAAGGAGCCTGCCCCTCACCTGTGACGTGCACCCTGTCCCCAGGCTGGACCTTGTCCACAAGGTCGTTGTGGGCAAAGAGGATGACCGTGTGTGGCGTCTGCCCTGCGGGCATGTCCTCAGGGGACTCCTGGAGCTTGATCTGAAAGAGTGGGGAGCACAGCTGTCTCAGAACCCCGCGAGCCTCCACTGCTGGGCTGAGGCCCTGCAGCCTCACCCCTCTGCATAAACATCCCTGTGTCGGGGAGGGGGCAGCAGCAGAGGGAACTGTTGTCTCCACATTGAGGCTCTGCATAAATGCCTACGTCTCTGGTTCCTTCTGGAAATTGCTTTCAGCAGGTCTCCTGAGTGAAGCACCTCCAGGTCCCTGCACCTCGAACACCTGTCTGTCCCTCATGTGACATCCCCTGACAGGCACCTGCCAAGCTGCTGCACACTCTCGAGGATGCAGCCTTTCCCTTCAGTGTGGGGGGCCGTACACACCCCAGTGAGCCTGGAAGGGCCCTGGGGGTGGAGCATGTGTTTCACCAATCATAGGCAGAGAAGGTGCAGGTTAGGGTGTCTGGGGTAGAGAGGCCATGTGTTCTCAAGGGCCAGACAGCACATGCAAGGGTCCTGAGGTGGCTTCTGGTGGTGCGACGTCAACAGGTGTTTGGGCAGAGGCCTGTGGGGGCACTGGGAGCCTCTGGGCACCCCTGACCCCCAGCTCTCAGCCGGTGCCAGTGTGAGATGGAAGCTTACGTCAACTTTTAATTCTTCCATTAGCAATAAAGCTGAATGCTCTCCACACGTGCTAGTGTTTTCCTTACTGACTCCCAATAGAGGAAATCACTTTTTACAGCATTTTGAACACACTCCCTAACACACACACAAAAAATTGTTTAAACATTGTAACAAACGAAAAAATTAACTCCCTGTGCATACTCGTCACTTCAATCACAGAAATAAATGATCTCCTGCCTTTCTCCATTCATTTCTATGGTATTTCATCTTCATTTCAAAATTTCCATGATTAAGGAGGCAAAAGGGCCAACTTCCTACACAATAAAGTCCGTGAGAAAAATCCTGGAAAACCTCCTCGGGCCTCTCCTTACCAGGGGAAGAGCTGCCAAATGACAAAATTTAACCAAATGCTTTTTTACTGATCTTGACGTTTTATATGCTTTTGCCTGAAATACTAAAAACACAGTCCTACCATCTTAAGTACTTCCCATAGAAGCATCGCGTATGAAATTTGACTTAAACTGAGCAGGCTAATTGGACCCGTTACAACCCTCAAGCTGCTCCCTGGAGAAGGCACATCCCCGTGACGAGGGCGTGAGTCTAATGTGCGGTGCTGGCGGCTGGCAGAGCGGCAGGAGAGCCAGCTGCAGGGTGGGGCACGCACCATCTGCTTGTCGGAGAAGACCGAGCGGTTGTGGATGAGCGCCATGCTGTGGGCTGTGTGGCAGCGCTCGCAGGCGCAGGGCTCGGCGATGCGGCCGCGGTCCATCTCCACTCGTGTTGTGTGGGCGCAGACCTGGCACTGGAAGAAGGCCTCCTGCATCTCCGGGATCAGCTGGGATGTCCTGATCACCATGCCGCTGATGGCGATGAGCTGGTCGATGTCTGCAAGGCAGAGAGAGGGGGCAGCTTGTCCACTGGCTGCTGCCCACGGCCTGCAGCCCAGCCAGGCGGGGTCCTCCCTGGGGCTGGACACCTGCCAGGGCAGGTCTGGGTCTGCTGTCAAGTCTGGGAGAACCTTCCCGGAGGTGCAGAGGGGCTGGGTCGGCTAAGGTCACAGGCAGGCTGCAGTGGCCAGGGCATAGACATCTCCCTGGGCACCCTGAAGTCTGGCCTAGGATGCCCCTCCTGTGTCCACCTGCTTCCTCTTTACCCAAGACTACTAATGCCCGCTGAGCGAGGCCACCCGGAGGCTACTCGGAGCCGACCAAACCTACACTGTAGCTGTACCGGGGACTCCTGCACTGTTTCCGTGTTGGGCCACTCATCTCTTGCTTTCCCAACTAGACTTCTTTCTTAAGCTGTAGGTGGGGGATCATATTTTATATTTCTGCACTGATTCTGATAGAGCCTACTTAATAAAATAACTGTAAAATCGTAATAATTGGGCAAGTTCACCTCAAGATAGAGAACCGTCCCTTTTATGTAACTTCAGCTCAGTTAAAAGCAGGACCAGTTAAAAGCAGAGGACCCGTAAGCACACAGAGTAACTTAATCCGCTACGAGTCTGCCAGTTTATGGTCTGTCGAGCATCACCATCACCTCCAGCTCTCCTAAAGCTCCGTGATGAAAGGCGGTTTTGTTTACTTTCATGTAAGGTACTTCCTGCTGCGACTATCACCTTCTGGATTCAGGTTCCTCATGTTCTTGGTCTTCAGTGCGTTGAACGGTCTTACTTGAATCTGATGTTCCAAGATTGAGTCAGGGTAACGGTCAAAGAAGATCTCATTGACAGCCATGTCGAAAGTTGGGATAACTTCCTTTAAAAACAAATATAAGGATGTCAAGCTGTGTTTGTGCAATCTCAGGGTTAAATAAAGCACTGCATGTTAGCAAAGTATAAAAGCAAAAGAAAAGAACATAATCCAAAAGCGCTGCCCTGTGAAATCACACAAGTGCTGTTTATAAAGCCTTGGGTGCAGTGAACCCCTCACCTCCGCATGCGCGCACTTTGGCTGGATGGGGTGAGACGCAGCAGCAGTGTCTGCAGGACGTGCCAGCTGACTGCTGCTGGCTTTTAATTACCGACAGCTCGTACTTTCACGTCTCACTTTTTCTCCGTAAGGACTGATACCAAAATAGGTTAAATCAATTTATTCAAGTTTGTTAGCACCCGTTCCCCATTTTGCAGATAAGGATACATTCTCTGGGAGGTGGAAGAGCTGGCCCGAGGTTACACAGCTACTAAGCAGCAAAATCAAGACTTAAAACCAAGTCTGTTTGCCTCTGAAGCCTAAACTAAAACCAATGCAGCTGATGCTTTGCTGATAAAACCTGACCCCAAACAGAGACATGGGACTCTGGGATGGTTAACGTATCCCGCTAGAGACGGCAGAAGTATGTAATGCACTCACCCAACTAAGCACTTTAAGTCATCAAGCCTAACATGCAACGAATTGTAAGAATCACCACCGTTTTAAATACCGTTACAGCACCAATTAAACTAAGACATGCTATTGACAGTAACACACATCCCGATTTAAAAAATTACAGCAAAGTGCGGAGAAATGTTCCTGTTAAAGGAGAGGGATCATGGTTTTCTCAAGAAGTTTATGTGCTGTGGAGGTAAATTCCCTGTTACTGAGGAAACCCTGCAGATACTGTAGACATTTGCCACGGTTCACCAAGATCAAAGGGCAGACTCTCACCTGTGGATAGCAGGTTAGCTGTCTGTATAGGTTACTGTCGAATGATTTTATGTGCTCACAGTTCACGTTTAAAAATGGCTCCCCAATAACATTAATCTATAGAGGAAAACAAACAAGTTATTTTCTAATTGTTTTAAAATATCTAATTAGAATGTTTAGCTAAGTGTATTTGATTACCTCCCCAAGTCGCTGCATGTACAGAGGTTCAGTAACGTCTATGCCAACATTTTCTTCTTCTTTAGCCAGAGGATCAATAAAACGCTGAAGAAATCTCTTGATGTAGAGAGAAAAACATTTAAGCTTAATGCAGTCAGGACTGGAAACTGTTCAAAATAAAAGGCTATAAACACTGGCGTGCATGTATCTTTTCAAGCTCGCCAAGATGTGGAAACATCCAAGTGCTCATCAACAGACAACTGGCCTAAGAAGATGTGACATACATACAACAGAATAGGACTCAGTCATAAAAACAAATGAAATATTGATGTTTGAGGGAAAACGAATGTACTTAGCAATTCTTACACTTAATGAAGTTTGACAGAAAAAGACAATACTATGTATCTCTTAAAATATGACACAGATGAATGTACATACAAACCAGAAAATAAATTTATGGTTACCAAAGGGAAGGAGGAGGGATAAATTAGAAGTATGGGATTTACAAACTACTACACATAAAATAGAGAACAAAGATTTTACTGTATGGTACAGGCAACTATTCTCAGTCTCTTACGATAATCTGTAATGGAATATAATCAGGAAACAATACATGTGCGAACGAGTCACTTAGCTATATACCTGACATTAACACAATATTGTAAATCAACTAAGCTTAAGAACAAAAGGTTAGGAGCATGTCAGTATTCGGAGACAGGTATGATTTTTTTCTTCTTAAAAACTACACAAACATCAACAATTCTAACCCATGTAAACAGCGACCCATTTAAGTATTAGGGGTACTTGGATGTGTTACTAACACCTGTTTCCCAGTACTTCTGGAATCCCGATGGATGACAGATAAACCTCACCTGAAAACTTTCTTTGCATGCTGCCACGTTTACATCTGTCCCCCAAATCACGAGTTTTTGGCCCAAAGACTGCTCGCTCGCCACTATATCCTCTGCTGCCGGCTGGAAACAAAAGGGCAAAGGGCAGGTTCGTGGGGACCGCCCAACTCCCGCCGCCCACGCGCGACCCGGGCGGCCCCGCACTCACCCCGTCAGAATGCAGGTCCACCTGCAGCCCCTTGCGGGCCGAGCCCAGGTCGGGCCTCTGCCGCACGGGCGTGCCGCGCACGCCGCTCCTTGGGGTGCCCTCCACCCGCGAGCTGGGGGTGCCGTAGGTCAGCGGCGAGCTCACGTCCAGGTCCAGAGGGGCTGAGGACCGGGCCCCACGGGCGGTAAGCGCGGGGACCCGACCCGGCGCGCCGTCCCCCGGGCCCCGACACCCCGGACAACGGACCCCAGCCCGCCTACCCGCCCCCCCAACCCCCCCACCCCCCGACCAGGCAGCGCACCTGCGGGCGGCGCGCGGGGCGGGCTGCGGGGCTCGGCGCCGGGCGACGCAGGCAGCGGCTGCGGCTCTCCCGCCGACGGGGGGTCCTGGCCTGCGGGTTGGGAGGGGGGGCACGGCGGCGTTGGCGCGGGTGGACTGGGCTGCGCGGACTCTGAGGGCTGCACTCGTCACCGCCCGCCCTCCAGGGACCCCGCGGGGCTCTGCGGACACCCGACACTCACGTGGCTGCGCGGGGACGGCCCGCCGGGGGCCGCGGCGGCTCGGGGTGGACGCCGGCGACGACATGGCTGCGCGACAGGAACGCGGGCTCGCGCGGACCCTCCGACAGACCCCCGGCCCTCTCCCCTCGCTCCTGCCTCTCTGCCCCTCCGCACCCCGTCCCTTTCCGCCCGCCCCGCTGGCCCGGCCCAACCCCACCTGATCGCGCTCCTGCTCCGCTCCAGCTGGGCCCGGGTTTCCCGCCGGCGGCACCTTCGTCTCCGCCCCCCGCGAAGGCCCACCAATCACAGAGGCGGCCTCGCGCGGCCCCGCCTCCGGGAGGCACCACTGCGCAGCGCAGAGGGTGGCGGGACGGCCGGGGCTCCCCTGTCCGGGTGGTCTCGCCCGCGACCGCTGGGCGATTTCGCGGCGAATCTGGGGAGCCCGCGGTTCGCGTTCAGGCGCCGCCCTCCGAGGGGCGTCAGTAGGAGGCTCCGCTCCTTTGTTCCGCGGGAATGCGAACACCACCCCCGCCCTCCTGACCAGGGGCCAGCGGTGGCCCCTGACCCAAGCCTGTCTCTTTCTGCCCCGGGCGCTTGGTCAACCCCAATTCACCCCTGCCCTCCGCATCTACTTCTGGGGTCGAGCCGTTGAATTCCTGCCTCTCCCCAGGTTTTGACGAATTGTGCTAAGTGTACAGTGGGCCACACATTCATAAGCCTGCCTACATCTCAGCGCACCTCTACGTCGCTATTTTACAGGGACACCCTCCGCGAAGGTCTTGGGCAATGCGCCCGGGCACGGTGTGCGCACGCGCCGGGAGCCCCGCCCCTAGACCTGCCATGGGCCCAGTCTCCGCGACTGCGTCCGCGGCACTTCCGGGCCCCGGACTGCTGTGCGCACGCGCCGGGAACCCCGACCCCGTCCCCCGGGGTACTTCCGGGCCTGGGCAGCGTGTGCGCAGGCGCGGGTTGCGGCGGGCGTCATGGCGGATGTGAGGTCCGGCGTACGGGACTCCTTGCTGCAGCTGCAGGAGTTCTTGTCCGCCGCCGACCGCAGCAGCGCCGCGGTGGCCGGTTGGCAGCTGCTGCGGGGCTTGGGGCAGGAGTGCTTGCTGAGCTCCAGCCCCGCGCTGCTGGGTGGGTACGGTTCCGGGCTTCTGAGGTCCAGAGCAGGGTAGCCGGCGCTTGTGCGGCGTGGGCGCCTTGGGCGGTGTTTGAACTGGATCGTCGGAATTTCTGTGAAGCGTGTAAAAGTGACTTGTTAGCTGCCTCTTTTCTTAATGGCAGAGGAAGGGTATTTTAAAACCAAAGGTGGTAAAAATGGCCTAAGTTTGGCTGTCATTGCTATCCACGGCGAGGAGGGAGGACAAGAGGAAAAAAGTATTTCCTTCCATTTCAGTCTCGCCCTGACCTACCAGTACCTTTTCCAAGCCCCTTTGTTTGCTCTCCCTACTTTTGAGAAGCAAGTCGTGCCGTTATTTAAGCTTTGTAGCAATGCCTGGGTGAGAACGTCTTTTCTGCTTGCAGTAAAACTGCCTCTCTTCAGGACTTTTTACGTATATTACTGTGTGAAGATTCTGTTGTTCCCTTTCAAAACCACAAATATGCAGCCCTTCTCCATGGTATGTCCCTTAATTAAAAGATAGGTGAGTTTTTTCCCCCCAAGAGATCATTGTTGAATAAGGTGAAGAAATAATGTAAGCAAAACCTTAAGTGTTGTGTAGGATCTATGTGTTGTCAAGGGTGTATTAATAGGGAAATTAAAAATCAGCAACATTATGTAAATGCTTCCTAGTCTGAGTTCTAAGTTAGAATTCCACTTTGTTCTTTTAGTAACTTGTTTGTCAAGCAGTTTCACGGTCCCTGAATATTTGATACGTGTACTTTCACTTGAGAGAATTACAGGACTGTATTAGTTTCCTATTGCTGCTGAAACAAATACCACAAGCTTAGCGTTTAAAGCAACACAGGTTTGTCAATCTCTCAGTTCTGTAGTTGGAAGCCCAACACAGGTCTCATCAACCTAAATACCAGGTAGCAGGCAGGGCCGCCTTCCTTTTTCTGAAGGCTCTGGCGGAGAATTCATCTTTTTCATTCAAATTAGCAGAATTCAGTTCCTTGCAGTTGTGGGACTGAGGGCCTCTCTTTTCCTTGCTGGCGTTCTGTGCTTCTAGAAGACAACCACAATTTTTGGATTACGGTCCCCTGCCTCCATCTTCAAAGCCAGCAGCAGTGGGTCCAGTAACACGCTTGGAATCTGTCCTCTCCTGTGTTCTCATCTCTTCTTCCTCCCTCGTCCGCTGGTGAGGGCCCATGCAGTTGCACTGGGCACAGCAGGTGACCCAGGACGATCTCCCCAGTTTGAGGTCAGCTGATTAGCAACCTTAATTTTCAGCTACCACGTAAAGTTCTTATATGCACAGCCGTGGCACCAGGAGTTAGGGCTCTGGTGTCTTTGGGGCCGTTATTCTGCCTACCTTGTTCCTGTGGAACATCTAGAATTTCCTTTTACCTCGTGGAAATACAGAAGCCTTAGGCTAGTGTTTTATCACTAATAAGACTAAATTGAGAACAGGGAACACCTTTGAGGGGTGTGTGGAGTACTTCTTTGCAGCTCTCTTATTTGTTTTTTTGGTTTGTTTTTACTCCAGCATTACAGACTTCCTTAGTGTTCTCCAAAGATTTTGGTTTGCTTGTATTTGTTCGGAAATCACTTAGCATTGATGAAGTAAGTTGAAGATTTTCATTTTATTTTTCTTGTGTATTTCTTCATGTTGATGTGATTTGTATTCTTACTCACATTTACTATAATGTTTGTTTTCTTTATTATAGTTTCGTGATTGCAGAGAAGAAGCTCTAAAGTTTTTATTTATTTTCTTAGAAAAAATTGGCCAGAATGTCACACCTTATTCTCTTGATATTAAGGTAAGGATGAGAAAACATTGTATATAAATAGCCATTTTAGCTTATGGTGTTCAGACTTTAAGCTTGGCTTTTCATTTTATTTCTGCCTCTCTTGTTGGGCAGTTTACTTATTTCTGCTTGACTGTTAGAAATGAAGTGGAGTATGTATTTTTTTTTTTTCAGTTTACTAAGCTGAGTGCCTTGTAAGAAACTTACATTGTATTATGTCCTATGCTGGTACTGCTCCTTTCAGATGTAGTTTTCGCTATTGTTGATTATAAAAGAGCCAAATTCTTACTGATGATTTTGGTATGTCTCCTTTTAAAATCTAGAATACTTGCACCAGTGTTTACACAAAAGATAAAGCTGCTAAATGTAAAATTCCAGCCCTGGACCTTCTTATTAAGGTAATTTAAAACTACTTCTAAGTGCATGTATTTTACATGAAACGTGTAACTTAAACTCCTTTTGGGTTATGTTTTGGGTGAGATGTAGGGTGGGCTCAGATCACACTGCTGTCAGGATAAGATGCACACTTCCCCGCCATCACCATTTTGCCCTCAGACCTTTTGGGAGGCAGAGGGAGAACTGGGGGCCATGCGGGAATGATGGGGAGGGGAGTAGAGAGGGGAGTGAGGAGTGGGCTTTCACGACCCAGACCCTTCGGTCCTGATGCTTCTAGGAACTGCGCTCCCAAAGCCTCCCACAGGAACGGATCTGTGTGCTGTGTTTAAGTGGTCGGTGGGGCTCACTCCCACCTGTGTTGCTCTCTTAGCTGCATCTCTTTTTTTGTGTCTCTATTTTAGAATTCCTTTGGGTCTTGTTGGTCCTTAAGTGCCTCTAAGAGAATGGTTCTGGTCGTGTTACTGTTTTCTTGGGAAGGTGAAATTAAGTCTATATCCTCTTCCCCTCTGAAAGCCCGGTTTTCCCTCCACCTCCCAAACAATCTGGCTCGGTAGGAGTCCTGAGAGGCCAGGTGTGAATGCCCTGGAGACACGTGGTTGTGGAGCATTGCTGTAAGCAAACAGTGCAGTAGACGGAAGCCTTTTGTTACTTCTTTAGACGATGCTAACTTGTATTCTTCTAGTTACTTCAGACTTTGAGAAGTTCTAGACTCATGGATGAATTTAGAGTTGGAGAGTTATTTAGCAGATTCTATGGAGAACTTGCACTGAAAGCAAAAATCACAGATACAGGTGAGGTGTTTTAAATGTTACTTAACATTTTAACAAATTAAGAACTTATTCATGGAAAACTTAGGTTTTTCTCCTAAGGAAAACAAAACACAGTGTGTGAAGACTTCTGCTTATAAAAATTTTAATCTTTGCAAAATGATTTCTTTAAATAGAAAATTCACAACACATGTCAAATGTAATTTATAGTAATTGCATAAACAATTAGGAAAGTGTGTAAAACTAGGTATTTTGTAAGCCTCATTATGAAACTATTTTGAACTAAACCTCTCATTTTCTTATTCATGCATTTTTGTTCATTTAATTTATCTAAATGTAATTTTAGGCCTTAATTTGTCTACAATTTATCTTTCAGTTTTAGAAAAAATATATGAGCTCCTAGGAGTATTAGGTGAAGTTCATCCAAGTGAGATGATAAATAATTCAGATACACTCTTCCGGGCTTTTCTGGGTGAACTTAAGGTCCAGGTATGAGAAACTTTACGACATTCTCCTCCGCTTACGTGTGTTTGGTGTATTTTTCTCTCTTAATGAAGTCTTCTTCGAACTCCCCTTTCAGATGACATCAGCAGTGAGGGAGCCCAGACTCGCTGTTGTGGCCGGGTGTCTGAAGGGGCTGTCTTCACTCATGTGCAACTTCACCAAGTCCATGGAAGAAGGTAGTGCCTGACAGCACTTGAGTTTCTTTCTTTATTCAAAAACTGATAGTCAAAACGCATTACCTGTTTGTTTTTTTGAACTTTTAAACCAGTTGTGGATTCTCATGGGGTTGTAAGAAATAATAGGGAGATTGCGTATGTGTTTCCCCTGCTGACGGTGCTTTCCGTGACTGTGGTGCCACAGCACAGCCTGAGGAAATCTGTGGACTTGGATTCCTCTAGTTTCATGGGCACAACCATGTGTGTTTGTGTTTAGTTCTGTGTAGTGTTTCCATGTGTGGGTTTGTGTGTGCGCCACCACAGTCAAGATTCCGAACCGCCCGCCACTGTGAGGACCCTTCCTGCTGCTGTTTCATAGCCACAGCCGCTGCCGCCGCCTCCCGCTCCTGCCTCGGCCACTACTGACCCGTGTCCATCTTGAACTTGATCATTGCAAGGTTATACGTGTATCCACTCACCCACCAGTGGACACTTGGGTCGCTTCTGCTTCTTGACTGCTGTGAATAATGCTGTTGGAAAATGGCTGTGCATGTGTCTGCAGTCCCTGGCTTTGTTTGGGGGCGTATATACCCAGAAGTTGGATTTCTGGACCTTGTGGTAGTTCTGTTTAGTTTTTTGAGTAATCGCCATAAGGTGGCCCACAGGGCTGCACGAACTTACACTCCCGCCAGCAGTGCACATGCTCCCCACCTCCTCACCATGACTTGTCATTTCCGTTTTCTATAACAGCCACCCTGACGGGGGTGCAGCGGGGTCTCTGGTCTGCTCTCCGTTTCCCTTACGGCTGCTGCTGTTGAGTGTCTTTGCATGGCCTCCTGCTTACTGTGGGTCTTTTCTGGAGAGATGTTGATTCAAGTTCTTTGCTGACTTCAGGCATCTGACTTTCAGTTGTTGAGCTGTAGGAGTTCTTTATGTATTCTAGTTATGACAGCGTTATAAGCATTAGGAGCTTCAATTCTTTTTTAAAGGCAAATAAAACTTGTAACCCCAAAATATTCTTCAAGAGAAAAAAATTTCTGTTGGCTCTTTCTTACCATTTTTGTTCAAGTAATTGCGAATTTTTTCTATCTCCTGTATGTGTTTGCTTTTACTACGTTGAAACTTAAGAAATTGCCAATATCCAATGATTTCAACCTGTGAAAAGAGCAGTTTCAGGTGTTTCAGCCTGTTTGCACTCACCCCTTCATTGCTGTCTCTCACCAGGAGCACTGGGGCAGCTCCACCTGGTTGCCTTCTAGCTGCTCTCTGATGTCTCCCGTATCCTTGGCCAGTTTCCCTTCTGTTAGGTTCCTGCTCAGAGACCTCCTGGTATTTTGGCTTTTTGGGGGGTGTGGGAAGGGGGTCTGAGATTCTACCTCACTTGCAAAAAGCTCTCCTGTCTGTGACCCCTTGATGCCGCCCCTCTGCTGGTGACTTCCTCTGGCTTCTGTGTCCCCGCTGTTGCAGCCCTTGCCGCCACGTGCTCTGATTTTCCTCTCTGTGCCCTGACTGGGCTGCTGGGTGATGCTGCTTGTTTCTGCGTCTTTGCTCTGAGTAGCGCACCTGGTTCACGTTCGGTGAGCAAGAAAAGTAGTAACACTTACTGCTCATTTACCGTGTGCGGAAGACTATTCTATTCACATTGCACGGAAATGCCTGTAATGACTCTCTAAGGTAGGTGATAATAGCTTTGTGCTACAGGTTGGAAAGCTAGAACTAAGAATAGTAAGTTGCCCCAAGTCACTCGGGTAATGAGATGGACGGAATAATGACTCCAAAGACATCCTCATTCTAACCTCAGTGCCTGTGCATGTGTTGTGTCATTTTTTTTATAAGAACTTTTTATTATTGTATAGAAATGCAGTTATATACAGAGAACAATTGGAGTTGAATTAAACTCGTACAAATATTTAAAATACTATCTTCACACCTACTGCAATATATAGGACACCGAAACACGTATACACGGGAAATAAAATAAAGCAAACCCAAAGTGATTGAGTAACATCCTGCAGAGTCGACGCACGACTCAGTAAACCATCGCAGAGGATTCCGTGGTGGTGCGTTGAGAAGCCAGGGCAGCCAAGGTGCAGGTGGGGTGAAGGATGCTCCTCAGCTGACTTTGATGTGAGGTTATCCAGGTGGCCCAGTGTGATCATGGGGGACTTAACGGGGATGAGGGAGGCAGAGTGCTGTGATATGAGGAAGCCAGCTTTGAGGATGGGGTAGGGCGCGGCCCGGGAGTTGGGTCACCACTGGACTCAGGCCCCCAGAAGGGAGCACACCCGATGACACCTGGACTTTGTCACTCCTACTTTGTAAGTTGAGGTATAGCTGCAGTACAATACTGTGCCAGTGCCAGGTGTACAGCATAGATCTGACATTGAAACACCTGCCGGAGGGGTCACAGGACATCCGGTAACTACCTGTCACCGTACAAAGTTACTACGA
Organism: Vicugna pacos; assembly: GCF_048564905.1. Taxonomy (NCBI): domain Eukaryota; kingdom Metazoa; phylum Chordata; class Mammalia; order Artiodactyla; family Camelidae; genus Vicugna; species Vicugna pacos. The sequence goes on from NC_133015.1 coordinate 26,421,380, forward strand.
TGTAATGACGGTATTCCCCGTGCTGTGCGTTACATCCGTGTCACTGACTGACTTTCTTTTTTTAAAATTTATTTTAGCTTTAATTTTTTAATATTTCAGAATTTTTGTGACACCTTATAACTAGAAGTTTGTACCTCTTTTATCTCCCTCACCTGTTTTGCTCTTCCCCCCCGCCCCTCCCTTCCCTCTGGCAGCCGCCTGTCGGCTCTGTCTATCTGTGAGTCTCTCTCTGCTTTGTTACGTTTATTCATTTGTATTTCAGATGCCACATGTAAGTGAGATGGAGTGGTATTTGTCTTTCTGTAACTAACGTCACTTAGCGTATGGCAAGACCTCATTCTTTCTTATGGTTAAGTACAGTTTCTGTAAATACGTGTACGTAATATAATCGCATCTTTTATCCATTCATCTATCTGTGGGCACTTAGTTTGCTTCCACATCTTGGCTGCTATAAATGATGCTACTGTGAACACAAGGGTGCATGTATCTCTTCTGATGAGCTGTTTCATTTTCTTTGGGTAAATATTCCAGAAATGGATTGCTGGATTGTATGGCAGCTCTACTTTTAGTTTTCTGAGGAACCACCACACTTTTCCATGGTGGCTGCACCAATTTACATTCCCACCAGTGGCGCAGGAGGATCCCTTTCCCCCACGTCCTCACCAGCACTTGTTATTTGTTGTCTTTCTGATGACACCGTTCTGACAAGTGTGAGGTGATAGCCCATGTGGTTTTGATACGCGTTTCCCTAATGAGTAGTGATGCTGAGCACCTGTTCATGGTCTGTTGGTCATCCACACGTCTTTGGAAAAATGTCTGTTCAGATCCCTGCCCATGCTTTCCTAAGTGAGTTTCTTGTTTTAATTGTATAGTTGTGTTAGTTTCAGGTATATAGCAAAGTATTCATTTATACACATGTATATTTTGTTTTTCATACTCTTTTCCATTATAGGTTATTACAAGATACTGAATATAGTTCCTTGTGCTATGCAAGTAGGTCCTTTGGGTTCGTCTGTTTATCTGTTTTACACATAGTAGTGTGTATCTGCTGATCCCAAATTCCTGGCTTATCCCCCAACACCCTTTCCCCTTTGGTAACCATAAGTTTGATATTTGCCTTTCTCTGTCTGGTTTACTTCACTTAGAATGACGATCTCTAGGTCCATCCATGTTGCTTCAAATGGCATTATCTCATTCTTCTTTATGGCTGAGTAATATTCCATTGTATAAATATACCATGGCTTCTTTATCCAGTCATCTGTTGATGGACATTTAGACTGCTTCCGTGTCTTGGCTACTGTAAATAGTGCTGCTGTGAACATTGGGGTGCAGGTGTCTTTTTGAATTAGAGTTTCTTCCAGATGCAGGCCTAGGGGTGGGACTGCTGGATCATATGGGAAGTCTATTTTCAGTTTATTAAGGAGCCTCCATAGTTTCCATAATGGCTGCGCCAGTTTACATTCCCACCATTGCTGTGAAAGGGTTCCTTTTTTCCCACATCCTCCCCAGCATTGCTTATTTGTGGACTTTTTAATGGTGGCCGTTCTCGCCCTTGTGGGATTACCACGTTGTAGTTTTGATTGGTGTTTCTCTAGTAATTGCTGATGTTGAGCGTCATGTGCTGCTGGCCATCTGGATGTCTTCTTTGGAGAGATGTCTCTTCAAAGTCTTTTGCCCATTTTTTGATTGGGCTTGTTTTTAGTTGTATGAGCTTGTTTGTATATTTTGGAAATTAATCCCTTGTTGGTCATATCATTTGCAAATACTTTCTCCTATTCTGTAGGTTATCTTTTCGTTTTGTTTATGGTTTCCTTTGCTGTGCAAAAGCTTTTAAGTTTAATTAAGACCCATTTGTCTATTTTAGCTTTTGTTCCCATTACTCTAGGAGATGGGTCCAAAAAAATACTGCTGTGATTTATGTCAGAGTGTTTGCCTGTGTTTTCCTCTGAAAGTTTTACCGCATCCGGTCTTGCACTTAGGTCTTTTAGCCATTTTGAGTTTATTTTTGTAGGTGGTGTTAGAGAATTCCCCTGCCCCCTTTTTTTAGATGGGATATTTGTGTTTTTGATTTTGAGTTGTATGAGTTCATTGTACACTTTGGATGTTAACCCCTCATTGGATATATCATTTGCAAATTTTTTTTTCCATTCACGAGGCAGCCTTTTAATTTCGTTCATGGCTCTTTTTGCCACGGAGAGGCCTTTCGGTTTGAATGGTTCTGTTTGTTTATTTTTGCTTTTGTCATCCCCTCTTGAAGTGACAGATCCACAAAAATATTGCTGAGACCAATGCCAGAGAGTGTGCTACATCTGTTTCCTCCCAGGAGTTCTGTGGTTTTAGGTTTTACGTTGAAGTCTTTCCTCCTCTGAGTTTATGTCTGCACGTGACGTGAGAAAGTAGCCCAGTTTGGTTCTTCTGCATGTGCTGCCCGGGTTCCCCTACACCGTGTATCGAAGAGGCCATTTTCCTCCGCTGTACACTCCTGCCTCCTTTGGCAGAGGCTGAGGACTGTGTGAGGATTGGTCTCTGGCCTCGCTGTGCCGCTCCCCTGGCCCCGTCTCTCGTGTGCTGGTCCCACACTGCTTTGACTTCTGTAGCTCTGCAGTGCAGTGTGAAACCGGGGATCGTGTCTCCAGCTTTGTTCTTCTTCCTCAAAGGTTGTTTGGCAACCTGGAGCTTTTTGTGTTTCCGTACAAAGTTCATGATAACCTGTTCCAGTTCTGTGGAAAGGGCCATGGGTGTTTTGATAGGGATGGCATTAAATCTGTGAGTTGCTTTGGGGCATATGGACATTTTCTCAAAATTAGTTCTTTCTATACACAGTATATCTTCCGTTTATTCTTCTTCAGTTTGTTTCATTGATGTCTTAGAGTCTTCAGGATATAGCTCTTTCACCTCCTTGGTTTAATTATTCTTAATTATTTTATTCTTTCAGATGCAGTTGTAAATGAGATTTTCTTAGTTTTTCTTTCTGATAGTTCACTGTCAATGCATAGTGTAACTTCAGCTTTGTATGTATTAATTCTGTATCGTGCAACTTTACTAAGTGCATTTGTTGTAATAGTTTTTTGGTGTGGTCTCTAGGATTTTCTGTAAATAGTGTTATGTCATCTGTAAACACTGACAGTTTTACTCCTTCTTTTCCAATTTGGGATTCTTGTTTCTTTTTCTTGTCTAACTGTTGTGGCTGGAACGTCCAGGGCCATGCTGAATAAAAGTGGCGAGAGTGGGCGTTCCTGCTTCCTGATCTTAGAGGAAATACTTCCAGCTTCTCACTGTTGAATGTGATACTGGCTGTGGTCTGTCACTTGTGGCCTTTGCTATGTTGAGGTGTGTCCCCGCTGTACCCACTGTATTGAGAGTTTTTATCATAAATGGGTGTTGAATTTTGTTAAAAGATTTTTGTGCATCTTTTGAGATGATCGTATGACTGTTACCTCTTTGTTGAAATTCCTCCTGTGTTCCTGCATTCTTCTGCTGAGTTCAGTGAGCATTTTTATGACCGTCACTTTGAAACTCCTTCCTGGAAGATCGCTCGTCTGTGTGATCAGTCCTTTTTTAGGACATACTCCTTGGTCTCCTCGCCTTGCCTGCTTCTCTGTGTCTGTGTGAATTTAGTAGGTTGGCTGCGCATCAGTCTCTGTGTGGCAGGTGTCCTGTGGGCCCCCCGGTGCAGCCCAGTCACCAGAGCCGGGTGCTCCAGCAGTGTCCCCTGTGGGCTGCACGTGTCCTCCGATTGTGGCTGGCCGCATTGCTTTTCATGCACCGTGTGTGTGTGTGGTTGCTCCAAGGCCTGCTGACCGCTGTGCCAGTGCTCTGCTATGCGGGGTCAGCCCTTGGTGGGAGGAGCCACTCTGGGGCCACACTGGTGCTGGCTGGAGGTGTCTGACACGGCAGGAGGTCCCTTTGGAGGGGCTCTGGAGCCTGCTGAGGGCGCCCGCCAGGACGGGCGGGGCTCCGGGGCTGCCGTGTATGAGTGCCGGCTGTTTTGGGTCCACAGAGACAGAGCCCCGCGTCCCGCCTGACAGAGGCACCTCTCGTGGAAGGGTCGGTCAGTGAAGACGGGAGGAGGGTGCCACGCTGGCGGCTTGCCCTGAGCACTTCCTGAGGTTTGTCCGGTGATCCAGTCGTGACCTGTGACAGCTGCTCTTTCTGTGTCTCCCCAGATCCCCAGACTTCGAGGGAGATTTTTGATTTTGCTGTAAAGGCAATCCGTCCTCAGGTAGGATTCATATTCTTCTAATTCTTTCACACTTGAGGCTTGTGATTGTCAAACATTGATGGTAAATTTTTTTTTAATAGATTGATCTGAAGAGATACGCGGTGCCTTTGGGTAAGACTCTGTGCTTAATGAGGTGGTATATTTCAGATTATTAAGTTGAGGCCTTGAGTCAACTTTTGCTTAAACTCCAGGTGAAAGTCAGTGGGTGACACGTGTGATGTTCCCCTGCAGACGCTGACCAGAGCTCTTGGGTGCTGGTGGAGATGCTCACACTTACTTCAAAAAAAATTTCAAAAAAAATTACTTCAGAGCAACTTTTGGGGGGTCCAGATTGTTTGATTCTGGTTTCATCTAAACAAGCCCTGATCCTGCCGCTGACCCTTGTTGTGGGGTCACTGGCCAGCCGTGTCACGAGGAGGGTGGGGCGTCAGGTTGGGAAGGAGCCCTGGTCATCAGGCCGCAGTGATGAGGAGCTGCCTGGGCTCTGAGTCGTCCTGCTGTCAGCGGGGTGCTCTGTGTTTGCAGCTGGCCTGGGCTTGCTTGCCCTGCACGCGTCTCAGTTCAGCACCTGCCTCTTGGAGCACTGTGCTTCCATGTTTGAAGTCCTGTCCAAGTGGTGCAGTCACACCAACGCCGAACTGAAGAAAGCTGCGCATTCAGCTCTGGAATCTTTTCTGAAACAGGTACTTTTTAAAATCTTCCTATGCAAAAAATTTAAATTCCAGTCTTGTGCGTGCACGTTGAAAAATAAATACAAGTTGCTCCATTAGCTTCCATAAAGAAGAAAGCTTGGCCCCCCGTCAGCCGCATGGGTGGCCGCCGGTCTGGAGGAGAGCTCGGATGCCAGACCTCAACAGGGCCTTAGAGCCGAGGCTGGACAGGAGTGGCAGTGAGAAGGCCGGGGGGAGGTCAGGGCAGCCAGCTTGGCGGGCGTTGAGGCAAGATACTGGTGTCTCCACTGCTTCTAGATGGAGGAGGCTCCACCTGTGCCGGCATTTCCGTCCAGGTGGAACGCGGGTGCGGAGGGTGAGTTGGCTTGGCAGTGCATCTGTGGCAGCCAAGGAGCGTGTGCTGGTCCTGAGCGCCCGAGGTGGCCGGAGAGGCCTGCAGGTCAGGTAGTGGCGGGAGTTCGGCTCTCTGGGTTGGCTCTGATGGAACGCCTGAATCACAGTGTTAGGGACGGTGGTTGGTTCACGGGCTGGTCCTTGGAGATCCAGCCCACTTGTCCCACGGCCGGGGTGCTCTCCGCTCGTCTGTCGGGCTGAGAATGTTCATTCCCAGGTTCTTCCGTGGACACCTGTCTTCGTTTCTCTGGGAGCAGAACTGCAGGGTCGCACGGTGGGTGCTTGCTGAACTTCATGAGAAACCGCTGAGCCCTCTTTTGAGCTGGCTGTACCGTGTTTCTTTCCCACTGCGAGTCCCAGTCGCCCCACGTCTTGGCAGCACCTGGTGGTGTCCGCCCTTGATTGTAGCCCTGCGATGGGTGCCCAGCGTCACCCCCCTGTGCTTCTGATTCGAGTGTCCGAGGGGACTGCTGGCAGTTTCTTTCCCTGCAGTTGTTTTCCATTCTTGGGTCTTGTTTTGTGGAGTGTTTGCACTGATGTTCTGCTGGTTTCAGAATCAGATTGTGTGCCTTTGTTACCAAGCTGTGAGTGTTCTTTATGCGGTTGGGGGACCCATCCTTGTCTAAAAGTTTTGGGAGGACACGGGGCTTTGTGTGGGTCAGGGCGTGTGCTGCTGGTTGGCGATGCAAAGTGGACGTCTTCTTCCAGCCTTTCACGATTACCAGGCTTCTGTCCGTTCTCGTCTCCGGCAGTCTCTGCGTAAATTAGCAGTGCTTTCAGATGCCCGCGGTAGCCTCGCGTTGGGCGGCTGTCGCTTTGTGTGGTGAGTCGTGGTGACCTGCACCTCAGTGCTGCTTTCCCTGCCTCACATCATCTAGACTTTATAGTTTGTACCTTATTTTGAGAAATGAAATGCCTTGTCTTTCTTCCTGATTGTGAGTTCGGAACCCTGTTCTCTGTTGTCCTGCAAGGGGCCTGATCTGTTGGTGACTCTGACCTCGCTGGCTGTGGGCCTGCCCGTGAGTCACAGATGAGTCTGGGGATGCATTCTGCTTCGTCAGGGCCATAACCTGGAGCCCCTGTCCTGTGCCTGCGTCTTGCTGCGTTTACATGGCCCCTTTCCGCCCCTGCTCTAGGAAGGATGTGTCACGTGCAATGACAGTGCCTCCTCTGAGCCTGGTGGAGACTAAGCACACTTAGGAGTAGAAGCTGCGTGGAGCTGCGGCATTGCGCTGGCAGTGTCTGACCGCAGTTCCAGCCCTGTCACGTTTGTACAGATCCCTCTGCCTCCTGTAAACGTCTCTAAACACTGTGATGGCAGGTTTCCTCCGTGGTGGCCAGCGACGCAGAGGCACACAGGAGGGAGCTGCAGTTCTTCATGGAGCAGTTCTGCAGGGTCATCAGGAACACGGACGCCAGCAGCAAGGACTTGTCCATCGCCATCCGCGGCTACGGACTGTTCGCGGGGGTAGGCGCGGGGTAGGGGTTCCGCCGGAGGGCTAAGGGGATCCGGTTCCCTGGTTTTGAGCAGCGTCTGACTCTTGTGACGATGCTCTTCTTATTTGCTGTGTGCTGGGTGGTTCTCTCAGTGCTCGCTGTGTCCTGGGGTCGTGCGTAGGCGTTACCTCAAGTACACAAGCTCTCCTGCAGGCTTTAGGGATCTCAGTCCACTTTACAGATGAAGAAACCGAGGCCCAGAGACATTGGGTAACTCGTGAAAAGACACACAGTTACAATGGACAGAACGAGACAGAACCCCAACGTGTAGGGTAGAAATGCCATGTTTCCCTACTGTGCGGCCCTGCCTGCCACCTGTGGAGGGAACTTGTGGTTGAGGAAATGTGCCACCTTAGCCAGGGTCCTGACGACCGACAGGGCCGTTCAGGGAAGTTGAGAAGAGACGTTGCCTCCCTCGGGGTGGATCTCGATGACTTGTGCTCGACGAGCCCCTTGCTCCGTGTGTGTGCAGGGCTCCCCCACAGTGCCACCCCCACGTGTGAGGGAGCAGGTCTGTTCCCAGCTGCTCACCCCTATGTGTTCCACCCTGACACATCCTCATTTCCTTCCAAACAGTCCTTTCCCCTTTTTAGAAATGCTTCCTCTCCATTTCTCTCTGCTGCTCCTTTCAGCATACTGAGGGCAGAGGAAACGGTATGTGAGGGGACTCAGAGGAAACCGAGAGCAGGAGTTCCCAGCTTCATACCTGTGGTCTAACCACCATGGACATGTTCGCAGTAGTTAGGTGTGAGCACGGGGCTCAGGTAGGTGTGTGCACGACTTAGGAGGCTGGAGTGTGGTGGACAAGGAGGAAGGGAGAAGACTCTAAAGAGATAAAGGAGCCAGAGCCTCGAGGAGACTGGACTAGACTTGAAGTCTGAAGCAGCCTCTGGACACCTGCAGCTGGGCAGTGGGTGGTACAGCCAGATCTGTGAGTTAGGAAGGTGGCTCTGGGTGCTGATGCCACGTGGTGTGGTGGCCTGTCCCTTCTCTGGGCGACCGGCCTCCCGCGGCAGGGACTGCGCCTCATTTGTCTGATCACTTCCGTCCGCCCGGTGCCTAGAGTTCTGGTGATGATCTCCAGATGTTTTGTGTACTGTTAAATATTTAGAATGTATTTATAGGTTATTTTCAAAGCATCTTTATAAGATGCACTGTATTTTTTCACCATTAAAAAGCTTGTTGATGTTTAGTTTATGATAATGTGGCTTAACACACCTTAAGTATCATTACTTGATGTTGGTGAAATCGGTCAGCATGGTTGTTTTCCGTTTCCTAAAGCCGTGCAAGGCTGTAAATGCACAGGATGTTGACTTCATGTACGTGGAGCTCATTCAGCGCTGCAAGCAGCTGTTCCTCACCGAGGCGGAGACTGCTGAGGACCACGTGTACCAGATGCCCAGTTTCCTGCAGTCCGTCGCCAGCGTCCTGCGTCACCTTGACACAGTGAGTGAGGGAGTTCGCTCAAGGAGGACAGTGTTAACTCCTCCATCTCAGCCTCTCAGACAGTGTGAGGCGCAGGGCAGTTACATGCCTTCATTTCAGGCTTCACTGGTGACAATTTTCATTAGTATTTTGTATTGGTACAGTTTTTGTCATGAAACTTTACTTCTTGTTCCCAAAGCAGGAATAATTGTTTGTTACTTTTTAAAATCTTTCTAAAAGATTGATTGCTGCTTGGGATAGAATTGCACCCAAAGTATCATTCAGTTTTACTCTGATTTTTTTAGGCAATCACAACAATGAATGTTAAGCTAATACCAGTGGATTAGATCATCAGCCAGGTTTATCATTTCTCTGATGTGTGTCTAGTTGTGTTATTTTGACCCTGTTTGTCTCGCCCCTGTTTTTATCCCCTCCTCTGACGGCTAGTCTGCATTCATTTCTGGTAGGTTCCTGAGGTCCATATCCCTGTTCTGGAACATCTCGTGGTCGTGCAGATAGACAGCTTCCCACAGTATAGTCCAAAGATGCAGTCGGTGTGCTGCAAAGCCATAGTGAAAGTTTTCCTGGCCTTAGCAGAGAAAGGACCCGTTCTCTGGAATTGCATTAGCACTATGGGTAAGTTTGGAATGCATTCTTGTTTTTATGGTGATGAATGATGAATACGTAACATATTGTGTGATATAGATAAAAAAATCTGGTTGTCAAATTCTTTTGTATCTTTTGATGCCTCTTGGAGGACTCCTAATATTTTGGTGGACCAAGATCTCCATTTCTGTCCTTTTCAAAAAAAGTTTTTTCTCTGCCTTTTGGTTTTGAATCCTAACAGTCTAAAATTTAAAACTACAGATATTAACAAATGTAGGAGAAAATTGAGAAGTAAGTTAAATTTTAAAAATGACTCAATTTTGTTGAGTGGTTGTATTTTTCAGTGTTTCACTTTGTTTCTATTTTCTTTTTTTTAGTGCATCAGGGTTTAATCAGAATATGCTCTAAACCTGTGATCCTTCAAAAGGTAAACTGAACCTATGATTTGAAAATTAGTCTTTTGCTGTCTTGAAGGTTGGAGATGTTGGACTTCGCTGTTTGTGAACATGCAGAAGTAGCCCTTTTGTCTATCAGCTGTGCTTTACATTTTGAAGCGTGTAGGACGTCGTATCTATGAACTTTTTCAAGTGAATAAACTTCTACTTGTTGAAACATCCTTAAAAATAACCGTACTATTACAGACACACTTTCATAAAAAGGAAGATTTCCTCTTGAAAGTCGAGGACTGTATGCTTAGGCACATGATGAGAGGCAAGTCTTAGGTACTTGAAGTGGCAGGAAATAGGATGAGACAGTTCTGTGTGAGGAAGTGAGGCTGGTTTTACAGCACACGCCTTGGGCAGCGTTTAGTACGTGTTAGCCCAGGGTAGGAAATCATGACTCTTTTCCAGCTTGTTCAGTGTGCCTTCATGATATGCTGCCTTCCTTACTCAGTCAAGTTGAAGTCCCTGGCCGGTGGCTGTTGTAGCGCGGAGAACTCTGAAAATCAGAGCCCCGCCGTCAGCTTGGGTGTCTGTCTTCCCACCAGGGTGCTGAGCTTGAGTCTGAAGGTGACCGTGCATCGGGGGAAGTTAGAACTGGCAAGTGGAAAGTGTCCATGTGCAAGGACTACGTGGGCCTTGTTAGAAGTCTCCTGAGCTGTGACCAGATGACGGTAAAAATGACAGTTGTAAAGCCAGAGAGGTGCCCTGGCCCCTCTTTGCTGGTCTCCATAGTCGTGCACTTTGCAGACTCAACTCTTTCAGAAGTACGTGTTACTAACTTCCAGTGGTTTGTTTTTTTTTTTTTAAAGAGCTTCATGTAATGAAAAATTCAAACAGCATTAAGTTAGGATAAAGTGAGACTGGAAAAAAGCAATTAAAAGGAACAAAATCATAGCACCTACTTAAAATTAATTCCTGTGGCTGAGTCCTTATTTTAGCTTAAGAAGCAGCTGATGCTGAGTTGTCTTTCTGACAGGCCAGCCTGGGGGGTGGCAGCAGCGGGGCAGCCTGACCACCATGGGGGAGCTGCGCTCTCTGTACCGGTTAGAGAGAAGCCAGCTGGCTGATGGGCGTGCAGGGGCTGGTGCGCAGCGACTGTTCCCTGGAGCGAGAGTGCGGCTCCTGCCTCCAGGTGCACCTGCTGTGGGCCAGGTCATGACCAAGGAGTGATGCCCAGGAGAAGCACGTTGTCAGCAAATCAGACGTCCTGTCCTGTGAAAATTGCAGGAGTTTTTTTTACTGAGGTAGAATGGTAGAGCAATGTTAATGGTTTACCCAAAGTATTTCTTTCTTACATGTGTTATTAGATACGAGGGCTTTGTTTTTGGAACAGTAGAGTATTTTACTTTTAAATAATAGATTTAGTACTTTTAAATCCATTCTGAGGATGGATGGACACTTACCCATGTGTATGTGCGTGTGTGGTTGTGCACGTGTGCACGCATGTGCATTTGCACAAGCTTCAGCATACGTCCGTGTGTTGCACACAGACGTGTGTACGCGCAGACACACACGCTCATTGGGGTGAGTTCTTTGACGAGCACTGGCCTGCACCTCACCTGCTCCTGCGTACTTAGTGTGCGTTCCGCGCCTGGGCTGTGTCTGGGTGGCGCTGTCCCGGGAGTTGGGGGAGGTTTCTGCATTTTGCTGCTTTGGTTTGCGCAGACGTTGCCGTGATGTTAAGTACCCGCGTGCATCTGAATGAACCATGATACCTATACTGATTCTTTTTTGTACAACATTTTGAAATTTACTGTTTTTCTTTACTTTTAAAGGATTCTTTTTTAGCAGATGAAGCATTTCTCTCTCTGAATTCCTCCCTTCAAAGTCTGAGTCGTTTGCTATATGATGAATTTATAAAGTCAGTTTTGAAGATTATTGAGAAGTTGGATCTTACGCTAGAAAAGCAGACCGTCGGGGAACAAGAGGTTAGATTTGTCAATAATAATTTGCATCATCTTTATACCAACTCTCTGCTGCAGTGTTTGGGGCAAATAGCACGTTTGTAAAGTACTGCAGGAAATTGGTTTCTTCAGCATTAGTATGTGTCATCGATACTTTTCAAATGAACAGCCTGACGTGTAGAAAACGTTATCTCCTAGATTGTTCAGGAGTGATTTACGTGTTTAATAAGTTAAAGCAAAATCTTCTGGAAAAGTTGTCACGAGGGTTGTTTCTCATCCCAAGCAAGAGTCAGGGGTCTGGTCTTGTTTAGTGTACAGGCGGCTTTTTGGGGAAGGCGGGAAACCTGGGCCTCCTCTGGTTTATGGCCAAGGAGATGCCAGGCTCTGTGCTTGAGGCGGGGGCTGTGGGCAAGGCGCAGACGTTCTGCACTGCTTTCCTGGCCCGGGACAGCGGTCAGACCTGGCGTGAGGCTGCCGCACGGAGCCTCTGTCTGCTCCGAGGGGTCTGAGTGGCCAGGGTGTGGGCTCCGTGGAGGACACGCAGGCTGCTTTGGGGTCCGCTGGCTCTGAAGTGGGTTTGCGTGTCCGTGACAGTGCGTGTCATCCACTGCCCTGCCCAGCCTCGCGGTTAAGGGGGCGCGGGGACAGAGGAGGGTTCTTTGCCGTGTCCACGCTGCTGCGCTTGTCACGTCCTGTGTCTACACGGGTGACGGACGCCGGTGTATGGTCTGCTGCTCTGGGTGCATTTTGTTTATGCATCTTAAAAATCATGTCATTAACAGACACGCCCAGAGGGTCTCACCTGGGCTGTTGGCCCCACACCTGCGTCTGTGTCTCCTGCTCCCTGGGCGCATTCTTGGTTCCTCTGCAGAGGGTCAGCTGTCCACTGTGTCATCCTTCCCCACTCGAGCCTTGTCGCCTTCAGCTGCGAGCCTGACTGCTCGGTCAGCATTTCCACCGGAGTCTGAAACAGACCTGACCCTGGTGTGCGTGTACCACCACCCTTAATTATGGTGGCTGCTCCTCTGTTTCTTGGTTTGGAGTGTCCAGGTCCTCCATCCAGTCCCTGCAGCTCCTTTGAGAAACTGTGACCCTGTCGTCTTTCTGTGTCTGCACCTTCCTTTCTCTGTGTTGCATCCCCGCTCTCCTGTGCTGTGGTCTGCAGGCCACTGTTCTTGTCCGCTGTGCTGCTGGGCCGTCTCCACCTCCTCGCTTCTGTGCCGCGTCCTCTTAACCCCGGCCCTGAGCCGCAGCTCACCCGCTGAGAGACTCATGCAGTGTTTCTTTGGTGCAACTACTTTCACAGATTGGCAGTGCAGCCCCTGGGGTGTGGGTGGTCCCAACTTCAGATCCAGCAGCGAACTTGCATCCTGCTAAACCTAAAGACTTCTCAGCCTTCATCAACCTGGTGGAATTTTGCAGGTATTTAAAACATTCGATTCGTTTAAGAGTGAAAATGATTAACTATTGGCTATAAAATGGGAAAATCACTTGTGTAGATGTAAGAAATGAATTAGTAGGACTTAAATATAAAATCGCTTATATGAAAGTATAAAATATCTAAATGTAGCAAATTTACCTTTTTAAAAAAATGTATTTAAAAGATCTTTATGTAGTAAAAGTAAGGAACATGGATACACCTGAAAATGCTCTATAATGGATTCATAGGTTATGATTTTTCCTTTTAGATGCAGGGACTGGGAATTGAACCCAGGACCTGGTGCATGCTGAGCACGCGCTCTAACCCTGATCTGTACCCTCCCCCCATTATGATTTTGTTTTGATTATGTCCTTTATAATTTCAAAGCTGAATGAAAATAGTGTGAGAATTTCTACATTAAGCTTTAAATCTGTTTTTACAGAGAGATTCTTCCTGAAAAACATGTAGAGTTTTTTGGGCCGTGGGTGTGCTCCTTTACACATGAATTAATTCTGCAGTCCACACGGCTGCCGCTCATTAGTGGTTTCTATAAATTGCTTTCTATTGCTGTGAGAAATGCCAAGAAAATAAAATATTTTGAGGTGAGTGTTTCTGGGGAGACGTTGAACATTCCTGTATTTCTTAGTTTGCACAAGTGTGTGCATGCATTATGAGATATGAGGGTATAGCGTATTGCGGTTTTAAAATCTACTTATTTTATTACCTGTATTTTTAAAAACTGATGATGTGAGTGGCAATTGGATGATTTAAAAAGTTAACTAAGTGTTTTCTGTTCTGATTAAAAGCACTTGGTTAAGTGCGTTAGATGCTGGTGCCAGGGCCAGCATCCCCAGCCTCCCTGGGGAAGTCTTATGTCCTCTCCAGGCTCATCTAGTTGGAAGGCTCAGTGGCCTGTGCCCTGGGCCCCTGGGGGCTCTGGTGGTGAGCAGTGAGCAGGCGTCTCAGCTCCCAGGTGTGCTGAGCGGTTGGGGGAGTGGAGCGTGGACTTAAGCTCCTGCTTTGATCAGCCAGCACCTTCCACCTCAGGCTGGTTTCTCTCTGGCCTCTGCCTGAAGTGTTTTCAGGGCTGATTTCCCTTCCCCTCTGCTCGAGGCCCTCTCTGCAGAGTGAAAGTGGGGTCCCCTCAGAAGGAAGGCTGGGAATTGCCGGATCAGGACCCAGAACTACCTGGTTACCGTTCACTGAACTAATTCACTGTTTTATTTGACAGGGAGTTGGGATGAAGAGTCAGAAGCAGTCTCCTGAGCATCCAGAAAAGTGTTCTTGCTTCGCTTTGTTTGCAAAATTTGGTAAAGAGGTAATTTTAAATTTATCCAGTGTTATCATGGGCTATTTAAAAATGAATGTATGCTGGAAAAAATCCTGGTGATTATAAATGGTCTAATTACTTAAAAATTGGTTTGCTTAATCCGCATGGGGATTAAGGGATTGAAAAACACTAATAGAGGAAATCACTGTGCTTCAAAGTCCCCTGAGTTTTCTCAAAATAATTCGAGTGATGACAACTCAAAGCTAGTAGATTCTTTAGCTTTTCCACATGATGGGAGTTAATAACTCAACAGATGAACTTCCCTGAGATGAGTACTTCGTTTTCAAACGAACGTGGCCGTGTCAGATAAGGCTGCGTGATTATTTTTTTGTGTTTGAGAAGACTGAGAATTGCAGGCCATATTCAGGTGCACAGCTCAGCTCCTGTCTCCTTTCTTGCAAAGGTGTCAGTTAGAATGAAGCAGTACAAGGATGAACTCCTGGCTTCCTGCTTGACCTTTGTCCTGTCCCTGCCATACAACATCATTGAACTCGACATCAGAGCCTATGTCCCCGCGTTGCAGGTGGGTGCGTCCCACGCGGAAAGCCCTTCCTAGAAAGCATGGAAATCTCCTGTGGCCATCACAGCAGGCACTCTCCTGCCAGGCTCCCTGGTTCAGGGTCTGCTGCTGCCACAGGACGCTGGCAGGGTGCTTGGAGCGGCGGGCTGTGGGACCAGCCTGCCCCATGCGGTGGGCGTGTGGTGGCACCAGCTGTCAGGCACCTGTCCTCCAGCCTGTCTGGGTTCTGGCAGAGGAAAGACTTCTCATTAGAGACAACGGTCTTAAATCCCTGCGTTTCATTTCTTATTTGTGCTACCATACAGATGGCTTTTAAACTGGGCCTGAGCCATACCCCGTTGGCGGAAGTAGGCCTGAACGCGCTAGAGGAGTGGTCAGGCCGCATCTGCAGACATGTGATTCAGCCCTATTATAAGGACATTCTGCCCTGCCTTGATGGGTATCTCAAAACTTCAGCCTCATCAGGTAAGGTTTGGAGGAGCTGTGACATGCGTCTTAGGATGGCGGTGCGTGACTCCTGGGACTGTGTATTTGTTCCTTCGTGACTTGAGCCCGGCGCATTCAGGATACGTCTGGTTGGGTTTTTGTGGTCTCCCAGTTCATTTCAGTGTGATTGGGACATAGGAGGTATAACTGAGGTATTAAACCTGCTTTTTATTTTACTCACTTACGTCCTACCAAGATTTATAAAATCTTCAAGGGTAATAACGCTGCCGTTAAGTATCTCGCACTCCTTATAGATCCTAACGTACTGCCTTGCAGAAAACCTTTTGTTTAATTAGTCAAACTGGGATTGAAACTATAAGGAAATCCAATAGTAATTTTATATTTTGACCTAATCTCACCTGATTTTTATTGGTTTTCAAATATAACTGATGAAGCGCTAATGTTACTTAAGAAGAACTGGCACACGAGAAATAGGCGTGGGGAAAGATTAAAAAAAAAAATCCGTCTGGCCAAATCAAGAAAAGTAGTACGTAGAGCGAGGGGCAGGAACTGCTTGACCGGAGTGCAGTGGACATTGTGGTTAGTTGGAGCACAAAGTTGGAGAAGGACGCTGAGGTGCTGGTGAGAACTTACATGTTTCTGTCATCACAGTAGAAAGTCAAGTGTCAGTTTGTGAAAGTTCATCTGTATGAATCATTGTTTTGTTGTCCACTTTAAATACTGTTGGTTTGGAAACCGTAAGTGAAACGTATGTGACAGTTGCACTCACTGTGTCTGGTTTTTACAGCACCTTGGGACATACTCAGATTTCATGAAGAAAGAGTCAGCTTTGGGGTAGGAGTAACAAGTGTTGTTTAGAGACAGAAATGCCAGCTAGTCGATGTCTGTAGCATATAAATTCAGATGTAGATTTAGGCTTTTAAGATTCACTTTTTGAAGAGTGCTGCTGTTCGAGTAGTTCACTAAGTGTACATGGGCTTCACGCCAGTAAATGAATGTACCTTTGGGCAGATATCTTTGTGGTACTTTTATTTGCTTTTTTGAGTTTAGTCTGTCAGTTGGCTCATTGGAAAGATGTGTATTTCTTTCAAGTTAAGTTGATTACCGCAGTTCTCAGCAGAGGATTTGTCTGTTGAACATGTGTGCTCAGATAATTAGAGAGAGGAGGGAGGCGTGGGTCAGTCTGCATCTCGGCACCCTGGTCTGGTGGCCGCGTGGCTGTTAATTCCGATGGGACTTCACGATCCCCACACGCTACTCAGGTGGTGGCATCCAGTTTTGGCTCTGGAAAGAAAACTTTTGTATTTGTAGATTCTGTAAAAGGTTATGATTCTTTTTAAGAAAGTTTAATGGAAGCTACACTGTAAATGTTCTTATTCCTCATGGAACTCTCACTGTGATAATTTTATTGTCCTTTGGTGATTCCTCCGAATTGATTATTACTGTCAAAGTGGCAAAATGGTGGTTTCTCTAGCACCATCAGCCTCACCTAGTTGGCCCTCCGCCGAGAGGAATAACTTTTTCACCTGTTTATTTCTTTATGTTGGTAGGGACGTGTGGCTTCTTCCCTTTTCAGCAGGTCTAATCCTTCCCTGCTCTCTATGACTTTGGAGCTCGGCTTGTCCCAGATCTGACCTGTGGGTGAGCGGTGGGAGCGGCCTCGCTCCCCTGGGCGGCCCCCTTGCCAGCCTTTCCTCGGTCCCGCCTGCCTGGTCTTGGGTATCAGCCCCTGCTCCAAGGAGCCATGTTTCTTTTAGTCAACTGTGGTGTTTAGAACTGAGACAACCACTATTAATGTTTTTCGCTCTAGGAGTTTTATTTTCAATTGTAATTTAAATTCGGATTTTAATGTCTGTATGGCAGTGCATTCCCTTGTGTTCATCAAGTAAATGAATGGTGCTGTTTGCAATGGGCTTTTGTTTTGTTTTGTTGGCAGATGAGACCAGGCATAGCTGGGAAGTGGCAGCACTTTCTCGGGCCGCCCAGAGAGGGTTTGACAAAGATGTGCTGAAGCATCTGAAGAGGACAAAGAACGTTTCATCAGTAAGAAACCCCTTGTATTTTCCCCACCTCCAGTGATGCAGAGGTCAGATGCTCATGCGTGTGAAAATTAAAATTCTTCACTTAAAGTGTTAGTTATTCTTACAGTTCAGTTAGGATACAGTCTAGAAGTAATTTTAGTGTATATTTAGCAATAAAAGAGTGGGCTGGGGCAACTGGTTGTTGTCTTGGTCTTGCTTCCTTGTTGGTGCAGCGCTGTTGGTGTCTGAGGTGCTCACTCACTGGTGAGCCCTGAAACACGTTGTTCTGTCAAGGGAAGCTCTTGGCAGCTGGGTTTTTCAGTGGTGACCGCGTGAGAACGGGGTTCCAGATGCAGCGAAAGTGATGTAAACAGAGAAAACTGAACTCGCGCGGGGACAGTTCCTCTCTCAGGCGTGCTGTGCGGAACGAGCTGTGAAGCCCTTGGTGTGCAGAACTGACACTGCAGGCTAGGGGAGCGTCTCCCCCTGCCCGGTGGGCAGCTTTGATCGGGAGGCCCGACTGAGACGAGAGACGCTTCTGTCTGAAAGTTTTCCTCTGTTTTGTCACGTGTAAGGGAAGCAGGGCAGTTGGAGGGCATGTCTCTAGGTTGTGTGTCTCTTTGCAAACACAGGACCCCGCCCCCAGGACAGGGGTCTCGCTGTGGCCCTGGGTCCCAGGGCAGGGCCAGAGCTGCTGTCACTGGTGACGTTTGCACTGTGCGGTGTGGGTGGTGCTGTTGGATCCTTTGCACCTCGTTAAACCTGGGACCCGGAGCGCAGGCGTCTGCACCTCCTACGTAACGTGACGGAGCAGGAGGTGCTGTGCTTGGGGTGCTCTGAGCCGGGAGCCTGGCAGCCCTTTTCCTCAGCATCACTCTTGTTATGGGAAGTCAGATAGATGCCCGCTGTTCAGGACCTGGCAGACGTTTTCTGTAAAATAAAGGGCTTGAGTGAGCCTCACTTGAAAGAAAACATTTGAGAACATTTGTTGCCAGTGGTAAAATTAAGGCTTTTACATGGAAATTAAAATCCTGTGATGCTCACCACGCGCTTAACAGCATCTCAGTGCTTACCAGGTGTGACTTTCCGCACGGACACTGAAGCGTGGCTGCACCTGGAGAAGCCGCGTAACCTGGTGAAGCAGGGTGTTGAGACGAGCAGGACGTCATGTCCCCTGGTCACACGTGGGTGGAGACCCGCTCAGTGCGAGACAGACCGGTGGGTCCTGACGCAGTAGACTGCACAGATGCACTGACTGCACCGTAACTGAGCTTTCGGGCTCTGCTGCTTGTTCAGGCCGGGAGCTGTGTTGGAGAAACCACGGTTACCTAGAAAGACAATTAAGACACTCCTTTTCCAGCTGCAGCCCAGCGTAGGCCACAGGTCCGTCACAGGTGTGAAATTGTGAAGCTGCCGCTTGCCTGAGGTTGTTTCTTCGGGAAATAAGTTACTTTTCCTAAAAGTACGTCATTTGTAACATGTAACGGATTTAATATTTTTTAATAAAATAACTATTAACATCTAAGTTTTCACTCCTAATGTGCCAAATACTCGTAAATACAACCCTCCTAAACAAAAGCTTTCTGGGGCCCTCAGTATTTTTGAAAGCGTTCTGCCAAAACTTGGAACCGCTGGCCTAGGAAACAGATGTCTGAGTGCGCCGCTGGAAGAGGTGCGGCTTCCTCTCATGAATTTGCAGCCGAGTTAGCCGCAGTGCCATGCAGGGTGTGAGGAGCCCTTGGGAGGCGTCAGCAGTAGGATCCTGAGTCGTTTTCTTTCGTGTCATGACTGTGATTTTTAACTCGGTCGTCAGCATGTGTGTGCTTTTGTTCCCTTTGCAGAATGAAGCACTGTCCTCAGAAGAGATAAGGGTTAGAGTCGTACAAATGCTCGGCTGTCTCGGAGGACAAATAAATAAAAACCTCATAACAGGTAACCTTTCCTGAGAATAAGTTGACCCCTGTAGACGTATTTGTACTGCCATTTGGATGCATATTCTCATGTTTGTGTTTTCAAGTAAGATTACAGAGAGTCATATTTTGCCTAGAGGAACGCTTTGACTGTGCCCTGCAGCCTGCGCGGTCCGTCCACACGCCACAGTGCTGTCAGCTCATGGGAGTGCTCTAGCGTCTTTTCCTTAATTTTTTTTTTTTTTACCAAGTACCTGTTATGTGCCAGTAGGCAGTTTTTAATTTAATCTTCAGAAACTCTTCATTGTTATAGCAACCTTTAACAGTTATTGAATATCATTTGGCAGACGCTGTGGTAAACACTTTACATACATTAACCTTTTTTTGCCAAGAAAATAGCATTTTAGTATTGAAATGTATCAGTCTACATTAATCAAAGCATTTTCAAGCAGATAGAAATATATATCTAAAATAAAGAAGTTGTAACCATAAATCATAGCAAAGCTGGCAATATAACTAAATTGGAAATGAGTTTACAAAATAAATGAGAACACAAAAACATATAAAATAAGTGTGGTGCTCACTGCATTCTTTTGGGGATTGTTGTGAGCAGGAGAGGAGAGAGGGGTGCGTGCAGTGGGAGTGAGATGGCGGCACGTTTCCGCTGTCGGAGCGCGGCCCCCGACACAGGTCAGCCTGTGCGCAGTGATGCTGCCTGCTGTCCTCGTCAATCTGGAGTCGCACGTCTTGACTTTCCAGTGGCATCCTCATCAGCAGTAGTCGAATGGCAAAGCAGTGTTTGCGTTACGAGCGCTCCGCCAGAACCTCCTGCTGAGGCTGGCGGCTGTTCCTTACCTCATCGTTAGACACGATGTGGAAGCTTTCTAGTCCCTGATAACATTTTCCCCTGTACAAGGACAAGCATTTATTAAAGTTAGTTTTAAAAATTTTGTTTTGGTTTTGTTTTTTGAATTTTTAATTGCAGTACAGTTGTCTATAATGTGTTAGTTTCAGGTGAACAGCAGAGTGATTCAGTTATACACACATACGTGTATCTATTCTTTTTCAGATTCTTGTCCATTATAGGTTATTATAAGATACTGAATACAGTTCCCTGTGCTGTACAGTGGGTCCCTGTTGTTTATCTTTTTTATATATAGTAGTTTGTATCTGCTAATCCCAAACTCCTGATTTAGCCCTCCCTCACCCCTCTTTCCTCTTTGGTAACCATAGTTTATTTTCTGTGTCTGTGAGTCTCTCATTTTTTGAAACAGAATCTAACGACACTCTAATATTAATTAATCGTTGTGTCAGGAATTCAAAGTTATCTTTTTTATATCTTGCATTCTTAATACTTGGATATTTTTAGATTGCTTTTGATTGGAATCACCATTTTTGATTAGTAAAAATTTATCTGTACTTTTATTTTTAAACTTTCACAGAAAGTGGACTGGTCACTTTTGGCATTTAGGAACTTAGAACCTCTATTAGGAAAACAAGTGTTATAAAGAGGTGTTTACTTAAAATATTGTTCATCTTTCATTTTCCACAGAATAAGCAGCTTTTACTGAACTTAGAAATTAAACATTCCAGACTGTTAGACTTGTCTAGGAGTGATTTTAGTTTAAGTCAGATTCGGGGGTAGTGTGTGGTGGCCACTTCGGGTCAGTGCCTTTCTGAGGGCCGGTTTCACTAGTGACCCTAACAGCTGAGTGAAAACGCGCTTCCGGTCTCTCTGAACAGCTGCGTCCTCCGATGAAGTGATGAAGAAGTGTGTGGCGTGGGACCGAGAGAAGAGACTCAGCTTCGCGGTGCCCTTCCCAGACATGAAGCCTGTCGTCCACCTGGACCTGTTCCTGCCTCGAGTCACGGAACTGGCCCTCTCGGCTGGAGACAGACAAACCAAGGTACTTCTGTGCCTCCTCACTCACTAGTCAGAGTCTGTTTGTGAGATGTGTCGTTAGGACGCATGGATACGTACTTCGTCACTTCTGGATTCTGTGTAGTCTAGTAATTAGAAACCATTCTGTTATCAGAAGTCTGTGTCGTTGATAAATGGGAGCGAAACGCAGGTTGTCCCAATAGGGAGTCAGCTGGAGGAGCAATGATGTACCAAAGCCCTTCGTAGGAGAGGACACAGGGCAAAGGGCGTCTAAAGGTGACTTTTAGTCTGTGCTCTATTATCTCCTCAGCCTGAGATGAGAAACAGGTAGTCTCAGGTTTGTGTATTAGTTTGTGTGTTTCCAAAGTTTGTGCTTTAAAAGTAAAGTTACTAGAAGTGGTGGTCGAGAGCGCGCTGACTGGTGAGCGGAGCTCTGCAGTGCAGCTGGAGGGACCCGGGACCACCCTGGTCCCGGCGTGTAAATCCCCCAGATCTCCACTCGCACCTTCTGGACACAGAGTAGAGTGCACAGAAGTGCTGCTTCAGCGTGTTGCACTGGCTGCGCGGGGTTTCTCTGTGAGGGGCTGCATGGAGAGAGCGTTGACGACTCAGGCTTGTTGGGCCCCTGGCCTGTTTCAGGTCGCGGCCTGTGAGCTGCTGCACAGCACGGTCGTGTTCATGCTGGGAAAAGCCACGCAGATGCCTGACGGCGGCCCGGGCCCCCCTCCGCTGTACCAGCTGTACAAGCGCACCTTTCCTGTGCTGCTCCGACTGGCGTGCGACGTCGATCAGGTGAGTGCATGGTTTTGAATTTGAAACAGTTGCAAAACATAGGGAAAAAAAAAAGTCTGGTTCAAGCTCCTCATGGCTGCACTTGGGAACCACTGGGGATCTTTAACCCCTGCCGCCTGGCTGCTGCCCCTCAGGGACCGGACCTGGGGTTGGGACTCTTCAAAGTGCCTGGCGGTTTTTGAATATGTGCCACAGAGTTTGGGGAAATATCACTGTTGTTGATAAAGTTTTTGAGAGTTGAGCATCCAAAGCTGGTTTGCTGTGGGTCCTATCACATCGGGGCTCACGGTCTGCCAGGAGTGAAGGAGAGGGGAGAGCAGGGCCAGCGTCAGGGAGGAGTTGGGGAGTGTTGGCAAGTCACCTCTTCCTCGAAACTTTGTGGAATAAATTCTCCATTCCTGCCGTGACCCAGGAAAAATCAAATTCTCACTTTATTTCATGAGGCTAGCAGAACCCTGATATCAGGGTGCACATGCGAAAAAGAAATCTAACACAAAATTCATTTAAAAATGCAAATGAGAAATTCCTCAGTGTGGCTAGGAGTGAATACAACCCAGCAGTGTATTAAGATGAACGTGATTAAACAGTATTTGGGGGTGACACTGGAAATGTGTCACAGAAACAGATTTCAGAAGCAGTGATCCTCTCTGTGTAAGCCAAAAAGGCATTTGTTTTGGTGAACCAGGAATAGTTTGGTTTTATCTTTAAAATGATAAAGAGCAGTTACGTGAATGTCACAGCCAGTCATCCCAGCCCTGCAGCACTGGAGCTGCCTTGGGCTTTGGGGAGGGATGGGGTGGGCTGGTCGCAGGCACCTCCAGCCCCTCGGAGCAGCGCCTGCGCGGAGTGGATGCTCAGAACGGCCGCCTACGTGTTTACTCAGCTGCCTACACTGGTCAGTCTCCAGGCCTCTCATCAGGCCCTGAGGTCCCTGAGGGCCAGGATGTTAGAAAGGAAGGAAAAAGTATTTTGACTATAATTTTTTAAAAATCTGGAAAGCTCAGAGTATTAACTGGTAAATCTAAGTATTAATAAAGGGTAAGGCTGATGAATTACAAAACAGGCTCTAGCGTGCCAGAGCTCTCACATGCCTCCTTGCTAGTGTCGACCACCAGAGAACACATACAGTCGACAGTATTCCATTCGTTAACAGCATTGAGAGTGTAGCAATAAAGCGCCGGGAAGTGAGCTTCAGTGTGCCGGGCACACGCACGCCTCACCAGGATGAGATGAATACGCTGTGCACCTGAAGAGTTGGCTTTTCCCAAGTAACTCAGTAGGTCTGGTGTTGTACCAGCAAAAAGCCTGGGATTAATTTCATTTTGAACGTGCAGAGTAATCTGAAAGAATAATTGCTGGAGCCTAACTGAGAACAGTTTTGAAAGTGGAGAGAGCTGAAGGGAGTTGCCCCGACAGATGTTACGAAGCCGTGTTGGTCATAATGGGGCTGAACTGGTGCACAGATGTGTCGCTGGAAGAGGCTGACAGTTGGGACGGGGACCAGCTGTGTACATAAAAACTACATGTGGCCGCCGAAGGGGCTTTTTAAGTTAGTGAGAAAGGGATCGTTTAATAAATACTATTAGTGCAGTTGCCTAGCATAGGAAAAATTAATTTCAAGTTAGAAAGATTTGGTAGGAAAAACAACTATAAAGATATTACAATGTGGTGAATTCCGGCGTGTCCGTCTGGTTTGGGACCGTCTTTTTAACTGATGAGCTGTGCTAATTAATGCGGAAACGCAGTGGTGAAAGTGAAGCCTCTTTCTTCCCCCTGGGGAGAGCCACTTCGCCCTCTGCAGAGAGAGCCGAGCGTATCCTAGATCTTTGCAAAACACGTTTTCACAAGTGTGCATGTACTGTTTGGTAGATAAAAAGCAGGATCATGACACTCAGAAGCACTTTCTTTCATGTACAAAATGTGGTTTCTGCTGCTTGCGTGGATTTGGTTGCTATTACATCATAGGTGTCTTTCCATAAAGTTTTGCAGAAAGGGAAATTTTCAAACAAGATATTGGAGGCAGATATATAGAAGAAAAATGTTAGTGTATTGATAGTTTTGACTTTATAAGTGTTTAAAACTACCAAATGGCACAAACCCCACAATTTTGACATACACATAATGTGGGGAAAATTTTTGTCACATTTCACTGAAGATAAGATTTTTAAAATGGGCAAATGGGTAAAGAACAAAAACAGGTAGTTGATGAACAGGGAAGACATATGGCCAAGAAATACGTTTCAGTTATTCAACCTTTTTAGGAAGTAGGGAAGTTCAAATTCAGATGACACCGTTTGCAGCTGCTGTCAAATACATTAAACATTGGCGGTGTTTGGTGTTTCCAGGCACGTGGAGAAAGGCCTGTGCGTCCTGGCAGATGGCAGTGTGGGCCGTGGAGGCTTGGGGGCAGCAGCCCTTGTCCAGGGAGGGGGAGCTCAGAGTGGTGTGTGTGAGACACTCGTAAACTAGGGGTGCCTGCGTTTCTGGCAGGATCCTGGTGACTGGATCATGGTGTATCCATACGCGAGGTACCAGGCAGCTGATGAGCATGCTGATAGAGCCTTTGTGTTCATATGAGAAGTACTCAAAGTTAAGAGGTTACAAAAGTGTACGTTTATTTTTACACATATGTGCATGCATGTATTTAAATGTGCACAAATGAAATATACTGGAAGCTAACAGTGATTCTGAGTGTTAACAGTGGTTCCCTTTGGACGTAGGAATGTTGATGGTTTTCTCCACTTCCTGTCATTTCTAGAGGGTGTGTGTGTACATATATATAATTTATGTAGTAGGAATAAAAAGTTTAATTCCTTTGGGGAAAAAAAGTGATGCTTTAAGACCAGGCTAAACTTCCAAACTGAAAGGTAAGGCCCTTCCTTTCACTTTAAGTCTAAAAATTGCTTCAAAGTTTAGAAAGACTTTTTGGAGAGAAGGATCCAGCTGCAAGAGGACTCTTGCTTAGTGTGAGCTCCGATACGCTTCACGTGGTTGTTGACCTGGTGTCGTCACGATGTGGGTGAGCTCGGTGCCAGGGGGGATGTGAATGCCCTGGGTTTCCCGGGGATCCTGGAGGCCCGTGTGCATGAGACTGAGAGATGTGTGGGGCATACAGGTGGGGGATCTGCTTCAGCTGTGCTGGGAATGCTTTATTATCCCTGGAGAAGAGGATTAGCTGCGTAACCGTTTGTCCCAGGTAATTCCTCTTGTCCAAAAGGATAACAGACTTCTGTCCAGGCCTGAGAGACGTGGTGGGTGGTAAAGCCAGAGACCCCCGGTGCGCTCTGGGCCCTGGAGGGACTGTGCACATTTGGGAGGGTTGGAGTGGGAGCCCAGAGTCCCTTCCATCTAATCTCCAAGGAGTAGCGCTCTTTCTCCCTCCTTTCGGCAGGGGGAGGAGAGGTGCCTCTTCTGTGTGTCCTGTCTGCAGGACAGCTCTGAGGTCTGCAGTGGATGGTGACCTGGCTTTGGTTGTCACCACAGGGTGTAATTGGGGCATAGTTGAGTAACGATGATGCCTGTGGTCCTGGAGGCCTCCTGCACACATTCAGGATCGAATTCATCAGGACGAGTGTCTCAGCCAGCACGCTTGCCCCGCTATCCTCCTCATTAGAGGAACCGGCGGTTTTGTATGCATATCTTTCTTTGCTGGACTCCCGGGAGGGAAAGAAGTTGGAACGTGTTCGTCACGGAATCTAACTAGAGACACCACTGTGGTGTTACCGCTGAATTTTGCTCCTGCCGTGTGTGTAGTGGAACTCTGTTCAATATGAAGTTAACGTGGAGAAAATAGATTCTGATGGTTGTGTTCCTTCAGGTGACGAGACAGCTGTTTGAACCTCTGGTTATGCAGTTGATTCACTGGTTCACCAACAACAAGAAATTTGAGAGTCAGGATACTGTTGCCTTGCTGGAAGCGATCCTGGTGAGTAATGTTGGTCCTACTGGACCCACACTCAGCTTGAGCGGAAGTTCACTGTCAGGGGTCAAGATGGAACACTTGGCGGGGCTGTGTCCTCTCTTGTAGAGAATCTGTGGGGCCATTTTTTTTTAAACATTTTTTTATTGAGTTATGGTCGTTTTACAATGTTGTGTCAAATTCCACTGTAGAACCCACACACTTTTTCAGTTATACAGGAATATACATACATTCATTGTCACATTTTTTTCGCTGTGAGCTACCGCAAGATCTTGTAGATCTTGTATGTATTTCCCTGTGCTATACAGTATAATCTTGTTTATCTATTCTACATTTTGAAATCCCAGTCTGTCCCTTCCCACCCTCTGCCCCCTTGGCAACGACAAGCTTGTATTCTATGTCTATGAATCTGTTTATGTTTTGTATTTATGTTCTTTTTTTTTTTTTTAGATTCCACATATGAGCGAACTCATATGGTATTTTTCTTTCTCTTTCTGGCTTACTTCACTTAGAATGACATTCTCCAGGAGCATCCATGTTGCTGCAAATGGCATTATGTTGTCGGTTTTCATGGCTGAGTAGTATTCCATTGTATAAATATGCTGCATCTTCTTTATCCAGTCCTCTGTTGATGGGCATTTAGGTTGTTTCCATGTCTTGGCTATTGTAAATAGTGCTGTTATGAACATTGGGGTGCAGGTGTCATCCTGAAGTAGGGTTCCTTCTGGATATATGCCCAGGAGCGGGATTGCTGGGTCATATGGTAAGTCTATTCCTAGTCTTTTGAGGACTCTCCATACTGTTTTCCACAGTGGCTGCACCAAACTGCATTTGTGGGACCGCATTTTAATGAACAAAATGCCGAATTTCATTACTTAAGTGATGCTTTTAAATATCTGCAAGCAAAAATTCACTTTTTTTTTGTTTTGCTCTCCTATTTGGGGAGATGGCTGTAGGTTTGACAGGCTTCACCTGCATTAAGGCAGTGTGTGTGTGTGTGTGTGTGCGGGTGTGGAGGGTGAAAGGGGAATGAGAATGTTCTTAGACTTCTAGGAGTTGCAGTATCCTCTTTTTTTTTTTTTTACTATCTGTAGTGTAATAGTTCGGATTAAAGGGAATTTTTTGAGCTCATGCAGTTTTCTCCTGCATTCTGATTCAGTTAACTAACAGCCCCTAGAAATAGCAGCTCTCTGCATAGAACGATTCTGAGATTTCAGACCTAGAACTGTTAGGACTGGTCGCAGGTACACTGAGGGCAGGAGCAGTGGGGTCAGCCAGGGCCTTCCTATGTTTTCACACATTTTAGTTTTCTGAACCTGTGGGAATAACTTTGCATTTGATTTCTTTAAATGTCCTCTTAAATGATTTTAGCTGTTATTTCAACCTATAATTTTGTTTGTTGTGTATCGCATGCAGAATCAAAACCCCCAGTGGAAAATATAGCATGTTTGTCCAAACAAACATCCTTTAATTCCATCTTTTTGCAGGCTGGTTCCCACTGGAATCAGTGTCTCACTTTCTGTTCAGCTCGGATGAGATGTGTCAGTCTGGGCATCAGGACGCTGCACGTAGCACTGCCATCCACCTGTCTGGCTTGCCGGGTGGGTCCTGGGCATCCCAGTGGTGTGTGGTTGTGAACAGTCCTACTGCTCTCGGAAACCCCTCGCTGGATGCCACCTCTGGGCCGTGGTCGCTGCTGAACATTTTAAATCAGGATGGTGACATGATTGCATCTGCGGTTTAATCCCCTGCAGTGTCTGCTAGTGACTCCTGCCTGGGACAGATACGTTTAATTAAATTTAACTTGCAGCTTATTTCATTCAGATGGATTTCGTCTAATGTTTCCATTCTGCTTTTGATCCTTGAAGGCAGCTTAAGTCAGGACTTCACAGGGAGTCGGGTGAAAGATGGTGTAAAACAGGACAGGTGCAGAAAGAAAGGCGGAGAAGCGAGGGCTGGTGTGACCCTCGGCGTGGCCGCAGTCCCCGCGGGCCGGATTCCCACATCTGTGCCACTGCTCCGAGGGGCACCCAGCACCGCCCCCTGGTTCCGGGGTTCTGCCCCCTTCCTGAGTCCCGGTGAGCACTGTCTGCAGAGGTTTGGGGGTGTCAGAACCCCCGTTTCAGTGTCTCTGTGCTTGTCCGGTTAAACTTCTCCTTCGTGCATCTCAGAGGGAAACAGAAACATCCACATTTCCTTAGCCGTTTTCCAGGTGTTGAGGGACGGGCCCCTGTGGAGCAGCTCTGTGAGAGTCCACCACGTCTCTGCGTG
Source organism: Vicugna pacos (assembly GCF_048564905.1). Classification (NCBI taxonomy): domain Eukaryota; kingdom Metazoa; phylum Chordata; class Mammalia; order Artiodactyla; family Camelidae; genus Vicugna; species Vicugna pacos. Next base: position 26,449,053 of record NC_133015.1, read on the forward strand.
GCTTGTCTCTGGCGTCACAGCTTCCCCGGGCCGGCAAGGACGTGAGCCTCTGCCCTCAGTGAGAAGGCTGCTACGAGGTGGCAGCAGCCTGCGTTCTCAGGGTGCAGTCAGCTGTGTTTCTCAGGAAAAGGCTGCTTTGTGGTTTGTAATTAAAGTATTCTTCCTTTTTTCACGGATTTTTCAATTTCTTAATGTGTTCAGATGGAAGCGTCTCTGCTGTGTCGGAAGGAGCTGGCTGTTAGGCCAGGCTCTAGACAGGTTGCTTTGACTGGCGCCCGCTTTTCCTGAGCGGCTCTGAAGCAGTGTTCGTAACATGTGCCACTTGTGCTCAGAGGCAGACCGGGATATTCACTCAGTTGTCATTTTATGCTTTGTTTCAGGATGGAATTGTGGACCCGGTTGACAGCACTTTAAGAGATTTCTGTGGCCGATGTGTCCACGAATTCCTCAGGTGGTCCATTAAGCAGACAACACCACAGCAGCAGGAGAGCAGTCCAGTAAATACCAAGTCACTTTTCAAGCGACTGTACAGCTTTGCACTTCACCCCAGTGCCTTCAGGAGGCTGGGGGCAGCTCTTGCCTTTAACAGCATCTACAGGGAGTTCCGGTGAGTGATCCTCCGGGGGGCGGGGGGGTGTAAAGGTCTTTACGTTCTCGGTGGTGACTCTGAAGTGGCTCAGTGTTTATGATTCCACGTACTCATGTACCAAGCATTTAGTAAGTGGTGATGTTCTCTGTGCTGTGCTGTTTTCTGGGGATTAAACAAGGAGTCAAAATGCAGTTTGCATTCAGGAGGCTCAGGAAGTCCTGAGAACTGCATTCAAACATGGATCTATGCACTCTGGAAAGCGTAGCAGGAGATGTGGTGCAGGGTGTCCTGACACGGTTCACATTGTTTAGGGGGGCTCCCTGTACTGTTTACACTTGGGGTGGGACTTAAAGGACGAGGGAGGCAGCCCGAGCGTTTCAGGAGGGGACAGGGCAGAGAGAGATGGGACGACGTGGACGGAATGTAGGCGGTGCGCTCCTGGCTGTGGGGTGTGAGGTTTGGGTGGGAGCGAGAGGAGACTGGCCGGGAGCCTCTGTCTGCAGAGTTCATGGTGAAGGGGACTCCCAGAGCCCAGTCTGTGCAGTGGTGGGAGCAGGGAGGGGCACACGTACTGCTCCTGAAGTTCACCTGCCAGCAGCTGCATGCAGGGTCTGGGGGCCAGGACGGCAGGGCAGGGGTTGCTTCACTTCCAGGGAAAGACGGTCCCTGACCTCAGCTCGCGGAGCATCTGTTCACTTAGTGTTGCGGGGCTGCATGCTGCAGGGAGACCAGATGTCGCCCTTCCTGAAGGTGGCGTTTGACAAAGGGGTAGGGAATATTTCGTCAGTCACACAGATGAAGGTAAAACTTACAGCTGAAATCAGGGCTTTTGAGCAGGGGTACCTGACTACGGAGGAGTCCTGTCGTGAGGAACCTGACCTCGTTCGGTCAGAATAGCTTGGTTCAGGAAGTGGCAGTTGGGACACCGGTGACTGAGTGTGACCGTGCGTGGTGGCTCGTGCTGCCCAGAGCACCTGTGGTGACGGTTCTTTAACGTGTGGATGTTGGACTGTGTTGCGCACCTGAAGCTGATGCAGTGGTGTATGTCAGTTACACCTCCACTTAAAGCCCTAACCTGTGTAGAGTTTACAGACTCATGAAAATGAAAGAAGTTCCTGCACACTTAGCACCCAGGTTTAGAAACAGAATATTATCAGTGTTTTGGACCCGCCCCTGCCCTGAGCTCGCCGTTCTCCTACTGGAGGTCACTTGTTCCCGTTTTGCCTTTCGGCTGGGTTGCCTGTGTGCACCCCGAGCACTGTGCTCCTGGTCCTGGAGAGCAGCTGCTGGTTGTGGGCACGGTGGGTGAGGTGGGTCAGGGTCTTCACTGTCCGGGACAGGATCCTGGGACACCCCGCTGAGCAGGGACTGGCATCCGCTTCCCTGGGAGTAACGGTAGCCCGTCCTGAGGAGCTGGGTGGACCAGGTCCCTTGTTAGTCCGGGGAAGCAGAGCCCTCCAGGGATGTGCGAGGGAGACCCACAGCTGACACGAGGAGAAATGCTGTCCAGGGACGTGCACTGCCCTTTGACGTCTGCCCGCGGCTGTCCGAGCCAGAGCACTGGGAGGGAGCCTCAGGAAGGGGGGGTGCCACTCTGCCCAGCGTGTGCGGGCGCAGCACCCCCTCCCCGCGAGAAGCCGTCTGCGCTGGACGGGCCGCAGACGTCACTGTCCACGGGCGGCGGGTCTGGCTGAGAGGCCCGGTGCTGCTGTTGGTGCTGACTGCCTGTGGAGAGGTGGAGAGCTGTTAAAACTACTGTGTTTTACATGAATGTGGATGAGGTACCAGGTTTCTTTTCAGCTGCATGCAATTTTAATGAGGTGCGTGGAGCGTGGTCAGAACAGCGGTTTTAAGGTTACGTCCTGTGAGTGGAACTGCAGGTGAGGTAAGTGCTTATGTGGGAAAAAGCCGGGGCTCCTGGGTCTGCTCTGGACAAAGCTGCTTCTTTGAGAAGCATCTTAGGTTGTTTGGGGTCTGGAAACACGTGAGCTGCTCTTCAGGACAGGTTAGTGGAGGCACGCTTGTTGGCAACACGGCCTTCTTCCTCGTCAGGCGTGTTTGCTGCGCTCTCGGCTGAGGCGGTGTCCCTTGTGTTGCAGGGAGGAAGAGGCTCTGGTGGAACAGTTTGTGTTTGAGGCCTTGGTCACGTTCATGGAGAGCCTGGCCCTGGCCCACGCGGACGAGAAGTCCTTGGGTAAGTCTCGCCTGCGCCGTGTGCCGTCCGCCCGCCTTACGGGCGGGTGAGAGCTCCTCCCGGGGCCCCGGGGTGCTGTGCCCTGGCCAGGGCAATGAACGCAAGGGAGACGCGCCCTCCCTCCCAGACCCGGTTTGTGTGGGGCCTCTGGGCCTCCTCCCCCAGGCGCCACGTGCCCCAGCGGTCCCTCAGCTCAGCCCCTGGCGGGGGGCCCCACCGAGGGCGCGGGGCGGTTTTCTGTGATGCTCCGGTGAAGCTGGCCCGTGGCTGTGGTGACACGACTGAAAATGCAGATTGCACAAGGTGAGGAAGGTCGTGACCTCGAAGATGTGGTCAGGGCTTCCTGCCCGCTCCTGACCTCAGTGAAGAAAGTAGCAGTTTCGTCGCAAGGTTGTGCTGTTTTGACCGTATGTAAGACGTGATTTTAAAATACCAGGTCAGGAGTAGGCTAACGTGGCTGAGGAGTGATAAGTTACAGTCTTTACTGGTACCTCTGGGTCTCTGGGCGGGCGGCGGTCCCCACGCAGTCTGCGGGTAGGTCGGGCCGGGCCCACACCTCACAGCAGCGGCCACGCAGCCCCCTCTCACCAGGTGAGACAGACAGATTAATAAGCTCTCTTGTCCTTCCTGCTGGCAGCCCTGCTGTGAGCAGAGATGCGTGAGACTCAGTCCTGACGTCAGTGGCTTAAGAGTTACTTTATTTCAACAGCATGTGTATGTGAATTTTCTCAGACAGTGAAGCTTTGCTCTGAAAAATCAGTACCGTATTTCAAAGGCATAGGAAGAACCCTTCCCCTGGGGAGTAGAGGTCAGAACGAGCCGTGCGAGGCCCCTCCCCTCAGCGGCCCCAGGCCTCTGTGGGTGGCGTTGCTGCTTATTCCTGTTCTCCTCTGCAGGAGCCGTGTCACTGAGCTGTGATATGGTTTAACCTATGTGAGAGGAAGCGGAGCTCGAGGGACTTGCACCCCTAATATGGTGGATGGAAGTACACAGGCTCTGGCCTGCTTTGTGGGGCTCATAACACCTGCAAGGCCTCTCGGTCGCAGAGCCGCGCGTGGGGGCTGCGGGTACTGCCTGTGCGTCTTCAGTACGGGTTTCGTTTTTGGATGTGCAGTGTAACTCACTTACTTAAATTTCATATTTTGAGGGATGGAAGCGTATGAACTGTTCTGAATAAATCATCTCTTTAATTAAAAGAGTAGGCCTGTAAACCCACAGACCCTCTTTGTCAGTGCGCCCGCTGGCCCTCCCCGAAAGCTCACCTTCTTGTTGTGTGCAGGCACCGCGCAGCAGTGCTGTGACGCCGTCGACCACCTGGGCCGCATCATCCAGAAGAAGCACACTTCTCTGAACCAAGCCAGAAAACGGCGCCTGCCACGGTACGTGATGTTCCTTTTCCGTTTCTTTTCCCCAACACAAAACTGTTATCAGTTAATAAAGGAGAATCTGGGAGGAATTTTCGGAAGTATGAAGAGTCAGTTTTCCAAAGTTGTTAAAAAGCTTAATGTTTGGAAATGCTTTAAGGTGTAATCTTGGTTGGAATGGTGGATACAATATGAAAATTAGTTTTGAAGCGTTTATTTTATTGCACTAATTTTGAATATGAATTCTATGTGGAATTGCTTGACTGAAATATGCATGGACTGTCACGGAGTAAGTCTGATGAAGTATAGGAACTGAAATAATGAAATAGTAGGATTTTGACACACATGGAATTACAGGATTATGAAGTGAAGCCACCCAAAACCGAGACTGGGTTAGTGACCGGCGATTTCCAGTCTTCACTGCCTTTCTGTCCCGGCAGGGCCTTGTTCTCAGACAGTGGGGAGCGCCGGGCCCCTCTGCGGTCTCCGTGGGGCTCTCGGGGGCTCTGGTGTCTGCTGGCCACGGTCACTCTGCAGGGGTGCTGGAGACTGGTGACTGGGCGTTAACATCCCCTCTTGTTTTACAGCTGAGTCCTCCAGATTCTGCCGTTGACTTGTGGGTCTCTTCACGTCATTGGTGCTCAAATTTTGGCATCAGAATTACCTTGAGGTCTCATTAAAACAGGTTGCTCTGGGGAAGAGTGCAGCTCAGTAGCGTGCACGAGGTCCTGGCCTCAGTCCCCAGCACCTCTGTTAAAATAAGTAAATAAACCTAATTACCAGCCCCCCAGAAAACAGTAGAAAAAGGGAAAGCCGCACAGCTGGCTGGGCCCTGCCCCCCGTCAGCTCCCGTAGGTGTGGGGTGGGGGCGAGCACCGGCCTGTCTGCGGGGCCTGCGGCTGGTACTGCTTCAGAGGCGCTGCTCTAAGTCTGAACCCCCTTTTGTTTTCGGGTGCAAGGAAGAGGAAATGTGAAAATGCTGGGTGCTGTTCTTTTGAGAAATGCTTTTTAATCTTTCCATCGGTTGAAAAAAAAAGGATGCCTTTTTACATTTGGATTGTATTGTAACGATAATATGTTAAAAATGAATTGAACGCCTTTTATTGAGGTTTCTCCATGTTCAGGGTGGCAGAGTCAAGTCTGTGGTGCTTGGACTCTTGGGCCAGCAGAACGCTGCCTGTCGGGGCGTGTGTTAAATGCAGTGTGCTCTCTCCACACAGTGGGTTTCCACCTGCAGCATCCTTGTGCTTATCCGACGTGGTCCAGTGGCTTTTCGCCAGCTGTGGGAGGCCCCAGACAGAGTGTCGGCACAAGTCCATAGAACTCTTCTACAAACTTGTTCCTTTATTGCCAGGTACCGTGATCTTGATGTCCTGTTACGGTGGGCTTTGCTTTTTTGCCAGTCGTTAGAGATGCACATAGAGATCTTTTCTTTATTTAGGTGACAGTATGTTTCTAACAAATACAAAGAAGTGTGTTCAATAATCATTACAGATCATTTATATGACAGGTGCTAAATGATGAGTGTACGTTTCTCAAGGATTTCTCATAGAGGGAAAGAAAAAAATGCTGTTTTGCTGTTAGAAGATACAGAGAAAGTAACTTTAGAATTCCTCAGTGTTTTTTTTTATTCCACTATATTTTTGCTTTTCTCCTCCATTTAAAAGAAATCGTGGTATTCAGTTGAGATTTAGAAGTCCTGTTAATAGTTAATGAAAAACTTACTGTTTTATTTCAACATGTAATAACAGGCTTTCAATAGGCTCCTGAGTCTGAGTGACCCCAGGTCACTGTGGTGTCAAAGGAAAGCAGTGCTTTTCAGTAGCTCCGGCACAAACCACTGACCTGTGCTTACAGGCCGGAAGCGACTTCTGAGTTTCTCAGGAGTGAACGTACTGTTCTGTTTTCTTAAGTAACGGTGAACCCAGGGTTGGTAGGAGCTCAGGCATGGGGAAGCTTGGCCCAGCGCAGACCCCGGCCGTGGCCCCTTCACACGCACCAGGCCCCTGTCCAGAAGCAGGACGTGCTGTGTGCGTGTCCCGGGGAGCCAGTGGTGTTCAGAGGACGGCTCTGAGCACCCCCCTCGGCTCCCCTCTGGTCGTTGTGAACGTGGCTGTGGCTGTCATGCTGCTCAGGGTTGCGTGCTGTGTGTGGCGGTTGTGTCATCTGCACGGTGTTTCACCACTCAGATCATAGTGTGTATGTGTCTGCTGTCACTGAAATCTCTCACGTACAGAGAAGTGTGTATCTGTGGGTTTGATGGAGAGAGTTTAAAACCGTTGTTAGTGTTTTGTACTTGCTTACTGCTTTTGGTTAATGAAGTTTGTTTTATGTGTTGTCGTTCTCACGATGAAATCCGTCGAGAGTGGGTGGGGTGCAGGGTGGGGCCTCTTTTTTTATTTGTAAGGAAGCCGAGGCCCAGGCGTTAGGTAAGTAGGGCCGCCTGTTGGCCAGCGCCACGGTTTCCAGGTGGCTCCCCTGCCCTTCTCGTTGCCAGCAGGGCTGCGAGTGTTTCAGTGAGAGGACTGGAGCGCCACCTCCCCAGTGTCCTCGTGAAACAGGACGCGCCTGCTGGGAGCCTTCCCTGCCCCCATGTGACTCCTTCCTGACCTCCCCGGCTCCCACCCTCTGCTGGGTCCTCCCCCAGCGAGTTCTGAGGGACGGCCTTGGGTGTTTCTTTAGACCAGTGGTCCTCTGTCCTGCGGGAGTGTGGGGTGCCAGGTGCCTGGACACCCAGGCCTGTGGGATGCAATGTCAGGTGTGGGTTGTGCCCCGCCGCGTGTCAGGGCCTTTGGATGCTGATACCTGAGTGGGGTGTGTGGGCCGCGAGCCGGAGAGCGGTGGGAGGAGCGACCGCCACGCTGTGTCCTTCTCCTCGACGTCTGCTGCTGCTGCCCTCTGAGCTCTCCCTTGCCGTGGAGTTTACATTCCTTACTCCTCTTTGCTCATTATTGTGGTTTGATTTTCTTTGTCTAGTCTTAGCAAGAATAATGGAAGGTTTAACATTCCTGAAACAAACCTGAAATGTGGTATTAGTCTTTTACTGATGTAGCTTGTGATAGGTTTTTTATTGTCAAAAAATACCCGTTTCTTCTTTTGCATCAGAAGTACATGACTGTTGCGGATTTTTCGCCAACTTCATTACAGTCAGAATGGTTAGACCTTTTCAGAGCCACTGGTTTCAGTGCATGCAGAATACACTTCTATGTTTTTTTCTTTAATTTGGAAAATGACTAATACCTAAAAGAAAAACATCTTTTAAAAAGCAGATCATTTGACTTTATTTAATAAACACTGCACTTACTGTGTCATGGGTGCCTTTCTGGTTACTTTTTCAAACGTTAGTCACTTCAGTTCACTTAATTTTGGAGCTGGCCTGCTGGTACTGTCGCGGGTCTCAGTATGGATAGGAAGCCGAGGCTGGGGAGCTTGGCCCCCATGGCCGTGAGCACAGGCAGGGTGGGGACCGAGCGTGTCACTGCTCTTTGTGTTTGTCCCTTAAATTAGTCCTTAAGAGAGAAATATTTGAAGAAAAGACAGGCAGAGAGCATGAGTTTCATAGATGTTCAAGTGGTTTCCTGCTGTTTTAATGATGTTTAAAGAAGCTAAAGAGAATGGCTGTTGGTGGAAATGCCTTCTTGGCAGTTACTAGTGGGCAAGTGGTGAGTGCTGTGGTTAGAAACAAGGTTGTCCCGGATCATTTTGAATTTTACTGCACTGGTCAGGTGTTTGTGCGGGATTTTTCTGGAAACTACATTTGAAGTGTGAAGATAATGCCAGTCTTGTTCTGGTCTGATGACATTTTTAACATACCAGACTTTTAACTCTTGTTTTTTTATTATTGGGAGATGTTGTTGTTAAGTATAGTGATTACATGATTTTAGTTACATGAAAGTTACTTATATGTGTGCTTTCATCTTGTTTCTTTTTTCAGGCAACAGATCCCCTTCCTGGTGGCTGAGAGACGTTATCGAGAGAGAAGGCATTTCCTGGGTCGTCCGCACGTTCGAGGGGGGCGGAGGAGCTCCTGACCAGCCATCGGGCATCCTGGCCCAGCCCACCCTCCTCCACCTGCAGGGCCCGTTCAGCCTGCGGGCTGCCCTGCAGTGGATGGACATGCTGCTGGCGGCGCTCGAGTGCTACAACACCTTCCTGGGCGAGAAGACGCTTGGGGCGGCCCAGGTCCTGGGTGGGTGCAGCCTCCCTGTCCTCACCGTCCAGTCTGGCCGGGAGCCATCCTGGGAAAGGGGTCAGAGGGGCCTTGATCAGACAGCTGGCTGCCGGCCAGGACCGCAGCACCGCCCCAGGACCGCCTGCCAGAGCTCAGGCTCCGGGCACTTGTCCAGTCACTGCCACTTTCCTCCCTGGTCATGGGTCCAGGGGCCTCTGCAGTTTTGAGCCTGGGGCACATGGCGTCCTTCTGACTCGGCCCCGTGCTCTGCCTGTCCCAGTGGCGTCGCTTGCAGGGTGATTGTGTGGCGGGAGGAACTGGGCCCTTGCAGGAGCATCCCCGGGACAGAGGCCGGGGCAGCCTGTCTGCGTCTCCTGGGGTCTCCCTGGACCGCTCTCTCGGGGCTGAACTGAGACTCGCCCCTCAGAAGGAGGCGAATGTTGGTTAAAGTTCCGCCGGGGGATTGGGGGTGGGGCTTGGGGGTTCGGGACAGAGCCCGCTGGCTTCCAGCTCCAGGTGGACGAGGCGGGCACTGCTTGGGGCAGGAAACTGGATTTCTGCTGCCCATCCTGGGAAAGCCTGACTCCAGTATGAGCACGACCTGGGCCATTAAGTGTGAGGGTCTCAGAAGGGTAGGCCAGACTGTGAAGCTTTAAAATCAACAGTATTAGCTGTTCAGTTGCAAATAATGTCTTAAATTCGCAGTTTTAGGAGGTCTCACGTGTCCTCATTTTGAAAACTCAAGGAAAAAGTGTAGGAAATACGCAGCCCTTCTCCCCAGTCACACTCCCTGATGAGAAGCACCTTAAAAATAGTGTTGTGTGTACTTTCCTGCACGTGTATTTAAGATTTTTTTTGACTTGTATACATGAGTGTAATGAATTTTAAGATTTTTACTTAATTCAATCACACACACACACACACACACTTTAATGTAATTTGCTTTTTAGAAAGAAAGCAATTGCACGGGACGCCCTGTGTCGGCACACACGCCTTTATCTATCAGTACACAGACTGCCAGGCTCTGTGTCTGTACCACACTTGGGTGGCCTCCAGGCTGTTTATTCCCGTGCCCTGTGAGGGGAGGGAGACGTTAAAAACAATTTCCCCTCTTCCCAGCTTTGAAGTTGACCAACGGTTTTTTCTTACAGCTTTGAGTAACTGGAAAAGTTGAACTTCCGGTCTGCTGTAGGTGTCGGCATTTCATTATAAAAATGTTAACGTTACTTGAAAAACATGTATTCGGTGGAACTTAAATACCGTAGTATTTTCATACTCAGCCTTTTCAGCTTTAAAATAGTTTCTTTCCTGGGAACCTGCCAAGTCCCTGACGTGCGGCGACTGCTCTGCACCCCACCTGTTGTGTCCTGGCGCTGTGCACTTCCGTGCTTGTGTTCTCGCTCGCCAGCTGGCTGAGCGTTTGCTCGGGGCTCTGCTGTGCTGAGCTCTCTGTGCATTAGTTGTTGGTGCATGTTGTGTTTGTTACCACCGCTGCGCGGACACAGGAAACCTTGATAAATCGTTATTGCAGATAAAAGGTAGAATTATATGATTAGAATCCTTTTTTTTGTTTTATGTAGATTTTGGTACTAAAAAAACTTACTCACACAAACAAGTGCCATATTTGAAAAATTCTAAAATGTACATTTTCCCCTTTTACTGTGTCTGGTTGGAACGTGTTGTGTGTGCTGCCCGTGGGGTCTGTTGGATTCAAGGATATTTGGGGTTTGAAAACATAATTCTTGACATATTTTCTCTCAGTTCTTTGAATATATAGTCACCTGTCATAAAAATTAATAATCTGTTGGTTGGCAGTTTGATTAACTTTCTTTAAATCTGATAAAAACTGAATTGGAAACCGTAACCTTGGAGGATTCCTTAGCCAGTCACCACCTTCGCTCACTCCCTCAGCACATACAGCCTGTTGTCACTGTCCCTTCGTGTGGGGCTCCGACGTCTTTACGGTGGGATGGTTGCCACGCTCAGAGTGCAGGAGGAGGCCGGTGTATCCATCTTCTCTGTGTCACGCAGGAGGGCGGACGTGAACGGCAGAGACCGGAAGGGAGGCGTGATCTGAAATTGATTCCCTCAGACGGCTGGTCACGCACACCTGTTTTGGGGCCACTATCCTGACGTGTCTCTTCGTTGCCCCTTTGAAGGACAGTTAGGTTGTTTTTCATTATTAAAAGCATCGCCCAAGTGAACATCCTCAGAAGCGCGTCTTTGAAATTCCGCCATTACCTCATGAGGATAAAATTCAGTGCTGGATCAAAGCGTGTGAGCTTTTCAACGTTTGGTAGAAATTGGTGTGCATATTTTTTTAAAGCTTTTGTTATGATTTACCAAATTGCCCTTCAAAAAGAGCGTGTTGACTTATGTGCCCACAAGGAGTGTTTGCAAAGCAAGACCTCACTTTGTGTAGACGTGTTATGACTGTGAGTCTGCAGTTGGCTTCTGCTCGGGTGGTGGTGATTTTGAAATGAGAAGAAATAACTGCCATTTTATTCTGCTTTTATTGAACTTTCAACATTTTGACTAAAAACGTATCATGCCTATACTTAATGAAGGAATTTTACATTAATCTTAATGGGCTCAGAAGGAAGCATATGTAAGTATTTCTTTTCTTTTAATTCTTAAAATCTGTTAATATTTCAGTGTAACTTTTTCCAGGTGCGGAGACACAGTCTTCACTTTGGAAGGCGGTGGCTTTCTTTTTAGAAAGCATCGCTCTGCACGATGTCACGGCGGCAGAGGAGCGCTTTGGCCCTGGGGCAGCCAGCGACAGGCCCAGCCCCCAGGAGGCAGAGAGGTTCACGTACAGCAAGTGCACGGTCACTGTCCGGCTCCTGGAGCTCTCCACCACGCTGCTCAGCGCCTCGCCTGAAGGCTGGAAGGTAGGCCCGCCCACAGAGCACGCGGCTGCCTCCTTGGGGCTGCCTGCTGCTGCGAAGTCACCTGTTCTTGGAAATGGCCGACTCTGCACGCACCTGAGACCCTCGTTGTAAAGGCCAGGTGGTTTTCCCCAGGGTTTTACTGGCAAGTGCGTTTTACGCCGTGATCGCACATCCGCCTTAGGAAGCAGGCGTCAGCCGATGTCTTAAAGTGTGTCTGTGAATCTTGTGCCCGCAAGTCACCCCTGTCCTGCGCCCGGGTGAGAAGCCCACGGCCGCTCCTGGGCCAGTTTCGCTGGGACAGCGCCAGGTGCCTGTTCCCAGTGGGCTGCGACACCAGTGGGTCAGGTCCTCCTGCAGAGCCCACAGTGCCGCTGCCTGGCCTGGTGGGGACTTTGCCAGCCCCGACCCTGGCCAGGCAGAAGCCTGCTCGCAGGCTGTTGGCTGCGTGGATTTCCCGGCGTCGACTGGTCGTGTGTCTGTGCAGCTCCTGGAGGACCCGTACCTTGCCAACCTCATGACACTCCTGGTGACCACGCTGTGCGCGCCCTCGAGCCTGGGCTTCAACGTGGGCGACGTCGCGGTCATGGACCACCTCCCCCACGTCTGTGTGGGCCTGCTGAGAGCCCTAAGGGCCACGCCGCTCCGGGCCGCGCTGGAGACGCGCCTCAGGGAGGCGATCCCGGCTCAGAGGTGGGCCTGCTCCTGCCATTCGTGGGGGCTGCAGGGATGGTCTCTGTGGCCGCAGGCAGGTGCAGTGTGTCTCACCCCTGCCCGACTGGTCCTTCCCGGAATCTCGGGGGTGAGGCTGCTTGGGGCTTGGCCCCGCGCTGTCTCCTCAGCGGGACCCACGTGGGCCTGTGTTGGGCGACCTGTGTCTGCTCTCGTGGGCAGGGCAGTGAGCTGGGTGCCTGGAGGCTGGGGATGCATTACGGAGGGACACACAGTTTTCATTTTTCTTGACGGTAAAGTCATGGTTCTCCTTCTGTGTCTCTGCATGGCCAGCATGGAGGAGCTCTGTGCTGCTGACCTGTGGGGCCCGGACGTGCACGGGAGCAGGGCCAAGCTGACATCTCTCCTATCCGCGTGCAAGCAGCTTCACAGAGCCGGCTTTCTGCAGGCCGTCGCCCCGGCTCAGGTACCACGCCTGCCGCCGTCATGCCCCTCAGCTGCTTCCGCTCGTCAGCCAGTTCATCCGTGCAGAGCGTGCCAGAGCAGGTTGCAGACATGCCTGCTCCAAACGTGTCTGTGTCGTCTAGAATACAAGAAAGGAAGGGAGTGTGAGGACTTAGGAACGTAACGGGAGAGTCCCCAGCAGCTTCTGTGGGCCTTCGGCCCCGGCTGCCGCTGCGCCTCAGCCGAGGGGAGAGGCGGCGTCCCCGACACCTGGAGGCAGTGTCGGTGTTTCCTGAGCGCAGGGTGCGGGGCTGCCTTTTTCTATACGACACCTTGCTGCTGGGTGTTTCAGTGCTGCTCCACTTCAGTCTGCAGATCAGCAGCTCTCTCTTGGCACAAAGCTGCTCTCCCTGGTCTTCAGAAGCATCGCGCCTGGAGATGAGCGGCAGTGCCTGCCTTCACTGGACCCCGGCTGCAGGCGGCTGGCCGGGGGGCTCCTGGAGCTGGCCTTCGCGTGTGGAGGACAGGTAGGAGAAACAGCCCCCGCGCGCGTGCTCGCCCGACCCTGTGAGGTGGAACTCACTCACAGGGCCTCTAAAACTGGAGCTTAGCTGGGTGAGTTCTTAGCTGCACGAGGACTTTAACTGATTTATGTGAGGGGGCTTTTTTCCTAAAAGGTTTTTGTTTTTTTTTTTTTAAGAAATAGAATAGCATTCTTCTTAAGCTGAGGTTTTGTCTGTCCCAATTCATTTCTGGAAGGGCTGTAGGCAGAGGGCACTGTGTGGTGAAAGCTGACCTGCACTGACACAGCGGCCTCCTCTTCCCTCATCCTTGGCAAGTCTTTGGGCAGCAGACTTGGGACGGGCCCTGGGGGAGGGTTTCGCGTGCTCACAAAGTCCTCGGGGCCCTTTGCACCGTGCAGGGTCCCCTGACTCCACCCGTCTTCCCTTCTGCTGCCCCTGCGTCCGCTCAGTGCCCAGCAGTCCCCTTCCTAGATCTCCCCTCAGAGCAGCAGCCACAGGATGTTTCTAGAGCCGTGGAGACTCAGGGGCCAGGGAAGAGTTCTTACCCAGAGTGAGACCTAGAAAACAGAGCCACGTGGAAATGCCACGACGCAGACATGGCCCCTTTAGACTCCATGCTTGTCCACTTCGGGGTTCACAGTGGCCGGGGCACCTCCGTACCATCACCCTGTCCTGTCCTCTCTGCAGTGTGAGTGCCTCGTGGGTCTCCTCCTGGACAAGACGGAGGTGTGCATGCCGTCCTCAGGTGCCTTCCAGAGGAGCGCCGTCAGCTTCTCTCACGGGCAGTACTTTTACAGTGTGTTCTCAGAAGCAATCAACGCTGAACTACTGAAAAATCCAGATCTTGCCGTGTCGGAGCTCATGAAATCCTCTGTGGACAACCCCAAAATGGTAATGGGATTCTCCTGCAACAGTGGTGCTTACAGCAGGGTTGCCGTATTCCTGAGATAACGCATCATTAAAACAAAGTAAAGTCTCTTCCTGGAGCTTTAAATACAAAATCAAATTATGCAAAAAACAGACCCTGTGAAGATTAGTGATTTTAATGGATGTGAGACATCAGTCACTGTTTCTGATCTCGGGGCCCCAAGTCTCAGGGCTGCTGTGTAGGGATGGAGCTTCGCCGGGACCTTCTTTGTGCACCCGGCCCGAGGCCGGCCTGCTCCGGGTCCCACCAGCTTCTGCCCAGCCTTCCCCACGGCTGAGGCCTCAGGTCCCACGTGTTCCTGCACGGCCCCTTCCCCCCCACGGAACCTCTGCAGATCAGCATTTAGTATTTGGGCGACTTTGGCGTGCTAAACGTATAAAGTCATGGAGCTTTACCTGGTCTGTAGGCACTCAGAAATCGTTAGCGCCGTAGTGGCAGGACTGCCTGGGGTTAACAAGCTTTTATTCCAAGCAGTGTTCGTCGCCTGTGGGGGGTGGGGGCGTTGGGGTCGCCTTACCCCAGGAGTCTGCCTCTAGGAATTTGCCCTTGAAAGTTAGAAATAAAACTGCAGGAGGCGCACAGCACTCAGGAGATGAAGCATCTTGAGCTTTTAAACTGTTCAGCCTCACGGGGAAGCTGATGGGTTGAAGCTGTGCTCACCTCCTCCTCTTCCTCAGTCCCTCCGGTGCGACAGAATCAAGGCTGTTGTTTTGTTTTGTTTTTAAAAAGCACAGTCTTGAAGGGCACAGAAAAGGAGGAAAAGCAAGAGGGACAACATTTTGGAAGCTGGAAAGCAGGACAGCAGTGGCAGATGTCAGAGTCGGAGGAAGCTGCAGGGTGGCCTTGTGGTGGGGGCGGGCACGCCGGAGGGAGGGCGGGGAGAGCTGGGCGGACATGGCTCCCTCCGCTCCTGTCCTCGGGGCTCCTGTCCTCAGGGCTCCTATCCTCGGGGCTCCTGTCCTCGGGGCTCCCATCCTCCAGGCTCCCGTCCTCGGGGCGCGCAGGAGGCCGAAGGCTCTGATTCCAGGCATAGTTGAGGGTAAAGACACCTTTTTCTAAAGAAGCACCTTTCGTGGGGTTAGAATCACTGTTTATAATACACGTATTTCTTGAAGCAACAGAGTGCAACTTGAAAGGCTTTGCACCATAACAAAGGCACTTTATTAACTCCACTGGTGAGAATTCCAGTCTGTTCTTTTAAAATATATATATGATTTTACTGAAGTATAGTCAGTTTACAATGTTGTGCCAATTTCTGGTGTACAGCACAATGCTCCAGTCATACGTGAACATACATATATTCGTTTTCATACTCTCTTTCACCGTAGCTACAGCATATTGATTATGGCTCCCTATGCTGTACGGTATAAATTTGTTTGCCTATTTTATATGTACTAGTCAGTATCCGCAAATCTCAAACTCCCCGTTTATCCCTTCCCACCCCTTCCCACCCAGTAACCATAGGTTTGTTTTCTGTGTCTGTGAGTCTGCTTCTGTTTTGTAAATAAGGTTTTGTTGTTGTTGTTGTTGTTTTGTTTTGTTTTTTAAGATTCCACATGTGAGCAATCTCATGTGGTATTTTTCTTTCTGTTTCTGGCATACTCCAGTTAGAATGACGATCTCCATCCGGGTCCATTTGTTTTGCTGCTGATAGCATCATTTCGTCCTTTTTCACGGCTGAGTAGTGTCCATCATGCACACACACCACGTCTTGTTTATCCAGTCATCTGTCCATGGATGTTTAGGTCGCTTCCATTCAGTAGCCAAGACATGGAAACAGCCGAAGTGTCCGTTCTGTACTTTTATCTCCCAAGTTTACTGTTAGTTCCTTAACTTTTCTGATCTTGGTCTCCTGCTGGTTTTTATTTTAACTGCCAAAGTGTGTGTATTCCTGTATTTTGCCCATTTGTCTGTTGGGGTGCATTTTCTTACCGATTTGCAGGACTTTTTGTGCAGGAAGGGCAGTGGACCTCTGCCCGTCCCGTGTGCGGAGGGCGCCTTCCCTGCTGGCGCTTGTCCTTCTCACTTGGGCTGTTGGTTCCGTGCAGAAGTAGTTGGTGTTTTCTGTAGTTAAAGAGGATGCTGGCCGTGCGTTACTGCGGCCACTCTTAGAAAGGCCTTCTCCTTCCCAGTATTGTCTTTAAAATCTGCCCATGTTTTCTTCTGTTACTTTTTATAGTTTCTTTTTTAAACAAGTGTAAATAATGCGAAGGGCACTTTAGAAATGACGTTTTTTCCCTAAATGCTTATTTATTGGACATTCATTCACTAATGCATCTGTTCCTCACTAATTCAAGTTCCTAACTTTTTCGGATGCAAATCTCTGTACAAATTGGGTCTGAGGTTGTATGTTTTAATTTGTTACTTAACCACCTGTTTCTCATCCAGTACCACATTGTATCAATTCCAGCAACTATAAGATACATTTTAACATTTGGTAAGGCAGTGTTTCTTCTTAGTGTTTTTGTTTTTAAGAATTTTTCAAGCTATACTTTTGTATGTTTATTCTTCAGAGTGAAATTTAGAATCATTGTGTCACAGCCCTTTCCACAGCACAGAGGGATTAAACCAAGTTGACCTCTAAAAAAATTAAGCCACTTTCTCTGTGGGGGGCCCCTCCTTTTATTCAGGTCTTCACCCGTGTTCTCAAGTCTTTCTCTCACACTGTTACATAGCGTTGCAGTTCTGCTCATACAGTTCCTGCACATTTCCCACTAAGGCCATTTCTGGGTATTAGATGCACTTTAGTTGTAAATGGATTTTGCTCTGTATTGTCTCTGTAACAATGTGGTATATCAGAAAGCTACTGATTTTATTTGTTTATTTTATAACCATTCATATTAATGAATGTTTTTCTCCCCCGTTTTCGTGAGATACACTTAGCACAGTGTATTTGTCACAGGCGTGCAGTGTGCTGATCAGACACACGTGTATGTGTGAAACCATCACCACAATGAGTCTAGCAACAGCATTTCACATGGTTTCGATTTTCTCCTTGCAGTGAGAACCTCTGTGCTCCTTGGGCAACTTTGAAATGTATAATCCGGCAGTGGTGACTCGCCTCTGTGCTGTAAATCACACCTGCAAGCCCATTTGTTCATAGCTGGAGGTGTGCACTGGCTGGCCCCCTTCACCCATTTGGCCCCTCTGCACACCCTCTCTGGCAGCTGCCAGTCTGTTCTCTGTATCTGTGAGTTGGGTATTTTAGACTCTACGAGTAAGTGATATCACACAGTATCTATTTTCTTCTTTCTGACTTATTTCACTTAGCATAATGCCCTCAAAGGCCAATCTGTGTTTTAGTAATTGGCAGAATTTCCCTTTTTTGTGGCTAAATAATTCTCCACTTTATGTGTGTGTGTCCTGTGTGTGTATGTGCGTGTCCCTTGTATGTCTGTCCCCATGTGTGTCCCACGAGTGAGTCCCTTGTGTGCCGTGTGTCTGTGTCCCCATGTATGTGTGGGTTGCACACGGGGATGATGGTGACAGGACAGCAGATCTCCCCTCCCATCGAGAGGGCACAGCTGAGAAGACAACAGAGAGCAGGTTAAGCATGACGTCGTAAGGTACCACGTTACACTTCCGTGGGAAAGTCTGCATGTTAAGTGCTGTCCTCAGATTTGAGGAGTTGTGAAGTGAGCAGCTGCTCTAGAGCGAGCATCTTCATTTTTCCAGAAGGGCTTTGACAGGACAGCCCACTTTGCCATATGATGTTAGCCTGATGGTCAGGTTTCTTCTTCCCATGACTGTTTCAGGTGAGCACAGTTTTGAATGGCCTGTTGGATCAGAGCTTCAGGGACCGCACGGGTGAGAGGCAGCAGGGCCTGAAGCTGGCGAACGCCGTCCTGCAGAGCTGGAGAAGGTGCGACTCGTGGTGGGCCCTGGGTTCCGCCCCGGACAGCAAGACTGCGGTGTTGACCTTGCTGGCGAAAATTCTGCAGGTATCTTGAGAGACATTGGAAATGTGGCTGTGTCTGTTGCTTGCAGCTCTGTGACTTGCATCTTTGAAAATTTGATGGAGGTTTCTTGGAAAGCTCATTGACTTGACAGAAATTTTAGGCAAGTGCTGGTGACCTCACTTTTTATCCTTTTCCCTTATTTTACATCGTTAGCCTGTGTCTTCATTGTTGTTTCCTGTGCTTTAGCTCTTTAGTGCACTTTCCACGCATCGACTTAGGGGGTAGTTTTAAGATATTTCAGAGCAAGAATCGTTGAAATACAGTTGAAGCCCAAGAACAGATTTACAGGTCATCTCTGGAATTTAGAAAATTGGCAAGTGTATGAAAGAAGGTTGGGGGCGTAACGTAGAAATGCACTGCGCTTCTGCTTTCCTCCTTCAGATCGACTCATCCGTGACTTTCAGCGCGACTCACAGCGCGTTCTCCGAGGTTTTCACGACGTACGTTAGTTTGCTTGCTGATCCGAATTTGGGTCTACATTTAAAGGTAAGTGATTAAAAGGATTTTTTTCAGATTACGTTCTCCATTATTTTCCCATTTTATATTTTTGTGTATCAGTGATATTGTCTATTTTTTATTACGGAAAATCTTAAACATACTCAAAAGCAGGGAGACCCGCACAGTGCACCCCCGTGGCCTCCCTGTCCCAGCACGCAGCTCCACAGCCTCCGTCTGGCGGGGCGCAGTGAGATCACTGCACTTGGAAGAGTTAACATCTGTCTTCACCTAAATGGTTTAAATTGGCGATTTTGAGAATTGCTGTTTTAATGAATGAAAAAACTTAAACTGTGGCTCATTCTTCTATTAGTTAATAATGTGGAGTATCTCAGTAATTTTTAGGGTCAGGAACTTAATAGATACTGTGATTTTAAAGTCCTGCAACAGTTAGATTTTACACTCTAATAAAACGTGGCCTTCACGTGTGAGCCACGTTTCTGCTTTCCGCTGGATCGTGAGACACCTCCCTGGACCCGTCCGCTCAGTGCGGTTCACCGGGTCTCGTTCTCAGTAGGAGGCAGCCAGGGGGCTGGCTGGTGCCCGGGGAGGTGGAAGCGGCACCCCGTGTGCCCCTCAAGGCGATGGGAGTTGGAGTCGGCCCTCTGGTTGCCCCCAGGGTTGCTTGTGCCCCTTCCTCCAGAACTCGGGCTGCGCGGCTCAGCAGGCTTCGTGGAGGGAGACCTTGCGGCAGAGCCAGGCCCCCGGTCCTGATTCCACCGCGCGGCCTGGCTCAGCCCCCGAGGCCCAGACCGTGTCCCACTGGGCTCGGTGCGTCTGGGGGCCCGAGGTCATTGTGGGGTCCACACGGTGCGCCCTCCGCACGCCTGTGGCGGCGGTCCCCTCGCTCATCCCGTGGTGCTCAGTCGGCGCCTTGTTCCGTAGGCCCAGGCCATGCCTCTGCTCCCGTTCTTCGCTGCCCTCCCTGGGGAGCGTCTGGAGGAGCTGAAGCAGGTCCTCGAGGGGCTCGTCGCCTCCAGTTTCCCCGTGACGTCTGGGGAGCTCCCGCCGGGGACCCTGCAGTACAGCACTTACGTGGACTGCGTGAAGAAGGTCAGTTCTCAGTAGGTGCAGCGAAAACTAAACTGCTCTTGTTTTTCTGTTACGTTTCTTGATGAGGAGTATGTGGAACCTCCGGAGTAGAGAGTGTTCTGACTTGAATTCAGTTCAGTCCATTTGAAAGCTGGGTATTTGTGGAGGTAGGTGCATATCTGAATCCTTTAGAACTCATGTCCAACCCCCCACCCCGTTTTAAAACACTTCTTGTATAGAAGTGCCATGAAATGCTTTGTGCATAACGTATAGTGAGTTTTAAGGAATAATACCAAGAAGAGCTAACAAGTGGAGTGTTACCAACACTATTCAGTTTCTGAAGTTAATTGAAAAGTGGTCGAGAAACAGCTAGTGGTTACCGCCTGTCATCTTCAAGGTACCATGGGAGTTTCCTGGAACCCAGGGGCTCAGCCTAGGTGATGATGACCTCTGTCCTGTGTGGCTCCAGATTGGCCACGGGGACCCCATCTCCTCTCACCGGCTCTGTCCTGCGCACACAGCATCCACCTTGTCCAGCGCGGCCGCTCCCACTCCTGTCTGTCTTGTCCCTTCTAGCTCACGGGGGCAGGGGGTGGTCTGCTCTAGACCCTGCATGTGTTGACTCTGCGGACACACCACTGGCCACCACAGGCCAGCACGGCTGTGCGTGTTGTCTTAGGTGCTGCACACTCAGCTGGAACTCGGGTGCAGCCTGTAGGAGGAATGAGAGTCACCACTGGAGGGCGGGCGGTGGTCCCCCGTGCTTGTGGTGGACGGAGCCCGGCTGGAGGAGCATGAATGTTATCTCTGTCCTCAAGGAGCTTGTAGGAGAGCAAGGAAGAAACCGATGAGTAAAACTCACTGTGGTGGATGCCAGAGTCGATGTGAGCAAGTTGTCTAGAGACGGCCATACTGGTGGTGTCCCGTCCATGTGTTCTTGTTGTGTCTCTTTTCCGTCACGTGGAGGAGAAAAGAGACGTCATACATTTTGAGAGACGTGGTCTGATTTTCCTCCCGTCGGGTGTGGGCTGGCCTGAAGGACCCACTGACGACAAAAGCCTGCAGTGGGAGTGATGCTGGGGCGTCCAGTCTCATCTTAAAGGCTTACAGCTTGCTCCTGGCCTCTCCTGGGTCCCTGTCTGAGGGGTCTGGCACCGTCCCATGCGAAGACAGGCAGCCCCCGCGTCCTCTGCTGCTGTCCTGTCTGGTTTTTTCCTTTCAAGCAAACAGAGAAGTTGATCAAATAGTAAACAAGCATCCCTGTTGCCGTCTCTGGAGCCAGCAGTGTGCTTGGCTGGGCTTGCTGTGTCCGCGTGTGTGTCTGCGTGTGGGTCTGCGTGCGTCCGTGTCTGTGTGTGTGTCCGTGTGTGTGTCTGTGTGTGTGTCCGTGTGTGCGTCTGTGTGTCTGTCCGTGTGTGTGCCTGTGTCTCTGTTCGGCTGAAACATCTGCAGCTCAGCTCCCTGACCCTTTAGCAGTGCGTCTAGAGAGGGAGGCGGTGCAGCTGTCAGACCAATGACAAGTCACACTCCTCTCATGCCCTGTGTTGTGTTGTCCACAGTCATATTTCTCCAGAAGTTCCCTGTTTGACTGGATTTTTCAAACCAGGATCTGATTAACAATTGCATCGAACTGTCGTGTCTCTAGTGTCTTTTAATCTGGCACTAGTTCACCCTCACCCTTATCTTCCCATGACGCTGGGTTTTGGAAGAAACCAGAACATGTTGCGTTTGTCGGACTGTTTCCTCGGGGGACTCCTCAGCCCCCACCCTCTTCTTCCTCTGAACTGGAGGTTGGTGGTGAGATCCAGGCTGACTTTCTGCGGCTTAACCACTCAGGAGGCACACAGTGCCCATCCTGCTGTTGGGACCTCATGCCTGGTGGCTTGGTTGAGGTGGTTCCTGCCCCATTTTGCTATCGAATAGTGTGTTCTTTCTGCAATTTGCAAGTCACCGGTGGGGCGACAGCATCATGCTGGTGCCATCCAAGCGTCCTGCTCCCCAGCCATCTGCCATCCGGCAGCTGTCCCATCCACAGATCCTGAGGACACCTTCAGGACTTTCTCTTAATGTGTGAGTGCAAACCGTCCTGAACACCTGGAGAAAACGTCCAGTCCAAGAAAGATGTAACCAGCAGGAAAGAGGGGCTGAGGAACGGCGTTGACAAAGCGAGAGAAGGTATCATGTGCGTGAAACCGGACAAGTAAGGCTCTTGGAAGTTAATTGTGCAGATGCCACATTCTGAAAACCTTCACAGCTCGGAAGATAACATTGAGGCTGTCTCCTGGAGAGCTGAGCAGGGGTTGTGGAGGCAGCAGACGGGACACAGCCTGGAACCCGTGCTGTGCAGGGAGGGCCGGAGCCGAGGAGGTAGCCTCACGAAGGACCTCATTGTGAACTTGGGCTCTCAGCCTGGTCAGAGGAGAAATCTCTGCAGAGCTTACGAGAATCAAGGCTCAAGTATTTAGTGAATGTCACTATTTGCCAGGCATTCATTTTATCTACGAAAACGACATGTTAGCATTTGTTGATCTTTGTGAAAATGGTATACTTTTCTGTTTTGTTTGAACTGCCAGAAACAAAACGAAAGTAAGCGTCCAGCAAGTCTGTCCTCATCGCCGTCACTGTTGTGCTCATCTCTCCTAGCTCCTGGACGCGCTGGAGCTGTCTCGGAGTCCTGTGCTGTTGCAGCTGATGACAGAAATCCTCTGTCGGGAAGAGCGGCATGTCATGGAAGAAGCCTTTCAGTCCACTTTCAGACGGGTCGCCAGAGAGTAAGTCTTCTGTGCTTGTCTGGGTGGAGCCTGGGAACCATGCACACTTTATTTCTGTGGGAAAGTGTCTTTTCTGTCCCCAAAACGAAGAGTGCGGTTGCCCTCTGTTGTTGAATTTTATTTTAGTTTGTCTTGTTTTTCTCTCTAAAAGGCTTCTGTTATCAAAGTGTGACACGTGCTCAGGAGAGTGTCGCTGTACGCGAGCCTCCAGGTCGAAGGGGCGCCAGTGTCTTCAGCTCGGTCTCCCACCGGCCTTTCCCCTTCCTGCTGCGGCTGTGAGTTGGGGCGGCCCCAGGCACCTGCTCACGTCCCCGTCTGCTGTGTGTCTCTGAAATGGGCGGTTTTCCTAGGCAGCTGTCGTAGCAGCGACTGAGCAGCATTCACAGTAGTTCCCAAAGCAGATTTCCCCAGTCGTCTGGAGCACTCGGGGCTGTTGGGTCCTTCTGATTCTGACCCAGCCAGGCCATGTGGCGTCGCGCGGTTGAGCCCGTTAGTCTGCCTCCTCGCTTGTGAATTTCGCTTCTGTTGTCAAGAACCTGGGGCACTCTCACTGTCTCACACCCCGGATTTGCCTGATTTTTCAGTTCTTCTCATTTGACTTGTCCTCCAGCCTGTGTTTCCTGTAAGTGGAAAGTCGAGTCTGAAAGCCCAGATTTGGGTTCCAGTTTTGGCGGGATTACTTGGTTGCGCATCACGTTCGTGACTTAAAGGGCACATGGTGTCTGGGTGCTGATGCTGGTCAGTCGTGTTCCTTGCAGCCTTTTCCTGGCGGTGTCAGCATCCGTGCACCGGTGTGGCCCCGGTCACGGGTTTCATCAGGATCTGCAGTGCCGCAGACTCTGTGATGAGGAACTTGCCCTCACCATGGGCTGCACTTCTCGTGTTCTCATGAAATAAGGTGTGATGTTGATTTTTAAGGAAGGGCTAGATGCCATGGGTACTTCTGATTGTGGACATGGAGTTTTTTTCTTGATTGGCATCATTTATATTGAATATGTAAATACCCATATTAATTTATCTTACTGAGTTATAATCTATGTATTGTAAAATTCTCCTGTTTTAAGTTTATAATTCAGTGACTTTTAGTAACTTTACCACGTGGTGTAAAGCCATCACCACAGAATAATTTCATCTCCTAATAAGATCCTACCTGACCATTTACAGCCAGTCCCATTCCTGGCCCCAGGCAACCACCAACCTGCTTTTGGTCTTTATAAATTTGCCTTTTCTGGACATTTCATATGAATGCAATCACATGGTATGATCTCATGTCTGGTATCTTCGTTCAGCCAATTTCTGAGCTTCATCTGTGATGAAGCGTGAATTGGTTGTTCATTCCTTTTTATTGGCATTTAGACAAATACGTTGTTGTTAACCAGCGGTGAACACAACAGCACGGCAAGGAGAGTATGCACTTCCTCTGAGCATGTGGCACGCTCTCCAGGGCAGCCTGCGGGTGGCCATGGAACAAGCCTTCATAAATTGAAAAGGACTGAAATCTGACAGAGTGTGTTTTCTGACCACTTGTGGTTGAATTGGAAATCAACAGAAGGAAACGTGAGGAATCCAGAAATATTTCTAAGTAACCAACTAATTAATGCTTCTACGTAGCTGTTGGAATTAAAGAAGACATTATAAGAGAATTCAAGGAGTATTTTGGTCTGAATAAAATAAGAGTAAAGCAAATATATGAGGTGCACCTAAAGCAGTGGTTGGAGGGGAGTTTGGGTCGTTAGAGGCTTTCTTAGAGAGTAAGAATGACCCTAAGTCAGTAAGTGAACTTCCACCTGCAGCTAAACGGGCAGGTGGAGGGCACGGGTGATGAAGATGACGCTGGAAACTGGTGACTCAGAAATCAGAAAAGTGGTGGAGAAAAATCAGTGAAACTGAGAACTGGTTCTTTGAAAGCGACAGACTGGCAGCTAGACAAACTAGGGATGACAGAGAAGGTGCGGCGTCTGAGAACCGGGAGTAACAGAGGAGGCATTGCCACCTCCTCTCAGATGAAGACTCGAAGGGGGTGTTGTGGACAAAGTCGTGCCGACAAATCCAGCAGCTTGACTGAAATGACAGGTGCCCTGAAAATCACAAGTTACCAAAACTACTCAGGAATAAGTGGAATATCAAGGAGGGGTGGTGGAGCTCAGGGTCAGAGCTGGTGCCCAGCATGCACGAGGTCCTGGGTGCAGTCCCCAGTCCTCCCATTAAAAAAAGGAAGAAAGAAGTGAATAAACGAACCTAACTGCCTCCCTCCCAAGACAGAAAAAAGTAACACTCAATACTGTTCTTCGGGAGTGGGGTGTAGCTCAGGGGCAGCACGCATGCCTAGCATGCACAGGGTCCTGGGTTCAGTTCCCAGAAGCTCTATTTAAAAAAAAACCCTAAAATTACCCCCCCATTAAAAAAATTTAAAAAAAGAAAGTCCTAAGGAAGCCATTCAAAAATACAAAACTAATAAATGTGTTTGGTAAGGGTATAGGATGTAAAATCATCATACAATAATTAGTGTGTTTCTTACACACTGGCAGTGAACAGCACACACACACACAGAGTAAATGGAGTGTCTGAGAATATATTTAACAAGCAGATAATTCGAGTTAATAACTTAAAATCTTCCCACAGAGTAACCAGTAAACAGCAAGCTCCTGCCGGACAGCACAGGGAGCCACGTCCGGTGTCTTGTGACTTACAGCGTGTGCGTGCGTGTGCACAGCTGGGGCACCATGCTACGCCCAGAAACTGGCTCACTGTAACTGCCTGTAGTCAGAAAAGTGGAATCTCCCCACAAAGGAGGGCTTAGACCCAGACAGCTTCACTGGTGAGTTTCTGTCAAATAGTTAAAGAACAAATAATACCAGCACTACATAAACTCTTCAGAAAGTAGAGGTGGGAGTAACACTTGTCACCTCGTTCTGTGAGGCCAGTGTCACCCTGATACCAACGCCAGAGACATCACAAGAAAGCTGTGGACCAGTATCCTTCATGACTGCAGACAAAAAATCCTCAAAAGTACATTAACAAACAAAATTCAACAACATACAAAAAATACTACACACTATAACCGATTGAAATTTGTCCTTGGAATACTGGTTTCATACCTGTAAATCAGTTAATGTTATGCACTGTATTAAGGGAGAAAACAGTATTTTAGTAGATGCAGATAAATTTTTGACAAAATCCAACACTCCTTCATGATAAAACTGACAGAAGGTCATCTATGAAAAACCAACTGCCAGCACAATATTTAACAGCGAAAGACTGAAGGTTTTCCTCCAGGTTTGGGAAGCAGGTAAATGTGTTCTCTTCTGCGCAGCATGCAGCTGGCCGTCCTGGCTAGTGCAGCCAGGTAAGCAAGAGACATGAAAGGCAACCAGCTTAGAAAAAAAGTAGAACTTTACTCATGTGGTACGAGGTAGAAAATACGACGGATCTGCAAGAAATTGTTGGAACGAATAAACAATTATAGAAAATTTGTAGGATACAGGATCAGAATTAAAAAATCAGTGGCATTTCTGTGCATGAGCAGAGAACGTTCAACACTATTTAAGAATGTGATTCCATTCATAATGGTACCAAAAGTAGTAAAATATTTTGGAATAAATGTAACAGAAGAAGCATAAGGTGGTACCCTGAAAATTACAGCCTACTGCTGAAGGAAATTAAAAAAAACTGAAGATCTAAAAAATGGAGAGACAGTCCCCGTTCATGAATTGGAAGTTCTGTTTTGTTAGCACGGCAGTTGTACCCAAGTTGATAGGTTTAATGCCGTCTATGTCAGAATTCCCTGGGCCTCTCTTTTGCAGAAATTGACCGGCAGTTCCTAATATTCTGTGGAAATGCAAAATACCCTTCACAACCAACATAATTTTGAAAAAGAGACAAAATAGGAGGATTTTCACATCCCAGTTTTAAAACTTACTCCAGTGGCACAGTTGTCTTTGTGAAAGTTAGTCAATTTTTTTCTAACTTTTTCCACTTTTAGAACTTTTAAAAACAAAACAGACATGCCATCCATAGCAGTCGTCATTCTTTTCGATGCTCAGCTTGTCCCACCTGTGGCTGGTGGGAGTCCCTGGACAAGACTCCTTGGTCTTCGATATTCTTTAGATGCGCTTTGGCTCGCCAGATTATCCCAGGTTTATCCTGACCTGGAAGCAGCCGTTCCTCCAAAGAGCCCCGTGGAATGCTGGTTAGGGGCGGCGTCTGGGCCCTCGGCGAGCCCAGGGCTGCTGGGTTGCTTTGCTGCTTTCAGCAGACACAGCTGAGGAACAGGTTGTTTGTTTTGCTTTTTAAGGAAAAGGGAAACATTCTGGTACTTCCCTTTCGATCTTAACATTGTGGGTATCTAATTGTTTAACTTTTTTTTCCCTTTACATTGGAGTTTGTTTTCTTTTCAGTGTTGTTTGTAATAACGTTCCATCATTATTTAGTTGCTTTGCTCTGCAATATACCGAAGAACTTTCAGACTGACAACGCCAGCATTACCACTAGGAAGAACCGTGGCTGGGTGAAGTTAAACCTTTAATTTTTGTTGTAATTTACTTGGAATATACTCTCTGAGGGTATGTAGGTTTTGTGTCCCCAAGTCACGTGACAGCTTTTCAATGTATGCTTATTATACCAATTAGTTAGATATGCTTTGCTTAATTTTCAGATCTTGTAAGTGGTTTGCTTTTTCCTTTTGACCTACTTTTCGGTTTGCGGAGGTGAAACATGTCCGTGGTCGGAAAGTCGTGGTGCGCCGTGCGCTGTCTTCGGGGGCCTCGCCTCCATCCCCGTCCCCTCTCCTCACCTCGTGTCCACTTCACATCTGCAGGTCACTCCACACCAGCCCTGGGCGCTTCCACTTTCCTCTGTGTGAGCGACTGTGCGATTACTCCCTGTGAGGGGGGCATCACCGTGGTGCAGCAGCCCCGGGCAATGGGCTCGGGCCCAGGACCTGCTGCTCAGAGTAACCGCGGAGCGAGTAGCCCTGTGTGTCACGTGCCCTTTACCCACGAGTAAATTCCTTAGGAGCGGGTTCTTAAGTGTATGTGGAAGGCTCGATGCATTGGCTCCTGTGTGGAGCCCCCCGGCCCGTGCGGGGGCCGCAGTGTCTGCCCTCCCTCCAGCAGTGTCTTCACGGCCTCGCCGCAGGCTGTGTTGTCAGGTGTCAGATTCTCTCCAGTGCTATGGGTGAGAAGGGGTCTCTCAGCATTGCATTAATTTGTGTTTCCTTTACCACGAGTGAAGTGGAGCATGTCCTCATTCGTTTATTGCTCGTTTGCATTGTTTTCCAGCAAACCGTCTTCGACCCACGTTTGCTCTTCCCTGCCTTTCCTTGAGCTGTCTGTGTAGGGTGTGCGTCCCTGCCGTGCTCGGGGCAGACAGCTCCCCGGGAAGGTGTGTGAGGACAGCGTCCAGGGCCCTGCAGAGCCCTGGAGTTCCATCCAGCGCGCCCTGCAGCTTTGATTTGTACGACAGGATCGCCTTCAAATCTAGTATTTTTGCCCTAGGTCATAGCTAGCTTCTGAGCACTGAGATTTTAGAACTGGAAAGGATTTTAATGATCACTCAGTCCTAACCTCTTATTTTTATAGCTGAGGAAATGAACTCTGTGTTCTTAATCTATAGATTTATAGATTAAGAATTACGTAGGTGAGCGTTCATATGCCGTATTTCCCAGGTGAGTCAGTATAGGGCCAGATGAGGAGGCAAGGATGGGGGCTCGTTGCTCAGGAGGAGACTGGAGGTTTTTATTTGGATTCTCGAGTTCGTGTTCTGGGGATTGTGATGGTCTTCAGACCGAGACTCTTTGAAAGGCCTCCCAGTGTCCTCCAGACACGACCAGATCAGAAAGAAAATGAAATAAGTCTTCCTGGTGCCTAACCTGGCATGAAGATTCCTGGGGACGAGTGAAATGATGTGGTTTGTGTACAAATGGCTCTTGCGCTTCGTGGTTTTCATATATGTGATCTTATACTTTGTGGTTTTCATACACGTGACCTTTGAAGTTGTTTTTCTGACTCATAATCATTGGCATTGACTTTGTAACATAGAAGGTGCTCAGGATATTTGTTTAAAGCGTGAACATCTGCATGATTTTCTTTTCCCCAGGAGTTCACATGACACACAGTTAGACCTTCTGGAAAGTGTGTACGCAATGTTCCGGAAGGACAGCCTGCTTTCAGGCACCACTCGCCAGGCGTTTGTGGACCGAGCTCTCCTCACCCTGTTGTGGAGCTGTGGGCTGGGTGCTCTGAGCGAGTTCTTCAGCAGAATCGTGGTGGATGCCGTTGACGTGCTGAGGTCCAGATTTACAAAGGTACGGTGCCCCTGCTGTTAAATTAACCGTTGGTGAGGGTCCACGCATCCCCTGCTCAGTGACGTCAGAAGGTGCCCCATACCCAGCTGGGGTGTTGCAGCTCAGGCAGTGCTGCCTCTCCACAGTGGTCACAGCCTGCGGCGCTGCCCGGGGCTGCTGTGACACCACCGCACGTGTGGCTTAGAACCGAGAGACCAGGGCCAGGAGGCAGGAGTCAGCTCCTCCGCCGTCCTTGCTCTGGGGAAGTGCGTTCCTCACTCTGCCGGCTCCTGGAGGCCCCAGCGCCCTCCTCCCTCTGCCTTTCTCCTCCCTTGGCCTCCTGCTCCTCTGTCTGACCTTGCTGCCCTCTCCTGGAGACACATGACTGTGTGCAGGGCCCCTTGGGTGATATCATCTCGAATCCTTCGCTTCATTTCGTCTGCGTCATTCTTTTTTGTCACATAAGGTGTCGGCCACAGGTTCCAGCCATTGGAGTGTGGGTTATTCAGCCTAACACAGTCCATCTGCCCCAAGGGTTTCCCACTTGCAAAATACATTTACCCCATTGCACTGTCCCCCGAAGTCTAGACCCATTATAGCATCAACTTTTAAGTCCAAAAGCTCATAAATATTATTAGCACGAAGTCCTACCTCATCATCTGGACCACAGACATCAGATATGGTTAGTATTCTGGGTGTGAGCCATGCTGGGGCAAAACCCTCTCTGTTTGTAGACCGGAGACACGGGAAAGAAATGACAGACTTCCAAAATACAGAGGCAGGACGGGCGCAGGCTGACGCTCGTACGTGTCCTTACTCCAGGTGGGAGAATGCGCAAGGAAGGAGCTGTTCTTCCAAAGCAGTTTTAAAATCAGCCACAGACTGCATTAGGTTTCAACACTGGGAACAGTGCTCTGTGGCCTGACGCCCCCTCTGGGCCAGAGCCTCGTCCTCAGAGTGTCTTGAAGGTCAGCGTTTGTTCGCCGCTGAGTAGCTGCAGAAACTGGAAACACAGCGCCCTTTTTGTCACTCCATTGTGTCTCTGTCCCTCCCAGTCCAGTGGGCACAGCGCTCTCAGCAGCTTCCTGTGCTCGTGTGCATCCTGGAGAGTCACTCCCTCAGGCAGCAGAGTCCTCCGCAGACCTGGCCGGTGGTCCCCTCTGCTCCTGGCTTCTGCGAGAGGAGCATCCCTGAGTCACCGGCTGATTTCTTCAGCCACACCCTCCATCTTCTTGCCAAAGCACACTTTCCTAACAGTGAATCTGCTAATGGCGGCATCTTTGCCATCTGGATAGGCCAAGAATTTCCCAAGGCATCAAATTCTGGTTCTTTTCGCTTGACAGTCCTTGTTGTAATTTGTTTGCTGCGCCTCACGTTTTATTAGAAGCAGCAAAGAAGCAGCCACGTAGAACCTCCAACAAATTTGCTTGGAAGTCTTCTCAGCTAAATATTCAAGTGCATAGGCTTCAAGTTCTGCTTTAGCGTGGCTTTGGGACACCATTCAGCTAAATTCTCTGCTGCCATGTAACGAGCACCCTCTGAGACTTCGCCAGCAGCGGCTTTCATGTCCATATTTCTACACAAAGTATGTTTATGATGGTGGGTGTTCTCTAAGGCATTACTGCTTTCTCTCCCACTGGCTTTCTCTTCCCTTCCTCCGGGTCCTCCGCAGCAACACTTATAGTGTCGGGATTTCTACCAGGAGTCTCTGCAAGGCAGTCTGGGCTTTTTCCGTCAGGGTGGCAACGCGTTTTCTGCCTCCATCCCTCATCCAGTTCCAAAGCCACTTACGTACTTTTGTCATTTGCTGCAGTAGCCCCCAACCCTTGGTACCAAAAGGTTTCCTTAACCTGCCATAACAAATGACACTAAGCTCTGGGCACAGAGCAGCAGAAATTTATGGTCTCACAGCTTTGGAGGCCAGAGGTCCAAAATGAGTTCCACTCACCTGAAGTCAATGTTTGCTGCTAGCTGAATAGAACACATCGATACTGAGACCCACGTTTTGAACCCTGGGCTGTCGCTTATTGAAGTGCGTTAGAGTCTTTGTTAAAGTTCTTTTCGATGTAAAGGACGCTGAGTATTAAATTTGACATTCAATAAAATATTTTTCATGTTTGATAGGACCAGAGATATCATTTGTTGTCTTTTTTTTTTTAGCTGAACGAATCCATCTTTGGCACTCAGATCGCCAGGAAGATGGGCTACTATAAGGTGCTTGAGGTGATGTATTCCCGGCTTCCGAAGGACGCTGTTCACTCGCAGGAGTCTAGAGTTAATCAGGCCTTCCACGGCTCGTGTGCTGCAGAAGGAAACGAGCTCACGAAGACACTCATCAAGTAAGGCTCTCGCTAACTGTGGGTCGTGCTGAGTCTGTCAGCGCGTCTTCTCTCAGTCAGGCCTTTCCTGGACCCCTTGTGCTTGCTTTGCAAGCTAGTGTTGGTTTTATTTCACATTCCCTAGGGAAGCAGTCTCTTTTTTGGTGTGAGGTAATTAGGTTTATTGGTTTATTTTTAGAACAGGTGCTGGGGATCAGACCCAGGACCTTGTGCCTGCTAAGCACGTGCTCTACCACTGAGCTACAGCCTCCCTCCAATTTGTTAGTATTTTTCATGCATGCGTTTTTATGCAGGTATATAATGTGAACAACTGTTTAAATGCTGAATTTTTATGGTTTTCCTGTGTACAAGCTACTTAGATGGATTTTGATTCACCATGTTACTAGGTAACGTGTTTAACGTGTTTTATCCTATACACCTATTTCTTAAAAAATAAAGCTTTTTTTGTATATATATTTTTTCATTGAAGTATGGTCAGTTTACAGTGTGTCAGTTTCTGGTGTCCAGCATAATGCTTCAGTCATACGTGAACACACATGTATTCGTTTTCATAATTTTCACCGTAAGTTACTCCAAGATACCGAACACAGTTCCCTGTGTTACACAGCATGGACTTGTGTATCAGATCTCTAACGCCCAGTTTATCTCCTCCCCCGAAGCTCTTTTTCCTTCACTGTCTTTTTCCTGCTGTTTCCTCTCAGCAGCCTGGTGTGTGATTAGCGGCAGGGTTTACAGCACAGAGGGGTTTAGTGTGTCTTTCTTTTCCAGTTGTTTGATGTGAAGGGAGTGCTGCCTGCTTCAAGCAGGTGCTGCATGAAGCGACTTCTGACAGGCCCCCGACCCCCCACGGCGCCCCTCAGTGACCGCCGCGTCCCCGTGTTTGCACAGACAGGGGCCTTGGGGGCTGCGCTGTTTCTTCTTCATCGGGGTCTCTGCACCCTCGCACCAGCCAGGCCTGCAGCCGATGGCTTCTGTCTCTGCGGCACCCTGGGACCCGTGCCCTCGGTTCACTGCCTCAGTCCACCATCGGTCACAGCTCTGGTGCCCCTTGGAGAGCCCCCGTGGTGGCTCCTGCCCGATCGTCCTCACTGCACTGAGGCTCATCATTCTCAGCTCTGCCCACCCCGCTGCCAGAGCCAGGCTCCCCTGCTGTGTGAACCGACCGTTCCCTTTCCCTGGGCCTTGTCCTCAGTCGCAGAGGTCGGCAAGCTGCTCTGTGAAGGGCTGGACAGTAACCACTTCCAGCTCTGTGGGCATGTGGAGCGGCCGAGCAGTGTGGACGGGGAGGCGTGGTGGTGTCTGTCTACACTGTGCCCACACGCAGTCGGCCCCGAGCAGTGTGAATGGGGGCGTGGTGATGTCTGTCTACACTGTGCTCATGCAGTTGACCCTAGTGGGCAGGACGGAGGCCGGGCCACTCGGTGAGGCTGTCACCGTGGTCACTGCCGCTGCGCCCTCCACCCCGCATGGGGGGTGGCGCTGACCCCTGGAGCCTGTGGCCTTTCCTCTGCTGACTTCCAACTCAGAGTTCAGTTCAGATGTGTGATCGTCAGGCTGGGCTGCCGTCCGGCCCCTGGCCTGGTCTCGGCCTACTTGTGGCCCTCCACGGGCGGCCACGGTGGGGGCACCCGGTATCCTGGGTGAGTGACGTCCCGCGCGGGGACCTGACTGCTCCTGGGCCCGCCCCACAGGCTGTGCTATGACACATTCACTGAGAACATGGCTGGGGAGGAGCGGCTGCTGGAGAGGCGGAGGCTGCTGCACTGCGCCGCCTACAACTGCGCCATCGCCGTCTCCTGCTGCGTCTTCACGGAGCTCAGGTTCTTCCAGGGCTTCCTGTTCAGTGAGAAGCCGGAGAAGGTAGGCGCCTGGCTGCGGGTCCCCGTGAGCTGAGATGTCATCCCCCGCCCCCGTGTGCATGTCCCGTCCCCTACCCGGTCCCACCCGCGCGCGTTGTCAGCTCGGTGCTTGTCCGACTCTCCTGGAGGAGCGTCATGTAGCACTTAGCACTCAGTGTCTCCACCGCTCACAGTACGGTTTTTGCATCTGCAGAATGTGCTTATTTTTGAAAATCTAATGGACCTGAGGCGCTGCTACACGTTTCCCATAGAAGTGGAGGTGAGTGAGATTTTTCTAAGTTAAAAACTTACCGGATGCTTGCAGAGAAAAGCATGTGTTACGCTGATATATATGTAACATTCTACAATCTCCACACTCAAGTCTGCTTTTAGCTGTAAAAACTGGCGGTTCCTTACAGTTCCATCTGAGATTCAATCCCAGGCACCTACAAGAAGTTCATCGTAACCCAGGTCTCCTTCAGCCTGTGAAGGAGAGAAAATGCCAGTAGAAGAGCTGTCAGGGCACATCCGCAAAGCTGTTGTCTGAGCAAGCTCCTCTGGTCAGAGGGGTTGAGACCCCCCCATCTCAGGATTAGGACCCTGGGGTCCTGCTGCGGGTCCCGGCAGACCCGGGGAGGGGGCGCCCTGGCAAAGGGGCGACCGGATCTTAGGCACCCCCTGGTGGTGGGGGGGCGGTGGTTGCGGCCTGGCACAGCGTGGGGAGAGGGCACTCCGATCTCGCACAGCTGCTAACCTTGACCCTGTCTTAGTGGCTCCACTTCAGGTAAGTGGTTACTTCCTGCCTTTTGGAACCAGATTGGGAAGGTTTTTCTAGGCCTATGTTCAGAGAACTAACAACAAATCATAAGAATAGCCTGGTTATTAAGCATTCAAACACTTGCCGTGTGTGACTTCTAAGCTTTCCAGCAGCTCTAAGATGTGCTGACCTGTCACAACCGTGCAAGTAGGACGTGGCCGGAGGGGCTCGGCCCACACGGGTCCCAGGCCCCGGGGAGCACCAGCCTCGTGGGCGTCTGTGGGAACCCTTTGTGGGTGTTTTTCAGGGCTTTTCCATTTGATAGAAGTTTTGATTTAAAGTTAATAATTGTGGGGTTTTGCCAGACTGCTACAAAAATAGAAAATGTGTGACTATGATTCAAAAGAATTTTGAATCGTCTGCTTGTTTTTGCCTGATAGGTCCCTCTGGAAAGAAAGAAGAGGTACACTGAAATCAGGAGAGAAGCCAGGGAGGCCGCGAGTGGGGGTTCAGGTAGCACGCGCCCAGAGTGATGGGGAAGAGTCCAGTGGTTGGTGTTTGTTGTATGCATATTTTAGCAATATTTTAAACACCTCAAAACCTTGCAGTTTGAACATTTTATCTTCGAGTGGCAAGTAGAATTGCACTTTGCAAGAAACCTAGTTGGCTGGACTCTGACGCTGTAGATGCATCTCAGAGTCCAGGGGGGGCTCAGGCCTGGGACGCCTTCCACAGGTGCAGGCTGGGCTTGCTGTCTGTTTACTTGCTTTTGGATCATGTTTGCCTGGGATTTCGGCTTGGCCAGAAGTCTGTGGAAACACAAGCCCCATCCTGCCCTCCTGCTCCAAAACTCCCCTCAGCCACACCTCCCTTGGGACAGCTCCCCCCCCATCCGCTCGCTGTGCCCTGTGCCCCAGGGCCTTGGCTGTGGCATCCCCTCAGCCCAGAGGTCAGCGTGGCCCGTGACCCTTAGTCTGATGCAGCCTCAGTAGGAGGTTCTTTGCCCTCCCCACTTAGAATCAGCCCTCTGTCCCTCCACATGCTCCTTGTTTCAATTTTTGCTTAATTTTTCTTCATAGTTATTTTTTTCTTGGTTTGAGAATAAAATTTGGGTAAGTTTTCTAAATTCCTTATGTATTTTGGATTAGTTGTTTTTCACTGGCAATTTTTGCCACATTTATGTTATTTCTGGGCAAAAATGTATGACATCAAAATTTTTAGTGTAAGGAAGTTCTGTTAGTATCCCATCCAAAAATTGGATCCAGTTCAAGTCAATTTCTCTGTTCTCCACCGGAGGGTGACTGCTCAGGAGGCTGGAGCAGAGGAGGTCCCCCAGGCCCTTCGGCTCTGTTAGCCTGGGTGGTGGGCGAGGACCGTGGGCTGGTGGCGCCTCGGCTGAGCGTCCTCGACGCCCGCACCACCTGGGCTTCCCCTGGCTTGAGTGTTTCCTTCCCCCCCCGGCAGGTGGCCCCCGTTACATGTTCTCCCTGTCTCACCTGGAGGACAGCAGCCTGACTGAGGAAATGAGTCAGTTCGATTTCTCAACTGGAGTTCAGAGCTACTCCTACGGTTCCCAAGACCCTAAATCTGCAGCTGGCCGTTCCCGGGGACAGGTGATTAAAGAATGTTGTCGGTGTTTGCAAGGGAAGGGGGGCCCAGAGGACCACGGGGCTCCAGCCTCCCCTCTTGGGGCGCTCAGGGAGGGAGGGAGGGCGGGAGGGCTTGGTAAAGTCTGGAGTCAAATTAGGGAGTTTGCAAAGGTTTTCAGACTCCTGAGGAAAAAAAGGGTAAACTCTTACCTGTAATCACAGCTCAGTAGCTGCACTTCCTACAGGAGGTGGTGACTGAGGCTCTCGGAGACCGTTGCTCTCAGTGTGCTGAGGGTTCTGGGGCCTCCGGGACACACACATCTGGAAGGATCTTTGTCTGCGCGGATGCTGTGACTGGAGTGTGGCGGGTGGGGAAGAGCCTTCCTGGGCCATGGGGGGACGTGAGCTGGTGTGCGGCTGGGCAGTGAGGGGACCGCTGTGTGTCCTCTGTGAGGTTGCTGTTGTGGACGCCAGA
Source organism: Vicugna pacos (assembly GCF_048564905.1). Classification (NCBI taxonomy): domain Eukaryota; kingdom Metazoa; phylum Chordata; class Mammalia; order Artiodactyla; family Camelidae; genus Vicugna; species Vicugna pacos. Next base: position 26,484,368 of record NC_133015.1, read on the forward strand.
TCCCGGCATGTACCTACCTCACGGGCTTCTCCCTCCCAGGAGCACAGGCATGCGGTGACCCAAGGCGACATGCTGGAGCTGGAGCTGGATGAGCTGAACCGGCATGAGTGCATGGCCCCGCTGGCCGCCCTGGTCAGGCACCTGCAGCGGGTTCCGGCCGCGCCCATGGGAGGAGAGGTCTGTTCTGCCCCACCCCCACCTCACTCTCCACCATCCTCTGTCGTGTCAGGACGGATGCTTAGCATCCAAGACCACTCCAGATTCTGCTCAGGCCTGATGTCTCGTTGCTCACATCTTGCTCTGTCTTTGTCTCACGATGTCATGAGGTGAAGCTGTTTTAGTCCACTTTCTAAAGTAATTCTGAGTGTGTCATTTCAGGGTTCGGTGCCAAGAAATCTTCCTCCTTGGATGAAGTTTCTTCACGACAAACTAGGGAATCTGTCAGTGTCATTAAACGTCCGTCTCTTCTTGGCCAAGCTTGTTGTTAACACAGAAGAGGTAAGTACTTCATTCTGTCTCTAAAAATGCTTTGCAATCACGTGCATCTGCTTCAGGGAGCCCACAGTGAAGAGCAGTAAAGGGACAGAGGGCGGCACTGCTCTGAACAGAGCAGCCGGTCTGCGTTACTTGCTCAGTGTCACTCTTCCCTCATTTTCTTGTGAGAAGTGACCCTTTTATAAAGTACGTTGGCAGGTCTCCTGTACCTGCCAGCTTCTTGGTTTACTGTGGCAGAGAAGGGGTGACATCGTCCCTGTTAACTCTTCCTGAACAACAGTGAGCTCCCACGTCGCTGCTCAGCGTGTCTGGTGGCCACACGTGGCTCTGTCACACGTAGCACCTGGGCAGTGGGTGGACAGTGCTGGGGTCCACACCGCACACGGACGAGCGGTGTGAGCAGAGCTGGCCAAGTGGGGTGGGTGGCCCGGCCCCGTCGCCAGCGAAGGGGGCTCCTGAGGGTGCTGGCCTGGGGCTGCAGCCGCCCCTCCTCAGGGCCACGCCTGATTCCAGCTCCGGGGCTCAGGCGACAGGAACTCTGGATTCCACAGCGTCGGCTGGTCGGTTCCTTCTGGGAACTGCCTGTGGACAGTCTCCTGTGCACGGCCCAGTTGTCTCTCTGTGCCTGTTTCAGTGTGTAACAGTTTCCCTTTATGGACACAGTCATTGGATTAAGGCCCATCTCAGTGACGCAGTGATCGTCAGAGACCCCGTTTCTGAAGACGGGCAGTCACAGGTACTGAGAGGCAGGACTTGAGCAGCCTTCTGGGTCCACGGCTCGGCCCACATGGGGTTTCGAGCTCACGTTCCCATCATGAGGACTTGATGGCAGACAGAAAGGAGCTGGTGCCTGTTTTCTGGTTCAACACGAGGCTGCTGGCCCACCTGTGACGTGGAGCCTTGGGGCACCCCGAAGGGGGCCCTGCGGCGTCATGCACACCTGGGGCTCGGGGGCGGTTAGGGCAGCGGTTTCCCAACAGGTGGCCATTGTCTTATGGGGGTGAGGGTGAGAGCTTGTATTCACATACGTTTTTAAAATTTGAACCTTTAATTTATCCTTTTTTTACAGTTCAATAACAGTAATGAAGTTTGTATTTACAGTTTATGGATGAACCAACAGACTGACGTGGGGAGCGTTCATAGTTTTTTATTTTACTTAAGAGCACATGATGAGAAAGGATCTGCGACCAGACAGATTTAACTGTGAGAGCAGATGAGAAATCCCCGAGGAGGCGTTTGGGAGACAAAGCAGGTGGCAGAGGTCACAGCAGACAGCCTCGGTTACTGCAGCTTCTGAACTAAAATCGAGGAGTTTAGGCCTCAGGGGTCCTGGGCGTGTGACGTCCTGCAGCGCAGGAAGGGGTGAGAAGAGTTGTACACACCTGATTTTTATATTCCTGGTTTTCATGCACCCTGTCGTTTGCTCGACCTTGTGCTGCCCACTGGGGCGCGGCTGGTACAGAGCATTTCCATTTTTATTTCTACAGGCACAGTCACATTAGAGAGGCTTAGGGGAGCGGTCAGTGAAAAGTACAGAGCGTTGAGCTGACGGCCCCCGATGGGCAGCATCGCTGTTGGGGTTCACCTGGTTTGGACTTGGGTCAAGTCCTAACATTACAGCTGTGCTCGGGAAATCGCACCTCGGTCACGAGAGCCACTCTGACCTTGGGCTCTCGCACTCTCTCCCAGGTCTTCCGCCCTCACGCGAGGCACTGGCTGGGCCCCCTGCTGCAGTTGGCGGCTTCTGAGAGCAGCGGGGAGGGGATTCACTACATGGTGGTCGAGATAGTGGCAACAGTGCTCTCGTGGACGGGGTCGGCCACTCCTGTGGTGAGAACGGGCATCCTCCCTGGAGTGAAGTGGGTCCTGTGGAGCCCTCCGCAGGGGCTCCCGAGATCCGGCAGCCCCCGGGTGCAGCCTGGCTGCCTCCAGCGGGCGGGGGAGGGCGGCTTCCCTGGGCCCTGCCAGGTAAAGCCTTTGTAGTCACCTGTGGTCGGATCTGAACAAGCTCGCGTGGGTTTTCACCGCGGCCCAGACTCCTCAGTACAGTACCCGCTCTCTTTCATAAACAGGCTTTTGGATTCAAAAGTGCTTTCCCAGCATGGAACGCAATAAAGGTTCATGTGGAATTTCTGTGCCTTTTTAGGGGGTCCCTAAAGACGAAGTGTTAGCGAATCGACTGCTTCATTTCCTAATGAAACACGTTTTTCATCAGAAAAGAGCTGTGTTTAGACATAATCTTGAGATTATAAAAACCCTCACCGAGTGCTGGAAGGAGTGCTTGTCCGTGCCTTACAGGTACACGTTTACTGGATGTTGCTGTAGGTTTAACGTTCTCGTATGTGTGGCGTGCTGCACGTGATGGTCACGGTGAGCCTTTGTCATCTGGAGTGAGGGAAGCAAGGACGTAACCTGAAGTGGAGTCTCTCTACAAGGTGTAACGTTGCCACTCACAGGCCACAGCCTCCGTCTGGTACCGGAAACACCGCTGGGGCCATCGCCTCCAGGCAGCCCTCTGTGCCTCTGGGCGTGTGGGGTGCACCCTCCCTTCCGGCCTCCTGCCCGGGATTACCCCTTTCAGCACAGCCTGGGCAGGCCCAGACTTGCTGCAGATCTTACTGTCCACCAAGGGAGAATGGGGCAAGTAGTTAGCGTGTAAGAAATACCGACCTGCCCGTGTTCTGGAGCTGGAGGAACCTGGATGTGAGCAGAGGGGCTTGGAAAAGAGAAAGGGTTTCTTACCCTGGAAAGTAGCCGCAGAAGGTTTGTGTCTGTCTTCCTGCCTCGTGTACCTGACAGTCTCTACTTTTCCTTTCTGCTCACGTTTCAGGTTAATATTTGAAAAGTTTTCCAGTAAAGATCGTAATGCTAAAGACAATTCAGTGGGAATTCAGTTACTCGGCATCGTGATGGCTAATGACTTGCCTCCCTACGACTCAAGGTGTGGTGTCGAAAGCACGACGTAAGTGTTGCGCTGTCCTGATCTGCTGCTTTTCAGGGTGAAGGGCCCCTGAGTCAGCTTGGAGGCTGGGAGTGTGGTTTCGTTTTGAGAAACGTAAGGACCAGAACCCATGTTGAAAATATCTGCCTGAATTTAGATAGTTGGGTTTAGAGGTCATTTCGGAGAAGAAACGTGTGAGTGAATTGAATGAAGAAAGTGTATTTTTAAAGATGAAAAATCAGACAAAATTAGAGTTTGTGTGGTTTTGTCAGACTGGACGTTAGCTGTTTCCGTTCTAAGCTGGCGCTTTCGGCGTTTACTCCCAAAGGCGGCGTGAGCCCTGGGGAGCCTCATCCCAGGGCCAGGAGCACGAGGGGTGGCCGCACGCTGCTGCCCTTCCCTGAGCTCTGCCGCAGCCGCAGCCGCAGCCACGCGGCTCCCACCCCCGGGGTCTCGCACCTGAGAGGTCGGTTACTTGGTAGACGTCAGCACGTGCCCCGAGCTCTCCACTTCTCTGGAAGGTCTCGTGGTCTGGCTGCCCCAGGTGCCCCAGTGGCCAGGCAGACAGGCCGACGAGCAGCGCAGCACAGATTCACGGGAAGCGTGGCCTTACCTGCGCTCACGTCCTGCCGTCTGAGGCCGGGGAGCCTCCGCCCGGCATTTCCTTCTCTGGTCGCGTGGACGGCTCTGCAGGGGCTGGCATGTCTGATCTCAGGTCAAGGCTGATGTCTCGCAGGCCCAGGGTGGCTCTGTTCCCTGCAGCAGGTCCTGCGGCCGAGTCGCAGGCTGCGTGTCGGAGCCGCACAGGTGCCTTGGGGCCGTTCAGGCTCCTGCGTCCCGTGTGCGCCAGGAGCGAGGCTGTGATGCCCTTGTGACAGCGGGTGGAGGGCTTTATGCGTGTTTTCTTCGCCGTTCGTTGCAGGTACTTTGAGGCTCTGGTCAGTAACATGTCCTTTGTGAAATACAAAGAGGTGTACGCGGCGGCTGCAGAGGTCCTCGGGCTTGTTCTTCGGTACGTTTCCGAGAGGGACGAGGTGAGTGTGCTCTGGTTGTGACTTGACGTGCCTTGATCCCCGTGCCTTCTGTAGGAAACCAAGTGGGCCTTCTGTGTTTATTAATAGTTTACTCTTTCCTACTCAGCTTTTTTGAAGGAAGAAATGACTTTTTTTTAAACTCTTGGAAACTTGGCAGATATTTAAAGACTGGTAACTTACTTTCATTGTAAAAGTCAGGATATGAGTGTTTGTTTGACCAGCTTTCCTTCCTCTGCGCTTGGCCTCAGGGCTCCCTTTTGGAGGAAGGTGCCCTGGAGGAGCAAGCCCTGAGCTCCGGGCAGCGTGAAGGTGACCCGCCCAGGCCCCTGCCTGCTGTTCTGCTGTGAGCAGCTGCCAGACTGAGAGGGCCTCTCAGGGAGGGCTGCTGGCTGCCCGGCCCACTCTGCGTCACCTTCAGGCCCCGCGCGCCCAGCACGCTGTGTCCTCGGTGACCGAGGTCACGGAGGGTGCGTCCAGCCACGTGGGCTGTGTGTAAATTGCAGGTTAACTCAAAGCTCCCAGGCCAACCCCCGGGGTTAACTGAGTGGGGCTCCATGCTGGGGCCTGCGGGGCCGTCACCCATCGTGACAAGGCACCCGGTGGCGGACTGTCCAGGGTGACACGCTGGGCCCTCGTCTCCCTCCCCGGCTCTGGGTCTGGCCCTCTTCCCTTCAGCGCTCCCCTGCCAGCACCCCGGCCACTGGCTTTAAGAACGGCAGTGCTGGTCTCCGGCCACCCCTCCGCCTCCCCCAGAAGGAAACAGTGGAGTCTGGGCTCTGTCCCGGTCAGAGGGGCAGGGAGAGACTCGGGCGGTCAGGGGTCCCCAGGGCACCGACCCCGTGGCATCCTGCACCCCCGCCCAGTTCATCAATTAGGCGTTTGTTGGGATTTAGAAGAAAATTAAGCTGAAAGGAAACAGACCCACTTGGGGGGGGGGTCAGACTTCACTTACAGTTTACTTAGGGATTACCAGCTATTTTTGTAAAATAAAAAAAAAATTTTAACTTCAGAATATTACGACACGGTTCTCATGTCCCTAAACAGTGCTTTGTTCCCACCACAGATGGGGCACATTACAGCAGATCCCAGGTTTAAGCTCTCTCGGCTTAAACTTGAACTTAATGGGAATGATAAACCTTTTTGTTTTACATAGTTCTTATCAATACCATAAAATGGCATTGGTTTAGCTCAGAAGTTTGGCAGCAGAGTCAGGCCGAGAAGCAAGGGTCCCTCTGGTTCTGACCACTGACCTGTCTCACCCCTGGGTCGTGGGCTCCAGTCAGGGCTGCTCCTCGTCTCACCCGGCCCCTAGGCTGGCGCTCCTCGTTGGCTCAGCCCCAGTGCAGCCAGCAGAGGCCAGGCCAGCCAGGGAGCCCATGGGGACTGCGCACACGTAGGCACGAGGTGATGGAGTGGGACCAGGGCAGACAGCAGGGCTCCCTGAAGTCCTGGTGCGTGAGTGTCTGACCAGACACGTGGACACCGACGTCATGGAACGTGTCCTGAGCAGCATTTAGTCTCTGGTTTTACTCTCGCTTGTCAAGTGACTTGCTGGCCGTGTTTTGGTGTCAGAAGGAGGTAATCTTGTCCTCTGACTCCTGACCTGGGGCTTCGGCTGAGCCCGGAGCTTCTGGTCCAAGCCCCCTCTGGCGCCTCCGCCTGGGGACGCTCTCCTGGCTGGTCATGTAACTGCTCGTACACCTCCTTTCAGTGCTTAAACTAAGTTTTCACTTAACGTATATTTGAGAAGAAACTTCATCTTTCAGATGCTGGCGGAGTCTGTGTGTGAGCTGGTGGTGAAACAGTTGAGGCAGCTTCAGAACACCATGGAGGACAAGTTCATCGTGTGTTTGAGCAGAGCTGCGAAGAACTTCCCTCCTCTCGCTGACAGGTGGAGGGGGTCAGCCCCACCCTCACCTCGCCCACGGGTGGGGGTGGAGGGAGAAGGGGCCGGTGCCTCTGCTCACCGGCCTCCTACCGCCAGGTTCATGAACACTGTGCTGTTCCTGCTGCCAAGACTGCACGGCGTGATGAAGACGCTGTGTCTGGAGGTGGTGCTGTGTCGCGCGGAGGCGATAGCGGATGTGTACCTGCAGTTAAAGAGCAAGGACTTCACTCAGGTCATGAGACACAGGTGAGGGGCACGGCTGGTGTGAGCTGTGCGCCGCCCCTTCCACTCGGGGCCCTGTGGGCCGTGAGGACGCGAGTGTATGTGGTTTGATCGGAGGAGAGGTACCCGGGGCCTCGTGCCTCCTCTGACCCCACACCCGGGGGGCCGTGTCTCAGGTTGACCAGAGCTCCTTTCGGATTCAAAACGCATGGTTTTGAGTTTTGTACCTGTTTTGTCTGGTAAGGGGCTTCCGTTATTTATTAAATTTGCTTACTTATTTTCAAAACCGCCTTGTGCTGTTGAAGTAAATGTGGAAAGAGGGTGCTGACGGTGACTCGCCACGCTTCCCCTTCTCCATGCCCTGTTCCAGACTCGCCCGTGTGCTTTCCCACGTGGTGCCAGGTTCTGTCACTGTGTCTGGACTTGCTCTGTTCCGTGCTCCCTGAGCGTCTGCACGTGCAGGGCGCTTGGCTGGAGCTTTAAGCAGGGAGCTGCGGTGAGGAGATGGTGTGCACCCCTGGGCACCCAGACTGCACCCCTCCCTGTGAAGTGGGGGCCTGACAACACTTGGTGTCAGTTTTTAAGGTCGTGAATTCGTTTATGTTTACCTTGTTCTGTCTGACATTGTCAGGTTTTATTTTGGAATAACTTTGTTTCTACAGAAGAGTTAAAACTCAGCGCAGCCCCCACACACCCTCACCCGGCTTCCCCGTCCAGCATCACCATGGGGAATTTGTCAAAACCAAGGAGCTAGCGTTAGCACACTGCTGTTACGGAGATCAGACTTACTTGAATTCACTAATGTCCTTCTTCTATTCCAGGATCCAATCCAGGATACCACATTCTTAACTTATTTTTCATAGTCTAACCTGCAATAATCATTTTCAAGAATGTGATTTTTGCATAAATGTAGTATTACTTGTTATAATAAACTTTGAAATATGGAACAGCATAGAGAAGAACTTTCCAGTCGTATCTGAAAGCATAATGATAAAAGCTGTTAAATTTGTTTTTTAAAAATCCCTCTACTTACAGAGACGATGAAAGACAGAAAGTGTGTCTGGGCATAATTGACAAGGTGATGGCAAAGCTGAAGCCAGCAGAGCTCCTGGAGCTCCTGCAGCCGGTGGCAGAGCTGGCCTCTCACCCGTCCACGCGGTGCAGGGAGCAGGCATACGGCATCCTCATGTGGGCTCACGACAACTACCGGTACGCCCTGCAGAGACGGTTACACCGCGTTTGCATAGAAGCACTGGACTCTGCCAGCAGGCTGGAATGAATGTCATAAATGATAAAACTTAAAAAAAATGATAATTAAAGCAAGATTACTTTAGTGTATTGAAATATATCTTTATTTTAACTCATTTTACATACGTGTGGGGAATATTCAGAGGGTGAAATTACTGGCTGAGTTCGAAGTGTAATTGTTCTCGGTTATTATCCTGCTAAGATCTGGCAAGATTAAGGAAAGAAACGGCCAGGGGTCCTTCTCTGGCAGGACCCCTTCCCGTGGGGCAGGGGCCCTGTTCTTCCCCACCTCCTGGACTGGGCCTGCGAGCCAGGTGCAGAAGTGGGAGGGGCAGATGCCCTCCCCTCAGTTCTGGGCAGTGTCTTCAGGACAGAGCAAAGGCAGAGGACAGGAGCCATCACGAGCTGTCCTGTTGTTACTGTTCTCAGCGATCCAGAGAGCCAGGCCGACGGGGCCTCCCAGGAGATATTCAAGTTGGCGAAAGACGTGTTGATCCAGGGCTTGACGGACGAGAACCCCGGGCTTCAGTACGTGTCCCCTGGTGCAGCTGGGCTGGTGGCGCGGGGAGGCTCCTTCTCGGCCAGTGTGGGATCTTCCCGGGGTGCTGGAAGGGTCTGCCTCTTGTTGTCATGATGTGTCATGGAAATGCACTTTAAATCCAGGAAGACCTAAGAGCCCTGACAAGTTACTCTGATGTGAGAGTCTGGAAGGAGTGGCGTGGCTAGCACTCTCTGCTGTGCCGCGAGTTCCAGCGTTTCAGGATGAGAACCGGCACGAGTGGGGCGTTACTGTGCCCGTTTCACCCGGGTGGCGTGATAGCACCACGAGTGTCCCTTGTTTGGAGCGAGGTGTTTGGAGCCTTAGAAATAGGAGGACTTGCAGGGTCGTCGGCGGAGACGGCAGTGTAGGGGTGACTTCTCACTCAGCCCCAGTGTGCACATCACACGGGAAGGGCACAGACCTTCGTGTGGGTCTGTGTGTCCACTAACTTTCAGCTGTACTGTGGTTTTTAATTCATTGAACTTCAAAAAATTGGATTTCATAAACATTCTCAAGTTATAAAGCCCAATCTGGTTTTTAACCAGGTTAATTTGAATATTTTATGTTCATATGAAGTTTTGAGTTTTTTATGGCACTAGTATTTGGACTGAATTGTTTTAGCAAGGCAGTGAGAGCCTGTATATAGTTTCTTTTGAGGTTTTCTCAGTTTCGAAACGGTGGTTACATACTGATCCCTGAAGCCTCCCCGGGGAGTGGGGGGGAAGAGCTCAGTGGTAGAGTGTGTGCTCAGCACACACAAGGTCTTGGGTTCAGTGCCCAGTCCCTCCATCAAAAAAAGATGAAAATAAAACTTCCCAGGCAATAGAGTTGAGAATAAAATCACCTAGTTTCTCACCTCTTGTTAAATAACAAGTTTTGGAACCTTCCCTCCTTCAGTGCATGCGTTGTTCCCCTGTGGACAGTTTTGCGTGTGGCTTCCCTGCGTTGGCTCCGGCAGGACATGAGCTGCAGTCCCCAGACGGCACGCGGACAGTCCCCACTGGGAACATGGACAGGCTTCGTCCTCTTCTCTCCTCTCTGCCTTTCAGGTTGATGATTCGGAACTTCTGGAGCCATGAAACTAGGATGCCTTCGAATACCTTGGGCCGCTTGTTGGCCCTGAATTCCTTATATTCTCCTAAGATAGAAGTGCACTTCTTAAGCTTAGCGACAGATTTTCTGCTTGAAATGACCAGCATGAGCCCCGACTTCCAGAGCCCCATATTTGAGCACCCTCTGTCAGAGTGCGAGTTTCAGGTGGGTTCTCGTCCCTGTGATCTGAGCTCTCCCTGCTTGTGGTCGGTGTCGTCCACTAGTGGTAAACGTCTGTCTTTTTCCTTCGGTTGAGGTGTAGCTGACACTCAGCAGTGCGTTTGTTCCAGGCGCTCAGTGTGACGATTTGATGTCGTGTATATTAATTATAGAGTCATTGTTACAGTTAGTCTGGCTAACGTCCGTCACGTCACATAGTTCTGGGTTTTTTAATTTGCACTCTCTTGGTAACTTTGAAATGTACAATACAGTGTTATTAAGCATAGTCACCATGCTGAACATTATACCCCAGGACTTTCTTATTTTATAACAAAGTTTGTACCTTTTGACCCCTTCATCCATTTCTCCTACCCACCTCGCCTCTGGCAACTACCAGTCTGTTCTCTGTATCTATGAGCTTGGGTTTTTGAGTTTTTGTTTTAGATTTTACATATAAATAAGATCATATAGTATTTGCCTTTCTCTGACTTATTTCACTAAGCACAGTGCCTTCAAGGTCCATCCATGTTGGTGCAAATGGCGTTATTTTATTCTTTTTTATGACTGAGTAGTATTCCATTATATAAACATATCACATCTTTATTCAGTTATCTGTTGTTGGACAGTTGGGTTCTTTCTATGTCTTGGCTGTTATAAATGGTGCTGCTGTGGACACAGAGAACAGAGTCGTGGTTATGGGGTGGGGGGTGGGGGGAGGATAAATTGGGAATTTGAAAACTGCACCTCTTGGGGAATGATGGAAGGGTTAGCTGCCTTGATTGTGGTGGTGGTTTCATGGGTTTACACATCTGTCAAAATTCATCAAATTTTTCATCTGGAATATGTGTAATTTACTGTGCAGGAATCGTAACACAACAGAGCTGTGAATAAAAGCTAGAACCACAGTGCTGCTGTGACGCTGGGGCGCATATGTCTTTTCAAGTTGGTGCTTTGGTTTTCTTCAGATAAACCCCAGAAATGGAATAGCTGGATCACATGGCAGCTTTATGTTTAGTTTCCTGAGAAACCTCCACCCTCTTTTCCGTGGTGGCCGCGCCGGTTTCCATCGCCACCACGCGCACCACGTCCCACTCTGGTGGGTTCTCTCTTGTCGTGACGACAGTGGTTCTGACGTTCCCTGGTGACGCTGTCTTCCTTCCTTTGCTTGGAGTCCAAGCTCTCTTTCTGAAGCAGCCACGTGTGCTCACCTGCTCTGCTCCCCTCCCCCCGACTTGGGCCGCCCCCATCCCCCTCCCGCAGCCGCTGCAGTGAGGGTTCACGCGTGGACCCGGCGCTCCCGTCCGTCCGCGGGTCTCCCGTCTGGGCGGGGCGCTGGGAGGGGTTGAGTTTCCCTGCGAGTGGCATCCGGGTAAGGAGTAGAAAAGTGGTGCCTCCCCGCCAGTGCTGATGGGTGTTCTCAGTAGGCAAATGACTGCTTCGTAAACACTTCTGAACGTGAAAGGCTCTTCAGCTCCTCTCACGGGCACAGGTGAGGCGCCGCGGTTCTGCTGCCAGGTGGGCGCGGGGCTGGAGTGCGAGCCTCCTGTTGGATGTCTCCTGTGCAGGAATACACCATCGACGCGGACTGGCGCCTCCGGAGCACCGTCCTCACCCCGATGTTCGTGGAGACGCAGGCCTCCCTGAGTGCCCTCCAGACCCAGGCCCAGGACGGGGCGCGAGGGGCGGCGGCCAGGCAGGTCCGGGCCACGCAGCGGCAGCTTGACTTCACGCTGACCCAGAGCGCAGGCGAGTGCCCGGCGGGAGCTGCCCCTCAGGGCGTCAGTGCAGGGAGGTGACGGTGACGGGAAAGGGAGGGAACCTCGAGAAGAATGACAGTCAGAGGAGAAAGGGCCGCGGTGTCTGAAGGACCAGCCCCGGAGAGGTACAGAGGGCGGGGCGGGTGCTCAGGCCGCCCACCCCCGCCCACCCCTGCGGGTGGTGGGCTGTCACCACAGTGAAGAGGGGGGGCCAGGTCTTTTCTGACCAGGAGAAACGGGGAAGTCTCAGTACGTGTCTGTTTTGTTTCGGTTTTGTCCAGGAAAATCTGCTTCATGCATTAGATTTAAAACTGCTTGCCTGGGCAGCAAAGCAGAGCTGAGCTCGACTCGCTCGCTGTTTGTGGTTTGCTGGACTGTCTTTCTCAAATGGTCCACCTTCTCCCTTTGGCCATCACAGTGTGAGTTGTAGAGTAAAGTCGTTTTGTATAAGTGCTTCAATGTTTTCCTTGAGAGTTTTCACATTCTGTTGGTTCTAGAAGTTGGACCACTTTGGACAGTTTCAGTGGGAATTTTGTGACACTGACGGTAGAAACCACAGGCTTAGTACCTGCGGGTAGAGACACTGTCGTCCTCACCAGCAGGTGACGTGGTTCCTATTGTCAAGTGAGGACTCAGGGCTTGGACGCCCCTGAGGTCCTGTTTCCTTGCTGCCGGGACGGTGGCTCCTGGTCTGCAAGCCTGCGTGGCGCGTGCTGGCGGGTGGCAGGGCCAGCCTGACAGGCCTGTTTGCAGGGGGAAGAGGCTCCTTCCGCTGGCTGACGGGGGGCAGTGTGGACCCACCGGGGGACGACGTGGACATGGCCTCGTCCTCATCCTCGTCCCTGCTGTTTGCCCACAAGAGGCCGGAACGGTCACTGCTGAAGTCGGTGGGACCTGATTTTGGGAAGAGGAGGCTGGCCCTCCCAGGGGACGAGGTGGAGCACAGAGCAGAAGGTGAGTGCTGCCGCGGAGGTGTGCCCACCCGCCGCCTTGCTTGCCCCGCCTGCCACCCCGTCGCGGGAAGCCTCCCACTCTGCCCGGGCATCCCCGTGTCCATTCCTGGTCCTGTGGCCGCCCCACTCCCCCCGGGAGCCTCGTACGGCCTGTGGCTGAGCACAGGTTTCCTGTCCTGCACAGCCATTTTTCCTGGGTGTTAGTGCTTACTTTCCTTAGGTGCTTAGCTTTCTGCACATCTGCTCCCACGTCTCCTCTGCATTGGACGGCTGTCTCCTGTGTGGCCCCCGCATCCACCCTGAGCCTCCGCGTGGCCGTGGTCTGGGGGCCACTGAGGCCTATGGCCCGCCCTTCCCCTTGGTTCTGTTCATTCTTCCCGCGGGCAGGGGCCCTGGCACCCGTGGGGACAGAGCTCTGTTCTCATCTGGTCTTTTGTGAGGACAGAGTCTTTGCTCTGGGAATGCTCTTAGGGTCTCCTCTTTTAAGCTAGTTTTAGGAAATGCCACCGAAGTGTCCACTTTTCTGGGTGTGAGGGCCCTTTCAGGCTGCCAGCTCCTGTGTTCCGGTGCTGGAATGTTTTTCCTTGGGTGGTTTTGATGGTGATTTCTGCAAGCCAGTTCTCTCTTCTTGGAATCCTGTTTCCACTGTCAGACCTAATGGATTATGCTTCTAATTTTCTTGTTTTTTATCCCTTTTGTTCCCCGTTCTAGGAAATCTGACTTGATCTTTAACGCATGCTTTTAAGAAACCTTGCTTTTAATTTCCACAAGCCCTTTTGGTCTCTGAACATCCCTTCAGTCCTTGATCCACAGTTGGAATATCTACTGTGACCTTTCTGATAAGTGATCATCTTCTGAATTTTTTCCTGGACGGTCTGCTTTTAACAGTAGCTCTTTCCCTGTTGTTTTGGCTCCTGTCTCTCTCATTTGATGCTTTTTCCTCGAAGGTCTGGTGATTCTCGGCTTTCTGCTGTGTCCCAGGTGGGGCACTGAAGGGTATTCGGAACAGTACCTGCACGTGGGGTGCTGGCTGGCGTCTGGGACGTGGAAGCCCTGTTCTCTGCTGGTCGATCACCCAGAGGCCGGCATGCTCTCCTGCCTGCCAGCCGGGGGCCACGTGGAGGGCGGCTGGGTCCCGGGGCTCCAGACGTCCTCCAGCTCGCCTGCCTCTCGCCTTGCAGGCTGACTCTGCGCCCACACCCCCCTTCAGCCTTGTGTCCCGAGGTCCCGCTGTCCCTCCGGCCGTCAGGCTCTGTCTCAGGCGCAGGCCTCACCACCTGTTCTCCAACTTCCAGAACTGGCTGGCCACCTCCAGGCTGGTCTTTGGGCCTCACAAGCTTATGTTGTTTTAAAAACAAAAGTAAACAAAGGTGAAGAGTAGATAAGCAAATTCTCGCTTTTGTTTTACGGATTCTGGGAAGGAGGCAAAGTCAGCTGCGAACAGTGCACCTGCTTTCTGTTTTTAGGTGCAGATAGTCGGGCCGAAATACTGAGATTACGCAGACGATTTTTAAAGGACCAAGAAAAACTGAGTCTGATTTACGCCAGGAAAGTTGTTGTTGAACAAAAGCGGGAGAAGGTTTGTATCCGCCTCTGGAGTTCGGTCGGTGACCGCTGCTCTGTCAGAGGACGTGCACTGCGGAGACAAGCCTGCCTGCTGGCCTGCAGCCTGGTCCCGGCGCCTCGGTCCGTGTGGCCTAGCGTGTGCATGTGCGGTGGCCCCGGGCCCCAAGACAGCCTCTGCCCTGGGGCTGTGCTCCCCCGGGACGCCGGGCTTCCTCCTCACGGTGGAAGCCTGACCGCCCGTCATCCCTGAGATTGATGTCTTACAGCCTCAGCCCCTCCGACCTCAAGGTCGCAGCCTCGACCCACCTGGGGGCCACAGGCTGTGGTCAGAGGGGGAGGCCGCGCCCCTGGAGGTGCTGGGCGTGGAGGGAGGGTGGCCGGCCAGGGGACAGTCTGCTGCAGACACAGGCTGGGGGGAATTAACAGGTAAACACCCCTCCGTGTGGAAGCAATGAGAGGCTTTGTTTAGCCACAGCTTCGGTGTGACACCCTATCAGTAATTAGGACCGACTGTTGTAAAGACTGGATGGTGGCGAAAGAACCGTCTTGGTTCTAACTCAGTTTGAGGCCTCAAGCAAGACTTAACTTCCACATCTGCGTGTGCCGTGGCCGAGCGGCTCTGCTGTGTCTTCCGTGAAAAGCAGACGTGCCTCTCTGCTCCCTGTCTCCGTAGCTGCAGCTCTGCAGGGAGGGCCTCGGGGACGCGGCTGCTCCTGGTCCAGTCTCGTCCCGACCAGGCTTCCTGAGGGTTGGAGCCGGGGTCGTGGGCAGGAAGTGCTGGGAGAGGCCTGGGCGGCCGGGCGGCCCTGACACCCCTGCCTCATCTGAGCCTGGTTTACGGCTCTAAAAAGTTTTCAATCAAGTTCTCTGGCTTCAGAGGAACTCAGATTTCTCTGTGAGACAAGTTTCAGTCATCTTCTGGTTTTCATTTGGCCGTGTCATTGCCCATGCGGTAAAGCACGCGACTGAGCGTCCTGGATGAGGGCTGCCTCAGATCCACTCATGTGAGGACACGCTGACGGTCTCACGGGACGTACTGCTGACTCCTGCATGAGGGTTCTCACCTTCTTCCCGTTTCTGTGGTGACAGGAGGTGCTGGCTGAGCTGAGAGTGAGGCAGGACGCGCAGGTCGTGCTGTACCGGAGCTACCGTCAAGGAGACCTGCCTGACGTCCAGATCCCACACAGCAGCCTCATCGCCCCGCTGCAGGCCGTGGCCCAGGTGGGTTCTGGAGCCTGCCCGGGGCGGTAGGGCCTTGCGGGTCAGCACAAGGGCTGGCCTGTCCCACATGTGTCCTGGCCCTGCTGCTCCCGGCTCTGTGAGCCTCTGTCCGGGGTTCTGCTCACCCTGATCAGACAGGGCGGTCTCTCTTACCTGCAGCGTTCGTTGAATGAAACAACGTGTAAGTTGCGAAGCCACTTAAATCATGGCTTATACAAACCCTTTCTGGGGGATCGGGGTTCTTCCTTCCCTGGGAATTTAGTAGCAGAGGGCTGGGAATACTTTTCTCACTCGTTAGGGGATGAGAGTATCAGGAGTGAATGGCGTTTTCTACCCGAATTCCTTGACAGAAACAGGATATTTGTCCCTAGAAAGTCTGATTACAGTTCCTTTGACTTTAACTGAAATAATTTTTAAAGTCAAAGAGTATTATATGCTAATTATACTAGGTGCTGAGACACAGTGCTCTGTTTTACTGTACTTGAGTTTGCGGTACTGAAATTGTTTATAATAGGTTACATTACTGTTTCACAAGCTTTTAATGAATCGAAATAATTACATTTTGACAGAATTTGCAGAAGCAGCACACAGTCCTTTGCCGTCCCTCCAGCCGCCCTCACAGCTGACGTAACTAGCGCTTTGTGAAGACCCAGAAACTGACATTGGCACTGAAAATTTTATTTACTTCTACATTCATGTCTTCACTTAAAAACATAGACAGTGCCTCCCAGGAGCTGTTGTTAGAGGCCGTGGAGGGTGGCGCTGGGGTGACAGAGCAGGGCAGCCTGCCGTGTGTGCGGGAGGCGGCTGCTGGTGATGCCCGAGTTTCATGGCCCACGGATGGGACTCTAGGAGTTAAAGCTGGCGCCTGGTCATCTGAGGGTGCTCCAGGCTCTGCTCCATCCCTGAGCACCGATCTTCCCACAGCCCTGGGCGGCCGTCCCCTGGTCTGGGGCAGGGACCGCAGGCCCAGACTCATTCAGGCCTTGAGCTCTGAAGTCTGCGTCTCTGGTCCTGAAATCCCTGCTGTCATGCCTTTTGTTTGACTCGTGTCAAATGCGTGTCATCAGGTAAACTCCAGACGTGCCCGTCCATGGCAGCTGCAGCTCCTGTGAAGCACAGAGTGTGTGTGTGGGTATGTCTGCGTCTCAGGTGAAGCTGTGACCTGTGCCCCTGCCTGTCCACAGAGGGACCCGATAGTCGCCAAGCAGCTCTTTAGCAGCTTGTTTTCCGGGATCATGAAAGAGATGGACAAGTACAAGACAGCATCCGAGAAACGCAGCGTGACTCAGAAGGTGCTGCAGGACTTCAGCCACTTTCTCAGCACCACTGTCTTCTTCTTCCCGCCCTTCATCTCCTGCCTCCAGGTGCGACCGCTCGCTCGGGGTCCTCGGGAGTCTGCCGTTTCCCAGGTTGAAACAAGGCTTTTGACAGAGCGGTCGGTGCCCTCTCTCTGGGCTGCCTCTTCCCAGACGGGTCGATGCGGTTTATTTGTATTTCAGAAAGGCACTTATCCATGACAGAATAGTGAGAAATCAAACTTGGCTCAGAGCTGTCCTGATCTTACTAAGCCAGTCCCTTCAGTGTCACATGGCGCTGTCCTAGCCCTACCCACTCCTGTCGGAGCTCCTGCTTGCACACAGGGCGGGGCCTGGTGGCGGAGGGGCAGGGCCCGTGAGGAGGGCCCTGGGGGACTGTGCACGCTCCAGACAGCGGCCCGGCTCTGGGATGGTGTCTAGGGCAGTGTGGTTTGAGAAGAGAGCCAGTGCAGACATGCTTTCATAACTACCAGACCTACTTACTGGGAAATTAACTTTTCAACGTATGAAGTGTTTTCTTTGCCGTTCAAAATTTGGATCGTTGCCAAGTCCTTCACAGACAATCTTTTGGTTTCATTTCAGTGTTTTTGTAACTAGTTACTTCCCTGGAGTAATTCAAAAGTTACATTCTTTAACATCACTCACCAGTAGCTCTTGTTTGTAAGCTAAGTGGGTGGCAGTTCCCTGGGACGAGGCACTCAGTGTCCCTGCGTTGTCCTTTGTGACGGGGCGGGAGGCTGCCAGCGTCGTTTCCTCGCAGGCGTTAGCTGCTCTGCCGGCCTGCGATTCACAGGTAGAGCCCCTCCCTCAGCGTCTCCCGGAGACGCCAAGCATCAGGCTGAGCAGTTGCATTGATTCAGTCAGTATTTCAAAACAAGTTTCTCTACATTGTATTCTGAAGTGATTTTTAAAATCTGTATTTCTGGTTTTGTTCCTAACGTTGATTTAAAAACTAGGTCTTCTGGTTGCTGTTGGGAGAGTCATTGACCATAAGTAAGCAGGCAGCTTGTTGCCCTTGCTCGCTGTGGGCCCTGAGCCTGGGACAAGCAGCCTGAGGGCCTGCAGGGCTGAACGTGGGCCTAGACGGCTCTCCTGCCTCCTGTCTGGAGCTGCTGTCTGTGTGTCTGTCCAGGCACCGCAGGGCGTGGGGCCAGTGTTCGCAGGAGAAACCCCTTTCAGCCACTTTCCCACGACAGTCAGTGACTCCACACGTACCTCAGCTTGCTGCCCTGCATTTGTGCTATTCGTTGCTTGTTTGAACTTCATATAAAATTTTTATTTCTTTCACCAACACCCTTGTTGAAGGGGTTGTGTGTGCAGAACGGTGGAAAACTGAAGTGGGTAAGTGGCCCTTCGCCCGGTACAGTGAGATGAGGGTCCAGGCAGGAGCCCTGGTATTGACCCCAGTGGACAGTCAGCACTCTGACCTCTGGGCGTCACCACTGCTCTGGTTTGGAATTTATAAGAAGTGAAGTCAGTTGGCTGAATTTTTTTGCTTAGCAAATCTTTCTTTATAAAAAAGTGTCGTCAAGATTACACACACAAGTTGATCTTGAACATGGACTTAGAACTGATCTCACTGTGAGCACCTGACTACGTATAAAGGAACTCTGCCCCAGTAAAGCTGTTTATCTGTTGAAACAGTTTCTCTTGGGCAAATAGGAATAAATCTTAAACTGGCTGCAGTCAGGACAACACTGTTTCCCACAGCGTCTGGAACATAGAAGGTGCTCAGTCAGTATTTACAGGCTGAGAGGGTTACTTGAAAATTAAAAATAAATTTGTTTTAAGATATTATTATCCTACTCAGGCCCTCCCTCTCCCGATGACATGGTGCTGTCTCAGAGCTCCGCCCTCAGTTCAGACGGAGCCTTTCTGCGCTGTTAGTGGCAGCAGGGTTGTTGGAGTCTGTCTCCTCCGCCACCTGTTCCTTCTGCGAGTGACAGACATTTTTGTTTGCTTGTTTGGAGAATCTGAGTTCTCCAAGATTCCAAATGTGGAACTCAGGTCAGCGCAGTGGGAAGAGGTCCGTGTTAGTGGGCATCCGTGCAGGGCACTGCTGCGGGGAGGGGTGGCCATGGCGGGGGGCTCTCCCAGGGACGTGCAGGTCTGCTGTCAGGACAGGGCTGTCCTGCTGTTCGTACTGCTCTCTCTGTCGATTTAGGGTTTTTCATTGTTTTTGTGTACATAGAACTCTTAAATTGCGAGCCACAAAGTAGAGGTCAGTGTGGTGATTACTGGAGTCCTCCGTCAACATTACTAGTCAGCCCGGGTGGAAGGAGGTGGGAGAAGCCGTGGGGAAGCAGAGGTGCGCATGCTTTGGGGGACTGGACCTGAAATCTTCACGTTTTAGGTGCTTTCCTTGCGTCTTCAGGCCAAAACATTCCTGGAAACTGCCATTATGTCTGCACATAAAGAATGTGCGTGAACGTCTCCATAGTCACAGTAGTTTTGTTGCTTTAAATTAATCCAGGATTGGAAGAAGTAAGAGGTCATTTCCTCCTTTGAGCTAATTGGATGTTGAGGGAAATTTAATGTAATCACACAGAGATGTTTGGCTGTAACACAGGTGGTCAGACCCTCCTTCATGTTGCATGAAGTGAAGCTAGTGCTCGGCTCGTGTGGACGTGGTCACAGGGCCACAGCCTGAGAGCTGCCGTCTGTGCCTTTGCAGGAGGTGAGCTGCACACACGCCGATCTGCTGAGCCTTGACCCCGCAGCTGTCAGCACCAGCAGCCTGGCCAGCCTGCAGCAGCCCGGGGGCATCCGCCTCCTGGAGGAGGCCCTGCTGCACCTGGCGCCCCAGGAGCCGCCCGCCAAGCGGGCTCGGGGGACGCCTGGCCTCCCTCCTGATACTGCCCGATGGATGGAACTTGCAAAGTAAGCCCTGCGCCCCGACCCTACTAGGGGCCCACAGTGATGGGACACCTCAGCTTCACTTTGACAGAAAAGCAACACATAAAGCTGACAGCAACGTGCCCCACGCCCCAGGAACAGTTGTCACTGCCGCTGTCTTAAACGGGGGAGGCTGGGCCGCGGGCAGGGCAGACTTTGGTTCGTGTCAGAGACTGGCAGTGAGGCTGGCAGGAGTTGTAGGACCAGGATTAATTGTCACCAGCTTCTGGGTTCTTGAGCACATTCCAAATTTTAGGGCTAGACAAGGGTGCCACGTAGGCTACCACAGACGTGCAGTGTTACTGTGACAGTCTAACACGGAACAGGCTCGTTTAATAAGTCAGTTTATACACTGTAAACCTATGACCTTTTCAGGTTTTTATTTAAATGCACTTTAGAATAATTTCTGCCTTCTGTCTGGCTAAAGTTGTATAATTTAATGGTGACTTCGTTTTTAAGACTGTATTTTTATAAAACAAAAATAACATATCTTTTTTAGCTAATATAACGTGTAACATCTTGATTTAACGTCATTTCATTAGAAAGAAGACTTTAGAAATACTGGGGTATTTGCTGATTTGGACTTTTTAAAAATTTGTCTCATAGACTGTACAGGTCAATTGGAGAGTATGACACCCTCCGTGGGATCTTCAGCAGTGAGATAGGAACAAAGCCGGTCACTCAGGACGCGCTGTCAGCAGAAGCAAGAAGTGACTATTCTGAAGCCGCTGAGCGTTACAATGAGGTAACGCTGGTCTCCAGCCGCTGTTGGCTGTTGCACTTTCTGCTGAATGGAAAAACTGTTAGCGTCAGGATTCAGAGCTTCGTAATGTTCCAGCCTTATTCCTTAGCGTTTCCACCAAGGTTAGTAGTAGAGAATGGTTTCATAGTAACCACGTGTGAGCTCGTCTTTGTTGTACCTCTTACTCTTTTTAAGAAATCATCGTTGAATAAGAGAGAAAGCAGAAAGCGTTTCCTAGCAAGCACTATGAAATTGTCAGAGGCTGTTTCAGTATCGGAACCTGTCATGTAACTTCTCTTTGAGCAAGAGTTGGTTTTGGGAAGATGACTCAGCTCGGTTTTGCACATGTTGTGTTTGGGGCGAGGGTGTGGAGCAGGGACGTCCTGGAAGTTCGGGGGCTGTGGCCTGTGGGGACTGGTGGGGGTAGATTCTCCTGCGGGTTCGTAAATGTCCTGTTTTTTCATTTTCACTCTAAGAACTTTCTAAGTAGTAAATAATGCACAGTATGTAAAGCAGATTACGAGCCATTTAATGGCTTCGCTTTATTAACTGGCTTCATCGGTAGGGCTGCCTCCTGGTGGGGCTTTTATCTTCGTCGTTGTGTTAATTCCTCCCAGGTTCCTCGGCCTCCTCTGAATGGCGGTTCTGGGTGTGGGGGCTACTCCACCTCCAGGCAGGCGTTCTCCTTTGTGCTGATGTAGCCTCTCCTCCACCAGGCTCTCAACAGACAGGAGTGGGCGGATGGCGAGCCCTCGGACGCTGAGAAGGACTTCTGGGAACTCGCAGCCCTCGACTGTTACAACCAGCTTGCCGAGTGGAGGTCACTGGCCTACTGTTCCACAGCCGTTGTTGCCAGCGAGAACCCCCCGGACCTGAATAAAATGTGGAGTGAGCCGTCCTGGCAGGTGCGTGGAATCCGTTCTGCGGTCACTGAAGGCCCCTTCTGGGTCGCCTGTGTTTCTCGTTCGTGAAGTTGCTTAAAGCGTTTCAAAACAAGGTGGTGGTTGTGACTATTAGGATACTTGCATAAACCAACTTCCCCCCAAACTCTGTGTTCCTGTTAGACTGCTTACTGCTTGTAGCTAACCTTTCACAGTAAGCGGGCACGTTAGAAGTGAGCGTCACCTCCTGGTGTGGCCGCTCGGAGGGACTCCTGCTGCGTCTGTGCTGGGGCAGCAGGCCGGCCCCTCGCACGTCGCTCTCGGCTGTGCTTGGAGGCCGCTTGCGCCACACCCGACGTCCAGCTGTCTTTCAGCTCAAAGTAGTTCCCATCCTTGTTTACTCTGTGGTTGTAAAGTGAGCAATTTCAGATGAAAATGTTTTTAAAATTGTAGTTTTAGGTTTGAAGCATCCAACGCCATCAGTTTGGCTCTAAACCTTGACCTGTTAAATTATACCAAAGGTCTCGTGGTGGTAAAAGCACGGGGTGACGCAGGTCCGCTTCCCGGCGTCACAGGCAGGATCTGTGCTCCTCAGGAGACCTACCTGCCCCACATGATCCGCAGCAAGCTGAAGGGGCTGCTCCTGGGAGGGCGCGACCAGTCCCTGCTGACCTTCGTGGACGAGGCGGGGGCCTTGGCGCCCCGGCGCGCCCTGCTGGAGCTGCACCACGGCCAGGAGCTGAGCCTCCTCTGCATCCTGCAGGATGACATCGACCGTGCCAAGTACTACGTCGAAAACTGCATTCAGGTTTTCATGCAGGTAACACAGGTGCACCAACCCGAAACGTGCCGTTGCTGCGACGCTTCCCAGGCAGCACCTCGTGCACGGCAGTCCACGCCTGCCCTCCTCCCCTGCACTTGGCTCCGCTGATCCCTCTGCACGCTGGCCTCTGTGATGGTGCCTTGCAGAGGTTCCGCCTTCTGTCTTCCCTTGGGTTTCCTCCTCTCACTGCAGACCCTCCCCCCGTGCGGCCGGGCAGGGAGGGGTCTGCGGGCCGTGTCCCCACCTGGGCCTCTGCCTCTGTTGTCGGCTCATTCTCTAAGGGCCGCGTCCTGTATAGACTCTGGTAACCTTTGTCACTGGCGTAAATTGACATTCACTGTCTTTATTTTAGTTTTTAAACAAATTTTAGGCTGATTAGTGCACTCGAGAGGAAGTCTATTGAAGAAGGAAAACTGGCTTCTGTAGTTGGCAGCCTTACATCACAGGAGGTTGTCATTTTTAAGAATAGGTGTCAACAGAGGTGGTGTGTTCCTGATTTTATTGCTTTTACTGATTTTGTTGAGCTGAAATGTGATTGAAAGCCTACGTTTAAGCAAATTTAGGCCATGTGTCAGTTGCTCTGGTGGCCTGATTATGAACCTCTTGAGGCAGGCTGTGCGATGCATTTGCAGCATAATTGCTGTATTTCATGTTGTCCTCAAGAACTGTGTTAAAATCTAAAACGTAAGCTGACTTGTAAACAAAGCTGAATAACTTTTTTCCAGAATTACTCTAGTATTGACGTCCTGTTGCACAGAAGCAGACTCACCAAATTGCAGTCTGTACAAACTTTGATCGAAATTCAGGAGTTCATCAGCTTTATTAGCAAAGAAGGTATGTTTCATGTGTCCCTACTGTGTTTTTTCCTTTTATAATCATGGAAGAGTGTCTGCATGTGATCTTCTTGTTTAGTGAAAGCACACGCTTCTTAATGTGTGGCTTAGGAACTGCCTGGAGTTTATTGTACAAACACGTATTTTGAGGTCGTCGAAATAAATGTTTAAAATGGTCGGGTGCTGTTCTGGGCACTGAGGAAGCTGCAGGTCGTGAGTGATCAGCACCACGTGGTATTTGTGGGACAGAGGCGAGCACAGGACCCCACAGGAGAGGTGGGGACAGAACCTGCCTGGTCCAGGGAGCGGGGCTCACAGAGGGCCGGCCCACCTGGAGGTGCTGCAGGTTCTGTGGGTGCAGGAGGAGGTGGGGGGCCGCTGATGGGGGCCCCCCAGGGTCCAAGGGAAAAAGTACGTCTTCACAACAGTAACATATTTTAGTTGTAAATCTGAATTCCCATTTTTGTGCTAAATAATTAAAAATAGTTATGAAACACTTTTCAGAGAACTAATAAAAACTGGCGTTCAGAACTGTCTGCCCAACTGTTCTCAGCTTTGAACTTGGAGAATCATCTGCGTGCGTGTTGTCGGCGATGCACCGCTCCAGCAGCGAACTCTCTTTTCTTTATTTCCTAGTTTTTAACCCTCTCACGAGGTGGAGTCTTTCTCCTCATGTTATAAGGGCTTAGATTAGATAAGTCACCTGAGCTCACATGTGAGGAACCTGACTCCGAGCTCAGGACTGTCTGACCTACGCTGTGGTCTCAGCACTGCTTTCCCTCCAGCAGAGAGAAGACCAAATTGCTCAGCTTTAGCAGCATGGGATTTAAGTCCCATGTGGGTTCTCGTGAACTGCTCTTCCAAGGGCTCGGAGCCAGGCCGTGTGGGTGCTGCCGCTGTGATGCGGCCTTGAGCACCGGCCTGGCAGTGCCGACGGCAGGCGCTGCGGGCGTTCCCATGCCTGGCGCGCACAGGGTTGCCCTGTGGTGACTCGGGTCAGATTTTGCCAGCCAGAAAACGGGTGCAGTGCTGTGAGAAACTTGTCAGTTTTCAGCGCTTTTTAGATTTTGGAATTGTGGGTGGAGGACTGTGGACCTGTGCCGAATGCGAAAACTCTTACTTTCTCATCTTTCCTCTGTAGCCTTAAGAAACTGAGTTTCACCGTCAGAAAATATTAAATGGTAACTTTGTGCTCCTGCTGTGAAAGTTGAGACAATGTTTTAATTTGGACAAGAAATGTGAATGAAGTTTCTGTTCGCCATTGGCAGCTGCTCGTTGTAAGTCGGTCTTCTCACCAACCCGTGGGATAGTCACACCCGAATATTATTTTTAGGTAATTTGTCATCTCAAGCTCCCCTTAAGAGACTCCTGAGAGCCTGGATGAACAGGTATCCGGACGCTAAAGTGGACCCCGTGAACGTCTGGGACGACGTCATCATGAACCGGTGAGACGTGAGCCTTTTGAGCTGAATTTGGATTCTTTCCTGAAGTTGCCAGAGTAGCGTTTCTCTCCAACTGTGGTGTAGGAAAACGGGGGGGTTTGAGCCTTGTGGGGGCCAGCTTCCACTGCGGTTGTTCTGCCGAAGCTCCCTGTGGCTGCGGATGCGCCCGTGGGGAGAGAAGCCGGGTCCTGCTCCTGCCTCAGGGCTGAGTGTTGGGGACTGAAGCGGCAGCAGAGCGGAGCTGCGTCACAGCTTCCTGTTCTGCTGTCACAACTGGGTTTCTGCGCCTCCCGCCTCCCGCCACGCGGCTGTATTCACGCTTCCGCAGGTCTGAGATTATTTCACGCCCCGGGACGTCTGCAGGCAGATGGTAACGTGCACTTCAGAGACGAGGTTGTGATGATTGTGTGCAGATGCACACAGCACGCGGGACTGAAGGACTGTGACCCCGAGTCATACCGTTTCCTCTGCTACTACAGCTTTTTAAAAATGTCCTTTTTATACTTTTGATTTTTTAAACTTTTGTAACTTTTTATTTTGAGATATGTTCTTATCTGTAGAAAAGCTGCAAGAAAAGCAGAACTCCATTGTGCGCCTTTTACCCAGATTCACAGTTTTTAACATTTCGACATCACGCCGCATTAGCTTTGTTCTCTTTCTCCATGTACGCGTGTGTGTTCTTTGAGCCACCGCAGGGTGAGCTGCACACGAGCGTCTCTGCCTCTTACCAGTCACCTTCCCTAAGAGAAGGGCGCACGAGAGCCGCAGCGCCGCAGTGGCGTCTGTTTTCATTTCATCCTGCGGCCTCAGCTCCAGTGTCGTCAGCTGTCCCGTTGGTGAGCTTCAAGCACTTTCTCCTCTCCTGGGACGGGACCCCGTGCAGAGTCGTGCTCGCATTTAGTTGGGAGGTCTCCTCGGTCTCCTTTAGTCGGGGACAGTTAGCTCCTCGGCCGTCCCTCGTGACACTGACACTCGAGGCGTTCCCCTCAGGTTGCTTTGGTCCGTGTGTCCTCGTGGCTGACTTCACCCTCAGGTGATGCGCTGGGCCCGGTACTGCTGGGGTCCTCGTCCTGCGGCATCACATCTGGAAGCACAGCATGTCTGCCTGGCTTTGCTGGCGATGCCCGCGCTCCCCCGTGTGCAAGGCCCGCGCTTCTCCCTCTGCAGCGGTCATCAGCGTGGGAGACGCTGGAGACGCGCCGCGTCTCGCCTCTCGTAAGACGCTCGCTCACGTTCCTCGCTCACATGTAGGGAGCACCCTTCCGTCTCCCCCATCTGCGTGTTTACTCATTTTCTCAAGTGTTAACTATCAACGCAGGAGCATGGATTCCAGTTTATGTCGTGGAATGTAGTATTTATTTCGTGTTCAGGTTGTCCCGGATGTGGCTGGTGGGAGACCCCTCGAGCTGGTACTCCAGGCTCGTCTTGCAGAAGTCCTCCCTTCTGTTTTCTTCTAGAAATGTTAGTTTTAGTTCTTACCATTTAGGTCTATGCTCCAGCAGAACGTAGTTCTTGTAGATGGTACAAGATGGGGGTAGATGTCCGCTGTCTCCACGTGGCTATCTGCTTGTCTAGTCCCACTCGTTCGAAAGTCTTCCTTGTTGCCATTGAGTGGCCTTTGGCACCGTTTTCTGAAAATCGGTGACCACGTGTGTGTGGTCTGGTTTTGAGCGCTGCGTTCTGTTCCTTGACTTGCCTGCATCTCTCTTCACAAGATCAAACTGTCTTCATTACTGTCACTTGACGCAGACAGGGCGGGGGTGAGCTCTCCAACTCTGCTTTTCTTTATAAAAAATGCTTTTCTTTTATTTGTAGTTATAGATGCATCTTAGAATCTGCTTGTCAGTTTCTACCCAAAAAACCCAAAACCCAGAGTTTGGGATCTGACCGAGTGTAGGTCGGCTTTGGGAACTGCCGTCCAACAACACGGAGCCCTTGAAGTCACGGATGTGGGGCGTGTCTGTCTACTTCGGTCCTGTTTAAGTTCAGTGATTTGTGTTCTTCAGTATGGAGGTCTTCGATGTCTCTTGCCAGATTTGTTCCTCAGTGTTTAATGCTGTAAGTGGAGAGTTTTTCTTATACTTTCCAACTATTTGCTGCTCGCATACTGGTTTCCTCACAGTTTTGTTTTGTCATGAACGGGTGTTGAATTTCGTCAGATGCGGTTCCTGCATGCGTGGAACTGGTCGCATCCTCTGTCTCCTCTGTTGTGCGTACGTCTGTCGGGGCCGTGTTGTCTGCAGTGCTGTTCGGGCCGGCTGTCTCCTCACCGACTCTCTGTCGGGAGCCCGTCCCTTGTTGGATGTGGGGTGTCGAGCGTCACTGCGTTGCTGTTTTCCCTGCTAGCTGTGCTCGTGTTTGCCTGGTACACGCAGGTGCCGCGATGCGGGCGCACACGTATTTACAGCCGTTAAGTTTTCTTGACAGATTGGCCCCGTATCGTCATGAAAGGACCTTCTTTGCGTCTTCTTGCTGTTCTCAGCGTGAAGTCTCCTCTGCCTGATACGGTGCAGCTCACCCTGCTCCACCCGGGCCACTGTCTGTGTGGAACCTCTTTCTTGTCTTTGCTCTGGCGGTGTTGTCGTCACGGCGGAAGTGAGTCTCCTGTAGGCAGCATGCCGTCGGGCCTTGTTTTACCCGCTCAGCCATTCTGTGTCTCTTACGTGGAGGATCCAACCCCTTTACGTTTCAGGGACTCCCGACGGGTCAGGACTTACTGCTCCGTTTTGCTGGTTGTCCTCTGACGTCTCTGTGGGCGTGTTACCTCTGGCTGCTTCCCCTCCTCTCCTCCTGTGTGATCTGATGACCTTTTGTTTGGTGTGCCTTGACTTCTTTATCATACCCTTTTGTGTACCTACTGCAGGTTCATTCTTTGTGGTTACCATAAGGCTTACACAAACTACCTTGTAACACCCGGATTTAACAACTTAACTGTGATAGTATTCTTTCAAAAAAAACTTTTTTTTAAGTTAAAAAAAATTTTTAAGTTTTTATACAGTTTTTAAAGGTTGCTTTCCATTTACAGTTATTACAAAATATTGGCTGTGTTCCCCGTGTTGTATAAGACATCCTTGAGCCTGTCTTACACCCAGGAGTCTGTATCTCCCACGCTTTATTGCCCCTCCCCCCTACTGGTAACCACTAGTTTGTTCTCAGTATCTGTGAATCTGCTTCTTTTTTGTCATATTCCCTAGTTTGTTGTACTTTTAAGATTCCACATCATACAGTATTTGTCTGACTTACTTCACTTAGCATAATACTCTCCAAGTCTACCCATGTGGCTACAATTGGCAACGTTCATTCTTTTTTATGGCTGAATAGTATTCCATCACATATATACATATATATATACACACACACACCACATCTGCTTTATCCATTCATCTGCTGACAGACACCTAAGTTGCTTCCATGTCATGACGATTGTAAATAATGCTGCTGTGAACACTGAGGTGCGTGTATCTTTTCAAAGTAGTGTTTTTGTTTTTTGCAGATGAACACCCAGCAGCGGGGTTGCTGGATTACGTGGCAGTTCTGTTTTCACCTTCTTGAGGCCCCTCCCTGCTGTCTCCCACAGGGGCTGCAAGGTGCACACCCCACCAGCGGTGCCCGTGGGCTCCCTTTCCCACGCCCCCGCCTCACGTGGTGCTTGTGGTCTTTTTGGTGACAGCCAGTCGGCAGGTGTCAGGTGGTGGCTCGCTGTGGTCTTGATTTGCGTTTCCCTCAGGATTTATCCAGTTTGAGCTTCACTAAGCTTCTTGAATCTGTGCCTCTATGTCCCCAAATTTGGGGAGTTTTCTGTTACTGTTTTTCAGGGTCTTTTGCCCCAGGTTTTCTCTCTCTGTGGGATGCCAGTCACACACATGTGAGACCCCGAGGCTCTCTTCACTTGTCTTCAGTCTGGTTTCCCCTCGCCCTTCAGGACACGTCATCTCTGTCGGGCTGCCTTCTGACGCACTGTTGTTTCCTCTTAAGTCAGTCCAGTGAATGTTCTATTTCAGGTATTGTATTTTTCAATAAAATATCCATTTAGCTCTTGTTACACTCTCTCTCTACAGAGATCCCTGCCTTTTCATTTATTCCGTGTGTATTTTCTTGGCTCATTGGCGATAGTTAAAATAGCTGTGTTAGGGCCCTTACACGACCCTTCCAGCCTGTGGGTCAGCTTGGAGTTGATGCCTGCTTCCTTGTCCTTTCCACTGAAAATGGATACGTTTCCTTGGTTCTTTGAACATCCATTAATTTTGGGTTGTATCGTAGCAAATGTGGATGTTCCCTGGCGTGGACTCCGAGTCCCTGTGCGGCTCCCAGGACGACATTAGTTGCTCTGCCCGGCAGGCGGTCAGCCCGGTCACACTGGGACGTGGGCTCTGTCCTGCTCTCTGCTGCCTCAGGCTCGGTTCAGTTCTCAGTCAGCTCTGCACACATGGCGTCCGGTCGCTGCGGCCCCTGTGGCTTCATGTTCGGGGCTGGGGCTCCTTCTCTGGCTCGGACCCCGTTCCCACTGCCGTGCTCGGTTTCTCCAGGCGCTGCGCTTCAGGGACTGTCAGACCCTTGGTCCCCAGGGCGGCCTTGTTGAGGGCCCCTCATGTAAGGAAGAGAACAGGAGCCCGTCCGGTGGCGAACCTTCCACGGCCGGTGGGCCAGTGCGGGGTGCGCGGGGCTGCGTTTTGACCAGCGCTGCCACTGGTTAGCAGCAGCAGGACACGGGCAGGGCCAGACCCGGGGCTCTGCTGTTTTGGGGAAGAGGGTGCCCTTCCTGGCTTCCTTCTCCCAGGCTGACCCAGGAATGGCAGGTGCCGAAACAGTCCTGCCTGTGTTCACTTTGTTGCTTCCCCGGGGCTTCCTTACTCGGCCGCCTGGAGCAGAGTGTGTTCTTCAGAGCCAGGAGGAGGCCCCTGGGAGAGGGAGAGGACGTGTCCTCCTGGCCCCCACCACCCTAACCGTGAGCCCCGTTCACGCCGCAGCGCAGCCTCCTGCCTCAGCCGCCCCTCCGTCTCTGGGCGGTACCGAGTACCTGGTTCGCACCAGCTCCCTTGCCTGGCCCTTGGGCGGGAGGGGGCGGGGAGGAGCGCAGAGCAGGTCCGTGACTGGAGCGGGAGATCCCGGGGGCATGAGACATGCCGCAGCGCTCCCGAGAGAATGGGAGCTAGCCCCTGGGTGAACAGAGGGTTAGCTGGTCACTCACTGGGGTGAATTTTCACGTTAAGGCCCCTCGTCAGTGTTACCGACCGTGAAAATAATGGAAACAGAGTCACGGAGCCAAGTCGGGCGTGTGGGTTGTGATACAGACGGCCTCTCAGCAGTGCGGCCTCATCTGTGCCATTCCACGTGGCTCTAACCTGTCCGCTGCTGACACCGTCCACCTTCGGGGGGGACCTTAGATTTGGAGAAAAAAGGAGAAAGGCGGTGTTGACCTGACGTACAACCCAGTGTGCTGTCTGCTTGTTAAGAGAGCAGGTTGTGACTGAATCTTTACCTTGTGGAGGTGGAAGCAATAAATGGCACCTGGGAATTCTGTTGAAATATCCTTGGTGATCTTCCAAGACTTGGCTCGTCAGAATGCAGCGTGAATCCTGCGGCGGGCGTGAGCGTCCTAGTCTGAAGACGAGGGCGGGTTTACCAGCCGTGCGCCCTCCGTCTGACCCCGCCCCGCAGCGGCCTGTGTGTCGGAGCCTCCTCTCGTGAGTCTGGCACTAACTCTTACTCTTCTTTGTTTTGTGTAGATGTTTCTTTCTCAGCAAAATAGAGGAGAAGCTTAGTCTTCTTCCAGACGATGGCGGTGTGAACGCGGGCGGAGACGGGGGCTCTGGGGAAGAGGTGGACGTGCAGGCCCCGGCTGGAGACGTGTGGTCCCTGATCGCCGGCTGCAGGTTCTCCATGAGGATGAGGATGGCGGAGAGCGCGGGCGAGCAGGTGGGCCCTCTGTCCTCCGCTGGGCCAGGGCTTCAGTGTCCTTCCGTCAGGCCAGGGACAGCTGCGCAGTCCGTGTGCTGCCTTTATGGGAAAGTGAACTTGAGGAAACACTTCAAATTTTACAGAAAGCCTCTAAGAGTTTATCGTCTACCTATTAACCACTTCACAGTGATTGTTTCCTGTTACTTAGAAAGAAAACCTAGTACCAGGCTTGGTAAGTGAATGCTCACCAGTTAGGTATAAATTGTGTTTAGCTTTAGTTTGTGGAAGTGTATCATTTGATAAGATTCCCTTCTTGATATAAGTGTGCTTTGCTTAAAAGTTGCACATAAACTGTCTGGTGTATTAAACTGTTTTTCATGTAGTTAAACCCTCTTAGAATGTTCCGGGGGAGCTTGCTCCTCCAGTGACCCTACACTGATGGCGACTGTACGGCACAGAATGTTACTCTAGTGGAAATAATGACTGTTTCTGTGTTGTGGGTTTAAACGCTCATTTGTAGGATTTTCCTTGAGGCGGGTGTTGTGCCAGGAATCTGTGCATTTCAGCCCAGAGCAGCACATCAGTCCCTGCGGGAAGGCAGAGGGTCGGGCTCCCGAGGACCTGCTCCTCCCCGTCTGTCTCTCCACGTGCTCTTGTCTCAGATCCTCCTTCGTGAGTCTGTGCAGCTCCCGCCTCGAAGCTGGAAACAGCCATGGATGTTTCCTGTCTTCCTGTAGTGAGAGAGTTTCTCACCAACTGTCCTGCTGCTTCCAGAAGCACTGGCCACTTCTCCTTCATCTTATGAGCTCTGGGTGCAGCAGGCCTGGCCGTGGTCCAGGGCGCTTGGCTGTGGGGGTGCAGGGGGCTTCAGAAGGAAAGGCGACTCGTGCTCCCCACTGCTGGGTGGAGGAGGAAGGGGGGCGGCTCCCTGGAGGAGGAGGCATCCGGGATGGCAGGAGGGGAAGGTGCTGAGTCCAGTCACACAGAACCCTGAATGTGAGACCCTGGGAACAGCAGCGTCTGCATGCGCAGAGGGTTGTTCCCTGATCCTGGTTTGCGGTGGACTGTGACGTACGTACGTGGCCTGGAACGGAGGCCTGGAGCCTCCAGGAGGGAGGTTGCTGAAGGTCTCTGAGTAGCGCAGCTGCGGTGGAGGCTGTGTGGGAGACGGACTGCTGAGCAGAGAGACAGACACCATGAGTCTCGAGCTGGGCGCTGGTGGGCGTGAAAACGGTGTGAAGCGTCCACTTAAAGAAGGAGATACAACCAGACAGAGGCGCTAGGGGTGAGGAGGAGGCTGGGCCGCCACTGGAAGGCACAGGTCTGAGGAGAACGTCTTTGGAAGCAGAATTGGAGGCATCGATTTAGACGACGTCCAGTAACAACCACCAAATGAAACAGACAAACTGCGCAGTAAAGCTCAGAACTGGGCCTCTGGTGACGCTCAGGTGCAGGGACCTGATGAGGGGAGGGGTCACGTGGACATCACAGACCTGACGCGGTTCAGAAGACACAAGGAAGTCTCTGCCACCAAACAGCAGGAGGTCAGACAACCCAGCCATGAAACGGACGAGCGTCTGGATCGACGTTTCTCCCGAGAAGACGCACAAGTGTCCACAAGCAGGTGGAGAATCCGCAGGCCGTCGGCCAGGCCCACCACCCGGACGGCTGCGGTCAGAGGGAGGGTCCCGCGTGCGGGGGTCTGGGGACGGTGGCCGTGGAGATGCATGGAGCTGCTCGGACAGGCAGGCAGTGCCCACAGGGCCACTCCTGGGTCTGCACCTACACAGACGTTTGTACACGGAGTCTTTATTTTCATTCAGATTAGCAAAAAGAGCATTATTCAAAATAGCCAAAAAGTGGAAACAGCCTGGGAGTTTATCTGTGGGTGAATGGCAGATCCAGTGTGTGTCTGTGCAGGAGAGCAGCACTCAGCCCTGGAGAGGGGGAAGCCCTGACGCGCCACCAGACACAGGACCGGCGCACCTGCTGCTGCCCTGGGAGGAAGTGTGACCGGCGGGTCTGGAGGCACAGGGAGGGTGGGGGGAGGGGCAAGCGCCTGTGAGCGGAAGGTTCTGGAACCAGATGGTGTGGTTGTCGCTCAGTGCATGAATGTGTTGAAGACGCTGGGCTGCACTGACTGGGAGCTGTGTCCCCACGACTTGCAGAAAGACACCCAGTAACTTAACGGTGGGGAGTCCTGGGCCGTGATTTTACTTCTGAATTGTCCCCATCACTTTCTCTCCTGTACTGTGCAGGGCAATTTCTCACTTGCCATGAAACTGCTGAAGGAGCTGCACAGAGAGGCAAAGACGCGGGAGGACTGGCTGGCGAGGTGGGCGCAGAGCTACTGCCGGCTCAGCCACAGCCGCAGCCGGGCCCAGTGCCGCCCCGAGCAAGTCCGCACGGCGCTCAGGACCGTCTCCCTGCTGGGTACGGCCGCCCCTGCCCCTTTCCGTGGCTGGTGTCCACCTGTCTCCTGGACTCCAGAGGCTTTCGGAACTCTTACTTCTCTATCTGTAAGACGAAGTGGAAGTTAAAAATGTTCTCTTTAACGCTTAGTCAGACTTGGGGTGTTACAGTTTAATTATTCTGAGAACTTTCTGTTTACATGCAAGAGCTGCCTAGAAAGGTACCAGGAAAGCCTTCTTCCTCCTCAGTGCTCCGTCTGCGACGACGTGGCCTTTACAGCTGAGGGTGTGGGGGAGCCCAGGTCTCGTGTGTGTGTCCCGGTTGCCCAGCAGGCCCCGCTGAGCGAGTGCCCAGCCTGGCCCAGACTCCATCCTGCGGGGCGGGTGCTGTGAGGGCCAGAGTCAGCCTGCCTGCAGTGCAGACGGAGACGCACCTTCCACGCGGACCCCAGGATGGGAGAGGCATCCGGCCGTTGGGAAGGGGGAGGAGGAGCGTTTGCTGAGTCAAGAGGACAGTCGGTTCTCATGGGAGTAGTTGGCTGTGGTTGGTAACAGCCGTGTGAAACGAGCAGGGGTCCCGATGATCACGCGTCCGAGGGCTGTGTCTGGCCGGGGACGGTCAGCCCACAGGCGGGCGGGCAGTGTGGCCGGTGGGGCTTGCTGGGTGTCGAACGTGGTCCTGGACCTCTGCCTGCCAGTCTCGCTGAAGGCCACACGTCAGTTTAAAAGCGGGATTACCAGCGTGTGCGCACAAGCACGTGGGAGCCTTTGTGGGCTCTGTGACAGTGGGAGGTGTTTTGACAAAATGCAGGATGACGCTTAAATAAAAGTTTCAGGGATTTAAAAAAATTTTTTAAAGTATTTTTTTTGGTGGGGTAATTAGGTTTATGTATTTATTATGATTTTTTAATGGAGGGACTGGGGAACTGAACCCAGGACCCTGTGCACGCTAAGCACATGCTCTGCCACTGAACCGTGCCCTCCCCTGTTCAGTGTTGTAATGGTTGAGCCTCTGGACTCTGGTCACTGCTATGGGCAGAGAACACCTGTCATCAGTGAATTCAGGAATTTCCTCACCAGTGTCTGAAGTTAGTTTCTTAACCTTCAAGACTTTATTAGTTTCTTAATACAAAACAATTTTTGTGCTATGAATACCTTCTTTTTAAATTACAGTACTCACTTCTGAAAAAGTCGTGTGTGTGTGTGTTTCATGCAACAGGTGAGAACACGTCAAGCTTCTCAAGCAGAGACGGCCAGACTTTCCGCAGCCGGAACGTTCTCCTGGGCACTGCGTACCGGATCCTGGCCGACGCCCTCCGCGGGGAGCCTGCCTGCCTGGCCGAGATGGAGGGGAGCGAGGCCAGGAGAGTCGTGGGGCTCTCTGCATGCGGTTCCGAGGACACGCAGGAGGTAGTGGCCCTGCGTGTGGCCCAACTGTCCGCCGTGCAGGCGCTGCGTCTCACTTCGTGTTTTTAGAACGCACTTGACAGCTAAACGCAGCCAAGTTTCTTGTTGGAAAGTTGACACACTCCACGTGTTTCCTGTTTATCTGAATGATACCATCTCTTGTGTGTGTGAAAAATGAGAAGCCTGTGTTGGATTGATGTGGACAGCTCTTCCACGAATCTGTCCGTGGAATTGCCCTTGAGCCGGGCCGATGCCGTGTGGGGAGTCCGGCCTTTACCGCTTTTTAACTGGTGCCGGCCTCGTGTGCTCTTCTCAGATGGCCGTGCCGACGCTCCCAGCTGGGGCGCGCCCCACTTCAGCTGTGTCCGTGTCTCCTGCCTCCACAGGGCCCCCAGCCCTTCCTAAGGGGCTGTGGGGCCCACACTGGGCTGGTCCCTTTCTGGGTGGTTCTCAGGGCTGCAATCGCACTGGCCTCTCGCCTACCCCCAGCTGGGCAGCCCTAGCTTCTGCGCGTAGCCAGCTTTCGTGTATTTACGGCCCATGGGTCACAGGCAGGAAGCAGAGCCCTTCCAAGAGTGTCAGGCCCTCTCACAGGGCGCTGGGTCTCTGGATTGCAGGTGATCGCGGGTCTGTACCAGAGAGCGTTCCACCACCTTTCTGAGGCCGCGCGGACAGCTGAGGAGGAGGCCGGGCCTTCCACCTGGGGCCAGGGGCCTGCAACCGAGGTGACAGATGCTTACATGACGCTGGTGGATTTCTGTGACCAGCAGCTCCGCAGGGAGGAGGAGGGCACGTCAGGTGAGTGTCGTGTTAGCGCAGAGTCTTAGGAGTTTTGCCAGTCCTTCTGGCTTCTTGTTTGTCTTAAATGACACGTGTTCTGAGAGAAGAGGCAGGATGTTGCTGAGCAGCGTGGTGTGTGCGCGAAGGGAGTCGAGCTATCTGTCCTTCCACGTGCTAAATGCAGTACGTTCATGTGTTGCTTGTAGCTTTGCCCTTACTGGCTTCTATGGTCTGCCTCTTGCTCCTGGAATAAATTCAGTAACCAGCAGCTGCCCCTTGCGTTCCCAGCCCCGGAAAAATCTGAGCTTCGTGCAGAAGGCATACCTGGTGAAGAGTTCAGCTTCAGGAGGAGTGATCTTTGTCCAGCCTGAAAGTGTGTGTCTGGTGTTTGTGGAGCTTAAGTAGTTGTTAAAAAGTGAACAATGATGACCACAAAATAGAAGCCAAAAGGGGGAGATGTGGTCGCTGTTAAATCTGTGATTCGTGTCTGTGTGGGTTTGTTGACCGTTCTGTCTCCTTCCCTGTGCCCGGTAGCTGTTGAGTCTGCAGCACTGCGGACATACCCAGCCCTTGTGGTGGACAGGATGCTGAAAGCTTTAAAGTTACACTCCAGCGAGGCCAGGCTGAAGTTCCCCAGGCTCCTGCAGATCATAGCGCGGTACCCGGAGGAGACCCTGAGCCTGATGGCAGAAGAGGTCAGTCCTTCCGTCTCGGGAAGGGGACAGTACAGCTTAAAGACAGGGTCCTATTTGCCTCCAAACACAGACGGTGTGCAGTGACCACTGATTTTCGCTCTCTGCCAAGAGCATACGTCATTTAAATCTGCATAGAGGAGTGTTCACACTTCCCCACCGTTCTGTTCTGTGTGGTGTTGGTAAGAATGCAACGTCTGAGCCAGGACCCTGGGAGACAGAGGAGGGCTGCTTCCGGGCAGACGTCGGGGCTGAGCTGTGTCTGTGATGTCCCATGTGCCTTTTGCTCCGGTCACTGTTGAGCAGCGAGAGCAGGAGAACGTTTCAGGGGGCACCGGTGGGCCCAACCCGTCATCGGGCCCACGAGGGCCCCCGCCTCTCCCCCCAGGGCCATTGGAAGGATCCTTGGTGATTCTCTGGGTGTTTAACCGGAAACCAGGGCCAGGCTGAGCCGACAGTGTAGTAGTGTGAAGGGTGACAGGCTCGGTTACTTTGCATGACAGGTCTGTAGGCCGCGCTGGTCTCGGAGCTCTGGAAGGCAGTCCTCCACGTGCCTGGAGCCGTGGGGTTTTCAGTGGTCCTCAGCAGGAGAGTAAAGTAAAATCAAAAATGCGGTATACGTGGGTTTTTCTCAAACAAAAGGAAAGAAATATTTAAGTTAGGATTTCAGTTTTCCCCAAGTCACATTTATATATAAGAAGAACAGCGTGTTGAGTGGGGAGGGGATAGCTCGGGTAGAGCGTGTGCTTAGCATGTACGAGGTCCTGGGCTCAAGCCCCAGTCCCTCCATCAAATAACTAACTTAATTACCTCCCCCCAAAAACAGCAAAAAAAAAATACATATATATATATATATAAAATTAAAATAGCACTTGGAGTGTGTGAGGAAACACATGTCCTGTCGGGTCGATGTCCAAACGCCCGACGGCAGTGGCCGTGCGTGGGGCTCCCTGGCCATCCTCCCCCCATGGCAGGCGTTGTCCGCGCTCACTCCTGAGGCCCGTGTTCCACTGTGAGAGGAGCATCTGGAAAGGTGCTGGAGGAAAACCTGAGCAAAACTGGAAAACGGTCATGGAGTAGAGAGACAAATCCAGGAGCAGTAAAGAAAAACAGTCTAGTCCTATCATGAAAAAATCCACATATACAAAGGTAAAAGAAACTGGAGAAAAATATTTGCAACCCATACTAGAGACAGAGCGTGGACGCAGACCGAGCAGCAGAAGGCGGTCAGAGGCGGCGCAGGCTGTGCTGCCCGAGGAATGACGGAACATCAGAGGAAGTCAGCTTTCACTTCTCAGGTTGATGATAAAGCTTGAAGATGGGCTGTGTCCAGTGCTGGCAAGGATTTTGGAAAGCAGTCAATCTAATGCTTTTAGAAGTGAAAATTTGAGAAATCTTCTTGGAGGGAAATCTAGCGATGCTTTTTGCTATTGTTAATGTTCAAGTTACTTTTACTTTTAGGAATTTACCCTGTGGGCACAAGCACAGAGAGGCGCACTTAGGGATGTCCGCTGTCATATTATTTGTAGCAAAAACTGGAAAATACCCTAAAAATTCCTGTAGACACTAGAACGAAAATGGAGTTCTGTACGGTTGTTAAAAGGAACGAGGTGCAGCCCAGAGCGGCCGGCCAGCGGAGGCCTGACTCCCTTCCATCTGTGTCTGTACTTCTGGATGCAGACATGTCTGCACTTCGATTTCAGATATAACACTTTTGTGAGGAAAGGATGATAAAGGCCCCCCCGTTACAGGTCTCGTCCGTCCCCTGCTGGCAGCTCATTGGCTGGGTCAGCCACTTGGTGGCCCTGCTGGACAAGGAGGAAGCTGTGGCCGTCCAGCACCCCGTGGAGGCCATCGCTGACCACTACCCACAGGCGCTCGTCTACCCGCTCATCATCAGCAGCGAAAGCTACTCCTTCCAGGACACTGCGGCTGGTCGGAAGAATGAGGAGTTCGTGGCAAGGTGACACAAGGAGTCAGGGTGATGGGACCCCACAGGGCCATAAAGACTGCGGGGTCAGCAGGCCAGGGGAGTGAGTGCCTTATCCGAGGGCAGGTCTGGGGTCCTCTGCCCCGGGGGTTATTCACTGTGGGATTTCTTCCCTTTGGTAAACACACTTCACCTTAGAACCTTCTCTAGGAAGTGCCCTGCCCTGACGCTCATCCTCAGTGGCCTGCGGTTCAGACGGAGAGGAGCGCTTGGCTGGGGCTCAGGGAGGCCCCTGAGGCCGTCCCATCACTACTGCGGGTGATGCTCGCATGGGGACCGGGGCAGAGCAGGCGAGCCTGGTGGACGCACAGTGTTTTAGCTGCCCTTCTCTGGCCAGAGCCGACTGGCCTCGTTCTCCTGAGCAGACGGGGTGGAGAAAGGCTCAGCGCCTGTCCCGGCGTGGAGGGCTGGCTGTGCACACTGTCCACCCTGCAGTGCCCTGCCCGTCACCGTCTCAGCAGAGGCAGCTGAGCGCAACCAGTGCCTTAAAAGGAAAATGGGGAAGGTCTGAAAGTGTGTCCAGAAGGGGGCCTTTTCTCTCGTAACAGAACTTCAGAGACATTTAAGAGTCAGACTGTACGCACCAAAACGTGGATCGTCCGCAGGAGGATTTACTGTTACTAAGAACTTCACCTCTTAGTAGAATACACGCTTGGTGCTTCATCAGTTTCGGGTAGAATTTTTAAGTTGCTCCGTCTCTGGACTGTGCAGTCCGGTGTATGAACATAACTCTACCTAAAATCACAGGCCTTGATCTTTGGAAGAAGTTTGATCACATAAACTTGGTAATTTTTTTTTTTTAGGATTAAAGTTAAGCTGGACCGCAGGGGAGTGGTTCAGGACTTCATTACTGCCCTGGACCAGCTCTCTGACCCCGAGATGCTCTTCAAGGTAGTGTGGCGGCTTCCGGTCAGTCCGGCGTAGAGCAGCCTTGTAGGCCTGCTTGCAGCCTGGCTTCACCTTCCTTTTCTCTGCACAGGACTGGACTGAGGATGTCAAAGTTGAACTGGAAAAAAACCCTGTCAATAAGGAGAACATCGAGAAGATGTACGGGAAGCTGCGTGCGGCCCTGGGGGACCCGGACGCTCCCGGCCTCGGGGCTTTTCGGAGGAAGTTCGTTCAGGTGTGCATGATGCAGGCCGGTGTTCGTGTTTGCTGGTTGCTGGTGATTCTGGTGTGAAGGTGTCGTTGAGTTTGTAACCTTCCTTCAGATTCCTGCTGCCCACTAGATGCTGATGGCTGATTTGGGGTCAGATGGTGGCAAGTGGGCCCCAGGTGACCTTGGAGTGTGTTACATTCTGCTCCCCGTGGGCCGGTTCTTAGGTGTGAAGGTTACAGGAAGGATCTGGATGTCGAATGAGGATGGTACCTGTATTAGCTGTAGGCTAATGACCACGTGTGAGTGCGTCCCTCTTCGAAGGCCCACTCTGGTGCCCAGGAGGTGGAGGGTGGCCTGACCCTGCGGGGCACTGACTGCAAAACTGCAGCATAGCTGCCGTGGCGTAGACAGGCCAGGACAAGGGCAAGGGCGTCGGTTTGGGGGTCTGGATGTGACAGGCTCCTCCTCCCCTTGCCCGTCCTGTCTCCCGCCCTGCGTTGCCTGCACCCTCACCAGCCGGGAAGTGGGCGGCCCTCCCTGCCTGCGCACCTCTCCCGGCTGCGTCGCGCTGATTTCTTTTTTCCCGTTTTGGCCAGACTCCCTTTTTTTTCATCAAACCTCAAGGAGTTTAGGAGCTCAAGGGAGCAGTCACCCAGCCCTGTGGTCTCTGCAGAGGGGCGTCTTTGTCCCTCTGGGCTCAGTGAGGCCTTGTGCAGACAGACCTCAGTGCCCAGCTGCCCACCCGGCTGTGCACGGCGCTGCCTTTGGTTCACGCCCTGCAGGGAGGCCCCCTCCCCCCAGCATTCGTGCACGCGGTGCCCACGTGTGGCCGGCCTCTCGGCATCACTGCTTTGGGCCGGGTCGTCCCCCATCCTGGAAGTCCTTTCACCCTCAAGGGACACCTGCCCACTGGAGGGGACACTGGATAGGGCTCTGTGGGGAGACCATGCCCCGAGTTAGACCCTCCCTGACCCCGGGACAGGCGTCTTCAGCTTGAGGAGTAAGCCGGCGGTTCTGACAAGTGGAGGAGCTGTCTGTTGCCTGCATGTGACCAGGGCTGTGTCCAGAGTGAAGCTAAACCTCTAACTCTCTGCACGCACTTCACCTGATGACACATCCCGGGCCCCACAGCAGCCCCGCCCAGGGAGCAGGGCGTGAGCGAGCAGCACACTGGGTCCACCTGCAGGCCAGGGAGGAGCCGTGTGTTATGCGGGTCACTTCTCCCACGGTGCATTGTCTAAACCAGGTTTGTGACGTGGGATTCATTCTAAATTTGGAAAAAAATTTTAATTGAAGTTGATCAGGTAAATTTTGACAACTATTCAGTCGCCATTAGTCAAAATTTGGTACGTTCCAAGGTTAAGTTCTTAATTTCTAGAATTATAAATTATCCAAATCATGTTTCTGCTGGTTTATGATCCAGAATAACGACTTGAAAAGTCCTCATTAAGGAAGGGTCTTGTCTTAGGTTCATTTCTGTGGGATTACTCCCTTCATCCTGTACTTTGTTACCCCTTACCATAGTGGAGCAGGTCAGCGACTGGGCAGTGGACACGGGTTAAGGGCTTTCCCGAGTTTAAGGTCCCTGTTAGGACTCGGGCCTGGAAGTCACGCTGACCACCGTCCTGCCCGTCTTCAGAGGCACAGAGAGGCACAGAGAAGCAAACCGTAGGCAGGCCGCGGGCTTCAGTGCGCTGAAACATTCAAGGGATGAGAAACTCCATCTTAAAAGCACAGGAAAAACACCTGTGTAACTGGGTACCTGTTTGTGATAAGTATTCACAAGGCTAGAACCTTTTCAGACTTTCAAGCCGTTAATATTTAAGGTAAATTATTGTTAATTTCAGGCTTTTGGGAAAGAATTTGATAAACACTTTGGGAGTGGAGGCTCCAAGCTCCAGAGCATGACACCTGCTGACTTTGGTGCTGTCACCCGCACGCTGCTGGCCAAAATGCGCAGGGACGTGAGGGTGCCCGGCAACCTGCAGGAGTGCTCACCCTGGATGAGTGGCTTCCAGGCGGACTTCCTGAGAGACGAGCTGGAGGTCCCAGGTGAACCAACCTGCAGGGGATGGAGGGCGCCTGGAGCAGAGTCGTGCAGGAGCAAGAAAGGGCGATTTTGGAGCGAGAGCGTGGCATCGTGGCAGTTTCTTTCTTGCTTTAAAAAGAATTTTAAATTCCACATGTTTGTCATCATTAGGAAAATCTGTAATTGCTGTGAGTAGTACACTCACTAAACGTCTAGCTTACATTTCTGAGTATAACAAGTGCTCAGATGTCCATCTGCTAATAATGGTAACTGGTGATTTCCTCTGAAACTGCCCACATGCCACCCTGAATAACCTTTGTTCAGAAATAAGATACAGGCAGCCTCAGAGATACTGTGGGTTTGCTTCCAAACCACCACCACAGAGCAGGTTAAAGCAGGTGGTTTCCTAGTGCATGTAAGTTATGTCTACACTGTACTGTAGTCCGTTCAGTGTGCAGCAGCATTATGGCTAAGAGAACAGTATATGTGCCCTAATTAAAGAATAATTTATTGCTAGAAAGTCTAACCATCTTCTGACAACTGAGGGGTGCTACAGATCTTCAGTTTGTGAGAACTGCGGTCTCTCTGACATGCAGTGGAACGAGGTGCACCTGCACAGGTGTAGTGCCCTCACCTCCTGGGATGCACGCTGGTCCCACCTGGAGCGACAAGGTGACGAGACATGGCTCACGCAGGGAAGGACGGTGACACTCAGGACAGACACAGCACGGTGGTCAGGCGTGAACACAGTGTGATTTCCACATTTTGTGTCTTCACCCTGCAGTTTGCCAGACAAAAAATGTTTTAATATGGTGACATATTCCAGTGATATAAGAAAACATATTTGGAGAAACATTTTGCTATTTTTAACAGTTGTGCATTAGATACTGTGAGTTTCAAGGAAAACACTGAAAACGGAGCCGCCTGATACGA
This sequence comes from Vicugna pacos, assembly GCF_048564905.1. NCBI lineage: Eukaryota > Metazoa > Chordata > Mammalia > Artiodactyla > Camelidae > Vicugna > Vicugna pacos. Next base: position 26,525,659 of record NC_133015.1, read on the forward strand.
GCTTGACTCTGCTGGAAGGTGGCAGCTCCAAGCCCTATTTTTCCTGCATCTGGTGTGTCTGCCCCAGCAGAGTAGGAAGCTGACTCCTGTTAGTCAAATTGAGAAATAACAGCTTTTTTTCAGAAGTCCACTTTCTAGAAGTGAAGACTTTCAGTAAAAAGTGTTACCATCATAGATTGATAGGTGTGTTTTAAAGTGTGGGGTGTGTAACAGGCAGCGTCCAAGCCCAGCTCCTGTGGTCTGTCCAGGGCAGTACGACGGCCGAGGGAAGCCGGCGCCGGAGTACCACGCACGGATCGCGGGGTTCGACGAGCGGGTAAGTGTGGGGGACCAGCCTCCACGGCTGGGTGGGTGGCCTGGGGGCACTTCCTCAGACATCAAAGACAGGACAGTTAACTTCCCTGATGGTCTCAAGTGCACGGAGCTGTCGAGTGGGAATTCACTGGACGGAACATTCACTGTCTTTCTGCGTCAGTCACGACCAACCCAGAGTAAAGTGTGCATGTCTGTGGTCGAAAGTGCGTGCAGGGAGCCAGCTGGGGACTCGCCGGGGACGCCCGACAGCAGCCCCGCGCATCTCCTCCCCCGAGGGTGCACCCTGTGGGGACAGTTGGCGGGCATTCTGGACGGCACCTCATATGTTCCCAACTGTTGAAGGTGAGAGTCATGGCTTCTCTGCGGAGGCCGAAGCGCATCGTGATCCGTGGGCATGACCAGCGGGAGTACCCCTTCCTGGTGAAGGGGGGCGAGGACCTGCGGCAGGACCAGCGCATCCAGCAGCTGCTCCAGGTCATGAACGTCGTGCTCTCCCAGGACGCCGCCTGCAGCCAGCGCAGCCTGCAGGTGAAGACGTACCACGTGGTGCCCATGACCTCCAGGTGCGGTGCGGGAGGCCTGTCGAGTTTTGCCGGGATGGGGGCATGGGGTGCGGGTCTCGGGAGACCTGGGGTTCCAGGTTTCATGAGACAGAGCTAAGCAGAGAGGACGCTTCTCAGCCCGCAGTGTTCATCCTCGGGGGACAAGTGAGGGAGGACCTGGGCTTGGGAGGGCAGGATGGTGAGGCCCATGTTCATAACTTGCTCTCCTTTCAGACTGGGGTTAATTGAATGGATCGAACATACTTGCACCTTGAAGGAGCTTCTCCTGAACAGCATGTCCCAGGAGGAGAAGGGAGCTTACACCAAGTGAGTGGGGTCCAAGGGCTCCTCCTCCGCCCTGCTTGGCCCCTGGCCTGTTGCCTGCAGTTCACCCCTGCTCCTCCTGGGACCTTCTTAGGCCCTTTAGTTGGTCCCCTTGGCCAAACCTGGCCTGTGCTTTAATCTGCATCTGGCTGCGTGAACACATGAGATGGAGTAGAGGGTTCCAAAGAGTGGTTACATATAGCTTACCACATCTCAAGAAAATTAATCTTGAAGAAAAGATCGTTGAAAAAATAAAACAATAAGATGGGCAGCTTTTTTTTTTAAATTAAGTACAGTCAGTTACAATGTGTCAGTTTCTGGTGCACAGCGTCACGTCTCAGTCATGCATATATATACACATACATTGGTTTTCATCTTCTTTTTCATTAAACGTTATTACAAGGTATTGAATATAGCTCCCTATGCTGCAGGGAAGACATTTGTTTATCTATTTTTATATATAGTGGTTAACATTTGCAAATCTCAAACTCCCAAGTTTATCCCTTCCCACCCCCTTCCCCTGGTAACCATAAGATTATTTGCCATGTCTGTGAGTCTGTTTCCATTTTGTAGATGAGTTCATTAGTGTCCTCTTTTTTCTTTTTTCCTTTTTTTAGATTCCACATATGACTGGTATCATACGATAGTTGTCTTTCTCTTTCTGGTTTACTTCACTTAGAATGAAGGTCTCCAGGTCCATCCATGTTGCTGCAAATGGCATGATTTTATTCTTTTTCAGGGCTGAGTAGTATTCCATTGTAGAAATCTAACACAGCTTCTTTGCCCAGTCATCTGTTGATGGACATTTAGGCTGTTTCCACGTCTTGGCTGTTGTAAATAGTGCAGGCAGCTAACACTTAACAAAGTGTTTTCTGTGTCCTGGTTACTGTTCTCAGTTTGTAGCGTGTGTGAAGTCATTTATTTTTTACAAAACCGACCATGTGAGGAGCTTCCTCCCCTCCGTGCAGAGGAGGTGGCTGAGGTGGGAGGCGTGTGGTGTGTGCAGGCTCATGACTCATCAGTCACCGGTCACCACACAGGTGCTTTTTTTGTTTTTGAAAAGAAAAATATGAACAAGGTGGCTTAAAGACATTTTGAAGGAGGAGTTGACAAGTTTTGGTCCAGTGGCAGGATGAAGGGGAGGAAGTGGTCCTGAGTGGCTTCAGGGCCATTTCCCCACCGTGGGAGCCATGTTCCCATCCGACTCTGTCCCGGGGAATGGCTGCTGTGCAGGGCGGTGTTCACCACCTTTTACTTTCAGTCATTTGAGTCCTTTGGCTGTCCTGTCAGACGGACCCCCTGGAGTCCGAATCCCAGCTCTCACTCCGTGTGGACTCCCAGAGGCCTTCCCTGTCCCCAGGCCGCCGTTTCTATGATGGGAAATTATGTAGAAGACACGTGGTAGACACAGGTGTCAGCAGAGTGTGGCATGCTTTTCAAACATGCAGTTGTGTAAACCACTTCCCACCACCTTTAACCCAGGGCAGCCTCCTGCCGCTAAACCCTTTGCTGTTTTTTCCTTAACTCAAAGGTGGCAGTTTTCCAACCTAATGATTACTCATCCAGTTGAAACTAAGAGAGAACTTACATGGAAATGGAGTGTCTATTTACAAAATTAACTTAGTAGCAACTCAGAAACGGTTCACCTTCAGTGATTTAACTGCTAAGTAACATGTTGTGAAGTTGTTCTATTGTTAGATTTTTGGTTTTTTAAGGAAAACTCATTAAAGCTTTGGATACAAACCTAGAAGTGGCTAAAGATACAAATATCACATTGTGTCCAGCTGCCCAGACACTGTATTTTGTCTGTGAAGCATTACTGAAAACAGCTTTTCAAATTCAATTCAAATTCATTGTCATTTGTGTAAATACTTTATAGAATTTAACACAGACTTCATCTGTATCTGCACACTGGAAATGGAAAAAAAAGTGTAGCGATGTTTAAATAACGACAGAAGCAGAAAATCCATCTCAACAAAGAGCTTGTGGTCCTTTTGTTCACAGTAGCGACTTGCCTGCTTTGTCCTGCGTGAGGGTTCCTTCCTGGGTCAGACGCGCAGACTGAGCGCTGGGTCACTGCGCCCGTTCAGCCCCTCCTGTTCTGTCTGTGTGAAGCGGGAAGTTTTTAGTATCTGGCTTTTGTGCCTGCCTTTCTGCATAGGAAATAGCCATGGTTCTTCAGGAGTGATGAAGAAGGAGTAACGAGGTATTGGAGTTCTAGGTCCACAGGAGTGTGGGTTCAGCGTTAGTATCAAGTAGGATTAAGAGGCACACTTACTTTTCCTGCCTCTTCACTGGTTTTCAATGACTTCCTCCTGGTCTCCGGCCCTGAGATATGTGACGCCAGGTCTCTTCCTAAAGCTGATCCTTTGTCCTCTGTCAGCGACCCCAGAGCCCCGGCGTTTGAATACAGAGACTGGCTGACGAAGGTGTCTGGGAAGCATGGCCCCGGGGCTTACCCGCTCGTGTACACGTGAGTGTCGTTCGGCTTTTCCTTTTTCCTGACGAGCTCATTCTTCTCTAAGTTGCATGTTCACTTTTGTTTCTCAGTTCTGCCCGACAGGGACTGTCAGGATCTGGTTATTTGATATTTGTTTGAGCTTCAGTAAAGCAAAGAATTTCGCATTTCAAGTCACGAGCAGTTTGTTCTGAGACATTCCCTATTCTTAAACCCTAGGAGAGCCAGTCGCAGTGAAACAGTCACATCTTTCAGAAGAAGGGAGAGCAGAGTGCCAGCCGACCTCTTAAAGTGAGTGTGTTTCTGGCCCGTGGCCCCGGGGACGGGCAGGTGAGGGGCAAGCCTCACACCACCTCTCTGCAGACGGGCCTTCCTGACCCTGAGCACCAGCCCCGAGGCCTTCCTGGCTCTCCGCTCCCACTTCGCCAGCTCGCACGCCCTCCTGTGCGTCGGCCACTGGGTCCTGGGCATCGGAGACAGACACCTGAACAACTTCATGGTGAGCCTGGAGACGGGCGGCCTGATCGGCATTGACTTCGGACACACGTTCGGATCTGCCACGCAGGTCAGCCCGCCGGCTCTCTGTTCTCCGTGGCCTGGGGTCCCCTCGGGCTCTGGGACACCCCCCCCCCGGAAGCAGTGGCTCGTTGTGGTTGTTAAGGGAGTGTCTTGGCTGTGTGTCAGCCTCGTTCAGGCAGGTGGTGGGGGCTGTGATGCAAAGTTACGTAATCGGAGCTAAGAAAGCCGTGTCCTGCAGAAAGGGAGGACCGGAGGAGGCTGTATGAGGCCCCATGAACAAAACGTGGTGCACCAGCCTCCCCGACACCCGACTCTGAGTCTGCGTCTCCGGGGCCGTGCGCACGGAGCTGCACGGAGCTGCATCACACGGGCACGGGGCACGGGGATCTCGCCTCTAAGGGGCTGGTTCCTGCGCTCCCCGAATGCGAGTAACAGCCGTGGCCGGCGTCTGCTCCTGCTGGCCGCCGTGTGAGTTCGCGTCTGCTGCTGCTTACGCGTCTTTCTTCCTCTTTAGTTTCTGCCGGTCCCTGAGCTGATGCCTTTTCGCCTAACTCGCCAGTTTATGAACCTTATGTTACCGCTGAAAGAAACGGGGCTGGTGAGCAGCATCATGGTGTGTGCGCTGCGCGCCTTCCGCTCCCGCTCGGACCTGCTCACCGCCACCATGGACGTGTTTGTGAAGGAGCCGTCCTTCGACTGGAGGGTACGGTCGTCTCCACGCTCGTTTCACCTGTTTTACGAGTGACCGATCTGGCTTCTCCCGTTACCTGATGGAAACGCATCGTCGTTACTAAATACTTACATTGTTTTGTCTGGCATGTCTCAAAATTAACATTCGGGGTCATTTGGCTTGCAAGTCAGATGAGGCGTAATAACCTTCATCTGGAGAAAAGCATCGTTTCAGCTGAGACCATTTCTAACCCTTTGGTGATGTGGGTTCGATTCCTCTGAGACACTCTCAGTTCAGTCTGTCCCACACGAGGTCTTCCTTGATTAAATCTCCAGGGTTCTTCACAACACAGCCTGGGGTTGGGGGGCAGCAGTGGCGTCCATCGCAGGGAGTCACCTTTTAAGCCTGAGTGTCGCCCCTACGGCCGGGTCATCATCACCGTCTCCTGTGCTGCCGTGGGTTTAGCGAAAAGCTGCAGTGTCTCCCCAGCGAGATGCTTGTGTGCTTAAGATCATTACTTGTTTGGTCTGTTTGAATGTGATCATATATTCTTTTGTCGTAAGTGGAGAAAACCATGTTCTTTTCCTCCAGAATTTTGAACAGAAAATGCTGAAAAAAGGAGGATCCTGGATTCAAGGAGTAAATGTAGATGAAGAGAATTGGTACCCCCGGCAGAAGGTGCGCTGCGCCAGGAGGAAGTTAGCGGGAGCCAACCCGGCGGTCGTTACCTGGTAAGATGTGACTTGTGGGGGAGGCAAGCCCACCAGGCGGTCACTGCTGACGGCCGCTGGGCGCCGTGTGCGGACGCGGCCTCGCAGACCGGGGGTGGGGGGGCCGGCCCAGCAGGGCGGCCCGGAGCCCCCGCACCACGCCTCTGGACGGCGTGTCGCAGGGTGTGTACCTGCACGAGGGACTCAGGTCCCATGTGTGCTTTTGTCCTTTCCAGGCAGACGTGACCCTGGTGGCACACCCCAAGGTGCAGAGAGCACACGGGGGTGTCAGCCAGTGTGTAGAGCGGCTCACCTTGGCCTCCACAGCTACAAGTAGGCATTTGTAGAAATGATTCACGAGGGAAAAAAGTTCAACTCTGCAGTTAATGAATAGTAAAAGGCGATCTCTAGTCTGTGGTCTGTTGTTTTTTCGGCAGAGGTGCTGAGACCATTTATTGGTCTTTCCAACAAATGGTGAAGGAGTGAGGGTGGAACTGCCCCCCCAGAGTCAATCCAGATGGATCAAAGCTGTAAGAGTTAAGAGTGTAAAGTACTTAGAAACGTGGGGTGGGTAGATCTTCAGACCTTGGACTTGGCAACCTTAACTGTAAAAGCAAAAGCACAAACAGGAAAGAATGAAACAGACAAATTCATCAAAATTAAAAGCCTTTGTGCTTCACAGGTTACCATCAAGAAAGTAAAAATACAGCCCACAGAATGGGAGAAAATAGTTGAAAGTCATGTGGTTGATAAAGGACTTGCATATAGAGTACATTAAAAACTCTTACAGCTGAGTGATAAAATGACCAAAGGACCAGAACAGACGTTTGTCTAAAGAGACACGAGGTGGCTGTTCAGCTCATGGAAAGATGCTCAGCGCTGTCGGTCAGGAGATAATGCAAATCACGCCCACCAGGCTGTGGCTGGTGAGGACGTGAAGAAGTTGGAGCCCTTGGATGTAGCTGGTTGGGCTGTAAAGTGGTGCAGCTCCTCAGAAAGTGGCCCCACAGCTCCGTCCTAGGTGTGGACCCAAGAGGCGTGAAGCCGTGACCACAGAAGCTCGTGGACGAGTGCTCCGTTTCCCTGAAGACCCAGGCTCCTGACTTCAGGGTTATGGGCAGCAGAAAGTATTCTGTGTGATGAGAGGGGGAGTTTGGATAGGAGTAATAGCGCATGGCTTGTGTTTCTGTATGTGTTTAATCTTTCTCCAGTGATGAATTGCTTCTGGGCCATGAGAAGGAATCTGCCTTCGAAGACTACGTCGCAGTGGCACGAGGCAGCAGGGACCACAATGTCCGGGCCCGGGAGCCGGACAGCGGGCTTTCAGAGGAGGCTCAAGTGAAGTGTTTGATTGACCAGGCCACAGACCCCAACATCCTCGGCAGGACGTGGGAGGGGTGGGAGCCCTGGATGTGAGGCCCGGAGGAGCCAGCAGGTGTGGAGCGTGCGGCATGTGGGCGATGTTGTAAACCTCACCTTTGCACATGGCACAGAGAAGAAATCTTGTATCATGAGTTTAATCAGGGTCGTGATGGAGAAGTGAATGCTGGTCTGGGTGGACGATTGGGTCACGATGAAAGATTAGGTTGGGGTTCAATCCCTAGCACCTCCTCCAAATATAAATAAACCAAGTAACGTCTCCCTCATTAAAAAAAAAAGTAAGAAAAAAAGCGAAAATACTAGGTCAGGGTTAAAACAGACCTAATAGAAAAGGCGTATCCAGGCCAGTGCAGGCCCCGAGTCGGACACAGCGGGTCACGAGGCTGTGCTCGGCCAGCAGCTCCCCGAGTAAGTGGCGAAGGAGACCCCGCACGTCAGAGTGACGGTCACGGGGGGGGGGGGGCGTGGTCAGCAGCACGAGGTGGTCACAGTGAAGCTGATGGCCTCTTACACCTAGTAATGACTGCACTTGACACTTAGGGTATTTTTGTAGGTTTTTTTCTTTCATTTTTTCTTTCTCTTCTAGTTTTGACACTTTATGACAGACTTGGTCTCTAGAAGAGGACGTATTAGGAGAGGTGAAAACCTGGGTCTCGCTTAGACGGACCCTTGCTGTATGGATCAGTCACATGAGGAAGGCAGACCAAAGTGCTTTCATCCCAGACTCAGGGTGACTTCAGAAATTCCGAGTGTGAAGGTAGCACTCAGCATTCCAGCTCTGGGGAAGGAAACGAAGACGCGGTGTGAAGTGCATCCTGCTGGGAGGTGACACGCCACCTGGAGCAGCAGGGCCGGGTCCCCCCTTGGCTCCGCCCCGAGCCCGTCCTCCCTGTCTGGAGCCATTCTCTGGTTGGCTTTGAGGTTTTCAGTATTTTTTTTCAAATGTCTATAGTTAGAAGCTCTTGTATGATTTTGTAAGTTCTAGAATAAAGAACATTACAGTTTTTTCCCCCAAAGTAGTACCTAGCTTTTATGTAGTTTTAAAAGCAAAAATGTTCATCTTATAAATCACATCATTATATTACTTGACAAATTTATTTTGATAAATACAGGTTGAGTGCATATGGCACTAGAAGTAAACTTTATGTCCTCAAGAAATGGTGCCTGTTCAACCACAGGAATCTCATTTTTAAAGAAAAGTAAGTGATCATGCACATGAAAACTCGCACGCACATGAACAAGTAAGTATCTTTTGCTGTAGCACAGAAGGAACCAGAGTAAGCCACTTTGGACTTGAGTTGTTGTAATACTGTGTCTTCTACGACCGTGATTTTTGCTCGAGTCCTGGTAACGTGGGACTTCTTCATTAACTCAGTCCCCATGTTAGGGGAAACCCTGTTCTTAGTGACTACCTCTCACGCCAGTCAAAGTTCATTACCAGATGATGGTGCGTACTCCAGCCTCAAAGCTGTCTGCTTCCTCTGGACCCGCGAGAGCACGGTGAGGTCACCCGCAGGCGCCTGGGGTGTGAATGTCCTCGTCACCCGGAGGGGCCAGATGTACTTGGTTTGGAAGACAGGCAGTAAAAGACATCTCTGCTGATCTTAAGTGCATACCAGTAACATGAAGGGTGTTTTTATTATGCTGTTAAGCATTTTAATGTTTTTCAAGGGTGGAGGCCACATGCGTTTTCAGGACTTTAAGAGTTTTCCCCCCAGGTGGGGTAGACGAAGCCGCTTTCCCAAACTCACACGTCCTGGGGAGACAGAGCGGGTCACAGGAGCGCATGTGCAGGCCCCGGGTCCAGAGGTGAGACAGGCAAGGGGAGGGGTAGGAACGCGGCTCGAGGTCAGGTCCACGTCAGCCGCGGTCCTGCCGGACTCGCTTCTGCGTCAGAGTCAGCGTGGCTGCTGCTGTGACGTGAATGGTCACGTTCACCCTGGGAGCTGGTTCTGACGGTATATTCAGTTTGCATGTGAAACATTTGTTTTTTGACCCGAAAAGAACCCAGAAAGGTTCATACTTAAACTCAGTGGAGATGTGAATGATTCCATGCTTATGAGTATTAATTTGAGTATTTCATGGAACTAAGAGACAAGCCCCAAGTTCTCTCAGGCCGGGACGCCTGCACACAGCACACAGTCGCCACGATTAGATCAACTTCAAAAACTTTCTAAAGGGGGGTGGTTATAGCTCAGTGGTGAGCACGTGCTTAGCACTCACAGGGTCCTGGGTTCAATCCCCAGCACCTCCATTTAAATAAAAAAACTTTCTAGAAGAAATAAAAACTATTTCATCAACGTATGAGAACTTTGGGAGCGCTGGCGGCTGATGCCTGGGTGCTCCTGCCGAGGCGCACTGACCGTGGGGACCGTGTCTGGGAGGCAGGGCGCGCTGGCAGAAAAGCAGGGGCCCTGGGGTTTTGACTGGGGCTGCAGTCGCTCTGCAGATGGCTTTGAGGAGCTCTGGTATTTACAGTACGCCTTTCGCTCCACGAACACGGTGTCTTCCTTTGTTGTCTTTCATTTCTTTCAGCAGTGGTTTGTGATTTCCACTAGTTTTCAGTCTTTCTGACTTTCAGCCTCCTTGTTCACCTTTACCCTTAGCCGCTGGATTCTTTCTGCTGCTGCTGTGTCTGTACGGACTGTGTGTGTGTGTTTGTGTAGGTTCCCAGGCTCCTTTCTGGGCTTTTCAGTGTTGGTGTGCTGGTCTTTTCTCCTGAAACTTCTTGCTGAATTAGCCTGTCAGCTCTGGTGCGTGTGTTGTGTGTTCTTCGGGGTTTTCTGTAGACAGGGTCGTGCTGCCCGTGACAGAGGCAGGTTTGCTGCTGCTCGTCCAGGCCGGTGTCTTCTCCTTGCCCGGTCGCTCCGGCCGGAACGTGCAGCACAGTGTCGAGCAGCAGTGCTGACGGTGGGCGCCCTTGTCTTGCTTCTGGTCTGAGGGGAGAGTTCTCTCTCTGGGGTTGTGTGGGTATGATGCAACCTGTGGGTTTTCATCAGTGTCTTCTGTCAAGGGGAGGAAGTTCCCTTCTGTTCTTGGTTCGCTGAGTGTTTTTATCGTGAAATAGTGTTGAATTTTATCGCACTTTTTTCTGCATCAGCTGAGATGAACCTGTGTTCTCTCTCTGTCGATGTGTCTTGTCACCACAGCTGGTAGGAGACGTGCGGGGCAGACCTGCTCCTGGTGTTTTGTCGAGGATTTCTGCGTCAGTGTCCGTAAGGGACACTGGTCTGTAGTCTCCTCCTGGAGCTGCCGTCTGGCTCTGTTGTCAGGGTGATGCTGGTTTCATGGAATGAGTCAGGGCGTTCCCCTCCGATTCTCTCTGGAAGAGGCTGGGAAGCACCGGTGCTAATCCCTTCAGCGCTCAGTGCTGCGGCGTTACCAGCGGGGCTGCGTGGTGCTGGCCTCTTCCTTCTGGGAGGTTTCTGATTGCTGATTAAGCCTGTTGTTGCAGATCTGTTCAGATTCTCTGTTTCTTGAGTCATTTTTGTTACTTTATGTTTCTAGGACTTCTCGTGGGTCGGCATTTTTCTGTCTGTAAGGCTGATGACGGCTCCACTTTCAATCCTGGTATTAGTTATCTGCCTTCTCTTCTCTCCCCCGAATCAGTCTAGAAGAGGAAGTGTCAGCTCTGCTGAGCGCTTCCGAGAACCAGCGTCTGGTCTGCCGCACCCCTGCTCTCCCTGCCCCGTCTGCTTGTCCGCTGGCGTCGGGCTTGGTTGGCTCCCCGCTTTTGCTCCTTGAGTGCAGAGTCAGGCTGCTCGTTGGCAGTCTTTATTTTTTAGTGTAGGTGCTCAAGTGTGTTGAAATAAAATTTACATTTTGAGGCAGGATAGGAAAAATTAAACGTAAAATCTGTTTGGGCCCCTCGGTGCACCGCGCAGCACACCTCAGCCGGGTCTCCCCTTCCTTCTGACGCTAGCAATGTCATTTCTGAAAAGAAAGTACTTTCCCAGCTTCGTAGGGGGTCGTGGCCGCTAGTGGGTATGGAGCTGTTGTCGTCCTCCGTTTCCTTACCCTTCCTTCTTGATGTTCTGACCTCACCCCTGAAACGGGGGTGTCGAGGGCTCCGACCTCACTGTGGGTCGCTCCTCCCCTCAGTTCTGTCGAGGCTTGCTTTCTGCATGCGGAGGGATTTGCTATAAAGCTGTGACGTCTTTTTCATGGACTGACCTTTTCATCAGTACGAAGTGCCCATTCTTTGTCTCTTGTAACAAAGTCAGTTTTGTGACATCAGTAGCCAGGCCAGGCTTCTGTGGGTGCATGGGAAATACTCTGCCATCTGTTCACTTTCAGTCTATTTGTGATTTTGGCTCTAAAATGAGTCACTTGTATATAGTTGGATTATGTTTTTATAATCCATTCTGCCAGCATCTCTAATTGGTGAGTTTAATCTAGCCATATATAAAATGACTTCTGATTAGGAAGTACTTACTTTCATCATCTTCCCATTCGTCTTCTATGAGTTTCACCTTTTTCCCCTGATTTCTTCCACAACTGTTTTGTGTTGGATTTTGCTCACGTATCATTTAAGCTCCCTCCTTGTCCCCTCCTCTGTGTGTCTACATTTTCTCCTGGGGGGTATTACGGTGCCTGTGTTCACAGCAGCGCAGTCCGAGCTGACGCTTGGCTGCAGAAGCCCTGCTCCCACGGCCCTCTGTCCCGCCTGACGCTGCGCTGTCATCACACAGACTGCGTCCTGGGTGTTGTATTCCCATTAGCGTAGGTTTTTAATTACTGTTTTATGCATCTTTTAAATCCTATAAATATAAAATACATACTTTTTATTATATAGTTACCTTTGTCAGTGTGTCTGGGAAAGCCTTGTAATTTTTTGTTGAAAACTGGACATTTTGAACATGGTAATGCAGAAACTGTGGAAATCACTTTTTCTCGTTTCCAGGGTTTGCTGTTGTTTCTGGAGGGTCACGGCTGCCCACTTTTAAACGGGCTTTTCCAAACTCTTTTTCTGCAGAGAGTGTATGTTCCTTGCCACGTGTGATGCCGGGGGTCTCTGTTCCATTGTTCCAATGATGAGCCAATGACAGAGAGTTCCCTGAACACCTGGCACCAAAAAGGCCCCTCCTGCACTTGGCAGGTTGGTTTGGCGCTGGGGCACCCCGCCCAGCGCGCAGCCAGGCCACCCGTGGCTCCACTGGCCCTTGACCTTGGAGCCCAGGGGTCGTGTGCACCCGGAGCCCCCCGAGGACGCTCCTCCTCTCCAGGCTGCTGCTTTGTCTGCTCTGTGCCGGTTGCCCGTGGGTGGCACGTGTCTGTAAGTGCTTCTGACACTTGCCTCCTGGAAGCTGCCTGAGCTGAGGGGCAACGCCAAGGGGAGCCTTGGTGCCGGCCTCTCAGGTCACCACCACAGCTTTTTTAGAACGAGGTCCATGTTGCCACTCCTGCCCCTCACCACCAACCCCAGCAAGCCACACCGGGGACGTCCCCTGTCCCTGTGGTCCGTGCTGACACACGGGAGGCGGAGGGCAATGGCGGGGAAACAAGTGTGGCGGTCCGCTCACCAGCTGTGCAGCTGCACCTCGTAGGTACCGCCCTGGTTCTGGAAGCATTTGATTAGGATCCAGGAAAGCTTTTCTGCCATGGTTTTGCCAGCTCATCGGTTGCTCCAGCAGAGGCGCTGATTCCTAGGGGCCCTGCTCCGCCGTCTCCGTGACGCACCCAGGTGACCTCTTTGGACTCGTGGTTCTCAAGAACTTCTGCACCAGAGTTCCTGTGTGTGGCTGCTGTGTGCAGCTCACTGGGTAAGGCACAAAGATGGTCGTGTCAGAGGCCGGCCACACGGAGTTGCCCACTGAGAAGGGAAGGTGACACCCACGTACAAAGGTCCACACGCACAGGGACGAAAACGGCCCCTCCAGGGCTGCGCCGAGGCCCCCGGCACTGGGAGAAGCTGCCTGTGGACAGGCCCAGAGGACCGGGGTAACTCCAGGGTAACACTGAACAGCACTCTGTGCGGTGATGGAAATGCTCTAAATCTGTTCAACACGGTGGCCACACGTGGCCATCAAACCCTTTAAATGTGGCTAATGTGACTGGTACCTGAATTCTAAGTTATTTCATTTAAATTACAGCAGGTTCGTGTTACTCACATTAGTGACGTTCTGTACAGTCAGCTTAAACACTGAGTTAGTGAACACTGGACCACTGCTCCAGGGGAAGCGCCGGGTTCCTCTGAGCCTCTGGCCACCTTTCCATCGACTGGTCAGACAGAACCTTGTTTTAGGTGTATTTGTCGTGATGGACGTTACATCCTGAGGACCTGCTTTACACCTGGAAGCGTGCACCTCCCGACTCTTCACCAGTTTTGCCCACCCTCAGCCCCAGCCTCTGACAACCACAGATCTTCTGTGTTCTAACTGTGAGTTTGTCTTGTTTTCTTCAGATTCCACACATAAGTGAAGTCACGCCCTGTCTGTCTTTCTCTGACGTATTTCACTGAGCATAATGCCCCTAAGGCCCATCCATGTTGTCACAAATGGCAAGGTTTCCTTTTTTATGAATGCATAACATTCCGATATACATACAGTTTCCTCTGCTTCCCAAAGTAGAGCATTCCTGGTATAAAGCAAAGTGTATCCCCCACTTTTCCGAAGTTCAAGTCATGCCACTTCATTTTTACAAGTCCTCCCTTAGGACCTGTTTTCACCAACCACGAGAAATCCAGAGGAGTTCCACTTTTCTGAGAAAAGCAGTTAGTGTGCTAATGTAGGCCGTCAGTGAAAGTGCAGGGGTGGAACGCAGACTTCTGGAGAGCAAGGAAACCTGACCGCCTTCCTCCGTCCACCACCCCGTGGCTGGCGATCCACGTACTAGCTGTTAATGGTGCTGCGATGCACACGGGTATGTACAGCTTTTCCGCTTAGGGTTTTATTGCTTTGAGTAAAAACGCAGGAGCGGAACTGCTAGACCGTACGACAGTTATGTCTGTGATTATTTGAGGAAGTAAGTTTCCCACTGGCTGCACCAAGTTACATCCCCACCAACAGTGACTCCTCGTCTCCACATTCTTGCCGCCACTTTCTGTATTGTCTTTTCAATGACAGCCATTCTGACAGGTGTGAAGTGGTGTCTCATGTGTGTAGATTTGCATCCCCTGATCAGAACCTGATGGCACCTGCACGTGTTCTTTGGGAAAGTCTCAGTTTGGATCCTCTGTCCATTCTTTAATCGTGTTGTTTGTTCTTTTGCTATTAAATTGTATGAGTCTTGTACTTCTTTTGGATCTTATCCCCTGCAAATACACAGTGTGCAGATGCTTCCTCCCACTTGGTAGCTGCCGCTTCGTTGTGTTGATGGCTTCCTTTGCTGTGCAGAAGCTTTTTGGTTTGATGTAGTAGCACTTGTGTATTTTTGCTTTTGTTGTGAAATCCAAAAAGTCATCACCGAGACACATGTCAAGGAGCTTACTGCCTGTGTTTTCCCCTAGGAGTTTTATGGTTTTGGGTCTTCATGTTCGAGTAACCAATCTGTTTCAAGTTATTTTTTTCAGTGATATAAGACAGGTGTCTGATTCCATTTTTCTGCATGTGTTAACTTCTAACTTTTTTGTTGAAAAGATTATCCCTTCCTACTAGATGTTCTTGGCTCCTGTGTCAGACACTCGTGGACCGTGTGCGTGGTGGGTAATTCTGGGGTCTCTCTGTTCCCTCGGTCTGTGTGTCTGGTTTATGCTGGTTCCCTACTGGTTTAATTGCTGTTGCTTCCACTATAGTTTGAAACTAGGGCGTGTGATACCTCTTGTTCGGTTTCCCTCTCTCGTGACTGCTTTGGCTCTTCAGGGTCTTTCCTGGTTCCATACAAGATTTAGGATCTTTTGTTCCTGTTTGTGTGAAAAATGCCATTGGGATTTGTAGAGAGGTCGCACTGGCTTTGGGTCACATGGAGACTTTAACAACAGCAGCTCTCCTGGTGCCCCTCCACGTGTGTCTTCTTGAGTTCTCTTTCAGCGAAGTCTTGACGATTTTCACTCCAGATCTTCTGCTTCCTTGCTTAAGTTTATCCCTGTATTCCAGGCATTTCACTGGTTTTGATGCTGTTGTGAACAGGATAGTTTTATTTCCTTTGCAGATGTTTCTCAGTGTACAGAAGTGAGGCTTGTTTTTGTATCCTGCAAATTTACTGAATTCATCGATTTTTTTAAAGCCACCAGTTTTGAGTCTTTGGCGTTTTTAACATGTAACTTACATCACCTGAAAGCAGTGGTGATTTTACCTTTTCCTATCAGGTTTGGACGCCTGTTCTCCTGCTCAGTTACTCTCACTAGGACCTCCAGTGCTGGGCTGGATGCTTTGGGGCAGTGGATACCCTTGTCTTGTTCCTGATCTTTAGAGTAAAAGCTTTAATTTTTTTTCCCATTGAGCATAATGTTAGCTGTGGGTTTGTTACATACGGCTTTTATTATGTTGAGGTATTTTCCTTCTATAACCAATCTGCTGCAGGTTTTTATTATTATAAAAACATACTGTGTTTTTTCAAGGGCTTTGTCTACATCTATTGAGATGATCATGTGACTTTCATCTTTCATTCTGTTTAATGGTGAGTCATATTTATTGATTTATGTATGTTGAACCATCCCTGCATCTGAGGGAAAAATCCCACTTGATCATGGTTTATAATCCTTTTGATGAATTCTTAACGTTTTGTTGGCTAAAACCGTCTTGAGGAATTTTGCATCCATGTTCATCAGGGATATGGGCCTAGACTTCTCTTGTGGTGTCCTTGTCTGGCTTTGGTATCAGGGTAACACTGGCCTCGTAGAATGAGTTTAGAAGTGCTCCCTCCCCTTCAGTTTTTCGGAAGCTTTTAAGGAGGTTTGGTGTTAATTCTTTTTTAACGGTTTGGTCAGGTTCTCCAGTGAAGCCGTCTGGTGTCTCCTGTGTCGGGAGGCTGACTACTGATCCAGTCTCCTCACTCCTTACTGGTCTGCTCAGACTTCCTGTTTCTGGTGCAGTCTTAGTGTACTTACCTGTTTCTTCCAGGTTGTCCACTTTGTTGATTTATGCTTGTTTCTGGCAGCATCTGTAATCCAGTGTATTTCTTTAGTGTCCATTGGAATTCCTTGTCTTACTTACATTTCTGAATTTGAGTCTTCTCCCCTTTTGGCTTAGTCTCGCTAAGGGTTTGTCAATTTTATTTTTTTGAAAATCGGCCCTTATTTTTATTGATCTTTTCTATCATTTTACTGGTCTGTGTTTCATTTATTTTGGCTGTGAGCTTTATTATTTCCTTCCTTCTGCTAACTTTAGGCTTACTTTTTTTCTTTTTCTAGTTAAGGCATAAAGTTATTTGTTTGTGATCCTAAAATTTATGAATATATGCAATTATAATTAAACTTCCCTCATCAAACTGCTTTTGCAGTGTCCCAGAGGTTTGGGTATGTTGTGTTTCCATTTTCATTTGTTTGCAGATATCCTTTGATTTCTTCTTCTGTTTTTTTTTTTTTTTGACTTAATACACTCCTGAACAATCAATAGGTTGCTTGTTGTTTAGTTTCTACTTATCTGTAGATTTTTCAGCTTTCTCCACGTTGTTGATTTCTAGTTTCATACCACTGTGGTCAGAAAAGATACTTAATATTTCAGTCTTTCAGATTTACTGAGACTTACTTTGTGCCTGGTCACATGATCTGACCTTGTGAGGGTATCATGTGCTGTGAGAAAGTGTGTCCTGCTGCTGGCGGATGGAATGTTCTGTAGTTATCTGTTAGGTCAATTTGGTTTATTGTTTGGTTCAAGTCCATTATTTCCTTGTTGATTTCCTTTCTGGGTCATCCACCCTTTGTTGAAAGTATAGTATTGAAGTTCCCCACAATTAGTGTAGTGTATAGTTGCCTATTTCCCCTTCATTTCTATTAGTATTTGCTTAATACATTCAGGTGCTCCCAGGTTGGGTGCATATATGCTCTATAATGATTGTTACCTCTACTTGACTGACTGATCTTTGTATCGTTGATAGCGACCTCCTTTGTCTCTTGTTACCATGTGCGTCTTTAAGTGTATTTTGTCTGACAGATGTATCCTGCCCCGCCGGCTGCTGTTTCCATTTGCATGGGATACCTTTTCCTATCCCTTCACTTTGCGTGTACGTGCGTCCTGAAGGCTCGGGTGGGTCTCTCGTAGGCAGCATGTAGTTGGGTCTTTTACACTGTAGCTACTTGCTCTGTGCCTCTCAGCCTATTTGCATTTGGAGTATTTGTTGATAGGTAAGGACTTAACTACTGCTGCCATCTTACTATTTGCTTTCTGATTGTTTTGTTTTTCCATTGTTTCTTTCCCTCTGTTTCTTGCTGCCTTTGTAAATTTGTTACTTTCTGAGGTGATATGTTCTGTTTTCCCTTTGCCCTTTGTGGTTACCATAGGACTTACATAAAACATCTCGTAGATAGAACAGTAAATTTTAAGCTGATAGCAATGACTCAAATCAAGATGGTGGAATAGGAGGACACAGAACTGACCTCCCCCCATGAACACATCAAAAATATACCTACATACGGAGAAATTATCACTGAAAACAAACTGGAGGTGGCAGAAAGACTCCTGTACAACCAAGGCCTCTAGAAAGAGCCACATGGACTCAGGTAGGAAGGTAAGAGAAGTGATCAGGTTGGCACCCGTGCCCCTGGGAGGGACTCAGAAGAAAAGGGAGATGACTCAGGCAGACATGCCCCCTGGGGAGTGCACCTCTGTAGCCACATATTGGAACCCTCCCAGCCTTGGGGTCTGACACATGGAAGCGCCCCCTTGGCTGGTTGGATGGCCAGCGGGACTAGCAGGAGGGCTGTGGGATGCCTGGACTCTGCTGGTGAGGCATGTGTGAACACTTGCTGGGTCCCAGCGTGGGCAGAAAAGCAAACTGAAACCACGCTGCCAGCTGACTGGTTTCCTATAGCCAACTCCACGTGCACCCCAGCCTGGGCCAAGTTGATGTTCTAGCAGTTTGTTTGCATCACAGCTCCACAATAGAGAGGTGCCATGACCAAGGAGAAGCTTGGCCATGAGAAACTGTGGTGGCTTAAGCCCTAGGTGGCATCTGAGCAGGGAGCGGGACAGCCACGGCTGGTGATGCACAGGCAGTGCCTCAGAGGCAGACTGGGCCTCTGACGGCAGCCAGACTGCCACACCAATGCCCTGACCCTCACCAAATACCCACACCAGCACTTTGTACTCCAGCACTGGTCCCCTCTGGGGCTGCGGTAGCCAGTGCTGGGAGAAGGGAAAGCACACCCTTAAAGGGAACTGAGAGATCTTGGGCCTGAGTTTCAGGGATTCTGCTACAACTTGGGGCCTGAGCCTGCCTCTGACAGGGCGTGATGGCCACTGAGCAGAGGGGAAGCCCCGCCTCACACCTGGCCCCAGCCCTAGCCCTGCCGTCTCAAGCCCTGCCACAGACCAAGGTGATAGCTGCCAGCACACCTTGAGGGAAGATGTGATTTGTGTTCACATCAAATCCAGCTTTTCCATCAATGCCACTGAGCACACAGACTGTGCAGGGACACTCCCACACAAGGACACCTCTTCAAGACCAGGATAGGTAACTGTTGCACCAAATTTCACAGAGACAGAGAAAGATGAGCAAAATGAGAAGATGGGGGAATTTGTGTCAGTTCAAAGAGCAAGAGAAAACACCTGTAAAAAGCAATTAATGAAACAATTTACTAGATAAAGAACCCAAAGCATTAGCACTAAGAATGCTAATAGATTAGGGAAAAGAATAGGTGAACACAGTGAGAATTTTAAGAAAGAACAAGAAAATTATAAAAGAGACCCAAGCAGAAACGAATAATTCAATTAACTAAAATGAAAAAACACATTGGAAAGAATGAATACCAGACTAGGTGATTGACAGAGAAGATGTGTAAGTGATGTGGAAGGCAGAATCACTGAAATCACCCAATCAGAACAGCAAAGAGAAAAAACAGTTTAAGGAATATTTGGGGTAACATCAAGCATACCAACATTCACATTATGGGGGGGGGGTCTCAGAAGGAGGAGAAAGAGGGGAGAGGGTTCGAAAACGTGCCTAATAAAATCATGGCTGAAAACTTCCCAAGCCTAAAGAAAGAAACATATCCTGGTACAAGAAACACAGAGGGTCTCAAATAATCTGAACACAAACAGACTCTATAACAAGACTAATTTAAAGAGAATTCTAAAGGCAGCAAGAGAAAAAGACCCCCCCACACCCCCCATCCCCATCCCCATATTGGCTGGTTTTCCTCCAGGAACTTTGCAGAAGGGAGTGGCATGATGATATATTTAAAGTACTGAAAGGGGAAAACCTGCACCCTAGGATAGTCTACCCAGCAAGATTATCATTTAGAATTGGAGAGAGAACTCAGAGAAGCAAAAACTAGTTCAGCAATACTAAACTGATCTCACAAAAAAAGGGTCTCTAAGTGGGAAAGAAAAGACTATAACAAGAGTATCTAAAGAAAGGAAAAATCCCACTAGTAAAGACATATATTAAAGGCTGAGGATCAACCACTTAAATAAGCTGGTATGAAGATTAAAAGACAAAATTTGTAAAATCAAGTATAACTACAATAATCAGTAAAAGAATAAAAATGAAGATAAAATAATGACATCAAAACACAGTGTGGGGGAAGAAAGTAAAAAATGTAGATCTTTAGAATGTGTTTGAATTTAAAGGACTACCAGTTTAAAAATAAGTAGATATAGGTCAACATACAGGAAGCCCACGGTTACTACAAATAAAAAATCTACAATAGATACACAAAAACAAGAGGGAAAGAAACACAACCATACCACTCAAAACAAAACAAAAAACAAAAAAAATCAAACTATGAGGGAAGAAACTAAAAGGAAGAAAAAACAGGGTAGAACTACAACAACCACCAGAACACATGTAATAAAATAGCAATAAATACATAACCAGCAGTAATTAAATGTCAATGAACTAAACGCTGCACTCGAAAGACAAAGAGTGGCTGGATGAAAAACAAGACCGAACTATATACCCCTTACAAAAGATGCACTTCAGAGCTAAAAACACATCCAGACTGAAAGTGAAGGTATGGAAAAAGATAATTCATGCAAATGGAAATGACAAGAAAGTTCGGGTAGCAATACTCACAGACAGAATAGACTTCAAAAAAGCTACAACAAAAGGCAAAGGATGCCATTATATAAAGGAGACAATACAAGGTATTACACCCAGTAACAAGTACACACCCAATATAAACACACCTAATTTTATAAAGCAAACACTAAGACATAAATGGAGACACTGATAAAACAATGAGGGGGGATTTTAACACCCTACTTATATCAATGGACAGATCATTCAGACAGAAAAGTCAGTAAAGGCAACGTTGGTTTTTAATGACAACCGACCAGTTGGACTTAATGGGTATCTACAAGACATTCCTCCAAAAACAGCAGAATACACATTCTTTTCAAGAGCACATGGAATATTCTTCAGGGTAGCTAGCCACAAAGCAAGTCTCAATAAATTTAAGACAAATTACATCATGCTGAAAGCCTTTACTCTAAAATCAGGAAGATGACAAGGGCGCCCACTCTCACTTCTATTCAACATAGTACTGGGAGCCTAGTCACAGCAGTCAGACAAGAAAAAGGAAGAAAAGGCATCCAAGTTGGAAAGGAAGAAGCAAAACTGCCACTATTTAGAGATGACACGACACTTTATACAGAAAACCCTAAAGTCTCCACCTAAACACTATTAGCACTAATCAATGAGCTCAGCAAAGTTGTGGGATAGATGATTACTACACAGTTATCTGGTGCTTTTCTATACACTGATAATGAACAAATCAGAACAAGAAATTAAGGAAACAATCCCATTTACAATCACATCAAAAAGAATAAAATAACTAGGAATAAACTTAACCAAGGACATGAAAGAACTATACTCCTCTAAAAACTATTAAACATTGATGAAGGAAGTTGAAAATGATACAAAGAAATGGAAAGACACCCCATGTTATTTTTTTAAAGTTTTTTAAAAAATGCATGTCCTTTTAATTTATTTATTTGGTGGGGGGAGGTAATTTGGTTTATTTATTCATTCATTCATTCCAGAGGAGGTACTGGGGATTGAACACAGGATGCCATGCATGCCAAGCATGCACTCTACCACTAAGCTATACCTTGCTTCCCCATATACTTCATGTTCTTGGGTTGGAAGAAATAGCATTGTTAACATAGCCATACTACCCAAAGTAATCTACAAATTTAATGCAATCATTATCAAAATGTCCATGACATTTTTCACAGTAATAGAACAAATAACTCTGAAGTGTATACAGAATCACAAAAGACCCTGAATTGCCAAAGCAATAATGAGCAAAAAGAATAAAGCTGGAGGTATCACATGCCCAGACTTCAGACTATACTACAAAGCTATAAGAATCAAAAACAGCATAGTACTGGTGCAAAAACAGACACACTAATCAATGAAACAAGATAAAGAGTTCATAAACAACACACTTATGATCAAGGAATCTATGACAAAGTAGGTAAGGATAAACAATGGAGAAAAGACAGTCTCTTCAATAAGTGGTGCTGGTGCTGGGAAAACTGGACCGCTACGTGTAAAAGAATGAAATTAGAACATTACTTCACACCATGTACAAAAAACCAACCAACCAACCTCAAGATGGATTAAGGACCTAAATGTAATACCTGAAACCATAAAACTCCTAAAAGAGAATATAGACAGAAAACTCTGGCATGAAACAATACTTTTGTGGATATGTCTCCTAAGGCAAAATAAACAGAAGCAAAAATAAACAAATGGAACCTAGTTGAACTTAAAAAGTTTTTGCACAACAAAGGAAACCACTGACAAAATGAAAAGACAACCTCCTGAATGGAAGAAAATACTTGCAAATGATATATCCAGTAGGATGTTACAATCCAAAATTTATAAACAGCTCATACAACTCGATAACCAAAAAACTAACAACACAATTAAAAAATGAGGAGAACAGCATGGACTTACTGTACAGCACGGGGAACTATATTCAGTACCCCGTAATTGCCTATAATGATAAAGAATATGAAAAGGAATATACGTGTGTATACACACACACAAGTAAATCACTATGCTGTACACCAGAAATTAACACAACATTGTAAATCGACTATACTTCAATAAAAAAGTTACTTGTATTATATTTTACCAAAGAGAAGACCCGAACAGACGTTTTTCTGAAGATATACAGATGGCTAACAAGAATATGAAAAAAGTGCTCAGAATTGCTAATCATCATAGAAATGCAAATCAAAATCACAATGAGATATCACCTCATAACTATCAGAATGGCCATCATCAAAAAGTCTACAAATAACAAAAGTGGCAAGGACTTGGGGAAAAGAGAACCCTTGTGCACTGTTGGTAGAAATGTAAACTGGTGCAGCCATTCTAAAAACAGTATAGAGGTTTCTCAAAAAATAAAAATAGAACCATCATATGATCCAAAGATTCCACTCCTGGGTATATATTTGGAAAACAAACAAAACAAAACAAAAAACACTAGTTCAAAAAGATACATACACCCCAGTGTTCACAGTAGCATTATTTACAATAGCTAAGATAGAAACAACCTAAGCATCCACCAACAGATGACTGGATAAAGAAGATGTGGCATATTTATACAATGGAATACTACTCAGTAGTAAAAAAGAATGGAATTTTGCCATTTGCAGCAACATGGATGGTCTTGGAGGGCATTATGCTAAGTGAAATAAGTCAGACAGAGAAAGATAAATACTGCATGATATCACTTATATTTGAATAGTGGTTACCAGTGAGGAAGAGGCAAGGCAATAAAGGGGTGGAGGAGTGGGAGGTACAAACTACTGGGTGTAAGACAGCCTCAAGGATGCATTATACAATGTGGGGAATATAGCCAGTATTTTGTAATAAATGTAACCTTTAAAAATTATATAAAAATTTTAACACAATGAGATGGTAACACTTCACACCTGTCAAAATTGCTATTATCAAAAAATCTACAAATAAAAAAGTTGGCGAGGATGTGGAGAAAGGAAATCCTAGTACACTGTGGGGCTGTAAATTGGTAGGATTGCAAATTGGTGCAGTCACAATGCTAAACAGTATGGAGGTTCCTCAAAAAACTAAAAATAGGGGGAGGTGCCAAGATGGCAGAGTAGAGAGACTCACAGCTTGCCCTCTCCCACAAATACACCAAGAATTACATCTACAGACCCACTGAATTGCACAGAACACCTACTGAACTCTGGCAAGTGTTTCTCGCTTTGAAATATAGGAGGATTCTCACAAAATCCAGTAAGAGAAAAAAAGAAAAAGTAGAAGAAAATCGGTATGGGACTGGTCCCATGGGGAGGAAGTGGCAAAAGAAGAAAGGCACCCTCATGCTAGGATGCCCCCTCTAAAGTCAGGAGGTCACTGGGGACAGAAGCTGAGCTTCTGAGGCTCAGAGGAGAGAGTGGTAGCTGCTTGGCAGACAGAACTAAGAGGAACTTGCATGGAGGGCTCCTGCAATCCCCAGCCCTAGATGCGAGCCGGCAGGGACAAGCCATAACTGGCTGCTGGAGATCACTGATCAGCCCAGGGAGAGGGCTGGGGCCCACTGCAAAGAGGCAACCTCAGGGGACTGGAAGGCGGTGTGAGATCTGGCAGGGGGTGTGTGTGGAACAGAACAGCCTGGAACCCCCATAAAAAACCACCACTGCTGGTCTGCTTGGGGTGGGGGAGGGGCACAAGACAGCCTCACCATAGCCCCTGTCTCCATTTGGCTCCACTGTTGGTTATGTTCTCACGAGAAGAAAGGTGGGGCTCAGTCATAGCCACTGCTGCCGTGCAGAGGCGGGACTGAAAGCCCAGTCCATACCCAGGGGTCCTACAGCTTCACAGGCTGCACTGAGATTTGTTTACAGCCCCAGGAAGAGAGGGTGCATTTGCTCCACTGGTGTCTTTGTGAACCTGTGCCTTTGGGACCAACAGGCAGTGAGCAGAGTTCAGGGTACACTGTTGGAGATAGTATCGGTATTTACAGCAGGCCAGAGTATCACTCCATATGCAGAAGCGGGGCTGGGGTCTGTGCTGATCCTGTGGCACATGACGGATTCAGAAGTGTGACTGCATGCTCGCTATGGTGGGTCGTAGCACCTGACATTGGAAGATCTGTACTGGTGGTTCCAAGGGCCCAGAACCTGGGGGACACCAGAGTGGGTGGCCGACACTCCCACAGCTAAGGTGGGGACAAAGGCAGCATCAACAAAGAGTACTTTGTAAGCCTGCATAACACGTGACAGACAACACCACAGAGGGCACTTCCCAGTGGGCATCTCCTGCAGAGGTATACTCAACAACTCTTCTTCCCAGCCGAAGGACTTCAACCCTGCCTACCACACACCACAGCTCAGAAACAGGTCTAGAAACCTCTATTCCAGCAACAGGGGAGCAGACCTAGCCCCTGTCAAGGCTGTGACAACCACAGAACAAAAAAGGAGGCCCCACTTAACAACAACCAGGGCTGGCCCTGATCACCACAGCACCAATCACACCCCCAATTAAAGGGATAACAGCCAACACACATGAAAGAAAAACGTGACAATCATCTATATCAAGAAGAGCCATCACAACAAAAGTATTAGATGCACACAGTCTACACAGGAATGCTCCCACTTTAAATGAAAACAAACAAACAAACAAAAGCCCTTCAAGACCACAGAAGATAACTGATACCACAGAGCCAGAGAAAAATATAAGTAAAATGAAGAAGCAGAAGAACCACTGCCAATAAAAGAACAAGAGAATTCCCCTGAAAGAATGAACGAGATAGACCTCGAAAGTCTACTAGATCATAACTCAAAAAGGGGGTGATAAAAGCACTGAGGGAAATAAGAGATTATGAATAGAGACAGAGAATACTATAAAAAGGAATTAGAAACTATAAAGAGAAGCCAATTACAGTATGGAGATTCCTCAAAAGACTAGGAATAGACTTACCATATGACCCAGTAATCCCACTCCTGGGCATATATCCAGAAGGAACCCTACTTCAAAAAGACACCTGCACCCCAATGTTCATAGCAGCACTATTTACAATAGCCAAGACATGGAAACAGCCTAAATGTCCATCAACAGATGACTGGATACAGATGTGGTATACTTATACAATGGAATACTATTCAGTCATAAAAAAACAACAACATAATGCCATTTTCAGTAACATGGATGTCCCTGGAGAATGTCATCCTAAGTGAAGTAAGCCAGAAAGAGAAAGAAGAATACCATATGAGATCACTCATATGTGCAATCAAAAAATAAAATAAAATAAAATAAAAAACAGAAAGACTCACAGGCATAGAATACAAACTTGTTGCCGGGGGGAGAGAGGTGGGAAGGGACAGACTGGGAGTTCGAAATTTGTAGATACTGACAAGCATATGTAGAATAGATAAACAAGATTATACTGTATAACAAGGAAATATATACAAGATCTGGTGGTAGCTCACAGTGAAAAAGAATGTGACAATGAATATACGTATGTTCATACAGAACTGAAAAATTGTGCTCTACACTGGAAATTGACACAACATTGTAAACTGACTATAACTCAGTAAAATTTAAAAAAGAGAGAAGCTAATTAAAAACAGAAAACCCAATGGCTGAGATAAGAGCCAAGTTAAAGGCAGTCAAAAGCAGACTAGACAATGCAGAGGAACAAATAAGTGATTCAGAATACTGGATAACAGATGTGACTTAATCAAAGCAGCATACAGAAAAACAAGTGAAAACCAATGAAAGCAATATAAGGGCCCTATGGGATAATATAAAGCATGCCAATCTATACACAATAGGGGTCCCAGAAGAAGAAAGACAAAGGGGGATTGAAAAGTTATTTGAAGAAATCATGACTGAAAACTTTCCAAACCTAAAGAAGGAAACAGATATTCAAGTATAGGAGTCCCAAACAAGAAGAACTCAAACAGATGTACACCAAGACATATTATAATTAAGATGGCCAAAGTTAAAGATAAAGAAAGGATTCTAAAGGCAGTAAGAGAAAAACAAAGATTTAGTTACAAGGGAATCCCTGTAAGGCTTTCAGCTGATTTCTCTACACAAGCACTGCTGGCCAGAAGGGAGTGGCAAGATATATTCGAAGTCCTGAATGAGAAAAAGCTGCAACCTAGGATACTCTATCTGGCAAGACTATCCTTTAGAGTAGAAGGAGAGATAAAGAACTTCACAGACAAGCAAAAACTAAAAGAGTTTAGCAACACTAAACCCATCTTAAAAGAAATATTGACAGGTCTACTCTAAATAGAAAAGAAGCAGGAAGCTATAGAAACAAGAAAACCATATTTGGAAATGTGACAACTACAATGAGTTGCAAGAGAATAAACGTGAAGATGTAAAAAAAAAAAAAAAGACATCAAAATCATAAAAGGTGGGAGAGAGGAGCCAGAAAATATACTTTTTTTCCTCTCCTTTTTTTCATTTTTCTTTTCTTTTTTCCTTTTTTCTTTTTAGGATGTGTTTAAGCTTACATGACTACCAGTCTAAAGCAAACAGATATAGTAACGGGTTAACATATGTGAAAAATAGGGTAACCACATATCAAAAGCATACAATAGTCACAAAAACCAAAAAGAAACTGAGGTAATACAAAATAGACTTTAAAATAAAGGCCATAATGAAAGATAAAAGACACTATGTAATGATCAAAGGAGCAATACAGTATGAGGATATTACACTCATTAACATATATACTCCCCAGTACAGGAGCAACTAAATATATAAAGCAAATACTAACAGACATAAAGCGAGAAATTGATGGGGATACAATAATAGTAGGAGACTTTAATACCCCACTAACTCATTGGACAGGTGTTCCAGACAGAAGATCAATAAGGCAACGGAGATACTAAATGACAAAATAGAACAGTTGGACTTGGATGTTATTTTTAGGACCTCACATGCCCCCCAAAACAGAATATATATTCTTTTCAAGTGCTCATGGAACATTCTCTAAGATAGACTACATAGTCAGGCACAAAAAGAAGCTTATCAAGTTTAAGAGGATAGAAATTATTCCAAGCATCTTCTCTGACCACAATGGCATGAAACTAGAAATCAACCACAGAAAAACAAATGAGAAAAAAGCCCACAGCATGGAGACTAAACAACATACTACTAAAAAAACCAATGGGTCAATGATGAAACCAAAGAAGAAATTAAAAAATACCTTGAGATGAATGACTATGAAAACACAACCACACAAAATCTATAGGATGCAGCAAAGCATTCCTAAGAGCGAAGTTCATAGCGATACAGGCCTTCCTCAAAAAAGAAGAAGAATCTCAAATATTAACAACCTAACCTACCACCTAAAAGAATTAGAAAAAGAAGAACAAACAAAACCTAAAGTCAGCTGAAGGAAAGAAATAATAAAGATCAGGGAAGAAATAAATAAAGTACAGATTAAAAAAAATAGAAAAAAAATCAATCAAACCAAAGCCTGTTTTTTTTTGAGAGTAAACAAAATCGACAAACCTCTGGCCAGGCTCACCAAGAAGAGAAAAGAGCATACAAATAAACAAAATAAGAAATAAAAATGGAGATTACAATGAACACCACAGAAATACAAAAAGCCATAAGAGAATACTAAGAACAACTATATGGCAATAAACTGAACAACTTAGAAGTGGACAAGTTTCTAGAAACATACAGTCCACCAAAACTGAATCAAGAAGAAGCAGATCATTTGATGGAGGTACTGAGGATTGATAGATATAGATTTTTTTTTTTGCAGGGAGGAGGTAATTAGGTTTATTTATTTAGTTAGTTTTTTGATGGAGGTACTGAGGATTGAACCCAGGACCTCATGCATGCTAAGCATGCACTCTACCACTTGGGCTACATCCTCCCCACGATATATTTTATTTTTATTTCATTATTATTATTTTTTGATGGAGGTACTGGGAATAGAACCCAGGACCTCATGCATGCTGAGCGTGTGCTCTACCACTGAGCTGTGCCCACCTCCCTAGAAGCAGAGCATTTGAACAGACCAATCACTAGAAGGAAACAGAACCAGCATCCCTGCAATCATGAAAAAATGCTCAGTACAACTAAGTATCAGAGAAATGCCAATCAAAACTACAATGAGGCACCACTTCATACCAGTCAGAATGGCCACCATTCAACAGTCCACAAACTATAAGTGCTGGACAGGGTGTGGAGAAAATGGAACTCTCCTACACTGCTGGTGGGAATGTAGTTTGGTGCAAACATTAGGGAAAGCAGTATGGAGATTCCTCAAAAAACTGAAAATAGAGTTACCATATGACCCAGCAATCCCACTCTTGGGCATATACATCCAGAGGGAACCTTAATTCAAAGAGATACACGCACCCCAGTGTTCACAGCAGCACTGTTTACAGTAGCTAAGATAATCATCTTTCTTAAGAGTGGATCCCTTTGAGTTTATCCTGCTTGGCTCTGTTGGGCTTCTTGGTTGTATAAATCCCTTTCATAAAATTTGGGAAACTTGTGGTCATTATATTTTCAGATATTCTTTCTGCCCCCTTTTCTTCTTTTAGGACTCCCATTATGCATATGTTGGTATGATTCATCACAGTGTGCCACAGGTCCCTTAGGCTCTGATCACTTTTCTTCATTCTTTTCTTTTCATGCTTCCCTGATTGGGTAATGTCAGTTATCTTATATTCAAGTTTGCTGAGTCTTTCTTCTGCTTCTTTAGTTCTGCTGTTGTAACCCTCTAGTGACATTTTCATTTAATCTTAGCTTCAGAATTTGATTCCTTTCGATACCTACTTAATCTCTATTGATAGTCTCTGGTGATACATTATTCTCCTGGTTTCCTTTAGTTCTTTGTCCATGGTTTCCTTAGGTCTCTGAGCACATATGAAACAGGTGATTTAATCTTTGGTAAGCCAAATGTCTGGATTTCCTCAGGGATTTTTCTATTTCTTCTCTGTGAATGGGTCATATTTTGTTTCTTTGCTTGCTTCATACTCTTCCCCTTAATCCAGACGTTCTGAATATTATAATGTGGCAACTCTGGAAATGAGATTTTCTCCTCTACCCACGGTTGCTGCTGGTGTTTTCTTTGTATTATTAGTATTTGTTTAGTGACTCTTCAGGACTGTTTTATAACATCAGTATTCTTTGTTGTGCGTAGCCATTTAAATGTCTCTCTAGCTTAGTGGTCAGCCTGTGCTTTAATATAAGCGTTACCTTAAAAGTCTGAAGCCAAAGTTTACAAATATAGGGGGAAAAAAAGAAAAAGAAAAAGAAAAAGAAAAAACTCTTCTGTTTTTGCAGACTGGTTTTGTGTTGGGGCATGCACTCCTTTAATGCTTAGCCAGGCTGTTATTAGTCCTGCCTTAGCATTACCTTCTTGAGTGAGTGTATGGTAAAGGGGGGTTAGAAGTGAAGGAGTAGGGTCTTCTCAGACCTTTTCTGAGCATGCAGCCCATCCTGGGCCCATGCGTGTACTTCTTGATCCCCTGGTATTTAAAAAGCCCTTACTCCCCACGTCCTCCTTTCCAAACACTTCTTTCCCAGGGCTTTTGCCATTCCTTGCTCTGTCCCTCAGGGGCCATGGCAGGTCCAAGAACCCAACCCCAGATTTTTGAGAATAGAGTCTGTGTTGCTCCCTCTGGCACTGGCAACCTGCACCAGAGGTCATGCTCTGTTCTCATGACCACCATCATCATGGAGAGTGGGGAAGTGTGAGCTGGACATCTGAAATGCCACGGCACTCTCTTGTTGCAGTGCAGCAACTTCCTTCTCCATTATGCATTCCTCTGGTTGTTGTGGGTTTGGGGAGGATTCCAGAGCTCTGCAGAAGTTGACTCTGACAATTCTGTCAGCTGTTACAGTGGAGGGATGGAGCCCACATCACCAGCTTCAGCCACTTTGCTCCTCCTGCATTTTAAATGTACTATTTTGTACTCATATCAAGCATTCACTCTCTTTTAGACATGGATTGTAATAATATATCACTCATGCATATGTAAACAGGAAAATATAAACCTGTTATGTTGCTTAAGATATCCCCAGACTTCTATCATGTTCACTGTTTGCCTCCTCCGAAATACTTTTAAACTCGAGAGTTATTGATATTTGTATTTTTCATACAACATTATTGCTCTCTGCTCCATCCAGAGTCGGTGACAGAATTTCTTACAAGAGCGCTCTCTACTGTCATCTCCAGGACTTCACTCCCGGGCAGTGACACCATATGCAGGCAATGACAAACGTAACTGACAGCTTGGCCAGTGGTGACTGTCATATGCACCCTAATTTCAACAGACTATTTTAGACTCTGCATCTAATAGTTGGCAATATGTATTTTTTTTCTGAGAAACCAGATGAGGAAATGATTAATTTGGCGAAAATAAGTCACAGAGAACAACAGAGAGGTACTATATGGGTAGGGCTCTAGCAGATGGAAAAATCCTGCCAGCCAAACAGCAGACGGGGTAAGCATGCTCTCCCAGAAGCATCAGCCTGGCATGAGGCCTGGCAGGCTCATAAGATTTTCAGAGTTGAGTCAGTCAGCTGCTTGAGGTGGGATATGGATTTAAAGAAGTGGGCAGTGGAAGTTCACACTTGGAAATAAACTCCATTCTATTGCCAAAGAACCTTTCAGAAGAATCTAAGGAACAAAGCAGTCTGATGGTAACTTCGTCTTTCAGGTCTCTTGGCAGCTATCTGGAGAACAGCGTGGGGAGAACAGGATGCAGGAGAGCAGACCCGCCGTGCCTTCCTGGGTGAGCAGGTGTGACACATGTGCCACCACGGAGGTTGCCGGGGACCTGGGCTGTGGCAGGGCTGACAGGTGTGGGCTGAGGGAGGCTGAATCCACTTCAGAGGAAGTGGGCTGGGAAGGCAAATTGCTTCTCCTGGTGTTTTATTGCCAGGAACGTGAGACACCTGACTCACAGAATCAGGTACTTGTTCCCAGCTCTGTCTAGTTTGTAATCTGGGGGATCTGCCTCTTAAACCCCAGAGGCTGAAGTGAATGCAGAATTTTAAAACCATTACAGTAGGTTTTTAATAAAATATACAGGTTTTAGCAGCACCAGGGATGTATGACTCCAATACCCACATGCCTTGTTCTTAATGCCCTTGTATTTCCTTTTACAAAGAAATATATTGGGAATAAGGTTTCCTCCAAAAGTCTGCATTTGTAACCTCACTATTGTCTGACACAAACACACAAGAGCATATCATACAGTTAAAATTATCCCTAAGCCAGGTTAACAGAAGTATCTAATCTGACTGTTGGAGTCGTCATCTGAAGAGGGCGCTAAAGTCACAGTTCCCCTCCTCTTGACACCCGCACTGCTCAGAAACATTTTCAGTTTCAGACTTTAATTTGGAGAACTGTTCTTGCCCGTATCTTGCACCCTATGAAGCATCCAAAAATGATCTCTTACAAAGACAGAGGTGTGGACCCTCCCCTTCGTGTTAGGAATGAGCTAAACCAACCGACTTCTAACCCTGACAGAGCCCCAGAGCCAGAGCAGGTGCAGGCATTTCCAGCCCCTGAGTATCTGAAGGACGGTGTGTTCAGAGTCCACGGGACGTGGACTGCAGGTGAACACCTCAGCTGAGCTCAACACAGCAACGACCTCGTAACAGGGGGACTCAAGGCTCCAGAGTTTTCAAGGAATGTTTTCTTACTGGACTACCTCCCTTTGACAGTTCTACACAGACCACCACAGGTGAAAGATCCCCAAGGCTAAATGATGAACAACTTTGTATTTCTCTTGGATAAACAGACTTAGGGAAAGACAGCAAGTGAAGACATGCAAGAAATGACTGGAACATCTACTGTCACAAAAGCTATACTTTAACTTGTTTTATTATATTTTTAAATAGTCTTTTAATTTGCCTTCAAATATCATAACAAATCTATACTTTGCTGGTCTATGACCTCTTCTTTCCCTTCTTCTGGAAAAGGAAAGAAAATTCTTCACAGGTTCTGAAATCTACACCCATCTTCCAAAAATGTGCGCGCAGCATCTCTTTCAAGCTCAGTCCTAATCTGATACCTGAACCTACTAATCATCTCACTGAATTATTTTCAAGAGAATATGGTTCTCCGTATAAGCATTTCTTTCGCACTCCTTGACTGGAGAGGGCTTTAGTGACATTTTTATGTCTTCCAAAATAAGTACGTCTTTTCTCTGGGTGTTCCTGGGCTTTACCCTTAATGGGTAATTAACAGTGTGACATGTACCTCGTGTCCCCTGCATAATTCTGGAGCGCTACGTCGTCCTTCTAGAAAACTGATTCAGTATCTATGGTGCGTCATTAGAACTCACCTCTGGAACTGGCCACAGACACTCCCGTTGACAGTCTGTGGAACGCCTGATGTTGGGACGCGAAGTCCACGAACGAGAAAGGATGTGGACGGAGGCCAAGTGTGAACGAGGACGGTGATGTGAAAAATGCCTGCCCCAAGTTGTAGGAAACCTAACAAACAAAGCCAGCCCAGAGTCTCTTCCTGCATTTTTCAATGTGAAGAGCTAACTAGTTAATACTTTGTCAGGGCTACTAGTGTAAACCTTATCTTTCTCCTCAAGAAAGACCCCACTGCTCTGGATCCAAAGGCACTTCTTTTTGGAATACTCAACAGGGGGAAAAAAAGAGCCTGGAACTAAAAACAGGACTGAAGACACTACCGCAAGATGGCACTGCTCTAGTGGACCTGGGGGCAGCGCTGGGGGTGCGGGGCTCGTGGGGGACTGAGCGTGGAGTTCTCGGGGTGATCGCGGGACTTGCGGGGCTCTCGGGGCTGGCAGGGGCGTGGGGCTCGCAGTTTCCACTGGCCCCAGGCATGCAGGGTTGGGGGAAATACCCCCGGACCCGGCCGAACCCCGCGCCACTAAGTCGAGACCCCTCCCACATGTGCTCTGCCCCCACTCCCCATCTCGGCGATGGGGAAGCACCAGAACGCGAATTCCCTGAAGCCGCGAGGTAGCGCCCCGGTTCCCGAGTCCCTGCGCCACCCTCCGACGGCGCGCGCCAGCCCAGGCCCCGTTCTGGTTCCGCCCCGGCTCCGCGAGCGCAGAGGACCCGACCCACCAGCAGGAAGGAGGAGGCGCGGCCGAGGGAGGGTCGTTCCCGGCAGAGCCGCGCGGGCCGGGCCGGCGGGCAGGAAGCGCGGGGGAGGCGCGCAGGCGGGGGTCCCGCGGTCCGCGGTCGGGGCGGGGCGTGCGCGTCAGCCCGGCTAGAAAAGGCGGCGCCCGGCCCGCCAGGGAACCGCGCTCGCCGCCGGCCCGACGCCGCCATGAGCGCCGCGCTTTTCAGCCTGGACAGCCCGGCGCGCGGCGCCCCCTGGTCCGCGGAGCCCGCCGCCTTCTACGAGCCGGGCCGCGCGGGAAAGCCGGGCCGCGGGACCGAGCCGGCCGCGCCCGCCATGTACGACGACGAGAGCGCCATCGATTTCAGCGCCTACATCGACTCCATGGCCGCCGTGCCCACCCTGGAACTGTGCCACGACGAGCTCTTCGCCGACCTCTTCAACAGCAACCACAAGGCGGGCGCCCTGGAGCTGCTGCCCGGGGGCCCCGCGCGCCCCGCGGTCCCCGGGCCGGCGCCGCGACCGCTCAAGCGCGAGCCCGACTGGGGCGATGGCGACGCGCCCGGCTCGCTGCTGCCCGCGCAGGTGGCCGCGTGCGCGCAGACGGTGGTGAGCCTGGCGGCCGCCGCGCAACCCACGCCGCCCGCGTCGCCCGAGCCGCCGCGCCGCAGCCCTGCGCCCCCAGCACCCGGGCCGGCGCGCGACAAGGCGGCGGGCAAGCGGGGCCCGGACCGCGGCAGCCCCGAGTACCGGCAGCGGCGCGAGCGCAACAACATCGCCGTGCGTAAGAGCCGCGACAAGGCCAAGCGGCGCAACCAGGAGATGCAGCAGAAGCTGGTGGAGCTTTCGGCCGAGAACGAGAAGCTCCAGCAGCGCGTGGAGCAGCTGACGCGGGACCTGGCCGGGCTGCGGCGCTTCTTCAAGCAGCTGCCCGGCGCGCCCTTCCTGCCCGGCGCGGGGGCGGCGGACGCGCGGTGACGCGAGGGGCGCGCGGGCTGCGGTTGCGGTGTCTGGAGCCACCGGGCCGGACTCCCGTGCTCGGCTGGGACTCAAGACAGCTGCCGCGTGGACCCTAAGTTACTGTGACGGCAGCTTCTCTACATCCTACGCCTAGGATGCAGCAAAGGTACATTCGTAAAAGAGACTTTTGGGACAAGCCATTGTACTGTAGATACGAGGAAAAAAGACTTGAGCATGCACACATTTTTATATTGATTTTTACAGTATTTGTAAGAATAAAGACGCGTTAGACCCACCTTGATTCCTGCGCTCGCAGCCCTCCGGAACCCCGGGAAGGGCGCGTCTGTCCGGCGTGCGCCCCGGGGCCGGGTTCCTGGAAGATCGTCTCTTTGCTTCTCAAACAGGCCAAACTACACCTGCGGACGTGCTCGTTAACTTGCAGAGACCCCCTTGGGTGGAAGGCGCCCCGGGAACGTGTCAGAGACCGGCGGGAGCGCGCCCCACCTCGAGCGGGGGCCCCAGGGGCAGGGAGAGGAGGGCTCAGGTTGTCCGAAAACCAGTCCGACTCGTCTTGGCTTTCATGGGATTTGCTTTCACTTTCTTCAGTCTTGTAGAGTTTCTAGCAGATTTTCAAAGTGCGTAAGATACAGAACGGTCACGTAGGACGGAAAGGACAGTCACAAAGCTACTAAAAACCGGCTACCTTGTCAGTACTTGTAATGTTTCAACGCTTAATCTGAACGACTAAATAAAGCCTTGCCTGTCCCCCGTGAAAGTGGGTACTAGGCAGCCTTTCTTGGTCTTGGCTGCTACGCCTACATTACGTAACCGATTAACCAGGGCCTGTCATGATTATATTGTCATAAGGGAGGAAACAAAATCTTTAGTGTCCAGAGATAATTAATCCATGGTTTTACTTTTAACTTAGACGGTGAAAGATAACCAGGCTCTCCCGTTGCGAGGTAATCCTGGCTGCTGGTGCAGGACCAGCAGGACTAACCGGACCTGGCAGTATCACTGGAGGGTAGCTATCATGACACTGGTTACCTTATCTACACTTTACGGGAAACAGCTTTAACCTCCGACATAGTTCCCCTGAACATGTCCCAAAAAATACTGAGCTGCAAAACGCTTAAGTTGGATGCTGATTGTAGCAGCACAGTTAGTACCGCAAGAGAGGACAGAGGCTTAAGCTTTGCAGGGTATTCTTTGGGGAATGTTAAAACAAATATTAAAGAAAAACATTGAATCATGGTAAAATTTGAACACTTTAAAATTACAATGGAACAAAATAATTTTTTCTACTATATTACCTAAGATAAATATAAAATGAAGGCCTCAAGCGTATTTAAGCTTTAACAACATTTTCCTAATTTTGCAGAAAGGCAATACAAAATATATAACCATAGAAAAAAGTATTTTGATTTGTAGTTTACCAAACTATCTTAACGAACATTTGCCCCCGAAAAATCGAAGTTCCATTTCAAGATCATAAAGTACATTCATTCTGCCCAGAGTTAACAAATAACCACCCTAAACAGCCACCACCTCGCAGCCACTCTGCAAAGTTCACAGATCCTGTGGCTGCGGCCAGTCTTCTGAAGAGGCTCTCCCCTCGCTCAGCAGCTCAATCTCCTCCAACCCCACGCAGCTGGTCGGGTGAGTGGTGAGGGACCGGACAAAACAGGTTAACGGCCCCACCTCCTTCCCAAGGACGCTCTTCACTTCATAACTCTGTGGGGACAAAGGTAGACTGGTTAAAGCAAACAGCCTGGGACGTTCTGTTCCAGAGCACAGGACACCCACGACAGAGCAGAAGGCCCTTCTGCGGCCCACAACCCCGCTCTGCAAAGGTGAGAACAACAGGCAAAGGAAGGAACTGCTTTTCTCTGATAGCTGCGTTAGTTTTTACACAAAAACATGTAAAGTATGTTATTGATGTTGGTGGACGCAATGACGCACCTCTCCCAGTTGGCTGTCCTAGAAGAGGTGGGGGGTGGGGGGTGGGACATGCCCTGTGTCCCAGCGGGAAGCATGCAGCACACCTGCAGCTGACTCCCACCTCCCCAGTCCAGCCGCACTTCTGGTCCAAGGATTTCCGTTGCCCCAAACTTTCCTCCTTAAAGGAGCCCCTTTCTTCCAGAGTTACACTGAGCTAAACACCTTCCGAGGCTGCTGAAAGCTTTCCCTTCACACTGTCCGATGACTAACTTAGGGAACTGGTTAATCCTGGTCAAGTTTCCTCTCTACATGTGTGGCAGGGGCACCAGGAGACCAGGCTGGGAAGGTGTGCTGTGTCCTCCTGGTCCCCATTTTTCTCACGGGGCTGGGGATGAAAATAGAGGCTTATTGGCCTTGTGGGAAACTGAAGCTCTAGGTGGTCACGTGTTCTTCCGGAAAGCACCCCCCCCAGCGCGCGCTCCTGCAAGAGGGCAGCATTAGGATCCCTCTCAGTCTGTGCCAAACACCTGATGACGTCTGTGGCAGCTCAGTGCAGTGCAGTGCGAACTCGCCCCTTCCGTAACCGGCATAGTGGCAGAGGGGACTGAGGCTGGAGGGTTGGATGACGTGGCCATTGCTGGCACATCTGGCTCCTTGGCTGGCACCTCACTGCCCTCACCCTGGGTCTGGGCTGGGTGGCCGACTGGCTTCTCATGAACAGAGTGAGGGGTAGGGGCAGGGAGTGTTCTAGGCCTGGTGGTGACAGACTCCCATCTTCCTGCCTGCTTGGGACCCAGACTCATGCCATGAGGGGGCCCAGGCTATGTAGGGGTCTGGTCAGAGCCTGGGAAGGTCCCAGCCAACAAGGGCACAAAGGCCGGGGACTGACGGGCCTCCTTGACTCCAGCCCAGCCCTTGGGACACTGGCTGCTGCCCGGGGGAGCCTTGTCCAGGCTGCAGGGCTGTGTGAAGGGTAAGACTGGGAGCGCTGAGCCCGAGACGGTGCATTCTGAAGCTGGGCTCCCCTGCATGGCTTGCAGGGAGTTCTGGCGTCCTCAGTAGCAAATTCAGGTTGGCGCAACCATGTTTCATGGAGGTGAGAGTCATCGTGAAGACAGGTGAAGGGAGGGAATGAGGGTGCGACTGGACAGGTTGAGAGGCCTCTGCCTGGGGCCTGTGGCCAAGATGTCAAGGTCACGGCCCCCTCAGTTGTTCAGAGAGCTTCTTAGGATCCCACAAAGGGGCCTGACTCAGTGGAGATGGCAGGATGAGGACAGAGACGCTGGTGAGGGAGGCCCCACTCAGGGCTGCGCCTGTGTGAGGTCAGGGCAGGGCCCAGGCACCCACCCACCTGGGGTACAAGCACAGAACTCTTGACTTGAAAAACAGCAGAAAATCCTGTCTTTTAAAATGCCAGGTTTGGCAGCTACAGTTTTCTATAATAACTGTATTGTTTATAAATGGAGATTATAGATATTTTATATTTGGGGGAAATTAACATGGAGAGGTTAAAATAATCACCAGCAAACTCACATATGCTGGTCATGTGAATGCATGGATCTGTGTGTGTGTGTGTGTAAAATGTGCCTCCATCTTCAAAGGTGCAACATGTTTAACTTTTCCTCCTGTGAAGGCCGGGGAAACAAGCTGCACATACCCTGTCCCTGCCACGTCACCCTGGAGATGTGACACACACACCGCTGTCAGCTCCACCGCTTTCCTATCTGCTGCCTGACCTTGTTAAAGTGCAGGCCTGACCCCAGCGCTCCTGTGTCCTAACAAGAAACCGCACATTTGTTCCCAAGATGAAGTCATGTTCTCATGCAAAGTCCTAATTTGATTCTTTGGATTTGGGTCTCAGAAGACGGACAGAATCCAGACTGGGGCCTTGTGGCCCATGCCCGCACCCAGGTCTGTCCTATACCACCGGTGTCAGCTCTCTTCCAAGATCATGCGAAGCCTGAGCACCTGGGGGTGCCAACCCCAGTCCCATCACTGGGCTCCACAGCAGAGCACCCCAAAGGGACACCAGGGCCCTCACCCTCACCCCTCGCCCAGGGAACACGTGCACACACTCCACACACTCCACAACGTACACGCACGAGCACACGCATGCCTTGTGAGTAGGATGTAAATAGCTGGGAAGTCCGGCATGTGGTAGGTAAGGCCTGCCTCCATCAGAGGGAGTAAGCGAATGAGGGGGTTCCTGCCAGGCCTCCCCTGGTCTCCAGGTCTCTGAAGAGAGCAGGTGGTTGAGGGCCACTCTCCCGGGGGCCTAGCCAGGGCACCTGAGCAGCTGCAGGGCCAGCATGTCCTGTACACCACCCCTCAGCCTTCAGCTGTGGGCTTCGTCTGGTTCTGCTGCTGTGTTCTCCTTAAGCGGGATGGCCCCAGCACCCCTCAACGTACCCTGCTCCCAGATCACCCAGACCTGCCGGCTGAAGTGCCTGCTCAGAGCCCCTACCGTGGGCTCTCCCACCCACTAGCCTCACCCAAGGGCTGACAGTCGCAGGAACTGCTGCCCCCCGACCCGTCAAACACAGGGCCTCAATCAGAACACACGCGAGGTCCCTGTTGCCCCCACTGGGCCGGCTGCTGACTCTCTGGGTGTCGCCGTGGAGAGAGCGACGGCCTTCTCTCTGTGAGAGTCTGTGAGCCCTCTGCCTCTCTGGTCGGGGTGGACTCTGCCTGCTGGGAGGCCGTGGAATGTGGTGAGGCGGTGCTTGGTCATAACTGCTCACTTCCACACAGTCAGGGACACTAGTTTACAGGCCCTCCCGCAGCTGGGTCTAAACGTCAGTCCCCACCGCGCAGCAGCTCTTCGGATGCAGGTTTGTGCTATGGGGGCACGGGGGTCACCGAGCTGCTCTGAAGAGAGGCGTGAGGCCAAGAATCAGCTGGAACTGCCGTCAGACTAGTGATCCTCCAAGATTCCAAGCTCGGATTTGTCCACATTCCGATTTAATTCAAATGACCCCCGGTGAGGACGAAAGAGTGTAAGGGTTGCCATTTCCCCTGCCCCCAATGTGCAGGGGGAAGGCTGGGACGGGGCTGGCAAGTGGCCAAGAGGGCAGCCCAGGAGCCTCCAAATTCAGACTAGAATCAGAACCAATTTCGCCCTGGGAGCCTATCAGAGAGCCATGCAGATGGTCAGCCGCCCCTTCGTGGCAACCTCACGAGCTGGCCCACAGCTGCCACCTGGATGTGGCCCTGACATGGTCACAGATATCTTTTGCCCCCTGGGGCTGAGCACTCTCTCTGGAGCTCAGCCATCCCACAGCCCACGTGCTAGGCCCTCAAACATCTCTCACAAGGACAGACCTCTCTCGTTCACGAGGGCCCAACATACACTGTGTTCAGGTGGTGTCTTTTTGGAAAAGCACATCTCATACCTCTTTGTGAAGCTCACACACTGACTCTCAGAGCTGACAAGCCAGATCGGGGAAATAACCACCAATCTCGCAGATGCTCAGACTCAAGAATACCCAGCAATTTAAAAAAAAATGTGTATCTCAGACAATTGTTCCATTAACGTGAAACCATGGCAGGAGGAGTTGAAACCTATGCTAACCAAAGCTGGGGGACAGAGCATGTATCTACTGCAAGACTCATCAGGAAAGAACCTCAATTTCAAAAGGTAAAGGCCCTCGTCAGCAAACGCAGCAAAGCCAGAGCCGTGCGGGGCAGTGAGAGCTCAACACACGTGCTGCGGCCTTCACTATAACTGTGGGGCAGGAGTGGACAGCAGGATAGACAGGCACCTGTGCTGGCACCGGACTCACCCCATCCTCGCTGGCGGCAAACTTCAGGAGCGAAGAAATACTGTCCTGCAGCAGCTGCAATCACAGCCAAGGGGCTAGGTTAGGACTCCACCACTGACTCACACGGGAAACACTCCCCTCCCGAGAACTGACGTGGGCTCTAAACCACTTGCTTCATCCCAGAGCCCTGAGTAGACTGTGCATCTGACCCCTTCCCAGCTCCTGCCAGGCTGTGGAAAAGGGCACAGGGGTCCCGCCTGCCTCCTACCTGGACCCTGACTGTGCACCGGGGGCACGAGGGGCAGTCCAGGAAGACCTGCAGGCGCCTCCTGAGGAGCGGAGAGGTGACCAGGCGGGAGCAGTCCCCACAGAAGAAGGTGCCCCTGAGGTTTGGAAACAAGACGCAAGGAAAGCGAGGAGTCTGGCAGTGCAGACACTCCTCGCACCCAACAGAGAGAAGGAACTCAGGTCCCAAAACAGGCCAGAAGCAGCCGTGCTCAGCAGCGCGGCCACACATGTGACACCTGGAGGATGGAGGGACACAGGCAGGAGGCACGTCCACGCTGAACCAGTGGGAGCAGCTGGGACAGGAGAACCTCTTTAGTCATCAGCGTCTCTGCTCTGTCTTGCTTCTCCTGTCTCCACATGCAGCTCGGCAGTGCCCTGTGTATAAGGCCACCTCCAGGAGGCATCAAGCTGCAGGAGTCACGGAGGGGCCAGAGGACCGGCTCGGAGAACTGGGTCAACACTGGGCCCAATGGGGGTGGGCAGGGAAGGGATGTCTGCTTGCAAAGGACACCTGTGCAGTCACCAAGTATGTCTCTCACCCATGTCTGCCCCAAGTTCTTTTCCTTCTGCCTGATAATAAAGGAGCTGAGGAAACCTGGCACCTCTTGAAGGACAGGAGGAGCTACAGGCACAGCAGAACCAGCGTAGAGGAAGAGAACTGCACTGTGGCCTCCTCCCTGCAGCTCGGCCTGGCCTGGTCCAAGGCATCGGCCCTGGGGTCCTGGCAGGTCGCTGCTGACCTGCGTTCTCCCGGCAGCCCTGCCGCATACCTGTCTCCTGGGCTCTGTTCCAGTCTCGCGCTGCCACACAGGTCACATGCAGGCCAGGAGAAGGCGGTGCTCTCGTCCACGCCAGTCACGGTGCCTGGGCCGGGGAGACAGCCAGGCTCAGGGTGGTTCTGCCCCGGCTTCCCTTTGCTCCTCAGGTCACAGACGGTTAACACCAGGGGCTCAGGTTGTGAGTTTATGTAAATGTTTCTGTTTTTTTTTTTTATAAGTTCCTTTTATTGCACAAAATTACAGCAAGTTTTAAAGCTCAGGTGTATTACCACCTAACCAAGTATCTTCATTTTTGCCTTTTTCCAGATGGGCACAGACAAAGCTGTTACAAGCAAACCGTCACTGCACCGTCTCATCCTGCCCTGAGGCTGCTGCACGGCTGTGCCTCTGGGTCATGGCTCCCTCAGCCACGGCCCACACTGGCCACCAGGTCTCCAAGGTGCTCCAGCACCAGGCAGTGGGCATCTGTCTACTTGGCCTTTTCTGTGCTGGGCCCTTTCCTCAGGATAGACTCACACAGGTGGAGTTACTATGTCAAAGTACATGAGGAAGTATCCACAAAAGACACCCTGATGAAGGACTGTTGTCCACGGCGTACAAAGGGCTCTTAAAGCTCAACAAGAAGAATCAAAACAACTCGATTTAAAAATGGGCCAAAGATCCTCACAGACACCAGGGTGATACACAGACGGCATGTGAGCACACGGAAGGACGTGCAGCATCATGTTGTCAGGGGACTGCAAAGTACAACAGCAACGCACCACCACTGCACACGTATGACAACAGCCGGAATCCAGACACTGACACCACCAAGTGAGAGGACTCGCAGCAGCAGGAACTCTCAGTCATGGCAGCTGGGGGTGTGAAACGGTGCAGCCACTGTGAACAGTTTGATGGTTTCCTACAAAATTAAACGTAGTCTTATCATACGATCAAGCAATCACACTCCTAGGTGTTTACCCAAAGGAGCTGAAAATGTATCTCCACGTAAGCACCTGCACACGGATGTTCACAGCAGCTTTACTCGTAACTGCCAAAACATGGCAAGACAGCCTTCAGTGGGTGAACAGATACAAGAGCTGTGGTCCATCCAGACAATGGAATATTATCCACTGATGAGAAGAAATGAGCTATCAAGCCTCAAAAAGACACGGAGGAAACTTACATGCAAATGACTAGGAGAAAGAAGCCAGTTCGAAAAGACTACATGCATAATTCCAACTCTGACATTTTGGAAAAAGCAAAGCTACAGTTACCAGGTATCAAGAGGGAGAGAGGGCTGAACGGGCAGAGCGCAAGGCACTTTAGGTCAGGACAACTACTCTGTATGATATGTAATGACGGCTGCACACCACACATGGGTCTAGGCCCACGGAACACACAGCACAACAGTGAACCCTGATGCAAGCTATGGCCTCCAGGTGGTGAGGACAAGCAGGATCATGCCCTGTCTGCTGGGGGTGCTGATGGTGGGAGGCTATGCGTGTGTTGGGGCAGGAGGATTCGGCAGAGCTCTACCTTTTGCTCAGTTCTGCTGTAAGCCGGAAACTTCTCTAAAACATAGTCTATGAAAAAAACATGAAATAAATACTAAACTGAGAAATGGAAAAGACCCCTTAGAGGTGCAGAAGGGAGGCCCTCTAGGCTGGCCTGGGGTCAGGGGAGGCTTCCTTGAAGGATGGACAGGAGGTAGGGCTGGAGGCAGGGTGGGCACAGCCCACCCGCTACTTGCCAGTGGGGCTAGAGGCCAAGCAGCCGTAACGGAAGGTGAGACAGCTATGAAGTCAGCAGGCCAGGCCCGTCCAGGGTCTGGGTGGGGATTTTAGACTTGATGGTGGAAGGAGTGAGAAGCTAGAGAGGAATTTAAACGGGACTGAGTTGGTGTAATTTTCTTGGAATGTGCAACAGTGCAGATATCCTCGAGATACACTGGCAAATCACACACCATCCCTGTTGAAAAGTGGTGAAATTAGACACTGGGGAAAAAAAGTAAGATGTGATCTAAGTTTCCAGAAAAATGGAAGAGTCGTCCTTCCCATTTTTTGCAGCAAAGAATTCCACTCCCAACTAGAACAAACATTAGGAGAAAATTTATCTGTAGAGGATAAAACAGAATGATAAGAACTAAGTAGGTCTGGTTTATTAAAATGCATTCATGCAATGCATCCTTGAATGACTTTGAAGTAAAAATAATACATCTTGATTTTGAAAAGGCTGCCCAGGTAATTTCATTGTCCTTGCAACTCTAATCAAGACTGAGTCAAAGGGATGAAAAGTTAAGCCAGTAAGAGCTTACAATACAGCCGGCAGGGCATGTCTTCACAAAGCAGAGCCCAGGTGGGGGCTCCCTCCCAGGGTGTGTCAACACAGAGGCTCCCATGTCCCTGGTAGGTCTGCCAAATGAATTCAGGAAAAGAAAGCTGCTACCTGCCCTTTTACCCTAGGATATTGGTAGGCATAAAGAGCCTTTACACTTACATGGGATTAAGCAATTTCCTTCCAATTAAGGAACAGGAAACGATGTCACCTGGGGTCTGCACACCTTGGAAATCCCTACTGACAACCCTAGCAGAACTCCCAGGGATGGCTGGGAAGTGTATTACTAAACTGCCAGTGTCTGGGACATTCACTTAAACCAGCATCAGAAGGAAAAAACAATTTTCCTGAGCATTTAAGGGTTGTGAAGTCACATTCATCACTTGGCTGCAATTTGCTATTAAAAGACTTAACTTCCTTTGTCTCATGTACAGGAATCTCCTGTAATGAGACTTGGGAAGGTATATCACACAAGGTGACTTTGTAGAAGGTCCTCCCAAGGGTCCAGCCCATAACCCTAACCTTCTCCGGTGAGGCTGGCCCCCCACCGCCCCCCTCCTTCTGGCTGAGAGGCCGGAGCTCAGGACCTTTTTCTCCTAGTTTGAGGTCGACCGCGGTTTGAGGACAGGACTCTGGCCGTGTGTGACCACGTCCCCTACGCAGGGCAGGCAAGACCACCCGCCGCTGATGAGCGGTTGGGACAAAGTAGGGAGTAGTTCAAGGAAGGGAAACCAACGCACACCTGTCCCCAGGAAGAGGCTAGAAGGAAGTCCCACAGCTCCGGGAGCCGACGTCTGCAGAGGGAAGGCCTAGGCACCACCGTCCTGGAGGCTTCTTCCTGGGACGTGGTGTGGTTCTCAATGAGTGACTGATCAGCTCAGGGAAACACTCCGTCCTGCCGGGTCCTGGGGCTTGGGAGACCCTGAGGCCAGTCCACCTGCGGCTCTGCCTGGCCTTCCTGGGGCAGACCAGGCACCACAGGGCGAGGTGGGGGGGCCACTGTTGCTTCACAGGAGTGAGGACACAGCCTCGCCTGGAGTCGGCAGAGCTGGATCTGGGCAAGCCCGCAGCTGGCTAGAGGGCAGGGAGCCCGTCCCTCTGTGCATCTGGGACAGCCCCACCCTGGCCTCACCTCGGCTGGGCTCCTGCGCCAGAGGCCAGTCCCTGGTTTCTGCAGTTGGGCCTTGTTTTCTCTTAATCCCTGGTTAGCTGGCTCTTACCGGACGCTCTGGCTGCTCTGTGAGGACATTCTATATCCACCTGATCCACCCCCTCAAGTTGTCCTACAGCTGTGGGAGACCCTGCAGAACTTCAGCGAGACCCACGGGGTCAACGGTAAAATGGTAGTGAAGGAAAATGATGTTGGTCAGAAACTGGATCTACAAAGGAAGAGCATCAGAGAAGGAATAAATGAGGGTAAAGTAAAACCTCTAATCTTTGTTATTCTAAATTGATTGAAAAGGAAAGTTTATTTAAATAATGACAACAGTGTATTCTGTGATTAGAATGAGAGAGGTGTTACAAGGGACTGCAGGCAGGAGCTGAGAGCACGGGTGCACCCTAAAGTAGGCGGTGTTTATTTGAGAGCAGACCTGACTGGATCCAAGTGTACACCGCAAACTTTAGGCAGTTACTAAAAAGTTTTTTTAAATAAGAACAAGTGTTATATTGAAAGAGGAGAAAATGCAATCGGATAAAATGCTCAATTAAAATGAGGAAAGGCAGAAAGAAAGTGGAAAACAAAAAAGAAACAAGAGCAATGAGTAGAAAACATCAACGCTATTAACCTCATCATGTAAGTATGCACTTTAAATGTGAATGGTCTGAACACACAAA
The DNA here is from genome assembly GCF_048564905.1 of Vicugna pacos. NCBI lineage: Eukaryota > Metazoa > Chordata > Mammalia > Artiodactyla > Camelidae > Vicugna > Vicugna pacos. The sequence goes on from NC_133015.1 coordinate 26,570,580, forward strand.
AGGGTCTGTGAGAGCAGACAAACACTGAGCCCCAGCGACAGTGAGTACAGGAAACTGACATCACACACGAAGACACTCATACATCAGAGGAAAGGTCCTCCACGCTCCTGCTGGTAAGAGAAAGCTGGGGAGCTATGTTAAGTTCAGAGGGACAACTTCAGGAAGCAGCTGCTAGGGGTAGAGGGGTGTTACCTGGTGGTAAAGGGGACAGTTCTCCTGGAATACACGGCAGTCCGGGGTGTGTGTGCATCGCAAGAGACTGTTAACATACATGACATATGTGAAGCCAATGATGGGACTGCAAGGAGAGATACACAGACCCATGGCTGCACTTTATACCCTGCACTTGGAGGCGTCAGTACCTCTCTCAGTGACTGACAGATCCACAGGTGGAAAATCCTAAGGACGTGGCTGAACCGAGGACACCATCACTTGGCTCTAACTGATGCATACAGACGACTCCATCCAACAAGAGCAGAACACACCTTCCCCTCAAGCTCTCATGGTATGTCCACCCAGACAGACCACACTCTGGGCCACAAAGCACACCTTTACACATTTAAGAATACAGAAATCATACTAAGTATGCTTCTAAACCACAATGGAATTAAATAGAAGTCAGTAACAGAAAAATAGCTGGAAAACCCCAAAATATCTGGAGGTTAAACAACATGCTTTTAAATAACACACGGGTCAAAGAAATTTCAAGAGAAATTTAAAAATATTTTGCATTAAACGAAAATAAAAACACATCAAAATTTGTGGGATGCAGCAAAAGCAGTGCTTAGACAGAAGTTGATGGCACTGAATGTAAGCACTAGAAAACATCTAAAATCAATAATCTAAGCTTTCATCTTAAGAAACAAGAAAAAGAGAAGCAAATTATAAAACAAGGTAAGGAGATTATAAGCAATAACAAGAATCAGAACAGAAATCGATGAAACTGAGAATAGGAAATCCACAGAAAAAAATCCAGAAACCCAGAAGTTGGTTTTTGAAAAGATAAGCAAAAATTAATAAACTTCTAGCAAGGCTTAATGAAGGATAAAAGAGAGAAGAAACAAATTTACATCAGAATTGAAAGAGGATTCCATAGACATTAAAGGGGTAAGAGAGGAATGTCAGAAACAGCTCTGTGCGCCCAGATTTGATAATTAGGTGAAATGGAGAAATTCCTTGAAAGACACAATCAGCCAAAGCTCCGCAAGAAGAAACAGGGGGTCTGATAGGCCTGGGTCTACAGGCAGACGTCTGAGACACTTCAGAGACGGCCCGCCGCTGTAAAGTGGCACCATGGTACAGGGAGTCACATGTACCTTAAGGTTCCCAGGGAATGTAAAAGGGTGTCTGCCCTGTACTGCAGTGCACTAAGTATGCAAGAACATATGTGTAAAAGAGCACATGCCTTAATTAAAAAATACGTTATTGCTAAAGTGTGCTAACTACCGGCTGAGCCTTCAGCAAGTTGTAATCTATGCAACAGTAACATCAAAAATCGCTGACCACAGATCACCATAACAAATACAGTCATAATGAAAAAATCTGAAGTATTATGTGAATTACCAAAATGTGACACAGAGACCCCAAGTAAGCAAATGCTGTTGAAGAACAGCACTGACAGACTTGCTTGACAGAGTTGCCACAAACCTTCAATCTGTAAAAAATGCAGTATCTACAAAGTGCAATAAAGTGCAATAAAATGAGGTAAGACTGAATTAAAGAAACAGAATCAATGATTCATATCTTCAAAAACAGAAAGCACCAGGCCCAAAGGGGTTCACGGGTGAATTCTACCAAATGTTTAAGAAAGAAATTATACCAGTCCTCCCCAATTTCTTCCAGAAGACGTTACCTTCCTAACACACCCTTTGAGGACAGCATTCACCCAGTACCAAATCCACACAAAAACATTACATGAAAGGAAAACCACAGACCAACATCTCTCATAAACACAGACGCAAACTTCCTTAACAAGATATTAGCAACCTAATCCAACTACATACAAAATAAGGATTATACCATAACCAAATGGGACTATTCCAGGTTTACAAAGCAGGTTCAATTTTTTTTTAAATCGATGAATGTAATCTATCATATCAACACACTAAAGAAGAAAAATCATGTGATCATTTCAATAGATGTAAAGAAAACGCTTAACAAAATCCAACACCCATTCATGATAAAACTCTCAGTAATTTAGCAATAGAGGGGGCGTCCTCAACTTGGTAAGGAACATTTACAGAAAACCTAAGGTTGGAACAATCCAATAAAGTAGTTCGTGATTTAGGAAAGAGTGACTCAAACCTGAATGATTCATACAGGGGGCCCACAACAGTGCTGACAACAGAGCAGCCGGTCAAGGTTGGCTCAGAGGCACAGACGGATCCAGGAGGGAAATTACAAAGGACGAGGATGACCCCAAAGATGTCACCATTTTTAAGGATTTGGAAAATAATTAGGGTGTACGGCAGGTAGTGCAAGGAAAATAAAAGTCAATATAAAACTCCATAGAAAAAATTACACAAGAAAGGAAATAGAGAGTAGTATAATATTTTCCTGTTAAGTGAAAAATATTTATATAATCATAATAATAAAAACACCATTAACTGATTTTCATATTTGAGAATCAACCTGTAGACAAAGTGCAGGGTTTAATTATAGCTACAGAACAGAACACCATCAATCAAATATAAAGTACAGAAACTGGCTGGGGGGTAGAGAACAGTCAGAGATGGGCAGGAGAGCTGACGTGCTCTTCCTTCAATGTGTGGAGTAAAAAGATATTACCTTTAGCGATGAAACAACAAACAAACAAACAAAACCCCTACAGCATATATCACAACTAATGGTGAGAAAGCAGATGCTTTCTCCTTAGGGTCAGGAGCAGAGCAAGGAAGCCCCCTCTCACCACTTCTATCCAACATGGAACTGGAAGTACGTGCTAATGCAGTAAGACCAGAAAAGGAAATAAAAGGTATACAGACTGGAAAGGAAGAATACTGTTTTTATCCACCGATGACAGTTTTCTGTGTAGAATATCCCAAAGAATCAACAACAAAAAAAACTAGAACTACAAAATGCCTGTAGCAAGGTCGCAAGATACAAGGTTAGAATGCAAAAGGCAACTGCTTTCTTATATACTAACAATGAACAAATGGCTTTTGAAACTAAAAACACACAACACCATTTACATTAGGGGTAAAATAAATGAACTACTTTGGTTTAAGTATAATACCTATATGAGGAAAACTATAAAATCTGTTGAAAGATATGAAAGGTCAAGATTAATAGAGACATATTCTATGTTTGTGTACAGGAAGACTCAATAGTAAATTTTTTTCTAAGTTGATCTACAGATTCAACACAATTCCAGTAAAACCCCAGCAAGTAATTCTGTGCATACCAACACACTGATTTTACAGTATATACGGAAGGCAAAAAGACCTGAAATAGCCGAGAAATTACTGAAGAAGAAAGAGCAAAGGTGGAGGACTGACACTACCCAACTTCAAGACACATCACAGGGCTTTAAGATATGCATTATGGCTGCCGAAATCAAGACAGTGTCTTATTGGTGAAAGAACAGACGTAATCGAATCAACAGAATAGGAAGCCCAGAGATAGACTCACATGAATACAGCCAACTGATCTTTGACAACCCAGCAGAAAAAGGACAGTCTTTTTAACAGTGTTCAAACAACTGACACACACATGAAAAACAATGAATCTAGAAAGAGACCTTACACTTTTCACAAAACTTAAATCAAGATGGGTTACAGACTTAAGCTTAAAACGCGAAACTATAAAACTCCTAGGAGAAAACCTGGGTGATGCTGGGATTGACAATCAGTTTTTAGGCACAACACCAAAAACACAGCTCATGAAAGAAAAAAATTGATGGGACTTCATTAAAAGTAAAACTTCCAGTCTACAAAAGATACTATTAAGAGAATGAAAAGATAAGCCACAGATGGGAGAAAATGTTTGCAAAAGACCCATCTGATAAAGGACTGCTATCCAAAATATACAAAAAAAAAAGCCTTAAAACTCAACAGTAAGAAAATGAACATCCTGAATAAAAAAATGGGTCAAAGACCTTTACAGACACCTCATCACAGAAGATATATGGACAGCAAATAAGCATGAAAGACATTCTGAATCACATGCCATCAGGGAAATGCAAACTACACAGCAATGAGACACCACTGCACACCTGTAAGAACGGCTGAAAATCTCAGACCCTGAGAACACTCACTGCTGGTGAGGGTGTGGACAGCAGGACGTCTGATCTGTCACAAAGCTGTTCTGGAAGCAAAGCCAACTTCAGTGGCCCTGCCTCCTCCACGGCTCAGGGGTCACTCCATGGTCGGGGTGTTGGCAAGAGACCCTCTGTTAACACGGCCCCTCTCCGGAGAAGTCACAGTGGACACTGCATGTCTCTAACCTTGGGCTATATTTCCTGAAGTTGCCCTTTGGTCATCTTGTTTGGACGCAGAGTTCCTGTCTCGGTCTCTCAGTCCTGTCTCTCTGGATGGGTTACTTTCTATGGTCGTCTCCCCAGCTGGAGGAATCACAGGTTCCTCCCAGTTGTACGGCTGCTCTGTTTAGGATGACGGCCAACATGAAAACGATCTAAACTACAGGAATATGCCCAAAGAACAGAAAATAGATGTCCACCCAAAGGCCTTACATGCATATTCACAGCAAATCAAAAAAATATGCATCAACCAATGAATGGATAAACAAAGCAGGTCTATCCAAATGATGGAATATTCAGCCACAAAAAGGAAGGAAGCCTGAGGAATGTCTTAAAAATGTTTCACTAAGTGACAAGAGCCAGAAACACAAGAACACACAGCGTACGAGTTCATGTCCATGTGTGTCCACAACAGGCTGTCCGCGGAGACAGGTGGCAGAAGAGTGGGTGCCAGGGCTGGGAGGGGTGGGGCGTGACTGCCGGTGGACACGGGTTTCTTTCTGGAGTGATGGAGATACTCTGCAGCTAGTTAGTGGGGATGTTGCACAACTGTGTGAATACAGCAGTGACAGCGAGCTGTGCACGCTGTAAGGGTGTATTTTATCTCAGTTACACTGTGATTAAAAACTAGACTACCACTGCTTTCAAAGCCACTGAAATAACAAAAGACAATGTACAAAAAGAGGTGGTTGCACAACACTGTGAATGGACTAACGGCACTGAATTTCTCTCTTTAAAATGGTTAATTTTGCAAGTCTCACTACAAATTATTATTTTTTAAAATATGAGGTTCTTCAGAAAAATCAACCCTCCTCTCTCCCCACAGGTGTCTGTAGACTCCCCTCTGCTCATACCTCTGTGCTTCTTACTCACGGGCTGCAGTTAAGAGTGAGTCAGGTTCCAAACCTCTTTGGAAGCCAGCTCTTCAGGGATGTATTTCCTCATAAAACGGTGCTCTAGGCACTGCTGGTGCCTGTGGTCTTAAGATTCCAGGTCCCCAAGGCCTAAGTGGCATGGGCAGTAACTTTCACATGGGGGCTGTGTCCTCACCCTTCTCTGCTCTGAGAAAGGTCACAGGATGGGATCTCCGCAGGCGTCTGGAGACCACAGACTGTGGACAGGCTGCCCCAGGTCTGCAGGCATCTGGCCCTCACAGCCTGCCTGCCAGGGGCTCGTCAGCCTCCCAGACTCTCAACCACCCTCACCTGCACTCCTCCAAAGAGCCAGGCAATCATCTTCCTGCCAACCACCAGCCCCTGCTCTGCACCAAAGCCTACTCATGGTGCTGAAAGCACTGCTTCATTTAAGACAAAAACCTGACCATTCCACCTCCTCGGCATGGCCAGGGACAGCAGAGCAAGACAGAACCAGTCTGAACCACAGCCCCGTCTCCCCTTCAAAGTGTGAACCTTATAGCTGCCTGGGCACCTCTGGGGGTTTTCCATGTGCCTTTCACCAGCTCTGCCTGAGAGACCCTGACGGCCCTGGGGCCACCAACCCTGCAGTCACTGGCTCCAGCCCTCCACCCGCAGCGGGCTGCCTGGCTGTGCAGTGGAAGCACTGAGTGTCTGCCTCCCCCATCAGCCCCAGGGCCGCCAGGGTGCATCTTATGTACTCCTTTGCTCTGAAGTCAGGTCTACTGTCCCTGCTTCAGAGATGAGACATGGCCGTTAGAGCCTGCTTCCTTAAAGGCCACTTGGCTGTAGCAGTTACATCTCAGTACTAACAGTGAGAGGAGGCGCCCAGAAGAGAAAATCCAAATGGCCTTGATGCACCGAACACACACCAGCACATGGGGACCATGGATCCAAGCACCGGTGGATCACAGCTTTGGCTGTTCGTACAGACCATCATGGGCTCGGGAATCTAGTGGTCTAGGGGTGGAGGGGCAGTCCCTCAATGTGACTTTTGGAATTTCTGTACACTTTTTGGAAATGACTTTCACAGATGTTCCTTCTCTGCTCGGGTCTCGCTCCCTCTGCACTGACTTCGTCATCTTCCCCGGCAACTTCCCTCCTGTCTAAATCCACCCCAGATCTGCTTCCCTTCCCGAGCTTCACCCCCACCCAGCTGCAACCCCAGGCCAACTCTGACTCTGCTGCACATGCACTCGCCTCTCCAGACGCCCTTCTCCCTCTCTCTCACCCCTTGTGCTTCCCAGCCCCCATCCCATCCTGCTCTCCTCCTGCCCCCACCCTCCACCTGCCCCCTGCCTGCTCCCTCCTGCCCTTCCTGCTCTCGAACACTGGAGGCTGTAGTTCTGTATTTGCTGGTTCTTCTCTACAGACTACGAGTCTGGGAGGCAGGAGTCACTTCTGATTCTGCTCCTTATATATCCAGTGTATGGAACCTGTCAGGTACTCAACAAACACTTGCTGAACAAGTGAACAGGTGAATATAAAGTAAGTGTGGTATTTAAGGAAACATAAATACCTCTTCTAGCAAGATCGACTACACACCTTGGACACTGCAGATGGAGTTGACCCGAGTGACAGAATCCAATGCATCCAGCCTCACAGGGCCCGGCGGCTCCCAGGCATCCGAGGCCACACCCAGGTGGGGCTTTGGAAGCAAGAGGACAGTCCGTCCAATACAAACGATCCGACCTGCCAACAGACACACCTCAGGTTACCACAGCTCTGAGCTCTGAAACAAGCAAGTTCTCTCTCCAGTAGAGACGTGTCCTTTGCAGCCTCCTGGGAGTCAGGGGCAGGTAGAGCTGAGGGCACTGCTGTGGGGGCCCTGTGTGTCCAACACTGTGCAGAAAGGAAACCCAAAGCCCCATGCACTAAGCTGGAAATGCACACAAACACTAGGTTCAAATTCGATTCAGAAAGGCAGATTTTGTGCCATGTAAGTTATAAAGTGGAAAATACAGTCTAGGCAGGATCCTAGAGTGATTCCTGGGAATAAAGGGCTGACTTATCTGAGCACACAGTCAGGCCTCTGTATCTGCAGATGCAAACAAGTGTGGATTCAAACAACGATGGATAGAAAATATTTGGAAAAAGTTCCAGTAAGTTCCAAAGGCAAACTCTGAATCTGCTGCACACCAGCAGCAGTCCAGAGCACTGCTGTCGTGTCAGGCGCTGTAATGATCAAGAGATGATTCAAGTGCAGGCTCCACGCAAACCCCAGGCCACTTCACAGAAGGGCTGTGAGCACCTGTGGAGTCTGATGTCCACAGGGGGTTGGTGCCGAGGGAAGCATGTTACAATGTTCTAGCCTTTCCTTTGTTTTGAAAAGTGCTGCTCTAGGCAGTGGCTTCAGGTGGCTCCTGCATCTGTAAAAGTGTGACCGCAACAGACCACATCTCCTGCGGGCGTGTCGGCACTGCAGGGAGTTCTGGTTGTGTCCAGGCGGCCACTACAAGGGTCATGGCCGCAGCAGATTTGGGACGGGGCCAGTGGTTACAGAGCAAGACAAAGGCAGCAAGAACCCACAAAGCCAGTCTATGGCATCTCTTGGTCGCCACATCAGAGCTATCAGTGAGATGAAAGCATACCCTGGTCTAGGAGGGCATCCCGGAAGAGGAAGCTCTGGGAGACAGCCTCAGAGAGTGCATCTTGGACTTCCGGGCCCAGCACGCATGAGGGGGCCACCCACACAGGCATGGTTCTGGGAAGGCCAGAGGTGTCCCCACGCTGCATTTGCAGAGTAACGTCAGTCACCACCAGCCATAGCTCCCTGGGCTCCAAACTGTTTACCTGTAATTCAAAGACACAGTCAAGGCTGTTAATATAATAGCTACTCTTATATCCAAAATTATTTTTCAAAAGCAATAACCTTAGGTGATTATTATTAACACTAACAGTTTCTGATATCATTTCAACAAATATTTCAAAACATGCCATGGCCTCTGCACGTCTTGGTCACTAGCTGTCCTGGACACAGCTGAGCTCTGTGAGGCCCAGCCTGCAGCAGTGTAAGGGGCTCCTTTACTGGGCGACAGTCTGCCCTTCCCAGGCCCCACTCTGCTTGACCTCTGACCCATGCAGGATGAAGTCATGCCCTCTCCCTCAACCCCACGCCCACACACTCAGGACGTCACCATCAGTGTCTCATATTCAGAATATGCACATCCTTCTCTCCTGCTGGATGTGGTTTCCTAAGGGTAAGGGACTGTTATGAACTGAATGTTAGTATTTCCCTCTCACCACCCCAACTCCATATGTTGAAGTACTAACCCTCAATGTGATGGTAATGGCAGAGGGGGGCCTCTGGGAGGTGCTTAGGACATAATTAACATAATGACATTCAGCCTTTTCCCTTTGGTCAGAATTCAGGATTCAGTAGATGTAAATGGGGCCAGGATTTGCCTAGGAAGACCCTTGAGGTCAGCAGGGCTGGGCCATGAGAACCTGGCTGGCATGAGGTTAAGTTGGTGTTGCTGGCAGGGATGGTATGGTCAGGCTGAGGATCCCATGTGGCTGGCTGATAAGACTGGGCAGAGGAGGTGACCAGCAAGGTTAGAAGCTGTGAGTTGAGTGGAGGAAGCAGCTCACATGGGAGGCTGATCACATATAGATAATTAGACAAAGATATATTGAGGAAAATGAGAACCAAGTTTCTCACTGTTGGGTAAGGGAATTATAGATAAGGAAATGAGACAATCTAGAGTCAGTTCTGTGGTGATGATCTAGAGTTGGAGGTACTGGTACAAAACCAAGATTTTAGGCTGAGAGAAAAAAAGAAAGAACAGATATGGACCTGTATATATGTGTGCTTGAGAACACATGTATTTCCTTGCTCTGTCTTGAGAGGACCTAGAAGCAATGACATCCCAGCAGCAAATGAGCCCACCTAGTACCAGATCTTGGGATCTTGGCTTCTAAATGCCATTCTTCGTTAAAATCACCTAGGGCTCCTTAAGAGATGGCTGATTACAGAGCAAAGAAAAATGAGTCTGAAGCATCTTATTGTGTCAGAAAGTAAGGCAGTACTGGAAGAATGATGAGTACACGTCCAAAGGACACAGGAGGCTACTTGAATCTCGGGAGATCTGAGTATCAAAATAAACAGCAGTTACAGATCATAACCCATTGAACCAAAAAAACTGAATCTACTGGCCCAAACTGAGATAAATAGGTGAACACATATTCAAGTCCAATCATGGAAATGAAAAGGTCCTAATTATAGCCAAAATAGAAAAAATTCTGGAATTACAAAATTACCAATTGACCACTATCAGAGTAATAATTCAGGCAAGAATCATATAGATGTTAAAAAGTGAGTAACAGTTTGATAAGAAATAGGACATTTATATATACAGTCTTAAACTATCTTCCCACAGAACATTTGTTACCTAGTTATTAATTAATAAGTATGAAATACTTATTATTTAACTTTAGAGCGGAGAAGCCTGGAAGACACCATCTTAATCAATTGATAACACAGAAAAGCACTGGGACAAATCAACTGTGTGCCTCCTGATATGAACACAGTATTTTTTATGTGATGTTCCTGTTGAAAACGCATAACCTCACTCTATTCATGGCCAGGCAAATCTATATGAAGGGGCATTCTATTAAGCAACTGGCCTCTTCTTCAAAAATGACAAGGTCATAAAAGATGAGCAAAGATGAAAAATTGTTCCACTGGAAGGAGTGGGAGACAGGTCGCAGCACAGCACACAATCCTGTACCGGACTGAGGAGTTATAAATGGTTGTTTTGGAACAATTGGCAAGAAACACTTTAAAAACTGGTAGATTTCTCAAAAAGAGTAAAGACTTCTACAAGATTATCTGAAGGTGAGAATTTATCTGACAATCTTCAAAGATATTAGATTCTCTGTAAATATCCTGGATTTGGCATATTGTCTCTTTTTCTGTCTCCCAGTGAGCGAAAATGGTCTCATTTCCTTTGAACTTAACTATCAAATTACCTTTAGCACTGGGATTAAGAATAAAGTCAGAAAAAGACACAACCAATTGATTCAAAGTAGTACTACCAACCTTACTGTTAAAATTGTATTAGAAATAGATCTCTTCTACACAAAAATGCCCAATGAATTTTTGACAAAGTTGCAAAAGCAATTCAACGCAGGAAGGAGGCCCATAAACAAACACTGACCTCCACAGGCAAAGAATGCGCCTTACACAAAAACTGACTCAAAATGCAGCATGGACTCAGGTGTAAATAAATCTTCTAGAGAAGAGTGTATAAGGTAAAACTTTGGGACCTAGAGCGAAGCAAAGAGACTTGACTTGTCTTTGACTTGACAATAAAAGCATGAACCATGAGAAGAAAAGCTGATGAATTTGACCACAAAAAATTTAAAGACTTTTGCTTTGCAAAAACTCCTGTTGAGGGGGAGGGTTAGCTGAGTGGTACAGATTGAGTACCTAGCATGCACAAGGTCCTGGGTTCAATCTCCAGTACCTCCATTAAAGATAAATAAATTAGGGAAGATAAACCTAATTATCTCCCCCCCAAATTAATTAATTAATTTTAAAAATTTAAAAAAAAAAGAGTACTCAGGAAGAAAAAAAAAACCTTATGTGATGAACTGAAAAGACAAATTACAGACCCCGAGAAACATTTGCAAATCACATATCTAACAAAAGCTTTCTAAACAGAATAAAGAACTTAAAAACTCAACGGTAATAATCCAAACCGAAAATGGGCAAAAGACACGTATTAACATTTCACCAAAAAGGGCATACAAATGACAAACACACAGAACGATGTCTTGGGTGGGCAGGGCCGGGGTGGGTGGGCGTTTATAGCTCAGTGGTAGAGCACATGCTTAGCGTGCATAAGGTCTTGGGTTCAATCCCCAGTATCTCCATCAAAAGCAAGAACAAACAAATGGGACCTAATTAAACTTACAAGCTCCTACGCAGCAAAGGAAACCGTAAGTAAAACAAAAAGACAACCTATGGAATGGGAGAAAATTTTTGCAAATGAAACCGACAAAGGCTTGATCTCCAGAATATATAAGCAGCTCATATGACTTAATAAGAAAAAAAAAAACTCAATCCAAAAATGGGCAAAAGACCTAAACAAGCAGTTCTCCAAGGAAGAAATACAAATGATCAATAGGCACATGAAAAATGCTCAATATCACTAATTATCAGAGAAATGCAAATCAGAACTACAATGAGGTATCGCCTCACTCCAGTCAGAATGGCCATCATTTAAAAGTCCACAAATGACAAATGCTGCAGAGGCTATGGAGAAAAGGGAACCCTCCTACACTTCTGGTGGGAATGCAGTTTGGTGCAATCACTGTGGAAAACAGTATGGAGATTCCTCAAAAGACTAGGAATAGACTTACCATATGACCCAGCAATCCCGCTCCTGGGCATATATCCAGAAGGAACCCTACTTCAAAAAGACACCTGCACCCCAATGTTCATAGCAGCACTATTTACAATAGCCAAGACATGGAAACAGCCTAAATGTCCATCAACAGATGACTGGATAAAGAAGAGGTAGTATATTTATACAATGGAATACTACTCAGCCATGAAAACCGACAACATAAATGCCATTTGCAGCAACATGGATGCTCCTGGAGAATGTCATTCTAAGTGAAGTAAGCCAGAAAGAGAAAGAAAAATACCATACGAGATCGCTCATATGTGGAATCTGAAAAAAAACCCAACATATATAAAAAACAGGAACAGATTCATAGACATAGAATACAAACTTGTGGTTGCCAAGGGGGCAGGGGGTGGGAAGGGACAGACTTGGATTTCAAAATGTAGAATAGATAAATAAGATTATACTGTATAACACAGGGAAATATATACAAGATCTTGTGGTAGCTCACAGAGAAAAAAATGTGACAATGAATATATGTATGTTCACGAATAACTGAAAAATTGTGCTCTACACTGAAATTTGACACAACATTGTAAAATGACTATAATTCAATAAAAAAAAGTTAAAAAAAAGAGTGGTCATGGGTGAGAAGGGTGAAGAATACAGAAAACTGAAACTAGTTCGTCTCTCTTTCCTTTAAATAGTCTCTATTCCTCCCTCATCTTTTTCTCCTTCCCTCAACCCTCGTCTTTCACTCCTCTACCTTTTAAATTTAAGACTGAATTAATACATGAGGAACCAGCCAGTGGAGCACCTCGGCTCTTCATTCCAAAGGTGGTAAAGAAGAAAAGTGCTGGTTTCAATTCTTTGTTACTTGAAGCTCCATTACAGCTTCTGCTGTATAACCCTTCTTGGGCAAGCCCTTGCTTACTTTGACAGTGTACCTTGAATAAATTCAGCCATTAAAAAAAAAAAGTTCAACACCATTAGTTCTCTGGATGAATCTCTGGAGAATTATGCCAATTGAAAAAAGAAAAAAATTTCAGAAGGAGATGTTAAGGGTTGAATTGGATCCCTCCAAAAAAGACCTACTGGAGTTCTAACTCCAGCACCTCAGAATGTGACCTTACTTGGAAAGAGGGTATTTACAAACAAGTTAAGATAAAATCATTACAATGAACCCTAATCCAATGACTGCTGTCTTCTTTACAGAAAGGGGAAATTCGGACACAGATAAGCACAGAGGGAGGCCACGTGAAGACACAGAGAGGGGATGGCCACGCGACTGGCCACTACAAGCCAAGCAATGCCAAGGATGGCCGGTGGACACCAGAGCTGGCAGAGCTGGCGAGGCCCTGCTGACGCCATGATCTCAGGCTTCCGCCTCCAGAAGTGTGAAACATTAATTCTCTTCGGTTTTAACCATCCAGCTTTTGGTACTGTGCATAGCCAGGCCTAGCAAACTAATACTGATGGACACTCCATGGCCTACTTATGTAACCAGCATAAAATGACAGAATTATAATGATGAGAGCAGGTCAGTGGTTGCCACGGGGTAGGGCTGGGAAAGGGGATGAGTGTGGCTATAAAGGAGGCACAAGCAAGAATGAGCCTATTTATTTTAAATGTGTATTTGTTTTTTTTACTGAAGTATAGTTGATTTGAAGTATACAGCACAGTGATTCTATAGTTTTACAGACTATACGCCATTAAAATTTATTATAAGATGATGGCTATATAATTCCCTGTGTTGTACAACATAACCTTCTTGCATATTTCATACATAGTAGTTAATATTTCCTAACCCCATACAGCTAATTTACGCCCCTCTTCAGTAACATTAGTTTGTTTTCTGTGAGTCTGTTGCTAAGTCTGTTGACTGCATACTCACATTGATGGAGTTTTCTCTTTAGCATGGGTCGATGTTGCGTTTTGTCAAATGCTTCCTGTCTACTGAGATGCTTATGTGAGTTTTCATCCTTCCTTTTGTTAATGTGATGACCACACTGATTTGATCTGTGAATGTTGGGCTATCCTTTTGACTCTGGAGTAAATTCAAGCTGATCGTGGTGAGGATCCTTTTTTCACACTGTGGAGTCTGGTTTGCTAGTATTTTGCATCTGTGTTCATCAGAGATACTGCAGCTTTCTTTTTTTGTAGTGTTTTTGCCTGGTTTTAGTATCAGGTTAATGGTAGCCTCGTAGAATGAGTTTGGGAGTGCTCTGTCCTCTTGAACTTTTTTGAAATAGTTTGAGAAATACACGTGTTAGTTCTTCATTACATATTGATTAGAACTCCCCTATGAAGCCTTCTGCCCTGGACTTCAGTTTGCTCAAAGTTTTGTTGGTCACAAATTTAATTTCACTGCTAGTGACTGGTCTGTTCAAATTGTCTCTTTCTTCTTGACTCAGTCTTGTCAGGTTGTATGTTTTCAGGAATTTGCCCATTTCTTCTAGATCGCCCACTTTTTGGCATGTAACTTTTGTAGTATTTTCTGTCAATATTTCTATGGTATTGCTTGTTGTTTCTCCTCTCTCATTTCTCATCTCCTCGCTCTTTTCTTCTTGGTGAGTCTGGTTGAATGTTTAGGCTTCGCTGATCTTTTCTTTGGCTTTTTCGCAGTCTCTGTCTTACTTACTTCCTCTCTAGCCTTTACTGGCTCCTGCCTTCTGCTGACTTTGGGCTTTGTTTCTTCTCTCTTTAATTCCTTCAGATGGTAGGTTAGGCTGTTCGAAATTTTTCTTGTTTCCGGAGAAAGCCTGCATTGTTACAAACTTTGCTCTTAGAACTGCTTTTGCTGCAACCCATTGATTCTGGGGTTCTGTCTTTCCATTTTCATTTGTCTTGGGGTATTTTCTGATTTCCTCTTTGATCCATTTTTTTCCTTCAAGCGGCATGTTTAGTCTCCGCGTGTTCGTTCTTTCCCCATCTTTCTTTCTGTAACTGATTTCTAGTTTCATACTGTTGTGGTCAGAAAAAAAATGCTTGATACTAATTCTATCCTCTTAAATTGGCTGAGACTTGCTTTGTGGCCTAGCACATCAGCTACTCTAGAGAATGTGCCATGTGCACTTGAAAAGGGGTCCTGCTGTTTCTGGATGGAATGTCCCACAGATACCTACTGAGTCCAAATGGTCTGTTCTGTCACTTAAGACCACTGTTGCCTTATTGATTTTCTGCCTGCGTGACCTGTCTGTTGCTGTAAGTAGGTTGTTGAAGTCCCCTCCTATCACTGTATTATTGTTAATCTCTCTGTGTCTGTTGGTATTTGCTTTACATGCTTAGGTGTGCTTATACTGGGTGTGTACATGTTAGTGGATGTAGTATCTTCTTGTACTGGTATCACGCCCTCCTTCATCTCTTGTTGTAGCCTTTGTTTTAAAGTCCATTTTGTCTGATATGAGTATTGCTACCCCCACTTTCTTGTCATTTCCATCTGGATGAATTATTTTTCCATCTCCTCACTTTCAGTTTGTGTGTCTTTAGCCCTGAAGTGAGTCTCCTGTAAGCAGCACATTGAAGGATCTTGTTTTTTCATCCAATCAGCCACTCTGTGTCTTTTAATCACAGTATCCAGCCCACTGACATTTAAGGTAATTACTGATAGGTGTGGGCTTACTGCCATTTTGCTACACGCTTTCTGATTGTTTCTGTAGTTCTTCTCCGTTCACTTTTTTCTTTTTGTTTCTTCTCTTATGGTTTCATGATTATATTTGGTGGCATGCTTGTGTTCCTTTCTTTTTGGCTTTTGTGTATCTATTGTAGGTGATTTGTAGTTACCATGGGGTTCATATATGTTGACGCATAATTATATCTACTTGTTTTAAACTGACAGTCATTTAAGTTCAAACACATTCTAAAAGATCTACCTTTTTTACTCCCTTCCCCATACTTGGTTTTTGATGTCATGTTTTCATCTTCATGCTTTTCCCTTAATTGTTTATTGTAGTTACAACTGTTTATACACTTTTTTGTCTTTCAGTCTTCGTACTGGCTTATTTAAGCAATCTTCAACCCTTACTATATATTTGTGTTTCCTTGTGAGATTTTCCCTTTCCTATAGAGTCTTACTTCTTTTCCAGTTAGAGAATACTTCTCAACAATTCTTTTAGGGAAGGGTTAGTATTGATGAATTCTTCTAGTTTTTGCTTCTCTGGGAAGTTCTTTCTCTCTCCTTTTATCCTAAATCATAACCTTGCTGCGTAGAGTATCCTAGATTGCAGGTTTTCCCATTTCAGCACTTCTCATGAATCTTGCCACTCCTTTCTGGCCTGCAGAGTTTCAGAACAATCAGCTGAGAGCCTCTGAGGGCTTTTCTTGCATATGACTCTGCTTTTCTCTTGCTGCCATTAGAATTCCATTTAACTTTTGCCGTTTTAATTATGACAAGTGTTGGTGTGGGTCTGTTTGGGTTCATCTTGTTTGGAACCCTCTGTGCTTCCTGTACCTGGATATCTGTTTCCTTCAGGTTTGGGAAGTTTTCAGCCATCATTTCTTCACATACACATGCTTAACTTTCTCTGCTTCTATAAATTTTGGTGAAACAGCTACCTGTGTTGGTCTTGAATGGGTCTTCTTATGTGGGAGGGCCCCTACACGGACTGCATGGACCCATTTTGGTGGGAGGGCTGGATCTGATGATGATGCCAGTGCCATCTTTCCTCAGGCCGTGCTGGCCACTGTCACCTTGATGGGGGTGTGGCATGTGTTTTAGGAGCCAGGGCCTGTGCAGGGTATGAGGCGAGACTGCCTCTCTGCTCAGTGCTGATCCCCAGCTTGCGCTGGTTCTGTTCCCTCTGAGTGTGTGTTTTCCCTCTCCCTGTACCAGGACCTCTGCCCCAGAGGAGGGAGTGATGAAGCACGTGGGGCCTCTGTGCTCACAGAGTCGATGCCCTTCCTATGGAGGCATCTGCAGCTGTGCTCAGACGCAGCCCCAGGTGGTTCTTTCCCCAGTCTTGGCCATTCCAGGCCCAGTGCTCTGATGTGGTATGGAGTGAGCATGGCTGTACAGCTCGCCGGGTCTGGGCTGGGGTGCATGGTCAGTCAGTCACGGGAATCCAGCTGCTGCTCAGGCAGATCTCTCTGCCCTGCCTGAGGGTCAGCCAGCACCGTGCACTCACGAATGGAGTCCAACTTCTCCAAATAGCCAAGGGGGCTTGTCTCCTGCATGTAGGACCCCAGGAACGGGGGCCCCAGGGTGAGAGTCCACCCCTGAGATCTCCCTTTTCCTTCTGAGTCCCCCACAGGGGTACAGGTCTCAACCCAATGCTTTTCCTCTTGCCCTACTCGATTACATGTGGGTCTTCCCTGCAGCCTTGGCTGTCCAGGTCTCCTCAGCCAGCGTTTACTTAGTCTTCTGTGAGAACTTTTCCACACGCAGGTGTATTCTTGACGTGCCTGTGGGGGAAGTGAGCTCCATGTGCTCTCACTTTGCCATCCTGATCTCCCTATCTTATACTCCAGGATCATCCCTCCTGGAGGAAGCTTGTTTCTGGGATTTTCTTCCCCACAAAAGGAGAACACATGAAGTATAAAGAAACGTAGTGGACTGAGGAATCTGTTCCACTGGGTTCCCAGCCCTCGGCACACACAACCACGCGGCTGGCAGGCTGCACCTGTGCTAACAGAAGCCTGCTTCTTGGTGGGAAATTTGGGACAGAAGGGATCTGTGCTCTCAGCCAGCCCGCAGCCAGGGCTCCTTTGCCCAGTGAGGCAGACGGCTACCCCGGGCCTCCACTGGGGGAGCACGGGGTGAGCACTGGACACTGCATCCTTTACCCTGTACCTTTGGCCGGGCTGCAGGGCTGTGGGCAGGAGCCAGTGGGGTGACAGCACGAGGTGGCTGTTTGTGCCTGCAGGTAGTGGCAGCTGCACTGTGAACCACTGATGCCTCAGCCTCACCACCTGAGGTGTGGTTAGGGTGATGGGCACGTGGCAGGTGCTAAGCGTCCTGCGGGCGGAGGAGTGCAGTCAGCCTGGAAGTAAGAGGCAATCAGGGGCTGGACTGCGTCCTCACTGGGGGCCATCCCCAGCCTGTGGGGCAGGGTGCTGGGCCAGCTGGCGAGAGCGCTGCCCTGGACTAACATTGGTCACCCTCTCACTCCAAGAGAGGCACGAATTCTCTGTAAAATGACCACTCACAAGCAGAGAAGAGGAAACTCTGCGTGCTCTCGGGTGATTGTGACACAGGGTCATTCCGCTGTGAGTCACCGTCCAGCAATTTCCCACTGCACTCACTGCCCGTGCCGGACGAGAGCACTTACTTCTTCCCAGTCTCGGCCCAGCGGGCCTGCTGGGCACAAAGAGCCAGGTCTTCCAGCGGCCTCTCCATGGGACGGCCCGTAGCTTCACAAGAGCTCTCAGAAATGGTGAGCACTCTCCTGAGATTCCTACGTTCACTCCAGAAATGAGGCTACAGCTTCTCCTTCCTTCCTACAACTGCCTGTGTCAGAAAGGAGCTCGCAGGGCTGGGCTGAGAGCTGGAAGGGGGGCGCAGCTGGCTCATCCCCAGCACCTGACTGACAGAGGCTCCCCCCACACCCATCTCCACCCTGCAGGAGGAGTGGGTCTGTTACTGCCTCAGAGCAGAGTGGACACAACTGGACTCAACTGTCCTTCTGTTTTGGTCTCACGTTAATTTCTGAAAGATTATCCTTCAGTGAACCGCATGACACCTCACGAGGAAGAGGTGGGGAGACTGATTACCTGTGGTCCTTGGTAAATCACTCTGGCGTAGAAACTGCAACGGGTACAGAGGCCATCAGTCTGGAAAGGCATTGAGAACGGTGAGTAAGGCCCCCCCCCACCCCCAGCACAGCCACAGAAAATAACTGAGACCTTGGCAGAAACAAAAACACCACCTGGAGAATTTCTCTTAAGAAGCGGGGAACCGGAGGATGGTAAAGCTTAGAAACGGGGTCTTCGTCAATTATATCAATTTGTCCCAGATTTGGATGAGCAGAGAGGATGTAACAGAAGCTAGGAGGAGGCAGATGAGTTGTTTCCTGTTTAAAGTGAAGACAAAAGCAGAACGTGAATGTACTGTTAAAAGACTCAAATCACTGTTAATATAAACCTACTCTAATAGACACATATTGGTTCACAGAAGCATACTACCTCTCTGGAAGGCTATGTAAGAAACGGGTTATGTTGTTTATCTCTGGGACCAAGCTAAGAACTTCTGTGCTTTTTAACTTATGACCAATTCAAGATTTCGTTTTAGAAATTTACTTTTCAGAGTATATTGAGAACACCATTTAGAAACTCCACCCCTGTGAGTGCTCTAGAAATGGCATTTCTGACCACAGTGCAGCTGGTCCAGCACAGAACAGAGCCATGGTTTTACCTGTGCCAGGCGGTCAGGTACCACACAAACAAGGTGGCACATGTTCTGCCTGAGGAGCTACAGCCCAGAACAGCTCTGGCCAGACTGCTGGGTAGGCTCAGCATGGAGACAGGGGACTCATTTTAATCAGTCAATTTTGCTACCTGTGAGCAACTCCTGGGAACAATCTGACGAGGAAGGAAAGGGAAATCCCAGGATAAGCAGGAGGTTATTCATGGAGTTTCTGCTCCAACTGGTGACTGAGTGCAGGTTCTGCTAGTGATTGAAAGTGTCTTGTTCGGTGCGACACTGAGACCTTGGTTGTGCCCTGGCGTGTGGTGGTGGCTGGACTTGCAAGCGGGCCAGTGGGCCTGGACCTCTGTCCTGGCTTACATGCACTGGTCCCAGCTTCCTGGGATGTGGACTGTGGAGTGGCACCTGGCTCAGCACCTGACACCAAGCAGGTGCAACCAGGGAGCTGTCAGTGATGGGCTTACCTCTTCACAGGCCGAGCTGCGGCCAGGTGCTCTCAGAGGCACAACTGGAGGCCACATGGTGTCAATCAAACTGAAAAGGCCAGCCATCCTGGGAAAGAAGAGAGGCCTGGTCAGTGTGCTGGTCACATGCACACCTGCTTCACAGACACCAGGCTGAATGCCCAAGGAGCCACCACTCAGGACGAGCGATGAAGACAGTGGTACACAGACAGGAAGACAGGCCTTAGAACCTGCCTGCAAAAGAACAGGAAGGGGACTGTTCATTAAATTGTGATGCATCTGCAGAATGAAATGTGATGTAACCACTGAAATGGTTATATGGAAAATATTTAAGGGCATGGAAAGATATCCCTGATACCTTGCTAAATGAAAAGCGGACAGCAAAGTATAATGTCTCTCTCTGAAAGACATAAAAATGTTTTTAGTGGTTATCTGAGTAGAGCTTAAAGGTGATATGCATTTTCTTCCTTTGGTTTATATATTTCCTGTATTTTTCCAAAACAGATATGTGTTACTCACACAATCAGAGAAATGATCAATAAGTTATCTAAAATAAATAATATAGCCAGACACAAAAGGACAAATAGTGTATGATTCCACTTATTAGCTCTCCCAAGAGCAGAAAAATTCAGAGACAGAAAGTAGGATGGTGGGTGCCAGGGACTGGGGGAAGTAGAGGTCAGTGTTTAACAGGGACAGAGCTTCTCCTTGGGAAGATGAGAAAGTTCTGGAGATGGATGGTGATGATGGCTGCACAACAAAGTGAAAGTACTTAATGCCACTTAAAAAGGGTTAAGATGTTAAATGTCCATTGACAGATGACTGCATAAAGAAGCTGTGGTATATTTACACAATGGAATACTACTCAGTCATAAAAAAGAATGAAATAATGCCATTTGCAACATGGATGGACCTGGAGACCTTCATTCTAAGTGAAGTTAAGTCCAAAAGAGAAAGAAAAATACCATATGGTATCACTCAGATGTGGAATCTAAAAAAATGACACAAGTATTTACAAAACAGAGTCAGACTCACAGACATAGAAAACAAACTTATGGTTACCAGGGGGAAGAGGGGGGAAAGGGATAAATTGTGAGTTTGGGGTTTGCAGATACTAACTACTATATATAAAATAGATAAACAACAAGGTCATACTGTATAGCATAGGGAATTATATTCAATACCTTGTAATAACCTACAAAAAAAGAATATATATGTATCTATACATATGTATAACTGAATCACTATGGTGTACACCAGAAACTTAACACAACATTGTAAGTCAACTATACCTCAATTTAAAAAATGCTTTGGATGGAAAATTTTACATTATGTACATTTTACCACAACTGAAAAAAGTTTTAGTTGCCCCACAAAACGAATATATATCAGAAAGGCGTCTTAGATTTTGCCGTGAGTTTCAACAATGTTAATGTGTAATAATGTTGTTTACTTTTTAGAAAGCCTGTGGCCTTAATAACTAATGTTACATATCCCTATTGCACTGCTTGCAGTCCTGAAACCTCTTGGCCCCGTCCTTTGCTCCCTGCAGGACTCTGATACTCCCGCTTCCCAGCTCGCAGTGCCGAGGGTGGTGGGAGCAGGCGCAGGCTCTCAGGGAGGGCGCACAGCAGCAGAAGTAGCCAGAACAGCTGACCACGTGGGACGCACGCCTTCTACGGGCTGACATACAAGCCTGACCGACTCCATGCTCCCCATCACGCTGCACAGGGCTGTGGGCATTTGTTCCTCCTGGACTGAGCATGAGCCTGGGTCTGGCAGCTGGGGACGACAGTAGCACGCGGAACTGAGAGCCCCATGGGGCACATCACCTCTCAATCTCCAGCCGAGAGAGGCAGCTCCCTAACCTTCACCCCCGATGCTCCCGGTCACTATGAGGAGAGGATGGGGGTCCGTCCTGGAACACACGGCGGACCACCTGCAAGAAGAGAGGCCAGAAGAGCAGAGTGACAGGACGGAGTGGCAGTGAGAGGAGAAACACACACAAGTAGAGGAGGAACAGGGCTGCAGCTGGCACAGACTCCGGGGTCCAGGGCGCTCACCAAACCTGGGGACGACAGATGTCACGTGGAGGAGGAGGGCACGCTCCCGGCACACACAGACCCCCACTGATGGCCCTGCTCAGGTGACCTGTTCCCCTAGTTATTTTAGGGTTTTTCCCACCTGATACTGCCTCATCTGGCTCCTCCCAACCTTCAGCGGGAAATCTAAGACCTGAGCCACTCCCTTCTGGGTGTGGGT
Source organism: Vicugna pacos (assembly GCF_048564905.1). Taxonomy (NCBI): domain Eukaryota; kingdom Metazoa; phylum Chordata; class Mammalia; order Artiodactyla; family Camelidae; genus Vicugna; species Vicugna pacos. The sequence goes on from NC_133015.1 coordinate 26,592,410, forward strand.
GGAGTGGAATTTGCTGCAGGAGGTTCAAACCACAATGGTGAGGTCACCCACAAGACAGGACACAACCTGTTCACGGAGTTAATTCGTCCTCAGAGATCTCAGAATTTTTTTTTTAACCAAGCATATATTTTGGGTGTAAAATGTTCCTAAAATTCTCCATGTGGTTGCTAATGTCTCCGCACCTACTACATAGTAGTCACAGCTTTGCAAAGCGTATTATCTGGAGGTGGAATATTTCAGACCAGGGGTTTGTGAAATGCAGTCTCAGGAACTCTGAGCCTCCAAGACCTTCTGGGGGCCTGCAAGGCCAGCACTGTTTCCTGACACTCTGGTTCTCCTCTCACGAGTGCACAGTGGAATTTTTTGGAGGTTACATGGTGCACAGTACACAACAGATAGGATGCGGAGCAGAGATGATAATCCTGTCTTCTATTGGTCCAGACATTAAAGACATCTGCAGAAACAAGGCAATGCTACTCTTCTCACTACAGTTGCCTTGTTTTAGAAAATATTCTTCATAAAAATGCTATTTATATTATTATTCAATGGGTTTCCTATTGGGACTTTGAGGTGAGCTAGTAAATACTTAATTTTTTCCATTTTAATTTCTAATAAAGTAGTTCATGATCAACATAACCACATTTAAAAATCTCTGAGTTCTTAGTAATTGTGAAGAGTTTGGAACTGTTCTTTAAACCTCAGTGCTGCTCATGATCTATCCACCACCTACCCTTCCCCCACTCTGTGCCCTCCTCTATCTTCCAGAGGCAGCATGTCACCCTCACACTCACACACACACACACACACACACACACACACACACAACCTTGAGTGAACTGAACAAACGTTTGCCTTGATAACGGAAATGAGTTTCTTTCAGAGGTTGGCCTGACATGACCAGATGGCCAAGGAGATCACGAACAAATCGGCAGGAGCCATGGCAGCCTTGAGATGCTAAGGAGGGAGATAATCAGTGACTAAAACACAGGATTATGCTGGTGAGATGGCAAAACGGGGCAGTCACTTTGGAAAACATTTGACAGAGACCCAGCAACCCCACTCCTAGGCATCTACCCAAGAGAACTGAAAACTATGTCCACACAGAAGTGGTATGTGAATGTTCACATCAGTATTATTATCCACAACAGCCGGAAAGTAAAGTGGAAACAGCCCAGATGTCCATCAACTGATGAATGGGTCCTTCCGTACAACGGAGCGCCAGACAGCCACAGAAAGGAATGGCGTCCTGACCTGAGATACAACATGGGGGGAACCTGGAAAGCGCGATGCTGATGGAATAAGCCAAGAGGCTCCCTCCAAGAGCAGCGGTCAGTACATGCAAATACAGAGAGACAGACGCAGATGAGGGGTGGTGGGGCTGGGGGACAGGGCTGAGGGGTGGGGAGGGGTAACTGCTAATGGGATGGGTTCCTGTGCGGGTGATGAACTGTCCTGCGATTGGACAGTGACGGCATCAAACCAGGCATTCCGACCCAGAGACCGTTCTCTTCCAAGAGCATCCCACCAGTGCCTTACAGACGTGGGGAATTACCAAACATTTTGCAAGGCTACTTCACTGAATTTCAGGAAGATATTTTTCACGCTGTACATAGTTGGAGAAACTCACGAAAGGAAATGAAAGACACATCTGAAATTAAGCCTTCTGCACTATTCCTTTGAACCTGCTCAAGTTTATTATGTATTTATGTCAGATAAATTTGTAACTTTGGAATGCCTCCCATTTTACAGGATATCTGCTGGTTATATTTTAAAATGTCCTTCCTAATCTGAATTCTTTCCTCAAGATCTGGGATACAAAATATTAACCAGTACAACTTTGTGTAAAACAAGTTCTTTGCACATGTGTGTTCTGCCTTGGCAGGAGACTCACATGCTCAGTTACTTGGGAAACAAGGAGGCCTGGCTTCAGGCGCTTTCTGCAGCTCTGTGGACAGGGCTCAGGCTGGTCTCTGTCCCAGGTGGGGCTTATTACTTTGAAAAATGCCACACAGTCTACTCACTCACCAGTGTGGAGGCAGACGCACCCACATTCCACACACAATCTGTCAGCCCATATTTCTGATAAGTATTTTTTAGCAAATAGTATTACAAGTGTGCTCTGATACTTGAATCTGTTCTATGATCATGGCTTCACATATCAGGTGGACTCCCTTCCTACACTCTTCCCAGGACAGCCTGTTGGTCCTGCTGAGACAGTCTACACTGGCATGAGAAGGGCACCAACAAAACCCGTTCACCAAGAGCCGGCCCCGCCCTAGCCAAGAAACCCAGCTGCACACCTGTGCAGACGGCTGATGGCAGCGGCATCACAGGTGTGTCACGACCTGGGCAGGAGGCGACACTAGCACCTGGCAGGGAAACTGCCATCTCTGGGCTCTGCCTCTTCGTGCCTCCCCTCCCCCAAGATGGAAAGACAGGATAGAAGCAACGCTGGCAGGCTCTGCTGTCGAGCACTCGACATGGACTGCCCACGACCAAGTATAACCAAACCATACTGTGCTTCAGGACGCCCCTGGAGAAGCAGGGTTTGCTTTTGGGGTGTTTTAAAGTGGGTTTGGGGTAAAATACTTACTCTGATGAGCTTTAAGTTCCTCATCTGTAAAATGGATAAAATAATTTGCTTTGAGAGGTTATTTTGAGGATTACATACAACGTGCACACCCAGCATGGATAAATGATAGATCTTGTTTTTATAAACTCCCATTTGACTTTTGAATTTTACTGTTTCCTGGGTGCCCAGTTAATCTCATGCACCTGTAGGCAGATTTCTGGGACAGGAAGGAAACCAGCATCTCCTGTGCTGGGCGTGGTCCAGGGAGACCTGTGGGTCAAGCCAGTCATTTCAAGATGCTTTGACAGTTCATTCACCCTTGCCTGTCAGGTCACAAAGACAAGCCCAGTCACAGACTGAGCAAGCAGCCCCACTGTGGGCATGCTGTCCCAAATAAAAAGCACCGTACATGACCTCAGGGTGTGAAAAGACCTCTTAACCAAGTAAACAGAAGCACTAACCATAAAGGAAAAGATTGGTGGCTCTGATAAATTAGCACTTCGGTCAATAACGAGAGCAGAAGGGCAGGCCACCTGTAACACATGAACACCACTGCTGAAGTACTCCGACTCCCCACACACACAGGCCGGCACGCCACGAGGCCAACAAGCCAAAGGCCTGGACAGACCAGAGGAAACCGAAACAGGAACTCGCAGAGCGGGGCCCTCGGCCTCTGCAGAACCAGAGGCTGCACTGAGACCCACTACAGACCCTCAGGCTGGAAAGGCACAGAGACCAGAAAAATAAAGACACCAGATAGTGGAACACAAGCAGAGCGGCAGGGACACTCTACACACAAACAGCGGTGGACACGGGGCTCCCGCTTCTAGGAACAGTGAGCGTCTAATGCAGGTGAAGCAGCCCCCTTGCCACCTGGATGGACACACACTTCAGCTCCAGCCGCTGCTGTAACAGCCCGGTGCCTGGACGACCACACAGACGGACTGTGATTGATGGCGTGAAATGGGATGAAGATGAACCCCCAGAGTCACTGCACTAGAGACACCCAGACAAGCCTGACCGGTTCGCCCCACACCACAGTGAAGGCCTCAGCCAAGGTTGACGGGCTGCAAGTGGCCGGGCCTGGCGCCTCCTTGGTGGATGAAGGAGCACAACATGGAGCACGCAGGAATGAGGCCTTGTGCCAAGTTCACACACCAGCAGAACCAAACACACGACACAAACGGTAAAACTGCCTGGAGACCACGGAGGAGACTGGAGGGCCGTGGTGACTGGGGGACACACAGGGGCAGCTTCAGGGCAGCAAGCACGCCTGTCTCTTCCACTGAGCAGTGCCAGTCACCCACTACACTCCACAACCAGGCAGCGTTCACTGCTGGGTGCATTTCCCACAAACAGGTTAATGGAAAAGGTCAGTAACCAAGGAGACGCGGGTACACGGAGCTCTGTTGCTGTGAAGTGGCAAAAACTGGAGAGGGTCACCCTCAGAGACTGCGAAGAGTAAAAGCAAACTGCTCTTCTTTCTTAAGAGAGAGGTTTGTGCTCGTGAAGAAAGACGCGGAAGACCACACTTTGGAATGAACACCCAGTGGGAAGGGAGATCACTGAATTCCCTTTGCTTTTTACAGTAACTGTTTTTACAGCAACAACCAATGAAAGCGGTAGCTGTATTACTGTCTCAATTCACAGGCGATGCAGGCGATGCTGAAAGTCCTGGTCTGAGGCTTCTCCCAACGTGTGGTCCAGGTTTAGGACCTTCTGCCTACCATCTCCCCTGTCAGTGGTTCTAGGGACAGAAGCAAATTCTCTTACTTTATTTCTCTTTTAATATGAAGGAAAATCACCTTTCTTAAAAGTCATACTTTCATTAATAAGTGTCTAAGTAAACAGGAAAAAAAAATCCCCAAGTAAACCTGGAGCACTCATACAATTATCTGCCATGACGCTGACGCTCTTCCTGCTCACTCAAGATAATTCTAGCATAGATGGCTTACTGCTGTTATTAATAAGATCACTGGAAAACACCAAGAATCTAAACTATATCAACACCTCCCACAAGAAATGATCAGATTTCTGATTCGAGGCCCAGGGATTACAACCATAAAGCAAATGGGAAGTTTACAGAAATGAATTCCCCTAAAACTGGAAGTAATTACACGTTGGTTGTGGCGCTGGAATTGGATGGACCTGGCTCCAGGCCCACCTCACACATGTGGGGCCAAGTTATTACTTAATCTGAGGAGCTGCAAGGTCTTTATTTAAAAACAGAATAACATGACCTAATCTGCCAGCTAACTGGAGAGTTGAAGGAAAGAGGGGAGGGGCTGTGGAGACAGGGAACCTTTCTTTCCTCCCACTTTCAGCGTCCCACATCAACACAGTCGTCTCACTGGCAAATTTATCAATTTAAGAGTACTCTTCCTAAAATTAAAATGTGTAAGAGTCTTCAACTTGAGAAGACATGCATGAGAGCATGTTTAAATTAAATATTTGTCTTTCATATCTGAGATTAACAAGGAACACTCCACTCAGCTTCTCAATCACACACCCAGTGCTCCAAGATGCCAGCTATGGTAACAGGATACTGACCCAAGGGAGGGGGAAAAAGGGCTGTACTGATACCGGAAATGTCTGTAACAGCAGTTAACCCTCCGTGACTACCCCAAACCACATGCCCGAGGAGCGGGGTGGGGGCTGCGGCGGCCCCGACCTGCCCACCTCCCAGTTTTGAGCAGAACCGCTCCACCTGGATCTGGGATTAACACGGAGCTTCCTCTTGGGATTTCTATTTTTCAAATGTTCTGAAGTTTTAAAACTACTGGCCCCTACTGTTAAATAATTATGATTTTGTAACAATAGGAGGAGGGAAGTGTTGAGATTCCTAAGAGAAGGAATGAATGAAGAAGCAAAAAAAAAAAAAAAAAAAAAAAAAAAAAAAAAAAAAAAAGTCCTGCCCATGCTGAATTCTGGATCCCTGCGCTGCCAGGGAAGTTCACTGGGTGGGTTTCTAACTGGGAGGGATACGGAGTAGCTGCTTTTCTGCTCTTTTATCAGCTCATCTTCCTTCTGGTTTCTTTGATTCCTGTTTTAAAGAACTCGCTCTGTACTTTCAACTGTTACTCTCTCTGGCTGATGAGGAGGAGGGGTCAGCTTCCACCACAGCAGGCGTGTGCTGAGACACAACTCAAGAGACGGTGGTTGTGAAGCCCCCTCTCCCCTCTGCTCCGTGATCAGCAAAGCTCCCAAGTTTGGCTTTTGTTTTTTAACAGCAAGTCCCCTCGCGTAAGCTGGGCTGACAGCCCAATCACCCTGAGTTGACTGGGTTCTACTCTGTCCCTCGGTCCTTGGGGGAAGGTGGTGGAGGAAGGCAGAGGGTCAGAGCCACCTGTGAGATTGCTACTAAAAATTATTCTACATTTTCATATGGTCAAGAGCTACTGGACAGTTTGTTTGGGTTCAGACATCATCATTTATGAGTCAGGACTTTACTGAACACTGTTAACTGCATGGCATTCTACTTCAGGTCAGAAGGTAACGGGAATGAAGTTATGGGTGGGAACTTGCTTCCACGGGTGTCTGCCTGCAGGTCACATCCTGATGGCCCTCTTGGGGAAGCCCACCGGCGCCAGCAGAGCCGGATCAGACAGTCAGCCATCCCTGTGAGGAGGTCGCCTCTCACCCTGGATGGTGACTCCTCTCTGTGGCGCCCATGCTCAGCAGATGACTGAGGAGGGAGAGAAACATGCCAAGGACCACAGTCAAAGCAGAACTTCTTTGTCTAACTGCCGACGGGGTGAGCGCATTTTTACCGACAGTTTCTGAAGCACCAACGTTAGGGTGGTGATCCTGGTGGTGGTTAATCTTGGCCTGCACAGTGCAAAGGACTCTTGGGTGGTCTGCAGTCCTCACGCCTCCCCTTCTGTCACCCCTGGAGGGTGTGCTGAGCCTTCTGTGATTGCCAACTCTCCCCTTTGTACACTTTACTCAGTCTTGATCACTGACAGAGATAACAGAATAGACTGACCTGAACGTTTTCTTAAGAATTTTTCACTGAAAGACGAAGGTAATGACTGATTTAGAGAGGTGCCCATGTTACTAAACAAATCATTGTCCTAATTTCTGAAAAATAACCTTAATGGTTAAAGTTAAATAATTGTGTTTTCTTTCTGAGCCCTATTCCCTAGCTGGGTCTTTCTGAAATATGTGAAATTATGCCCAGAAGTTCCAATCTTCTCCAACTGAACTTATGAAACATTTGTAGCTGTTTTCATAAGTCAGTGTAAACACTTTTTAGGCAATCAGTTCATTTCCCCGCTTTTTAAAAATTGAAGTGAAATTCACACAACATAAAATTAACCTTTTCAATGTGCAGTTTGGTGGCATTTAGTACATTCAGCACATTGCTGGGTAGCACAATATTGCCATCAGCCCAGAGGTGCCCCCCCATCACAGTCACTCCCTGTCCCCTCCTCCCAGTGACACCCACCCTGCATTGTCACCACGAGTTTGTCACCCTGAATGCTTCCTGTAAACGGGGCTCCAAGACGTGTGACCCTCTGTGGGCTTTCTTCCGTAGCACGTTTTACGTGGGCCAGTGCCTCCACCCTGTCAGTGCTCTTGAGCATCCTTGCTTCCAGGATTTGGGACATTCATTCTCAGTGACATTTTATTCTCCTTCTAGAAACTTGGGTGGTGAACCTATCAGGAACAATTTAATGAAAGAATTCTAAAGAATGTCCCTTAAAAGAGGATTTCTAATGAGCAAAGACTTTCTAGACCTCAAACCCCAAGAGAAGTGTGTCTCTGTAAGAGGGCAACCTCTTCGAAGAGGAGAAATCAAAGGAAGGAAATTGCTGCTGAAGTATCTTTCCCCAGGAAGGCTCTCACCACTGCTTACTTCCTGTTGAAGGGGCATCTGTGATGATTCCTGGACAATGACCCTAACCCTCACGACCTGTGCTGGACAATTCCTGAAGACTCCCTCTGTGGCACCACTGAGCATGTGGGTCGGGAGCGTCTCCCAGGAGACGGAGGCCCTGGTGCCCAGAGTCACAGTGGAGCCTGACCCCTGGCCAGTCACCCTCCCTGTTCAAGGCCCTCCTCCTCAAGGTGGGATCCCATCCTTGATAAAGTATCACAACACAACCTCATGCACGTCTCCTGGACCTAGTGAGGGGGACCCAGGGTCTGAGTCCAGGGTGCGGGATTTAGAATATGTACAAACACATACAACTGAATCACTGTGCTGCACACCAGAAACTAACAACACTGTAAATCAATGATACTGCAATACAATTTTTTTTTTTAGTTTAAGAAAACTGAAAAAAAATCAGTGGTAATTGGTTCTTCACTCTCTTTCCCTCAATTACTACACAAGTTTCCAAATTTGCAGCCCTGTCCCAATCTCTCCCTCTATTTCAGATCTATTACAGTTACAACAGTAGGATAATCCTAACTCCATTTTCATCTTTAGTACCTCTTCTTCTCTTCTCTTAAAAACTCACAGGGCCCTAATTTTCTCCTGGAAGAATCAGAACCCATAATAATAGGATTTCAGGCTTTATCTAGCTGACCTTTTATTTCAGTGTGTTCTGGTTCAGATAAATCCCAAGAATCTAGCACAGCAACAACGAGCCAGGAACATATCACCAAGTATGTAAGAAAAAAATGAGTGAGTTATACTTCCGCCTAGTTCTACTTTTATGTCTTCACAGACAACATCTTCCCAATCTGAGGAGAAATTTTTTTTCTGCAAGATCAAGATGTTTAAACATTCTCCTCACTCCTTTGACGAAACCTGAGACCAGCCATTTAAGATTCCATCACTTAAAAAACAACTGCCCTGTCCTCGGGCAGGTCTAGTCTTCAGATCAAACAGAGACAGCGCAAGGTCAGGGTCATATTACGTGCTTCCCTGTCACTCTCAGCACTCAGGTGGCCCCTCTGCACACAGTGAGTGCTGACTAAACACCCCTCAGCAGTCTCCAGTACTCACCCCCGAAGGGCCATGTGAGAGACCTAAATAAAACAGAACCTATAAATTACTAACATAGTTTAGACAGATGAGTGGTTTTTGTTTTAACAAGCTGGGACATAAATACCAGCAGGATTTTGAACTGAAAGAGGTTCCCCTCACCCGCAAAAAATTTGCTTAGCTACATGTTCCATACTTAGAGGGTTCACATATTCCAGGAAATTTGTTTTCCCCTCAGTGTTACTCTACTGCATAAACACAGCAGCATAATAATCAGCAATAAAAAGATGCAGCTCCCACACAGAATTATGACACCAATGTTATGTGAGTTTTCAGCTTGTTTGCCTCTAAACTGTTTGCAGAGGCCACCTGGGAGGACAAAGGTCTAGGGACGTGCCTCAGTCACTGGACAAACAGCAAGGAGTCCTCGGGGGGGTGGGGGGGAGCAGGCAGAGCACAAGCCTCAGCCATGTCATTTTAAATGGTTTTTTCCATTAAATCCAGGCTCTTTTCCTGACTCTTCTCACTTCAGCCTATCAGTATGGACACTCGACTCCAACAATGTGTCAGAGAAATGCAGAAGATGTGACAGCTGTTTTTCTGCAACAGTTCCCGAGAGGGCAGGTGGACAGAGCAGGGCGCCCCGCACAGGGGTCCAGCAGCATGTCTGTCTGTCTGCTCAGCTCCAAGGCCATCAGTCCACCCGAAGCTGTCGTGGGAAGCAGTGATTTTCCGTCACTCTGACGGTGGACCAGATGAAACCTGGTAGCTTGGATTTCAAAGACTCCACGACTTAGCCCAAACATAAAACTTCCTTCCAACTGGCAAAAAAGTAATTTTCTATATTAAATATCGGAATTATATAATTATAATTAATCATTTTAGCTTGAATTTTTGGAATTAAGGATATTTTGTTAAGATTTATGAGAAGTATATTTTGTTAAAGTTTATGAGAGTTGCTATGAAACACAATAATTTGGGGGAAAAAAAGAAACAACTTGTGTTTACTGGGCTGTGGATGGATGACTGACAATGGATGATATCACTAACAGGCAATTATAACATCCAGCATTCCAAAACTGTTTAATAATTTGTTTTGAAGAATTATAGCTTCCAGAGGAACAAAAAGACAACCTAAATATTTATTTGGATGTTTACATGCCAACATAAAATTAAATATATAAGATAGAGATTAATTCCAACCTAAAAAAAGTATCAAATATTTAGTTACCAACTTAAAAATGGAATGATTTCAAAAGCTTGTAAAGGAATTATTTCGAATACTCAGTGCATTTCACATGGAAAAAAAAAAAACACTTCCTATGGCAACACTGCAGACAGCAGCAAGGCTTCCAGAGCAACCCACAAAAACCAGATGAAATATTAGGGATACAGACGGCTGTACGGAATCACGGTTAAAGACCATGACTTCACAGAGCCAGAGCCCCGGGGTCCCAGCCTGGCGCAGTCAGTCCCATGAGGAACCCCCAGCAGGAAGTGTGTCTGCAGGAGCCCCTCTGCTCTGCAGCGCAGGGCAGGCCTGCCAGCTGGAGGAGCCCCACTGAGGCCCCTGTGATGCGGAGCCCCTCATGTCCTGGTGTGCTCTGGGGGGGGGCCTTGTCCAGAGTGCGGGGACGTCTTACATGGCCCCAATGGAGTTACCACCGTCAGGACAATGTCAAGGCAGCAACTCACTTGCCCCAGCTACAGAGTCTTTCCAGATGCTTGTGACTCTGAAACTGGGGGTGAAATGAGGTTCAGCCTTCATCAGGATAAGGTTCCTGTGACCCAGTTAAGCTTTTCACACGTCTAGACATGCTTTCCAAATATCTGGGCAGCCCGCTCCATAATCTACAAGGCAGTGACATTATAACACAGCCCTCCTTCTGTAAACGAGTCAATAAACCGCTCCAGGATCTACGCAGGGCCATGTGATAGTCAGACGAGGCACAACATAGGGCCGGGTTAGCGTACTGCCCACAGCGGCCAGGCAGCAGAACTGCCTGGCAGTGCTTCGCGTAGAAGGGCCATGGCCGGACCGTCATCATGGAGACCCCTAGAGAGGGTTACCAATGACTGCTTCCAAATCAGAAGAAAACCCATGCAAACACATGCAAAATGGGTTTCTTCCTCCCTCAGATACTGTTACAAGCTCAGGAGTTACTGTAATTAAACAAAGTAACATCAAGAGAGCTAAAATGACAAGCTACTTGAGGAAAGGGAGGCTGCAGTGAGAAAACCCCAGGTACACTGTTTACACTAATTCTCTCTGTGACTGGATAGTTCCATTAAAAATACTTCTGCTTTTCCCTAATTCCTAGACTACGATGGTTACTGGAATGAACAGCCACCGCTGGGGCCAGACCCACGTACCGTTCCCAAAACAACACGAAACCTGACAGAACAAGCTTTCTTGAGATGGAAAGCAAAAAGATATGACAAATTAAGAGTTTTGCTTAAAGCTTATAAAATGCCTTTTCAGTAAATTATATTCTCATTTATATAAAGTGACTCATGCCAAGCTGTCTTATTATTATAGACAACAAAATATACAGAAAAATTTTAGAATTAAAACACATGTACTTAACATTTTTAGTCTTAATTTTAATAAAATTGTGAATCATTACACCTGCATCATTATTTTTGCTGTCTGTCACACGTTTTCTCCTGGAGAGACTTTATGGGCTCCATACAACCGGTAGCCTCATTTTACAGGCAGACTCTAGTCTATTTTCTTTAGAAATAAAATTAGAGACTCTGCTGTAGCAGATGGGACGCACTCAGGGCTCTCACCTTCCTCTGGTGGCCTTCCGCAGAACCTTCAGTCCCGCCAGCCTGCAGGACTTCCCCTCCAGCGCTCTGTCCTTCAGGGCCATGCCGACCAAGTGCACCTCACCGAATAGTCCGCAGGCATCTTGCACGAGAAGACAAACTCTACAAAAAAGCATTCACATTTGCCCTTTTAGGAGACAGTTTCTAATTCAGGACAAAGATGAGAAATCTCTTCTCCTTCACTAGGGATCCACTGTAAACACCTTCCTAAATGGATGTGCTGGGGTGAAGGACCGTTGAGTGGAAATGTGCACTTTGCAGATTTGTACTTGTAGGTTTGGGTCACTATCCACAAAACAGAGAAGGAGACAGAATTCTGACCAGTGCACTTTAAAGGCACAAGAAGAAGAGCACCTCTCAAATCAAATACATCACCACTGCCCGGAAAATGAGCATCCTCTCTTCCCATTTCATCCTGTCCGCGGTCGCAGAAACCCTGAGGTTTTGTACAGGTGCCCAACAGCCGTACAGAACATCAAGCCCACTGGTGACAGTGTCCTGCCTGAAGCAGCGGGCTGCGTGAGGGCAGGGACGAACTGACTAGGTCGTCTGTCATCCCCTGCCACGCTGTGTCACATAGAACCTCTCGGAGGGAAGTGCTTTGGTGTCTGCCCCGCTCTAACATTGAGAGGCTAAGGCACAGCGACAGGGCCAGGCTCCGCCTTCTGCTGGGAGAGGGTCCTATAGCCGCTCCCACCCCAGGAGTTAACACCTGCCCAACTCTGCTCCACAAGTGTTCCTGTCTGTCAAAATACACAAAAGTCAAGATAAGCACAGAAATGTCCCCAGATCTGCCTCGTGAAACTAGAGAGAACTTCTGACTGCTTGTGCTGAGAGGGGGAGGGGGAATGGGCTCACACCTTCGCATTAAGTCTGTTCTGACGTTTGCCTGTATCCCAGATGATGGAGGAAGACTGGTCCTGTTTACTTGTCTCTCCAGAGACCAGTTATCACCACCCTCCTCCTCCTTCCGTTCACGCCTTCCCACCCGCTTCTGCTCACACAGCTGGCTCAGGCCTGAGGTGGGCACTGGCCCGAGGTGGACACTGGCCCCACTGGCTGGGAGCCCTGGCCTTCAACACAGCCCCAACCAGCTCCGGGAGGTGCTGTCTCCTTAATCACTGCTGATGTGACAGGTCTGCACAGAAAAGGGCCCACGATCAACTCGTCTTTCCTGAATCACCAGAGACATCTCCCACATTGCATCATATCCAGGGAACACAGTACCACACAGGTAAGCCTGGTACGTGGGAAGTTCCTTAACTGTCAACATTCTCACTTAACCGTAGGAATGAGGGAAGACCTTCCAGAGCTGCATGAGCAGGAAGTGGCCCTGGGTTCGGCCCCGCCCCGGGGGCACTCAGGCCAGTTTTCAGATCACAGTTTTCTCCAGAGTTCGTGTGCATCCATCTTTTCTTTGTGGCTGGACCCCTATGGTTGTGTGCTATGTTAGGTGGTGTCCTGCCTGTGGCTGAGCGCTGCTGGTGCGAGCACAGCTGGCGTGCAGAGTCTACTCAACTCCTGTGACCGGTCTCAATCTCGCTCACTGCTCGTGGTACTTCTAACAAGGTCCAGGAAGCTGTTTCATCTGCTCATGATGATCGCTTTACGCTTTTTATTTATCTTCTGTTCTGACTGCCCTTTAGGGACTTCAACGTGACCTTGAGAAGAAGCCAGTGACACTAGGCATCTTACTTTGTTCTCCGTCTTGCAGACAGTGTCTTTGGTGTTTCACAGGTAAGAATGATGCTTGCTGGGCTTTTTTTCTTTTTTTGTTAGACATTCCTAGTTTGCTGAGAAATTTTTAAAATCATGAATGAGCTTATAAAATGCACTTTCTGTATTAATGGAAGTGGTATGTTTTTATCACCTTTGCTAACGTGGTAAACGACAGCTAGTTTCCCTAGTGTTAGAGCACGTTTTCTACTCCCAAGAGAGAGCCAGGACCCTACAGCATACATTTTGTGTAGGAGTTTTGTATCTGTATCCGTGAGTAGCACTTGACCTTTAGTTTTACTTCTCATATTAGATTTGGTATCAAGATTATTTATACCAGCTTCGTATAATGAGTGGAGAGGGATTCCTTTTTTATTTGAAAAATTTGTATAAGATTTGAGTGACCTGTTTTTGACAATTTGAAAAGACTTAGTAATACAATGATCTCACTCATGTGCTTTCTTGTCCTGGGAAGATTTTAACTCTCAGCTTCTCAAATGAGAATTGTACTATTTGGGCTTTCTAATTTTTTCTTGAGATATTTTGCCAAAGTATATTTTCCTAGGGACTTGCCCCTTTTGTTTACATTTTCAAGTTTATCACATAGATGGAACGACACCCGCTTCCCCTGTCACTAGTGGCTGGTGAGGCTGACACCCTTCCTTTTCCTTTTTCGTGTTATTTATTCGTATCTTTTCTTTCTCTTTCTGAGTTTCACCATAGAATGATTATTAACCATTTCAAAAGCTCTGTTTATTCACTGTCTCCTTGTTTATGTTATCAGTTTCTACTCATGTTTATAATCTCCTCCCTTTTACTGTCTTTGTATTTGTTCTATTGGTTTTAAACTGTTCCTTATGCTAGAGGCTCAGCTCATTAATTCTGAGACTTCCTTCTGTCTAAAATAAGCTGTTCAGACTACAAAATTTCTTCTAAATAGCAAATTAATGACATCACATTAAGTTTGATATTTAGTATTTTTATTATTATTAATCAATTCTAGGTATTTTAAATATCCATTATTATTTCTTCTTTGATCCATGAGTTATTTGGAAGTATTTAAAACACTTTTTTCTATAAGGATTTAAAATGCACAAATTTTTGTTATTAACTCTAATTTAATTGCCCTAAGGTGAGAGAATCTCTCTTCCATAACAGTTCTTTTACATTTGTAGAGATTTGTTTTATGTCTTAGCACATAATCAATTTTTACGACAGTTTCAAATAAGAATGCACACGCTCTAACTGTTAAGTACAGGCTTTTGTACATGGTTTGTTAGTCAGTTGCTTAAGTACGTTTTTCAAACTTTCTGTGTCTCCACTCTTTTTTGTCTGCTCACTGATTAGTTATTTACTGCTGCAGAGCATCCTGTCTCCGCTCCACAGTGGGTTCTGGGGGTGGTGGCAGCACTGGTCTTCTGGGCTGGCCTCTCCGCCTGGCACTTCTGCCCTGTGGGTGAGCTGGGGGAGGCCATCTGGGCCAGTGTTCTTGGCCCACTGCACTTGGGGTGGAGCTTCCGCAACATGGCCCAGGGGACGAGGGATCCTGGGGGACGGCCCTCCTCGAGTGAAATTGGGCCTGGACTGGGAACGGAGGGGCGGGGCTGTGGCCCTGGCTGTGCTCCCTGGATCAGAGCCCCAGAGCAGTGGTGGCATGGCAGGTCAGGGCCATAGACTCGCTGCTCTTACTGAGATCCAGTGGGTGTTCTCGATCCCGTGGATGGATGGCTGCTCCATCTGCTGTATGATCTTAGGCTAGTTTCCAGAGGCTTTACGTGGTTTTATTGTTTTGTTTTTTTTTTTATAGTTTTCTCCAGTTAAAATGTTTGTTTGCCAAGGAGAGAACCCACTGCGTCTCCACTCTGCTGTTCCGGAAGTCTGTCTTCTGTTTGTGTCAACTGACTTCCGTTGGAAATAAAGGCCCTGTGGAAGGCCAGCCTGTGCCAGGGAAGGGCACACAATGCCTCTGGAGCCATTATCTGTAAGCTCTGAGAGCACATGCAGACTCTCAGAGTTTGGAGACTTCAGTGTGAGTTGTTCTTTTTTTCCTAAAAGACAGTCTGACTTGCTTGGACACAAGAAACGAGCCAAGAACAGAATTGCTGGGTCAGTCACGGAAGCACTTGATGCAGTGAGGCCTGCAGGATGCAGCGCCGAGAAGTCAGTGTCGCGAGCTTCTCGGTGACAGGGGCACATACGGGGTTGTCACCGTGCCCCCGACAGCACCCTGCCCTTGGGGTGTCTGTCTATGTGCTAACACAGCAGGACCGCCGTGCCCAGGCCCTGTGCAGGTGGCCTAGGGAAAGGCCTGGCACCAGTGAATGCACAGTCACAGGCGGCGGATGTAGGCGGGAAATCACGGTGTGTCTGTGAGAAAGCACAGGTGGGATGGCCCAGCCAGGTCTTCAGGGAGGTGATCTTTAAGCTGAGTCCTGAGGAAAGAGAAGCTCACCGAGCACAAGGCGGAGAAGCATGCTCAGCGAAGACAGTATCGCACACAGAATCTGCGATGATAACAAGCTTTTCCCATGTTCAAGAAGTTGAAAGAAGGCTAGAAGTATGAAGGAAAGAAAAGGAAGACAGGGGAAAGTGGTAATAAGGGGAAACACTTTAATATTTGGGGATTCCAATGCATTACTCTCAAGTTAAAGTCAAAGTTATATTTAGGAAAAATTAAAAATAAGAGAAGCACTTGTAAAGGGGAGGAAACGGGGGTAGGGGAGGCAGTGGCATCACCTGGTGGGCACGTGGGGAGGGGCCTGTGCGGGGGACACGTGGGGAGGGGCCTGTGCGGGGGACCTGACGGGGCTGGGTGGTGAATCACTGGCCCTGTGCAGTGCAGACACTAACGTGTGTTAGTTAGAAGTCTCTGTTTCAGACCTACAATCCTCAGGATGGGGAGGAGGAAGGCTTGGACAGAGAACTCTCAGAGCCTCCTGGGGCCTATGTGAGTTCACTGCCCTAATGGATGCAAAGCAGAGCTGCAAGGTGCTCACAGGTCAAGTTCTGCTGGCCGGTATATTTTCTTTGGTGCTAATTAAAAGGAAAAAAAAAAGTAGCAAATATGAAAAATTGGGAGATTTTACATGAAATTCAAATTTCCCATTGTCTCGAGAAGCCTGCAGCTCTGGCAGCACTGGGTCAGCATGCATGGTGAGGCGCCAGCTTGCTGGGTCATCCTGTGGCCCGGCCCACACACAAGTGCAGTCCCCAGTCAGCATGTGGGCCTGTATCTCAGGCAGACAGAAGCAAGCAGTCTTGGGGGATGGGTGAGGGCCAGTCAGAGTAGACACTGGCCCAAGATATCTAAAGGAGGTGGGTGGAGGGTAAGGGGCAGCCTCAGGGACACGCAGCCCAGGTGCCGGCTCGTTTCAGAGAACAGAGCAGCCGTGGACCCCAAGGATGATGGAGAGCCTTGTCCCAAAGGTGGCAAGGACAGAGCTGACGGCCCCGAGTCGCAGGGAACAGGGGCTGGCCCAGGCCTGCTCCACCACCAGCAGCTCCTGACTGAGACTCCTCCCTGCAGACCAGGGTCACTCTCTGGAGGTCTTTCCGATTCCCTTGTTCTGAGTCAGTGTGGGCAACTCTAACCCTCAGGAGGCAGTGGCCCACGGGAGCAGCGTGTGGCCTTGCTCAGCAGGACAACCGCCGACTCAAGCACTGTCTTCAACAGCCTCTGAAACATGAACTGAGCTCAGCCAGGCACAGGGAGATGAGGGGCTTGATGCTTTAAAGTTATCGGTGGGTTGGCATTGGGAAGCAGGGTGGGTGTATCCACCCCCCTCCTACTGCAGGACAGGATGCCCGATGCTCAGCAGTGCCACACACTCTGCTGCTGGCACCCCGCCCGCAAGCGGCACACAAGGGAGCTGGCTGTATTCAGAAGTGGTCACCTCAGAAAAATGCTAGAGCAGAACAGACAGTGTCTCACAAGGAGTAAGGGGTGTCAGTGGTAGAGTAAGGGCCTCGAAAATGCATTTGTCCCACAAGACAGAGTCTGCCACTCAACATTCGGAGTAACTGTCTTAAATAAGTAAAATGCACTTATTTAAGATCAGTGTTCTACCCGTGCCTAAAATACAGATCTTCCCCCAAATAAAATCCTCCCCCCACCGGTATGACTTTAAGCATGAGGAACTAGATGGCGGCTGGCCAGGGAAGGGGTGCTGGGAGCTTTAGCCCTCGAGCCATCCAGCCTTGGTAACTTGAACTGGCCTCACCCCTGCTAAGTGCCCACACCTAATCTGTGCTCAGAATCCTGGTTCCCTTTGCCCACCACTTTGCTACAAATGCAGTTAATGGACAAGAAGGTGGCTTCCTCCCGTCACCTGCTGGTACGCAGGTGTGCACAACTCCGTGAAAGGGCTGATCGCTCGTGTGAAGGGCCCTGAGAAAGATGCTCGAGGCAGCATGGGGGTGCCCCGCGCACAGAAAGGACGTCCTCACTTGGGAAACCAGCTTGTGATCGGCCTTGTGGTGCCATACTCACCACCCGGCCCCTACAGTTTTGCCATAAGGAAAGCTCCCCTCTGGGTAAAGCAATCAAGAGTCATTTACACACCAGGGGGCTCCTGTCTCATCCCCAGAGCCCTCCGCCTGTCAGAGGCACGAGGGTGATGCTGGAAGAATGCAGGGGAGCTGGTGCCAGAGGAGACTACACTCCACAGCACGAGGCCGGCAACATACAACAACACAGACAAGAGGTTCACGGTCCAATCCCAGTCACATCATGCTGGAAGTACAAAGTCCATCGTGGAGTTAATATTTGTCTTTAGTTTCTTTCCTTCTCTTACCAGCTGAATGTCACATATGCTAATTAAAGAATGCTTTAAAATTTCCTCAAATGCAAGCATTGTTAACCTGTGAAAGTAAAGAACAAAGCACCAGGAATAAGAAAATCAAAATCGTTGATTCACTGAGAAGGTTTTAGCAAGGCTATAATTTAATTTTTCTTTGAAGCTTTAAATGCCCCTCCCCAACTTTTCAAAAATATTTATTTTTCCCTTCTTTCTTGGTATCACAGACACATAAATTAAGGAAAGAGAGAAGCAGTGGACGAGTGTGTGTGTTTGTGTGTGTGTGTGTGTATGTGTGGATGCTTGTGTTCCGAGAGAAGCAGAGCAGTGGCATGTGGGTGTTTACACGCGTCATGGAAGCACTTCTGAGCAGTCCACCAAGAATTCCCGGAATCAGAGTCAGTCCGGCTGTTTTATTCTAGGTCACTGTCAACTGAAGCAGCCTCTGAAGATCAACAAGGACTCTTCTCTCCATGTTAGAACCCCTTCCTAAGTCTCAGTTTAAGAAAGAAATTAGAGGATGAAGTGAGAAAAAAGCAGAGGGAGAAGGGGAAGGAAGGCTGGGGAGGGGGCTGGACTGGACGGGGTGGGGTGGGGGTGGGGGGGCAGACAGGCGGGCGGGGGAGGGGTGGGCGAGAGACTGCGCCAGGGGCAGGGCCTTCCCAGCTCCAAGCCGCACGCGGACAGGAAACCAGATCCAGCAGGACACTGTGTCCTCCAGGAAAACAAGCAGCCTGCCTCCTAAAGTAAACAGCTAATCCTGCTGCTGATCTTTTCAGCATGAGTTAGCGGGAAGACGTCCACTGCACAGAAACGTGGGTTTTATTCATTTAAAAAACTGTATTTTCCCTTTGCTAAAAGAAAAGTATGACACACAAACTCTCTAATATC
Organism: Vicugna pacos; assembly: GCF_048564905.1. Taxonomy (NCBI): domain Eukaryota; kingdom Metazoa; phylum Chordata; class Mammalia; order Artiodactyla; family Camelidae; genus Vicugna; species Vicugna pacos. The sequence continues at coordinate 26,611,152 of NC_133015.1, forward strand.
AGTGAACAGGAAGGAGTAACAATCTTTCGCTGCTAAAAGTGACAACTACAGGACAGCAAAAAGCCTGAGAAAGGCCTTTTCCACACTCAGACTTCCTCTTTATTTTTGGGAAATACTGCGTTGCTGAAATTAACCAAACAGAGGCCCTGCTGCAAGCCTGGTCTTTAAGGAGGACACAAAGTGGGGACAGACCATGTGGTCCGGACTGTGACCGTGGTCTCCGCTCCTAGAGGTAAGACTGGCTGGGCCAAGACAATAGTCAGGAAACGACGTGTCACACATTCACAGAACTTTCCCTCCAGAAAGTTTTCCAAGATACGTGGTCACTCTCACACATTTTTGTCAGCTAAAATTTAGGTTGAGGGAAGCAGCTGTGAGGTTTGTCACAGAGACCCTAACATACTCTGCCCTGCGTCCTGCCCACATCACGGCAGACAACTCACTGGGCGCCTCATGCTGCCTCGGCCCCCGTCCATGTCTCACCCACCACTGGTGCTGTGCACGTGCGCGGCTGCTGCCTGACACGCCACCGCTGCAGTCGGAGGCTCAGCAGTCCACGAGCACGTGGACCTCTCGCTGCCTTTATCACCGCCTGCTTCCTACCCACCCCTCTAACATCCAGAAACCACTCTCCTGTCCTCTACTTCCAAAATTCTGCGACTTCAAAACACTATAAAAGTGGAATCATCCAGCACACAATCTTTTGGACTGAACTTCTCCCTCAGTACAGTTACCTGCAGATAATCTGAGCTATTGTGCCTTCCACGTTGATAACAGCTTTAGTGACACCTAATTTACATACCATAAAATTCACCCCATTTTAGTGCAGCAAAATACACGTAACATAAAATGTACAGTCTCACCATTTTAAAGTGTACAATTCAGTGGCAGGAAGTACACACATGTTCTCCAACCAGCCACACCATCCAGTCCTGGAGCATCTCCCCCAAAGGAACCCCCATCTGTTAAGCAGCCTCCCCACCCTGCTCTCCCCTCACTCTACTCTGTGTCTCCGTGCGTTTGCCTGCTCTGACTGCTTCACATGCAGGGATTCCTGCACTGCTGCAGCCTCTCTGTCAGCTCCCTTCACCCAGCGCAACATCGCAAGGCACAGCCACGTTGCAGCGGGGACCGGGACTGCATTCCTGTCTGTTGCCGAGTAATAATCCACCAAGCGGACATCACATTCTGCTTACCCATCCATCAGCTGATGAACATTGGGTTGTTTCCACTGTTTCTGCATTTATGAATAGTGCTGCTATGAATGTCAGTGCAGAAATGAGTATCTTCCCTTCTCACGGGTTCACACCTATGAGTGGAACTGCTGGGTCACATGGTAATGCTACGGGCATGTGCAGCTTTTGGAAGAGCTGCCAGGCTGTTTTCCACGGTGGCTGCACCATTTTACTAGCCTTTGTGAGAGGTCCAGTTTCTCCAGATCCTTGTCCACATCTATTACTGTCCAGCTCTTTATCACAGCCGTGCTGCCCACCAGGGTCTGACTTCTGTGTCCCTGACGGCTAATCATGCATGTTGGTCACCTCGTGTTTCTCGGCATCTGTGTGTCTTCTCTGGACACGTGGTTACTCAAGCCCTCTGACCATTTTTAACTTGGGTTATCTTTTTATGTTGAGTTGTGTTAGTTTTAAATATTCTGGATACAAGTCTCCTATCAGATATGTGATTTGCAGAAAGTTTCCCCTCTTGTCTGGGTTGTCTTCTACCCTCTTGATGATGTCCTTTGCGCACAGCACAGTTTTTACTGTCATTAAGTCCCAGTTATGTGTTTTTCTTTTGTTGTGTATGCTTTTGGTACCATATGTAAGAAACCATTGCCTACTATGTATGGTTATGAAGATATATCCCTATGTTATCTTCCGAGAGTTTTACAGTTTCAGTTCTTACATTTAGGATTATGATCTATTTCGAATTAATCCTTGTATATGGTGTGAGGCAGGGTCCATCTAATTCTTCTGCATGTGGATGTTAGCTGTTTCAGTGCTACTTGCTGTAATTACTGTTCTTTCCACTGAAACGTTTCCCTTGTCAAAAATCAGGTGACAATACACGTAAGTATTGTAAATTTTGAAAGGATACATGTATCACACCAGTGATACCTAAAAAGCATAATGAACTATATGAGCAGAGGTCTTAAAAAGAAAGAAGCAGTCTGACCCCAGCAGAGGAGAGGCTTGGACCAGAGCTGTGGTCTCTCGCTGGCAGAGGTGTACGGCCCAGCCGTCGTTCCCAGGGTGACAGACCCCGCCACTGCTTTGCTTACCTGGCAGCTGGCCAGAAGCTCACCTCCCCGGGCTGCCACTTCACCACTGCTGTGCAGAGGACCCCTAATGCTCCAAGTTCTCTGTCCACACTCGAGCACCCCCATTCTCTCAGTTGCTCTGCCCCTAAACTGGAGCGTGACCTGATCCCTGGCTTGCATCCTGTCCATTTGCCCCATGTTTACTCTTCAGCATCAACCCTCCTCCCCACTCCTGCTTCGCTGTCTTGTTCTGCTTGTGAACTTGGCAGATGTTTCCCAACTGGTCTCCCACCTTGTTTCCCTCTAACCACTCCTACCGGTTGCTGCCAAAGTAACGTTTCCTGGGGGACAGAGTTAACCGTTTCCTCAGCTGGTCACGGACCACCCAGAGCCTCTGCGAGTCTGTGACGCACACGTGCGAGGCCAACAAGGCAGAGCTCCCATAGCCTCTCCCCAGAGTCCCAGCTGGTCGTTCCTCCAAAGTGTCTGTATTCCCTGTCCCTCCACCTGCCTAAGAACTCTCATTCCTCAACGTCAAACTCAAGTTTCATTTCTTTCACGATTCTCCTCCTGTTCTAATAGTGTAAACAAGTCTTCCTTTCTCTTGGTATCCAAGATGGTTCAGCCTTTATTTTAGTTTTTACCACATTCTACTCTGACTCATTAAAAACTTGAGTAGCTCTTTCCTCTCTCCTTTTTTATGGGAAGTTTCTTCAGGAAGGGGTCCTATTCTCACTCCCTGCAGACCCATCCCAGCCCTTAGCTGAGAGCCTTTCGCGTCAGACGATCATACATGCCAATGCACCCCCTGAGTAATCAACAGGCACTGGTCCAGGCTCTGTGGGGGCAGGAGGCACAAGAATCAGCCCCTACCCTCAGGACAACACTCCGTGTTGAGGTGCCTTACACAGCTGGGTCACAAGGTGAGACCTCCACGCCGCTACGAAGTGTTGGCGTGGGAAGGAAAGCGTCAGTGTGTGCGTGAAGGTCTAAATTAGAACGAGGTAAATGAGGGGAAGGAGGATCCTAGCTGAGAAAGTTTTTGTTCAAAATGTGCCAAATCGATTGGACAGGCCTAGGCAGACCGAGGTGGTGCTTCTCTCACTTATTCTGCCACTTGCTCTCACTTTCCAGGGCCGTCCACCGTGGGCCTCCGGAGCCCAGGGCCTGTGATGAGCTCAGAGTGAGGATGGGGTGCTGCAGGCGGGACTCGGTAGGGCTGATGCACGGCGTCCTTCCTCAGCCAGGCCTCTGTGGGGCGGAGCCCTGAAGCCCTCACCGCACTGCCCGCAGAGGACTGGGCCCTCCTGCCATCTGGATGCCTGAGGCATGTGCAGTCTCAGGATGGGGAGAGACTGGGCCATCTTGGCCCTGGTCCGAGTGAGGGAGGAGCTGAGAGCCAACCCACCTACACGCCTCGTGCCACAGAGGAGGGTTGCTCAGCCTTAGCTGCTTGGCTTCTGAGTCATGGTTTCACACTCGAAGCTGACTAACTGGCCCAGAAACCAGTCCCGTCAGATGCAACGGCTCCTAAATCACTGGGTTTGTGAAGCAGGGGTACACGTTCCACCGGCTCCAACCCCACCAAGTAAAACACAAACCCCCAACGCAGCTAAAGGCACCGCGTGAGGCCCTTTCCTTCCCAAACATCAGCGGTGATTTTGAAAGCTCTTTTGCAATCCTAAAAATGCCTCTTCTAGGGACACTATCACTAAGCAATATTAAATCATCTTAGGATATTTTACGATGAAGTAATTTCAATTTCAAAGACTAAGCCACATTCAGTGTATTGTACTCAGAGTAGACAAGGGGTCCCTTTCAGACGACAACTCTATTTCAGAGGAGGGAGGTTCTCAGGCGTGACTCTGCTCCGTTTCTGCCCACCGACCTTGTGATAGGCCTGCGTCCACACCCGACCCTCCTCCCAGCCTCTCCTGCCTCATGTCCCCAGCTGCCCAGTGCCGGGACACCCACGCCTACGCCCACAATGACCTGCATGTCCCCACGCCTGTCCGCTCTCCACACCAGCACCCACATGGGGACTGCAGCCGGCTCCCGGAAAGCTCAGCGGTCTCCTCCCAGCCGCACGGCACCCTTTACTGCCATCTTCAAGAAAGCAGGGGCCTCATGAGCTCAAATTTGCAAAAAGTTCTAAATACAGGACAAAACATTTTCCCCTTGAATCAGCAGTGCACTAGTGAAGATCTAAATGAGAGCAAAATAAATGAGAAGAAGGGAATCTTAGCTAGAAAGTGTTTACTCAAAATGTGAGAAATGAACTCAGCAGCCCTGGGCAGACCAAAGTCCAGCTTCTCTCACTGGTTCCCTAACTCGCTCCCACATGAGGGTCGTTCCTACACAAAAGGGATTTCTCTTACACAAGTGACACTGCAGGACCAACCCGGGGCGGGGCGGGGCGGGGAGGGAGCGTGTCTACCCCCACCCCTCCTACTTCACCTGTCAGGCCCGCTGCGTCCGTCTCAGCAGAAGACCACTCAGAACCGCTGCTGCGATCAAGGCCCTCGTCTCCCTGGACTCCCATGACCTTGCCATTCATTCTCCAAGGACACAGACCAGTGGTTCTGCACACAAACCCTCAGTCTGGGCTTGTCTGGCATTTTCTCATGAGATCTAGCTCACGTATCACTGGTAAGAACAGCACACAGTGGCCCCATTAGTGATGGTGATCAGTGTTATTGCTTAACTGAGGAGATGTCTGCAAGATTTCTCAACTGTAAGTTACTTCTTCCTTCTGAAATTAAAAAATATTGTGTGGGACATACTTTCAAACTATGCAAATATCCTATTTCTTATCAAATTTTCAATTCACCTTTTTAATAACAGTGTGGACTCATGGATCCTTACACAACAGGTTTCTGTCAGCCACTGACAGGCTGACACTGGGGCTACGTGTGCACCCTGCTGCTGAGGCGTCTCTGTCTGGGATGTGGCAGAGACAGCCAGAGTGAATACACCATCTCTCACGTGGTAACACGCTCACTTCTGCTCACCATGTACCCACTGTGGAGACCAGGAGCTCACACACCGCAGGTTCATTTTAGTTTTCTCCCTCCCTGTGCCGGGCTCACAGGCATCTCAAACTCAACACACAGCTACCCTGAAACCCACTGCTCTCCTAGCTGTCCACTTTCCATCTCCTTTCACAGCACCACCAGTCACCTTGTGGCCCAAACCACAGAAAGCGTCCAGACTCCCGTCCTCCGCTCCCCACCCGATCCTTCAGGGCCTGTGTTCTCCACCTCCCGACACCTCCCACTGTCTCCAGGGCACCTTCCCCACCCTACCCACCACTTCCCTGGCTTTTCGTGGCACTCATGGCTTCTCCCTCTTCTGACAAAACTTCCAGAGGCCCTGACTTGCATGCAGAATAGAACCGAGGGCCTTGCCACGGCTTCTCTCTCTCTCACAACTGGAACAGGGCCTGACCTCCATACTCAGGCTTCCCCACTGTGGTGCGATGTGTTGGGCTGGCCCAGCCTCACAGCCCTGCATCCGGCCCTCCGCCTGTTCCCTCACCTCCTTTGGGACTGTTGCCAAATACCTTCCCAGAGAGGCCCCCTGGATTCTTGCATCAAAACAGCAACCCCTCCACCTTCACTGCCCCTCACCCAGCTGCAGTGCCACTCTCCTACCCGGTGTCTGTCTGTCTGCTGCTGCCAGGCTTCCCAGCGGGTGCAAGTGCCACCGGTGCACAGACTTGGTCTCTCTCGGTCTCATTTACTGTTCCGTTTACACCCAGAACAACACATGACAGAGGAGACACACAGGAACACTCGTTGAGAGCATGAGTGTTTCCATGTGGTCTTCTCAGCTACATTATATAGCAGCTTAATACTGTATCACAGAGTATGTTGTAGTTCAGTAATCCTTAAACTGAGTATTTAGGCTGCTTATATGTTTTCCATTATTACAGGCATTGCTACCATGAAGAATGGTGCGTGTATCTGTGATTTTTTTTTTGTATTTTTCATGAATTAAGTTCTTAGGAATTACTGGGTCAGAGAATGTATCTTCATTGCTATGTTATGTACTGCCCTCCAAATCAAGTGAAATGTTTAAAAATTCCAAGAGCAATAACTGTGTCTAAAAACTCATTTAATTTTTCTAAATAACATATAATTAAAATGTAATGCAATAGAGCACGTCACGAAGTCTCCCCCTATTCACGCCTTCCGTCCTCCTGGTCCCAGGTGCCCGCACACACAGTTGCTGCTGGGTTATGGATCCTTTCAGTCTCTGCGTGCTCCCAGAAAATACAGCACAGCTGCCACGCTGTCCTGCTCCCTGCTTTCTGAATTTAACCACTGTCATTAAGGTCTGGGTGCTAGGTCACAGAGCACCTTTCTTTTCGACAGCTGCACAGACAGATAGCTGTGCAGTTAAGTATTCCACTGTGTGTGATTTAATTGTAATCCTCCAAGGCTGACCGTTTAGGCTACTTCCAAACGTGCTATTATCAACAATGGGGCAAAGAACATGTTGTGCTCCACACATGTGCAGGTGTATCTGGAGGGTAAGTTCCCAGAAGAGGAAGGGCTCAGAGTCCAGGTTCACACACACACCACACACGCTCACGTGCCCATGCGGGAACAACTCAGTCTGCCTCCACCAGCCGGAGCGAGGGCGCGCCCCCTCAGCCTCACCAAACAAACGTCGCAAACACTGTGGGTTTCTGCAGTTTGATGAAAGTGTTATTTAATTTGCATTTCTTTGACCACGAGACACTGAAGGAATTTTCACCTGCCTCTTTTTCCCTGGGGACTGAGTGCTCCGGCCCTTCGCTCACCTTTACCCTGGGCTGCTGGCGTTTCCTTACTTCCTGCGAGCACTGTTTATCAGAGAGAGTGGCTTTCTGTGATGCGGATCACAAGGTCTGTTCCCACTTAACTTCTGACTTTACCATGCAGACTTAATAGGCTTTATTAGTGTTTTCTTTTGGGACTTCTGGATGTTAAGTCACAGTTAGAAAACTTCCACATCAAGATAAATTCTCCCATGATTTCTTGCCTGGGTTTTATGGTTAAATCTTTGATCTGATTTCCCCCACAGATGACTCACTTGTTTTCATTGAATTTTACTGAACCATTCATTGAATGGTTAATCTTCCCAGTGCTTTAAAATATATGAAATTCCTGTATATATTTGGGATTTTCTCTTCTGTTCCATTGGTTTATCCATTACATTAAGAGGGAAAACCCCTTTAATGTTAAAAAAAAAAAAGCTCTTTCATTAATTTCTGTTTCTGATAGCTGGATGCTACCTACTCACCAGGAAGGTAGTTCCCTCCTGGGCACAGTGCCTAGATGTACTTCACGTCCTGATTGCTCTCACCCACTGCAACTGTGTCCAGCTTCTCTGGCTCAATGATTCTCAGGTCCCTCTGTCTCGACAAGGACGCAAGAACACTCGCTCCCATGGCACTCCCCAAAAGTCACCCTCCTCAGTGACTGAGCCGTCATCAGACCAATGAGCCCAGCTGCCATGACCCTCCATCACCCTCGTCCAGTCACCACCCCCGAGTCACCTTCCCAGTAACTGAGCCGCTGTGACCCTCCATCACCCTCATCCAGTAGCAGCACCTCTTAACAATCCAGGATCTCTGTCTCTACCACTCCCTCACTAGCACACTCACGGTTCTCCAGTCTTCCCTATCGGGGTCCTGAAACAGCCCCCCTTCCTGCTCCTCCACCTCCCTCGTGTGGTCCAGAGCAGCCAAGCTGTCTTCACTGAGCACGGACCCAATCACTTTCATCCACGCCCGAGCCCTCCCAGCCTCTCCTCACACTGGCGTGAAGCTACCTGCCTCCTCTGGGCCAGGTGCTGTAAAGGCCCCAGGGCCATGGAGCCCACGCCTCACCAGCTCATTTCTACCCCTCGAACACATCAAGTTCATCCTCCTCTCTCCCTCTAGTGCTTCTCAGGCCAGCTCCACCTCCTCACCCAGGCCCTTCCTCCAAGAGCTCGTTCCCAGGCTCCCGGCTCCTCCCCGCACAGCACAGTGTCACTTCCTGTCATGACGGCAAACACTCGTGAGCCCTGAAGCACAAAGGAGAGAGAGAAGACCTCAGCCTCCATCGGACTCGTGCTGTGCGTAGCTGTCCTGCCACCTCAAGCGAGGAGGTAGAGGGGAAGGCCGGCTGTGGAGGCTGCAATCCCCAGGTCCTTCCTCCCTGGTGGCCCTGCGGTGCTGGCTTGGCCGTGTGATTGGCCTTGGTGCAAATGGGAGTCACCGTCAAGGACCAGCCAGTACAGGGTAAGGGTGGAGCCCACAGGTTTCATAAATGTGAATTCCATGGACACTGTGCTTAGAGTTTAAACAGTGCAATTAACAAGAGTCTGCAAGTCGCTATGATGAATGACCTCAAAAAGTTTATGCAGTTGAATAAAACATATCGTGGGAAAAACCAACTGCCAATAAATTGAAAGGACATGTTAGGCACTGCTCTACAAGGTCATGAGAGCATATAAGTGAATGCATTCCATTTGGGGCAGGAAGGAAAGTCTTTCCATTTAAATAACACCCGTCTAATTAATTAATTTGAACACATAGTTCAGAGTTTTTTCATGGCAAATGCTTTTTTCTTTTGTATATAATATACTGAAAGCATTTCAGTTACTGAGTTGCCGCTTTCTCTAAAATAAAAGACCACAGTTACAGAAACATGGAACACTACAGAATGCAGAACAGAAAACGGAGAGCACTGCATATGGTCATCATGCACATGTTAGTACTTCCCATCACAGTAAGTAGATACAGGCCAAACTCGACTGAAAACACATTCTGTTCAGAAGAGGGTGTGCACAGTATTCTTGTGCTATGGCCCTACACACCCTGACGGGTACTCTGGCTAGGTGTCGGCACAGAAGACCAGCACGCTAGCAGTGGCTTTCACGGCAGTGAATGGAGCAGCAAAGAGGAGCGCATTCCGGATTCAATATGCCAGAGTCCTTGTGTGTGAATGACATCTGCCCCAAGACCTTGTAACCCCGCAACTACAAAGACTAGAAAGACCTGCACGTGTTCCTGTCTTCCACAAAACGACAGTTCTGTCCAGAGTTTCCCATGAACAGACTCATAACTTACAACTGTTTCTTCAAGCTTCACTGGAGGTCTTATGAAGGACCTTTTCTAAAATGGGGAAAGTATTAACCTTTTACAAGAGTTACTGATCAGAGAGGTCCTGCGGGAAACGACGGTGCTGACCTGGCAGGAGCTGCTGAGCGGTGGTGGAGCGGGGCCGGCTAAGGGCACAGCTTAGCATGGCCAGGCCCTGGAGCTGGGACACCACTCAGACCTTCACTGCGCGGTGCCCCAGGCCCGCTCACTGATACGCGGGAGCTGCTGCAGGGCCTCGGCGCGCTCTCAGCCGCTTCTGCGCAGGCCCAGGGAGCCTCTGCGCTGGGCGAGGGGGAGTCTCTACCCCCAGGGCTGGATGCTGACCAGCAGCGTAGCTGCGCGGGCCCCACATGTGCCTGCTTCAGCACCACCACCTTCTCATTAGGAGCCTCAAGAGCTAGTGAGCCCGTGGCACTGCTGCTCTGCGGCGCTATGTAATTACCCCACTGCCGCTGAGCACGCACGTGGAATGGTCACGCTCTTCAAAGATGTCTCACCCAGAACAGGTGCTCAAGCCAATTTGCTGAATTGTATCTTCCTTCAGATATAAAGCAGAAATGAATCTATGATGAACTTCATGACATCACAGAACTAAAAAATATTCAGAAATAACATAAGTTTATTTAGTGGAGCAGCAAGTAGCACAGAGGAAAGTCAGAATTAATTTTATGTATTTATTAATGTATAAAATACCTATTTGTGCTAAGATTTGTTTATTTCAAAAAAATTTTTAAGTGCACCTCAACTGCGCATAACCATTACCAGCATCTACTAATTAAATTTCCCTCTTAAATCAAAGTTCAACAGTTGTAGTCTATCCCATAAAACTTCAGAGGTTTAATATTTATTATCAAGTAATGTATCCAGAAATTTGGGGACTTTGAATTTTTTCAAAAAGATAGAACATTAAGTTAAACCATTAAAAAGAAGTTTTTTATATACATGCTGCACTCCATGGCTAATGGTACTTGGAAGGGAACTTTAGGACTATGGGGCTTTGTTCACCTCCACTGGCAGAAATCGTTCTGTCACACCCCGCTTCCCCGTGCTTTCCAGAGACAGCGCTTTTTTATAAACTGCAGGTGCGTGCCCAGCCTGCAAGAGCAAGTCCATGGGCGACATCTGCTTACTTTTTGTCTTTGTGTTACATTTTGGTAATTCTCGCAGTGTTTTAAACTTTTAAATAATTCTTGTATTTGTTACAGTGATCTGTGATCAGTGATCTTTGATGTTACTACTGTAATTGTTTTGGGGCACCATGAACTGGGCCCATATAAGATGGAGAACTTAACTGATAAACGTGTGTTCTTTTTGTTTGTTTGTTTTGTTTTGTTTTGTTTTGGATAAACGTGTGTTTTGACGGCTCCACCAACCCACCTTCTTCCTTTCCTTGCTTCCTTTTCTCCCTCTCCCCTGAGACACAACAATACGGGTAATAGGACAATTAAGAGCCCTACAGTGACCTCAAAGTGTTCAAGTGAAAGGAAGACTTGCACGTCCCTCCCTTAAATCCAAAGCTAGAAATGATTAATCTTAGTGAGGAAGGCACATCGAAAGCCAGGATAGGCCGGAAGCTATGCCTCTTGAGCCAGTTAGCCAAGTCGTGAATGCAAAGAAAAAGTTCTTGAAGGAAATTGAAAGTACCCCTCCAGTGAACACATGAATAGTAAGAAAGCAAAACAGCCTTACTGCCGATATGGAGATAGTTTCACCGGTCTGGACAGAAGACCAAACCGGAAACAACCTTCCCTTCAGCCAAAGCCTCATCCAGAGCACGGCCCTAATGCTCTTCAACCCTATGAAGGCTGACAGAGGTGAGCAAGCTGCAGGAGAGAAGTCTGAAGCTAGCAGAGGTTGGCTCACGAGGTTTAAGGAAAGAAGTCGTCTCTATGACATAAAAGCTCAAGGTGAAGCAGTGACTGCTGATGTAGAAGCTGCACCAGGTTCTCCAGATGATCCAACTCCGAGAGTTCATGAGGAGGCTACCCTAAGCAACAGATTTTCAATGCAGACGGAACAGCCTTCTATTGGAAGACGATGCCACCAGGATTTCCATGGCCAGAGGAGAAGTCAAAGCCTGGCTTCAAGGCTCACAGGACAGGCCAACTGTCTCGTTAGGGGCTGATGCAGCTGGCGACCCGAAGTCGAAGCCAATGCTCATCTACCATTCGGAAAATCCTAGGGCCCTTCGGAATGATGCTAAGTCAACTCTGCCTGTGTTCTATAAATGGAACAACAAAGCCTGGATGACAGTCCATCTGTTTACAACATGGCTTACTGAATACTTCAAGCCCACTCTTGAGACCTCCTGCTCAGGAAAAAAAAGTCCTCTCAAAATATTACTGCTCACTGACAATGCATCTGGCCCCCCACGAGCTCTGATGGAGACGGACAATGGAATGCCAGTTGTTTTCATGCCTGCTAACACAACATCCATTCTGCAGCCCGTGGATCAAGCAGTCATTTCAATCTCTTATTACTGAAGAAATACATTTCACAAGGCTATAGCTGCCACAGACGGTGACTCCCCACATGGATCTGGGCCAAGTCAGTGGAAAACCTTTTGGAAAGGATTCATCATTTTATATGCCATTAAGAACATTCATGATTCGTGCATGGGAAGAGGTCAAACTAGCAACATTAACAGGAGTCTGGAAGGAGTGGATTGCTATGCTCATGAATGACTTGGAGGGGTTCAAGACTTCAGTGGAGAAAGGAACTGCAGATGTGGTGGAAACAGCAAGAGAACTAGAATCAGAAGTGGAGCCTGAAGGTGGGACTGAATCGTTCCAACCTCAAAATAAAACCTTAATGGATAAGGAGTTGCTTCTTAGGGATGAAAAAGGGAAGTGGTTTCTTTCCTTTATTTTTTTTAAAATAAGTTTGCTCATTTTTTTTTTTCCTTTAATGGAGGTACTGGGGATTGAACCCAGGGCCTTGTGCATTCTAAGCACACACTCCACCGCTGAGCTATAACGCCCCCTCCCCCAGAAAGTGGTTTCTTGAGATGGAATCTACTCCTGGTGAAGACACTCTGAGGATTGTTGAAATGATGATAAAGAATTTAGAATATTATACAGACTTAGTTGGTAAAGCAGTAGCAGGGCTTAAGAGGATAAACTTCAACTCTGAAAGTTCTACTGTTGGTAAAATGCTATATCACAGCATTTGCACGCTCCAGAGAAATCGTTTGTGAAAGAGTCACTCAACGCAGCAAACTTCATTGCTGCCTTTTTTTAAGAAACTGCCACACCAACCCCAACCTTCAGCAACCACCCCCCGATCAGTGAGCATCCATCAACACTGAGGGAAGACCCTCCACCAACAAAAAGTTACAACTCGCTGAAGACTCAGATGATGGTCAGCAATTTTCAGCAATAAACCGTTTCTTAATTAGAGTATGGTACTTTGTCTTTTGTAGACATAATGCTGTTGCACACTCAACAGACTACAGTGGTGTTTAAACGTAACTTTCATATGCACTGGCCAACGAAAAACTCCGTGTGACTTGCTTTACTGACATATTCATTTTATTGTGGAGGTCTGTGTCTGAGGCGTGCCTGTATTTCTTTCATGCACTTTTATTTCCCTCTTTCCAGTTCTTTCTAACTCTTTTGGTAAATATGAAGGATTCCAGTTGCCTTCAGGGGCCTTCCTAGACTCCAGAGGCTGGAAGCTATCTTGGGTCCCTGCAGCCAGAGTCCCTCCTATGACGAGGACCCGCCAACCAAAGGCAGAAGAGACACCAAGGCAGAGGGCCTGATTTTGCTGCTCTGTTGCCAAGCACAACAGTAACAGAGGTCTCAACATCTGGCCAGTTGCTCTGAAGGGTCAAAAGGCAGGAACGAGATGTCATGAGCAACGGCCCTGGAGCTGGTGGAGCATGGAGTCTGGCTGTGGAAGAGCCAGCAGCTCTCACCACGGCCTTGCTCTTCTGTGTTGCTTTGACAGTCTTTCCTAAAAGTTCCACAGAGTCTATTTCTGTGGTTTCCTAGTTATTCTATAAACCTTTGAACCCTCTGATGAGTCCCTTTCTATTTATGTTAAATGGAGTGGACATCTCTGTCACAGAGCCTAACTCCTTCAACATGCAGAGTCTCACCAGTTGTGGAGGAAGGGACTGCTATACACTTCTTCCTGGACAAATCGACAATAAGCAAAAAGGCAGAAACAAAATCATGGACAAAACAAACCTGTGCTCACTTTTGCAGAAAATGGTATCTCTCTGAGAGACAGGTGAGATCAGGAGTGCACTAGTTCACTTATCTAGCCTAGAAGTCCCTTGAGAGCAGAGACCTCATGCATTTTTTGATCTGAACATTTAACTACGTAATTGTTGTGATGACTGAGAAGAAAATCTGCAAGAAAACATTATTTATGTATCAAGAACTACAGCACTTCTACACGGGAACACATCCTGAGCAAATGCCAAAATGAGTGACACACACAACAAAGGAAGGATATACCCAGAGTATTTTTTCTTTCCTTCCATTTATCGCTTTGTAAAATTTTCATTAGACAATCACAACTAAAATAGTCCTCAGCAAAGGATTCCAAATTTTCATAAAACAGAATTTCTGATGCTAAAAAAAATGTTCTTACTATTTGGCAACAGTAGTTTAAACACCTAGCTCCTAGCTGGTCAAATAATAATATAGGAAGCATTTGGGAGTGCACATTCTTTTAATATCACAGTCACAGCTCACAGAAGCCACAGCACCCGGCACCAGAGACTCGTGAAGAGGAGCAGCATGTGAGTAGGGGCCTTGGGCGCAGGGATGTCCTGCAATGGTCGAGAGAACCAGGTGAAGGGAGCCCAGCAGAGCAGGCGAGGAGGGAGGCAGCCTGGGCTCCATGGCACAGAGACTCCCTGAGGCTCACAGACCTGCTCCACCAGGAATGCTCAGATGCTGTGCCCCTGAAGGAAACAGAGGTGGAGGAGACACTGAAAACTGGGAGACAGAAATGAGCACGAGAGCTAAAGAAAGCTCACGTCAGGACAGTTTCGAGAGGAGGTTCTTTTCCTTGGGCAGACAAGCTCTCCTTGTCGGAGCCACACATCAGCGCTCCAGCCCCATCACTCCTCCTTCCCAAGCTGCTGGCGGCCATGCCTACTGACGCTGGTATCAGCCCTCTTGTGCTGAACATGAACTTGGATTTTCCTCATCTTCTTGTGTTTCTGGGTACCACTCTCCAGCACAAGGAATTCCTTGGAGAAATGGCTGATTCCAGGGCTGGGTCAGGCAACAGACACAGTGAGCCTGAGCATCATGCAGAGCCAGGAACGGAGAAAGTGTTCAGGACTACGCAGAACCAGACAAAAAGCCCACAAAGATGAAACTTTGTCAGAGACTAGGGGTCAGTGCAAAGAGCTTCATGGCCAAAGCTGGAACCATTCGAACCAACAAAATAAATAAAACAGTATTGGATTGTACTTCAAAATAACAAAGTAAAAATTCATGAGCCCACACTGGCCTAAAAAACTATCATGTAAGTAAGCAAGGAAGGAGAGAAATCTGCCACTGCCATGAGAGGATAAGAACTTGTTCCTGAGGCCTGGGTGCCTTCCCTCAGTCATCCTCCTCCCGAGAACCCGTGATCTCAGGCTAATGAGTAATCAGGTAAATTCCAGGTCAGGGGATTCTACAAATACCTGACCAGTGCTCCTCGAACTGTCAAAGCATCAAAAACTGGGAAAGTCTGAGGGGCTCTCACAGCCCAGAGGAGTGTAAGAAGACACAACAACTCAGTGTGGTGTGGTCCCCGGATGGGGTTCCGGGGCAGCATAAAAACATTAAGTTAAAAATCTAAGGAAATGTGAGTAAAGTAAGGACTTCAGTAAATTTTTAAAAATCACAGCTACACACTTTCAGAAAGTAGTATCTGTCTGTGACAGACATCGTATCAGTCCACGGAGACACTGACAACCGTCTCTGCATACCCCAGGGCCTTCCTCCGAGGCTGAAGCTGCCGCTAGAGATGTGGTGGCCAGCACTACACTGGGAAGGAATAATGCTTTTCTATTTTATTTTGTTTTACTTCACCATTTTTTTCCAGTTTCACTGAGATATAACTGACATACAGCACTGTGTAAGTTTAAAGTGCACAGTATAATGGGATAATATTTTCCCCAACTAGCACAACTCTTTTACTATTTTGTTACTAGTACATGCTTCTTAATTGCTACAGTTTTAGATGTAACCTCATCGCTTGGTATGCATTCACTAACTGCTGTACACTCAGAGAAAGCGTTCCCTCTGTGGATGTCTTGCTGAGGCTGCACAGAAGTGGGTGGGCATGCTGGCCTCTTTTACCCCCGGAGGGGTCAGAGGCATTTTTGCCCAACAGCCTCTTCTTAGGGTAATCTGTTTAAGATCTGATGCTTGGAAACATGGAAACAGCCTAAATGTCCATCAGCAGATGACTGGATAAGATGTGGTATATTTATACAATGGAATACTACTCAGCCATAAAAACCGACAACATAACGCCATTTGCAGCAACATGGATGCTACTGGAGAATGTCATTCTAAGTGAAGTAAGCTGCTGACAAATGAGGATGAGTCAGCAGACACTGCAGGACAGGAGCTGTTGGCAGGGCCAGCGCAGGTCCCAGTCAGGTGGGAGCACGCTCTCCTGCGCCAGGCAGGCAGGCTATCCTCTGGCTCGGGCCAGGTGTGACACTATCAAAGAGACTCAGTGCCTTCGATGAGCATCTCTGTCGACATCAGGTCCATAAAGAGCGGAGGTTTTCCTTTGGAGGGAAACAAGAGTCAAGACGTGAAGAGTTTTCTCCCTCGCTTTTGTATTTGGAAAAGTTTCTCTTCTTTGTTTTTTAAGGTGCATCTGGATCTAGCTGATACTCTAGAGTCTCTCTGGACTTGAGATGATTTCTAATCTAAGTTCACTATGTGTTTTTCAAGCCATAATATTGCCAAGTACCTGGAGCACGCCTAGTGAACAGTTGCTGGGCGTGGTGATGAAGCAGAAAGCTCTCTCCGTCCGCCCCCTCCCCTAGTCACACTCAACAGTGTCTGCCTGTGCCTGGCCCAGCTTTATGTGCGAGGGATGGAGACCTGCATGAAACTATTTCTTACACTGATGAAGTTTACAGTCTGGTGGGACCTACAGAAAGATACACTCAGGTGTTTTTTTTTTTCTATAAAGTACCTCAGGAGATATGTCCCAACATGAGAAAAGTATAAAGTACTAAAAATCCAAACTCTTAGTTTAAAATCTGACACATAAGCATGAGTGAGAATGGCTAAATAAAATAGAGTGACAATGCCAAACACCGGTGATGAAGAGACACTGGGACCCTCACACAATGCTGCCAGGAAAGACGTGCAGTCCTCTGGAGACAGCATGACAGAACTCGAAACTGCCCAGGACTCAGCAATGGGGTTCACACCAACGCCTGTGTGCCCACGTTCACAGGAGCTTTAATCACAACAGCCAGACATCTTGTGACAGGGAAACGTTAAGTCAAACTGTGGGGCAGGTCAAAGGAGCCGGCTGCGCTGCAGGCAACCATGCAGGCAGGCCTCCAGGGAATCCCACAGCATGACAAAAGCCACTCCCCGAAGAGCACATGTGCACATTACACAACGCTCATATAACACTCCTGAAAGGAGAAAATGCTAGAAGTGGAGGATGGACCCGCAGTTGCCGGGCACTGAGCTGGAGCGGGAGAGCCACGGGGACGGAGCTGAGTGGGGCGGACATGCACCAGTGTCACATCCCTGTCACCACTGCACGCTCCACAATGAGCTCACATGGAGTGTGATTAGAGACAAAAACCCACCGGAAGCAACGGTGTTCAAACCCTACTGAACATAGTTCAGCATTCACTCCTCAAAATTGCCTATGGGCTCCTGCTGCCCAACAATGAAAGTAACTGTTGCTTCTTCCCCCGTGACCACACCGGCAGGGCCCAGACACCGAGGGGTGGGGCAGGTGAGCACCGAGACCGCCACGCTGATGGTGGCGGGCTGCCCAGAGATGGTGTCTGTTAACACGGGACGACGTGGGCCTCCCGGGCCCGCCCCTGGCACTTGCACTGCCCAGGGAGGTCAGGGACATGTGTCCACACTCAGCTGGGTGCTCTGCTTCCTCCCGTCTGGCTGTGCGCTCTGTGGTAACACTTCACTCCCCAAATGGACGAACAGTTCTATGTGGGATGTCTGACCAGAAGCGATCTTTCTTCCCTCTCTTTTTAACTCTTCTTCCTTCATGTTTGAAGTCTACGTTTCTACATTTTTATATTTAAAAAAAAAATTGTTTCCATGTCTGTTCTTAAAAGGGAAAACCCCATCGTTTACGTCCTCTCACATATCAGGTGGCACAGCACAGAGCTCTACCGCCTGGTAGCAGCGTTCTGCCTGTTTTCACTGCCCTGCTGGTTCTGTTACTGTCCCTTTCATAGGAAAAGCTCTGCCACCCACACAGCCAGAAGCAAGAGGTGACATCTAAGGCTCAGGGACACTTACTTTTTTTCTTCATCAAAGAGTCGAAGTAATTTTCTGATTGGATATATAACTGACTTTTTGTTTAAAAATGTGTTTTGGACATCAAGAAATAATGTTATTAATGTTCCTTTTTCAAACATCTGATTACAGCCACCTGTTTGGACAGTTGCATTCCTCATCAGTGGAGCTAATACCTGCTCACACTTCAAAGAGAAACAGTTCCCGCAGGTTTTCTACTATCAGCTCCAGTGCAGCCCCATCGGAGGGAGAGCGACCACACGCCCCGCCCAGGGGTCCGCGCAGTCGCTGTCCTTCTCAGCGACCGACTGTGAAGTGCCTTGGCTGCTACACGTGCAACGGCAACGGCTCAGAGTCACACAGACCTGGTTTGAGCTCCAGCTCGGCCTGAGGCGGGTCTTCAGCCTCCAGCCCTTGAAGAACAATGGGAAAGCTCCCGCCCACCTGTCCCCGGCGCTGCCAGCCTTTCCGTCACGGCCTCGCAGAGGGTCGCTGGCAGGCACCACATGGGTATTTTATGTGCTTACTGAGCTCCTCAAACAAACAAAACACAAGCACATGGCGTACAGCAGCTCTCAGTCCAGGTCTCCCCTTGTCTCCGCTGAGAACACGGTCAGGTTGAGACCGTGCACAAGGGGAGTAAGACGATTTCAGTGCGCTGACACTCTGTGGGCTCAGAACACAATGTTTCACGATTTCAACTTAAAAGAAGTATAATAAGAAGACTAGAAGATAATGTACAGAATGATTATACAGTCTATAGAATCAGAACGATTTTTCTACTAGTGCGAACTGAAATTTTCTATAGGTGTCATGATGTTGCTTTATCATTAAAATTACACTAAAAATACTATTGGACCAGCTGTCATGTACATGGTCACATCCCTCACGGCCAGACGGGCTGGGAGCACAGCAGGGAGGACCAGCATGGAGCACTGTTCTGGCAGTGGGGGCGCTGCCAAGCCTGGCCCACGCCTGGGTACCATGTGTTAACTCTCCACTTCCAGAGTGGGCAAAACTTTGCCTTTGTTTAAAAAGACTAATTCTTGTTCAACTTGGTATTTCACTGTCAGTAGAGTCAATCACGTGCAGGACATGTCACAACTGAATTAGAATGTAAATATGTTTTACGGGCTGTAATGAAAAAGTTGTTAAAAAAAATTTCCTACCCCCCTGCCATTTTTCTAAAAATAGTCCATTCCAAAGGGTTTAACTCAAAATATGTCCTGTTTGGGTGTTGGGGAGGGGGATGTGTGTACAGAATTCTCTTTTACATCTGTGACTCCTGCAAAAATATCTGGCAGTACATTCAGTTCTGTGTCTTAAGCCCTCCCAGGGCCAATTCAAAATAATATTATAAATGCTCGTGGTTATCATCACTTAACTAATCTAAAGCAACAAAACACTTGGCTGTTCAGTTTTCTCAGATCATCCCAAAGTAACGGCTGAATCCTGGACTCTAGTCTCAGTAGAAAGACTCAGTATGTCCCAGAGTAAACTTCACCTGAATCAAGTAGCCGTATCTCACTGGCCTTCTAGAAAATTAACTACAATCATAAATGAAAACCGTATGTTGATTCTCTGAATCTTTAGTGAATTGTGAACTCTGAAAAATCAAGTAAGAATCCATCAGCTCTTCATTCTCTTTTCATATGTTCTGAACAAATAAATCTAAATCTGTTTTTGAGATATGAGTTTCCTCTTTCACCATCTGCCCTGATGTATTTATTGTGATCATTCCTGCATCCAGTGCTTTTCTGTGCTACTTTTTAGTTTAAACCTATGCAGCAACATTTGTGCAGTTTTCAAAATTCATTAATACATGAAATATGCAATCATGAGGAGGTAAGACCCATGTGATTGTAGACAAAAGCCTAAGATCTTTTTTTAAGATTCTTTTCCATTATAGTTTATTACAAGATATTGAATGTAGTTCTCTGTGCTATACAGTAGGTCCCTGTTGTTTGTTTATTTTATATATAGTAGTGTGCATCTGCTAATCACAAACTCCTAATTTATCCCTCCCCCACCATGCTGGTAACCATAAGTTTGTTTTCTTTGTCTGTTTGTTTTGTAAATAAGTTCATTTGTGTCATTTTTTTAGATTCCACGTATGAGTGTTATCATATGGTATTTTTCTTTCTCTTTCTAAGCTTACTTCACTTAGAATGACAATCTCCAGGTCCATCCACATTGCTGCAAATGGCATTATTTTATTCCTTTTTATGGCTGAGTAGTATTCCATTGTATAAATATACCACAGCTTCTTTATCCAGTTATCTGTCAATCTGTCAAGACATTTAGGTTGTTTCCATGTCTTGGCTGTTGCACATAGTGCTGCTATGAACATTGGGATGCATGTATCTTTTTGAATTAGAGTTCCCTCTGGATATATACCCAGGAGTGAGCCTGCTGGATCATATGTTAAGTCTATTTTTAGTTTTTTTTTTAAGGAACCTTCATACTGTCCTCCACAGTGGCTGCACCAAACTGCATTCCCACCAGCAGTGTAGGCAGGTCCCCTTTTCTCCACACCCTCTCCAGCATTTGTCATTTGTGGACTTTTTAATGATGGCCATTCTGATTGGTGTGAGGTTCTGATTTGCATTTCTCTGATACTTAGTGACACTGAGCATCTTTTCATGTGCCTGTTGGACCAAAGCCTAAATTCTTATTTCCAAGAACTCTTTCTATGACACCAGTACAGATTTTCTTTAAAATCTATTACAATGACTAAGTTCAAAGTCTTAAGCCAAAGAGCATGACCTTTCTTGTCCCCACTGCTACAAGGCCTTGGGGTCAAGGAAGAGGACTGCCTGGGAAGAAGAGTAAACTTGGAGGAAGGATGGGTCCACTTTCCTTCCAGCACCAGCCCACCGCTCTGCAGTGGGCCCTCCCTGGGGTGCACCTGGTCTTTTGGTCTCTCTCCTACCCCTCCCTCCCCATCGAGTCCCCAACCCTTCCCCCCTTCCCCTCTCTCAGGACGCCTGGGGTGGTTACATTCTTGCTCTGACACTCACCATTCCCGTGAAGGCAGCCCTGACTCAGGATGACTCTGATACTGTGACCTCCTGCTAGTGGCTACAGCTGCTTTACTTCTTTTGAGTGAACAGGACATGTAAGTGGAGTTAATCCACATCCATGTGAATAAGGACCTGTCCTGTCAGATCAGCTGCACAGGTTCACCCAAAGCGAGGTGTAGTAGGATGGTCACAGCTGAAGGAGAAGCAGTAACCTCGTTGCTAGAACTTCAGCTGACCTGCAGCCTCACAGGCTGGCCTCTCAGCCAGGGGTGTGTTCCCTAACACACAGAGGCTGTGAGTTCTCCGGGTCCCACTGCTCTGGGGAGGCAGCTCCAAACTGCCCTGGACCAGGCTGGCTCTGCCCTGACACGTACAAGCGACAAGGGTCCTTCACACAACGGGAGGCTCGCAGAGCACTCGCTTCAGCTCAGCCTGTGACAGGACAACGTGAGGCCATGATTCCTCCGTGGGCCCGGGGTCACAAGACAGGGCTGGTCCCCGAGCTGGCCCTGAAGTCCAGACTGTAATGACAAACCTTAGGCTCCCTTCTGCTCTTCTCCTGCCCTCCTCAGGATTCAACACAGCTTTATCCATATTTTTATTTACATTTTTTGTTGTGCTTTCTACTTTCCCTAGGGTTCATTCTCTCAATTGTAAATCATAAATCCTGGTGTAAAGGTTTGATTTTTTTTTTACCTTCCTTTGGCTCATAAATTTGCTGTGCTATCTGTATCATTTTGTAATTCAACATACTTGAGAGACCAAGTATGCAGAGAAATCCCAACATTTCTTAAGTCACATTATTTTACCACATGTGACAGGGGCTATTTTATCTGGAAATTAACATATAACTATATTAAACACTTTGATTTTACACATTCTTCTCTGTATATAGCTCAAAAATACATAAGCATATACTTATACCTTCAAGTGTCATTCTGACGTGTGGTAAGTCAGAGCCATAGTAAACATTGGCTGAAAATTCTTTTATCCTACAAAGGACATGGAGGACATAGGGAATTTACCTCTGAATAGATCATGGGTTGGCAAACTATGGCCTGTGGCCCAGTTCTTCCTGCCACCTGCCTTTGTAAATAAAGTTTTATTGGGACCCGCCCATCTGCTCGCACATTCTTGCCCAGTTGCTTTCACACAACGAAGGCTGAGGTGAGTGAGGGCAACAGCCTAAAACACTGTGCTTGCCAACCCTGCTCCGCACAAATAGGACAAAATGAAGCCCACCGAGTGCCAGGCATCTCCCCTGTGACCTCATTTACCCCCAAACAATCTGCAAGGTGGATGACAGGCCAGTCCCTGCCACCATCCTAACAAATGCAATTACTGAACCTCTGAGACTGCCAGACCCTGTTCTGGGGAAAAAGAAAGTGTCCAGGGGAACCAAGGACAATCTGGATCCTGTGTGAGGGGCTGCAACAACTGTTACGGGGAGAATCCCGGCTCTCAAGTTTCCAAGACTTCATCATTTCAAACACCTAAGCTCACTTCTGCAAATAACTTAGGTTTAAAAGAAGAATATATTCCCTAATTTCTGGTGAGACTGATCCAGGAAGTAGCTCAGCCCCACAGGTTCTTGGCTGCTTCAGAAAACAGGCTAAACTGGTTTATCCTTTAATCCCTCAAACAAGCGACACAAGAATCCAATAAAGGTTCTCCATTCAGAATGTTTTTCATGAACATACATACATACATTCATTTCCATCTAGCTATTAATAATCTCTAAAAGGTTAAATTTTGCCTTCAGAGTTCATTCTGTGAGGAGCTACATCACTACTAACCATTCTGTTTAACTTCTCCAGAAATGGCTGGTAAATTATTCTCTACCCTCTATAAGATGACGACTCCTTGCTGTGGCTGGAGGAAAAACAACTTTCTCCACCCAGTTTTTATAACACTAATGGGAAAACGTCCTAGCTCTCTTCAAAATCATCATCCAAGGAAGGACAGTCTGTGAAGGGCAGCCAGTTTAACAGGGAAGCTATCTGTATTTATTGCTTCCAAGGATGATTTGAATAGCGCCCAGGCAGTTTCTGTGTTTTAATGGGGCCACTCTTACTCACATCCCATGACAGGCAGGGTGAGTTCACGTAAACACTGTCGGTGGTATCATGAGTAACAAAATCTGTTTCCATCATAAGCCCTTTATCCTGCGTAAGAGACCTGTACACTAACAGACAGCCCAGCTAGCGTTAACCAGCTACAGCTGGTTCCATGCTATAAAAAGACTAATGAAAACACAAACGCTGCCTCTCCACACCACTTTAGCCAGCACCTCAAGGCTGCGCAGACAGCCCTTTCCAAATGCTCTGTGAATGAACTGGCTGGGCTCTTGGTCCTCTTAGTTGTTTACTGAACAGTGTGTGCAGGGACTGCTGGGCTCCGAGGTAGGGAGGGTAGGATCCACATGAGCTACTGGCGCACGGGGCCAATTTTCCAAGTGATCTTGAATCTAGTTCTATAACTAACGGCACAGAAAAAACTTTCAAAAGCAGAGCTGGAGTACTTTGAGCAATTTCTTAAGCACACATACACACTTTGAATACTAAAGTTTTCATTATGAAAATGTATCATTAAATCTGAGACAAATTAATGTCTTAACAGATACTCTAAATTCTTAATTGTAAATTCTTACTGACTTGCTTTCCAAGAGGAAGCAATCATCTGACAAAGAAATGATCGCTACTTTAATTCTCTGCACAGACGAAAACGTCCAGACTTTCAGTTATTCTAGAAGAGACTGTGGTGATTTTTCCCCATCTTGTCATCTCACAGGTGCCTGTGTGGCACTCAGAGGACCCTCAGCTTGCCTCAGACCACACTGCTCGGTGGCATGAAGAATCTAGGGGTCCTGGACCCAGCCCGCTTTTCTACTCCCTCTTGGCTGGATGGATGCATGCACGAGGCCGAGAGTAAGACTGCCTGGCTTGCGGCACAGCATCACAGGTTTTGAGCGAACCCAGCCTTTTTTGTATGAGGCTACTTGCAGTGTCAACTGAAAACTCAGGGAGTTGCCCTGGCTCTTTCTCATGTTCTCAAACAGCTTAGAAGTGTTTTTCAATCCATGAGCTATTCCACTGGATGAAGGGTTTCTACCCCGGACACACAGGGCTGACACCTGGTGCCTGTGACGTGAACCTGCAGTGCAGATGCTGATTCCTGTGTCATCCCTGTCCTCCCCAGCTCCAGTCGCACACTGCCGCCCGCCCTACTCAAATTAATGTCAGGCACCAAATCCCAGATCCAGGAAGCTGATGGAACACCAACCAGAAATAAATGCAAAATAAACTACACCTAGCCATATCATTTTCAAACTACACAAAATGAGGAAAGAAAAACCCTAGAAGAAGCCAAAGGAAAAGAACACTTTCTCTACAGAGAAACAAAGGTAACAACTACATCTGACTTTCTGGAAGTCACGCAAACAAGAGGAAAGTGGAGTGAAACACTTAAGGTGTTGAGACAAAAAACCCCACCAACCTAGAGTTCTGTACCCTGTGAAATTATCCTTCAAAAGTGAATGAGAAATAGAGACTTGCTCAGACAAAAACTGAAGCAATTTGTTGCCAGTAGACCTGACTTACAAGAAACGGTGAAAGAAGTTCTTTAGAGAGAAAGAGAATGATGTAGTCAGAAACTAGGATCTACACGAAGGAAGAGCACCGAGGAAGGAGTAAGGGAAGGTAAAAATAAAGACTTTTATTTAAACTCTTAATTGATCTGATAGCTAACAGTCTGTTCAACACAGTAACAGCAACAACGTATTCAAGTGTGTATACTCACGTTTATTTCTGATACACACATACATGCATACATGAAATGAATGACAGCAACAGCACAGGGGATGGGATGGAGGAATCAGGACAGTCTTGTTCTCAGAAGGCGCTCACAACACCAGAAGTGGCAGTGTCATCTGAAAGTGGACTTGGATTAATTGTAAATGTGTACTGCAAACTCTAGGGCAACCACTAAAAAGTAAAAATGTAAGTATAACTGATGTGCTAAGGAGAGAAAATGGAATCATATAAAATGCTCAATTAAACCACAAAAGGCAGAAAAAGAGTGGAGGACAAAAAAGGAACACAGAACAAGGGCAACAAATTGAAAATAGTAATGAATATAGTAGCTATTATTCCAACTACATCAATAATCACTTTGAATGTTAATGGTCTAAACACACCAACTAAACTGAAGACAGAGACTATCAGAGTGGATCAAAAAAGATGACCCAATTGTATGTTGTCCACAAGAATTCACTTTAAATATAAAGACACCTATGGATTAAAAGTAAATGGATGGAGAAAAACAATCCATGCTAACATAATAACACTGTTATAGTATTATGGTACCATGATACCTAAAATAACATGCTAACACTAATACAAAGAGAGCAGGAGGAGCTTCTTAAATTTCAAACAGAGCAGACTTCAAAGTAAGGAAAGTTATTATGGATAAAGAAGGACGTTACCTAATGACAAAGGCGTCAGTTCCCCAAGACACAGCAATCCTTAACATGTATGTGCCCAACAACAGCGCATCAAGCTCCATGAAACAGAAGCAGGGCTGCAAAGAGAGACAGATGAATCCACGATCACGGCTGGACCCTTCACCACCCCTTCTCTCAGAAAGGGCAGAAAGCCAGCAAGGTCACAGTTGAACTCAATGCGCTATCAATCGACTGGATGTAACTGGCATCTGCAGACCACTTCATTCAACAGCAGCAGAGGACACACTCTTTTCAAGTTCACAAGGAACATTCACCAAGACAGAGCCCAGTCTGGGCCCTAGGACACATCTGAAGGTGTTTGAAAGAACAGAAACCACACAATGTTTGCTTTCAGCGGAACTAAACTAGAATTCAATAACAGAATGACAAAAAATTCTCAAATACATAAAGACTAAAGACTAACTTTATGTAATACATGACTCAGAAGAAATCTCATGAGAATTTTTAAAAATGTTTAAATAAATGAAAATGGAAACACAACTAATCAAAATGTTTAGGATGTAGCAAAAACAGTACTTAGAGGGAAATTTATACAATTGAATGCATATATAAGAAAAGAAGAATCATCTAAAATCAGTAATCTAAGTTTCCACCTTAGGAAATTAGAAAAAGAAGAGCAAAGTAAATCCAAAGCAAGCAGAAAGAAAGAAATAATAAGGATTAGAGGAGAAATCAATAGAATTGAAAGCAGGAAATCAAAAGAGAAAAACCAGTGAAACCAAAAACTGGTCATTTGAAAAGATCAATAAAATCTATAAGCCTCTAGCCAGGCTAACAAGAAAAAAAGAGGACCCAAATTACTAATATCAGAAATGAAAGAGGGGACATCACTACAGATCCCATGGACATTAAAAGGATACTAAAGGAATACTATAAACAACTCTGTGCCCTAAAATTTGATAACCTAGATGATATGGACCAATCATAAAAAACACAAACTCACACAAGAAGAAATAGATAACCTGAATAAGCCTGTGTCTATTAAAGACATTGAATTAATAATTAATCATCTTCCAAAACAAATGCAGTTTGGTGCAGCCACTGTGGAAAACAGTATGGAGATTCCTCAAAAGACTAGGAACAGACTTACCATATGACCCAGGAATCCCACTCCTGGGCATATATCCAGAAGGAACCCTACTTCAAAATGACACCTGCACCCCAATGTTCATAGCAGCACTATTTACAATAGCCAAGACATGGAAGCAGCCTAAATGTCCATCAACAGAGGACTGGATAAAGAAGAGGTGGTATATTTATATGGAATATAAGTGGAATACTCTTCAGCCATAAAAACCGACAATGTAATGTCATTTGCAGCAACATGGATGCTACTGGAGAATGTCATTCTAAGTGAAGTAAGCCAGAAAGAGAAAGAAAAATACCATATGAGATCTCTCGTATGTGGAATCTAAAAAAAAAACCAAACCAAAACTAAACATAAATACAAAACAGAGACAGACTCATAGACATAGAAAGAAACTTGTGGTTGCCAAGGAGGGGGGGTGGGAAAAGACAGACTGGAATTTCAAAATGTAGAATAGATAAATAAGATTATACTGTATAACACAGGGAAATATATACAAGATCTTATGGTAGCTCACAGAGAAAAAAATGTGACAATGAATATATATATATATGTTCATGTATAACTGAAAAATTGTGCTCTACGCTGGAATTTGACACAACATTGTAAAATGACTATAACTCAATAAAAAAATGTAAAAAAAAAAAAACCATCTTCCAAAACAGAAAGCACCAGGCTCAGATGGGTTCACTGGTGAATTTAACCAAACATTTAAGGAAGAAATTATATCAACTGGCTATAATCTTTCTCAGAGGGTAGAAGCAGCGGGAGTGCTTCCTATCTTATTCTATGAGGCCAGTATTACCCTCATACCAAAACCAGACAAAGATAGTACAAAAAAGGAAAACTACGAACCACCATGATTCTAAGATGCATAAATCCTCAACAAAATATTAGCAAATCAAACCAACAATGTGTAAAAGGAATTCTATACCATCACCAAGTGGGATTTATCCCAGTTATGCAAAGCTGTTTCAACATTTGAAGGTCAATTTATGTAATACATCACAACTAAAAAAGAATAATCACATGATCATATCAACACATGTAGGCTAAGTATTTGACAAAATTTAACACCTACTCATGCTAAAAACTCTTAGTAAACTAGGAATAGAGGGAAACTTTACAAGCTGATGAAGACTATACAAAAAACCTACGGCTGAAGTCATATTCAACAATGAGAAGCTAGAAGCTTTCCCACTAAGAACAGGTAAAAGGCAAGGGTGTCCCTTCTCACCACTCCTTTTCAACATTATACTGGAAGTACTTGCTAATGCAATAACATAAGAGAAGGAAGTAAACGGTATACAGATTGCGAAGGAACACATAAAACTGTCTTTGTTTGCAGATGACATGATCATCTATGTAAAAGTTCCAAAAAACTCCTGGAACTAATAAATGATTATAGCAAGGTTGCAGGATACAAGGTTAATATGCAGAAGTCAATTGCTTTCCTATATACCAATAATAAGTATAATTTAAAATTAAAAATACCATACCATTTACGTTAACACCCCCAAGATGAAATACTTAGATATGCTTAGGTATTCTTAGGTATAGTAATTTATTACAAGATCTACATGAAGAAAACTACACATTTCTGATGAGTAAAATCAAAGAAATACATAAAACGAGAGATATTCCATGTTCAGGGACAGCAAGGCTCAGTTTTGTCAAGATGCCAGTTTTTTTCAACTTGATCTATAGATTCAATGCAATCACAATTAAAATCCTGGCAAGTTATTTTGTGGATGTTGACAAATTGACTCTAAAGTTTATATATACATGCAAAAGACCTAGAATAGCCAACAAAATATTGAAGAACAACAAAGCTGGACGATTACACATGAATGTTTATAGCAGCTTTATTCATAATTACTAAAACCTGGAAGCAACCAAGACATCCTCCAGTCGGTGAATGGATAAACTGGCACATCCAGACAATGGAATATTATTCAGTGCTAAAAAGAAACCATTCAGCCATGAAAAGACATAGAGGAACCTTAAATGCATATGACTAAATGAAAGAATCCAATCTGAAAAGGGTACATACTGTCTGAATCCAATTACATTTGTCCCTTAGTTTCAGGACCCCCACAGATACCGAAATCTGCAGATGCTCAGGTCTCTCATGTAAGATGACATGGTAGAGCTGGCCCCTGTATATGGGTTCCACATCCCACAGATACAGAGGGGCAGACTGTATGTGGCATTCTGGAAAAGGCAAAACTGTGAAGACAGCAAAAGACTGTGGTTGTCAGGAGTGTGGCAGAGGAGATAGAGCACAGAGGATATTTAGACCAGTGAAAGTATTCTGTATATCATAATGATGGATATACATCATTTTACTTTTGTTTAAAGCCACAGAATGTACATCACCAAGGGTGGACCCCAATGTAAACTATGGACTTTGGGTGACTATGATGTGTCAATGTAGGTTCGTTCCTGATTTTAAAAAAAAGGTATCATTCTGGTGAATGATGTCAATATGGGAGAGGCTATATGTGTGTGGGGAAAGAGGTACATGGGAAATCTCTGTACCTTCCAATTTTGTTGTAAACCTGAAACTTCTCTTAAAAAAAAAGTCTTAAAAAAGAAAGTAGGGGAGAAATAATGCAATTTTTAGATGACAGAATCAGGATTAAAACAATAAATCAGTTCATGGGCTGAATCTGCCAAAATGCAATTTAACAAAGAGAAATATAAATATAAGGTGTTGCATTTGGGTCCAAAAAATCAACTCCAAAGGCAAGGACAGAGAAGCTCACCAGCAACTTGGCAGGCTCCAAAGCAGAAGAACAAGTACGATTATGATGAGAAGCAGGTACTTTGTGTGTAAATGCATATTTAGGGCTGCCATGTAAAAAAGCAGATAGATCAAGACCACACAACCCTGAGAGGAACCACCAGTTCCAAGGGTTAGAAGATCTAGTAAGACAGATTTAGGTTCAAGATAGGAGAGATCTTTGTTGGTGTGAGGACCTCAAGTGCATGAATGGCTGGGGCAGGCAGTGTGTCTGCCCCCAGATCGTGCAAACCCACTGCAGCCGAGACTACATCAACAAGTCAATGAGCCACTACTGGTAACTCAGGGCCAATCCAACTCTCAAGACTCCATGATTCTGTAACATTTGTATTAAAAGACATGGAAACCCAGAAACACAAATTAACCAAACCAAAGCTGAATACTACTACTGCCTGGAAAGAAATATTCAGAGCCATCTGCATGAGTGTGTCTTAGAGCACACAGAGTTGACTCCATGATTAAGAAGAAATGAAAGTGAGGTTCAACCATTAACAACACCTAAAGCTGGCCCTCACTTTTGTTTTAGATAATTTATCACAAGGGTTTATTTTAAAATAGATAACACATTCACACAGTTCAAATTCAAACCTCTCCTTCCTTTCTGGACCACCCAGTTATCCTCCTGGACAACTAAAGTTACCCCTCCTTGTGGGTCTTCCAGAGACAGTTTATGCATATAAAGCACTTAAATGCATAATGCATCCCCAAACGCTTTAACCAAATGGTAGTACATTTTGTATATTGTTTTGGACTTGGTTCATTTGTCTTAACAGTACACTCTGAAGATCATTCCATATTAATACAGGAAGAGCATCCACACTCCTTATTTTTAAATGACAGCACAGTACTCCACTTTTGACACTGAGATGGCTCCTAAACTAAATTGTAAGTCCTCATAAATGAAGCTGAAGACCAATGGATTACATAATACCCATTACTTTTAAAGTCATTCACTTAGTTGCTCTTACCTCAAAGTGTTAAACAGCACCTATTTTGTAAAAAAAATCTTATACAAAACAACATGTATGGATTAAAAAAAAAAGTAACACCTGTGTAGAGTAATAAATAGCTTCACAGGTAATTATGAAAAAGTAACACATTTATCTTATGTTTACATCAAAACAAAATACTAACATTTTTGAGAGTTTATATTTATAAAATTAAATTATTAAAAATGCAGCTATATAAAGAAAAATTAACTCCTGCTAAAATTGAGAAAATGTTCACTGTGCAGCCTACCATCCCTGGCAGTATTTTATTATAGTTTGAGTTTATGCACCAGAAGGAAAAAAAACAGTACAAGTGGTTAAGATTTTGATACATTCAGTTTGGTTTTCCTTTAAGACTGAGTAAGAGCAGCTAAGTTGTTCTGGGCGAACTGGATGACGAGAAAGAACATCAGTGATAGCTACACTTCTGTAGAAGATAAAGAAAAGGAAGATATATTATTAATTTTAAAGAATGCCCAGCTGGACAAATCAACTAGAAAAGACATATGGGAGGGATTCTGATGCAAACACGAACCACAATATGAAAGCCTGTAACTCTGTGGTGATCTCTTGCCGTCAGAGGTCCTCACCCCACACACTCAACTTTTACATTAAGGTCCACTGTGGCCTAAAGGGAGTCTCTGAGGACATCGTGCACCCTGAAGATGTCACAGTTTCCGAGGACCAGGGCAAGGCTCTGCCTATGTCAACCTCGCAGCTTCCTGGCCCCGAGAGTGTATGCACAGATGCCCGGACACAGGCCTGACACTCACCTTAGTGTCTCCTGCTCCGACATGGCATCCAGTATTGCCCAGGCCCAGTCTGGGTGTGTAGGTGACTTCGGAGCATGTGGTTACTTTACGACAGGGGCTCTGTTTTCTCTCCTGCTGATGCTACTTTTTGCACTGCAGGGTGACGGGCTGCAGAAGGTGTGAGATGGGGTCTGTGCACTGAACACAACCTCTGTCTGCCTTGCTGTTCACCCCTGTGTGGACACAGGCCTACTGCGTCCACCGGACCCTACCAAAGGGAGACAGTGGGTCTTTCAATGCTCTCCTCACCCCTCAACCCTGTACTTGCAATGTGGATGTGCACACCAATAATAAATAACTTCAGAGACAACTTGGCAATTTGGCTCTGAGCTTGTAAAAGTCACAAAAGCTCTAGCTTCAGACTCTCTTAGGTACCAAGGGAGTAATAGTGTGGGTCCAGCTTTGACCCCGGGATATTACCAAACAAGAGTGCAAATATAAATTGATTTTTTAGAAACTAACTGTATAGTGTAGAAGCGGATAAGCATGACCTCAGCCAGTAATCGAGCTCAACAACAGCACGGGCAGGGCGGGTCAAAAGGAAGCACCCCCGGTGTGACGTGGTGGAAACGGCCCTCACCTTGCCACCTGCCTCTTCAAACCCGTGTCTAAATGTCAGAAAAACACAAACTAAGGGATCTTCCACAAAATACCTAGCCAGTTATCCTCAAAACTGGCAAGGTCACCAAAAACAAAGAATATCTATGAAATTGACAGCCTAGAGTAGCCTCAGACGACATAACAACTAAATGTAACGTGGCCCAGGGATGGGATCCTGGAACAGAAAAAGGACATTAGGGAAAATCTGAGGAAATCTGAATAAAGCATAAGTCTCAGTTAAGAATAATAGTATCAATATTGGTTCAACAATTGTGTATCATAATAGTATAATATGTCAAAAATAGGGGAAACACACCTGAAACATGTTTAATATTGTAAATCAACTCTACCTCAATAAAAAAAATAGGAGAAACTGGGTATGGAGTAAACGGAAGCTCTCCACATTGTCTTTGTAAATCTAAAACTATCCTAAATTAAAAGGTTTATTAAAATCAATTTTAAAAAAACTAAAGATAAGTACATGTTTGTAAATTCTCATTACAGAGAATATTACTGCAAAGAAGGATCAAGTAGAATTGAACTAGTTCTATAACCTGATGGTTCAAAGCAATTATTTTAGCAATGTGGTTACAACACATTCTCTACTAAGAATCGCCACGTTAGTTATTCTCTGATTCTGAACATATGACGTATAATTCAAAAAAGGTGGGACTAGGCTATGCAGAAAAAGCATTTGACAAAACCCAACACTCTTTCATTATAAAAACGCTCAACAAACTAGGAACAGAAGGGCACTTCTTCAACCTGACAAAGGGCACATATGAAAAGCCCACAGCTAACACCGGACTCAATCGTGAAAGATGAACGTTCCCCCTATGAACAGGAGCAAGATCAAGATGTTTCTCTTGCTACTTCCACTTACCGTTGGGGGAAATTCTGCCCGCAACGTGAAAACAAGAAACAAATGACAAATAAATTGGAAAGGAAGAAGTAAAAATATCTCTTAACCACTTACAATAGTTGTTAGTAAAAGAAGGAAAGAAGTAACAAGTGTTGGTGAAGATGTGGAGAAACTGGAGCCCACATACATAGCTGGAAAGACTATAAAATGGTTCATGTGCTGCAGAAAATATTCTGGTGGTTCCTCAAAAAGTTAAACATAGAATTACCATATAACCCACCAACTCTACTCCTGAGAATACACCCAAGAGAAATGAAAACATGCATCCATAGAAGGACTTCTAGAAAGATGTTCACAGTAGCATTATTCATAACAGCCTCAAAGTGGAAACAACCCAAATGTCCATCAGCTGATGAAAGGATAAACAAAATTTGATACATCTATACTACAGAATATTATTCAGCCATAAATAGAAAGGCCCCAACATGGACTAACTGAAGACGTGATGCTGAGTGAGACACGAGACACAAAAGCCCACACACCGTATGGTCCACTTACATAAGATGTCCAGAAAGCAGACTCGTGGTGACCAGGGGCTGGCGGGGGCGGGGAGGTTTACGGGGGACTATTAGTGGGTGCAGAAAATATGCTGGATCCAAACACAAGTGGTGGCTACACAACACTGTGAATATGCTAAATACCAGACCTATGCACCATAAAATGGTTAATTTTATGCTATGCGCATTTCACCTCAATTTAAAAAAAAGTTTTAAAGAAAAGGTGATGTGTGCACCCAAAATCCACATGTTCTAACAGACATTCAGGGAACCGGCCCCCACGTCCAGTTCCTCCCCAGGTAGTGACAGGGAATAGCCTCTCCTCATGCACACGTCCAGGAAGTCTATTCATAGGCGCACTTGTGAATGTCCCTGTGCAAGTGCGCATTCTCTGTGCTGTCTGCACTGGAAGTTCAGAGCGTGCTCTCTCCAAGCAGAAGCCTGCAGCACGGCCAGGGAGAAAGGCACAGAGCCCCTGGAATGGGGCTTCATCGCTGTCCTGCAATCCTTGGGCCAGACTCTCCCCCACCTTCCAGCCACCCCAAAACAGACACCAGACACTCTTCTTCAGGAAGCACCTGGAAGAAATTCAAAACTTAAATATAAAGGTACATTGGCAGACAATCCACCATGATGAATGACACTTGCTACCAAGAATACAGCAACCCTTGTGCAAAGTACATCATTTCAGGGAATCTCATTCTAGTCTTTCCTGAAGAGCAGATGATGCATTAATGAGCAGAATAAAAACTATAATTACTTGCTTTAAAGATATTTAACAGTAAGATTTACTGGTATCTTTGCTGTCACTGCAGTTTTCCACTTTTCTACAGCTCACAGAAAGACAGGACTTCAGGAATGTCTGTGGGTTTCCTGCACAGACTGTGTTACTACAGTGCATCGGTGTGCCAAGGCTCCTGATGCAGGGCTGCCTAAGTCACCTCTGTTTTTCCCAAATGTCTGTGTAAGTGGTGAGACACTGGGAGACCCTGACCTTTACTTCACTCTTCTCTTACACCCTCGACGTACAAACACAGTCTGGTCTTCTCTGCCTGTTCCCTCCTGCAAGAGCTTCTGACCCCCGCACTCAAGAGTCCTCAGCAGGAGAGGAAGGACAGGCCAGCACACAGCCAGGACCCCCAGAGCAGCTCTGAGACCGCCAGAGCTACTCCAGATCTGGGAGCCTCCCTACCCGCTTCCCTGCACAACTCAGACCTTCTTTCTTTAATTCTGAGCTTCCTCCTCAGGTAATTAAGTTTCTTTTTGGGTTAAATGTTTTCATCCTTTCATCTTCTACCTGTGGCTGACTGATTTTTTTCTTGATTTCTCTTAATTCTGCATTAATTGTAACTAATGCTTTAAACCCCTTCAGTCATTCTCAACTGGATTCTTTTTTCTCCTTATAAATACCCTCACTCTAGAGCAGCTCTTCTTCCTCCCTTGCCACCTCCCAAGAGGCCCCTCTTCTGCTCCTGTACATCCACCCAGCACCCGGGTGGATGCTCATCTTCTGTCGTTCCAGAGCAGAGTGCTCCTGGTGATTCCTGCCTCTCAGCCTCCCTGCCGGTCTCCGCAGAGGAGTGACCACACATGTGGCCGGGCCGGTCCTGAGTGAAGAGGCGACACAGCCTCACACCACCCCTCAGCTTCCCACTTGCCACTCCTTCCCCGTCCACACATTCTGTTACGTGTCCACCACCCTCAAGGTCCTGCACCAAAACCAGGGGAGTCACAGTCCTGACCTCAGATGGTTAAAAGGGAGAAGTGAAATTTCAAACAAATGAACGGGCTGATTGAAGCGCTGACAAGTACCAGTGAATGCACAGGACCTGGACGTTATTCTCACTGTTAGGCACCTGTCTAGATACCCCTGTACCTTGTCATACCCTTTTTGCATCTGTGCAGATAAACATGAGGTGTATTTATACCACTGCCAGGCTGACAGGGCGGGAAGAACGAGAGTCCCTGTTCAAGTATCACAGTGTCTCTCTCTTCTGAAGAATGGCTTTGGAGGGTACATTTGCTGTAGTTCTCTGCGGCACATGGGGAGGATTAGATTCAAGCTAATCAGAACTGCAAGGCCAAGATGTGAGCACAACAAGGGTGAGCCAACCAGGACTGCTAGCTGGCCACCCCAAGAGCTCTGGGTCCCAGTAGCGGCTGAGAGGCAGGGCAGAAGAGGTCCCGCAACAGAGGCAGACAGGGAGAAAGGGGGCAACAGGCTGGGCAACCCAGCTCCCTCGGAAATCAAGCTGGGTGTCACACACGATCTCACCATCTGTGCGTCCGGCTCTGGGTGTCACACATGCTCTCACCGTCTGTGTGTCCAGCTGTAGAGACCCGTGGGGCTGTGCCTGCAATGTGGCTGCCCCTGCAGACGGTCCCCCACCGCTCTGCCCTGCGCTGTGCTCTCAGAGCACATGTTCCAGAGCTGTGGTCTGGCTCACGGGAAAGTTCTGGTGTGACCACAACACCTCTCCAGATCACAGCTGCAGGCATGGGAAGGCAGAGTGCAGACTATTAGAGGTCTCCAACCTCTTTTAGGGACAAAAGTTTCCAGGGGAAGGAAGTCAGGAACAGGCAGACAATTCCATGCCTTTTATATAGGGCCACCTTGAAACCATTCTTGATGGATAACAAACAGGCGCTGGAGAATCACCAAGGCCAGATTAAGATGCAAACTTAGAACTATGGATACACATACCATAGTCGCCTGGCTATGAATCTTCATAATGTTACAAAGATTTTATTTTCAAAATTGTCTGTATTCAGATCACGGCTGTTGTTGCTTTTGATTTTTTCCTTCAAGTGTGCACTGGTTTTATATGTAAAACAGAACAAACACAGGAGCTCTTGTTGCTGTCTGATACCATCAGTAAGCTCATTAGGAAGATGTGTTCAAGGCACATGTTAGCTGCAAATATGAACTGGATCAAACCAAGCAGGTTGGTATTACAGTGTTTACAGAACATGAACATAACTACTTTCAAATATCTACAGCTCTGATTCTACACCAAAGCATTTAAAATTTCAACCAGCTAGTTGTTACCTGACATGAGGCCAATAAAATGAGATAAAGGGTAGGAAAACAAACCCATTTTCTGCCATCCTGAAGGAAGAGATGATACACAAAGACAAACTATCACAAATGCCAAAAAGAGATATGGCTACTGAAATACATTTAGGGACATATACAGTAGACACAATATTTGAAGAAGATGCAGTAATAAATACTAACCCTCATAATCCTTACCTGCAAGTTTTACAGCCTTTCAGTGAAGACTGACACCTCTATACCTGACTACAATACAAAGGACTATAATAGTTATGTTATAGAAAGTGTTAAGGCTGTCTACTTGGTGACATGTATTTTATAAATATTATCATATTTAATCTTCAAAACCACCATACAAGGCTGATAGTAAGGGTACTAACTGCATGGGGCCGTTATGAAAATGAAGAGAGTCAAGACAATCTATCCATCCATCCATCCATCCATCCATCCACCCACCCACCCGGCTATCTTTAACCAAGAAAATATAGCTAATACGTGGCAGAGTTCAAATTCAAACCAACGTTTATCTGCTTTCCAGCATTTGTTTTTCCCATTCTACCATACTGAGGAAGAGACTATTTCCAGGAGACTTCACAGGGCAAGTGGCATAAGATTGGGTAATGAAGTCTGCGCAGGACTTCACGACACTGAGGAAAGTGAGTAGGAAGATGAGCGACTGTTCATGCACCACAGCATCAAATAAGCATTTCTATTTTTCTGCCTTAAGAGAATTAAGAGAACTTCAAGGGCAATTAAGAAAGACAAAGAAATAAGATACCTCCAGATTGGAAATGAAGTAAAACAATCTTCATTCAAAAAATTACATGATTTTACAAAAAATCCTAAGGACTCCACTAAAAAACTACGAGAGCTAATAATCGAACTCAACAAGACTTCAGAATATAGGTCAATATATAAAGCCACTTGCATATCTATACATTAGCAATAAACAATCTGAAGTGAAATTAAGGAACCAATTCCATTTATAACAGCATAAAAAAGGAAATACTTAGGCATAAATTTAACAAAATAAGTGCAAGACTTGGAGACTGAAAACTATACAAAATCACTGCTGAAATAAGTCAAAGATCTAATTAAATGAAAAGACATCCCATGTTTATGGACCGAAAGACTAAATATTGATAAGATGGTAATTCTCTTCAAATTGACATACAGATTCAATATAACCTCTATCAAAAACCCAACTGGTTCACTGCAAAAGACATAAAAATTAACAAGCTGATTCTAAAATTCATATGTAAATATAAGAGACCCAGAATTCCCAACATAATCTTGAAAAATAAAGTTAAAGGACTGACACTCCCTGATCTACTATAAAGTTGCAGTAATTAAGATCATTGTGGTGCTGGTAAAAGACATGCATATAGAGCAACGGACAAGAACCCAGAGTCTAAAAACACTTGTATTTATGGCAAATTGATTTCTGACAAGGGTTCCAAGAAAATTCCACAGAGAAACAACCGTCTTTTTAGCAAACTGGGACACCTGGATACACACATGTAAAAGCATGAGGCTGGACCCCCCACCTCACACTGTACACAAAAATTACTCAAATGGATCACAGACCCAAATGTAAGAGTGAAAACTGTGAAACACTCAGGAGAAAGTTCATGAGTAAAACCTTCATAACTTTGGATTGGGCAACATTTCTTAGATACAGCACCAAAACATCAAAAGCACAAGCAACCAAACAAGCAAAAAGAAAAACTGGACACCATCAAAATTACGAACTTTTATGTTTCAAAGGACACTATTAAAAAAGTGAAAAAAAAACACCCACAGAATGGGAGAAAATATCTGCAAATTATATACATGATAAGAGACTTGTATACAAAAAAAAAAAAGAACTCTTATAATTCAACAAAAAAGGACAAATAATCCAATTAAGAAAATGGGCAAAGGATTTAGACAGGCATCCCCCAAAGTATACAAATGGCCAAGAAGCACATGAAAAGCTGTTCAACATCATTAATCCTTAAGGAAATGTAAATCAAAGACACAATGAGATGCCACTTCATAACCCCTAGGATGACTAGAATAAAAAACACAATCCTAAGTGCTAATGAGGATGCGGAGAAACTCAATCCCTCATACACAAAACAGTGCAGTTTCTTTGGAAAACAGTTTAATTCCTCAAAGAATGAAAGTTACCATATGACCCAGCAATCCCACTCCTAGATACATATTCAATAAAACTGAAAAATTACACCCACAGAACAATCCTGTACACAGATGTTCATAGCAGAACTATTCCGATTAGTCCAAAGTAGAAACAACTAGATGTTCATCAACTAATAAGTAAACTAAATATTGTCCCTCCATACAATGAAATCATTGTCATAAAAAGAAATTAAATATGATACATATCACCACAGGGATGAACCCTGAAAATACTAAACCAAGTGAAAGAAGACAGTCACAAGAGACCACACATTGTATGGCTCCATTTACGCGAAAGCCCAAAGCAGTCAAATGCACAAAGACAGATGGCAGATTAGCGGTGGCTGTGGCTGGGAGAAGGGGAGTGGCAGGCATCTGGTATGGGGTTCCTTTCTGAGGTCACAAAATGGTCTAATATTAGCATATGGCTGTGACTGCACAACCTGGTAAATATAATAAAAACTGTCGAACTGTACACTTTAAGAGGGTGAATAGCTATGGCATGTGAGAAGAGGGGCAGAAATAAGACAGACCCCCTCAGCTTCTTTTCAGTCGAGGCCCACACCTGCATCTCTTCGTGTGCGCGCTGAAGAGCAGCAAGGACCAGACCTGTGATCCATGCGCTTGATACTGTTTCACTCTTCACAGTGATTCACAATGGGAACCGGAGGAATGGCAAAGAATACCAACTATCTGGATGTTAATTAGAAGAACTACCAGTAATAGGCAGAACTGAGAAGAATAGAGGGAAGGACCACCAAGAGTTTTAGAGAGGAAAAAAGCAAAAGTTACGAGCCAGGAAACTAAGATTAAAGGGTTTATTTAAGACTCACAAATGCAGAGCTAATGATTAAGAGGGAATTTACTGAGCGAGCACAGGTAAGAAAAACCTAAGGAAGAAATGGACTATGACATCATTTATGAGGACGTTAGAAAAATGATGTCCTGCTCTTATAATATCTTTGCAACACGATGAAAATTCTCAAACACTTAAGAAAAGTGATTCCAACTTTTCTACAACATGAAGAAGAGAAACTCACTCAGAAATAAAGAACAAATAACAAGAAGAATCGTATGAAAATGTGATGCTAAGTAGGTCAATGGATGCAATCACTGCCCAGACTGGTAGGGTGTGGTGGACAGAAAGGAGGAGCAAGGGCTCAGTCACCCTCCAAGCTCTCACCACTGACACATATGCCTCACCGTCCAGCAGGAAGACGCCTGCCACTCCATCTTGAAACATGGAAAAAGAGACCTGAGTCCAGCACCTCAACCAACCAGGTAACAGGAAGAAAGAGAAAAGTTCATAAGAGGTGGAGTGGTGGCTGGTGAGCACACAGCTGAGGACCTTCTTTTCAGGGACCCAGCGGGCTGGAGACAGGAGTCGTTCTCCCCTGTCCAAACACACACCAAGGCCTCTAATCATCCCACCCACTACCTGCTAGTTCCTCATTCTTCATTTACACCGTCAGAAGTCTGGGATGTATTTAACTGCTCTGATAAACACAAACTAGACCAGCTGTAGTTATCAGCACCATCCAATACTGGATGCAGCACTGGGGCCGCGGTTTGAAATGTGTTTCTTACAGACAAACTTCTACAGCCCAGTGGTCACAGCTCACATATGAATGTACAGAAATGCTTGTTTCCTAAAGCAAATGAGCATCAATTTGCTGACAAGTGGGGTGAGGTTGGCCAAAGCTTGAAGACCACTGCAGTCAAGCTTCCCCACAGCCAGACAGCAGACCCCAAGCTCACACACATGCTGACTCATAATCTGATGTCTTGTCTTCACTTATTTTAGGTTTCTATTACTGTACAATGTTGCTTATCAGTATCTCACAATTCTGAAATATTCGCGCTTGCGTTTAAAGAGCACGTGAGCTGCCCTCTGTCGAGTGCTACTGGTATACGGGCAGCATCAAGGTAAATGTTTTACATACGTGATCTCATTTAATCCTCATCATGAACCTGATTACAGAAGGTAGTGTAATTCCAATTTCACAAATAAGGGAACATAATTTGCCCCAAGTCTTCCTGCGAAGTGGTGGAATCAGCAGTTGAACTAAGACTAGTCTGATTCCAGGCCTTTTGCTGTTTCCATGACTGCCGGCCTCAACCTCAATGCATTTTCAAAAGGAAAATGGTCCCTGTGTTGGAAGCAAGAGACAGAATGCCTGCACTGCAGCTCCGCTGTGCTGCCAAAACCTGTCTACGCTCCCCGCCGCCCACTCACTCTTCCAGCCTGGCCAACCAACTCCCACCTCCGCCCCAGCACCACCTGTGCAGACACCCAGGAACGTCACAAGGTTTCAGTCTTCGTCTTCTAGGCATCTTTGCGGCACCATGCTTAGCCATCCTCTCCCACATGGCGAAGTCCCACCATCCTGGGCCCCTGCCACTAGCACCGCTATGTCACTAGCTCGCTCTCCCCTCTCCTGCTCGCTCTCCCAATGCTACAGGATCTTAGATCTTGATGCTACTTTCCTTCTTTCCTTTTTGTCTGCTATTTCCCTAACATGGTCTCATCCGTTGCCCTCGCTTGGACAGTTTCTAGCTGTGACAGAACAGCTCTGAAGGGGAATAGGGAGGAGGAGCAGGAGGCATCTGCCTCTCACTACACGCCCTCCAGGGTTTCCAGAGCTTAGCACCATGGACAAATATAAGCTATTCGAATCAGCTAGCCCACAAAATGAATGCACGTACAAATATACCTACCAGCCAGCTGTACCTGAAAACTCCCAGTTATCTCCACCCTAAAATCCTACTCTGAATGTGAGATTTGTATATCCGAACTTTTCATCTGACAGCTCTTTTTGGATGTTTCATAGGAATCTCAAACTGAACATGCCCCAAACTGAATTCTCAAGCCTCCCTCCAAACCAGTTTTCTTCATCTCAGTAAATGGCCCATCATTCAACCAAGTGATCACACTGAGGGCCATTTTCAGTATTTCCTTTCTACTTTATTCCCCTCCCCATCCTTTATCAAGTCATTGCACACCTCAAAGGCATTCTGTTTCCCCGTGGTGCCACGTGAGATTCAGGAGCTGAACTGCCCTAGACCATGGCAGCAGCCTCTCCTGGGTCTCTCCACCCTCTTTTCACAACATTTGCCACCCCACAGCTAAAGCTGTCTGCCTAACAGGTAAACTGTCCTTGGGGTCAGTGGGCTTCCTTGGCAAACACTGCAGCTCCTGCACATGGCCTCTGAGGCTATGGCCACCCTGCCTCTGGGCCCCTGACTGGCCCATGCACTCTGATGGCACTGCCTTCTCCCTCCTGTCGGGGACCTTTCTCGAGGCTCCCCCTGCCGCACACATTCTCCTTCATCGCTTTCCACCCAACTCACACCCATCGAATCACAAATATGCTTGTGTTTAACTGTTTTGTGTGGGACACCCTCAGCAGACCGCACTCCACAAGTACAGGACGGTGCCTGGCTTCGCCACCCAGGCAGACCCAGAACCCGGCCCAGAACAACGGTGGGTTTTTTTTTCCCTGAGTGAAAAGAGGAAGAAATATAAGACTATAGACTGAAGGAAGGGTCAAAAGATGAAAAGAGAGAACAAAGCATCAAGGTAACAGAGAAAGGAAAATGTGCCTTTTCCCTGAGTTCAGCTCAAGGAATTTCCATAAAACTAAAATGCAAGATAACTAGAAGATAGTTAAAAAGGAAAGGTTTTGTCCAAACACATGCCCACTAAGCAAGTTCTAGGAATACAATGCCCTCACAAAAGACTAACTCTCCCATAACAAATGTTTCTGCAATGACAGGCTAGAAAGAACGTGCATCTCTTGAGGGAGGAAATTAAACATTTGAACCAAAGTCAAATATCTCCAGAAGAAAGGAAGTGAAGATTTCAGAAGGGGAGGGAGGAAGGCAGCATTTCAGGCAACTGCTGTGGACTGGGAGCAAGGCCGTTCAGTGCAGACTCTGCTGCTTCGGGGAGAGAGTCACCAGGGACCCACTTAATTTTCTTTGCCTCATTTTCCTCCACTATAAATTATCCCCAAGACCAGTGCTCCCTTTGGGTTAAGAAGGCCTGTGGTCTTATTAGTCACACAGGTGTTTAATACTCACCCAACAGCAGTGGGTCCAGATAGAAGTGAGTTCTGGCTCTGAGCAGACCGCCTTGCTTGGTTAAGTTTAGGGAGCATCTTCCGGATTGGTGTTTTGTTATCTTTGATTTTAGCTGATTTATAAAACTTACGTTTGTGTTTGTTACTCTGACCTACAACATCTTAAGAAGAAACCAAGTAGAAACGTCTTCTTTAATAGCTTGAGTTAAAGAAAGTCACCCAGAACAATGGACAGGAGACTCTAAAATATTATATTTCTGAAATCTAAAGTATATTTTTGATAGGATTTCATGGCTCAGACGACATGAGCTTTTTGACAGAATCTATCTGACCCTCTTTCAGGCCAGGCAGGCTTCAAATAAATTTCCTTTAACTTCAAAGCTAACAAAAATTGGGCTGTCTGCTGTCGGAAGATGAGCCTTTACTGATCTCATCAAACAGACTGAGACAGTTTGCTCAAGGTGCCAAGTGAGACATAAAACTCAACTGCGGTGCTTCATCAGGAACCATCAGGCCCGGCCTGGGCAGGAGCAGAGGGTCACTGTGGCAAGAGTCTCGTAAGACAGAGTTCTTTCTCTTTGTACAAGCCTTCATTTATTCCAACATGGTATCTTCTGGCTCTTGAGGAAAAACATACAATAAGCAGAGTACTCTTCAGTTCACTGATGGTTAGAAAGTTCTTTGGGGCCAAGCAGGTAACGCAGG
This sequence comes from Vicugna pacos, assembly GCF_048564905.1. Lineage (NCBI taxonomy): Eukaryota > Metazoa > Chordata > Mammalia > Artiodactyla > Camelidae > Vicugna > Vicugna pacos. The sequence goes on from NC_133015.1 coordinate 26,654,317, forward strand.
GGATGGCAGCCTCCCCCAGGCCCCATCACCCAAAGCTACCAACGGGCAGGAATCGCAACGCAAGTAGAAAAGGCTATTCCAGGCGACACGCCCCAGTCCCCTGATGGTGCTTCCTCCCTGCTGTGTTGCACGTGCAGGGCCATGGCAGGACACATGCGCCAAGTGCTTTCCACAGACACGCCTCACACACACCAGCAGAGATGCCGCAGAGAGCTAAGCATGACGCTACTTCTGTCTGAATAGGACTTGTCAATGGACAGCCTGACAATTACTATAGCAAAGTGATCTAGACAAAACTACTGATCAGTTACACAATAAGACCTTTTTGTACCCAAAAGGCATCCTAGAAGCCTTATCCTCAAACCCAAGGCCACAGAAATTACTTTTCTGCACAGTCCACTCAGCTCCTCATGGCTGGCTTTCCAGGATGACTTGACCCCCAGATCAGCTGTAATCTGAACACAACTTGGTTCTAAGTCAATTTCCTCCCCTTTCTTTTGGCCCCCAATATTCTCCACAACCCTGTCATTTGGGGATTCTATATCTCATTAGTTTTCCTTTTGTCCACCTGCACAACGTCAGCAGGCAAGAACCTCTTTGAGGCCCAGCGTCCTTATCCGTGAACTGGGATGAATGTCCTCCAGCCCATTTTCAACCTCACATGGGCAACAAGAAGTGCACTTGTTATGTCCGAGTAGCTGAAGGCTGTTTTCTTTTTTCTGAGATTCGCGCCCAGCCTGCCGCCAGCCTGCTGTGAGCAGTCTCACCCGACGCGCCTGGGGTTTCTAAGGCACAAACCCAGAGCACTCATGTGCGACTGTGGCCACAGATCACCCTCCAATTTCTTCTCTTTGCTCACAAGTGAAACAGGAGCCGGGCGACAGCCTCTCGTCGGCTCCATCCTGAGCCTGTCGCTGGTGCAGCCCTGCCCACTCCAGACCCCTTCTCTGAAGCCTAACATGGTCACGGACCACAAAGAACCTAAGACAAAACCTGTCTAACCTCTAAAGTCCCAGGTAATTCTGTTTAGACTGACCACAAATTTAAGTCCTGCAAAAAACTGGTCCACTACTACAAGATATGTTAAAAACCTAGACACTGATACAATGGTTTCTCACACACACACATTCCAAACAAAATAAAAGTAAACGTTTTCTGTAACTCCAAACGAAACATTCTCTAGCTCTACACCTGAGGGGGAGCTTGTGAAATTCACAGTACTTTAAAGTAAACTGCTCTTCCCTGGAGGATTCATGACTAACACGGTGGGGTGTCCCGTCCTCCTCCTGACCAGCATCAGAGGCACCAAACGGGAGGAGGATTGTGAATTATTTCCTTAACCTGTGTTTTCTTAATGGGAGACAGAAAAGGGACTGTCCAATGAACTGGTACCTCCAGTCTCTTATAATCAGTCCTACTGCTTCAAGGGCAACTTAACTTAGAAAGAGAACCTCATACCCTTTGACGCAGATAAACTCTCAGTCAACGCTATTTGTCCACAGCAATTTGAAAACACATAAAATCAGGAAGGGCCTAAATCTGAGTAGAAAAGGTGCCACTCCCACAACCTGCTGGAGCAAGGTACCCAGGACCAGAGGTTTGGCTCTTGCTCTCTGGCCATCCAGCTGCACTGTCCACCAAGGGAGCCACTGTCCATGGGGGGCTACTTAAAATTAAATTATTAAAATCAAGTCAAATCAAATTTAAAACGTAGTTCCTCGGCCCACCGGCCGTATTTCCTCTGTGGTCAGCGACCACCTCAGTGTCAGGGCAGGAGGCAGCGTCCTCGTCCCTGCAGAAGTCCTGCCAGGAGCGCTGATGCAGACTCAGCACTCCCAGGGCCACGTACGTACTCAGGCCTCTGAGACGCAAAACGACAAGCACTGCAGCAGTCTTCCAGGAGTGCAGCCGTGCCTCAGCTTCTTGAGAACTCCACCAGCCGTTACTTCCAGTAACACGAACCATTAAAGGTAAAGTGAACGTGACAAACTTTTTAGTAGGATTTTTTTATATAAATAAATAAACGGACAAAATCCTCTGTCATATACTGTGTCCCAAATTTTGATGCAAGAGAAAAAGCAACCAAACAAAAATGACCTGTGTACATGGCAAATGTGGCCAAGAAACTGCCCAGAGAAGAGCCTTCCAATTTCTCCACTGGAGCCTGTCACTCACCCAGCTCCGGGCGGGTCTTCGCCACCTGCCTGCTGACACCTGCAGGGAAGAGAGTAAACTCTCTGCACCACGACTCGGACCCCAGCACCTGACCAGGTGGCAGCTCCTTGGCTCTCGACCGCATCCAGCAGAGAATCCCTCAGGGGCGCTCGGGTGGGGACGTGCTGCTCTGCTTCTCCTGTGCCCTCAGCCAAGAGACCACCACATGTTACCTGGCAAGACAGGCAAAGGGAACAATTCCAGTCTGACTCATTTAGCCAGGGACACCCAGTAATTACGCTTCCGTGTTATCCTCTCTGACTGCACAGGCCCCGGGGACAGATGAGAATACGAAGCACACAGCGCGACCTCATGTCTGCAGCAGAGGCTCAGCGAGCACAAGCCCAGGGGAGCCCAGGGGATAGCAGATGCACAGACCATCTCAGGTCTTTGAAAATACACAGGAAGTCCTGTTACTAAAACACCTTGTTTTATGAGGACGTCATCCCGATGGGACAAAGTAAACAACATAAAAGAAGGACCAGGGTTACGGTGAAGAGCCCACCATGTACAGTCTCGAGCCAGCACTCCACTGGCGCGTGTGACTAAGAAACACTGCTCCGTCCAGAAGTGTCTTTGTGAGGTGACAGCACCTTGCGTGCTGGGCTGCTACGTCCCAGCACTTTCTGTGTGTGCTGTGCCCACACAACAACATGTCTATGCTCACAGCCATGGAGGCGGCCGGTATCATTACCACTGTTCTCCAGATGAGCACGGTGAGACAGAGGAACTGAGTATCCTGCCCAAGGCCCCCCGCAGAAAGTGGGCGCCCAGTTCCAAAGTCCACATTCAACCATTTAGCTACATGGCAGCCTCCCTGTCGCTGACAGGGGCCAAAGACATAGCTCGTGAACTGAGTATCACATGGCTGTTTAAAACTGCATTTTGAGGCAGGGGAGCACTTTGAAGCGTTTCTACCTCTGTTAATGAAACTGATTACCGAGCCCTCCTTCTCATACAATCCTCCAGACCTTTCCTCTGATAGTCAAAGCAGCTTCCTCTTAATCCACACGCACAAAAGAGGAAGAGTTCCTTATTTCCTCACGCCACTGGTCAGGGCCAGGGTGCCCTTCAGAGCTGCCCCAGGCACTCAGGGACCCAGGCGGGTGCACTGGAGTCACAGGCACGCAGAGCCTGCAGCAGTCCCGGCAGTGCCCTCCGCGCCCGTGCAAGGGAGGCTGAGTGGTTCCCCAAGTTCATCCTGGCAGATGATCACAGCTCAGGGCCAGTAAAATTCCAAAAAGCAATCTCCACTGTATAACCTCAAGTTTATGCAGCTCCTTTTACCGCAAGGGACACAGATGTCATGAAAAAGAAAAACATGATTTTTTTTAATAAATAAAAAATTCTTAGGGAATTACGAAAACAGGAAAAAAAAGAAACCTTATATTTTAATGAGTTAGAATAAAGAGGACATATATATTTACTGAATATTTGGAGGGGCCATAGGTGAACACCTCTATAAAATAATAGTCTTTAAACACAATATTATTACAAAGCAAAAAAACCCTGTAAGTCGATGATAGTTTACCTGGCTTTCAGGTGAGTTACTTGTTAGGCTCTTAAATTTAAATGTCTGAGCCAAAGTGATGCTTCTTTTTGGAAGGGGTGTGTCCCGACCGTGTGCTTCACGTGCTGTTTTTGAATCTTCTTTAGCAACAACCTTCTGACAGAAATAGGTATTCAGAATAACAGGGCAGCTTCCATTTGGGACAATAAGCTTTTGCCTGGAAAAGGGAAAGAAGCACAACAGTTTATTTGCAATGCTGGATGCCTCAGGCTCCCACCGAGTTACAGACGCAAAAGGCAACGACTCGCTGGTGTGGATACAACCAATCACCCCCAGTGACTGCCGCGCTCTCACCGTCGGGGTGTCTGGCTCCGTGAGTCAGGAGTGGGTACGGAGGAACAGCAGGGCCCCAGCTGGGGGCACAGGGGGATGTGCAGGGTGAGCACAGAGCTGCCCGGCACCAAAGAAAATGTTATTGACTAGGAAGACCCTCAGACACTTCACGACCTCGCCTTTCAGAGAACACGACGCCAACTCCCCCTCGTTGTCCAGCGGACATGTCACTCAAACGTCCCACGTCCAAGGAGAGATAGAACAGATCACGTCCTCCTGGTCCCTCTCAGACTGTCTGATGCTCATTCCTCACACAGGTAGTGTTGCTTAACATGAAGAAAGACCAGGGACTCCCATCCCACTTCTCCCGTTAGCACAACTGATGGGCGAAATGGAAGGCGAAGCTGGGAGGGGAGGGAGGAAGCTGATCGGCCAGGACCCAAGCCACACACAGTGGCATATTCCCCAGGTTTTCTCCTTGCACCCTGGAAACAGCATGGGTGCAGACAAAAACGCCCGAGAGCTCAGTCTCCAACCAGAGACAGGGATGGGGGAACCCAGTGAGACACAAAACTTCTAGGATATCACTGGTGTACTCTCAGCAAACATCACAAAAACCGTGACCCTCTGCCACATATGCCAGCAAAGGGCAAGGGGGCCCCAGGTATCCCACCCCCCTTGACAGGGTGACGAGGAGTCTCTGCAGCCCAGGCGGGCTGGTGGGAGTGCAGGTGGACTGGGTGCTAGGACTGTCGCCTCACACACTCCGTCACACTGAGGGACCCAACTCCTTCACTCCCCACCCCCTGAGGTAGAGATGGAGCAGGCCTGGCAAAGCCTGGACTTTTGCCACTGCCCAGCAGCACCAAAGCCACTCCACACCCTCCTCCGCCTTCCCACCATGCGGGGAGCAGTAAGAAGGCGAATCCCCTCCACCAGATGCTAGCAAGCCGCAGCCCCTACACTTCCCTTCTCAAAGCAGCGTCAGACAAAGCCACTAACATTGGTTCAGATAAATAAGATCCAGAATCTCATCTCATAACACCCAACTTGCACAGGCTGCCCTCTAAAATCTCTTGTTGTAGTGAGAAACAAGGAAGATCTCTCCTGAATGAAAAAAAACAACAACAATGAATAGATAACAATGTTGAGAAGACACAGATGTCAGGATTATCTGACAAAGATTTAAAAGCAGCCATTACAAATACACTTTAGTGAGCAATTACAGGAGCACTTAAGACAAATGAAAGAACAGAAGTCTCAGCAAAGAAATATCAGGTCTGGGCAAAGACACAGATTTTTTTTTTTTAATGGAAAAAATAGAACAAAGAAATAAAATTACTGAAATAAAAAACTCATTGGCTGGATTCAACAGCAGAATGAAGGGGGCAGAGAAAAGAATCAGTGAACTTGAAGAAGGTGGACTAAACGAACAGAAATCACCAGATACAAACAATAAAGAAAAACAGATCAAAACCCAATGAACAGAACCTCAAGATCTGTGAGAAGGACGAAGGAAGAAATAAAAATAGATACAGGTAAACACAATGGGGTTTCCTACTCTTGTTGAATTTTTGAAATTATATTTGGAGTTAAAGCAAGAATAACACCGTCTGACATGGTTCTAAATGTATGCAGAGGAACTATTTAACACAATCGTGTTATAAATGAGAACAGTAATGGGATATATTGATATCTGTATATAAAACATATAATTATATTACATTCATAATTGTGTGTGCTATTTCTAAATTCCCAGAGTAGGCTTCCTGCAATTTCCTTTTTATCCAAATAAACCCAACATGGAGGAACAGTTTATTTCTGTTTCAAAATGGACCATAAAATACATTAAAGATGAATTCATGGGATAGTATAAAATACGAGAATTTCCTCTATAAACCAGAAGTGTAACTCCCTAGACAAGTGTAAGTCTCTGACCTGACCACTTCCTTTTTTGAGGAACAAGTCACTGGAAACAGCAATTTAAAGAAAGAACCACCACATTTCTGGCAGTGGTTTTAAACTTTATTTTCAAGGCACAAATCCCATACTTTTATTCAGTAACAAAAATTCTGCCGAAACTTAACAGAAAATGCAAATAGGGTGAACAAGCAGGAGGAGTAGCAGGGTCTGAAGTCAGGCTTATCCGGGCTGGGATTTAAGCTCTGCTCCCTACTGTATGCTTTGTCTCCATCAAACTACTTCAGTGTCCTGAGCTATAACTTCTTCACGTCTGTAAGGGAGATGGTGCCTACCGAGTGCTGTTACTGTGAGATTAGACACCTATATTCAAACATACAGTCCACACACAGAGACACGTAACTACAATGCTTGGAGTACACGCTAGCTTTTGTTTAAAATAGTACCTAAAATACTAGCAATTTCTAAAATTTCTAGAGGTTAATAATTTTTCCAACGCAACACAGGGTATCTTGGAAAAATTTAGTTTTCTCTGGGTTCACGGTAGTACATTCACCTCTGTACACAACTGGGTAATTAAAGGTCTTAAAAATGTTCATACACTTTTACTCAACAAAGTCATTGCCCCAGACCAGTGAGATGATCAGAGATGTGGACAAAAACACTTACACATAAAAATATTAGTCACACTCATTTATTAAATGAAATACACAAAAGAATCTAACTTCTAACAGAAATTAGAAAAGTAAATCATGCAACAGCTATACAAATGAAAGCACTAAAAATCCTAATTCAAAAAAATGTATTTAATAACATTGTGGGTGGAGCTCTTGCTATATTGTTGAATTTGAGAAACAGACTCAGGCCTATGTGAACTATGAGACCCCAAGATGGTAGGACTGTATATTATTAACATAATATTCTCACAGGGAAAAAGTGCTGGAATGAACTGCACCAAAAAATTAAGCAATTTATCCCTACATGAAAGATTATATATAGGTAATTTTTCATTTTCTTCTTTGTATTACTGTGTCTTTTTCCCACAATGAAAATGCACTATTTAATAGATATAAATAAGAACTTAAAATAATCCTTTCTTTATTAATGAACTGCCTTATTACTTGGATAAACTAAGCAAAAATCACTTCCTGTGACTAATTCAAATATGCCCAACCCGACCCAACTAGTAAGAGTCAACATGTTCCCCATCCCTTCCCTCCCTCAGCATCCCAATTCTGTCATGTCTTCCTCCCTCTCTCCCTCCCGAGTTATTTATCTTCCACACACCCACCCATCCAACCCGCCCAACTAGCTGAGAGTCGGCATGCCCTCATCCTATCTCGTCCTCAGCATCCCAGTTCTTCACTTGTCTACCAGTCTCTGACTCTGGATTTATCCCATGACAGTACCATCTCTACTGAGCTGGCTGGAGTCTAGCACTCAGAAGCAGGCTGTCATCTTTCAGCTACTCTGTCCCACTGAAGCATGTTCCACTAGGTAACAGCACAATGTTATGCCTGGGCTTCCTATACATGCGGTTTCTGGTAAAGGGTTACACCTGTTCTAGTCAATTCAGTTTCTTGAAAATGAGTAATAGAAATCTTTACAACAGAGCCAAATATATGCGTTCACAGTGCAGTGCACAGTACAGACAGGAACCAGATGCCTTAGTGTCAGTTATGACTGGTCTCTGTCTTCAAGGATCATTCCGCACTGTTACAAGCATCTCCTTAACATTTAGGTAAAAATCTAACGTATTTACATATTGCCAGCACTACTTTTTTCCAGGCCAATCTTAAATCTTTATCTTACAGTCTTTTATCTCCTAGTGTGACTCCAGAACAGAAATTTTCAAACTTTAGCATGAATCAGAATCACAGGCTTGTTAAAACACAGACTGTTGGGCCCCACGCCCAGAGTTTCTGATTCAGTAGGTCTGGGGTGGTGCTGCCTCATTTGCACTTGTAACAGGTTCCAAGGTGATACTGCAGGTCCCACCACCACACTTTGAGGATTACTACTCTAGAAAACACACATGACTATTACACCTTCCTAACTTTACTCAAGTGCCTAGCATGCCTCTCAAGTTCACCCTTTTCAGCTACAAAACACCTGTTTCACTGTGAGGACTTGGCCTAAATGGCAGGAAGCGTCTCAGGGAGCTTTCTGGCTTTGCCAGAACCTGTAGAAAAGCAGCTCTTCCTCCTCTGGGTCCATCACGTCTAGAGAGCTATGGGATGTTAATGCTTTAACTTGTTGACTTGGAAGACCTTGCTTTTTCTCTCCGAATTAACAATAAAGCTCTCACCCCATGCAGCAGGACAAAGGAGATAAAAATTCTACCTAACATCTCTGGACTCACAGCTGAAATGATGCACAGAAAATTACAATCTGACCAACAATTTTCCTCACTTGACTTAGTTAACAGAGCCTCCCTCACATCTCATCCTCAGTGTCACAAGTCAAGTGGGTAAGTAACACATTTTTTTTAGAAACTTGCAGTACACCATTCCACGCTTCTTTCTAGGTACAAAAATTGTGTTCAGAGAAGCAGTTTGGTACAGCGGGTAGAACAGGAAAGTGAAGTCAAGAGATTTGGGTTCAAGTCTCAGTTCTGTCACTTAGACGCCAGATGATTTTCACTGCATCACCTAAGTGAGCAGAATCCTTTCTGTGCTATATAGAAGAGTAACAGCATTTACGTTAGAGCATTTTAAGGCAATAATGGATATGAAAGTATTCAATACATTAAAATGGTCTACATAAATGACGTATATTATTCTTCAAAGACCTTGGCTTTATAAAAATTAGTCATCCTAGAGAATTTTCAAATACTATTGTTGCACAAAAACGTGTTTCAGCTCAGCGTTACAGCTCAATTGTGACAGCAACCTGGACCTGGACGACAGACCAAGCAGCTCTCGGAGAGTTGGAGAACTCAGGTTTATTACGCCCGCAAGCCCACACGAGCTAACACTTCGAGCTCTGGACCCCGTCTGTAGGTTTACACAGGCTATTTATAGGCTGCCAGTTTTACACTTTGCAACATCTTATACAAATAAAGTACAACAGAAGTTGACCAACCAGGAATAAGCTTTGTAGAAATAGACCAATCATGAGTGAGGCTCCATGCAAATGAAGTACTACAAATGGACCAATCAGAAGTTAGGGAAGTGGACCAATCAGAAGTGAGAGTAATAACCAATCAGAAGTAAGAGTAATAACCAATCACAAGTGAGAGTAATAACCAATCAGGAGTGAGAGTAATAACCAATCAGAAGTGAAGGAAAGTGAGCTCAGGGAACCAACAGAATTCTAGGTGTAAGTTAGCCGCTTTAGAGGCAAAAAGTGAGATAAAGCCTTTGGGCTGGGGAACCAGACGCTAGTGGTAAGAGAGCAGCGGCCCTGCCTAGGGGTCCTGCCAGTCTTTTTATGGGGCTTTCTGCCTCACTATCTTTCCAGTAACAAACCATTTAAAATAATTTAAATGCAACTGAATGCTATTTAAACAAACAAAAAAATGATGCTTTTTTTATTACCAAAATTGAGAAATCTTTGGCATATCATTTGTAACCAGAAATATATGATTTTCCAAATAGACAGGTGTCAGGGCCTACTTCAGCTCTAGGGTGTCTGGCCAGACCTCAGTGTGGGGACCACTTTCAAAGAAAACGGAAACTTAGAAACAGAGGTGAAGGGACAACACCCAAGACAAGCAAGGATTCAGCGGCGGCAACTGGACTTTTACTTTCACTTATCCTCACTGGGACTGTGGGAGAAGAAACTGGCTCGGACCAGGCTGAAGAGTCGCAGCAGTCAAGACAATTAAGCTTGTTCTGTTGTCTAGCTTTTTGACTCCAACTGAGATAAAAAGTTGATTAAAAGACCCACTTTATCAAGAAATACCATGGTAACCATTCACATGAAAAAGTTAATAAACTGCAAATAGATTCAGATCACTAAAAATGAATAAATGCATACGGTAATAGCATTCTTTAAAAGGAATTTTAGTAATAGCATATATCCACAATATAGGTCATCTCAACAAAAGTTGACCATGTTCATATGTAAAAAAATGTTTTAATGGTTTCACCTTTTGACTTCACAAGGAGAAATAAAAATTGAGATGACACAATAAAATATGACAGACTACAGTATTTGAATAGTGTGTACCTAGAATAGAAAAGGAGACAGACAAATGAATTGAAAAATGTTCTTCTAAAATCCACAAAATTTCCCAAACTGAAATTTTAGTACAAAATTTGCAAAATTCAGAACAAAAGTATTCATGCTAAATGACAAAGGAATTTGGGAAGACAATGATCACAAAAAAGCTGAAGTTGACACTAACATAAAAGAACTAGTAAATTAAGTTCAAGAAATACTCTCCATCCAAGTCACAAAGCCTATGTTTAATTACCACAAACAATCCTTAGTCCAGCATCAACCAGGACAAACCTCAGTCAAACTAGGTAAGTGTGCAAGACTGGTTAAAGAACATGTTTTTATTTATAAAAGGAGTAAGAACCTTCTGGGATCACAACTATATTTTACAGAAGAAGTGAACTTCTCCTGAATGGCACAGCTTATTTCCACAAAGAAATGAGGACAAACGAGAACAGCAGAAACCTCAGAGCATCACATGGCAACCAGAGCACAGCAGAACCACAGCAGGCATATCACACGCTGAAATCACACCACCAGCCAAGGTGAGCCTCCCCAACCCGTGAGACACTACAGTGACTAGAGCCAATTTCTGACTGTTAGAAAGTGAGACTGTGCTCCTGAAAAGGAAAACTTGCCCTCAGACTCTACAGCTATCTGAAGGCTTCAGTTCTTCAGTCCTTTGTTTCTCCTCTGACTTGTTTCTGCTCCCTCCTGGAGACTTGGTCCTCCTGACAGTGTGTCCTCCAGAGAGCTGCTTGGCTCTGGTCCCACAGACGTGGCTGCAGAGGAGGGGTGTCTGGCAGGGCCTCAGACTGCTGTTTCGGTGGAGGGACAGATTCCTGGCACTTCCTGCTCTGCCATCTGCCCTGATTTCACTCCAAAAGAGAGGACACCTCCTGGCCACAAAAGAATTGGCTCATTTTATAGCAGAGTCCAGAGGGACTATTTAAAATGAAATGCTTATTTCTTTGGAGGAAAACACACAGAGATACAAACTCTTCAAGCAGTAAAATGTGGGGTCTGCTGTAGACTTAAGAATGGATAGATTACCCCAAGACATACAGAAAGGGAGGACAGGAGAGCAGCAAGAAAGAAAAGTTGTTTTATCTGATTGTGAAAATCATAAATGGCCATTCTAGATAACTTGGGAAAGTTAGGAAAGTAGAAAGAAGGAAAAAAAATCATTAATAGGTAGACAGTCATATGAGAACGCTGGTGTAAAAGCAATTACACTGGGCTTCCTCGACATCTGTCTCTGAGCAAGCCCAGGAGATTACTAAGGAGTCTGAACTCCCTGGCTGTCGCTGGCGGGCTTCTCAGGGAAGTGAGACTCCCAAGGGACCCGCCAGATGCAGGAAGGGCTGCAGGCTGGATGAGCTAAAGAGGGCAGTGTGGCTGCCTGGACCCCAAAGAGGCAGAGCGGAGCTCCACATGGCTAACTTGAGGCTGCCAGAGAGCCCTGACCCATCAGCGGAGATGAGCCTGCCCACTGGCTCACCAGTACTGGGTGTGAAAAGACAGATTTGGAAAGGATAGTGAAGACTGTAACAGTATCCAATAGGTACATGAGCAGCAGTCCCTGACAGGAGACCCGTGCAGGTCAGAGTCCAGGAGAGTGCTCACAGCAGGGGAGTCATGAAAGGCTCTTCAGTGCAGCCACCAAGAATGACCCCTTTGATAAGATCGGCTGCAGTTGTGTCAGCTGTGTGGCCTGTCAGCAAAACATAAGCAAAGACACTTTACCACTTTGAAAGTTTTATCTACGCCTATCTCCCCCAAGGGAAATAAGCATTTCACTTTAAACAAACAACTATATATTAAATGTTATTCTTATCAGAAGTTGGTTACATAAAATGAAATCAACAACTACAATTTCTGTTTGCGCTTGGGAAAGTCAACCTGATCAGAAAGAGAAAACTTGGATTTGGGTCCCAGGTGGAAGATACAAGATGCTACCATGCAGTTTTTTCTATGAAAACTTCTTTCATAATTTACTTCATTTTATTCCTTCACAAAGGAAGCCAGACCCCACGAGCATGGCATTCTATCCCAGGCTCTTCCAACCCACTCCAAACAAGCAAGGGGATGGTGTCACTGTGACCCCTGTCTCCCGGAGAACAGGTTTCACCAACTGTCAGGACCACCGTCCCTCAGCAGAACATACCATCGTTTTTCTGCACTGTCATAGACATTTTATAGATGGGGAAGCGGAGGCACAGGACAATCAGGTGATGGTCACAGGGGTCCCGGAGCTACACAGGGTGAACGAGCTCAGGTCGCCTTATCTGTACACAGCAGCTGCTTCCATGGAGCACACATGTTCACGTTAACTGAGACAGTCATGTCCAGGCAGTGTAAAACTATTTTTGAAAAGTGTAATATGCAATTTTAGTCAGCACACTAGAACACAGGTACACGTGGCTAACTGCAACACATTTTTCAGTACTGAATTGTTATTATTCAAAAAATCTATATAATTTTAAAATATCCACTATGCATACAGGTGACTTTTTTCACCTGTTTACACCCAAATCACTTTTATTTTCCTTTTACATTATACAGCTAATCATTTCAAGGGACACTCCACGGTAAACAAGTGCCAGACTACATGAACAAACAAGAGCAAACATTCCTCAGAGACTAAAACAAACCACGTCACAAGCAACCACAAAGGATATTAAAATCTACAGAGAAGACACACCAGTGCGTATCTCACTGCTGGGTACAAGGTTAGTGTGGAGTTCAAGTCCTCCTCAGGCTTAGAAACAGCAGAGCTTGTGCTTATCCAGAGCTGGGTTTGTAAGACAATGATCATCTACGGTTACTGAGTGTGACGCTGATTTGCCATTATGTGTTGGTATCTGACTGGAATTAAGACATTGTGGGACTTTTTTGGGGGGAAGTAACTTTTGCTTGAGCTCAAAACATAATATTCACATTTGCATGATATGAATAACTTGTATCAAAGTTAAAGAAACGAGCTCTGTTTTTAAGAATATTAGAAATTCATTCAGAGAAACAGAAGAATCAAAGTAAAGTATAACTGACTTCTTTTAATCAAGTAAGTATGCAAAAGTTTGGTACATATCTTGCTCTACACTGGAACTGACATAACCAGTTTCTGAGCTGCCTCCAATTTAGGAAGTAACCGAACACAGGCACAGATCTGCCACTGTTTAGACAATACTTAGACACCATTCCTCAATGTCTGCCATTCGCAGTCTCCCTACACTGCCTTTCTGTTACCAGTTCAAAGAAGAGAAGCAGTGCTGGCCTGGACAGGGACCCTCTCAGAGAGGCATAAAGACCTGACTCGGTGCCCAGGAATGTTTCTCCAACTCATTACGAAATGCCTGCCTCCAGATATCAGCTTCTTTCCTTCCCCCCAGCCTCTCCACTGCCATGGACCTACATCCACAGCATCTGAACTTGGAGTTAAAGTTCTTTTTCTCCGAGAAATAATGTTATGAATGTGGAACAGAGGAGCTGCAGTTCCGTTATCAGTAAAATGCGAGAATGCATCAGTGTGAAACAGACTTTTGGGAGCTAGCCTGGGAACGGAGCCATGATTTCTTTCACTGTTCTTTGCACAAATGCAGTCCAAGTTCTAAGAAAGGAACTTTTGGGAAACAACCCATTCAACTTTAGGGTGTGTACTTTGGGTTCAGAAACTAATAGGTAGCAAGGTCAGGGACATGCAAACGCTCTAATTTAAGCTTAATAAGTTTTATTCCTACCACTATAATTACCTGTGCTTTCTAGTCCTAAACATTCACCTACAAGTTTACATTACAACATGCAGCGCGGGCATCCTCTGATAATATCTACCCATAGGACTTCATTCAAGTACAGTACACATGTGTTCCAGAAAACAACAGCCAGGAATTCTTCAGCCCAAATATCTAGGTCCCAGATGACAGTTCTGGCTTGAAAGGCTGCTCACCCTGCAGCCAGAGCATGAGACGGGACTCAGTGTCTCCCCCGGACAGAAGCCAGTGAGGGCAGAGTGGTGGAGGCAGGCTGGGAATCCTCAAGGGACAAGCACTGTGCAGAATGACCCCGAGACCCACACACACCCATACAGCCCTCTCGGAACCATCCGGAGGTCAGCCTGCCTCTGGATCACAGCCGTGGCTCTAGTGAGGTCACTAGGCCTACAGGTTCCATTTTATTAGCTGTGCTCTCTGGTCCAGCAGAGATGAAAAGCTCCCTGGTTGACAAGAGATGATGTAACAGGAGTGGGTGTGGACTTCAGGGAGCTTTAGGAAGGGGCTACCTGTGTGAAGTCACATAAAACTCATGACCGTGCCTGAGCCATCTCTACTTGTCTAAGAATTTTGCTTCTATACCTCCATTCAGTTCTCATAACAACCCATCAAGGTGCAGAGCGAGCTGTTACATTCTTACGTGACAGGTGAGAACTGGGCCTGACTGCTTTGCTCTAAGAGATGTGTCGTGTTCTCTGCACACTACTGTTATTTTTCCCAAATGGAGAAACACTCACATGCCCAGAGTGCCTTGATACCCAACCCCTCAAGAATGTCTCCTGGTGCACTGAGAGGAGACAGGCTATCCTCAGAGAACCACAGGCCTCTCTTCATGAGGAGGCAGCAGCAAAGTTCAAACAATGCACACACGCCGACCCCACACCAATGCAATGTGTGTCGGGCAGGATCCAAGCCCAGTGTACCCCAGCTGCCAAGAGTACAGAATGTCCCACCACGCTACTAAATGGGGAAAGGACCAAGTCATAACCAGACCACATCATTGCAGGGAAGCACCCATCTCCCCCATTTCCTTCTGGAGAAGGACTCATTTCCCCAGTGAGATGCTGGTGATATGAAAGACTGGAGGGACATCTATTTTTTTCACCTCACTTGGCGTGCTAGACACACAAGCATCCGTAGATATGTGCTGGATGAATTTTCCTCAGTTCTTTCCAAAAGTCATTCTTATTCTGGAATGGTTATTTCTTGTAATGGAGTGCTACGGCTGGATTCATTTCTAATATATTTTCTAGTTCCTTAGGAGTATATACAATGTCTTCTGAAATCTGTGCTTTAGGACAATAAAATAATGACCCTGAGGACAGAGTGGAGAAGGTTGAAGCAAAGAAGAAATAAAAGATAAGAAAAAGGGAACTGATTGTATCACTTGTTTACGTACAAGCCTCTAGATAAGCTCACAACCATCTGAGGCTTCTAGACCAAGGGCTGGAAGACAGGAACCTGGTATTTCTGAACCATCACAACGATGGAATGTATGCATTTGAAATTTAACCCGGGCAACATATATTTCAACACAAAGTACAGTCAGGATATTTATTTATTTATTTATTTATTTATTTATTTATTTATTTATTTATTTATTTATTTATGTGAAGGTAGGTAGATTTATTCTGAGAGATACATTGAAAGGCAAGAGAAAGGTCACGAGGTGTGGGGGTTGGGTGCTCAGATGAAAAGTAGGTACACACTCCTTAGACAGAATGTGGGCCATCTCCGAATAGGGAGAGAGAGGGGCTGCCAGGATATTTAAATACACAGAATGGAGTAATTCTAGTTGTTTCTTAAAATAATTTAAGTCAGTCCTTTTATCATTTTTACTAAAACAAATAGAATAATGTACAAAGTTGATGTTTTAAGCTATTTTCTTCCCCTCTTTATGTTCATGTGCAGTTGACCTGAGCAATATATACATATAAAAGGATTAATTTAACCTGTCTGTGTACCTAACCCTGTGTCATGAGTCTGTACTTTATCATATCGATTACTGGGTTTTAATTTAAGGTAAAAGCAAAAGCTACCCCTTCTTGTCTTCCAATTAATAGCAGAAAAATAACAGGAAAATTTCTAAATATTTGGAAGCTAACTAACTAAAAAAATTCATGAGTCAAAGAGAAAGATAAGAACAAAAGTCAATGAAGTTGAAAATTTTTAAAAAGATAAAATCAATGAAATGAAGAACTGGTCCATGAACAAAATCAATAAAATTGATAAACCTCTAGCAAGACTGGCAAAGAAACAGAGGAGACACAAATTACCGATATCAGGAAGGAAACAGGGGACCTCACATAACTCTGCAGAAACCCAAAGGGCAGTAAAAGAACACTACACACAACTCTACATGTGAATGCAACATATTTGATGAGATGGACCAATTTCTTGAGAAAACACAAACTACCACAACTCAGAGAATATGAAATAATTACGTGACTAGACCTGTAACTAGTAAGAAAATTAAAAATTTAATTTAAAAGCTCCCCAAAATATGTCTCTACATCTGTACCTTCATTGGAGAATTCTACCAAATGTCTGAAGACAAATTAACACCAATTCTACACAATCTATTTCCAAAAAGAGAAGAGGAGGGAACGCTTCTCAATCTGTGTCATGAAGCTAGAATCATACGGATACCAAAACAAAACAAAGACAATACATACACACACAAAAGGAAACTTACAGACCCAGATGCTTTATAAATACAGATGTGAAAATTCGTAACAAAGTATTAGCAAATAGAAGTCGGCAATAAGTAACAAAAAATTCACACACACACACACACAGAGCCTATGACCAAGCAGAGGTTATTCCAGGGATGCAAAGCGGGTTCAATATTTGAAAATCAGTCAGTCTAACTCACGATAACTGCTAAACAAGAAAAATCAAATGATCACAGGAATCAACACAAGAAAACCACCTGGTAAGACTCAACACTCATTGATGACACAAAGTCTCAGAAAATTGGAAATAAAGGGGAACTCTCTCAATTTGATAAAGATTATCTACAAAAAACCTACAGGTAATATTATACTTAGTGGAGAAAGACTACAAGTTTTCCCCTAAGTTGGGAACAGGCAAGGACATATGCTCTCACTCCTCTTTCCCAGCACAGCACCAGTGGCTGGAGTCAGTGCAATGAGGCAAGGGGAGGAAATAAGAGGCACACAAATCGGAAAGGAACACTTACTCTTTTCCTACTCGCAGATGGCACGACTGCCTATGTACAAATTACCAAGGATTTTACCCCCCAAAATTCCAGGACTAACGAATGAGTTCAGCAAGGTTGTAGGATGCAAAATCAACACACAAAAATTAACTGTATTTTTATATACTAGCAATGAATGCATGGACACCCAAAGTTAAAAATACAATGCTATTTACAACCTCTAAGAAAGAAATGCTCCAGTGTAAATCTGACAAAACATGTATGCGTATATGAAGCTACAGATTGCTGATGAAAGAAATCAAAGAAGCAGACATACTGTGTTCACTGAAAGACTTCAGAGAGTAATGATGCCAATTCTTCCCAAAATGATGTGTTTAACATAACTTCTATTGAAATCCCAGCAAGATTTTTCATAGATATAAATTATTCTAAAATTTATATGGAAAGACAACATTTAACTACAACAGCTGAAATAGTTTTGAAAAAGAAGAATGCAGTGGTAAGAACTGATCTACCTGATTTCAAGACATTACATAGTCAAGAGTATATGGTGAGAGGGGAGGGTACAGCTCAGTGGCAGAGTGCATGCTTAGCATGCACAAGGTCCTGGGTTCAATCCCCAGTACCTCCATTAAAAAAAGGGAAAAAAAGATGGTACTGTCAGAGGGACAGACGCACGGCTCAATGAACAGAACAGAGAACTCAGGAAGAGACCCACACACATTAATTCAAGTTGTTTTTGACAAAGGTGCAAAAGTAATTCAATGGAGAAAAGACAGCCTTTCAACATACTGTTCTTGAGAAATTAGGCATCCACAGACAAAAAACAAACCTCCATATATGTGTCATATCTTATATAAAACCACACAGGGGAAAGTCTCTGGAATCTAGGGCTGGGCACAAGGTTCTTAAGCTTGGCACGAAGCGCACAATTCATAAAAGAAAGAACTGCTAATGTGGACTTCATTAAAGTAAAATCTATTTTGTTCTGTGTAAGACCCTGTTGAGAGGATGAAAAGGTCAAGTAGATACTGAGATTACGGACTCATATACCTAGAATATATTATGAAGCCTCAAATCTTAACAGTAAATAGCAAACAGTCCAATTAGAACATGGGCAAAAGATACACACACACACACTTCACCAGGAGAATACACGAGGGCAAACGAGCACGTCGGAAGACGCCCAGCATCATTCAGTGAAACACACGTGTAAATCACATCAGCTGTCACTACACACACAGGTAAAATGAACACAGTGATAGCATGAGATACTGCTGCATATGTGGACAATCTGAGTCACTCACGCTGCTGGTGGGAATGTTTAACGTGCAGCCAGTCTGGAAGAGTGTGCAGTTCATTAACAAACTAAACATGTAACTACTTAGGAGATCCCACAGTTACACTCTGGTATTTACCCCAGAGAGATGAAAGCACATGTTCACACCAACTGGTACACCAACGTTCACTTCACCCACCATAGCCAGATGCCCTAACCAGGTGGTCAGACAAGTGTGGTGCATCCACACAAGGAAAGGCTGCTCGGCAGTGCAAAGGAAGGGACTACTGACACAGGCAACAACTCAGAAGGATCTCCAGAGAATTATGCGGATGAAAAAAGCAACTTCATAAGGCTACACACTATGTGATTCCACATACATAATGCTGTTGAAATGAGAAACAGTAAGAATGGAAAACAGATGAGTAACTGAAGGAATTAAGGAGGGGCGTGGTCAAAGGAGTGGGTAGTCCTACAAGACAAGTGAGGGAGCCCTGTAACAGGGAGCTGTCCTGCATGGCGACTGCTTCAGTAACTCTGTGGTTTACACTCTTTGGCAGTGTGGCAGGACATTGCCCTTAGGAGAGACTAGATCTCTCTACTTTTTCTTACAGCCGCATGTGACTCTACAGTGATCATAAAATACCAAAGTTTTAATTAAAAATAAATTTTAAAAAGAAGGTACAAAAAATATTAAGAATAAAACAAAGAATAGCAATCCAGGTTCATGCACAAAAAGGACTGCTGTGAAGGCTGAAGCGGTGTCTCCACAAAACCTTTTTGTCCCCCAATCCCTTTCACCCGCAGTTTTCAGGTACTACCCTCTACCCTGTGCTTCTCCCAGCAGCTCCAGGCCTGCACATTAGTTGAAAGGTTCTGAAGCAGAGGAGAGACGTGATATGACTTCCATTTCAAAAAATCGCTCTGACCACCTTGAGAAAATGGGAAGGACAGCACGGAGCATCCGAGGGCAAGTTGAGCCTGCTCACCCCCAACCACCCACAGGACACCTCGTCTGTGCTCACCAGCACCCTAGCCCGCCCACCCTGCCCTGTAACTGTTCTGACAGTTAGGGCAGTACTGCCTACACAAAGTTCTTCCTAAGGAAATGATGAAAACTCTGCTTCAGTTTCTTGTTGAGATGTCTCTAGACCTGCATTTGGTAAGGAATGTGCTCTGTGTTCCAGCACAACACTGAGTGCTTGTAACCAAGTTGACAGGGGTCTCCAGAATGCACAAGGGCTCCTTTCAGGGAAGATCAGGTGTAGGTATGTAACCCACGTGCACTTGTACCTGTAAGCATAAGCACGTTTTCTTCCAATAATTTTAATTACTGTGAAAATAAGACTAAATGACTATTTCAGAGCTTTTACTAAATGTTCAAGACCTGCTGTACAGCTAATTCTCAATGTTGCTTATGTTAACATAAAGAAAAGTCATTTTAAGTACAGTATGTAAATAAAATTCTTCAGCTCACTACATTTTAAAATTGTTTCAAAAACAGTATTATACCGAGGAGCCCAGGTCAGACTCTTACCAGTGGTGCCAGCTTGAGCAGGCTCCTCTCCTGTCAGAAAGGGGTGGTGCCAGTTCCTAACTCTTAGGGTTACTGTGAAGGTTAAATGAGGTCTCTCATGCAAAGAATTCAGTACAAAGATGATTTGTAGCATGTTCTTTTAACAGTGTTAATTTAAATGTTAACTGTTAATTTAATTCTAACAGAATTAATTTCCATTACCTATTAATTCACCTAATAACTACTTCATGAATACCTACTATTTCCCAGACGCCAAGTTTCATAAGACAGTCCCTGACCTGAAGGTATCTACTCTCTAGGGACACTGGGGGAAAGACAAGACAGAAGAAAATCATCACAGACTGTGGTAAGTGGTCCAGATTAATATTGTAAATCATACAGATTAGAGGTGTATCTTGGAAAATGGTGTTCTGGAACTAAAGATCTTAATGCAGAGTGGAGTTAGAGGAAGTTCCTAAAAGGAGGTAGTGCCAGACCTCAGCCATGAGACACAAAGCAGAGTGCTGGACTGGGAAGGAGCAGAGAGTGCCATGTGGACTGTCTAACAGGGTCAACATGCTGCACCGCAGTCGTGCAATTACTGTACGTTTTGAATACGCTTCCTGGTAATATGAGCTGTCAAAAAAAATCAGCCTGTAGTATTAGAGATGCTTTCTTTTAATAAAGTTGAAAAGTAAATTTAAGTAACTCTTCTGTTTTCTCTTCCCTTTTCACTTTTTTGACTACAACAAGTCAGCACAGTGGTTTTTAAATAATGGCAACATTTACTGTCCTCTCTGCTGAAGGCCAGCTTACCCATTCTCAGCCAAAGCAGACATCTAGAGAACAATTTTATTAGCTCTGTTTCATTAGAAAACTGTGGTCATACGCTAACCTTGTGACCTTTTTACGGCATCATTCATAAGTGTTTAAAACGCAGCCCTCATCTCAGCACAGTCCCGCTTCCCAGGGTTTATTCACCGCCCATGGAGGGAGTGGCAGCCTAGGGAGGGGTGGCAGTGTGGAGTGATCAGCGTGGAGTGGTCATTCAGCAAAATTCTCTGACCCACTCTCACCTCATCCCTAAAACGTGGGCTTCCCTCTCCCTGTTAGTCTCTCTCAGGCCTACAGAATTTTTAACTTCTTTTCTTTAGCATTTAGATAAGGATAAGCAGGAAGTTGGTCTAATGCACTAGCAGGGACAGGATCCCCACCCTGGAGGGTAAATGCAGCTGCTAGCAGTCAGTCAGTCCTAACTGGGCTGAGAATAAACAATCCAGCCACCAACAGACAGCTTCCCTTGGGAAAAGAGGATTCTTTAGGAAAAAAGCAAAGCCCTTAGATTCTCTGTTAAGTACCAAACCCCACTTCTCTGAACTGCAGGGCAGGACTTAGAATGATCTCCAAAGACCTGCCATGCACCCCTCACACCTTGACCCTTAAGACTTGTAGAAATCCATTTTTTAAAAAGCAGGGTGGTTTCATGGGTGTATACACCTATCTAAATTCATCGAATTGTACATATGAAATATGCATAGTTTACTGTACAGGAATCAATAAAGGATAAAGGTGTTTAAAAAAAAGTAAGGAGTTCAGTCAGAACATGGCTCCTATGTTTTGTAACTGTCTGTCATTTCATAATTAGTGGACACAAAAGGTGAATACACAGTTGAACT
Organism: Vicugna pacos; assembly: GCF_048564905.1. Taxonomy (NCBI): domain Eukaryota; kingdom Metazoa; phylum Chordata; class Mammalia; order Artiodactyla; family Camelidae; genus Vicugna; species Vicugna pacos. Next base: position 26,675,880 of record NC_133015.1, read on the forward strand.
AAGTAAGGCCTTCATGTACGATCCACAAGTTCAGCAACGATCAGACCCTCAGTACTGCGCCGGGTCAGGTGGTGGTGACACACGGTGGGGGCAGTGGTGAGGGGGCTTCACAATCTTCTCTGGCGTCAGGTCTCTTCCCCACTGTTCTTTTTATATCTGATTCAGCCTTTCTTTCATTCTCAAGTCCCGCTAGACACCTGGCATCTAAAGCCTAGGCTGCTGTTGAAGAACCTGAGCCTCACGGCATGCCCTCAGCTCCGTGGGCCCCTCCCTCTGTCAGCCACCAGCTTCTCCTCACTCCGCCTGGACCACACTGCTGTCAGCCCCTGCTCCTTCTGGCAAAGCCCCTTAGTCCCCTTTGTTGTCATTTCTTCCCGCACATCTAGGCCTTGCTGGAGAAAACACACACCCAGATGATGCAGCAAAACCACCTTTTTCTGTGTCTTGTCATCTTCCTTTGAAGTCCCACACAAGGCTCCACCATTTTCAAGCTTTTCACCCTAACCCCGAAGCCCTTTCTCTCAGCAAAAGCACTGCACACGATCTCAGGGGATGAAGCTTGACTTACAATTCCAGTATTTACAAGCTTACGTGAACCCAACCAACTTGCCCATTCATTGAGCACATATTACTTTTAGCCCTAGCCCCTAATCCATAACCCCTAACCCTAAGCTGATGGACTGCCGCCAGCCTCAGTTACCAGGCCCAGGGCTTCCCCATGACAGCCTTCCCAGTGGTCTCTGCCCACCTCCAGCTCATCCCTCAAGCTGCTGCCAGAATCGCCCAATGGAAACACAAACCTGGCCCCTTCTCCCTCCGCTGCTGGCCCAGGCCCTCCCGTCAAAGGTGCCAATGGCCAGGGCGCGCTCTCACTCAGGTACCAGAGTTGCAGCAAGTCTGTAACAACAGTCCTCCGTCTCCCCTTGCACTTCGATCAGTTTTCGCTTTATATACTTTGGTGGTCTCTTGTTAGGCACATGCACATTAAGAATTGTTGCCTTCTTGAAGAATTGATCTCTTTATAATTATGTGATGCTCCTCTTTTTCCTTGATAATTTTCCTCACTCTGAAGGCTGCTTTGTCTGAAATTAACATAGCTACTCCAGCTTTCTTTTGGTAAGTGTTAGTAGCTCTTTGCATCCATTTACATTTTAAAAGACTGAGGTAGAATTGACAGATAACATTACATTAGTTTCAGGTGTGCAACAAAATGATTAGCTACTTATATACATAATAGTGCTATTAACTGTAGTCACCATGCTATACACTACACCCCCAGTACTCATTTATCTTATAACTGGAAGTTTGTACATTGTGACACACCCCTGCCTTCTCCCATGCCCACCTCATGCCTCTGGTAACCACCATCTGTTTTCTCTATGAATTAGTTTTGTCATTCTTTTAGAATTTCACATATAAGTGAAATCACATGTTTTTGTCTTTCTTTGTCTGACTTATTTAATTTAGCATATGTCCAAAAGGCCCACTAATGTAGTCACAATTAGCAGGATTTCTTTCTTTTCTATGGCCGAATAGTATTCCAGTGGTGTGTGTGTCTGTGTATGTGTGTACATATATGCACACATTCATCCACTGATGCACACCTGGTTGCTTCCATGTCTTGACTATTGTAAATAATGCTGCTACAAACACTGGGGTGCACATATCTTTCCAAATTAGTGTCTCTGCTTTCTTCAGGAGTGGGACTGCTGGATCCTATGGCAGTTCCATTTTTAGTTTTTAAGGCACCTCCACGCTGCTTCTGTAGTGACTGCACCAATTTACATTCACATCACAGTGCCATCCTTTCACTTTAAATCTGTCTTTGTATCTGAAGTGGGTTTCTTATAGACAACATACACTTGGACCTTAGTTTTCCCTCCTCTGTCAGCCTCTGTCTTGTACTTGGTGAATTCAGACCACTGATGTTAAAGTGACTGCCGCACAGGCTCAGAGTCTCGCACAGTGGTTACTGTTTGCTGTTTGTTCTTATTACTGTCTGCACTCTTTCTGCCTTCTGTGATTTTAATTGGACATTTCATTTTTCTCTTCTTTTAGCATATCAAATTATACTTCTTTTTTCAAGTTTCGTGGTTCCCCTTGAGTCTGCAATATACATTTTCAGCTCACTCAGTCCACTTTCAAATAACGCTGTTTTGTCATTTTACTGGTCGTGCGCATACCTCATAACAAAGTGTTCCCAGTTTTGCCCTCTGGTCCCTTATTGCGTTGCTGTCATTCATTTCACCAAATACATTGTTTCTACTGTTGTTCTGAACAAACTGTTGTCTATTAGATGATGTAAGAGTAAGAAATATATTTCATTTAACCTATGTTTATTCCTTCTCTAAGCTCTTCCTTTCTTTATACAGATCCTAGTTTTTGACCTGTATCATGTTCCTTCTTTATGAAGAACTTCTTTCAGCATTTCTTACAAGGCAGCTCTAATGTAAACAAATTCCCAAAGATTTTGTTTGTGTGAGGCAGTGTTTATTTTTCAAGGATGCATTTGCTAGATTAGGGTTTGAAACTGGTGGGTTTTTCTTTCAATACTTCAAGTACTTCACTATCCTCTCTTCCAGCTTGCATAGTTTCTGAGGAGTCTGATGATGCAAGTCTTATCCTAACCTCTCTCTGAGTTAAGTGTTCTCCTCCCTCTTTGAGCCTTTTCAAGATTTCTTCTTTGTCTCTGACTTTCTGTATTTGAATATGATACACCTGGGTATGTATTTTGTGTTATGTATCCTGCTTGATGTTCTCTGAGATTCCTGGATCAGTAGTTTGTTGCCTATCACTAAGTTTTGGAAAATTCTCAGTCATTATATTGGTTCAAATATTTCCTTCCTTTCTCGTTCCTCTCTGGTGTCCCCAACACCTGTGTGTCACATCTTTTGTCATTGTCCCACAGCTCTTGGATATTAAGTTCCCTTTTTTCATTCCTCTTTTCTCTCTGCATAGTTTCTACTGACATTTCTTCCAGCTCACTGATTCTCTGCTTAGCCACTTTCAGTCTGCTGGTGAGCCACCAAAGGCACTCTATTCTGTGACAGCGTTTTGATCTCTAGCACTTCCTCTTGATTCTTTCTTGGAGTCTCCATCTCTCTGCCTGCATTACCCACCTGTTCTTACCTGCTGTCCACTTTTTCCTTTGCGGCCCCAGAATATTTGTCACATTCATGTTAAATTACTAGCTAATTCCAACGTCTCCGCCACATCTAAGTCTGGTTCTAATGCGTCCTCTGTTTTTCTTCATACTATGATTTTTCCCTTTTAGAATGAATGTCTCAAAACTTTTTGTTGAAAGCCAGACACGATGTCCTGGGCCTTTAGAGGGAGGCTTTATGGTTTCCTGGCGAGGAGTGACACTTCCTCATGGCAAACATTTTCTCTGGGATCAGTTTTTGTCTGCCCTGTTGTCTTTGTGTTTCCCCAGAGGTTTCTTCTCAAATGAGGTCTGAGACATGTGGCTCTTTCATTTTTATTCCCCTGTCATCATAAAGGCACCCCACTGATGCCACGGTGGGGTAGGGGTGAGGGGCAATTTCCAGAGCCCACGATCAGGTCTCAGCTGTCAGGGAGCCTGTACCTCTGGCCTGTGACCTTCAGGACAGCTTCTCAGCTCCTCCTCCACCCCTTTAGGTAAGACGGGAAGACTGGAGGAATCTGGAGTTGGGTATCTCCCTTCCCCCCAGGGTCTGCTGGGCTCTGATAAAACCCCAGCAGAGGAGGCTCTGGTTGAACTGTTTCCCCATGGGCAGGACTTGTTAAGAAGTACAGGTTCCTTTTCCCTCCCCAGGCCTGAGGCCTGAGGGGAATTTTCCCTGATCTTCACTGTGAGAACCTGGTAGGGCTCCTGGAGGTAAATCTCACAAAACTGCACCCCCATCCCCCAAGACAGGGACCCCTGGAGTTTCAGAGCCTCTAGCTCTGACTTTGTCTGTTACAGTGCAAGCTCTTCCTTCTACCCCAGGACTGGCTCCAGTGGATGCTTTTGCTCCTGGGCTTCTGCTCCAGAAGCTGAGTCTCTGTGTCCCTTGCTGTCTCCCTGACTTTGGAGACAGTGATCTGTGCGCTATGACTTCAGTTCTCTGTTGGATCTAAAAGAACTGTTGATTTTCTTTGTTCAGCTTTTTTCTTGTTTTAAAACAGAAGTGATGACTTCCAAGTTCCTTACGTGTCAGACCAGAAACGAAGTCAGAAGTCCTGTTTTGGTTGCTTCATTTTGGCCTTTGTAAACTCTCCCTGTTGTCCTCCCTGGCGTTTGGATGCACCATCTCTGCAGCATTCCACAGCAGCTCTGGGAAGCTCGTCGCGCATCTCTTCACATCCGTGAGTTGGTTTAGCGTGCCATCTCCACGAAACGTCCACGCAGGAAGCTAGGCTTTTTCTCTTTGTTCACATTCTGCTACCAGACAACAGTCTGCTGGTTTCCAGGGTTTGCTGGTTTTTAGGGCTTCTATCCAAAAGAAGACCGTAGGCTCCCTGTGGCAAAAATTCCTGTCTTAGATGTTCTGATTTTTCTCTTAGCACGTAGCAAAATAGCAGCAAGGCAGCAGGGCTCTTTGATAACAAAAAACTCAAAATTTATTGATATCTATTCAATAAAACATTCAAATTTCTTCCATCTATATAAAACTAAGTCTAAAGGAAAGGTTATGTGGCTCTAGCTCAATGGGCTAGACCAGAATTAAACAATAGAATCCGGGCGGCAGGAGACAGGGAGGCTGCAGTGTCACCAGGGCCGAGGGGAGCCTCCAGACCTGGCATCACCTCCACACCTTGTTTCAGCTCCTCAGGCGCCGCCTCGGTGAGGAGCACGACTCCTCAGGGCTCCCGAGCTGGCTGGTGCCCCTGTGCCCTTCTCACCTCTAACCCTAGTGAGAAGCAATCCTTCTCATACACAGTCAGCCAAGCTTCGTCGGGGGGTCATCATGGGGTGCCTGAGTCACACTGGGCACACGGAATCGTATTTTCTCTTCCTCCACTTAAAAGAGGTGAACCCTGCAGATCTGATCTACAGATCCAGATGGCAGCCTCCTGGCCTGGGCTCCCTCAGACAGCTCCGTGGCCATGGTCGGGTGGGACCAGTCAGCAGTGCCACCATCCTGCTTTGTGGCCTCTCCCTTATAGAAGTTTTTCTTTACACACATAACTTTTAAAAGAGGGAGAAACATAAAATCTCCTATTTTTTTTTCACCTATATTTGCTACGTGGTAGAAGTGGGTTACACAGCTGCTAACCCTGACCCTAGCACCATACAGAGAGACAGTTTTTGTGTTTTGGGTTTTTCAGATGCATCCTATTCCAGTAAATGGAATATCAGGAATCTCCACAGTCATGTGACCACAGGCAATACACAGCTGCCCTCTGGCACGTATGTAAATGAACTCGGTCACCCTTGGGTTTTCCCCTTTCCTTCCCCTGCTCTTTGTGGAGGACAGAGAGCCGTAGGGAGTAACTAGCTGAAGTTTGCTCTGTACTTTAACAGCAGGCAGACAGCCAAACTGCAAATACAATGACTGGATTCAGTTTTACAAGCAAACACTGGAACTGAATTCACCCTAGTCCGGGAAGAATGCCTGCGATCAGAACTAGCAGGAAATCCAATTCAAAGCAGGGCGTGTCACCTTAATTCACACTGTGGCCTTCACACCTTTAATGATGGCCTTTGGAAATAAAAGCTTCCTTCTGTGAAAGGTCCATACAAAAGACCAAATTCTACTCAACGACACCAGAAATAATGTACAGAATGTCTGGATTCCCACAGCCAGGACCCTTGGCAGGGATTGTGAACACTGCTCTCTCTCACTTGGATACGGGCTGTTACTACTTTTAGAAGATATTAACAATTCTTTAAAAATATATTAATAATGACTAAATTCTTCCAACTCCCTTCCAACCTCTGACCCACCTCTGACATCATACCAGCCCCTCTTGTTCTCTGGGAAACTGGAATAACTCGATATGGGAACTCGGAGATCCTGAGCGGAGGAGGAAAGGTAGACTGACCTGGGGGCCCCCTGAAACATGCCAGGAGGTTTATGGGCTGCCTACTGTGCCCCTAGCTGGCTGGCTGGGGACAGCACTTGAGCAGGGACAAACCCAAGTGCTGAGTCCGCAGTTCCAGCAGGGGGTCAGGAGAGGTCAGGACCTCACCACACTGCCCATGGCCAGGCCTTCCCTACATGACCAACTACGGGAGCCGGGTGCGTGCAACAGCGGGCTAAGTGCCCTCACGAACATCCTACTCTTGGCATACGGGAGGGGAGTGTAGAAGGAGTAAAAGCTTCCCCAACTTCAAGGTTTAGGTAAGGAATAAGAAGCAGGGAATGTTTCTCAGCCACCCAGGGACATTATTTTACATGAATTCTTAATATTTTAGATAATTTAGCCTCAAGTGAACAGTGCCAGATTTACCAAATAAAACATAGGATGGCCAGTTAAATGTGGATTTCAGATAAACGAATAATTTTTTAGTGCGAGTATGCCCCGAAGTTTACCTAAAATTCACATTCACTTGGGTGCCTTCCGTAACCCTACTCAAGGGTCAATTCCAATGAACTGATCCCTAAAATGACTTCTGAGTGCTGGGATTCCGGATTGTGAATCAGACCGATACCAGCGAGCCTGCGAGTCCCTGCGGGACACTTGGTCTTCTCGTGGGGATGGGAGGAAGATGCCATCTCTTCACCCAACGGCAGGAAAAGAAAGAGCCTATAGTTCTGGCAAAGACTGAATCGTAACACCAGGGAAACATGCCTCACTCTGTTTTCCTAAGGAAGCCAGCACGTCTTACTGAGAAGACCACACTGAGGCCAGCCGTGGTGTTAGGATTATTGTAGAAAACTCTGACAGGCATCCTCAGGCTACACGGCACGGCATCATACAGAGAAAACAGTGGCAAACGGGGTGCAATCCACATGACCAACCCAAGCGTTTACAACTTCGCACAAATCCGAGCACAACCTCGACACTGAGGCTGGCAGCTCCACTGGGGGTTCCAAGCAGTTCAAGTGTTAGAGCCCCTCCTTTCCAGCCCCTGCAGCCAGCAGGTCTTTTCCGCTAAAGCACAGTCTTCAAGCCTCCCTGCTTCCAAGCCAGGTTCTCAGGCCACACTAGTCTGAATTTGGCCACAAAACTAAAATCTGTGGCCACGATCCTACCAAGGGCCACCTGTGTGCAATGCCTCAATCTTACTGATCTGGTTTGGGTCAAATAAAATGAAACAGGTTTTCAATAAGATACCAGGAAGCTCACAGAATGGAATTTAGGTAAGAATATATCAAAATAGAACCAAGGTTCAAATTCTGAAAGAAAATCTTGCCTTAAAATTAAAAGAAAATTTAATGTGGCAGAAACATCATTAATTAGGTTATTGAAGACTTCACAAATAAAATAATACATAATAAAGAGCTTTCTCAGAAATAGAATATTACTACCTGGAGGAAAAGAAGAACTATCCAAAAACAAGGACATCCAGCAAATAAAACACTTTCTAGGAGTAAAAAAATTAATAAATAAAATAAAGATGGATTTTAAAATCATATTTTAAAAATTCAACAAATACTTTCCACTTTTAATTGTCTTTTAAAAAGAGGAAAACACAAAAGATGGTACACACAACATAGTGGTATTTTGTGATTTTTGACACGAACACATTTGTACCCCAGCCAATCCTGCGAACAGCAGAGGGGAGGCTGGTCAGCTTTAGGTCACTCTGGTGGCCAGAATAGCCAGCAACTTCCTCCTTCCCTCTGAGCTCACAGGCCCTCACATTTCCACACTGGCTCTGACCAAGCCTTTAGAAGGTTTTCCTGCTGCTGACAACCAAATAGGGAAAATAGAAGAATTATAAAACGGTTATTTTCTTCATAAATTTGGGGAAAGAGACCATGCAAGGAAACACACATAGGTACATACAGTTATGCTTTACAGCACAGCTGAGACCAGATGGTCAGAGCACGTGCTTTTTACCTAAAGGAAGGAAGGACAGAGCAGGCAGGAAGAAGACGGTCCTCTTAAGACTAAAACTCTCTCCTGCTCATACATTACTAAGAACTAGGAACATCCTTCATTAACACAAACTTCTGCCCTATCTTGCTGATTAGATTTCCTTCTTCAAAAACTAACTGGAATGCTTCCAAACACGAAACGGAGCTCTCCTCTTTTAGAGCAATAAAAAAACTCTGGATTTTTTTCTAAAATCCTTCTTGCAGATTCTGTATTTTCTTCGTGTACAACACATTCCATAACACCCAAGACAGAAATTTCTTGTTTTAATTATTTGTTCTTGAGAAGAAAGCAGTCAGGAAAGGAGGATGTATGAAGCACAGTTACCACAATTTATTCATCAAAGCGACCTCATGAAATGTCTCCTGTAAACCTGAGTGAGGTGGCACTCACCTTGTCCCTGGAGCCACCCCACTAGTGGATTCCACCATCTCTGCCTCTGACTTCACACCCACTCCAAGGAGACCCTCTGCTGGCAGATGACTTGGATCCAACAATCATTCTCAAAATGCTACTCATGCATTTTCCTCTGAAAAAGCAAAGCCTAGAAAAGGCCACGTACACACTGTTTCGGAAGCCGCACAGCACGGCAGGAAAAGGTGAAGCCACAGCCATGTCCCTAGAAAACTCTGAGCCTCATCCAATTTGTTTACATTTTTTCTGGGTCACCAACATTCTCCTATCTCATCAACAGACTATAAGACTCAAGAAAACTTGACATCCCAGGCCTGCTGTGTGCTCGACACTAAAGCAAGTATAAGACAAGGACGGGGCTCCTTTCTGAAGCCAGGTGACCAGAGCTCCATTCTGGACTCTAGTATGCCCTGTCACCCAGCTCTGCAGACCCCAAGAATTCTGGACATTCAGCAGATTACCCCGTCTCCCTGACTTCAATGTTCCCATCTGCAAACTGAAGACCGTAATGCCTCCCTTACGCTTGCATTAGGTTAAGAGAAGTAACTCACACAAAGCATCACCCACGTTAGCTTCTTTTCAAAGTAAGAAGAATTGTCACGCCACCTTCGGCACACTGTCTTGGGCTATCACGGGTTAGACTGGGAGAGGTGGGAACTAGCTCCGAGACCAAGGGTAAAAATTTCAGGGAACAAAGATTCTCAAGGTTAAATTCTAATATGAACAAAACATTCTTCAGCTTGCTTGACACAAGAACAAAATTCAAAAACATTCCACTTTTGTTCAATTCATATCAAGCGAACACTCGACATGTGTGCCAGTTTCAACAGGAAGTAAAGAGATGAACTGAAGAGGGCCCTGCCATCCCTGCAGCTGACACGTTAAACTGATCACTAGCAAGCGAGGGGATCCTTAAAGACTGAGCTGATCAACACAGTACTTAAAAAAAAAAAAAAGTCTCATTGTGTTACAAGACATTGCTCTAAAATCCTGTCTTAGAATTTCCTGGGAAAACTGAGAAACGAAACCACTAACTGTGAGTCCAGCAGCAGGCCCTCCACCGTGGGGTCCGTGCAGGGGCCGTGTGCCTGCAGTGAAGTCCAGGTGGCGGGCTCGGCGAGTCTACGCTGCACTGAAGGGACAACAGCCGAGTCTACGCTGCACTGAAGGGACAACAGCCAAGTCCACTAGCTTGGTTGTCTTTGAAAGTGATCAAGGACCTTGTTTTAAAATTTTTAAAGATTTCTGTCTCCCAGTCAAGCGTATTTATTTATAAATTATTCATTAACACAGACACAAGGCACTAATTTGTGGCAAGGTTTACAGACTTTAGAACACAATGAAATAAAATATGGAGCAAAGAAATAGAATCCTATGATGCACTGGAATATAGTAAGTGATAAGGGAAACATTTAGAATCAGCAGGGGAAAATTACTGAGGAAGTAAAGCTGATAAAAGTATTTGGAAAAACAATAAAATTGATCTCTACTTTGTATTATACACCAAAATACATTTGAGATGCATTGAAGAGTTACGTATAAACCAATAAGCCATAAAATTACTAGTAGAGAAATGAGCAAACATTTCACAGATACTATGATTTCAAGACGTCCCCACTTTAGATTAAAAGCTTGGTTTTTCTAAGAAGGCTAGTTAGTGTAGGTGAACATCATCATTTTAGATACCTAATGCATCTGATACAAATATAGCAAAAGACCATGTTGTCAAGAAACTACCTGCTTGGAGAAGAACCTTTTCTCTGTCTCTGTGCCCTGAGAACAGCGGCTGGGCCTTTGGTCTTAAGTGGAAATCACCTTAAGCAACTGTTTTCGGGCTGAAGTGAAAAGGGCTGATGAGGAGCTCTGCATCTCTGTTGCAGAGTTTGACTTTTAACTGTTTACTGGGGCTATTTCAGAATTTAAAAGTGGATCATGTGCTCAACATCACTAGTCATTAGGGAAATGCAAGTCAAAACCAGGATGATGAAATAACACTTCACACTCATTAGAATGGCTATTTAAAATAAAAGAAAAAAAAGGAAAATATCAAGTATTGCTGAGGATGTCGAGAAACTGGAACCCTTGTACATCGCTGGTGAGAATGCAAAACGGTACAGCCGCTGTGGAAAACTACAATATTGCCTCAAAAAATTAAACACAGAATTATCATACGATCTACCATTTTCATTCCTAGGTATATACTCAAAAGGAGGGACTGAAACACACCTGGACATCAGTTCACAGCAACATTATTCACCACAGTCTAAAGGTGGAACAACTCAAATGTGCAACAACAGACGAACAAGTAAAGAAACCGTTCTGTTCATCCATATAGTGGCATACCATTCAGCCTCAGGAAGGAAGGAAAGGCTACAACATGGATGCACTTCGAGGACATTATACTGAATGAAACAGGCCAGACACAAAAGGACAAATACTGTATGATGCCTCTTCCACGACTCCCCTAGAACAGGCAAATTCATAGCGACTAATGGCATAACAGAGGTTACCAGGAGTGGCAGGAGTCAGGGAGAGAACGGGAAATCACTGTCTAATGGTGCAAAGCCCATGTGTGAGAGGATGAAGTTCCGGATAGTGGTGATGAGTGCACCAAGTCATCAATGTACTTCATGCCACTGAATATACCGAAGAATATTAAAATAGTACATTTTATGTTATGCATATTTTACCACAGTTTTAAAAAAAAGCATATTAGGGACTATGTGTGTATATACATGAGAGTTTACAGAGTAAAGAATGTGTTTTTGCCTCAAAGTAGAGCAAGTTGATTTATTCAATCAACAAACATTAAATTTCTGCACACTTACAAGATATGCACACAAGAGCAGTTCACACAACTTAGTGCCTAGACTTGCACAGGGTAGTTGGGAACCAGGGACAAACAGCACACCAAGTCTTGTGAGTATGTTACAGAAACACGTGTGCGGTTACTCTGGCCTCGGGCCATGCAGATTACCCGAGGTGCTCGTGTGGATGGCAGGCCATGCCCTGGTGCCACATGCCACTCCCAGCATCAGAGCTGATGGCCACCACACTGGTGCTCACACTCATTCTCACACAGCACCCGGCAGGGGTGGACAAAGGCCTTCATCGCCAATTGTTTAGAGAACATACACTTAGAAAGGTAGAAAATGTGAGCTTCATTCTGTTAATAATTCCTCCTAAGCACCCCTTAAAACAGGATGATGACTCCTCTCGCCTGCCCCAGCAGAAGGCTGCAACTGGTGGGCGTTCGGGCTGGATGAGCACTCCCCACGGTGACAGCTTGGCAGGGACCCCACGGCAGGGGCTCTGTTCACAGGAAGGGCGTGTGCTCTTCTTTTTGTCAACCTTCAAAATCACAGGAGACAGTTTTAAAGCACGTTCTACGATTCTGTGATTTTTTTTTTAACAAATAGCCATTCAAACTCGTCAGGAGTGCGTGGGAAAGACAGACCTTAGACAGGAAGGGCAGTCATGCTGTCTTGTGAGCTGCACATGCGCCCCAAAGGAAACGATTATTTATTAAATTTTCTCTTAGGTGGCCTGAGTATCTGCACACATACATTAATATTTCCCTCACCTCCCTGATCAGACTGTTTTCTTAACATTGCCTACTCAAATTACTTTCAACCATTAACTCTGACAGCCTCAGAATCACACCAAAAGAAACCAATCCAACAGAATTTAGCAGAGATCTGAGTATCCCCCTCCTTTGTGCCAGATTGTACCTGTAGATTTCCACTATGACAGCCGTAAAGGAATGCTGCACACATTTATGGACATGTGTTCCCTGCCTGGGTCTTGCAGCAGCCCCCTCCCCTCAGAAAGGGAACCAGGAGCACATATTCTGTAGTACCCAGTGCCCAGCACTCAGCACCCAGCACTCAGCACCCGCCTGGCACAGAGCAGTTATTCAGAGAGTGTTTGTGGAATTGATGGATGAGGACATTTGGGTATGTTAACTTTAAGAGAACAGATATGTATTCAGAAAGCCCCTCTCCCGCAGTCTAGCAGTCATTTCCATACCAAATGAATGAAAAAGAAATCTCAATTGGTAAGTTCAGACTCAGACAATATGACAAACGTTAAACACCCAGGACAGAGCCAAGCACATTAAATGCAACAAATCCTAGTTTTTCTCTTAACTCCTGCCAGCTAATATTTAGTTTTTAGTCAATTGTTACTATTAGATTCAGGGACTTTATCACAGACATAAAGGATGCAACACCATAGACCTCTCCCTGGACCAATCCCCCAATGCAGTGGGACATTCTACAGGGCTCACAGCCAGTCACCACCCCAGCCTGAGGGCACGGGGTCACGTGTGGGGCAAAACAGAGAGAACAACACTAGGTACTATAAGCAAAACCACCTGTTTTTCAAACTCTAATAATAGACTGTAGAAAAACACACATTTAGACACACACCTAACCCTAGAACTTTTAGTCATTTTATAGCTATTTGCAAGGGTCTCATCCCAACCAACAGCCTCTCCTCCACCCGCACTGCTGCATCTAAAAATAAAGCAGCACATCAGAGAGGCATATTTTGCTTGCTTCAGCCTGGAGCCCAGAAAACCCCCTGGGCCTTACTGCAGTGGGATCTGTGCCCTGTGCACTGTGAGTCAGCACTTCTCCACATTTCTGGAAATTCCTTACCAGCAATATGACCTGCACAGGAAGCCAACTTTCCATTTCAATGTATAACAGGAAGTACTCAAACACATTTCACCTAAACTGGAGAACTGTTTTAATGGAATTGCTGTCACAGAAAATAAGCAGGAATCTACTGAAAGGCATCCATTAAAAAAAAAAAAGGAATGAAATGTTTTATTTTAAAATACATAGACAAATCACGATCCGCTAAACCAGTATAATCAATGTGAACAAAGGCACTTCAGTAGCTAGAAGACAAACACAAATTAAGTTTAAAATTTAACTCAGTTACTGTCCAATTTTCTGTTGCACACATTGCACGACTTTGGAAAACCTGTTTATTTTATTAAGAGTCTGCTAAGTTTCGTGTTGAGTATTTGGCTTGGCTAGTCACATAATACACAGAAATAACAATGGAAATTAAATATTTTGAGGGGAAAAAACCTTCTGTGGCGGGTATTTTAATAGAACGTACGTCTCCCATAATTAATGGACTGAAGTTACTTGATCAGGACAAAACACATTCACAGGTTACAGAGATTTTATGTTGCAGAAGCAACTTTTTGGAAGATTAATAAGAGTTTAAAACAGCCTGTCCATTAACTACAGCGCCCAGGCCTCAGGGTGCCATTCCCTGTTTTAAACTCAGAAAGCTGCTTTTGCAGTTAAAATGTCAGCTACAAGAAGTAGTTTTTCCATAATTCTTAAAGAGAGTTTCAAAACATAAGTTCAATAAAAAGCCAAATAGCTCAGCTATTACAGTCATTAATAAACGTATTTAACATTCGTGCAGCATCAGAATGTAAGACATCTGGTTCTAATTTCAGTTTTGGCTCAGAATAAAAGTGCCTCCCCCACAATAGTTTGATTATAAACTGTTCTTTCCCTCCTCTCGTTTTCTCCTTTGGAAGCTGTTGTCCTTCATTCTTGCTGGAAGCCACCTGACCACTGCCAGGAAGAGGAATGCAAAACATTCCCAGGAGCGGCCGTGACGTCAGCCCCACATTCCACCGCTCTGTGGTCAGGGCTGTCGGGAAACTCCAGCCCGGGCAAAACCCCTCAAAGGAGATAACTGCCGAGGCCTGTGCTAAATCACACCAGGAACTCCTCCACCACATGCTTTAAAGATGGACAGTTAAAGGGAGAGAAGACACAGAGCAAGACTAATGAAACATGTTTACTGTTAATCTTCAAAACTGTTGTCTGTTTATTTTTCTTGGGAGAAAAAAGCAAGGAAAAAGTGATTCAACGACAATCATCAGCAGACCAACCACCTCAGGCATTAGTACGCAGACAGGGTAAGACAAAAAAGAGTAGTTTGGGTTCCAACCAGCAGACCTTCCTCAGTTAAACAACTCCACAACCTGTCTCCAAACCCTCTTACAGGAGAAAGAGATGGAAGTCCCACTCAAGTATGCTTTAGAAAGTAGCAGATGCATTTTCTCTGAAGAGCAATATTGTACAGAGACAGGAACTGAAAAGGTTACTTGACTAGCTGTTGTCTGTCAGGTGTTGTAATATGTCCCTAACAAACGCATCCCAAGTATGAAACTGGAAATTCATCACAGATGCCACAATGTCCGTCCATAAGCAGCACTCTCCTGTAAAGACCCTAAAACCAAAGTAACTCAAACTCTTCTGCCTTCCTCATGGTATTACAGTAGCCCAGAATAGGAATCAGAATAGCTGCGTGCCAGGAATGCCTCAGTAAAATACAAAGGGAGAAATATGAAGACTGAGGGAGATTTACCACCCACCTCTCCACTCTACCCCCCAACCCAGAAGCCATGGAGAGGAAGGTCAGTGGTGCAGAGGCTGCCCTTGGAACAGGCTCCCTGATTTCAATGAGAGAAAGAAAAGCTGAGGCAGAGGAGCTAAGTGTCCAGAGGCAGACAGGCAGAGCACACATGATAAGCCAAAGGTTACAATTTGAGCCACAGGGATAATTGGTGGAGGACAGTTGATGAGGGGTTTCTAGGGCCAGAAGAGCTGGGCATCCTAGGAACCTCCCGTCAGACATGCAGGGTCAGTGACAGAGGCCATGTCTGATCAAGAATGACAAAGTCTAGGGCCTCTCTGCTAGGCCCCAGCCTGAGTCAAGAGTGGTCCTTGAGTCCCGAACAAAAGGAGCAGTTGGGTCCTTGAGGGAAGAACCCTTCAATGACGTCGTAAATCATGTCATTTAACTCTTCCTACTGCTCCTTCCCAAAAGAGCCCCACAAGTTGTGCTTCTGGGGACAGCTGTGCACTGGAGAAAGGGAAATGCCCAGAGCTTTCAGGATTTGTTGGACATCGTGCCCAAGCTAATGTTGCTCCCCAAAGTCTCAGCACCTCTGTGCTCTACTTGTCAAGCTGGTTTTATGAGCGACAAACACAAATGGAGTCTGTCTTATGACTGTCTGCCCAGATATGAGTTTGTAGATGGAACACAGACTCAGAAATGGGCAGAACTTCCACATTTGCACCTTGATTCATATACAAGAACTCCTGATATTAGAAGAGCTGAAGAGAAACCCCAAAGCATCTCTTCCCTGCAAAACAGCAACTGAAAGAAACATCGTATCTTCTTGGGGAGCACCAAGATTAATACTACCGTCAAGAGACTTGAAAGGTGCACGGTGGTGGTTCCTGTCACACCTCCCGTTGTGGGTGCCGGGCCTGTGTAGAGAATGACAGTGGAGCGTCACAGACTTAACCAGGGAGCAATTCCCGCTGCAGCTGCAGACCTAGCTGGGATCCCACTAGAGCAAATCAACACATCCCCTGATCTGGTGTGCAGCTACTGACTTGAAGGATGAATGTGTGCAAATTGTATGCGTTTTCCTATCCGAACCAGCAGAGGAACAGAAAGCTGCCTGCTTTCACCGTGCCACCCTGGAGCTACGTCATCTCTGGTTCTGTGTCCTAACTCAGTCTGCAGGAAGCTTACTGTCTCACCATCCCACAGGACAAGACAGCATCAGGCTGATAGGGTTCTTAGCAGAAAGTAAAGGGCACTCCAGGACACCCTTGTAAGACAAGTATACATCAGAGGACAGAAGATAAAAGAAAAGAAGAAAACTTCAGGAGCCTGCTCTCTGAGGGAAATTTCTAGTGGTACAGCGACCTGGGGCATGTTGAGATAGCGCCTTCAAAATGAAAGCATGCTGTTGCGAGTTTCACCCACTACCACTAGGAAAGAAGCACAAGTGCTTCGCATATCTCACTGGATTCTGGAGGCAACACATGTCACTTTCCCGTTTTCCACTCTGATCTATTTCCAGAGTGACCTCAAAAGCTCAGCACGGAGCCGGGTTGAGAGAAAGCACTTCATGTGGGTCAGGACACAATGCAAGCAACTCTGCCTTTGGTCCTTGTGACCAACGGCAATATCTATGGTTGACTGAGATCCTTGGAGTCAAACAGCCTAGTAGAAGGATCTAAGGTTTGGGGGCTAAGCCATGCTCTATTCAGCAAATAACTATCTTTCTTTTGATATGAAATCCTGGCTTGTACTGGCTCCCTGTGGGTGACGGAACACCTGACCATGGGATACCTAGAGCCATGGGACTTACACGAACTGGGCACTGTATGACTTACCTGGCTGCAGAGGTGGGCACATCCTGGAACACTATCTGCAAGTGCAAGTGGTGTGTACAGCATATTCAGGGTGAAGTAAATTTCACAAACAGGAAGCTTGCACTTTTGCTTCACCTACTCCTGCCACATCTGCCATCCTTCCCTCAACCTACACTTGCAGCCCCATGGGATGTCTCCAGGACAAGTAATCTGAAGTGGAAAACTCAAGCCTGGGTTTCAGATAGGCTGACATGACACGGGACAGTGGCTGGAAACAAGCGGTTTTGCACCTCCCTTCCAGCAAGGCCCTGAGGACATGCACAGCTTCGTGTGGTGCATCTTCTGGGTCCAGTGTGCCCAGAAATGGCATGGGGCACAGCTCCCATGGACTCATAGGCCATGGCTGCTCAGCTGGCTAATTGGGACTAGTCTCCGAGGACACATGTGATGGTCCACTTGATCCAGAAGCAAAGACAGGTTGCGCTGTGAGCCAAACTGCCTGATGAAGACAGTCAAACAGATGATCACAAAGGTAGAAAGAAGACAATGAAAGGGCAGGCAGAGAGATGGTTGGGAACAAAGAGTGACAGAGAGTATGTGTGTCCCACCTGAATGCTGCCTGCAGAAGAGGAGGCTCAAAACCCAGGGGGATGATAAATCACCTAAAAACACTTGTCTGAGTCTGTGTGCAGGGATCCAGGGCTCCTTTGGTGGGTCACAAGCAGGGTCGTGGTGGCAAAGGCTGCACACCACTACTGACCTGTCTACTGAGAGTCCAGCTTGCCACGCCCAGCAACGATCCTGAGGGACCACTTGCCACGGAGCAGCAGGTCAGTTACATGGAGTGTCTTCTGTCAGGACAGGTGACAACTTTCCCTCACTGGGACATGCATTCACTCAGCTCTGGTCATGCTCTCCCTGTCTGCTATGCTCTGCCAGCAGCACTGCAGTGAATTCAACACCCCAGGGACCAGGGCAGATGGACCATGGAGAGGCTCGTACCCACTGCAGAAGTGAGCATTCTAATACCTATGCAAAATTCTTTCCTCAGGGTGTCCTGTATATATTTATGCCTGTTAAACCATATTCTCTCTTCCTTCCTCCTATTTTAAATAGTGTGTATTGGTGATATTAGCCTATCAGCCATGCAGTTCACTCCATTTACAGAATTACAGATTCCAAGACATAACCCACCTGCAGTAGGGGAGAAGAGCTCGCACATGTGGAGCGGATGCCCCACCTGAGGCGGTGCTGGACCTGCCCTCCGGGGAGAGGAATACCCTCCTTATGTCTACAAGGGAGCTGTACTACGATGCTGCTTCTGCCCTTCGCCCTTTGGAAAGGTGAGGGGTTTATGTTCACATGAAAAATCCCAACGTGCTGGTGACTGTGCTGGGTCACTTCCAGGCAAGCAAGCAGCATCCAGATATGCTCTTCCTGCTTACACAGTTACACAGCCTGGACTGCACTTACACAGCCTGGACTGGACTCTGTGGGCCGCACAGGGCCCTGCTGACAGCCTGCAATGCTGCGAGAATCCAAAGAGATAATAGTATGCACGTGGCTTGAGAAATAAAGTGCAAAAAGCATATATGTAAGGTATATGTTTTTCCATTTTACAGCTTAAAATTGAGAAAATAACAAGTCAGAAGACACCTAGAAGAGTCAGGAGGGTAACTAATGCTCAAAAATAGTACAAATCAACGATGTTGATACAATGAAGAAGACACAGGGGCTGCACTCAGACGAGGTCGAGCTGTGAGTGGAAAACAGAATTCACAAGAGTTGAAAGTTCAGAGAGAGTAAATGTTAATGTCCTCAGCTGGGAAACCTGGGCCACAGTCTAGTTTTGTCACTAGACCTGCTTTATCACTTAGCTCATAGCAGAGCTGTGCCTCTGAAACAGTGTTACACCATTTAATGGTCTCTGCTTTCTGAAACCCATGGTGCTGAATTATCCACTATTACTGCAAATGTTTTCATTCCTTTTTCCAAAAAATGTTTTACTTTTTCATGGACCCAGCTACATCTTCTCAGCCTCCTGGATAAGTATCAACACGCAGTTGGCTGAAGCTGGGGCAATGTCCGCAGTCACAGAACACTGCATGCTTTATTGGCTCACTGGGGTAACGTGTATTCTTCTAGGCGGGTGGGCTGGTTTACTTCCCAAGTATGTTCAGACAGTTGGCAAGGAAGCTGGAGCTGTTCTAGAGGACAGACTGTGGAGTCTCCTCACCAGGATGAGAACAGGCCCAGGGTGGCGCAGGGTTTTACAGGCAAACCTAAAACTTCACAAGACACTTTCTCAGTCAGCTCTAATGCAAACATAAACCGTACCAAATGGATGATACCAATCCACTTTCCAGAAATACAGTAGTCACAGATGTTAGTTATCAATGTAGCCGGGTCCACGAATACCTGCATCAGCCAAACAACGTGCTGTGTGCTCTTCAAGTCTCCCGTGTTCAGTTTTACCAAAATGATTTTCTATCAGTCATCAGGCATTTACTGATTATCTCCTGGGTAGAGAGCTTTAAGGTGCTCACTGCTCCACACAAATACTTTGTTTGTTTTGTAAAATAGCTGGAACTTCTGATACTGGAAGTTACTAAAGGAAAATGGAGGTCATCTCTTCTAAATGATAATGAAGAAACTAGCAGTGGTCAATACAAATGTTTTCTTTAGTACACTACATGAGGTTAGAAAATACTTATTCTGTAATCTACCAAAATGCTAACTAAAGAAACAGACTTTGGGACCCGAATGAACCAGCTAGGTAAGGGCACACAATTATTCAAGTCTAGCACAGAAGATTCTCTTCTTCTTATGGAAAAGATAATGGAGTAGGTCACACACTAAGGACTGGCTGACACAAATGACACATAGTGGGTTAAGCTGGTGTGGCAAACACACAAGTCTTTACCTGGTAGACATAATACTCTCTCCCACAAAGAATTTTTAGGATGCACGGTGATATTCAAAAAATTTGCTCTATTTTATTAGTCAGAATATGGAAAATCTTCCTAGATATTATATTGAAAAGTCTGTAAACACTGGAAGTATTTACTGCAACCCGTAACTGAAGCATTGCTTTGATCATTGCTGTTTTTTTTTAAAGCTACTTTTCAACAATGTTTCTGGTTTGCCTTTATAAATTATAATTTCAATATTGTACTGTATTAATCATAGAAGAGTGTATTTAATCCAGGTTACTTTGATAAAGAAATTGCAGAACCTACTATTCAAGATGGAAAGCATGACAATGACTGTGTTTGCTGCTTATTAGTGGAAATGATGCAAAAGAGCTGTTAGTTCAGTTGGCCAAGAACATGCCTCCCTTTGGCCTGTCACTGTCAGAGACAGTGATCCTTCCTCCAGCCCTGATGAGAGAACATGTAACATCTGTCCTTAACTGTTTCAACATTAAAAATCACAGTTAATTCCTGATGCTACAGTCAATTCAGGAAGGAAACAGCACCCACCTTGCTTACTCACTCTTCTTTGGGTATCTCTAACTCATTCTGCTGCATTTCGGCAAGGAAGTACTGTATATAATTACCAAAATTCACTTTGTTAACATAAGGAACACACTTGCCAAGCGAAGCCCGTGCCTCATGGAGGTTTTTTTTACTTGCCTTTTAGAATGACGCCTGAACCAAAGATATCAGTGACCAGACAGACCTGAAGAAACATACACCAATGCCCCATAAAATACTATATTTACATAAATGTCTACTTACATGAAACCCTTTACACTTGCAGAATTAATAATCCTAGCAAGCCTTACCAAAAGATGAAGCGATGAAAAGCTCTAGTTATGCTAAATGAAAAATTATAAAAAGCTCTCATAAGAGTATGTATTATTTACAAGCATACACAGACATTCTCCAGAACAAACCATATGGTCAGTAAATTTTAAAAAATCAGAATCATACAATCTTTTTCGACAAAAATGAAATAAAATTAGAAATCAACAGTACAAGGATATGTGGAAAATTCACAAATATGTGGAAATTAAACAACACAGTCCTTAAATAACCAACAGGTCAATGAAGAAATCACAAGGGAAATTAGAAAATATTTTGAAAGGAATGAAATGGAATACACAACATAATAAAACTTATGAAAGGTAAATAAAGTAGCCTTATATTTACAGTTGTGGATGCCTGTATTAAAAAGATTACAAATCAACCTCACCTTCCATATTAAAAAAAACAGAAAAACAAAAGCAAACTAAACCCAAAGCAAGCAGAAGGAAGAAAATGACAAAGGTTAGGCAGAAATAAGTGAAACAGAAAATGGAAAAACGAAATCCACAAAACCAAAAGACGGTTCCTTGAAAAGACTGACCGAATTGACAAACCATTAGCTAGACTAACCATGAGAAAACGAGAGACAACTCAAATGGCAAAAATTAGAAATGAAAGAGGGAAAGCACTACCAGTCTTACAGAAAGTAAAGGGACTACAGGAATACTTGAAGGAAACGACATGAACAACTGTACCAACAAATTAGATACATGAAACAATATGAACAAATTCCTAGAAAGACACAAATTACCACAACTTACAGGTAGAAACAGAAAATTTGAATAGACCTGTAACAAACAAGGAGATGAGTCAGTAATTTTAAAGCTTCCACAAACAAAAGCCCAGACCCAGATGGATTCACTGGTAAATTGTACCAAATGTTTAAAGAGGAATTAATACCAACCCTT
This sequence comes from Vicugna pacos, assembly GCF_048564905.1. Classification (NCBI taxonomy): domain Eukaryota; kingdom Metazoa; phylum Chordata; class Mammalia; order Artiodactyla; family Camelidae; genus Vicugna; species Vicugna pacos. Next base: position 26,697,237 of record NC_133015.1, read on the forward strand.
ACTAACTCTGCCCAAAATGAGAGATTAGGGAATACTTCCCAATTCATTCTACGGGGCCAGTAGACACCTACCACTGAAATGTGACCCTACAGAAACTGACTCCATCATTTCCCAGAGTAAAAAGCACTTCCTAAAGGTAAGAAAATTTAATCTTCTATTTCACTTCAAAACTTCATTTTTCCTTGTATGAAGTAAGACTGGAAATTTGAAATCTACTTGCCACAATTACTCACCTGTAACATAGTTTAATTTATATATTTATTTCATAGAATTCTGAAATAAATGAAATGGCTTAAGGGAGCACAGAACATTGTCCAACACACAGCAAATTCTGAAATATTACCTTATTTCTTAATAACCATGGTGTCTGGCCCCCCCTCCCCAGAGCCTGGGGGCCTGCATGAGCGTTTCCTAGGCCATTGGGCCATGGTAACCTCATCCCAAAATCAAAGACATTTCAAGAAGAGAAAACTATAGACCAATATTACCTATGAATATAGATGCAAAACTGCTTGGCAAAATATGAGCAAACTGAATTCAACAACATATTGAAAGAATTATACACTATGAAGTAAGTGGGATTTATCTCAGGAAAGCTATGTTGCTTTAACATCTGAAAGATCAATAAATGTAACACAACCACACCAAAAGAATAAAATACAAAAACTACACAATCATCTCAATAGACACAAAAAAGGCATTTGACCAAATCCAACACATTTCCTGATGAAAACACTCAATAAACCAGGAATAAGAGAACTTCCTCAATCTGATAAACAGCATCTATAAAAATACTACGACTAACGTCATATTTAATGGTGAGTACTTTCGTCTTAAGACCCAGAAAAGGACAACGGTGTCTTCCACTCAACACTGCAGTAGAGGTTCTGGTCAAGGAAGTTACGGAGGGAAAAAAGAAAGAAAGAAATGGATCCAGGTTAGAAAGAAAGAAGTAAAACTCTCTGGTTGAAGATGACATAATCTTGTATAATTTTGTATATTCTAAGAAATCCTCTAAAAAACTATTAAGAGTAATAAATGAGTTCACCAAGCTTACAGGATACAAGATGAATTTTAAAAAACTGTACTTCTATATAATACTAATGGACAATGTGATACTGAAATGAAAAATAAAAAAATTTATTTAAAATGGCATCAAACAATAAAGTATTTAGGAATAAATTGAAGAAAGTGCAAAATCTGTATTCTGAAAACTACAAAGGACTGTTAAGAGAAATTAAAGAATTTTTAAGTACATGGAAAGACATTCATATTCATAAATAGGAAGACCTAATATTGTTAAGACTGCAACACTCTCCAAATTGACCTAAAGATTCAACACAATGTTTTATCAAAAACCTATCCAGCCTTTTGGTAGAAACCAATGAGTTGATTCTAAAATTCATATGGAGGTAAAGGGACATACAATCATCAAACAATATTGAAAATGAACAACAAAGTTGGAGGACTCACAATTTCTGACTTCAAAGCATCCTACAAAGCTACAGTAATCAAAACAGAGTGGTACTGGAATAAAGACAAACAAATAGATTAACAGTGGCATAAGAAAGGAATGTAACTCGATAGAAATGATCCATATTTATGGTCAATGGATTTTCAACAAGGGTACGAAGAAAATTCAACAGGGAAAGAATATTAACTTTTCAAAAATTGGTGTGGGATAATTGGATATCCACTGGCAAAAGAACGAATATGTCTGTTATGTCATGTTACATATGATACCAAAAGAATAAGTGACAGGAAAAAAAAAATAAATTGGATGTCATCAAAATTCAAAACATTTTTTGCTTCAAAGAACACCATAAAGTGAAAAGACAACACAAAAAAATGAGAGAAAATACTTTTAAAACATATGTCTAATAAGAGACTTGAATGCAGAATACATAGAGAACTCTCAACTCAATAATAAAAAGATAAATAACCCAACTAAAAATAGGCAAAGGACATTATGAATAGGGATTTCTCCAAAGAAGATACACAAATGACAAAGAAGCACATGGAAAGATACTCAAAATCATTAGTCACTGGGAAATACAAATCAAAACTACAACAAAATACTACTTCATATTTAATAGGATGATTATTGTCAAAAGATAGTAACGTGTTGGTGTGGTTGCAGAGAAACTGGTACACTCATTCACTGCTGGTCAGGTGTGTAACAGTGCAGCCATTGTGGAAAATCATTTGGTAGATCCTCAAAATGTGAAACAGAGAATTATCAGATGACCTAGCAATTCTACTTCATCTAGGTATAAACTCAAGGGAAATGAAACCGTATGTCCACGTAAAAACATGTAAACAAATATTCATAGCAGCATTATTCATAATACTCAAAAATAAAAACGACGAAAATGTCCATCAACAGATGAACGGATAAACAAAGTGTGGTATGTGCATATAATGAAGTATTATTTGGCCATAAAAAGGAATGAAGTATTGACATATGCTTCAACAAGGATGAACCTTGCTCCTATGCTAAATGAAGGAAGCTATTTAAATAAGACCATACACTGAATGACTGCATTTATATGAAATTTCCAATATAGGCACATTCATAGACGGATGGTTGTCTAGTGCTGAAGTCTTGGGGGAAAGAACAGTGACTGCCACTGGGGATGAGATTTCTCTTCAGGGTGATGAAAACTTTCTAAAACAGATTGCGGTGATGGTCATACAACTCTGTAAACATAGTAAAAAAAAAACCACTGTAGACTTCAAAATGGTGACTTGAATGGTAGCTAATTATGTCTTAATTTTAAAAGAAGAAGTTGTCATATACCTCTATGGATTATACCTAGTTTTACTGAAATGCTTTTGAATGATGCCCATACCATCAAAGAAGACAGGGAAAGAAAGTGAGGTGAAGTTCCCAATATGCTGAGTTCCAACTGACCTGGATACAATATAGTAAAATGCTCATTTAGTAAAAGCCAGGTCAATTCCTTGATACGTTTAAATATACATTTATAAGAACGCTTGTAGTTAACATCAGCTCTAAAGTGCACAGTGCTTGATGATGGTGTTGCTACCATGTTATCTATTTTGATCACATCCTTGGTCTACATAATATACATACAAGATAGAAGGATAAGACTCCAAACAGTAACTTTAGAAGAATATTGCCACTGAAATACAATTGTTTACAGATTCCTTGGGATGGCTCTATCTCATAATGGAAACCCTGGATAGAACCCATTTATAACTTCTTGTATTTGGAAGATTTTTTTCACTACCTCCCTGGTAGCCAGGCAGAGAAGGAAATTACAGCTAGTCTAGAAGAACTTGGGTAAAATCGTTCTCAAATTTGGGGATGCTGATTAGAATTACCCAAAAGGTGACCACAAGACACACATGTATCACACACTATTTTCCATTTTCTGTATTCGGTTCCAAAATTGAGTTTTAAAGAATGTTTCCGTGATATATTCCTCCCCGTTCTGCTTTGTGACGGGAATATTAAATTGCTTTAAAAGGATGTTCTACTTAATAACTAATGAAGCTTTATGTTAACTTGAGGGAAAAAAGACTTGTTTTTCCTGTTAACTTCAGATAGTAAACATCAATCTACTAAAGAGCCAAAATCTTATCACAATAATGATGTAAAAACACCAAAATCCTAAAAATACCAACTCCTACATGAAAACATATTCTTAAGGAGTCGTCACTAGAAGGACCGTTTTTAAATCCAACGAGGAAAAACACAATGGGACTTCCTTGCCTTTTCTGTCCCTCCTGCACTGACTGGGCAGGTCGTTGGGCCTGCTGGCCTCTATCAGGCTCCAGGCCTCTGCTCCCAGGACCAGTACCACAATTTTCACCTTTTAGTTTATAGTAATACTGAGAAAATACATAGGCCTTAAAAATGTTGAGAAGAGAAAGGCAAGTCTTCTCAAAACTGCTATTAAGAATTGTCTATGCTTAACATTTTCTTATTTGATCCTGAAATATTAAAAATACAGTACAGTACTTAAAAGGACAACCTAATTTTTTTTTACATTTTTTATTGATTCATAATCATTTTACAGTGTTGTGTCAAATTCCAGTGTTCAGCACAATTTTTCAGTCATTCATGGACATATACCCACTCATTGTCACATTTTTCTGTGATTTATCATAACATTTTGTGTATATTTCCCTGTGCTATACAGTGTAATCTTGTTTATCTATTCTACAATTTTGAAACCCCAGTCTATCCCTTCCCACCCTCTACCCTGCCCCCCACCCCGGTAACCACAAGTCTGTATTCTCTGTCCATGAGTCTATTTCTGTCCTGTATTTATGCTTTGTTTTTGTTTGTTTGTTTGTTTTTGTTTTTTAGATTCCACATATGAGCGATCTCATATGGTATTTTTTTTTCTCTTTCTGGCTTACTTCACTTAGAATGACATTCTCTAGGAGCATCCATGTTGCTGCAAATAGGACAACCTAATTTTTGACTCCTATACTGCTAATTTTCTTTCTTATATGTTTCCCAGGAAATACATTTTTTAAAATCTGTTTAAATAATATCTTAAAATAGCTAATAGTGGTATCTGTGGCATTAACTCTGACTTTCTTGTTGGTTTATAGGTTGAAAGGTAATAAACCACCTGAAACCTACATGAATTAAGTGAGTCTTTCTACAGTGTCATTCCAAATTACAGCAAATTCTATAACTGAAGATTTGTGACGCGTACACAGTTCTTGCTTCTAAACTGCTGGCAATCTGTAAAGCAGGAGGACAGGACAAACCTATGTAAAACTCTTACATTCAGGAGACCATGGCACATGCTATATGAGAGGCACTGGTTTTAAAAAAACAAAGAGGGTTCAACACTGCAGACAGCCCATCCAGATGGAAGGAATCAGGACAGACTTCATAAGGATGTCTTCAATGCAGAGTTAGGACATTCCAGGCAGAGTGAGGGGGAAATACCAGGAATACTGAGTTGGTTCATTAACTGGGCCACAGAACAAGCAGCAGAGCAACAGAAACTGCACTGGGGAAGTTGAATGAGGGAGTCATCACTTCACACTGAGAGACTGGCTCACCGTTGTGCACTGCAAGGAACTCCCTGAGATTTCAGAGCACACAAGCATCAAGGCCAAGTTATGCTTCCAGAATTTCTATCAAGGCTGCGGCAACACCTGCAGTAGGGCACGAAACGGCTTGAAAAAAGGACCTAGAAGTACCCAGAACTGGGTAGGTAACCAGCTGGAGGTCACCGTATGACCCAGGCAAGGGGTAAAAAAGTCACAGTGAAAATGCAAAAGAAAAGGAACCACAGAGCCATCCTGCAGAGACAGTCTGCAAGGACTCAGGCACTTAACTGTCACTTGTGATTTGTGCTCTACCAGCCACTGCTCCCCGGTCACCAGGTACAAGAAGGGAATTCATCAGGGCTAAACCACACCGCGGCTGACCTGTTTCTCAGTGATGAGAGAGCTGACAGATTTTCAAAACCAACCTCTCTGGAGACAAAAGAGCCTTGGTGGGAGGAAAAAACTTAGGTGTGTGGGCAGCGTAGGCCACTCTTTCCACATCGCTCCCTGCTTCTGCAAGCATGGCTCAAGGAGGGTGACTCTGACGCACAGGGGTTGAGCCACTCGTGTTTCAGGCTAGGGGACAAGGGCTCTTGGGCTTGGAGGACACATGGAACTGATGAGCGGTGGCATCACACTGGTTAAGGGTGGAGGCCTTCTCCTCTCACACTGCCTGGCCTCCTGTAGTCTGGTTTCTTTCCGCGTCTTTGCAGGCTATTGTGTGCTCAGAGACCCTGACACAGAATTACTTTAAATCGCTGCCAGCGCATGCCCTATGGACTTCGAGAACACCAGGACAAACAGCAGAGAGAGCTGCTTTGAGCAGCTGCCCTGGGCCTCCCACACTTCCTTTTAAGTCACATTTTTTGTTTTCTGGAACTATGGGAGCCTCTCTGCCTCAATATTTTGTACTAGAATATTTTCAGACTTACAGGAAATATGCAAGACACTTTTGCACTCCTGACCTGGATATGTGGACAGGGAACCATTCAGCAGAGCTGTTTTGTCACCCGCTCCCAATACGTGCGCACACACACTGTTGTAGTGGCTGTTAATTCCCACTATTATGAGCCAGGGAGCAACCCCGACCAGACACTGAATCGGCTAAGCCTTGACTTGGACTTCCAGCCTCCAGGACTCTCGAGAGACGAATTTCCATTGTTCATAAGCCACCGGGTCCATGGTCACTTGTTACAGGTGCCGGGATGGAGTTGAGTGGGCACGGTTCAGGCGCCCCTCTCTCAGACGCCCCACTTTTCATCAGCCTCAGCTCAGCTGACTGTAGCGCACAGCTGGCTGATTCCCACTCACCAGGAACAGAGGCCATCCTGAGCCTGTCCCATCTGCTCTCTTTTTCGTGTAGGCGCCACCTCTGTGAGGGCAGAAGAGCCCAAATTTTCAAGCCGAGAGGGCTGATTCCCTTCCACCCTCACCCTCCTGGTGCTCCTAGGACCCAGGTGCTTCTCCCCTCTGCTGCTGTCTCGGTGGCTGTCATGCCAGCTTCTCTGCTCTTCACCTACTCACTCAGGAACCTCCTCAGAAGGGTGGTCCTCAGCAGCCACAGGGCCCTACCCCTGCTCCGACTAATCCCTCACTATGTTTCTGGTGAATTTCCTAAAACACAGGCCTGGTTAAGTGCCCTGCCACCCCTTCTCCTTCCAGACTGAGTCTGTACCTAGCACATAGTACAAGCCCTTCAAGGCCCAGAGGCTGCTAGTTTCATCCACGGTCACAGACTTTTCTCTCTATAATCAGTCTCCTTCTCTCTCCTCAGTTACTCGCTGTCTCCAGTTCCAGCAAAACCCTCCAGCTCATCCTTCTGAGGCTGCCTGTCTCCTGGGCTCCCTCTGCCTTCCTGCACTACGGGTCGTCTCTCTGCACACTCTCCCACCCACCACACTGTAGCTGGCTGTTCACAGGACTGTCACTGGCAGCTCCATTAGGGTACTGACATGATTTTATCCCCAGCACTCACCACTCTAAAAATACCTGCCCAATGAGACAAAGAATGAAAGTACATCAGTAGCGTAACTTCCCTGACACCCAAACCAGACAGGACACCACAGTCTAACATCCCCAATGAACACAGATGCAAAAGTCCTCGACAAAATATTAGCAAAGTGAATTCAACAATATTTTTAAAGAATTCTACACCATGATCAAATGGGACTGACCCAAGGGATGCAAGTACAGTTCAAGATCTGTAAATCCATTTGTGACATGCTACATTTACAAAATGAAGGCAAAAAATCATATCATCTCAATAAATGCAGAAAATGCATTTGACAAAATTCACTGAATTATTCTGTTGCCTGAGTAGACTTCTCTAGGAAAACATTGCTAAGATTTAAGTCAGAAATGTTTTGGAAGAATTAATATCATTAACATGGCCATACTACCAAAAGCAACCTACAGATTTAATGCAATCCCTACCGAATTACCCAGGACATTTTTCACAGAACTAGAACAAATAACCCTAAAATTTATGTGAAATCACAAAAGGCCCAGAATTGTCAAAGCAACACTGGAGAAAAAGAATGAAGCTGAAAAAATAACCCTCCCAGACTTCTGTTACAAGACTACAGAGCAACAGTAATCAAAACAGCATGGTACTGGCACAAAAACAGAGATATGGATGGATCAACGGAATAGTACAGAGAGCCCAGAAATAAACACACAGATTTATGGTCAATTAATCTTTGACAAAGGAGGCAAGAATACACAGTGGAGAAAATACAGTCTCTTCAGCAAGTGGTGTTGGGAAAACTGGACAGCCGCATGTAAATCAGTGAAGTTAGAACACTCTCTCATACGACACAAAAAAATAAACTCAAAATAAAGACTTAAACATAAGACAAGACACCATAAATCTCTCAAGCACATTTATCTCAGCTGGGTAGGAGGATCTAATAAACTGTGTTTTCAAAGCTACAACTACTAGTACACATATTCCCACTCCCATTCCTGACTCCTCAAAAATAAGTGGATTATCTAATTTAAAGATTTTCTGGGGAAACACAGAGACCAATGGTCATACTTGCAAAGACAATTTCCACTTTCACCACTAACCATACTAGCCCTGCCATCAAGAAGCTCACAGTGTAGGAGGAGATACAGGAGGGTGACTGCAGGTGACTTTCTGTTAATTGTGCTATAGCACAGGCATGTGGTAGGCACAAGGGGCACACAGGAGAAAGCAACCTGGCGAGCCTTGAGATGGGAAGAAGGTGGCAAAAAAAGCCACACAGAGAAGGGGCAGGAGAGGTGCGGGTTTTGTCATGTGGGCCAGGGGGGTATGAAAAGCCACTCGAGTGAGAAAGAACAGTGCTCACAAAGAGGGGGAAGCAGTGTGGACCCTTGGTGACCACAGTAAGTCATCATCATTTTGAGAACAAGACCAGCCAAAGGTCACCTCTATTCTGACCTTTGCCTTTATTTCACAGATTATCAATATGTTGAAAAGAAAAAAAGAAAATATTAGTAAAATTAGGAAAAACTTCTTTATTCTGGCTGGGGTATGTGTGGGCGCAGCATGTTATGATTCCATGATTTGAACTTCTAGAAGTCGGAGAACATGATTGTTTCCAATACCTTTTAAGCAAGAATAAATCTATATTATATTATGAAATATAATATTTGTGTTCATTGATATTATTAGCCTGATGGGTCACAATGTGTTTGCATATCTGGAAGAATTTGTGTGCTAAGCAGTGTTCTTACAGAGAGAAGCATTGGGAAAGCAGTGGAGTGACACCTGTCACACCCTCTCTGTCTAGGAGCTCAAAGGCCAGGAACTCAGGGGCTGTGCTAACATCCCACCCCATCCCACCATCTGGAAGAGTACGGCCAGAAAGCAGAAATGTTCTAAACAGTGAAACTTTCTGTTTGCTTTTCCAATCTTTACTTTTGTGATAAGAGTACCCATGGGCCAACTAGGAGGCTGCATTAGGCATGAAGCATTCCATTCATTCAGTAATGTTTAATATTTAACCATCAGTTTACTGCTTTAACTGAAATATTCCTAACAGGCTTCAAAGTGAGACCGAAACTGGCTCATGTCTCTGCAAGTAGCTGCTTGTGCTGCTGGATCAAAATCGCTCATATGGAGATCAGTGACATCTAGCTTCTCTGAAATGAATCAACCTCACTCTAGACAGAAGTACAGTGTCCTCTGACCTTGGTGAATCATATCCTTCAGATACAAGTCCACAGTCCATCTCTTCCCTAGGACTTCCCCTAGTTTACCCTACTCAGGTTATTTCGGTAAACAGTGTTGAACTCAATCCTTTAACACCTATAATACTCTACAAAGTTACTTCCAGTTCTCTACAGAATTTTCACTTGAGTTTTCCATTACTGTCATATCCAATCATGTGTGAAGCTGAAGCCTCTGAGCTATAAAATTATAATTATACTTTTGTGTCACAGAGAAATATATGTGGAAATAGCCGGGTTCGTAATGGGCCATTTCATTTATTACCATTTATCTTTAGCCACTTTGTGGGAAAGCACAGCAGGTATCACCTGTCATGTCACAAATGAACATAGTTAAAAAAAATGACTGGAAATGTGTTTGGCCTTAAACTCCGTCAAGTGCAATTCAATACTCTTTTTATCAAGTTCCCTCAAATCTAAGAATCAACATTTCTCCTTGGTCCCGTGAGACCCTTAACCAGCAACGTTCCCTGGATCGCAGTCACAATCCCTCCCTCTGCTGCCACCCTGTCACTGGTCATAACAGTGTCTGTGGTCTAGGTCAGGTCAATGACAGCTGTCCATCAAAGGCTTCCTTAGCCTCACACCTGGACACTGCAAGGTGAGAGCCCACCATCCCAGCCTCTCCTCAGAGGGACAGCCCCACTCAGCACTTCTTCCTAGTCCTTATGCACATCTTCCTGCAGAGTCCTGGCCTTGTGAGACAGAACGCGGTCTTGCTAATAGTCTTACTGAGCACTGCTGGTTACTGCCAGTGAATCTTTATGCTTAGGCTTCTTGGTAAAGAATATGAAGAAGACAAAGAGTAACAATCCTAAAGGGCTATTGTGAGTTTACCTAAGACTCAGGAATCGAGCACTGTACCTGGCATATAGTTAACACTCATGTAAACGTTAGCAATTATCACTCTTGTACCATTTAGAAGTTTAATGATGAATTAATTGGTTGGGACATTGCTGGAATTTTGGACTCTTGTGAACTGATAGATTTGGACCTTGCAACAAAGGGATGATGTGACCTCTATCAATATATTCATCCTTAATGTTAACATCAAACTAAATTTTACTAAAGATTCTATTTATATTGGTTTACATACCTACAGATACAGTATGCCCCACATCCACATGTGTACTACAGAAGTATGAATTCTGGTTAGCTGACTCACTTAAGAAATGGAACAAACACCTGAGAATGATTGGCTCTCTTAACTGCTCTCTCCTTATTCTGTATTTGTTTTTATTGTGGTAAAATAAATATATATACACAAATAACACAAATTTTTACCATTTAACCATTTTTTAAGCAGACACTTCAGTGGCATTAAGTCATTAGGCATAATGTTAACAATCACCACTATTTCAAGAACTTTATCACTATTCCAAACAGAAACTATGTGCTTATTACCAAACAGTAATTCTCTACTCCCCTCACTCCTCAGTTATCTCTACTCCACTTTCTGTCTCTATGAATTTGCCTATTTTAGGTAACACATGTAAGTGGAATCAAATAATATTTGCTTTTTTGTGTGTCTAGCTTTTTTCATTAAGCACAATGTTTTCAAGGTTCATCCACGTTGTAGCATATATCAGAATTTCATTCCTTTCTGAGGATGCATAATATTTCTTTGTGTGTGTGTGTATTTATACTCATTTTGTTTACCTATTCCTCTAATGACAGATACTTGGGTTGTTTCCCCCCTTTGCCTATCGTGAATAATGCTGCTATGAACACTGATATACAAGTATCTGCTTGTGTCCCTATTTTCAGTACTTTTGGATACACACTTAAGAGTGGAATTGCTGGATTACATGGTAATACTGAGTTTAACCTTTTCAGAAAGAGCCAAACTATTTTCCACAGCAGCTATACCTTTTAAAATTTCTACCAGCACTGCACAAGAGTTCCAATTCCTTTACATCCTCTTTAACACTTGTTATTTCCCATGGTTTCTGATCAGAGCCATCCTGGTAGGTATGAAGGGGTATCTCATTGTGGTTTTTGATCTGCATTACCCTAATTACTAATGATGCTGAGCATCTTTTCATGTATTAATTGGTTGTTTATGTATCTTCTTTGGGATCTACATGTGCTTCTATGAATGGAAATACATTCTCTATCACTATGTTAAATTACCACACACTACAGAGATGTATGGTAGCTCATTTATTAAGTCTATCCCATGTTAAAGGCTCTTCAGGTTAGTTTTAGATTTTAAGGTTTTTAGGCAAAACATTTATGGCAATATCTTTTGTACATATTTGAGTATATTTATAGTATAAAGTCCTAGTAGCATAAGTTCTACATCAAAGTGTGTTCACATTAACGTTTGTGACATACTGCCAAAGAGGGAACCAACTTCACTCCCCCCAACATTTGGGAATGATGAATATTTTTAAATTTTTGCAAAAGTATCTTGCTTTATATCTTTAGTACTTGTAAGAATAAATTTTCATGTGCATTTATTACATGTATTTACATATCTGTTTCCTCCTCTTGAGATGATTGTTTTGAGAAGTTAGGGCATAAGGACTCCAGAGAAATTGATCACATTAAAAATATTTCAAATATTTTTCACTTTCATGGATTTGCTAAAATTGTTAAAGATAGCACTAATATCTGGTGCCATCTGGCTTTGTTAACAAAAGCCTTCCAAACTGTCTTCCTAGAAGGCAAATTTATTTTCCATTGGATGGCACAGTATATAAAAACAGTATGATTTCACTTATTAAAATGGGCAAATACAGGATTTACTTTCACTCTTATTTTATAACCTATATTCCATATATAGAGCAAAAGTCCTCAAAGAATGAAAACAAAACACTTAAGCAGAAAAAGAAAATATTCAAATCAAGTTTAGAAATAACAAGCTCTGTATATAGCACCGTACAATGAATTCCATGTTATTCCTTAAAAGAATGAAAGAAGCAACCACCAAGGGAGTTGCCTTTAAGACCCAGACCTAAAAACACCCCAAAGTCAAATGATAATAACTCATGCACCGGTAAGATCTAAGGAGTCAGGGGAATTTGTAAATTTTTTTTTGTAAATATAAATCTTTGCAGTACTACTTACAATACCCAAGACATGGAAGCAACCTAAATGTCCATCAACAGATGACTGGATAAAGAAGATGTGGTATGTATATACAATGGAATACTACTCAGCCATAAAAAAGAATGAAATATTGCCATCTGCAGCAGCATGGATGGACCTAGAGATTATCATACTAAATGAAATAAGTCAGAGAAAAATAAATATCGTATGACACCACTTATATGTGGAATCTAAAAAATGACATAAATGAACTTATTTGCAAAACAGACTCACCAACATGGAAAGCAAACTTACGGTTATGAAAGGGGAAGAGCAGAAGGGATAAATAGGACTTTGGGATTAGCAGATACAAACTACTATATATAAAACAGATAAACAACAAGGACCTACTGTATAGCACAGGGAACTATATTCAATATCTTATAGTAACCTGTAATGGAAAAGAATACATATATGTATATACATGACTGAAACACTATGTTGTACACCAGAAAAAACAACATTGTAAATCAACCATATCTCAATAAAAATTAATAAATAAGTCTTTGCAGATAAGCTTGATCTAATTTACTTCTCATGAGCCCAAGAAAGAGTCCCACATTCACATAGTCATTTAGTAAACCCTCAAGGCATTCTGTTACAAAGGAAAGAAGAATGAGCCAACAGGAAGCTGATATATGGTCAAGATGAATGTTTAGAAAATTTCAATATGATTAAAAAAAATAGAATGACTGGGGGTAAGGATATAGCTTAGTGGTAGAGTGCCTGCTTAGCATGCTTGAGGTCCTGAGTTCAATCCCTAGTACCTCCAATTAAAAAATAAGAAATTAAAAAATAATAAATAAACCTAATTAGCTCCACCCCCCAAAAAAAGAATTGGGTGGCCACTTAGATGACAGACCAGTGGACTCCCACTAAAAAAAAAATAGAATGATAGGAAATTTTGGAGAAAAGATAATTAATGGCACTGTATTCTTGAGTAAGATACACAGAGTGACAGGTGGTAATTACAACATTATTCATTATATCCTCAAACTGAAGATAATCAACTATCTGTCAACAAAAGAACAGATTCATCAAGTGCATAAATTAATAGAATGGAATACTATACAGCAATGAAAATGAACAAATCACCAAATGCAACAAAACTAAGGAATCTTGCAAGCATAATATTAAGTGAAAGTAGTCAGGCAAAAGAGAATGCATATTGTATGATTACTGTATAGTTCTATTTATATCAAGTTCTCAAACATCTGAAGGCGTCTACTGCATCAGAGGTCAGGATAATGGCCACCTGGGGCAGGAGGGAGAGGGAGGTAATGGGAGAAAGATAGGGTGGTCCTAGGTACAGACTACATTCTATTTCTTGGACTGGACAGAAATTATGTATTTGCTTTGTGATTATTTGATGAAATGTATACTCATAATCTGTATATGATCCTATATGTGTTTCACATTGATTAACACAAATGTATTAGAAATTTAAATAAAATAAAATAATGCAAGTTACCCTCTGATATCCTCAGCCTGTTAGTGGAAGAATTTAATTAAAGCTGACGATCACTCACTATGGACACAACAAAGAGATCTTAAAGACCTGTAAGTTGACTTCAAGCCTAAGAATTTAACAGATGAGTGAAACTTAAAAACTGCTAATAAAATGCATAGTTAGCCCTTAAAACAAGGCTGCTCAAACTTTCCCTCAGAAGTAGTAAGAGATACTTCTTTTTGTGGTTAAAAACTAACATCCCACAGAGAAGGAAACACAGTATCCTTAAAAGTAATTTCTGATCCACTAATGGCCACTTACATTTCTGAAGATCAAACCCTATTATGTCTTAATTTATGGTTTTATCCCCTAAAGTAATTATCAAAGAAATGTTAAATTAATGTGTAGTATTATCCTGTTGTCAACATAATGCCTCTTACTAAAATTATATTTCTAAGAAAGATAAAAACAAAAACAGCCAGATTTTGTAACACACCACTTAGGCAGAAATTTTGATGTGGTTGTTTCTTCCTCACCACCTCCCCCAGTCCTCCATAATTATCAAAAATTTCCTGCCAGAAGTGCAAACGAGCCGTCAGAAACAATTCAGAGCTTCTGTTACATAAAATCTATGTTGAATACTGGCTCCCTTCCCCTGGCATTACTGTATAATCAAGTGACAAAAATGTTCCTGATAAAAATGTCTTTTGAGACAAACTCATAGTTGGTGACTGCTGGGATCGGTTCCTTTCACTCACCAAGGAGGGTAGATGTGGACGATGTCTTGTGGACGTCCCCTGAGGCAGCGTGCAGTCTCCTTGGTGAAAAGAACCTTCAGGCTAGTCCTGGTGGCCCCACCTTGAGAAGGGCTGTCGGCCTGCAGCCCTGATAACTGCTCACACATGGCGACTTGGATAGTGCATTCCTCATGCAGCTCTAGAATTTTCACAGCTAATACACCAGACTTTCTACCTAGAAGGTGAAGATGAGAACAAAAGCAAAAATAGAGTCTAAAAGACATATAGGCTAAGTGTGAATAAGTTATCATGAAAAAGAATCATCTTCAGACAGCTTTCTTCACCTGGAGGAAATGGTCTCTATACTTCACAAAGTAAAACACAGACTCTAACATGCTCATGGTAACACCTTTCTTAAAATCAAAATAATCTGAGCATTTTATTTAATATATGCATTTTAAGCAACATAAGAAATCGTCTTCTATCACAAAGAAATAGTCTTACATATACAGAAAACTCAGATCCATCATTTCACAAAGCATGTTTTCACTCCAAAACTTGAACCCTTTCAAAATTCACAACAAAGTGAGTATGTCCAGATCCTCCTCCTTTCTCTCATGCCCCCTCCACCTCATTACCTGCTCTGACTGTCTACTTGGAAATGGCACAGTAGGACTGCCCAGCTCCAAGTGTTCTAACAATCACAGAGGTTGAAAGTTGAGGACTTCTGGGGAAAGCTGAGTTAGGGCTCTAGTTTAAATGGGTGGAATTTGATCTGGATTTGATGACTGACCCTCTTATTAATTACAGTGGCAAGTTACACAGCATTTCAACACCTTGGTTTTCCCATGTGTAAAATGGGGATCACACCACTTGCCTCAATTATCATTTTTAAAAATTAAATGAGATAAATGTATAGCCTATAACCCAGAAATGCCAGATATGCACCCAGGAAGTCTGTCACATGTCTAGGAGATCTAGACAAGGTTGCACATCTCAGTGTTGTTTGTAAGAGTAGGAAACTAGACCTGGCACTGATCAGCAGGCGATGGGTAAACTGTGGTGGGTTCTCAGAACAAGACACTCTATAGAAGCTACTGCAAGTGGACCCCATCTGCATGTATCTGCTTGGAGAGATCCCAAAAACAAGAGGGGTAAATAAGGAATGTATAGTCTAACACCCATAATGTCATCTTTCTGAAACACAGAGACCAACACAATACTGTTACAGATACATATGTCACACAGCACATAAATGTGGACTAGAAGGACACACAGAAAACTCATGACAAGTGCTGAATCATGAGAGAAAGAGGAGTTTGCCTCAGGAAGGGATCCAGGGGGTTCAAACTTATCTGTCATGTTGTTTGTTATAAAAATATGAGAAGCAAAGAGACAGAAGATTAACATGTGTCAGGTAGTGTGCTAGGTGGTCCCGTGGATCTGTCTCCTGCTTCAATAGTGTTTGGATGGAACAGACCCAGGGACTCCTCTTGCTCCAGACTCCAACCACCCTTCCACCTTCCTTCCAGTTGTAACCTCTTGAACCAGCCAGTCTGCTACTCTCTGCCTCTGGGACCAACTAACACCATTTTCTGAGCTTAAGCTCCTTATTACCAATCAACCATGAGCCCCCAGATTCATCAGAATTATTCCACCAGGTGGAGGCTACGGCGAACCACCCTGTCCACAGGCATCCGCGGGCCTCCTACACCTACGTCTCTGTGGGCTTCTATTTCGACCACAACGATGTGGCTCTGGAGGGTGTGGGCCACTGTTTCCATGACTTGAAGGAGGAGAAGGGTGAAGGCACCAAGCATCTCTTGAAAATGCAAAACAAGCGTGCAGTGGCGCCCTCTTGTAGGATGTGCAGGAGCCGTCCCAAGGTGAGTGGGGGTAAAACCCAGGATGCCATGGAAGCCACCAGTCTCGTGGAGAAGAACTTCAACCAGGCCCTTTTGGATCTGCATGTCCTGGGTTCTGCCTGTATAGACCCCACCTCTGTGACTTCCTGGAGAGCCACTTCCTGGATAAGGAGGTGAGACTCATCAGGAAGATGGGCAACCACCTGACTAACCTCCACAGGCTGGGTGGTCTCCAGCTGGGTTGGGTGAGTATCTCTCTGAAAGGCTCACCCTCAGCACCACTAGGAGCCTCTGGAAGCCAGTGGCCTTTAAGAAGCCGCTCTGGTGTCGGGGCTCTTGCCTGAAGCCTCTCTCTGCAGCCACCAGGCAGCTTTTTAACCACCCTGGAACAACTCTCCCAAGCCTTGGACCAAATGGGAAAAATAAAGCTTTATGCAGTTAAAAAAAAGTGTTATTAATTCTAGATGGTGAATATGCTTAGATTTTTCTATTACTCTCTGTTTTTTAATTGAAAAAATAAATGACTTGAATGAGACAAGAGCCCTGCTAATAACAGACACCAATATGAGTTCCATTACCACTTTAGCTCAGTGAGTATAAAAACTAATATTTAAATTGTGCAAAGGTTTTGGTTATACAGTTTAATATCACTTCCATTTCTTTCTCCCTTTCACTTTTCCCCAGTCATTTTCCACTCAATCCTGTTTTCCACGCCTTCCTCTATCTGAGTGCCAGCAGGAAGTATTAGCATGTGAAGCAAGGACAGGCACCTCCCCTGAGCACTATGTGGAACTACAGCTTCTGAGGTATGTGTCTATCCTGAGATGATTTCTTCAGGTAAGAAGGAAACAGAAGAGGTGAAGACGTAAACAAGCATGACGCTAAGCTCCACCAGTCACTATGGGGTGGGGGTGGGGGGTGAAAACACACTGTAAAGAAAGGCCCTGACTACGAAGGGAGGACTGGGCCTGCTCTGCCACCACAGGTGTGTCCTTAGTGAAAAGTAGCTCACCCTCAGCTGGGGAACAGGAGGAGAAGTCGAGACAGGTGGGGTCACTGTGGTGCTCACACTGCTCCTCTGGGGCAGGAGGCGCATAGAGAGTTAGCTTTATCAGCAGCAAAGGGGAAGACCTAGGTTGAGGGGCTGCACTAGCCACAGGAGCATTTCAGGACCTATTTTAGGAATTTTTTAAACTTGCACCTGTACTCTGTGCTCACCCCCAACACCGTACTCAGCCACCGGCAGCAGCCACTGTCCAGAGCTCCACGGCCCTGCTAGGGCTTATGTGGCCAGGGCCACCCTGTCAGCACAGCTCTCCCTTCAGGCAGCACAGCTCTCCCTTCAGGGACCAATCCCTGCCGTGTGCGGCTCTGATTAAAAAGTGACATAGGTTTTCAGTGGTCTGCCCCCAACCGTACAGTCCCCATAGACCCTGACAGATTTTACAAAAGGCAAGACACTGCAATAAAGACATAAACAGTATGCCAGCAGAAATACCTGTATGTCTCAGATGAGTCATACTGCTACTGACCGCAGTTTCTTTGAAGATTTTTATGAGAACTCCTGACAATGTTCTAACAACTATGAGCCCTGATTTGACTATCAGCACAGCATGCCCGGCGACTAAACGGGCTTGGAAGCGCCACTGTGGTTGCATACAGGGCTGCCAACAGCACCACGCTCTCCAGGAAGAACTCTGAAGTCCCTCCCAGAGGACCTGCCACAAGCCTGAGAAGACAGAGGGCTGACCTCCCTGGAGAAAGAAAGCAGCATCATTTCTTCTTCATCTGAGGGAGAAAAAGCCTGGGAGTTTTGAGAGTTATGTATTGGACGCAAGCTTTCAATCTGAGCACAAAAGATCCTGTTTTTTTTTTTTTCCAAAAAAAGAAGACTATTTTGCAATTAGACGGAGGGTACATAAGAGGCCGTTCTATGACAGTGGGGTAACATTTTCCACAAATGCTGTGAAACTCAGCCAAAGTGTCACCTTGTCCAGGAAGTGTTTCCTGAGTCCCAGCCAGAGGCAACCATCCCTTCCCTCTGAAACCCTCAATTATCTCATCCACACGTATCTTTCTTATAAGAGTATCCTCCTTTTAAAATGGAGGTAGTATTACTAGCAATCTTCAAGAACACTGCACACAATATGAGAGAGCACAGAAAGCCCCCAGTGCAGGGCCCGGTCCGTCACTGACGCAGGAACAGCAGCCACTGTCATCACAGTCACTGTCACTATATTAACTTCTCAAGGCATTTTCAAATCTATTATCATACTTGATCCACAATATCCCTATGAAATAGGTCGGGAAGATATTAATCTTCTTTTTTGACAAATAAGAAAACTGAACAAGTTAGTTGCTCACATGACTTTCTTAAGGTCAAAGAGGATTACTAGCAGGTCTTATGCTCAAAACTGAGTATCCTCACAAGTCCCTGACTTGCAATGTCTCTAGAGTAAATGACAGTTAAAGACAGGAAACTGAGGATGCTTTTTTCTCTACATTATTATGCTAAAATACAGGACTTGTCTAAATGTTAAAAAAAAAAAAAAAAGCACATCAGGTTGAGAAATGGACTCCAGTGGCACTTTGCGCTGGTTGGATACAGCCAGGATTTCAACACTGAAAAGGAAAAGTTGAATTTGATAAAGACCAAACGCTGAGGAGGAAGTGCCCCAAAGACCAAAAGGAGAGCACAGACATACCACACAGCACCACAGTGGTTAAGACACAGGAACAGAAGACTCACAGAGAAAATACACCATGGGGTCTAGTCATTTCTACCCACACATATGTCGAGCAGATGAAACACTCTGTAGTTAAAATGGAAAATACTTCACTTGCAGACTAACGTTTGCCCAAAGAATGCATGAATGAGTGATTTATTTTATCAGCTAATTGCTCTAAAAAAATTAAAAAGTCTTTGATTTTAAAAGAACAAGAAGCCACAAAAGAATCTAGCAAATGATATAAGAACAGGATGTATTTGTGACTCCTGGATTAAATGACTTCATTTATTTATTTTGAAATATACAGGTAGCCAGTGTCTATTTATATGCACATCAATTTCAGCCCTTCTCAGCGGGTTATGTTGCTGAATTAATATACATACATTATGAGTACAATTTTCACCAATACTTATACAAGAAATACAACACAAGGAATTAGCAAACACTACACAAGAAAGTACCAAGTGAAACAAGCTAGAATGTGGAGAGAAATACTGAAATCGTCCTCCGACAGTGACAGAAACACCTGCAATTTTTTTAGAAATACTTTTTACAATATAGCTGTTGCACTTTTAAGTTGTCTCATTGAATTATCCAAACATTGACCACAGAATAATTTGGGATTTTCCGTGTATTATTACCCTCTATCTTCACGGATTTTCCAATAGGCTAATCCATACAGTGTCCTGCTTTACAATATATGTCCTACTATCCTCTGAAACTGGTACTTTTTCTCTTCTTCAGGCCAAATCATCAACAGGTGCCCACCATTACTTTTTTCCTTAGGCCTCATGCATCACGTGCACGTGTGCACTCACGCGCGCGCACACACACACACACACACAGGCTGGGGTAGTGGGGCAAGACAGCATAGCAAAGGTCAGGGATGGAGATCACCTGCTTCCTGTGCAGAGAGGACCTCTGTCCTAAGCAGATACTCTGACCTGGTTGCCACCAGCTGTAATTATAATTCTTCTGCAGCACTCACTCCAAATTCCCAAGATACAATCATTTCACATTTACTGTTTTTAAAAAGGTACCTTAAAAAGTTTTTTCCTCCCAAAATAATGAATGTATCTGGTACCAAAATGGTCTTATTTAGGGTGCTTCTGTTATTGAAATTTTAAATAGTATCTTTAACCAACTCTATATTCTATTCTATTAACTTTCGATAGGCGGCCTGGAGCTCCTGGCTTACGCATCTCTCTACAGCCTCCTCCCCAGTACACCACACAAGTTAAATCCCACATAATTCCATTTCCATTGTTAAGGTGAACGTTTATCCACAATGTGTCCTATAACCTATGCCAAATCCCTGTGCTCTGACCACAGTCTGAGTCTAAGAGTTAAAAATAATCAACAAATCTGTATTATTAGCACAGCTGTATAAACAGAGTCCAATGCCTGGCTCAAGTTGCAGGAATATGTTTCAATGAGAATACTCCTAGTCGAAAGGTCAAGTGATTTGACTAATTTGTACTAATTCTCATGTCTGATTAGGCCCTTCAAATGCCGTAAGAAAGAGGACTGTGTTCTGGTAACCTGAACATCTGCACTAGAAGTCTTAGCTTTCCCCAAGAGTTCATTCCACCTCTTCAAGGAAGAGATGACTTTTGTTCTGGCCACGACTGAAAGCAGTCTGCCTGAGCCTGGGTGTCAGGGTAGGAGATCAGAGCAGAGCAGTCAGGCCGGGAGAAATCAGGCCTAGCCTCACTGTGTGGTCATGAGCTATTTCCTCGGAGTGTGATGGGAAGCCAGTGAGGAAGGCATATGGTTTGCTTTGTTGAGAGCAGACTGAAGGCACAAGGGGAGACGAAGGGAGACCAGTCAGAAGACCACTGCAGCAGTCCAGGGTAGGTGGTGGTAGCTTCCGGAGGGGCAGGGGGTGGAAACAGAGGCCGTGAGGAAAGGCTGGAAACTAGATGTTCTCTGAGGACAGAACAAATAGCACTTGTTTATGGGCTGGAAGAGGGATATGAGGTTCCAATGTTTTTGGCCTGAGCAAGTATAACTCAGTACATGTTTACTGAGACAGGGACAATTTCTAGATGTGCGGGTTTCTCTCTCTCTCTCTCTCTGTGTGTGTGTGTGTGCTGGGGGACAGGATACAGGGGATATAACAGCAAAATCAAGATGTCAGTTTTGGGTATGCCTCTTAGTTATCACAACAGGCTGGCCCTAACTGACCTCCTCAGTCTGGTACCTGACTGCCATGATCTATCATTCACAAGGCCCAGCACCAGTGATCTTTTTACATGCACATTTAAGGACAGCTACCCTGTTCTTGAACCTTTCAACAGTTATCCACCGAAAAAAATCTAGACAACCATCCATTGTTTAGTAATACCTTTGTTACCAGTAACTTTTCACTGTTCTAGCCTCAAGTTAAACAGCTCTACTCAAGGATCTTTATTTCTATACCCACACTTCAAGTGTTTCATCACCATCTCCCTGGTGAGCTGGCTGGACACAGCTCTCCTTTTCCATCCAGCAGAGTTTACCACTCTCCTTTATGTCATCACTGCATCTCCTTTTATCAAGATTTTAACACACAAAATGAATAATTTTCTCTTTTAAACCATGAACTCTGTTCTGTACCTGGATGAGTACCAACAAAATAGATATGAGCTGGATGAACTCTAATAAAACAAATTAATGTGAAGAACTTTGGGGACTATTTTTATATTCTTGATTCACTGCCAAACAAGATGCTTTTGACCTACCTCTGTCACTGCAACTGGATATGATATGCACCCAAAGGATGCACATTAAACTGTGATTCAAGTGATGCTCCAAAAAGAAAAATAAATGAACAATACAGTCCGAAATCAAATCCAAATGATGTTTTATCTATTCACTATTTGTACTGTACCACTTTTTTTTAAAGAACATGCACTGAAAGTTGAGTTGTATTTATCTGTACATAATTATACTATCTTTTCTTTTGTGAGGTTACAACTATGCTTAATTTTACCAATGATCCCAAACACCCAGCAATGTTATGCTCCTGTTGACTATTCAATTAGTGAGTCTCTAATTAACTACATTACTGTATTATTATTAATGCTTGGTAAATCAAAATTTTAGTTTCTGAGTAAATGTTGCAAGCTACCATCAGATTCATTTCACAGATAATTTCATGGTAAAATTCATAAAGCTCTAAGCAGGAAAGCTATATTATAATACCCAAGAACTAAACTCTGAAGAAATTTACATCTT
Organism: Vicugna pacos; assembly: GCF_048564905.1. Lineage (NCBI taxonomy): Eukaryota > Metazoa > Chordata > Mammalia > Artiodactyla > Camelidae > Vicugna > Vicugna pacos. The sequence continues at coordinate 26,719,588 of NC_133015.1, forward strand.
ACCCTGTAAACAGCACAATTATTCTTTGTTTAAAATTTATGTTCCCCCATAAAATTTTAAGTCATCTGGCAATGATGAACAGACACATTTCTTAACCACAACTGCTTACTGAACTGTAAACAATTGTGCTTTCACTTCTTGATTTTACATTTTTTTGCCTTTTCACCCAGTTTAAAATATTCTCCACCAAAAGCCACAATAATTCTAAGCATGAAGCAGAAATCTGAAACCCAGATCTTTGGAAAAAAAAAAAAGACTAGACAATACTGACCAGGCGACTGGAACACACTTCATAGCCCCTAGCAATACGGACAATCAGAACTAACCAGTGCACGCCAGCCGCCTGGGTCACCGTGTCCCAGGGCTACCACCAGGCATGCCACCATGATTCATTCTACAGGGTAGCCTGTATCATTCTGTCGAGGGTGAATGGGCAAAAGAAGGTCCCTGTTTTAAAGAAATTCAAGTAAGGGGAAAGCATACAAAGGCTCCTGAAGGCTACAGATCCCTAAGCAAAGCTTATTTTATACAAACCAGAGAAGGGGGAGTACTCTGGACTGAATGCTTGTGTCCCTCCTAAATTCATTATGTTGAAGCCCTAACCCTCAGTGTGGCTGCAGTTGGGAATGGAGTCTATAAGAAAGTACTAAGGTTGAATGAGGTCATCAGGGTGGGGCCTGATCTGACAGGACTAGTGAGTGTCCTTACAAGAAGCGACACCAGACATCCCTCTCTCTCTCTGCTGAGCACAGGGTAAAGGCAATGCGAGCACACATCCAGACGGCTGCTGCCTACAAGCCAGGAAGAGAGCTCTTGTGTGAAGCCAACCATGATGGCACCCCAATCTCAGACTTCTAGCCTCCAGAACTGTGAGAAAGTGAATGTCTGTTGTTTAAGCCCCCCAGTCTGGGGTATTTTGTAATGGCAGCCTGAGCTAAGACAGATTTTGGTACCATGGAGTGGGGTGCTGCTGTAACAAATACCTGAAAATGTGGAAGGAGCTTTGTACCTGAGTGATGGGCAGAGGCTGAAGGAGTTTTAGGGTGTCTGCTAGAAACATGGATGTTAAAGGTGATTCTTGTTGGGTATTAAATGGAAATGAGGAACAAGTTATTGGATACTGAAAGAAAAATGACTGCAATGGACTAAATGTTTGTGTCCCCCCAAAATTTATACGTTGAGACCCTAATCCCCAACGTGATGATGTCTGGAGGTGAGGCCTCTTGGGAGGTGATTAGGTCAAGAATGTGAAACCCTCATGAATGGAGTCAGTGCCCTTATAAGTAGGGACACAAGAAAGAGGACCTCTCTTAGTCACGTGAGGACGCAGCAGAAGGTGGCCATCTACAAATGAGGAAGGGGTTCTCACCAGGAACCAAATCAACTGGCACCTTGGACTTGGACTTGGACATTCCAGCCTCCAGAACTATGAGAAATAAAATGTCTGTTGTTTAAGTCCCCCAGTCGATGGTATTTTGTTATAACAGCCCAATCTAACACAGCAATTTTTATTACAAAATGGCAAACAGCTTGGCTGAATGTTTCTAGTGTTTTGTAGAAGACGAACCTTGTGAACCATGAGATTGGACATTAGGCAGAGGAGATTTCTAAACAAATGTTAAAGGCTTAGCCTCAGTCCTCCTGACTTCTTACAATAAAATGCAAGAGGAAAGAGATGAACTGAAGAAGAAAATTTTAAGCAAAAACAAAGGAGAACTTGAAGAATTGGAAAATTCTCAGCCTGTCCATATTGCAAAAAAATGAAAAAGCATGTCAGGAAGAGGATGCCAAGGGTGTGGCTAGACTATCACTCAGGAAAGTAACCATGGGATTATAGGAGCAGAAACACTGCCAGTCTTAACAGAAGGAGATGGACTAGAGCGCAAGAGCAATCGTGCAAACCGGCATGACCCTTCACAATGGGAGAGAAGGGCCCCAAAGGCGATTCAGAGATCATCAGAGCTTCCACTCTCATCACAGGCCCGGGGCAAGGCTGACTTCTTCTCCCTGGTTTTAGAGAGGGGCCTCCATGCCCTCTCCCTTCCTCAGGGGTGGCACTTCTGCAGAGATCCTTGGGTGAGAGGCCCAACAGAGCTGTAGGGGTGACACTGTCCCCCAGTGGGCCTGGAGGGCAGAGCACTGAACCAAGGGGGGGTCTTCCTTGAGCCTTAAAATCCAACAGAATTTGCCTCAGGAGTTTCTGGACTTGCTTGGGACTTGCCACACCTTTCTTCCCTCTTATTCCTCCCTTTTGGGATGGGAATGTCTGTCTTATACCTGATCCAGCATTGTATTTGGAGGCACATAACTTTTCCAGTTTCACAGGCTCACAGCTGATGACGAATTCTGCCTCAGGATTAACTGGACATTGGGTCTCACACACATCTGATTTAGAGGATATGCAGATGAAATTCTGAACTGCAGAGCTGATGCTAGAATGAGTTAAGAGTTTTGGGGTTGTTGGAATAAAATGAATGTATTTTGAATGTGGTAAAGACATGTATTATGAAGTCCTAGGGCAGAACATTATAGACTGAATGTTTCTGTCTTCCAAAGCTGTATGTTGAAGCTCCAGTGTAGCTACAGTTAGAAATGGGGCCTCTAAGGAAGGAACTAAAGTTAAATGGGGGGTAGGAGGGGCACTGACTCAATAGGATTGGTGTCCTCCTAAGAAGAGACAGCAGAGGGTGTGATCTGTCTGTCTGTCTGTCTCTCTCCCTCTCTCTTCACAAGTATACGGCCAGATGGCAGCTGTCTACAGGCCGGGAAGAGAGCCCCCAGCAGAACTAGATCACACTGGCACTTGGATCTCAGAATTCCAGCCTCTAAAACTGTAAGCAGTAATGTCTGTTGCTTAAGCTGCTCAGTCTGTGCATTTGGTTGCAGCTGCCCAAGCTGAGGCAGAGGCTATTACAGGTTACATTTCCCAACACTAGGTGGGATGTGTAGGCGACCACCTAGTGTGCACATTGACCCCTTCCACTACATACAAGGAAAAGTCTTCTTTATTGAAAAACTTCCGCATTTATTTATTTTTTCATGTTGGGGAGGAGGTAATTACGTTTATTTATTTTTCAAGGAGGTACTGGGGATTGAACCCAGGACCTCGTGCATGCTAAGCATGTGCTCTACCACTTGAGCTATACCCTCCCCCTCGAAAAATGTCCTTATTTAAAAACCTTATTTCATTGGAGGCAATGTTTTTGGCTTGGAAAACAAGATTAAAATGGTGTCCAAAAGTCACACTGAAAACAACTTTTAAAAGGGCACAAGGGTGCTAAATATCTCTATTTTTTTTTATAAATTTAATATCAACTGAAAAATAAATAAATGTGTTGAGAAAAATTTCAGGAAACCAATTACAAAATAGCAAATTACTAATTGTGGATGGTTACTCGAGTCCTCTAGCATTTAGAGCTCAGACTCACCCTCCTCTAAGCAGTCCTGAAGGAGGCTACAATTGCACAAGCATCTGTCCAGAACAGCGTACTGACTGGGAGGCCAACACACTGCAAACCCTGCAGTGAAATGGACTGAAGACACACTTACTGATGCGCTGATGAAATCCAGTGTGTCCCTACCACCATTTTATTCTTGATACTTATTCCAATACCAGCCCTCAACCCCTGCCCATTCTGTGAGAACTATTAATAAAGGATATTCTAATGAACAACTTCTCATTCATCAGTTAAGTCACTTTAAATTGGGTCAAAACAGGCAAAATCTATAATTAGCCAAACAGTGCACGTCCCGGTAGGAGTACAGTGAATTCACAACTACTAAAGAAAAGTAAATATTTTGGTCATGGGTGCCATCTCCTTCCAAGGACACTGTAACAAACACTAGCAGGGAGGAGAGGAAAAAGAAGAGAAATCAGCTTCAGGATTAAAATGAGATGATATCATAAAAGAGCTTCTTGGGAAGGACACACAAGGAGAGACCAGAGCCTGTGATCACAAGAGAAATTCTCAGGCCCCGGGGGGGATATGCTTGAGAGTGACTCTACGTGGGGACAGTAGACAAGGCCAGGTGGAACAGCAACACAGAAGAAACAACCTAAAAAACAGTCACAAATCAAGTGACCTGCGTGGGTCTTTAGCTCCAGCGGAGTTGGGACATTTTTGCACTCTGGTGTCATGTAAAACTATTAAATTCACCACTGACAACCATTCATTTACTCACAAACACTTCCTGAGTTGCCAAGCACTGCTTAGTTAAGTACTGCACCCTTGCAGCACTCTGAGGAGTTACATTTACCTAAACTCGTGTAATTACAATACAACAGGACCCCGGGAGTATAACTACATAGAAAGAAAAGTATGCGAGGCCTAGTGATCAAGCGTATATCATGAAAGACACAGCTGATCCAGGAAGGAGGTGTGCAGTGCTGTGTCTGTGCAGGGCAGCACAGCAGGGGCCATCAGGTAGGCTGGCAGCACATCCGAGAATGCCCCCAGAGTTTAACAGTGATGAACATACACTCCAATACAACAGGCAGTCAGTGGAAAGTTTTAGAGCAGAGGAGTGATACCAGATTTGCCTCTTAGGATGATGACCCTGACAGGCAGAAAACGAGGAAAGGGCAGTGGCAGGGAGACCAGACAGAGACTGACACAGGAGTCCAGGCACAAGGGCGCAGGGTCTGAACCAGTGGCAGATGGGATCACTGAAGAGGTCTGGCTTGACAGACAGGACAGAAGTAGAATCACTAGCATCTAGGGACCATACGGATTGAAACAATGTGTAAGAAAGCCCGATCTAAGACTGCTCGGTTCATGGGCCAGGGCAGGCAGGTGCTGGGGCCCCGTTGGGTCTGCTGGGTATGCAGGATTCTGAGGCAAAGGTGGTGCTGGGGCTGGGCCAGGAAAGCCCGCAGGACAGAGTTACCAGACTGCCTGGCAGTCCCGGGGGAGGCAGCATGGAAATCCCAGATTATCCAGGAAGGGGACACGGAACAAGAAGAGGGCCAGGACAGAAGCCTGAGGAATACCTGTTGAAGCTGCACACAGAGGAGGAGTCAGCACAGAATCAAGAAGGAAAATGAACACAGGAGAAGGGAAACCACGGGGGAGACCGTGTGGACGCTGCAGAAGATGGCAGTGAGGAAGGACAACTCCTGCGCATGGGAGAAGTGGCGCCACACTGGACGGAAGGGGTGTGTGGAGGTGGTTACTCTTTTAAGTCACTAGCACGATACAAAAGTGGTTTCTGATTCTTGTCAACTGTATAAGGCATTTTACTAATCCAAAAACTTAATTATTCTGCTTGTAAGCTTAAAAGCTTCTTATTTTGTAACAAACAACTTTACCAGCAATCTGCTCAGACAGATAAGTAACACTGCAGGATCAGCCACCACCCATTCTTAGGTCACATTCTCTCAGCAGGATTCATGCACGTGGGCCACCTGGTCTGCCGACGCACCCCTCACCATTATCCCTGGGAGATGAGGAAAGTCAAGTCTGGGTAAGCACTTTCAAACAGGCTCCTTCAAGCACCAGGTCCCCAGTGGAAACTATAACCCCTTTGAAAATAAAAATGATGTGAAGAAGTATAGAAAACCGGATTGGTGAAAAGGTTAAGATGACACACACAAGGTTTCACAGCATGGACAAAGGCCAGTGCAATACTGAAATAGGTTGGAGGGTAAAAATGACAATTGGTTGAGGAAGCCAAAGAAAATGCTGCCTTGCCAGTATCAAGATTTTTCTAAAGGTTAGAAACAGGGTTTTGAACATATAGGTAATTTTCATCATTAACAAGGTCCCAATTTAACTCTATGAATGAATTTTTCTTCATTGAGCTACATGAAGAATTCAACAGAAAACATGTCTCACCCACTATATAATTCACTTGGAATGGCCTAACTCTGCAGTCTTATTTTTGGATCATTTACAACAGACACAGAAATAAAGATTCTTTTAAACCTCAGATCTCTGAGAAAACAATTTGTAGAACTATTTTCCTATTCATGTAAAAATAAATGGAGAAAGCATAGATTAAATAAATTTACAGGGGACCTGAAAGCATCATTTAATTCTGTTGCTATCACCAAATCTCATTTCATAGATTTTTTTGGAAGAAAAACTCACAAGAGATAAAAACGGATGTGACAGAAGCAGCTAAGGGGTAACAGACACGTTAGCCACAGAGCTGAGACTGGTGTTAGTACCCTTTCCTTTATTTCTCGGGCCCCGTCATTATTTCTAATATGATTATGAAATACCTCGAGATTATGAAAATCACATACAAACTCTTTACTCTTCTGCTAACATATACTTAAAATGATCACGGGAAATTACAGTAATTTGGGACATGAAATCACAGCTCTAACAATGGGCAAACTAGTATCACAGTTTGCTTCTGACTTAACTCGAGAGTATTACGCGTGTGTTCCTCTCACCCCTGATTACAGAGAACAATATTAAATACCACTGCTGTATTGAAATGTGGGTCTGGATATACAAAAGGGGAAACATAAAGCTTAGACACTATTAATTGGCTTTCTGGTTCTACTGGCCGAGGGAAGCTGGAGATAACACAGAGGCAGCTCCCTTGTCCCCGGAGGAAAGGGGAAGTTAAGAGAAGGAACTGCAGAGAAACCTCTCCAGCAACGTGGCACAGACCCACAAGGAGAAGGTCACAAGCAGTGTCCCTTCGCTTGAAGCAAAGGGTGGTAAGTAAGGGAGATTAAGGACTTTAAGAAAAAAATTTAAATGACTTTTTGGAGACTCTGAACTAAGAATTAGAACCCTCTTTGATCCATGTCATTCTCATTTTGTAAATCTAAACAAACATGCATTGTTTTAAAACCTGTCGTATTATGTCAAAAATCCTATGTCCCCACAGAAACTAAAGATTTAAAAGGCATAAAACATTACCAAAAATATCAACCAAATTAAATGAACACCCAATTACACGCCTCGCTTTCCTGGCTTTAAACACTCAATATTAGAAGACTCAGATTAAATCATATATATTTTCTAACAATTATTTTTCAACCAAATAGAGGAATCTTAGTTTACCAACCAACTTGCTTTGGAAGAAACAATCAGCCTAACAATTTCTATCCCAAGACACTTTGTAATTATGAGAAAACACTGCATCAAAGAAACTAGGAAGTTAGGTAATTAGCAATGAGACACACACACATCTACACAAAATTCTTAGCTGTTCCTGTACAGAGAATGCTGGCCTGAATGTTCCTTCTTCCTCTCCTGACCACTCAAGTGGGGCGTCTGGCATATGACCCTTTTCAGTGGACTCCCAGGCCTCAGGGGAGCCCCTTGGAAGCATTGAGAAAGAGGCAAGAGCCAGATTTCTGGCTACCTGCTCCCAACAAGGCCGAGGGGACCCCACTCCTCGGGTGCTGAGCCACTCTCTGGAGGTTGGTCAGAGGGACCCTAGGGCCATGGGCAGCCTCAGGCCATCTTCTCAAGTCTAGTCTTCTGATGCTTTCTGGGCATCAGGGGCCCTCGATGGTCACATAAGATTCACACAGGTACGAGGAGGGCTCCAGGAGAAGCACCCGGGGAGACCATCCTGGTCCTGGGGACTGAGTGTTCACAGCTAACCACATTCGAGGACAAAGAACAACTTAAACTCTGTGCTGCAAAAACTGCCTCCCTGGGAAAACCAGCCTTGTTACTGAAGTTTTCACTTCTTGACACAAAGGTACACGTTTTAGTACCTTGAGTAAAAGTCAGGGTGAAACTCTACCATGTCATATTTTCCTCTCTTCTTCTCTAATTGTGAAGACAATACTCAACTTGATTTTAACAAATTTCTCCTTTTTCAAAAAAATAACCCTGTCCGAACACCCTTTCCAATGACAGCCTTTGCTAACAATTTTCTGCAATTTATTTTATTGTATTAACTAACACTTATAAAGTGTTATATAAAGTGAAGAAAATCTAAGAGCATTTGACTTGCCCAGGGGCATGATCCTGAGAATTTAATTTAACTATAACCATCAGAATAAGGAACATATCTTTCAATTTTTCTTGATACTGTATAAATACAACATTCTTCAGGAGTAACTCATCGTGGTCTTTCTCCTTTAGAGTCCTACAGAGTAACCCTTTATTTCCTTTGGCTTTGTTTTTCTTCTGATTTTCCAAAATGTGCATCAGTAGGTAAAATTTTACAGACATTATTAAAACACCTTCAAGTGTAAACTACTGTTTTGTTTCCTTCTAAGGAATAAAGCTTTAATATTAATTTTAAACAAGGAAACAGGAAAAAAACAATTATGTTATGATAGAGACAGACAGTTCTCTCATTGATGGACCTATATTTGCTGCTTAATAGAAGACTGAAAAAATGAATGAAATAAGAGCTAAAGTAAAACAAACAAATACACACAAGTTAAAATACTAAGGCAACATGTGAAAAACCAAAAAGAAATGAAGCACCAATATACTGTATTTCTCTAATGAGTAAAAAATACTGAAATTAACTGAAAATCACCTATTTCTATTCTTTGAGTAGTGATGATTATAGAGGTACTTGCTTTATAAGCACCTGTTAAATAAGCTGCATGTTTTCTATACTTTTTTCTTTGTTATATTTTGACACAAAACAGCAATTTAAGAAAAGCAAATATTCACATGGTAAAGGCACTTCAAATAAAAATCCACTGCATCCTAGATTTCCTAAAGCTTTAAATTGTATTTTTATATTTCACTGCTTGAATATAATGTATACTAAATAAAATGATTCTTATTGTGCTTCAGTATAACCCCAAAGAAACCTTTCAATTATAATGATTTTATACACATGGAAAAATGTTTAAAATATGGGCTATTGAGGTCAACAAGCACATGGAAAGTTGCTCGATATCATTAATCATTAGAGAAATGCAAATAAAAACCACAAGGGGATATCACCTCACACCTGTCAGAATGGCTATCATCAAGAAGACAGATAATGCTGGTTAGCCTGTGGAGAAAAAGGAACCCTTGGGCTCTGTTGGTAGGAATGTAAACTGGTGCAACCATCGTGGAAAGCAAGCAGTATGGAGTATTCTCAAAAATTAAAAACAGAACTACCACGTAATCCAGCAATTCCAGTTCTGAGAATGTATCTGAAAGAAGTGAAAACATTATGTTGCAGAGACATCTGCACCATCATGTTGACTGCAGCAGCATGCTTAGATACGGAAACAACCTAAGTGTCTATTAATGGATGAAATGAATAAAGAAGGTATAATAACACACACACACACACACACACACACACACACACACACACGGGAATATTGTTATCGCACTGAAGAGAAGGAAATTCTGCCATTTCCAACAACATGGATGGACCCTGAAAGCATTATGCTAAGTGAAATACGTCGGACAGAGACAGACAAGTACTGTGTGATCCTATTTATATGAGATCTCACTTTAATCTAAAAAACAAAACAACAAACCAAACTCATAGAAAAAGAAATCGGATTTGTGGTTACCAGAGGGGTTGGGGGAAGGGGTAATTGGAGGAAGGTAATCAAAAGGTACAAACTTTCAGTTCTAAGATAAATCAGTACTAGGAATGTGATGTCCAGCATGGTGACTCACTTAACACTGCTATATTATCTATGGGAAAGTTGTTAAGAGGGGATCCTAAGAGTTTCTCAGCATTAGGAAAAAAATCGATTTTTTCTTTCTCTTCTTTTTGTATCTCTACGAGATGATGGATATTAAACTTACTGTGGTAATCCATATATGTATACCAAATCATTATGCTTTACGCCTTGCACTTACACAGTGATGATGTCAATTATATTGCAATAAAACTGAAAAAAAAACAGGAAAAATATGAGCTATTCAAAATCTCAGCTAAATTATAATTTTTCTTGCAAAACTTAGTAAGTAACAAAACTTCTCCTGCCCCAAAACTCTGTAGCCACATTCCTTTGATATTCTGGCCTGGAGACTAGACAGAGGCTACAGGCAAAGTGTAACGTGAAGCTCTCCTCCAGGCCTGTCCAGTGCAGCACCCACCCTAATCCTCACAGATCCTTCTCTGTGCCAACCTGTACCTGTAATTTTCCTTGGCTTATCACCTATGTCACCTAATAAAATGAAAGTTCCACGAGTGCAGTGACATGGTGCACAGTGACTGGGACACAGGAGGCTCTCAATAAACACCTGTGCAATGAGTAAATGAAGAATGACCTTTCCCGCTCTTTGTCTGTACCCTTCTCTTGCCACCATCGAATCTCCACCACCACAGTCCAAGCACTAGTAAAGCAGCAGCGTGGGAAAAGAACATCTGTTTCACACAACGAAAGTCAACACAGAAGGATGGGCACACAAAAAACGCACAAGTGATGTTCATGACAATCTTACAGAAGAAGACACTGAGCTTTGTTTGCTTACCTTCTACAATACAATTTACAGGAGAATCAGTTTTTTTTTAATTAGTTAACTGAAGTGACTTTAAACATCCAGGAAAAAAAGTATTTGTTTAACAAGAATAGGAAGTGAAAAACTTAAGATTTAAAAGGTAGAGTCCCTGCCTCCTGCCCCTTCATTTAACAAGTAATCTCTGACTCTAGGGACCGGAAAATAAAACGTCTCAACACTCTAGGACTTGGAAGCCACCCTGTGGTTGTGCAGGCCACTGTGAGGCTCAGGTGCCTCGGCTGTCTCATGCATGCCGGTGGGAGGAGCACTCCATGGGAGCAGCCCTTGTACTACCAACATCAGTCTGAACTTCAGGGTCTCACTTATCTGCATTGTCTCTGAAAAATTTTCAAGTCTGGCATCCAGAAATCCAAGGAGAAATATTGAACAGCAGATCCCCCCTCCCCCAAATTTAGAGATTTAGTTCTCTAGAGGAGAAAACAACAAATAAAAACCCAAAATTCCACAAAACAACAACAAAAGCTTAGGGGGTGGTGTGTGTAATAAAATGTGGCACTGGAAAACAGTAAGGCAGTGAATGTAATTTTGAAAAAATCACAGTTGGAAAAATAAGGAAGTAATTATCCTCAATGCAAAAAGACTAGGAAATTAAAATTATAAAACTAAAAAAGAGAAAACCAGAATTCCTGAAATCTGAACCTGTTTACTTTAAACAGATACATTAATAGTACAAGGTTAACGTGTATGACAGATCTGACAGGTGGGCACCTCTGTGTGAATTTATTTTAAGGAGACTTAGTACTTCACCCAGGTAAGCCTGCGGAGCTGCCTACCACCGAGATGGGACACTGGGCTGGCTAGTGACGTGCTTGGCTGTGGCAGGGTGCTGGTGACTAGTGCTGGTGAAAGGCACTGACAGAAGCTGCAGTATATTGTGGTCCACACTTTGCAAAGTTTCAGCTGACCATGACTCAGCGGCAGAAAGGTATTAAAAAAAAATTAAAATCCTACCACAAAAGCTATTAAATGCTAGTACCAATGTAAATCACTAGGTTCATCCTTGGCTCTGATAACACTAATCTAAATACAGAGTGACACATTTATCACTTTTGAGACACATACATGCACACACGTGCACAGAAACGAACAGCGCAGACCTTCGCAGCATAGCACAGGGTACTCTAAGGTGACCACTTCAACATGTTCCATAGCAGTGAGCTGAGGAAAAGGAAAATGCAGAGAGAATTCTGCTCTGGATGACAGTAAATGTTACTGCACTTCACTGATTCTGCTTCTTTCTTTTTTATCCCCCACAACAATCATCTTTCTGAAGTTTAGAGGGAACTTTTAGGAAAAACAATCTTATGAAAAATAATTTACCTTAAGTCCATTATTTATTTATTTTTGGTTTCACTTTGTTGTCTTTTTTTTCCTTCCTCTTCACGCTCTTCCTGAACAATATAAGGAATACACTGGTTTTTTTCATCCAAGGCTTTCTGTACCTATTTTTATTCTTAAAAACACAGATATCAAACATGCTGTGACTAAGCGAGCCCAGGCGACGGAACTGCTGTGCTCATGACCCCAGGATCAGCATTTGACACAGCCTCCGTCTTCCGCGTCTGTGACTACGGCCCCAGAAGAGCATGGTGGGCTGTCTGATGGAACCAGGCCCTGCCCCTCTAGCCGGGAAACAGGGCCCCGCCTGACCACACTCCCTCTGTCTCTAAAACAGGATCACACACCCTAACTGGAAGGGCTGCCCTGAGGATTAAGTGAGATGGCAAACATGAGACATACTCTGAATATCGCTCAATGAAAGCCGGCCACTGACACCCAGGTAAGTGGCAGAGGAGTGCTGGGAAAATGCTTCTCCTCAAAAAGGAAGAAGAAAAATGAGATGGTTCCTGAGATGAAATCTAAGAAATATTTCTGTCTTGTTTCTATAATCATCATTCTCTACCCCACAGCCACATATTAAAATGCATGTTTTCAAGGGATCACGTGGAATAAAGTCCATTCGTGGCCTCAAGGTCTGGAGCCCTCTGGCCTGCCTCCCTGCGTCTCTGTGTGTTCACACGCCAACCACACTGGCCGCCATGCGCAACCCACGTACTTCTTTCGGCTCCTCAGACAGCGAAGCTCAGTCCCTCCTGAGTGTGTCACAAAAAACTAACACAGACAAACAAAAAAACCCCAAGAAAATAGGCACACATTAAAATTTATTAAAGTTATAAGAACCATTAGATAACTTACACAGTCTTTGATACTGAAATGTACTAGATAGAAGGCACTAACAAGGAGACAAAATGGATTATTAAATAGTGTGAAAGTTGGAAAATAGCCCCGAAAGGAAGCTATCCATGAGGGAAGAAAAGAAAATTGAAATCCAGAAACTAAAGGTGTTAAAAAAAACTTTTTCCTTAAAGCCAGAAAGATGTGTTAGAGATACTCACTGAAATATTTGATACTAATATGCAATGTCTTACAAAACTGGACACACACTTACTACAACACTTGGCAAATGCACCCTTGATGGTTTATGGTAGAAAATTAAACTTCTATGTTCACTCAAAATCTTGTTCCCATCACTTTCATTTGTAATAGCCCAAACCTTGGAATGACCCAAATGCCCCTCGCCGGGTGCACAGTGCAGCAAAATGTGCCACACCCATATCACAGAGTGTGCCCACCAGTAAGAGGAAGGGACTGCACACAAACCTGAATCAATCTCAAGGGAACAGTGCTGAGTGAAAAGAGATGGCCCCCAAAGGTTGCCTTCCACATTATTTCATTTATGTACCATTTCTGAACAGATTGGTGGTTGCAAGGTAAGGGGGGCGGTAAGAGGTGGGTGCAGCTACAAAAGGCAGTACGAGGGATCCTGGTGACATGGGTTCTGTGTCCAGACTGTGCTGATGGGCACACAGATCTATACAGGTGACAAAATCACAGCTCACACATAGATGCATGTAAACTGGTGAAACCTGAGTAAGGCTTATGAACTGTATCTGGATCAATTCCTGGCTGTGCCCGCGCAGCAAGGTTAGGGAAGATGTCCTCCTGGCGGGGAATGAGGTAAGGGCCTTGCATTATTTCTCACACTGGCATGAGCATCATGTAAATCTACAATTATCTCAGAAAGTTAAAAAAAAAAAAAGGCAGGAAGATTTGTTGGAGACATCCACTCAAATATTTCAAATTAGTAAGCAGGCCCCATGTTCCTCTCAACTGTGGAATAATTAAACAACACTCCTCAAATGGATGAAACTTGTGTAGAAAGGACTCAGGCCAAACAATTATAATCTACAGATTAATTCTGTAAACCATAATTTCTCATACCTGAGAGAGATAAATATAGACTCAGTGAGATATGCTATACTTAATGTCTGCAACAAAAACCAAGATGTGGTTCGTAAGTTACTACTAACTCCTAGATTTCTCAGTAACCCAATGAGAAGAAGGGAAAGCCAAGCCCAATACAGCCACCTGGTCAGTCAAAATTAACCAAAACTGAGATGGGATTCTGACCATGGTACCTTGCAAACCCAAAGGTATGTCCATACCCTAAGCCGCTCTCTCAGCGGCTTCTGAGCTTCCAGACCTGGCAGCAGTGAAACTGAGCCCAGAACGGCAGTGCTCCTTTCTTTCCCCGTCTATCGAGGCCGAGGCTATCCCAGAGCCGCATGTCCTTCCCGTGCGGTGTCTGGTTCATTGTTAGTGCCTCTCATAAGGCGAGGTTCTACAATTACACTCATTTTTGACAGGGCAATTGAGAGGAGCAGAGAGTTCAGACCAGTAATAGAGATATTTTAATAAATCCGTCACTGAATTTCAGCTGTTTACTAAATTTTAGTTCTTCAGACTGAGGAGAGAGGGAGTTACCTTTATTTAACATTTTCAAGTTTTTCTTTTATTTATTCAGTTGCTATAAACATATAGCAATGAGAAAAAAAATTTTTATATTGAAAGGAAAAAATTTTTCTGCTAGGCCACAAAGGAAACAAAACACCAAATAGTGAAATGCTCTTCCTAATATGTTTATAAGTTTTATCAAAAGTACAGGAAAAAAGATATGAATTATTACAAGACATCAAGGGGAGGATTCATAGATCTGAAAAATAAGAACTTCACCTAAGAGAAAGAAACAAAAATCAAAATCCAAACTCCTAAAAAACTCAGACTTCTAAAAGAAAAGTCTGTTGGAGATGATCACATTCATATTATCAAATTAACGGATTAATTTTTGGCTCTGGCTTTTTGTTTTATTTTGCTTTTGTCTTGTATTCATGGTATAATTAAATATCCTGTATCTCCAAATTTAAGAAGGGAAATCATAGGGAACATTCCAAACAAACTATCTGGTGCTTATGAGCCAAACTGAAGATCATCTTTTCCCTTCCTTCCACACACTCACTCACACTTGCCTGACTTAGTATTTTTCTAGTCCAACTTCCAGAAGATACTCTCTCAGCTCTATGCTTGACAGTTTAGTTAATTCACTGTCATGAGAAATTGTGGTAGCGACTTTCAAACTGCATGTTGCAACTCATTAGAAGGGTCTTGCATCAATTTAGTGAGACTAGGATTTTGGTAAAAATAAGAGCATGCAGAGTGTATCACATATACTGGGGTTAGTGCTGTTTATTAAATGTTTGTTGCAGGTGTGTGTGCGTGTGTGTGAGAGAGAGAATGTCATGTGTGTATTAGAAGATGACATAAGGTGTACTGCTTACGATGGGTCACAATCACAAAAGTCTGAAAGCTACTGGAATAGACACAGCAAGAAAATAACAGACCCTCCAAGTCAGATCTTTGGGCACCTGGAAGAAAAAAGGCACAAAAACAGTAATAATCCACTGCATATATTTTAACGTAAAAATATTTTTAACTGGCATATTCTCTACTTGTAGATGTCAGTGCAAGCCTTACCTGAAGATGTCCTTTGGTAAGAAACACACTGATGTCTCCACAAAGAAATAGCAGATCTCTCTCGATTCTGCAGTCCATTTAGTCTTTCCGCCAGCCCACCTCTGTTCAATGAATCATAATGTGTTAAGTTTAGTTAAAAAAAATCTTCAGAACAGTTGGAACATTTGTATTTTATACTCTCCAACCAGAGACAAAAAAAAAAAAAGGCAAACTTCAACTTGTTTGGCATGACATTCTCTTCCTAGAGGCCAAATCCTTCTAGGTTAGTAATCTTTCTTAAGATTTCTTGGAAGATCAGTTTTCTGATTCTTAGCAATTTGGGCTTCCTGAGATCAGTTTGACTTCCTGACTAGTCGTTCCTAGTTTACTTACTCCATAAACATGTACTGATTACATGTTTCCTGTTCTACCCAGCCAAGCACCAGGCCAAGGATCCCAAGAAGGGACTGAGCTAAGCCACGGTGGGCCTTACAAACTGATCAGCAGACGGGTCGAACAAATAAATGTAAAGTGGTTTCTGAGTTGTAGGCAAGAATAAAACCTGCACACTGTTGATAGGTAGAACACCCAACTAAAGAGGACTTGGGTACAGAGTCGTTACTTAGCCCACAGAGATAGCTGAGTGTTAACCCTAAACATGTATCAAGAAGACAGCATACAAAGAAGAAAATGTCCATGTGTGGCAGGAAGATGATTCATGACCACGGGCACACAGGCACTTCACAAGAGTCCTTACCTACCAGCAAACAGACAGATGGACAGACAGCAATATTATAAATGCATAGAAACACACACATTTTTTTGATTCAGTAAACCACCTGCATTCAGGAAAGTCAGCAGCTCCTAACACATCTGTGATCTCAAGAGAAATCAAGATCAGTTGTTAATTACCCATTATGACTACATGCTACATAACTTATCAACGTATTATCTCATAAAATTATGTTCACTGATCATTTTACTACATTATCTCATTTTATTCTAATAATATCCCTTTGAGGTAGAAAGAACAGAAATCAATACCCATCTCATACATGATAAAATCTAAGCTTAGAGAGAGGTTAAGAAAATTCTCTAATACTGCATAACTAGCCAGATGAGGAAACAGTTGTTGAAAACAGAAAGGACTCAGAACAGTGTCTGGCATTTAGTAAACCTTCAAGAAATGCTAGTCAGTGGTGTTACTGATTCTGTTATGATTTTTACTTGCACCCTATACTTTTTCTACAACAATCAAAAGATCATATTTTAATACATGTTATAAATATTATCACTACCGTCTACTTTGTTTTCCTATAGGTGCTAATTATTTCTGAATATGTGTGTGTGTGTATGTGAGCAGTATATATAACAGCAAATTTTTAATTCTCACAACGACAAATATGCCAAAGAACCTCTACTTTACACACATGTCTACCTGTACTTTATAGCTATGGAAGCCCTTCTTCATATCATTCTGTTTACATGAACTAACTCATCTATACACCCTCTCTGAACAACATGAAGAAAGCAGGTACTACTGTCACTTTATAGAAGATACACTGAGGCATTTTATCGCACGAGGTGAACATCTGCCACTAGGCTGTCTGGCTGTGTCAATGATACACCTACTGCTCCTTCAAGAATACGCACTACTGAAAAAGGTCACAATGACCTAGGTATTATTTGCCAAATGTTGGTTTTCAATCTTATGACTTTAGAGCGAAGAAAAAACACTAACTACAATCTAAAAGCAATATACGGTTAACGCCAAGCCCAGAACCTTACAAGTAAACTGGAGGAATGACAGGATGAAAGGTAAAAGGCAAGAACAAAAATGAGTGTAGAACAGTTTTCCACATGCGGGAACATCGGAAACCCTAAGAATCAGCATTTCCACTTTGGTTTTGGTCAGGATACCTCTGCTCTAAGAATTCCTACAGGGAATTCTGAGAAGATTCACCAGAACTTAGGAACGGAAATATCATGACCTCTAGCCAACAATCATAATTCTAGTAAAAACCTCTTGTACACTGAAAAAAAAGGGGGGGGGGGGCTCAAGAAGGCCCTGCTGTAACACATGCAAATTAACTCTTTTCTTTTTTGCTTTCTTTGACAAATGAATTTGTTAAGTATTTACAGCATACAGTGTGGTGACTTGATACATATTATACATCTGCAAGGAACACATCCCTCTCAATTTACTTAACTGACAGATCATCACCTCACAGATTTACCTTTTATTCTTTTTGGTGAAAACATTTAAGTTCTACCCACTTAAAAAATTTAAATTGTACAATATAGCATTTTCAATAATAGTCACCATGTTTACATTAGATCCTTCAGAACTTATCCACCTTATGACTAAAAGTCTGCACCCCTTTCACATGAATATATTCCCAGAAGTGGGATTGGTGGATAATACAGTAGATGTATTTTTAATTTTCTTAGAACCTCCACACAGTTTTAAATAGCGGCTACGTAAATTCATGTTCCCGCCGACAGTGCAGAAGGGCTCCCTTTTCTATACATCCTAGTCAGTACTTATCATCTCCTGTCTTTTTGATGACAGCCATTCTGACAGACGTGAGGTGGTATCTCACTGAGTTTTGACTTGCATTTCCCAGATTACTGATATGGAACATCTTCTGATATACCTTTCAGTTATTTGGATGTCTCCTTTGGGAAAATGTCCATTCAAGAGTCTTTAGAGTTTTCTGTATAAGATCATGTCATCTATAAAAAAGACAAGTTTTAGTTCTTCTGAATTGGGATGCCTTTTATTTCTTCTTCCTACCTAATTACTCTGGTGGGGACTTTCAGTACGATGTTGAATGAAAGTGACAAGAGTGGGCATCCTTGTAAAGGAGGAAATGCTATGAGCTTTTCACTGTGAGTATGATGTCAGCTGTGGGCTTGTCATTTTATGGCCTTTATTATGTTAAGGTACATTCCCTTTATACCTAGTTTGTTGAAACTGTTTTTATGAACAGATGTTGGTATTTGTTAAAGAATTTTCTGCATCTACTGAAATGATCGTACGATTTTTTCCTCCATTTTGTTAATACGGGGTATCATGTTGAGTGATTTTTGGAGGAAGAACAATCCTTGCATCCCTAGAAACAATCCCAAGTGATCACAGTGTATAATCCTTTTAATACATCGTTGAATTTGATGTGCTAATGCTTTATTGAGGACTTCTGTGTCCATGTTCCTCAGGGATACTGGCCTGTAATTTTCTTTTCTTGAAATGACCTTATCTGGTTTTGGTATTAGGGTAATGTTGGCCAGGTAAAATGAGCTTGGAAGTGTTTCCTCCTCTTTTTTTATTTGAAAGTGACGAAGATTGGCACTAACTCTTCTTAACATGAGACAGAAATAATCAGTGAAGCCATCTGTTCCTAGACTTTACTTTGTTGTGAGAGTTTTGATTACTGATTCAATCTCCTTACTAGTAGCTGGTCTGTTCAGAGTTTTTATTTCATCTTGATTCAGTTCTGGTAGGTTGTATGTTTCTAGGATTCATTCATTTCTTCTAGGTTGTCCAATTTGTTGGTGTATAATTATCACGGAGGCCTATCATGATTCTTTGTATTTATGTGGTATCAGTTTTAATGACTTCTTTTTCATTTCTAATTTTATCTGAGTCTTCTCTCCTTTTTTGTTTAGGTAAAAGTTTGCCTGAGTTTAGCTTTTAAAAAAAACCCAGTAATCATTAATCATTTCCATTAGTCTTTTCTATTATCTTTACAGTCCATATCATGTATTTCCCCTCTGATTTTTATTATTTCCCTTCTGATACTAACTTTGGGTTTAGTTTGTTCTTCTTTATATGATTCTTTGAGGTGGGAGAAGGGGTAACTGGATGAAGGTGGTCAAAAGGTATGAACTTCTAGGTATACGATAAATAAGTACTGGAGATGTAATGCACAACATGAGGAGTATGGGTAACACTGCTTTATGATGTATGTAAAATTTTCTAAGACAGTAGATCCCAAAAGTTCTTATCACAATGTAGAAACCATTTCTCAACTTTCTTTGGATGTATATGAGGTGATGATGTTAGCTAAACTTACCATGGTAATCATTTCACAACGTACATAAATCAAATCACTATGCTTGTACACCTTAAACTTACACAGTACTGTATGTCATTAAATCTGAAAACTGGAAGAAAATAATACATATTTCCACAATATGTACAAAAGGAGATTATTACTATTAAGGATGCAGAACAACTTCTTATGCTTAAAAAGTCATTGGGAGGTGGCATGACACATGACCAACTCACAGAACTGACCACACAAAATATAAACTTTTATACATTCCCCCCAAATATATGTACACATGTACATAAGAATTTGATGTCAAAGAGCAAGGTTGGTGGAAAAACTCCAATTTGTGTTTGAAAGTATAGAATCAAAATAATAAGAAAAACTCAAACCCTGGTATATAAACTCTGAAAAGAACTTGTACAATTTACAACAGAGAAAGTAAAAGATGAATAACCTCATTATTCCAAAAAAAGCCTTATCATTTTTTTACCAAGGAAAACAAAACCAAACCATATGATGCCCTCACCATTCTCCTACCTCATCTCAGGAAATGCCAGCTCTGTTCTGCCAGCTGCTCAATAAGTCATGTTCTCAGAGGCTTCCCTGATCTGTTGCTTAAAACTGAAACATCATTGCCTTTGTTCACTGCTGTGCCTCCAGGACACGAAATAGTGCTTGGCACACAGTAGGCCCTTAACTGGGTTGGGACTTTCTATAATTGTGTAGGATCGACTTCAAACAGCATTCTAATCCCTTTACTTAGCTTCCTTTTCTGTTTTCTCCAGAGACTATTACAAACCACCACTATTCTCATTTGAGGTATAATTTCTTCACTTTGAGCATAAGGCCTCTGTCTTATTTTATACTTAAAAAACAAAACAAAAGGAAACAGTGGATAGGCATCAGCTGACTCACCAGACTACATCCATCCCACTCAACTCAGTCACACTTCATACTCTTCCCTCCACCCCTTTATTCAAGACAGGCCTCCCTCTCCCACTTCCCTTCCCAGATGCTGACAGAAATGACCCCTAATCTCGCCATCTCCACTGGGTCTTCCCTATCATTCTTCAAATATCTCACCTTTTCTCTGGGAATTTCTTTAGATACTGGATCCCATTCAAACCCAAACAAGCTAAGCTCCCCACCCTTTTCCTATCTTGAATCCCAGCTTCCAGCAGAAGGGTCACAGCCCCATCTGCACTCCTTGAGCCCCTCGCTTCCTCCCTTAATAATCCACTGACATTGTCTGATACCGGCACTGGGGTCTCCTTGGTGTGCATTGTATTTGCCCTCTCTTGAGGTAGACATATCCTAAACAGATCCAAAACCGTGTTCTTCATTGCCATGTTTACTCTTTCTACTGTATTCCTTTTTCCTTTAAACTCTCCACTGAGTTTGCTTTTGTGGCACTGTTTCCCACAACTTCTCCTTCACACTTTCATTGAAGTTGTGTTTTCCCTGATTCGTTCTAATTTAAGACACAAACAGACAGTGTACGACACAGCGTTTGGACATGCAACACCCCACAACCCCACCCCAGCACACTCCAGGCTCCTTCACTTGTCCTGCTGGGTCCTCCATGGCCTGGCCCCTAGGGTTCTTCACATACACACTAATTTCTTTCCTATGAATCCTTGCTCTCAAAAGTCTTTGCAAGTGTTTCCCTGGCCAATCACAATCACAAATGTAATCTCAACAGTCCATATTTCTATGGACTGTTAAGTTACTTGAAAACAGGAAGAGTCATTTACTTGTTTCAATTGTCTAAGACAGCACCTGGAACACTGGTGTTCAATAAAATTTGATAAACCCAAATAACCAATCTCTATTAAGGAAAACAGTCACATAAGCTGGTTATGACTAAAAAGAGTGAATGCTCAATTTGGATGAAAAATACCATAAATCATCTCCAGAAATTAGGATGGGATTACAATTCTACTCTGTCAATCTTCCTTCGCAAGTAAACAACTAAGTATTTCTAAATTAACACTTTAGGTATTTGGGTTTTTTAAGAAAGAGGAAAACTTAAAAAAATTTTAAAATGTGCAATTTAACCTTAAAAGCTTCTTTGTCTTTGCTGACTTCTCTGGAGTCTTGGGAAGCTTTGTCTGTCTTGGGGGTGCATGCACAATGGTCTCTGCAGGCCTCAGCCCCGGGTATACCAGTTTCTCCGCAGCATGTCTCCCACCTGGCCCACTGCCCACGGGGCATCTGTGAGAGGGCTCTGCATCAGTGAACAAGACATTCTCTGAGTCATCAGCTCTTTCACTATCTGACGAATACTCCAAAATTTCTGTAGGACTTGTCTGAAAAAAATTAAGAGAAACGCAATTAAATTTGGAGAACTCTTTATTCAAATCCTATTTATATATGCCTATTATTCTATTCCCTTATAATTATATTTATTGAAATAACTTTGTAAATACACTATCTGTAGCTTAAACTTCTATTTTGACACAAAGTCACAAAATCCAAAATAAGTCATATACCCAAAGACAAGAGATTAAACCAATTATAAGCCAGAGACTATCTCACAGAATTCACTAAATTCAGCACAAATATTTCAATCTTCCTTCAATAAACTAAAAGAAATGTGCCACACGTATCAGTCTCAAACATTGAACTAATAACACCAACCTGAATGGCTGCTAGTCAATGTAATCTAATACCTATTGGAAAAAAAAACCATTGTTTTGATTTTGAATTTTAATGTGGAGTAAATAATATTCACTATTTGTTAAAAACAAAATAAAAGAAAATTGCCTCTTAAGTGTAAACCGCTTAATTTACCAAAGACATCTCCAAGGATACAGATGAAAAATTAACTTTTTCTGCATAATTCCAATATGCCATTTTCCAGAGGCTAGTTTGAAATTGCTGATATCAACAGGAACTATTTAAGAATGAGTCACTGAGTCTTTTTCCTAACATTTCCCAAAATGTTTCTTCTTTCTTCTACTAAAATTTCTGAACCACCAAATAAATAAAAATTGTTTTGAAAACTAGATTACAAAACAGGAATTCACAACAACAGCCAACCCTGGAGAGAAGAATTAAAGCTTTCTTTTGTGATGTTTTCTGTTTTTGCCCTGACACACGCCAAAACTTTTAAGTATGACAGGTATTTTATTTTCCTGTTACTTGGTTGTGCAGGTCAGTCCCATCTTGTTCTAATGATGACAATTTATCCTTCAACATTCTAACTTTCCAGTATATCGGTAGCCCCTTCCAATTTAATACCTACACTAAATTTTACATTTACTAAACGTAAATTGTACATCTAGTTGAATGGTTCTTCTGTACCTGGTCAACTCATAGTGTAGCTCTGGGGTCCCTCATGAAGAGCCCTCTCTCCTGCCAGCATGAACTGTGGCCCTGGCACTGTCACAGGCAATGAACTAGAGACAGTGAAGAGGATACAAGCATCTGAAGGTTATCACTTGTGGCTGCGTGTGTGTGTGTGTGTGTGTTAGCACTACAGTTTTCATCATTTCCTAGTCTATACACAAAAGGTTTATCACACTTGGCCTTTTTCGAGGATTTTATAGTTAAAACCTTTTCAAGAGCTTAAAAAAAAATATCACCCACCCCCATGTCTCTTCGAAAAACCAGCTTGGGTAGTGACCTGTTACCAGGCACATTTAAAATATGAAAAAGTAAATGAAAAAAATATTCAAATGAAGATCTTAGTTCCACTATCCTTTTCACAATTTCAGTTACATGTCTAAATTACTGCATTACTAAAGTTTAAATACTAAATGCTGCTAATCCATTAATAAGCACAGGGGTCACACGATTCCCACACCCCAACACAGCTTCTGAATAAATGTTAACAGTCCACAAAAAGAACCTGAGCAGTTTACACTGAAAATTTAGTTCCTTGACACTGAAAACTTATATATACTATCTGAGAACTCCAAATTTAATTCCATCTTTTTGTTACGAATGTCTTCTTTTAGTACTCTCAAGTTTTGCCCTTCCTGCTAGAGCAGGGTTTCTCGGCCTCAGCACTGTTGTCATTTCAAGCTGGGTAAGGTGGAAGCCTGCCTGGTGCATCGTAGGGGGTTCAGCAGCATTCCTGGCCACCACCCACTAGATGACGGTAGCACTGCCCCACCAGTAATGACTGTCAAAAATGTCTCCAGGCATCGCCAAATATCCCCTGGGGGATGAAACCACTCCCAGTTGAGAACCACAGTCCTAGAAAAATGAGAACAAATAACCAGCCACATGTGGCTTGTGCTGGGGACTCACATGCAGAAGTTGAAGGGACATAGCACTTTGTAGGGATGAGGAGGTCAGAAGGAAAGAGTCATAAACAACGTGGTAGAAGTACTGCTATCAAAGTGTCGTTCAGGCACCATGGGAACAAGTAAGAGGAAAACAAGGCCAGGTGGGCACAGGGAAGAGGGAAACAGCTGCCACCTGAATCACGATCTGCCACCTAAAGCTGAACGCTAAGTGTATGTTATTAGGGAGAAAGCGAAGGAAGTACATCCAGGAAAGGAACAGGAGGACCACAAATACGAGAGAATACAGTGCATGCAGGAAAACCTACAAACAGCAGCAGAGAGAGGGCTGCTGCAGACTACAGCAGGGCATGCAGCTTTATTCTGAGGCCTTGCGGGAGCCATGGGCAGTTTGGACAGAGGCTAACAAGGCAGATATCAGTATAGAATGATCCTCCGAACAACATTCTGAAGAACAGGCTCTACTATGGGCAGGTAGGGAAAGCAGCCTGCTAGCTAGAAAGCTCTTCCATGATCAAAGCAAGACATAGACAGGATGTAAGTGGCAGTCAGTAGTGGTGGGAGGAAAGAGAGATGGGCTTGAAAGAAAATAAGGAAGGAGACTTAACAACACTTAAGGACTCCCAGATGTTAGGAATGACAGTGAAGACAGAGCCAAAGGAGACCTCAAGCATCTGGTTTGGACAAGTAAAGTACACTTACCAAGAAAGGGGATTCAGGGAAGATATCTGGAGAGGGGTAGTTGCTAATAGTAAATCTGGTTTTGATATGTAATTAATGCAATGCTTATGAAATAGCTGAGGGAAAACTGACCAAGAGGCAGCGGCTTTATGGGTCTGAGCTCTAAGAAAGGGACGTGAGAAGGAGACACAACTTCAGGAATCCCAAGAGCAGAAACAGTGCCTGAAGGTATGAGCACTAGAAAAGACTGTCCACGGATATCATGTAAAAGGAGGAAGAGGAGGTCCAGGTTGGAACCTTGGGAATATTATCAATATTTAAGCTGTATTCAGGTGAGAAGAGACACAAAAGTGGGTTGGATTTGAGAAAAAAGACATTGCACAGTCACGAGAACTTCATGGGACCTTGGAAATAATGTGCGCCTTGAAGAATAAATGGTGCAAAACGGCCCAGCCACTTTGGAAGACAGTTTGGTGGTTTCTTACAAAATTAAGCATACTCCTACTATACAATCACACTCCTTGATCTTTACCCAAAGAAGTAGAAAATGTATGTTCACATAAACATCTCTGTATGTATGTTTATCACAGCTTTATTCATAATTGCCAAAACATGGAAGCAACCAAGATGTCCCTGAGTAGGTGAATAGATAAACCATGATATATCCAGACAATGGAATATTACTCAGCACTAAAAAGAAGCAAGCTATCAAGCCATGTGGAAACAGGGAGGAAATTTAAGTGCCTATGACTAAGTGAAAGAAGCCAATCTGAAAACGCTACACACCTATATGATTCCCACTATATGACATTCTGAAAAAGGAAAAACTACAAAGACAATATAAAGATTGGTGCCAGGTTGGAGGAAGAGTGGGGGAGATGAACAGGTAGAGCACAGAGGACTTTCAGGACAGTGGAAATACACTGTATGATACTATAATAATGGATATATGTCATTATACATCAGTCCAAACCCACTGAATGTACAACATCAGGAATGATCCCTAAGGTAAATTACGGACTTTGGGTGATTATGATGTGTCAATGTAAAGTTCAGTCTTAGTAACAAATGGACTACTGGCAAACTATATGGATAATGGGGAAGATCCTGCCTGTGTCGGGGACAAGGGTATATGGTAAATTTATATACTTCCTTTTCAATTTTATTGTAAACCTAAAATGGCTCTGGAGCTGGGATGGGCCAAGATGGCAGGGTAGGACACTTGTAGCTCACCCTCTCCCACAAATACACCAAAACTCACATCCACGGACCCACCCAGCCAACCAGAGCACCTGCTGAACTCCAACATAACATCGCCCTCTTCAAAAGACAAAGACGCTACGTATCTGGTAGGAGAAAAGGAAAAAAGAAAGAAGAAAAAGCAAAACAGTGTGGGACCAGTCCCACAGGGAGGGAGCGGCAAAGGAGGAATAGCGCTTGTTTGCTGAATCTCCCCCTCTCCAATGAAGAGTTCATCCCTCCGCGGGATGGAGGGAGAGCCTCTGAGGCTCAGATCTGTACAGAGCACCCCTTGTACGACAGAACTAAGTTAAACGGGCACAAAGGGTCCCTGTGACACCCAGCCCGAGATGCGACCTGGCAGCTGGGGGACGGGACAGGCTGCCCAAGCCGGGCAGAGGACTGGGGCAGCTGCACTGAGGCAGCCCCGGGGACTGCAGGGTGCTTCGTGCCATGGCTGGGAGGGGATACAAAGCAGAATAACCTGGCCCCCCCATAAATTACAGAAAAAAAAAAAAGCAAAGCAACACTGCGGGTGTGTCCTGGGGGGAGAGGCGCCATAGTCTTTGTCTCCTCAGACCCGTGGCACCATTACTGGTACTTCTCATGAGAAGAGAGGCAGGGCGCAGCCACAGCTGCCATATCCTCCTGTGCGCAGCGATTAGGTGGGGACGGGGCCGAGACCAAGACCTGAATACGCAACTGGGGGCTCTGCAACATCCTAGGCAGGATTGAGACTTGTTTACGGCCTAAGACAGATAGAATCTTTCTGACCTGGTACCTCAGAGAACTCGTGCTGTCAAGACAAACAAGGAGCTGGGTTTTGGCATGGGGGAGGGGCAGGGCTGTTACACCGTCTTCCCCAAGCCTGCCTACGGAGTGCAGACAGAGGTGGAGCAGGCAGCTGCACAGAGCAGCAGAGCGACCTGCTCCAGGAGAGGGCGGGCAGCCACCCGCCTTCCTGGCAGGAGCTCAGCACCTGACCATGGTGTTGGGAGGGGGCACGATCCACCCATCTACCTCTCCCAAGCGCAGCATCTGACTGCGGCATCGAGCGGGGGAGTGACCTGCCTTTCCACTGTGTAAGAGCACAGCACCTGACCCAGTGTTGGGAGTGGGCACGATCTGCTAGCCAACAGGCACCGGGAGCAGCACTGATGAGGGTGCCATCTGAGGGCCTCTAGAAACAGCAAGCTGAGTTCGTGAAACAGGGCAAAGACAGAAAGACTTCTTGATGAAATCACTAAGAGTGCACAGTTTCTGGGAGAACACATCCCCCTCCCCCATTTTTTAAATCTATTTTCTATTACCTTTTTCATCTTTACTTTTTAAACAATTGTATATGTCTACAGTTTTAATCCCTTCTAAGTTTTTAAAAAATCTTTTTATTATTATTTTTAAAAACCTACCTCATTTCATTTTTATTTCTCTTGGTTTTGATCTCGTTATTGACTACACACAAGTTTTAAATAGTTTTTTTGATTTTTTTCTCCTTTTTTAGAGGTTTTTAAAAGACATCTCAACTCTATTGCTATTCTGCTTCAACTTGCTCTTCTATTATTGAGTATACACTGTTTTGAAACCTTTCTTTTCTCCCTTCTTTTAAAATTCTCTCGTTTTATCTTTTTAAAAAATCTGTTCTATTTTCTATTACCTTTTAAAATTTTACTTGTTAAACAATTGTATGTCTCCAGTTTTAATCCCTTTAAAATTTTTCCTTTAAAATATATTTATTATTATATTTTTAAAAGTTTACTTCATTTAATTTTTATTTCTCTTGGTTTTGATCTCCTGTTATTGATTATACACAGGTTTCAAATATTGTTCTTTAACCTTTTCTCCTTTTTTTAAGGTTTTAAAAAGATGTCTCAACTCAATTGCTATTCTGCTTCAACTTGCTCTTCTATTATTGATTATACACTGTTTTCAAACCTTTCTTTTCTCCCTTCTTTTAAAATTCTCTTTTTTTTTTTGTCTTATTCCTGCATAGGCTTTAGATAGATAAATAAATAAACTCCTTTAAGGACCACAATAGATAGCTGATACTCCGTAAGCCACAGTACCAGAGACATTAGAGCAAGATGAAGAAGCAGAGGAACCACTCCCAATTAAAAGATCAAAAGAAATTCCCTGAAAGAACGATCAATGAAATAAACATTGATGGCCTACTAGGTCAAGATTTCAAAAAAGGAGTGATCAAAGTACTGAAGGAACTAAAAGAAATAGTGTTTAGAGATATAAAATATGTCAAAAATGAAGTAGAAGCTATAAAGAGGAACAAAGTAGAATTGGCAAACTCATTTTCTGAGAGCTGATCTAAAGGCTGTACAAAGCAGACTAGATAATGCAGAAGAACAGATAAGCGACCTAGAAGACAGGACAATAGAAAGCACCCAATCAGAACAGATGAAAGAAAAACAAATAAAAAACAAGGAAAACAATATAAGGGACCTATGGGATAATATAAAGCATGCCAGTCTACACATAATAGGGGTTCCAGAAGGGGAAAAAAGAACAAAGGGGATTGAAAAGGTATGTGAAGAAATCATGACTGAAAACTTCCCAAACTTAAACAGGGAATCAGATATCCAAGTACAGGAAGCTCAGAGGGTCCCAAATAGGAAGAACCCAAACAGACCCACACCAAGACATATCATAATCAAGATGGTCAGAGTCAAGGATAAAGAAATGATCCTAAAGGCAGCAAGAGAAAAACAAAGAGTGAGTTACAAGGGAACCCCCATAAGGCTCTCAGCTGATTTCTCTACACAAACACTGCAGGCCAGAAGGGAGTGGCAAGATATATTCAAAGTCCTGCATGAAAAAAAGATGCAGCCTAGGATACTCTATCCAGCAAGGCTATCCTTTAGAACAGAATGAGAGATAAAGAACTTCACAGACAAGCAAAAACTCAAAAGTTTAGCAACACTAAACCCATGCTAAAAGAAATATTGACAGGTCTACTCTAAATAGAAAAGAAGCAGGATGCTCAAAAATGAGAAACTCATAACTGGAAAGGAGATAACTGCCATGAATTACAAAAAGAATAAACACAAAATTGTAAAAGAAGACATTTAAATCATTAAGAGTGGGAGAGGGAAGCAAGGAAAGCCATTGTGGAAAACAGTATGGAGATTTCTCAAAAGACTAGGAATAGACATACCATATGACCCAGGAATCTCACTCCTGGGCATATATCCAGAAGGAACCCTACTTCAGAATGACACCTGCACCCCAATGTTCATAGCAGCACTATTTACCATAGCCAAGACATGGAAGCAGCCTAAATGTCCATCAAAAGAGGACTGGATAAAGAAGAGGTGGTTTATTTGTACGATGGAATACTATTCAGCCATAAAAACCGACAACATAACGCCATTTGTAGCAACATGGATGTCCCTGGAGAATGTCATTCTAAGTGAAGTAAGCCAGAAAGAGAAAGAAAAATACCATATGAGGTCGCTCATATGAGGAATCTAAAACAAAACAAAACAAAACAAATACAAAACAGAAATAGACTCATAGACATAGAATACAAACTTGTGGTTGCCAAGGGGGTGGGGGGTGGGAAGGGACAGACTGGGATTTTAAAATGCAGAACAGACAAACAAGATTATACTGTATGGCACAGGAAAATATAAACAAGATCTTGTGGTAGCTCATAGTGAAAAAAAATGTGACAATGAATATATACATATGTTCATATATAACTGAAAAATTGTGCTCTACACTAGAATTTGACAACACTGTAAAATGACTATTACTCAATAAAAAAAGTTTAAAAAATCTAAAAAAAAAAAAAGATACACAGAGAAGTCTAGACAAATCCAAGTTTAGAGTTCACACTGCAAGGCAAGAGACAGTAACAGCAACATAATAGCCCTACAGATTGGGTGCGCGTGTTGAGAGAGAGCACACATGTTCTCTTACATAAAAATAAATCGCATAACCTATCAGCAGAGTGGAGAATATGTTATAAACTTATTTCTTGGAATAATGATGAATTTGGGCTAATTCACTCACATCCTTCCAGTGTGGCTTCCTGGTACCACTGATGGCTCTGGGTCAGTGGTAAAGTCCATGCCTTCAGACTTGTTTCCATTCCCAAACCTACTGATGAGATGCTCTAAAAAATTAAGTTACTATGATGTTTTAATGCAGTGAGAGCAATTCAGCACACTGGCAAGTGTTCATTCATTCCCAGCCTACCGCTTTAATAATTACTGTTCTAAAACTGTTCAGTGAGTAAACAGCACTAAAGCAAACCCTTTAGAGAGAAAGTCAGCTGGCTCAAGTAATGCACGAAGAGAGGCCAAACTCTGTGACAGTCAGCGTAGTAGTGTGACCAACTGAAACAGAGGACACATACAAGAGCAAAGAAAGGGGAAAGAAGACATTCTTTGGGACACAGGGAGTTCTAAATGAACACAGGACTATCACAGAAACACAGAGCCACCTGGCTGGAGGCTGGAAATTCAGCTGATTGGCAAAGAGGCCACTGGAGTAGAAGTGACCCAAGACACTGACCTGTAAGATGCCCTCATGGAGGACACAGGTGAGGACAAGACAGCCACAGCTGATTTCTGGGCTCCTTTTTTCAGCCTCAACATAGACAACCTCCCATAGACTGTATGATAGAAATCACAATGACTCCATGACTTTCATTACTTTCAGGGATTCTTTATTTTGATATTCTATAATACTGTGCAGCCAAGATGATGTTTTAAAAAAGATCCCACTGTCTCTACCTTAAAACCTGCCAGTTATTCGGCAATGCAGACATCTAGGCGCTGGCGTGTGCAGGGGTAAAATGGGAAGCACACATGTTCGTAAGCTCATCAGGAAAATCAGGAATAAGAAAACCCTACAATTTTCTAAACAGGTAGATATTCAAAAATATCACTTTTTTAAAAGTAAATTATAAACAACTATCATAAATTTTTAATTTAAAAAATCAATTAGCATAATGCAATTAGCT
This sequence comes from Vicugna pacos, assembly GCF_048564905.1. Lineage (NCBI taxonomy): Eukaryota > Metazoa > Chordata > Mammalia > Artiodactyla > Camelidae > Vicugna > Vicugna pacos. The sequence continues at coordinate 26,750,060 of NC_133015.1, forward strand.
GACTCAAATCTTCATCTAAATCCATGTATGAAAGTCCACATATGGAGGGTCCTCTATAAAAACTGCGCCCACTAACAAAGTTAAGATCTTGAAGTCTAATGTCAAGATGGAGCAAAGCCTCTGCAGTAACACAAATGAAACCAATCAGCCAGATGAACCACCACTCTCTAACATTCAGAAATTAAAGCTTTTACCTCTAAAATTTATAGAATGGTCACACCAAGAGCAACAGTGGAATACTGGTAATTAACGATAACCTCTTTATCTTTAAACGACACCTCTGTAGCTAAATACTAAGGTCATAAAACTAAGGAAAGAGAGATAGTAACTAAATTAAAATCATTCCTTGAGATAACCAATTACAGGACAAAAAACAGCTCACTTTATTCTATTTCATGCCAAAACAGAAGACTCAAAGCTCTTGGTCTCAGCTCAGGCGAGAAGGCGTCCCCCAGGCTGGGTCCTTGAAGCGCCTTGCCTGCCCGCCTGCCGTGGGGGCAGGTGCTGGCTGCATCCTAACCGGCAGGGCCACATCCTGCAGCGTAGGTTTCTGTTCTCCGAGGCTTCCCACCCAATTACTGGCTGGGCCCAGACCTGCCCTGGGAAGATCTTATGAGATCAGCAAGAGCCAGGCTATGCTAAGTTCACCATGTTTACCTGGTTCAGCTTTCCTTTCTTCAAGTCTCACTACAAATGAGGTCAGGGGAATTTTAAGGAAATAACAAGAGAATTGTAAAAATTCTGCCTGCTTAGAAACTTTTAAATCTAATAATCTTCTTAAGGAAGTTGAAAGGTGGGAGCAACAGCAAAAATGCTACAGAAGATATGCAATGGACAAGTAAAATCACCAAAACCAAGACAGCTCTTAAAAATTAAGGGGAATGAAAGAGTACTGGTGGCTGATAAACCAACAAATTAGTTAGCAAATGCCTTCATTTCCACTCTCAATTCTAAAATGGAATTCATTCATTTAACAAATTAAATGTCTGCTCTGTATCAGAAATCATTCTGGGCACAATGCTCTATGCAATTGTGGTGGGCAGGGACACCAAAATCCTTATCCATGTGGTCTTTAAAGTCTGGTGGAATCATAACACGCACCCTCACTCACTCACTCCTTAGTTAACATGGGCTGTTCTCTGGCCACGTATCAAGAACTACACTGGTTGTGTGAAAAAGGGCAGCAAAGTCACCAAGAATGGAAGGAATGTATCAGACTCTCAGCTCCTAACAGAATTTTATTTTCTATTGGGATTAAATATCAATAAAAGCAACTAGACCATAGTTGTCTATAGATAAGAGCAATTCTAGACAACAGAGTTTTAAACTACTGACAGGAGATATACTTTCACTGTTTACTTGGTATGCTTTTTGTGACTGAAACTTTATCCACAACAATCAGAGCCAGCTAGTGAGAGGGAAAACAAAAGCTGTAGATTTTCTCACACATTTAAGAAAAAAAAAAATCTTTTCTGAGGTAAACAGGTTTAACTAGCTACGCCCATGGTTACACCTCTGTAAATCACCTGGCTTGCCTTTCCCAAACCAAGTATGTTTCCAACCTCAAATTCCAGCCTGATGAGAAGGACAGAACTCTCGTTCCACCAACATGGGTTCACAAAAGCTCCATTCTACCTCATCTTAACATCTAAAGCACTTGCTCTGAGGAGCCCAAGGAGGAAAAGAGAAACAGTATGCAGTCTCATTGTAAGACAAAGGGCCAGAGAGAAGGAGCCTGCTGGATGGAGTCAGTGACACAACCTGTCTGCTTCAAACATGTTCAGAGACAGACCCAGCCCCATCTTTCAGCAGCACCACCTCCTGGCAGAACCAGGCAGGGGTGGCACACGTATCCCTGGTCTGCTGGAGGCTGAGAGGCATCCAACTCAAACCTACACTCAAAACGGGGACCTTAAAATTAAGTGAAGCAAAAATGACAGCATACTCAGAAAATTAATCTGTTCATTTATGCAAATGAAACTAGAGGCAAGACACAGATTGCTGCTGGTTATGAGCCAGGCTTTCCTTTTATTCAAGGCAAAGGATTAAAATCCTACACAGACTATTAGATATAAAATAAGCCACCAGGATGTACTGTACAACACAGGAAGTACAGACAATATTTTATAATAACTATAAATAGAGTGTAAACTTTAAAAACTGCTTATCACTATATTGTACACCTGTAACTTACATAATATCGTACAGCAACTATATTTCAATTAAAAAACTAAACTAAACTAAACTAAAATTCTACATAATGGAAGACTGGGTGGGGGCAGAGGGCGGGGATGGAAGAGACAGAGAGAAGAGCCTGGAGAAGATAGAGGCTTTGAAGGAAACAAGCCAGGGAAGTGCCCTAAGGAACACAGGGACAAACAAAAGCAAAAACAGTGAAAAGCAAGTACACAGCCTCACAGGGCCTAGGGTGCACCCTCCAAACATGGGTTCAAGGAGGCACTAAGAGAAATTAAGACATTAAGAGAAAAGGGAGCTCCACAGTCAAGTCAGTTTGAATAAACACGGTAGAATAAAATTAAATGCTGAGATTTCTCAGGAGCCTTTAACACATCCTTCTGCACCGTGATGACCTCTAAGAGGAGGCTACAGTTTTCCATAATTTCTTCTATCTTCTTAAATATCACATGCCATGCATGGTTCAATGTTTTCTTGACAGCTCACAGTTACTCTCGTGGATAACCATTATTTTGCACTTTGAGGTAACGCAGTTCCACATATGCCAGATGGGCTTCCTTTCCCTCCACTCACTAGGCTGCTGGCCAGCCTCAGTCCTACAGTGCCCATGTCTGCTCCTAGCCACCTTTCTGATTGACAACCGAAGTCACAGGCTCCTTGTCTGCTCTGGGTCTGAAACCAGGAAACAGCAAGGCTCAGTGTTAGACATCAGGACTCTGAAGATGACTAAAATACAGATTCTGCTCTTTAGACATTTATGGCTGGCTACTTGTTCACAACTGAGTGAAGGCAAAAACCCTCACTGTAAAGCAAATCTAACAGCAAGTATTTCAGAGATCCAAGGACTCCTTCCAGATCCAAAGTTAGCTGAAGAGGCCCTAATCAAACTTCTGGCAGGTGACATCTGATGACACATTATACACACATGAAGAGGGTTCTTCAAAATAATCAAAGCTTATAAAAATAATCCTCCCAAGAATCCTTTGAGGTGAAAGAGGGGTAACTAGGTAAACTGAAACAGGGAGATAAAATTATTTATATATAGTTGCTGAGGGTCACACATGACTTCAGGGAATAAGCTCAGGAATCCCCACTATCCACACAGGGTCCTAAACACACTATACCAGGCTCTGTCCAGCCAAAACAATAGAGGAAATTATATATATAAATACACACACGTATTTGTATATACAGTTAACTTCAACAACTACAGGAATAAAGAAGAGCAAAATGAATTTTCTCTAAAGAAGAAATCTGCCCTGTGTATTTTTCCATAACATGAGGGTCAATAAAGGTGGTACAGCAAGCACTTTATATTATTATTAAGGAATTTAAAAGGCGTAATGTTTCATAATCTTTATTTCATCATTATTCCAAAAACTAAAAGATAATATTTAATATACGGTTGGGAATTTAAAGGCCACAATAAGCTGAAACAGTATTATGGCAATAAGTCTGAACACGATTACTGTTTAACATTCGTGCAAGAACATGAACTATGAAATAAGAAGTGCCAGGCTGTTTAAGTCTCTATAAAGCTAGAAACAGCAAAGTAGTCCACTTTTAATAAGATACTTGGTTTAAACTGCAGATTCAAGAAAACAATGTTTATCTTGGTGAAATTTTAAAGACTCATGATAGTATAAAGTTATGCTGGGCTTCGTTTATAAAGTCATGTAGATATTTCTTACTTGAAAGTAAAATAATGCTGACTAAAAATAATCAGTTCACTAAAAGAACATATTTGAAGTATAACTGTAACTAGCAGAACATTTTTTATATACATGAAACTATATTTATAACATTGTATCACAGAATTTTTACAGCCAGCAATCATTTTGTGTGTGTTTCTGAACACTTATTATGGGATTTTCAGGAGTGTTAACTCAGCAGGCTGAGCTGATCCAACCACATGCACTCAGAAGGGCTGCTTTCCTCATTGGCCCTTGAATGCCACTTGAGAACTGATCTCCTGAAATATTCAAACTGATAGAGATATTTTTGCACACTCAGTACCTTGATCACACTGTACTATTCTGTCTAGACGATCTGTGCAAACAATGTAACGTACAGTGAGCATCTGTTTTCCTTCTGGGGGACTGGGTTTTGGTCACTGCAGTCAGTCACCAAGCCCTGGTAGCGGCACAACCAAACCCCACCAGGAACCAGTGAGCTGACAATAGTCTGCATGCGCTTCTACGGTCATTGCTCGAGGATTAATAAGCGTGTCCTGTGCAACCTCTGGGAGAAGGCTCTTGGAAGCTCATGTCTGGTTCCCCCAACTGCTCCTGACGCAACTTTCCCCTGTGGACTGTGTTTGTTGCCATTTGCTGTAATAAACCACAACCCTGAGTACAATGACCTCTGAGTTCAATGGTTCCTCCTAATAAATCACCAAAACTGGGGATGGTCTTAGGGACCCCATACACACAGTTTATAGGATTTTATTAATTTTAACACATTTTCTATCACTTGAGTAGAGTCAGAGGTACAAACTAGTCTACACAATCCTGGAATCAGGTATGGCTGGATATATTTCTTTTAATAACATATATTTAAGACTTATAGAAGTATCAGTCCCCATCCATGGAAACCATTTAAAGTTAGATAAATATGACTTTAAATCAGATCACCATCTAGAATAGGGGCTGGCAAATTTTTCTCTAAAAGACCATATGGTTATAGGCTTTGAGGGCCATACAGTGTCTTTCACAAATACTCAACTCTGCCACTGAAACATGAGAACCACCACAGACAGCACATAAACCAGTGGTTGGGTTCCAATAAAACTTCATTTGCAAAGACAGGTAAGGGGTTTGATGTGGCCTGCAAGCTCGTTTGTCAACCCTGTTCCAGAAGAAGTTAGCTTCAATAAAAAAGATTTTCCTCAATTTCTTTTCTAAAGAAAACTACAGATTAAAAAAATAATAAAACAAAAAATAAACAAAGGAAACTACCAAAATTCTTTCTTCATCACTCATTGTACCTTAACATGCTATAATAAAAGTAAAATTCAAATCAAAGGATGAACAAATTTTAAAATTCAACTTAGTATTTGCTGATACCCACTGTGACCTTAGTATAAGACCAGAAGTTATGAAGAGAAAACCAAGTGTAAGCTGGCTCACCAGCACTGGGTATCCCTACGAGGCTGGGTGAGATGCCCCACACTGGTTTTCTATCGCTTCGCAACAAATCACCACAAACCTAGCAGCTTAAGACAACACCCATTTATTAGCTCACAGCTCTGTTGTTCAAACTTATCCCAACAAACAGAGTCCAGGCACAGCAGGCTGAGTTCTTTACTCAAGAGTCTTCCAAGAGTAAATCAAGGTGCTGGCTGGATGCTGCTCTTTGGAGCCCAGGGTCCTCTTCCCAGCTCACATGGTTGTGGAAGTTCAGTTCCTTGCAGCTGTGGACTGAGGTCCCTACCTTCCTGCTGGCATTCAGCTGAGGGCTGCTCTCACCTTCCATTACTTTCCACATGGCTTCCTCCATCTTCAAAGCCAGCAACAGATACTCTTTTTCCTGTGGAATCCCCAAATAACTTCCTGCAACTAGTTTTTACAAAGTTGGAAACTTAATTTACCCAGTAACTGGATTCAGTATTGCTCAGTCAGTAACTCAAAGTATGCCTAACAAAATTAATGCCCCTAAAAATCACTGAGAGATTTGAAATAAGCTTTTTTACAGAAAGGATCCTATTTTAAGAACATTTAAGATGACAAATTTCCCCAAATTAATCCAAACTTCTGAGACACTGGACCAGCAGTAACATGAATCTCAAGCATTAGGGTAATACATGATTCTGAATGAAGTCAAACTGAAAAAAGCTTTTCTATCATGCTAGGTTCTTAGGCATAGTTGTAAGAGCCCCAAATCTATATAAATTCCTACTTTCATCACCCACAACTTGCTGATTTAATGACACCTATCCTTGGGGAAAAAAAAAAAAAAAACCTGAACATAAGAAATTCCTAACTACTTGAGAATGTAAAACTATCAGAGCTATTTCTTTAAAGGCTCCGCCTCAAAAAAAAATTGCTTTCTTAATAGCTATAAAGTCTTGATTTATTTTACCAAACCCCCCAAAAAAGAGAAAACTTCTAAAGTAGACTAAGCAAAATAAGAGAATTATATGCCTTGAGAACATTCTACCAGTTTTGGCTATAAATCCACCTGGCTACATCTATTAAAATTAGGTGTTGTCTATTGTTTAAATTGGCTTTCTTGTCTCCTTGATTAAATTAGGTATAACTGAAAGTTCAGCTGTCTAGAACAAATCAGAAGATTAAATCTCAGCTAAAAGTGAGGACAGCATCTAAAACCAAACTGTCACAAAGAAGCCCTGGGTGGAGACAAACAGGGAAATACCCTTTTTTTGCTGGACAGACATAAAAAGGAGAAAACAAAAGAGACTCTAGACAGATATTTTGACTTCAAAACTACATAAACAAGACACAATAATTAAATCCAAACAATTTGGGAATATATTCAAAATGGGACAATTTATATTTTTATTGTTATTTCTAGGTAAAAAAGATTAACTGCTTTGAATAGATATACTCTTTACTTTAGAAGTTTATATGAACAAATAACATACCTAAAGCAAAATAAGGTAATTGGCTTTATTATAATTGGTTTCTATTATGCTGTTTTAACTTCTAGAGAAAAATCAGATTTATCTATTTTATTTTTTCTTTCTGAAATGCCTTTTGCCTGACTTAGTCCACATCTGTCCTTAATCCTATTTGTAAAATTCCCCAGATAGACAGGAGAAAAAAGATGGTTCAGTAGAAACCACCACCATACAGAAAATGGGTAACACAAATTAACCTAAAGAAGACAATGACAACAGGTCAAGAACAGCTCAACTTCTATGAAAAGAAAATGATAATAATAATAATAATAATAATAATAATAATAATAATAATAATAATAATAACAACAGCAGCAGCAGCAGCAGCAGCAGCAGTAATATACACACAGCTGAGAGCAGCATTTCAAAGGGAAGCCTCAGACGTAAGCACTTCCCAGAACTTATTTCTCCTGGGCCTGTCCCACTGCATATTTATTAGTATCAGAAGATCATTATCTTTCATGCTATTAAATTTGGAATTTTAAAAAACAAAACTTACGTTGAGTACTAGATTTCAACACAATCAAATATTAACATGAATTCAGTAGAACTTTTAAACAATAGTCATTTGGGCCTACCACTAAAATCCTCGTTGATTTGCAAATCAATGAAATGACTAAGTTATGTAGGATCTACTCAAAATCAATAAATCCATTTCACTAGACTACATGCTCTACATAACAAAAACCCTTAACTTCTTTCTTTTTTAAAAAAGAAAAAATTTCAACTAGACTACTGCCAAATTTTACACCTGATTAGTGTTTTTGTTTTCTTCAGGTAACTACCCAGAAGTGGAATTGCTGAATCATATGGTAGTTCTATTTTTACCTTTTTGAGGAACTTTCATACTGTGTTCCACAGTGGCTGCACCAATTTACAATCCTATCAACAGTGCACAGGGTTCTCTTTTCCCCACATCCTCACCACAACTTGTTGTTTGTTCTCTTTTTGATGACAGCCATTCTGACATGAGTGACATTCTATTTCTTCGAGGTCTGGATTTGCATTTCCTTGATTAATAGTGATATTAAGCATCTTTTCCTGTGTCTCTTGGCATCACATGTCTCCCTTGGAAAAATAGCTATGCAGCTCCTGTACCCGTTTTTTAATTTGGTTGTTTGTTTTTTTAATTTGGTGTTTTATGAGTTCTTTGCATATTTTGGATATTAATCCATTATTACATATATCATTTGCAAATGTCTTCTCTCATTCAGCAGGTTGCCTTTTTTGTTTGGTTGATAGTTTGCTTTGCTGTGAAAAAAGTTTTGGTTTGATGGTGTTCCATTTGTTTATTTTTGCTTTTGTTTCCCTTGCCTGAGGAGACAGACCCAAAATATACTGCTAAGAGTGAGGTCAAAGAGTATACTGCCTATGTTTTTTCTTCTAGGAGTTTTATGGTTTTGGGTCTTACATCCAACCAAGTCTTTAATCCATTTTGAGTTTACTTTTGTATATGGTGTAAGAAAATTGTCCAGTATGGTTCTTTCACAGGTAGCTGTCCAGTTCTCCCACATCATTTATTGAAGAGGCTGCTTTCCCCAACTGTATATTCCTGCCTCTTCTGTCATAGACTGACCATGTAAGAGTGTGTTCATTTCTGGGCTCTCTATTGTATCCATGGAGCTATGTGGCAATTTTTGTTTCAGCACCATACTGTTTTGATTAATGTAGCTTTATAGTATAGTTGAAATCAGGGAAGTGATACCTCTTTTTCATTCTTCTTTCTCAAGACTGTTTTGGCTATTCACGGTCTTTTGTGTTGCCATACAAATTTTAGAATTATTTGTTATAGTTCTGTGAAAAATGCTGTTGGTATTTTAACAGGGATTGCAATGAATCTGTACATTGCCTTGGTGTGGTAATTTTAACAATATTAATTCTTCCAATCCATGAGCATCATATGGAAAGATGTAGCATGGTATTGTTTTCCATTTGTTTGCATCACTATCAGTTTCTTTAATCACTGTTTCCTAATTTTCAATGTAGTGATTTTAACCTCCCTGCTTAAATTTATCCCTAGGCATTTTTTATTCTTTTAAATGCAATTATGAAGAGGATTATTTTCTTAAATTCTCTTTCTGCTTCTTTGTTGTTAAGAGCACAGAAATGAAACATATTTCTGTGCATTAATTTGTACCCTGCAACCTTACTGACTTCATTTATTGGTTCTAATAATTTACTGGTGGTGTCTTCAGGATTTTCTATATACAGTATCATGTCATCTGTAAATTGTGACAGTATAACCTCTTCCTTTCTAATCTAGATTATTTTTATTTATTTTCTTGTCTGGTTGCTGTGGTTAGAGCTTCAATACTATGTTGAATAAAAGTGGCGAGAGTGGGAATCCTAGTCTTCTCCCTGATCTTACAGGAAATGTTTCACCTTTTCACTGCTGAGTACGATGTTAGCTGTGGGCTTCTCATATACAGCCTTTATTACATTGGGGTATGTTCCCTCTATACCCACTTGAGAGTTATTATCATAAATGCTGAATTTTGCCAAAAGTTTCTTCTGCATTTACTGAGACACAGTGAGATAAGTTTTATTCCACAGTTTATTAATATGATGTATCATGGTGATTGATTTACAAATATTGAACCATCCTTGCGTACCTGGGATAAATCCCACTTCATCATTGTGTGTGACTATTTTAATTTATTGTTGAATTCAGTTTAATATAGTGCTGTATTTTTTTAAAGGATTTTTGCATCTGTGTTCATCAGTGACATTGGCCTTCTTTTCTTTTTCTGTGTTGTCTCTGTCAGGTTTTGACATCAGGATGGTCCTGGCCTCACAGAATGAGTTTGGAAGCATACCTCACTCTGCAATTTTATGAAATAGTTTGAGAAGGATAAGTGTAAATGCTTCTCTGAATGTTGGGTAGAACTCACTTGTGAAGCTGTCTGTTCCTGGATTTTTGATTGTGGGAAGTTTTTAAATTACTGATTCAATTCAATTACTGGTAATCAGTTTATTCATATTTTCTATTTCATTCTGAGTAAATCTTGGGGGACTGTACATTTCTAGGAATTTATCCATTTCTTTTAGGTTGTCCATTTTATTGGTATATTGTTTGTAGTAATATTTTATAATGCCTCCTGTTTTTTTGGTGTTGACTGTAGACTGTAACTTCTCTTTCAATTTCTTGTGTCCAGTACAATGTCCCAGTCACGCATATACATACATATGTTTGTTTTCATATTTTTTCATTAAAGGTTATTACAAGATATTGAACATAGTTCCCTGTGCTATACAGAAGAAACTTTTAAAAAATCTCTTTATATATATAGTGGCTAACATCTATAAATCTCAAACTCCCAAATTTACTATTTCTCTTCAATAAAAAAGTCCAACCAGTCACACCACATAACTAAATTTTCCCCAGAATGCTGTTTTCCTTTCTTTTGTTTTCTTTTAAAAAGTATACTATGTATTTCACCTGGAATTCCCTTCTTCCTTCTTTTCTAGCTGGCAAACTCTTATTCAATGCCAAAAATTTTGTTAAAGCATCCATCATCTATGAAGTTCTTTTCTCCCCCACCCCTGACCTGCTACTACAAGTGAATTTTATAGGGGGCACCCACATACCTACCTCTAGAGTCTACTTTAGTATTTCCCACATGCTTTAGCATAGATCTACTATGAAGTCCTTCCTAACCCACAAAGGGCTTTTCTTTCTGCCACCACTACATATGTACCCATTTCTATTACTAAATGTCTATGTCCTGTTTGTATACATGTCTGTCCTTCTTTGAGACAGTGAACTTGAAAGCCTAACCTAGTTTTTGGATGCGTGGCTCCAAGAGTATAGACTGGCATTAAAAAAATTTATTCTAAGAGAGAATATGAAATAAAGTCTGACCACATCACTCACTGAAAACTTCTCTTTATCTGCTCCCTAAATAACAATAGCAGAAAAATGTTTTCTTCCCACTATAACTTTCCCTTATGTGTTGGGAGCCGTAGGTGCAACTGTTCCATCTGAACAGCAACAAAGGGAAAATAAACTTTGCACCACTTCTGCATTTGATGGAGAAGGAAACTAAAGAGGTTCCTTCTGCTTTGGGAGGAGAGCAGACAGTGTTCTTTCTATAATAGATGTCACACAAACGAAAAGATCCTCCAGGAGACCACAACCAAATTTACAGATACTACTTGCTGGATAGGTTAAACACTTCTGTTCTGACCCATTGTTACATCTAGGAAACCACCTTTTCAAGAGATAATCATGAAATCAGCTCCTGTGTAGAGAAGATGCGATTAACAGAACACAACAGACCTGAAGCATAGAACACAGGAGAGAATGGAAGATAAATGGAGATTATTTTCCACTCTGTTAAAGGAAAAGACACCCATACAATGGCGGGGGGTAGGGGGTTGACAACATACTTAAAAAATAGAAAGAGATAGACAAATCAAAAGAGTCGCTGTTGGAAATGAGTGGATTTAATATGGCTGTAGAAAACAGCCCTGAACAATAGGATCTTTTTCAAACTGTGATGAAAATATTTTCTTTCCACATGTATTTTGTTCCCCAGATAGTTAGACTCTTAAACATACCCTAGAAAAGAGGTTCTTCCTATAAAGCATCCCCTTCATAACTGCCTATCATGACACAGCAACCAAGAAACACGAAGCTTGCACTGGGGACAGTCAACTGGTGATTTCCTGCTTGACTTTCTCAACTCATAGGATGATGAAATGGCCTGTGTTGCAATGCAGTTATGGCTCTAGGTGAAAACACAGGGCATTCAAGACAGAAGTGGCCAAAGACAGTGGTGCCCAGCAGGAAGTTGTTCCTACCAAGGAAATTGCAGTTTCCAAGATGAAGAGGAAGTCAAGAGGGAGAATTAAGTGTCTTAAGAACTTGAGAAAATACTGAAGAAATGACTTGTGGTCTTACATATACTTAAAACTTAAAATATTCAGGCTATCATTAATTATAATTTGAAACTTTGCCAATGCAGTTTGGGGTAAAGCTTGCCCACAGAAGTCAAATCATGTCTTCATTAACTGTTAGGAGCTGCTGTTCTCCTTCTCTATTCCTTGAAGAAAGCTTTTCTGGAAAAATTCTGATGTTGATATCGACTTAAAGGGACAGAGGAAGACTGCTCTCACTCATCTGCTCCTACCCAGTAAGAATCTTGGTTATGTTCCTCTTCATTTGAAGATGCCCTGCACTGTCCTCTTCACATACAAACCCTTCCCCAATGAGCTTCTGGGCTCTATGATAAATCATAACTTCTCCTAGGGTTTACTTTCACTTGCCTACAAAATGTATCCTAGTCACAAAGAAAACATTACTAGTCAGTTCCTTGGCATGAAATGAAATAGCCCAAGTTATTGTCTGTAGTTTAATACAACTTTCATGATAAGGTTTAAGGAACCTCTAGAAGTTGTTTCCATCCCTTTCATCTGTGGATGACAGAAACTCAAAAGAAACTTCATGCCCCACCCAATTATCTCTCTTTTAAATTTTTTTATCATGTCCAGAATTCTTTCCCAGCTGCTTATATTCACAGAGCAGTCGTTTTCCACCATTAAACAAGAAACAGTACTCATATATGTTTTTAGTCAGTAATAGGTTTTATAAATATTTAATAGTGGTATTAACAAGAAGGAGGCTACTAACAGTTTTTCATAAAAGACCATGTGCGACTTTCTCTACCGTGTAGGAAGTGAGTGTGACCATGTCACTTCTCTCTATCAAGACCCACAGCATGTTCACCTCTGCAGGAGATGTGAGGCACCAAGGATTTGCTTTTTAATTCTTATTTCTGAAATCTTGTTTTAGCATTTAGCATTTTACTCTAAATGGTCCACAATCAAGAGTGGCAAAACCATCCTTTTAACTTCTCAGCTCCCTCTGACTCTGTGAACCACTGATAATCATCATCCTACAATTTCTAGTTGGGTTTTTGAGTCACTGTGCTCTAATGGTCCTACCTTCCTTTCGCCTCTTCATTCAACACAAGTGCAGAACACCAAGTGCTCTGCGAGACACTGCCGCTGCAGACACTCAGACAGACTCAGGCCATTTACAGACAGGGAATAATCTGCCTCTACAGAGTGCACTACATGCTAGGAAAGGGGGAAGGACGAGTGCTACAGGGTGTGCAAGAAGGGCGGGAAGCCAGGCCCAGGGGTTGGAGGGGAAGGGGGTCAAAGAGGGCTCCCAAAGGGAAGGACAGTGAATGTGGCTCTGTGAATGTGCAAGACGCCAGCAGCAGAACTTCTTGCCAGCTACTTAATTAACTTCATTATGTTCACATATTCCCACTGTCTTAAACATGTGGGTTTACATAATAAATTACACTATCTGTGCCCTTTAAATGCTGTTCCCAAGCTTTATGTTAGTTTTTCTATCATGTGTTACACAAGTATCCACAAACTCAGGAGACTATAGTCACACTGGCTTATTATTAGCTAGTAGTTCTCTAGGCCACAAGTCTTGCATGTTTAAACTGAGTCCTCTGCTACAGTATCACGAAGCTGAAATCAAGGTACTGGCTGGGCTTAGTTCTCCCCTGGAGGCTCTGGAGAAAAATCTGGTTGTAAGCTCATTCTTTTTATTGGCAGAATTTAGCCCCTTTCAGCTTTATTACTGAGGTCTCCACTTCCTTGCTGGCTGTTGGCCAGGGTCCACTCTGAGCTCCAAGACGCTGCCACATCCATGCCCTGTGGCCTCTTCCAACTGTGAACCAGTAATATTACATAAATCCCTCTTATACTTCTAATCTCTGACTTCCTCAGTCTCTGACCTCTAGACCCAGATTTAAAGGGCTCAGGCCCACCAAGGATCAACTCTAGTTTTCAAGTCCACTGTGCTATATATAACAAAACCTAGACATGGGAGTAAATGCCACCCTAGTCAAGTCTGAAGGGTTATGCAAGGTACAGCAGGAAGCAGGGATGCTGAGGCCATTTTAGAATTCCACCTACCACAATTTATAAAGAAAACTCAAAAACCACAAAAACTTGGCATCAAAATACTTACCATCAAGGGAAGAATTTTATGGTACTGATTAGAAATAGGGTACTTGGGTTCTCTCTGTATAATGATTTTACTGTTCAATCCTGAGATTGCAAAAAGCAAAAAATTATAGACAACTCTTAAATCTGTATCTCCTGCTCTTGTATCCTTAATTTACTCACTTACAAAGGCCTGAGACACTTACACTTGAATATCTCACTCAACCTCACGTGATAAAACTGAACTACTAACCTTTTCCTTCAGTCATTCCTTTCTGATTTTCATTATACCAGCAGGTAGCTAGTGTTCCGGGACATCAGCCTTAGCTTGATTATTTTATCTATATTTTACCCTCTGTTCACTTGGACATCAAACCAAACTGAAACTAACTCATCAACAAATTTGAACACTCTCCCTTCCCCCTTCCATTCTTCAGCACACTCTGTGTCTAGAATGGGGTCATTAGAAACACTGGTCTCCTAACCTAACCTCCCCGGAACTTCCTTTTCTTCTCCTTCTGTCCATGCACACATGTCTATGAAGTCCCCAACACATCACTCAGATGACTCGGCAATCCCCACAAGGGAACCAGAGCAGCCCTCTTCATCCTAGGACCTAAGACCAACACTCAGCATTCCCTGGGCTCCAAACTCATAGCTGGAGCCCAATAATCCTACTCTACATCGCAGAGTCAGCCTCTTGGACATCTCACCTTTCTAGTCCCATCTCAGGCTCTGTGCACTGCTCTCTCAGTCAGACATGCCTGCAGCTCACGAAGGCTTTTCTGATCATCATCTGCCTCAAGAGCCCCTGCACCCACACCGCTGGGCATCAGCCGTATTCTGATCTGACTCCTGCCACTTCTCCACAGGTGCACTGTTTCTCTCCCACTTTATCAAGATCTCTCTCCGTGGATATGAAGTGTACATTCAGACATATTCTTTTTCAATCCCTCAGCATTTTATGCAGCACATACAAGAAACTAAAGAATCAGTACTCCCCCCCCCAATCCAATCTACAACTGTAGTCCTAAGCTTTCACTTGTTTTTATAATCATTACCTCTCCTTGCCTGGAAGAACATCTTTAGAACAGAGGTTAATACAGTAGGCCACCCACTCTGGTCTCTACAAGAATGAGGTAATAAAATGACTAACAGTCCAGAGTTGCATACAAGTCAATTTATTTAATGTTTAAATTAAATATTTAAGACTCTTAAAATAGGAGTAAATAGAAAACAGATTCTAGGACAATAAACTACTTCTTCTAGATGTTGAAAACATAGCAAAAGAAGTTTTAAAGTAGGAAGAGGAATAGAACTTGGAAAATGTACATTTTCATGTGTAAAACTCTCAGTCATGTGCTTTGTTTCATAAGTAAAAGATGGGAAACAATCTGAAAGTCCACCCAGAGGGGAACAGCTAAATGAACAAGGATATCACCACGTGCTGGGACAACGCGACACCATGGTAAAAAGAACGAGACTTCCTGAGCCAGAGCAGAAAGATATGGGCACACTAAATGTGCCCTTCGTGTGGAGCATGGTATGTCAAGTATGCTGCCTCCCGTCTAAGAAGGACAGGAGACAGATTTTCATATACATTTATTTACATCTCTGGAAGAATTTAATAATGGTGTTGGGCTACTGGGGGAAGGGGACTGTGGGCAGATGGAGCAGGAGTGAGGAGGCTTCCATCCTTGCCTGTGGTGTGTGGACCATGTGAACCTGGTACCTACAGAGGCCAGGCAGAGCTACCTCTGCAAGTGCGGAAATGGGGCAGATTATCCACGGTCTGTTATAAAGCTCAATGCCCAAGAAGAAGCTTGATGCTTCCAGAAATACACATATATGTCTTTACCAGATCTTCTCTTGTGTAAGAAAACAAGTCATAGAGGTAACACGCCCAAATATTTGTGGACTCCTTCATCTGAGATGGGTGCTGTGCTGTACACAGCACAGACACATCCAGGAGAACAGCCACAGGCCTACTGCAAGGGCAGACAGAAGGTAACTGCACATACGAGGCTGCTCATCCCACAGAAGAGACTGCCCAACCACGCCATTTACAACCATGTGGATGGACCTGGAGACAATTAAGCTAAAAGAGCTAAGTCAGACAGAGGAAGAGAAGTACGGCATGGTTATCACTTACACGTGGAATCTAAACAAGCCAAACTTGTAAAGGCAGAGAGTAAAATGGTGGTTACCAGGGGGTAGGGGGTGTAGGGCAGGACAGATGTGGTGGAAGGGTACAAACTTTCAGCAGGTAGTAAATAAGCCCTAGAGATCTAACAAATGTACAGCATCATGAATATAGACAACAATCATGTATTATAATTATCCAACTTCCTGAGAGACTGAAACTTAATAATTCCAGCCACTAGGAAGAAATGATAATTATGCAACTCAGAAAGCTGCTGATTATTGCTACAATTGCAATCATACTGCAATATATAAATGTATGAAATTAACATGCTGTACACCTTAAATTTATTTATACAGTGTTATGTGTCCAATATATTTCAATTAAAAACCAAATCAATTAAAAAACTAAAATTAAAGAATCTCCATCTGCTACCTCCCTATATGCATGCAGAGAAGCCTGGAAACTCACCCAAGATTTTGCAGTAGTTACAGATCCAAGATAGGCTCTCACAACAAACTCAAAGAAAAAAAAAACTTAATTATTAAAGATAGAGGTACATTTTAGCAAATATTTTTGGATTATGAGGCCTGCTTTACCAGAAATGGCACTGAAAAGACTATGAGAAACATACCGTGTTTCAGAAACTCAAATCATAGTTTGTAAGATTTGTTACAACTGAAAGAAATCAAACGAACACTGAATATTTTTCAAATGCGAATTCTATCTGTGAGCTAAAGAGAAACTGGGGCCTGCCAACCAGTAATTAAACAACTAAGCAGACCTAACCAGCTAGTGGAGTTAGTTCCTCATCCAGGAGTAGGCTCTACATCTCACATGAAAAAAAAATAAAACCTACTTTGACATTACAGGATCAAAAACATTGCTTGGTGGATGTGAACTTGACTAACTGTGGCGATCATTTTGCAATATACAAATATCAAATCATTACTGTACACCTCAAACTAATATATTGTTACATGTCAATTATACCTCAATTAAAAAAAAAGAAAAACAAAAAACAAAAACATTGCCTGAAACCACAGCCAGGGTTCCTCTGACACTTTTGGCCCAGATTAGGCCAACAAGGTGGCAATGGCTCTTCCAGTGAAGCCTAAACTCGAGTCAAGGATGCAGGAACACCCACCACAGAGCACTCGTCTACAAAGCTCTTTCATCCTCATACATTGCCCCACCTGAACCTGACAATAAGGTCTAATAGATATTACTGTCCTAATTTTAGGGATGATAAAACTGAAGTCAGAGCAGTTTTGAACCTACTCGAGGTCACAGCATTAACACTTTAGATATTTTTATTTACGTAATGTGGTCATTTAATCTGTTTATCAGCTGTAATATTTTTTTTTTAGTTTCATCAGCATCATTCACCTCTTATTTTCAATATTAATAAGCACAACAGCATTTAAGCAAAGTGTGAAAAATGTTCACCAAAAACGCTAAATAAATGTTGAATCAAAGTCCTATCCTACCATAAATGCAAACAGCACCAAAGCAATGTTTGTGGTCTGGCAATTCCAAGAACAAGGCTGATGGGCACCACAAGATACTTAAAAGCACAGGACGCAAACCTGCAGCCACAGAAATGTTTTTGGTTTTGCTTTTTGCCCTACAGAATTTTTCACTTTTGGTTTTTACTTTTCTTTGAACTAGCTGTCTACATGTAGAAACTGGAAGATCTCACACAGAGATCTGGATTGATAGGTTCTCTTGAAATTGAGAGGCTCTGGCAATGCTGGAATCACATTCTCGCAAGTAAAGAGCTGACCAGGACTTACAGCCCCTGTACTGGGTCAGGCCCTCTGGGTCCCACTTGCCCGGGTCCACATGCATTCACAGGCCTCCTGCCCTGGAGCTTGATCAATGACAAGTAAGGTGAGCGGAATAAATTTCTCCAGGCTTGCTGAATTACAAGTGGAGAGTGATTATTATTTGGCTGCTTAGGGACTACTGAGAAATAACCAGCCACATAGCAATGATTTTTGTTGCCTGTTTCCCCATTTCTGTCACAGAGAGTGGTAAACTGTTCCAGGGTCTTTCGAACAGTTTTACACACATGCATACGTACTTACGATTTGGTATGAAAGCCAATCCTGAGCCACTGCTGTGGCTTGGTGTTACTGAGGATCCATTTTTTTGGAGTAGGAAGAATACCGTGGAAGAGAAAGCTAGTGGTACATTCCAAAATAAGAACTGTATCATTCATGACATACTCTTGAGACACGAAAAATATATGCAACACACACACAACGACTGTACTTTCTTTAGAGGCGGGATGCTCTCTACCCTAAACTGGAGGACACTTACAAACTCTATAGGCCATAAGACTAAGTGATCAAAATCTCAAGTTTACCTGCAGTGGTTAAGTTTCGAGGAAAACAGGAAAAAGAATTAAAGCAAATTCATACCACATCTCATCCCAGTAGAAAAGATAAGACATAAAGTCACTGCTCTGTATTCATCAACTGTCTTTTCCATTTTGCCCCTGTAGGTACAGCCAAAATGAGGGCTCCTTCACTTGCTCTGATGCACAGAACTGGGACCTAAGACTCCCAAACCAGCAGAAGCCTTGACTGTGGTGCTTTTCAAATGAGCGATGCTGTCAACATACAGGATTGACAGTGTTCCAACACAATGGTAACAGAGGCGATATGAAGTTTTCCTCTAAAGTGTCACAGATAATAACCTAAAACAGAAATCTACTAAAACTATACACAAATACAAGGGTCTGAGACCATTATGTCTCACTCTCATCACCAGATGTCTATAAAATCGCAGTCACACTGGAGTTATTGTCTTAAAATGAAAATAAATTATACAAAAATGTTTAATTACCCCTAGCTAAAAAGACTACAAAAAAATTACACTGTGGTTAAGAGTTAATAATGAAGAGAAAATTCAGCAAGAGGAGTGTGTGTGTATGTGTGTATATGACATCCCAACTTCTTAAATGTAAATAACTATGAGCAGGACTAGAACCCATTTAGAAAGGGGTGGGGGACATATTACATGAAAACAAAATCTTTAAAATTCTGAAGTAATATAAGGGTCAGAAAGTGCTCTTGAACTGAGAAGTCCTTGTTAGACAATCTAAGCCAATGACATTCCATGTTTAGAGACAACTACAGAGGGAACTAATGTGAATGTATTTAATTTTGTTTTCTCTTCACAAAACTTGTTGTGGGGTAGATAAAAGGAGATCTGAGCCTTAAATCTTCATCTTAAATTAAGAATATCTGTTTTAGGTCTTGTCACCAGTCACCACAGGGAAACAAGCCTAACTCAGGAGTGAGCGTACACTGTAAACCTATTATTTTTGACACATGATTATCTGGGAAAAAATAAGATATGTATTCCTTTAAAATAAGATGGTCAGCTCAAAGCCCAGTTTACTTGTAAACAGATTTGATAAATAAGGATGGCAATTCGGACCAGGGTGGAAAGCAAAGACCATCAGAATAAAATATGTGTAAGCCACACACACTTCAGTGAGTAAATACTCACAAATTTGCTGAAACACAGATATGTATATTTATATTTCATGCTCTCTAATATCATTCACTGACCTGCACGCAGCTTTAAAACACTACATGCTCAACACATAAGAAATCTCCTTTCCTTTCTCCTTATTTCCTCCCACTTCCTTCCTCAATTATGTTTTTCAGAACCCAAAATTCCAGATTTCAAATTTCTTATAAGTGAAAAACAAAACAGAAGCACATATTTATGGAAATGACTTTGAGGTTCTGTGTGCTTTCCCTCTTAGAAATTTGGCTCAAAAACACAACAGAACCAGAAATCGTATAGTGAGGGAAATAAATGCTACCTTGCTCCATCATACCACAGAAAGAACGTGACCCATAACCAAAGTGAACTGATGGAGTAAAAATAAGATAAAGGAAAAAAGTCTGACTCAAGCAAATGTCCTCCTTCTCTTGACCTTCCTCAACCCCTCCACTTGGTCCTTTTTTCAGGTAGATATCCTAGAACCTAGTGGGATATCTTTAAAAATTCTAAGACACACACCATGTAGAGCAGTGCACTGAGTCTCCACTACAGGTGAGATAAGCACAGCTAGTTCTGGCTGGTAGCTGGGGAGTGGGTGTTGGGATGTGGAAACATGGTGGAATGACTTTCCCTCTCTCAGATCCAAATACCAAGGTGTGTCAAGGCTAAAAATTTAGGTGGAAGACTCTAAATAAAGGATGAACAAGAAGCAAACTAGTTTATGTATTCCCTTACAAGCCTGGCTGAAAAATTCACACTTCCTCCTATTCCTTAATTTCCTACTTATTTAAGACTCAAAACCTTTTACATGAGCACTGAACTTAAACTGATTAGAATGTAAGGAGATTCTTCTCCTAGGATTTAACCCAAAGATTCTGCTGGTTGTCCTCATCTGCCCCTTACCAGTGGAGGAATGCTGGGCAAGTTTTTAATTTGAGACACAGCCAGGTTATCCCATAGGCAAAATAGAGACAGTAATGCCTATCTCAACAGGGTCACTGTGGAAACTGAATGAGAAACTGAATGTAAGCGAGATTCTGTAGCACTCTATGTATCAGGTGGGCACCCACAAAACAGCAGATGTCTTTACAAGTTTTGAAAACTGAAGTTCAGTGCCCAAGATTCTAGGGCACTGAATACTTTATGTATATATTGGTCTTACTTTAAGTCTCAGATACAAACCCTCCCTGCCCCTACCCACCACAAATGTGCTGTCTGTTCAAGAAAGGTTTCCATTAAAACTTCTCCCGAAAAGGTAAGTTATACAGATCATCACCACATATTCAACCGATGGGACACGTCAACTGTGCTAATGAGCTGTCTACATGAAATTTAATGATCACATAAAAATTTGATAAAAGGTTCTCAAATGGCCAGGCCCTGTGATCATGCGTACTTATTACACACTCATTCCTTTAACTCATTTCCTTAATGAAGTACAGAATCTTTCTCCACTTAATTTTTCTCACAGTTGAAAATTCTGATGTTATCAGGATGCATGTATTGTTCAGTATCCTCAACTACAATATGAAAGCTTCAGTAGTGACAGACACTCTGAGGGAGTCATCACTGAATGAGAAATTATGCTCCCTCATTACAGGCATAAAGCTGTCTGATGAAAAGTAGAGAAGTTTAAGGGAATATACACACAGTAAAAAAGATAATATCACCAACTCTACTTTCAGGAGAACTGGATGTTTAAATAGCTGCATTCAATTATGATTTCATCACAGACACAGGTACCATGAGTATGTGAGTCTTCTGCCAGCAGTGTTCTGAAGTCCCTGCCATCATCCATCTGCATGTCTTGCCTCTCTCCACTCACTCATTCACTCACTCATTCATGATGAGCCCACCCTCAAGAAATGCCATCCAGCTGGGGAGAAAGGCAGGCGAGGCAGTGACTGTTGGCAGCCATGACAAAGGGCATAGTGGAGCAGGAAGAGAGCTGGGGTACAGTGCCCAAACCCTGACCTTCAACTAACACAGCATGCCTCCTGAGGAAGGAGAGAAAGAAGTAGCATGTTCCTTCCAGCATTTAACATTCTAAGGCTTTCTGAGACATTCAGGCACATTCAATCTGCCTTAAAATCTTAATACCATTCAAAGATCCATGGGAGACTGATCAAGTAGTCTTTTTGCCAAAGGAAGATTTAATGGGGACAAAAAAATGTTTCTTCTGTTCAAGCTTCACTGGAAGACCAGCCAGAGTAACCCATGCTGAAAAATACTCCAAAGAAATGTTTATATAACAGCTTCTGATAACATGTTTGGTTTTAAATACTTAATATAAGCCTATGAAAGTATATGTTTGTGATTTACTTGCTTTATTTGATTATTTTTTATGATATAAAAATAAGTTCCCACACCTAAATGCTCCATCATCACAAGTCTGACCTGTGACTGTTGTCCATTAACTGGCCAGCTTCTGAGTAAGTGCATAGTGAGCAGCTGAAGACAAGGCATCCTGCCAGGTTCCAGAAAGGCATTAATGAGTAAGAAAGACAGTGGTCAATCACAAAAATCAAAGAAACAGAAATTACCAGGAAAAAAAAAGATCATGTATTCCAAGAGACACTAATGCAAGCCTTCTTTAAAACCTTTATCAGTATCTACACAAACATAATCACTTTGGCTAAATACTTCAATAAATAGAGGAAAAAGTTATCTTCTGAAGATGTAGTGAGCTAGTTAAAAGGCAAGATATATTTGTTTACTCACTCACACATAAGCAAATTAAATATTTTCAGAAAAAATGTGTTTAAACATGTATAATTTTCAGGCTCTAATCTTTATCTGTGTACTGACTGCATTTTTAATACAACAGAGGCAATGCATTTCAGTAATGGGGAAACAAAGATGGTAAATAAGGAAAAAAGACCCCAAGAAACAGAGAAAGAACCATTCACTCTAATGAATGAAAGGATGAATAAAATCCTTAAAGATGGGTATATTTTTATAGTATTTTTCTTGCTTCTGATCCACCTTTTCGAGTTTTATTTCGCATATGTGACTGAGAAAAGCACTTTCTGAATATTGTGTGTTCTCTTCAGTGGTATAAAGCAATACCTACATGACACAGCAGAGTTCATGCGATACCTACTAGACACTTGTCTGGTATGGTTAGGAGAGCAGTGATATTTCACCAGTTCAGGCACGGGGAGTCAATAAACAGACAAGAAGGTGGCATCAGCATCAAAAGCACTGTTTGTATACTGAAGCCACAAATAAAAATCCCTAAAAGTCAAAAAATACTAATAATCTTGTTTTAAAACAACTAATTCTCCAGACCCACCTAACATGCCAAGACAAGAGGAATGTTCCTCACTCACTGCAGAACCTACACTGAAACTTATCTGAATGAACTTGACCCTGGTTGGCAGCAAGCCAGCAATCATCGTCACTGAATGACTTAACAGAACACTGTGTTCTTGGCACAAACACAAAAAAAAAGGTGTCGAAATCCACACTAAAAAGAATCTCAGCTTACATTTTAAAATAGTTTTAAAATATGATGATAAAAGATACTGAAATATGATAAGGGCTTTCAATGTTTTATACATTTTTAGTTAAGGTAATTATTTTTATCCCTACTTCACTTGACTTACTTTCAATTCTTCCCACAACAATCACTAGGACCCTCCCTGAGCATTGTGAATCCCTGCTCTGGCCCTCCTCCGTGTCTCCTCCTCTGATGACATACCTGGAAAATTCCAAAGCACCCTGCACCAGCATGGGAGGGAGGGACAGCAAGCAAAGCCAGAAACAATGTACTGACTCACTTCCATAGAAAGCCGTGAAGAAAAATGTGGGCCACAGTTCAGTTCTCTCCTGCAGTGCAGTTAATACAGGTAAGAGGTAGTAAAGTTATGTCATTCCCATACAGGTTATGTTAACTCATCCACAAAGGTAAGATGCAAATGAGAAGGCAAGGAAAACACAGTTTGACAGGGAGTCTATATACTTTCTTTCAGAAAAAAAGAACTAGTCTTTTCCTTTAGTTTTTGCCATCCTCCTTTTTTTCTACTCCAAAAATGCCAGCCTTGGTATAACATCAGGATCACTCATTCTCACCGTGAACTACAGCAGGGCACAATCACCTCCTACGCTGGGGGAAACCCACGAGCCCTAGAGGGCGCAGACTGAACAAGACTCAAACCACAAACATTCAGCAGTCTACACTGGCAAAAGTCAACAACAAAATGACAGATGTCTGTTTATTCACCCTTAAACCCTTTAATTTTTAGTCTTAATTATTTACTACTCTTACAGCTCTCTCATCTTACAGCAGCACATATCCAGTGTCTAGGTCAAAGCCAACAGGCATACATAGCTTCCAGCTCTGATGTTGATAGTTTTATGGCCTAGATTCCAGATGAAGCAAGTGATTTTTCTCAACATAGTTAAATACTAGAGAATTTTTGAATACTCATTCTTTTAAAATTATAATAGACTTTAAACCTTACCCTTTCAAAACTATAACATAAGTATTTTTAATAATTATTTCAAATTACGTTTAAGTTTTAAGTAACACTAGCACAGGAGGTTAAAAAATTTAAATATATATGGTTTACCTTCAAACAAAAGCTTCTTTTTTCAACCAAATATGATTTACTCAGATGAGTGTTAAAACTAATCTAAATCTTAACACCAACTGATAATGAAGGATACATGGCCCAAAACTGTGCCAGAAGTAGGCCTAAGCTTAAAATTTTGCACTAATTAAAAAGTCAACTCTACTCTGTATTTCTATGATATGACCATGTAACCAAGTAAAAACACCTTCACTATATTAATGTTATATAAAAATCATCATGCACATTATAAATTTGTTAGAAGTATATACTCTCATCACATTCTACAGTATCATGAAGCACAGAAACACTTCAATAATTTAGAGCACCTTGGCATAAGAATTATGAAAATTTTATGCAAAGACCACTTGATAATCCTTCAGAAACCATTCCATCTACACAGAATGCTAAAGAAATGAACCTGCCTGCTTTCATGTGTGTATCTGTATCTACTATAAAGGCAGTGCTTACAAAACATACATGAATATAAAAGGATAATGGCAACTTCAATTAAAAGAAGAAAGTCCTAAATGGCAGGAATTTTTTTAAAACTTTGTTTTGATAAAATTTTAGACATAAAAAAGAGTTACAAAGATAGTACAGTTTTCTATATAGTCTTCACCCAGCTTCCCCTAATGTTAACATTTTATATAATCATGTTATAGTCAGGAAAATAAAAATTAACGCTGGTACAATATTGTTATTTAAACTAAAGGCTTTAATCAGTATTTCTCCAGTCTTTCTGTTTCAGGATCCAATCCAGGATCACACATGGCATTTAACTGCCATGTATTCCAATTTTCCTCCCATGTGTGATGGCTCTTCTTACTTCACTCATCTTTCAAACTTGGCACCTTTGCAAAGTATCATTCAGATATTTTGTAGAATGTCCCTCAATACGGATTTCCGAAATATTTTCTCATGAGTAGACTGAGGTCAGGAACATTGCGGTGGTGTATCCTCAGTTCATCACATCAGAGAATACATAATATCAATGTCTTATTAACATTGATCACCTGGTTAAAAGGGTGCCTGCCAGAGTTCATCAGGTGAAGTTACTATTCTTTGCTCTGTAATTACTAAATATTGGGGGGGGGTACTTTAAAGTGATACAAATATATCCTATTTCTCCTTAAGTTTTGCCATTGATTTTAACATTCAGTAATGGATCTTGCCTTCAGCAGTTATTACTGTTCTGGCCTAAAGATCGTTTCCTGTTTCCCTCATTCCATTGACATTTACTGAAACTCTAAGTTGTTCTATGTCTTCTGTTTGTTTATATTTACTTATTCAACCAGGTATCTATAGCAGTATGGACTCTTGGATATTTATTTTATTCTTTGGGTTATAATTCAATATTATCAGTCTTTATCTCACTGCCCCAACTGTTGTTTCAGCTTTGGCCAAGTATTAAATATGTCTTTTGGACATTTCTCCCAATATCTTTTTCGAATACCTAAATACTTTCTTATTCTCTGACAACAAAAGATGCTCCACGCTCATCTTTTATTTTCTCTGCCCTGGTCACAGATTAAACTGCTTTTCTAAAGAGCGCTGATTCCCTTTATTGCAGCGTGGCACTGAAAACCATGACCAGGGCTGCTAGCTTTACTTGTTGTTCACCACTTCTAGGCCCCCTCAGTGGACAGAGATAGAAAATTACACACACACACACACACATTTCTGTATTTCTTTCTTGAACCTATCTACGTGTGTATATATGTGTATATATGTGTGTATCTATATATATATATTTTTTTCTTTTCTTAAAGAAAGCATGTAAGTTCATACTGATAGACTGAACTCCAATACTACACCATGAAGTTGATTTTAGCATTTCCCATTGCTTATTTGTACCTTCATTCTCCTCAGCTCTTAGTATCTACAATAGAAGATAAATTTACTTATGTGATCAACCAGAGTACACAAGCAAAGTATTTTCAAAATTGCTAAGTCATGCAGCTGTGAGAAACAACCATCAACTAGAATACAATGTGTATCTACAGTTTTGTTTGTTTGTTTTTAGCATTATAGTATTTAGCTAAAGTTACTTAAGTCAGCTCCCTCTTCCTCAAACCCTTGAGTGAAGTTATATCATCCACCACAGTCTGTATTCCCTCCTGGGTTCCCCTCACAACCTGACTTAACTGATTTATGTAAATGTCTGTAGGTTGTGACAAGCATGGACTTGTACATGCATTGCCACAGTACGTGACGGACAGCTCCTCACCTTGAGAACTTATCTCTCTCCTTTGTAGTCAGTCCCTTAGCTCAATGTTGTCAACCACTGATCTGTTTTCCATCCTGACAGTACTGTATTATATACTTGGTTCTGACTTCTTTCACTTGGCAAAATGCATTGAAGATTCACACACGTGGCTGCATAGATCAATAGTTTCTTTTCATTACTGAGAGTGTTCCACTGTGTGGATGCATCCATTTACCTGCTGAAGGACATCTGGGTTAATTCCAGTTTAGAAAGGCTATGAGCAAAGCTGCTGTTAACTTCCATGTTCAAGTTTTTGTGAAAATATGTTTTCAGTTCACCTAGATAAGTACTGAGAATTGAGCTTAGTATAACCCTAAATATGTATGTGTGTGTCTCTGTGTGTGTGTCTACGTGTGTGTATTATGTATTTATTCATTTAGTTGAAACATATTTGACATATAATATAAAAATTTACACATGTTGATTTGAAACATTTATACTTTGTAATATGACTACCATTGCAGCAAGTCAGCACTTCTACCATATTACCTATTATTTTTTGTGTGTGTGGTGAAAACAAGATCTAGTCTCCTAGCAAGACTGATGATTATGATACAATACTGTTGTCTATACTCACTACATTTATACATTTGATCTCCAGGACATATTTGTCAACTAGTTGCCAAGTTTGTGCTCTTACACGACATTTGTCCTGTGTCTCCAGCCCCTAGTCCAGCTTCTGGTTAGCCACTATCTCACTCTCTGTTTTTACCAATTTGATTTTGTTAGATTTCACATGTAAGTGACCATGTCTTTCTCAGCCTGACATCTCACTTAACAAAATGTCCTCAGTGTTTATCCATGTTGTCACAAATGGCAGAATGTCCTCCTCTTCCCTGGCTGAGTAACAACCCACTGAACAAGCATACCTTGTTTTTATTGCATGCCACTTTATTGCATTTTGCAGATACTGCATTTTTTACAATTTGAAGGTTTGTGGCTACCCTGCCTCCAACAAGTCTGTCAGTGCCATTTTTCCAATAGCATTTGCTCACTTTGTGTCTCTGTCACATTTTAAGAATTCTCACGGTATTTCAAAGTTTTTCATTATTATATTTGGTAGTGATCTGTGATAAGTGATCCCTGATGTTACTCTTGTAATTGTTTTGGGGTCCACGAACCTTGCCCATATAAGACAGTGAACTTAATCAATTGTTAAAATGGCAGCAAAGGATTTAGAATATTATATAAATGTAGTAACAAAGCAGCAGCAGGGTTTGAGAGGACTGACTCCAATTTTGAAAGAAGTTCTACTATGGGTAAAATATTATGAAACAATATTGCACACTACAGAGAAATCGTTCACTAGAAAAGGGTCAACCAATTATTGTTTACTTTAAGAAACTGCCACCTCAACTTATAGCAACCACTACCCTGACCAGTCATCAGCATCAACATCAAGGTGAGATTCTCCACCAGCAAAGGGACAACAACTGGCTGAAGGCACCAAATGGTTAGCATTTTTTAGCAATAAAGTAATTTTTAAATTAGGGTATGTACATTTTTTTTTGACATAATGCTATTTATTGCACACTTAACTGACTACAGTATAGTATAAACATAACTTTTATACACACTGAGAAACCAAAAAATTCATGTGACTTGCTTTACTGCAATTCACTTTGTAACAGTGGTCTGGAACTGAACCCGCAACATCTTGGAGAGGCCTACATATATTCATAAAACACATCTTTATCCATTCATCTGTTGATATTCACTTAGGCTGTTTCCCCATCTTGGCTACTGTGAATAATGCTGTAATAAACACTGAAGTGCAACCTGTCTCTAGATAATTATCTCAGTGTCGACTGTTTTCATTTCCTTTGGGTATATACCCAGAAGGGGAATTGCTAGATTGTAATGGTAAATCTATTTTTGACTTTTTGAGGAACATTCAGATTGTTTTCCATAGTAGATGAACCAATTTCCATTCCTACAAACAGCGTACAAGTGTTCCTTTTCTCTACATCCTTGCCAACACTTATCTTTTGTTTTATTGATGACAGCCATTCTAATAGGTGTAAGGTACGATCTCATTGTGGCATTTGATTTGCATTTCCCCATGCTTAGTGATGATGAGCATCTTTCCACACACCTTTTAGTCATTTGAATGTTTTCTTTGAGAAAATACTTCTTTAGTTGGTCTGCCCATTTTTAATCAGACTTTTTGTTTTTTGTTTCTTTGTTATCGAGTTGTATGAGTTATTTTTATATTTTAGATATTAATTACTTATCTGGTATATGGGTTGCAAATATTTTCTCCCATTCAGTAGTGCTGCCTTTCTAGTTCGTCGGTGGTTTCTTTTGCTATACAGAAGCTTTTAAGTTTGATGTAGTTTCACTCACTGACTTTTGCTTTTCTAATTTATGCCTTTGGTGCCATATCAAAAAAATCATTGCCAAGACCAATGTCAAAGAGCTTCTAACCTACATTTTCTTCAAGTTTTGTAACTCAGGTCTTATACTGAAGTCTTTGATCCATTTCAAGTTAATTTTTGTGAATCATGTAAGACAGGAGTCCAATTTCATTTTTCTGCACGTGGTTATCCATTTTTCCCAACACCGTTTGTGAAAGAGACTATTCTTTCCCGATTAGATGTTCTTGGCTCCCTTGTCAAATATTAGTTCACTGTATATGCAGGAGTTTATTTCTGGGTTCTCTGTTCTGTTACACTGGTATATGTCTACTTTTATGCTGATACCATCTTGTTTTAATTACTACAGCTTTGCAATATAGTTGGAGTGTTATGCCTCTGGCTTTGTTCTTTCTCATGACTGTTTGACTACTTGCAGTCTTTTGTGGTTCCATACAAATTTTAGATTTTTTTTCAATTTCTTTGAAGAATCCTATTAGAATTTAATTGGAGATTACACTGAATCTATAGATAATTTTAGGTAGAATGGATATTTTCACAATATTAATTCTTCTAATCCTTGAACGTGAAATGTCTTTCCATTTATTTGTGTCTGCTTCAGTTTCTTTCAACATAATCTTACTACTTTTGTTGTACAGATTTTTCAATTCCTTGGCTGAATTTATTCCTAGATACTATATTATTCCTAGATATTTTGATGTTATTATGAATAGGATACTTTCCTTTATTTCCTTTGCAGATGTTTTATTATTAGTGTATAGAAATGAAACTGATTTCTATTTACCGATTTTACATCCTGCAGCTTTACTGAATTCATTGATTAGTTCTAATAGTTTGTCAGTTGTCTTTGGGATTTTCTATATACAAAAGCATATCATCTGCAAATAATGATAATTTTACTTCTTTTCAATATGGATATCTTATTTCTTTGTCACGTCTAACTGCTCTAGCTAGGACTTCCACTACTGCATTAAATAACAGTGGTAAGAGTGAGCATCTTTGTCTTCTTCTGATCTTAGAGAAAAAGCCTTCAAATTTTCACCACTAACTATAAATTAGCTGTGGGTTTGTTGTATATGGCCTTCATTATGTTGAGGTATGTTCCTTCTATAATCAATCTGTTGAGAATTGTTATCATGCAAGGATGTTGTATGTTGTCAAATGCTTTTTCTGTAGCTAATGAGATGATCATGTGATTATCTTTCATTCTATTAATGTGGCATATCACATTTATTGATTTATGTATGTTGAACCACCCTTCCATCCCAGGGATAAATCCCACTTGGTCATGGCATACCATGTTTTAATGTATTCTTGAATTTGGTTAGCTAATATTTTGTTGAGAATTTTTACACCTATGTTCAGAAGTGATATTGGTCCATAGTTTTCTTACAGTGTCCTTATCTGACTTGGTATCAGGGTAATGCTGGCCTCACAGAATGAGTATGGAAGTGTTTCCTCCTCTTCAACTTTTTGGAAGAGTCTGAGAAAGGCTGGCATTAATTCTTCTTTAAATATTTGTTAAAATTCACCAGTGAAGCCATCTCATCCTGGGGTTTTCTGTCTTGGGAGGTTGCTGATTATTGATTCAGTCTCCTTACTAGTGATCCATCTATTCAGATTTCAGTCTATTTCTTCCTTATTTAGTCTTGGTGCATTTCGTGTTTCTAAGAACTTATTGATTTCTTCTAGATTATCTAATTTTTGTCATATAATACAAAAGCATACAATTGTTGTAGCAGTCTCTTATGATTCTATGTATTTCTGTAGTATCAGCTGCAAGGGCTCCTCTTTCACTTCTAATTTTATTTATTTCAGTCTTCTTTATTCATAGATACCCTAGCTAACGGTCTGTCAATTTTATTTTTTCAAGAAACCAGTTCTCAGTTTTATTGATCCTTTCTATTTTTTTTTCTGGTCTCTATTTCATTTATCTCTGCTATGATCTTTATTGTTTCTTTCCTTCTGATAACTTGGGCTTAATTTGTTCTTCTTCTAGTTCTTTGAGGCACAAAGTTAGGTTATTTGAGATACATTCATTTATCACTATAAACTTTCCTCTCAGAATTGCTTTTGTAGCATCCTATAGGTTTTGGTTGTTGTGTTTCCATTTTCATTTGTTTCAAGGTAATTTTTATTTCCCGTTTGATTTCTTCTTTGACTCACTGGTTGTTCACAAGTGTGTTGTTTGGTTTCCATATTATTGTAGATTTTCCAACCTTCCTCTTGTTGTTGATTTCTAGTTTCATTCCACTGTGGTCAGAAAATATAGTTGGTATGATTTCAATTTTCATAAATTTGCTAAGACTGGTGTTTGTGTCCTATCTTATGAGCTATTCTAGAGAATTCCAAGTATACTTGAGAAGAATGCATATTCTGCTACTGTTGAATGAAATATTCCATACATATCTGTTAAATCCATTTGGTCTAAAGAATGGCTCAATTCCAACATCTCCCTGTTGATTTTCTACCTGGAAGACTTATTCCCTGTTAAAAATGGGGTGTTGAAGTCCCATATTGTTATTGCATTTGTATTGGTTTCTCTCTTCAGATCTGTTAGTATCTGCCTAATATATTTAGGTGCTCCAATGTTGAAAGTGTTATATTTACAATTGTTCTGTCAACTTGATATACTGACCCCTTTATCATGATATGATAACCTTCATCTCTTGTTCTCTTTTTTGGCTTAAAGTGTATTTTGTCTGATATACTTAAGGCTACTCTGCTTTCTTCGGATTTTCACATACATGAAATATCTTCTTCCATTCCTTTACTTTGAGCCTACACGTCTTTAGAGCGAAATGAATCTCTTGCAGATAGTTGGGTCTTGTTTTTTTTTTAACCCATCCAGCCACTCTGTGCCTTTTGGCTGGTGAATTCATTTACAATCATAGTAATTAATGCTATGTGAAGATTTACTACTGCCATCTTATTGTTTGCCTTCTGAATGTTTTCTATTTCCATTATTTCTTTTTCCCTCTGTTTCTATGTATCTTTGTAAGTCTGTGGTTTTTCCAAAGTGGCATGCTCTGTCTACCCCCCTTTTTTAATGTTTCATGCATCTACTCTACATTTGTGCTTTGTGGTTATCATGGAGCTTATATAAAACATCTCATAGAGAAAACAATATATTTTATGCTGATAATTTATCTTCACTCAGCTATAAAGGCTCTTACCCTTTTACTCCTTGCCTTCTGTATCTTTGATGTCACAATTTATCTCTCTTAATGCTGTATATTCATTAACAAATTATAGTAGCTGTAGTTATTTTTAATACTCTTTTCCTTTAGCCTTAGCTAATACATCATTCTATTACAGAATTGGAGTTTTCCAAACCTAACTATATTTTTTACCTTTACCAGTGTCTTGTATACTTTTGTGTTGTTTTTATATTGTTGATTAGCATCTTTTCAATTCTGCTTGAAGAACTCCTCTCAGCATTTCTTCCAAGGCAGTTCTGTAGTGATGAACTCTCTTAGTCTTTGTTTGTCTGGGAAAGTTTTCATTTCTCCTTCATATCTAAAGAGTAGCTTTGCCAGATAGAATATTGTTGGTTGCTATTTTTTTTTTATCTTTCAGCACTTCGAATAAGTTATTCCACTCTCTCCTGCCTGTAGGGTTTCTGCTGAGATAAGTGCTGATAGCTTAAAAGGGGTTCCTTTGTAAGTTACAGTCTCTGGCTGCCTTTAGTGTTCTTTCTTTATCTTTGATTTTTTAATAATTTCATTATGATATGTCTTAGAAAAGGTCTTTTGATACTGAGATAATAGGGTGACCTATTAGCTTCTTAATTGGATGTCCAAGTCTTGCCCCAGGCGTGGGAAGTTTTCAACTATTATTTATTTAACTAAATTTTCTTCCCCTTTTTTCACTTCTTCTGGAATCCTTGAATTCCAGGTGTATGAATGTTCGCCCTTTAGATCACAAAGGCTTTCTTCACTCATTTTTATTGCTCTTTGTTCTGTTCTAACTGTACTACTACTAGCAAATTCTCTTATTTGATCATCCATCTGCTCTACTGTACTACAGATGCTCTCTACTGTATTCTTCATCTCGCTCATTGAATTCTTCACCTCCAGAATTTCTTTCTGGTTCTTTTTTGTGGCTTCTCTTCTGTAAAGAGTTCAATTTTGTTCATGTATCTTTTTCCTGATATCACTGAACTACCTTTCTGAGTACTCTTGTAGCTTGTTGAGTTTCTTTTTAATTCCTTATCAGCTGGGCCACAATATTCTGTGTTTTTGAGCTAAGTTTTTGGAGAATTATTTTTCGTGTATGGAGTGTGGGAGTGTTCTAACTTCACTGATTTACATGCTGCTACCCAGTTTTCCCAACACCACTTGTTGAAGAGACTGTCTTCTCTCCACTGAATATTCTTGCCTCCTTTGTCAAAGATTAATTGACCACAGGTCTGTAGACTTATTCCTAGGCTCTCTATTCTGTTCCATTGATTCATACGTCTGTTTTTGTACCAATACTATGCTGTTTTGATTACTGTAGCTCTGTAATATTATCTGAAGTCTGGGAAGGTTATTCCTCCAGCTTCGTTCTTTTTCTTCAATAATGCTTTGGCAATTCTGGGTCTTTTTTGAATTGCTGGAGAATTACTGGTATCTTTAGGTGATGGAATATTTTCCTGATTTTTTTTTTTTAGTTCCTTGTATTTTTTTGCTACTACTTTTGCATCTGAAGTATCTTTACTGGTTATCTTCAGATGGGGTACTGTTCCTTGGTGCTGCTTCTATGGGGTTTCCTAGTTTACCAATGACAGACCTGTTCCACTCTTCTTGCTCCCTCTTGTGGCAGAATTCATAACTTTGTGTTTTCTCTTGTTCTTAGAACTCACCAGACTGGCTGCAGGAAACCTCTTTTCTTTTCTAGACAGCAGTGCTATAGCTCCAGGTGGTGGTTTCTCCCTTGCTCATATACCCTGGTCCATTTTTCTAAGACTTGCTCTCACTGCCACACTCAAGAGCCAACTGCACAGTGTGGGGAGGTATGAGTTTAGTACTTGGGGCTTTGGGGGTGCCCAAGGGCCTGGAGGGGAGATCCCTGATTGGAGTACTAACAGAAGTTTGTGGGCAGAATTCTTTCAGCAAACAATAGGAACTGAGCGCCTTTAATGCCCTGTAATATTCTAATCTCTTCCTTTCTTTTCTTCTCCCTCCTTCCAGGCATGGGGGTCCCGCCTCAGAAATCAGGGTGCTGGTGTACAGAAATGGGTTTCTCCAGCCATGATACACAGAGCTATGATAGCCAGGTACTCACTCATCATTTTCCACCTCCTTCAGGGGAGAGGTGACCATTGCCATGGCCTGACAGCTTACCCCATGCAGTGTCATCTTGGGGAGAGAGAGTCCCTACCTCTCTGCATCCACTTGTATCTATACCACTCTAATGCCATGCTTGAATGTCTCCACAAGCAGCCAGGACTTCTATAAATTCTTTCTCTCCTATCCAGGTCTGCACTCTACAAGTTTTTCCCCAACTGCACAAGTGATGGTGGTGCAAGCTTGCCAAATCTCCTGGATCCATGGCCCTTACCAAGGTTTTGTTTATTTTTTGGATACTTAAGGGGGCTAGAAACCTCCCAGGTCCCTTGGCAGAGGGTGCTAGAAGCACTTTTGTTCACAAAGGTATGTTCAATTCCTCGTTAAAGATGAGAGAAAGGAGGAACGACTTACAAGGCCACGAAGCTGACATCACTCACTAACATATCCTTAATTTTATGAGAAACTGCCAGACTGCTTTCAAAGTAGCCGTACAATTTTGTATCCCTAAAAGCAATGTCTGAGCACTCCAGTCACTCCTCATTCCGACTAGAACTCAATGTTGTCAAGTCTTGGGGGTTTCATTGGTTTTTTGGTCTTTCTTACAGGTGTGTAGTACCAGGTATATTTTACAAATCAAAAAACCACACATACGAATCTAAATTCTTACTTTACCACAGAGAATCAGCAGTTTAGATAACACTGCATTGGCATTTTTATAAGCCAACACTAGCTAAAACTAATGCTACCTTTACATTAACGTAGTCTCCCCATTATATCACATTACCTGTACATTTTGAAATATCTCTTCAAAAATGTAACCAATCAGGTTTCAAGCACATGTGGAGATCATGCCCACAATTAGACTGTTAGTACAGTATAGCCTGATTGTTGAAAGGAAAGGCAATGAAGATAGATATCTGCACTAAAGGTAAGTAAATAATGAAATACCAGTGGGCATAAGACAGGTATTAAGAAACGGAGTTTACAATGTATGCCAAAAGTTATCTTAAAATGATAAAATGCGGACTTATTTCAAAGCACAACAGAGGACAAATCTGAAATACGAGGAAGAAAATCTAACTTGTGTTCCCATCATAATGAGAAAACACATGGCAGAAACTCTACAGAGAGGAAAGCAGTGAGGCCAAAGAAACAGCCCTGAGCTGGCAGCTGGTCAGTCTGTTTCTAACCCTGCACACACCTCCTCTCGGTCCAGACAACTCCTCAACTTCTCAATCCTAAGCCCTTGCACTTTCACTTCTCTAAGATTCATACGATTCAAATTAACAAAAAGAAACATCTCCAAAACTAAGCAAAACCTCCCTCCTTATGCTAAATTTTAATACAAACTTCTGTAACAATTTCCCTAAATATAAAATTTCATATAAAATATCCTTTCCAGGATCATTAGTAATAGGAATGGAGGGTGAAAAATGGAGGGGAAAGAGATAAAACAGAAGGCAGAGTACAAAAAAACATACTGGTAGCACTATGTGGAAAGGACAGAAGATGCTATAGCAACGCACAGCTCCCTGTAAGAAGCATGTTCTCATGTCATTTGTGGCATGGTAGCAGGCAGGGTAGAAAGGGGTGGCTAGAAACTGGAGAATAAGAGATTCATGCAGGAAACACTGATAAACAGGTGAGACAATACTGATACTTTCTGTATGCTGTGACAGAAGTTACCATGAGTGGCAATACAGCTTTAGAAAGGAACTTGGAAAACCTTCCTGGGAGCACACAGGTTTAAATTGGGTATATGAGGGACAAAAGTTACTAGAGACTCGAGGCTGTAGGACCCAGGAAGGCAGTATCAATAATTTAAAAGTTAAACAAAAACAAACTAGGGATGAAGATTCACTTGTAGAAAAATAAGATTTTGCTTTGCATAAAAATTACCTGCAATCAGGTACAACATTTTTTTAACTGAGAAAGTTTTGAAAATGGAATCAGTAAATAGTTAAAGAATTTAGGATTATATAATACATTATTACTAATTTAAATGCATGAAATGTTTTATTTAGTTTCAAAGTTTTTTAAAATAAACAAAAAACATTTATGTCTATATATCGCAAAAGCCCTAAATTGCAACCACAGTCATGCCAGTATTATTTCTCCCTTTGGTTTTAAGATAAGTAAAAATTCTCCTCCTTGAGACACCTTTAAGAACATAAATCTTACAGCTGGAAAGAGAACACTGCACTACCTCACAGCTTTGCAGTGAGAATTGAATGAAATGGTATTCTATTCTCAACGTCAAGGAAGAGCTGTATATCAGCACACTGTTTCAATTTCACTATTCTAATGCAGTGTACTGCAATTCAGTCCTGACATGAACTATTCAAGACAGCCCAGACCCCACACATTAAGGGCTAGTCCTCCACAAGACTGGCCTCCTTCTGACGGTAGCCACAACTTCCAGGCATCACCAGCCTGACTGGTTACAAATTCAGGGGTTCCTGCATGTGAGATAACTCATTACAACAACTTATAGAGCTCAGGGAAAGTGACACTAAGAATCTTAGTTTTATTACAAAGGATATGTAAAGGGTGAAGTCTGGGAGGGTCCCAGATGCACAGTATCCATACACTCCCCTTGTGGAAACAGGACCTATCACCCTCCAAGCACATGAATATATTCACTAACCAGGAAAAGCCACTGAGCTTCAATGTCCAGAAGTTTTCTGGAATTTTATTACTTAAGAATGATTAATTAAATCACTGGCCTCGCTAAAGGTTGGGCAACTGAAAGCCTCAATCTTTTCCAT
This sequence comes from Vicugna pacos, assembly GCF_048564905.1. Lineage (NCBI taxonomy): Eukaryota > Metazoa > Chordata > Mammalia > Artiodactyla > Camelidae > Vicugna > Vicugna pacos. The sequence continues at coordinate 26,786,794 of NC_133015.1, forward strand.
GTGTGGTTCTCCTGGTGAATAGCCTCCAACCTGAAGCTATCTAGAGGCCTACCTCATAAGCATAAGAAAAAAAAAGATACTATCCCTCAGAAAATTCCAAATTCTTTCCCAAAGATGTGTAACTGGTTAGTATCTATTTATCTTTGCCTTGGACCTCAAGTTCCCTTCTCTGGAATGCGTTTCAATCTCATGGACTATTCTTCCTAATGCTTTCTTTAGTCAATTTTTCTACAACTCTAATATATATATATATTTTTATATATATATATTAACATATATATTAATATATATATGTATACACACACACGTATATACAGACATTTTTAATAACAGCAAAAAAAGGTTAATCCAATCCAACGAATATTTAATAATCAGCAAATATTTATCAAGTACACTGTACTTGAGGCTGGGAACAAAGCACTGAATGAAAAAGGATAAATTCCCCATTGTTATGAAACTTACACTCTAGGTGAAAAAACAGATATTATAAACAATTTTCTAATTCTAATAAGAGAACAATGGTTATATAAACAATGCTTTACTCTTGTAAAATACATGTTTTACAAGAGGTCAAAAACTGAACTTCTTTGAGATACGTGGTTATATCTTCCCTTCAGAACTTCCAGCCGTATGGGACAATGCCACAAACATATGTATTCACAGATCAAGCCCCATGATCTCCTTTGTGTTAGAAACCGTTTATCCAATTGGAAGGTAAAGAAAGAAAACATAATATAAAATTATCACTAAAAACGATAAACATGAAAAACTAGAAAAACCCCACAGAATTATACTACAACTAGATTATAATCATGCAAAGACTACATTTACTCATGGATAAAAATTAAAGCAGCAGTAGAAGAACATAAATAGTTATGTTATTATGCTCAAGAGCTACTGGACTTCAACTTTTTTAATTGTTTTAAATAAAAACAATGGATTGTTTATTTCATCTAAGTCCTAAAAATGGCAAAGAGTATCTTTATTTTGTCAGTTGTTTAAATAAATATCCATTTTCACAGGCCTCCAGTACTAGATCTACTGATCTTCAGACAAATGAGAAAAAATGTGGAAATTATTAAGAAAAATGAAAAGTTAACTTCACCTAAAGTATGGTGGGTAATTTTTCACCATCAAATATTTGTTTTCCTCTGGCTACCATCATAAAAACATGGTAAATTAGTTCTCAACAGGCATATAGTGGATTAGTTCTCAATAAGAACATGGCAGATTTTCGATAGATTAGTTCTTGATAGGAATATGATAGGTTAATCCTAAATAGGATCATGGTAAGTTAGTTCTCAACAGAACCTGATATTTAGACACAAAGAGTGGTCTTATCAAAGCACAATCTCAAATATTTTTGTCTTTTTGTTTTAAAAAAAAGCACTAACAAAATTTCTAAGGTTCCAAAAATGTAATCCCATGATTTTGTGTCCACTACTAATTACAAGTGGTGAACCATTTCTTATAAATAACAATTAAATTAGAAATGAAGAACAAACATTATACTTGAAATTACTTTAGTGTTTATTTGTGTTAAATGTGTAAGTCCTGTCCATGAAAGGTTTTAATTATTTCTGTCAACACTATAGTCCCTGTTCTCTACACAGTTCAGGCCCCTCAGAGGCAGTTATCCTGAGACAAGGTTCAGAGATCCAGTTACGGAAAATTTTCACTCAATGTCCTCATAGTGCCCATTCATCCATGAAGATACACTATAAGTAATACTGTTCTCTAAAGCAAAACAATGCAAGCTCAACTGATATTACTCATTCTGTCCTTTACTCTTGATATTACTCTTCCATCCCTTACTCTGACATCCCACCAACAACTGGGACTCCACCTACTAATGTAACCTTGAGCAGAGCTACCCCTAGGGTATGTGGAAGTCCTGGGTAAACAATTTTTGTGGATAAATAATGTGATTTTACAAAACTCCCATGGACCCATGAGAGCTATAGTGATCTATCAATGAAGCTTTTGAATATGGAATAGAAAACAGATCCTAAGTATGTATTTAGTGTCTACTCATGCGCATTAACATTCTCACAGTGTCATATAGTCACCATCTCTCTGTTTTTTACTGTCACGTGTGTTATTCCTAACTAATTTCATAATTCCCATCCAAGGAAAAGGTAACAACAGTTACTGCTCCCAATGCTATAGCTCTTAGGACATGGTGGTATTGAAACAACAGACATCTCCTGTGGTTCCTTGACAACATTTAGTTAATGTGGCTACATCATTACTGATGACACATTTCTTCCACTGTAATGCCTATGAACACTAGCTTCCAGTGACTCGCTCAAAGGTTGTTAGATTTTGTTTGTTTATTTTAAGACTTCAAGTCTTCACCAGTGCAAGAATGAGTGAATAATTTGCTTCCTGGTTATGTTAAACTTACTATCAGGAATTTCCTAGCATGAAAGTAGAACAACACATCTTCTAACCATCTCCTCTCCTGAAATCTTCAGGCCACGACCACTGGTAGATCTTTAGTAGAGTGTGATCTCCTTTAATGTGGAATGCACCTCTGTTTCCCACACACCAACACCATGAGGAGGAAACAGGTTCTCCCACCCATGGAAGGGGTGGGGCAGAAGAATAAGAAATGGAAAAGCTTATTTTAAAATACCTATGGAAATGCAAGAGATCCAGAACAGGTAAAACAATCTTGAAAAAGCAAAACAGAGTGAGGGAACTCTAACCTCAATTTCAAAATCTACTACAAACCTACAGTAATCAAGATACGATGGAATTGGCAAAAGGACAGACATACAGATCAATGAAAAAGAATTTACAATCCAGAAATAAACCCATACATATATGGTCAACTAATTTTTGACAAGGATACCATGACCTTTAAATGGAGAAAGAACAGTCTTTAAACCCATGGTGCTGGGACAATTGTTTATTCACATGAAAAAAGAATAAATTTGGCTCCAACTAACACCAACTGAAAACTTAACTCAAAAAGGATCATACATCAATATTTAATAAGTGTGTATATGTCCATGAATGACTGAAAAATTGTGCTGAACACTGGAATTTGACACAACACTGTAAAATGATTATGAATCAATAAAAAATGTAAAAAAAAATCTAAAAAAAATTTTAAATATAACAAAGCAGTATTTTAAATTTAATGTATATGTTTTAGCAGATAGAATAATACTGTAAAAGATGGGGAACTCAAGTGTCAATAATATTAATTATGATGACTTCTAGAAAATAAATCCCATCATCTGTAAGAGGAAATTTATAGTAACCTATAATGAAAAAGAATAAGAAAAACTATGTGTATATATGTATTATGAAACATTATGCCATACACCAGAAATTGACACAACATTGTAAACTAACTAGACTTTAATGAAAAAAAGAGGAAATAATGTGACTTGCATTATAACCTTCTTGAAGACAACTAAAAAAATCTGTAAATTTCTTTTGGTTTTTTTGGAAGGCAGAAACATTTTAATTCTATAAAATGAGTAGCACTCCCAGTAATCAGGCTAATATCAGTAATAGAATAATTTATTAGCTCATAGTCATTTGCTGTCAAGACCACCCAAGCAATTTGCTTCCACTGAAAGTGTGAGCAGCAATTTCTGTGAAAGGGTGGTGAGGTTTTAGGGTGATGAAATAAGGATCGGAAGACAAAGCACAGCATCAGTGACTATGCGGATATATGTCTAAAGTCCCATACTGGCTACGTAAAGAGTCTTATCAATAAATGCTCCAAAAAGTAAAAAATAAATAAATAAATAAATAAATAAAAGGTGAAACTATAAAAACTCTTAAAAGAAAATATAGGTGTAAATCTTCACAACATATTACAGTTTTTCTACTTATGACATAGAAAGCACAATGAACCAAAGAAAAACAAGTAAACTAGATTTTTTCAAAATAAAAACCTTTGTGCAACCAAGAGCAGTATCAAGAAAGTGAAAAGATAACTCACATATGGGAGAAAATATTTCCAAAAAAAGTATGTAATAAAACTTATATTCACAGTATATACAGAACTCTTATATCTCAACAGTGAAAATCCAAACAAGCCAAATGAAAAATGGGTAAGAGATTTGAACAGAAATTCAAATGAACAGTGAAATAGAGAATAAAGAAACTGAATAGAGAAATTACACAGAAAATACACAAATGGCCAATAAGCACATGAAAAAATGCTCAATATTATTAGTCATTACAGAAATGCAAATCAAAAAACCGAAATGAGACACTACTTCACATCCATGAGGATGGCTACTATTTAAAAAAAAACAAAAAACAGGGGAAATGGCTGTGTTGACAAGGATATGGAGAAAGTGGCAACCTCATAAACTGGTAGTGGCAATGTAAAGTGGTGCAGCCACCTTGGAAAGCAGTCTGACAGTCCCCCAAAAAGTTAAACACAGAATGACCATATAATCCAGCAGTTCTAGGTATATACGTAAGAGAACTGAAAACATGTTAACATAAAAACTTGTGGTTTAATTACAGAGAAGCAGTATTCATGACAGCCAAAAGGTGGAAAAAATCCAAATGTCTACCAACGGATGAATGGATTTTAAAAGTGGTATACCTGTGCATATTACTCAGTCATAAAAAGGGATGAAATACTGATATGTACTACAACATGGATGAAAACATTATACTTCATGAAAAAAATCCAGACACAAAAGACCACATATTTATGACTCCACTTATACCAAAAGTTTAGAACAGGAAAATCCATGGAGACTGAATATAGATTAGAAAGTTTTAGTGGGTGTGAAAGAGGTTAAATGGGACTGACTGCTAATCAATGCAGGGTTTCTTTCTGAGATGATAAATATTCTGGAATCAGAAGGTGGTGATAGTTGCACAACCTTTTGAATGAAACTAAACACCATTTAATTGTACATTTTTAATGGGTAAATTTTTGCATTTGAATTACATCTCATTTTTTAAAGTGTAAAGATAGGTATGACAACAGAACCAAATGAACATCTTGAGTATGAAAAGTTCAATAACTAAAATGAAAAATTCACCAGAATAGCTTAATAGTAGATATAAACTGAAAGAAGAAATTTATGAACTTCAATAGAGATCATACAATATGAAGAACAGAGATAAAGATGAAAATAAACAAACTCACTAAGAAATGTGGGATACTATTAAATGCACCAACATACATGTAAGGGGAATATAAAGAGAGAGAAAAGAGAGGAAGCAGCAGAAAAAACAGTCCAAGAATAATGGCTATAAATCTCTCAAGTTTAACGAAAAACATAAATCTATATGTGTAAGAAGCTCAAGACACTCCAAGTTGGATAAACACAAAGGGATCCACACCCAGACACATCATAATGGAAATGTTAAAAGAAACAAAATCCTAAAGCAACAAGAGGAAAATTAACTTATCATGTACAAGGGAATCTTCATAAGATTAATAGCTGACTTTTCATCAGAAACAATGGAAACCAGAGGCAGGGAGATGACATATTCAAAGTGCTGAATTAAAAAAAAAACCTCTCAATCAATTTTTTATATACAGGGTAACTATCAAAAATGTAGGCAAAATAAGATATCCCCAGAACACAGTAACTGATCAACAGAATCAGACCCACCTTGTAAAATATACTAACTAAAGTTTTTAAGGTTGAAAGTAAGTGATCTCAGAACCCACACAAACCCACACAAAAAAAGTGTCAAAGTAATTACCTAAGTTTTAAAAAGTACAATGTGTGTTCTTTCTCTTAACTGATTTAAAAACCAATTGCATAAAACAGCACATACGTAACTGTATTCTTGGACCGATAACATATAGGAATATATCTGTCAATAATATAAAAAGGCAGGTGGGAACAAAGCTGTAGTAAACCAAGGAAATGTCACCAGATGTTAATGTGATTCCATGGGAACAAATAAACAGGACAAGAAATGATAAATAAAAAAGATCATATAACATTCTATAAATATATACTTGCTCTACTTCTCTCTACTTCCATAAAGAACATAAAATTATAGTAATTATACATATACTTGTATATAATATTAGATACAATTATTATATATAGTTATATATATAAAACAATCTATTAATAGGCTTATAACATATACAGATATAATATGTGTAACAGTAATAACAGGAAGAGGACTAAGAGGGAATAGAGTTAGATAGAAATAATGTTTCCGTATCCCACTGGTAAATTCAGCTAAATTAAGATATACAAGTTAGGCTTTAGAGCAATCTCTGAGCATCTAACTAAAAAAGATACAGTTAAAAAGTCATGAAAGGGATTAAAAGGTACAAAAGAAAATACTGCTTAAATTCAAAAGAAATCAGAAAGGACAGGGGAAGAAAAATCCTTGAATACATAAAACATAAAAAGTGAAACAATGAATGTAAACACAACTATGTGAATAATAACACTAAATGTGAATCATATCAGGGTCTGTCTTAATTAACTGCCTTTTCACTTAAGTATAGGTCACACTTTTCTGGGTTTGCGTGTATATGTGTATGTTTGTTCAATAAATACAGATTGTATCCTGGACATTGTGAGTGATACATTTTAGATGCTGGATCCTACTATGCTTTTCTGAAGAGCATTTACTTTTTTGCTTAAAAAGCAGTTAACTTGGCTGTATTCTCCAGACTGCTTTCTCCTATGTAGTTAAAAGCAAGTGATAGCTGTAGTTCTTATATCCTGTAAGATTTATATTCATAATTTGGGGTACCTTCTTCTGGCAGGCCCTACTTTACACTCTTTTAAGCTTCTATAGTCACCGCAACTGTGTTGTGATTTCTATCCAAATTTAACCACCCTGAACACTGATGGGAGACTGCACTCAGGCAAAAAGTAATAAAAAATGGAAAACTCTTTGTGCCATTCTCATCTTCCAAATATTAATTCCCTCCAGTTTCTTCCAGCTCTGTCCTTCTGTGTCTTCAAATATTTTTATATTCTTTTCATATTTTTAAATATATATTTCAGAAATATATTTAACATACTTTGTATGTCTAAAATTTGCCACTGTCATTTGCAAGAAAAGTAATCTGACACATGCTACTCTGTATTATTGAAAGTGGAGCTCCTAAGGATTTATTTTTTTTGTTAGAAAACTAGAGGACTATAAAAGTCACACTGGGATGGCTTATATCATTACTTTTTAATTTATATAGTTGTAACAGTAATTCCTACAGCAGTCCTTTTTCTATTCTACTCCTTATACCAGAAAACAGACATATTTGGGAACTGAAAGTAAGAAGGAGAAAGAGGAAAATGAAGGGAAATAGAATAACAGGGTGACACTGAAACAGGAGAAAGATTTATACTAAGAAATACTCACAAAGTCCCTGTCTTAGTGTGTCGTAAGCTAAAGGTGAGACAATTAAGAAAGGAGATGTGGAAAAATAAGGATGTAAGTTCTGAAACAGATGCCACAAATGATATTGGCACATATTCACTTTCTTAAAGAGAATAAAACCCAAAACATGCTATAATGTTATGAGATCATGAACAGATAGATCACTGATACACGCACACAAAATTATAATATAAAATAACAACCAAAAAATACCTACTCTTCAATACAACTTCTAACAGTCCTCCTTTTTTACCATGAGAACACACTGGAGTATGGACTTTTCTCTTAAGTGTAATGTTTCTATAAAGAAATGTTTAAAATATAATCAAACAAAATCATGACTAAAAACTCCAGACTTCCCTTTACAAGCATTAAATGGTTAGCTTTTATAGAAACATAATTATATTTTAGACAGGATTTCTAAAATGTGTGTTTCTGGTCATAATTAAATTCCTTCAGCTCTATACATTGGACAGTTCTTAGGCATTAACAATTAGTACACATTTAGTCATACCACTTCACTATAATTCATCAGTAAAACAGATTAAAAGTGAAATTAAATGTACTACTTTTCAAATTTCCATATAAACAAATAAAAATAATTACAAATATGCTCATTAAATTGAGAAATACTTTTGAAGTTGCCAGATCACTTTCCTTTATTTATATTATATATCACATAGGAGGATAAAATTTTGCTTATTCTAATTTTGTTTAAAACTTTTCCATATTCCATCTTTTGTGAGATACTGAATCATGTGTTCTGCCTCTACTGTTAAAAGTACAAAGAAAACATGTTTTACAACAATGAATCCATATTTCAGATTTGAAAGTCACATCTGCTTTCTCTTTATAACTACATGAATTACATTCAGATCTCTTTTGTGCCAGCCAGCTTCTGTTGCACACCTTCAACAAAAGCCCACTTGGGTTATGTGATGTTTGTAAGTCTACTAGCCTGTATTGGCACAGGAGTCACAGCATAAAGTACAAGAGAATTACATAACAAAGCTCACCTAATACCAATTTTCTTCACACTTCCTGAAAAATGTACGTTACGTACATAAAAGTCACTGCTGTATCTCTGCTGCCCTCTGTAGGAATCCCGTTCTTCGAAGACAGTGATAAAATAAATTGTGAAAACCCAGACAGCAATACCGAACAATAGGGAAAGTCACATCAATAATCAACTACAATTGTCAAATGTCCTAAAAGGAGACATTATGAACAGAAGTCATGGTCTTTGATTTCCATCATCCTTTTCCTCCAAACTGTTATGCAGCTATGCAATACTCCAAGGAATGTAAGTAATTAAGAGAATTTGCAATCAGACTACATGAGTTAGAACCTCATTCTGCCACTTACTAGCCATGTCTCCGCTGCCCCATCTATAAAATGGGGCTAATAACAACATCTGCATGACATGACCAACACTTAGCAAAGTGCATGACATATAATAACTCAGGTTTACTGTGTTGTTATTAATGTTATCATCGCTATTACTATTATTGATACTATAACAAAATGGCCAAGACCACAGTTTTGAAGCCAGAGTGCCTGAGTCAGAATCCAAGTTCAATCACTGAGTACTTTATAACCATAGGAAAATTACTTAATCTCTCTGTGTTTTAGAATACTTATCTGGAAAATAGGAATGATAATGGCTCCCACCTCACAGAGTTATTGTGAGGTTTAAAGAAGCTAATGTGTGTAGTAAAGCACTTAGAAGAGAGCCCCACAACATTAGAAGCACTTGTAATATTAGCTGCTGCTATTAATTATGAGTTTGGCTGCCTTTACTTAAGAACTAGTAGACCTCTGTTGCACAGAACTGGTGGAATCATGCTTATAGGCAAAACTGTTTCCTAAATCAAAAACATCTCTCACTCTGAACTGGGAAAGGGATTCAAGATAGACCTGAATTATAATCAATGCTTCCCACTGAGTTAAATTACAACTCTCCTATCGAATAAGTATCCACCCACCACATATGTTCCATTTCTACAAACATGCATGAGAGGCAAATAATATTAGTCTCATGAGTTATATAAGGGAGACTTTCTGTAGAGCTAAGTAATAGTTATAAAATTCCTAATTATGGTATAAGTCTTCCCTCCTCCATTGTTATTCAATGTACATGGCTCATTTTAACTACGTAGCTGACTCTGCAGTGCCCTACTCACATCTCCTCTCCTATGTCATCAGTGATACTGTTCCTATTTCCAACTTCCAGCACCCCCACTTCTTTAGAGCAGGGCTTCATCTGGCTGCTGGAGTCCATTTTTTCCACCTGTGCAGCAGTCTGTAAGAACTAGAAAATTTTCCTATCCCCTGACTCCACCAAGGAGCAGCCTTCAGCCAATGAATGCAGGAACCTGTATATAAATACTCCAGCTTCCTTGCCCCTCTGGTGGGATAATTCTGATGCTCCCAATACTAAGCAGTACTAAGGTCCAGGAGCCCACAACACAACAGTGGATCCTGACGGATGGCAGTTAGGGCCATTAATCAACTATGTTCCTCTCAACAGCAGATCTGAGTGCACATTTCCATGGCTGCACTGCCGGGAATGATGGTGCAAACTGCCACTATCTCAGGACCTGTCTAGAGAACACCTTCCTCCTCTCCAAGGTTGTTCCATTATCAATATGTACTACAGTTCTGTATGTTGACAAACTTCACGTAATGTAGTGTCAAACTAGATGTATCCTTCAGCAAACTGGCTTATTACTTCCTCAACATTTCCATGATGATAACTATAGCTCTCTACTATGTAAGCATACCACAATTTGCATGCATCCATATAAAATTAGGTTACTTTCCAAATATTTTCTCTTGTAAACAATACTACAATAAATGTTCTTGTACATATCTTCTTTGGGGCATATGTGAAAATTCCTCTGAACAGTCACTTTCAAACTTTCTGGTCAAGAATCACAGCAAAACATATGACTGTGATCCAACACATGTATACTAATAAATCTGAACCTAAAGTTTCACAAAAAATACTGTTACAAACTGCCATACATTCTTATGTAGTCTATTTTATTCCACTATATTTCTAAAAGTAAATGAGTCAATTATAGCATCCACTAATGGGTCAAAAGCCACATTTTGAAAAACAAAAACAAGGATATTTAAGAGCAGACTTGTGGGGTCATAAAACACGAACATCTTCAGGTTTACCAGAACTTACTAAAATTACAACAAAACGGCTGTACCAGTTTACATTCCAACAGCAACTAATTCTATTGATCCACATTCCTGACATTAGGCAGTGTCAGACCCCCCCCTTATTTTTTTTTTGTAATTTGATGAAAATGTAGTATCTCATTTAATAATTTGTACTTCCCACACGACCAGTGAGACTGAGCATCTTTTCACATGCTTATTAGCCATTCAGGTTTTCCTTTCTTATTCTTCACCTGATTTAAATGGGCTCTTTATCTTTTCATTACTGTTTTGTAGAAGTTCTTACTACATTCTGGATAGAACTGTAAAATGTCCTTTAAAACATTTTTAACGCAAGCAGTGTATGTTCATGGATCAAAACTCAAAACAGCATATAAGGTTATACAGAAAGAATTTCCTATCATTTCTGAGATAGTTCATATAAATACACATTCCTTCCATTTTTCTATATAATTATTCTATATCCTGTTTTCGTTATTTAACAAAGTATTCTGAATGTTATTTCATGAGCACATAAACCTACACCATTCTTGTACTGTGAAAAATATATTATCAATTTCATTGACGTATATAACTTAACCATACTAAACTAGACATATTTAAAGTATTCAATTTGACCAGTTTTGACATGTGTACACTCCTGTGAAACTCTTACTATAATCAAGATAATAAACATTTCCATCACTCCCAGAACTTCCCCTTGTCCCACTGTAATCCATCCATCTTCTCCACCCTCATCCCCAATAAACCACTAACCTGCATTCTCACTACAGAATCATCTGCATTTTCTAGAGTTTTATATAAACAGAATCATACGGTGTATACTCTGCCCCATTCATTTTAAAAGCCTGAGGCTAAACTGTGAAGGTCCAGTTACACGGACCTCGACCTTCAAGCAATGGGGAACCACTGAAAGCGTTTCAATAAATGACTGATAAGGTCATAATGTTTATTAAGATAAATCTAATAAAAAGACATAAGCTAAGAAATCAGTTATGCAGCAACTGAAATAAAACAGTCAAGGCAAAAGGGCCCAATTTAGGGCAGAAGTGGTAGGGAGGCTGTGGTTTTGAGGCCAAATCTGCATGACCTGATAATGAAATAGATCCAGGCAGTGAAAAAAAAAAGCCATGAACTAAGACCAAAAACATATGAAGAGGATGAGCCTAGGTTTGAAGAGGGCAGGACTTGGGACTCTTGGACTTGCAGTAACTTTAGGACATCCACACAAAGATGTCCATCAGGCAGCTAGAAACCCACATGGAATTCAGGACAGCAACCAGGTTAAGAAAAGGATTTAACAGTTGTCAGTATTTGGAACAGATATAGATTGAGAAGAAAACAAAGAAAATAATTAAATCTTTGCTCCTATAATGAGGAAAAGAAAGGAAGAAAAGTGGCAGGACTTAAGGCCACAGAGAACACTGCTATGATTAGGCAGACCATAATTCCCACACTACAGGCCTCCCAATGCCTGCTTGGAGAAATCCATTTTTTAAGTCACTTTCCAATGACAATGTAATATGCTATGTTTTAATATACATGACTATTAATAAAAACAAGTGTACTAGATGAAGAACTACATGGAAGAGGTTTTGGATTTTTTAAACACAACGCAAGCCAAGGTCTACTCTTTTCGACAACCGTATCTTTGAAAGTTCAGTGCATTTGTATGTTTCTTCCAATATAAGAAAGCAATCTATCTATGTAGATTCTGAGGCATTCAAACAACAACTGAATACTTCTGTGGCAAGGTTTCACAGCTGCCTTGTTTACTACATAATAATTTGCCCACAGTCATACACCTCTTCTAACAGTTTCCCCTCTGAAAACTGGGCAGAATAGCATCAACTTCACAAGACTGTTTTAAGGCTCAACTGGAAAATGTATTGCTATAAACTGAATGCTGAAACCTAATCCCCAATGTGATGCATTTGGAAGTGGGGCCTTCAAGTGAGGCCCTCATGAAGAGATTAGTGCTACAGAGACCCCTCACCCCTCCATCATGTGAGGACACAGTGAGAAGACAGTTCTCTGTGAACCAGGAAGCGGGCCCTCCGCAGATAGCCTCCAGAACTGTCAGAAATAAACTTTTGTTGTTTCAGCCCCCCAGTCTACAGTATTTTTGTTCCAATGTATATACATATAATATAAAGCAACCGTATAATATAAGGCCTAGTATGTGTTCAATATACGTGAACTGACTCTTTTTCTTCTTTGAAGGAAAAGCCAATGATTGTTGTATTTCTCCTTTTTTAAATTTTGAAATAAATATAGCAAAGAAAATAAACGTCTCAATAATCATACCACCCAGGGACACACTGTTTACGTTTTGGAGAATTATGGATGCTTGCCACTGAATTCTTATAACTATACTTTACTATTCAAGTGCTACCCTGAAAAGTCTGTCATACCAGTTTATAATTTTAACAAGGTATAAATTTGAATTGTAAGCAATACAAAGCCTGTATGCAAGTTTTCACTTAGCTGAGTCAGCCAGCCAACCACCCAACATCTCCACCATGCAGCATTAAGTCTTTCAAACAGATGTGGTTGTTTACAGCAGCTTTCAAAGGATAAATATATCCTTAGCTGACAGAATATTTCCCCAAAAACTAGCCAAGAAAAAAATTTTAAGTTCTAAGAAACTGATATTTACTAATTAGAAAACTTTCTTACACTTAAGAGTAAAATACTAACTTTTTAATTCAGTGATGGCAATAATCAATGCGAGGACAAATCTGTTACTCTTTCTATTCAAAACGAGAAAAAGGAATTCCTGAAGCTAACTTTATTGAAAGCTTTATTATCAGTACAGAACCTGCTTGTGAAATACCACACAAAACCTGACAATTATAAAGACAGGTAACCTGTGATATGCAGCTACACACAGGAATTCTACCTTTCTCAAAAGAAATGAGATGCTTTTAAAAGCCAGGAACATGAAGTAACAGGTAGTTCAGTCACTGAATAAAAAGTGAATACTAAGAACAGCTTTTAAGAAACATAGTACAATGTGACAATAACAAGTAGGAAATGCTATCACAGAAGACTCTGCTTCCACACTGAGGAAGTTCAAAGAGATGAACGGTTACTGGTCCTTTTCACATATTGAAAGGTCAACTGAAATCTTTGGGTCATGGCACCACACTTCCTGGTCTAGTTACATATGGTTTACTCCATGGGGTTTGATGGCAGTCTCAGGACTATCAGTGATCCTTTGGGACCCCTGAGTCAAGATTTTACTGCATGTTTGGTATTTTGCCTTTTTCACTCGGCATTCTCTCATAAACATTTTTACCATATCAATGATAAAAAGTCCTCAAAAACATAACTTTTAATGATAGAAAAATATTATAAAATATAGATATATTATAGTTTTTCTCCTTTTTCATGGTGGTGAAATATACTTAACAAAAAACTTACCACATTAACCATTTGCAAGTGTACATCTCAATGGCGTTAAGTACATTCATAATGTTGGTACAACTACCGCCACTATCTGCTTTTAGAACTTTTTCATCATCCCAAACAGAAACTCTGTAACCACTTAAACAATAACTCTCTTACTCCTCAGTCCCTGGTAACCTCTAATCTACTCTCTGTCTCTTTGAATTTGCCTATTCTAGAGACTGCAAGTGGAATCACACAGTATTTGTCCTTTTGCGTCTGGCTTATTTACATGGCATAATGTTTTCAAGGTTCATCCATACTGTACAATGCTTCATGTATCAGAATTTCATTCCTTTTTTAATGCTGAATAATAACTTACTGTATATGAAACTGAGCAGAACCCTGTTGTGTTTCCTGCATCCTGTTTGCAGAAAAGCTTTAGCCTCTTAGGACTACCTCAAGCTCCAAAGAATAAATTTCATCAGAGAAGTGAGAAAGTGGAGAAACGAAGGAAAACAGTCAACAAGACAAAATAATAATAGTTCAGTCATTAAACAAAGTTAAGAACCTTTAGTTCCTCCTCAGGGTCTTTGGATATTATCCTGAGCCACATCCTTGAGCTGTTTTAAAGATACTGCAACACCTACCAAGTGGAAGAAGTCAGCGGCATGCTGACCACAGCATGTAGGCTCCAGATGGGCTGGAACCAGAAGGTTGATGATGCTGACTCCTAATTACCTCATCACCAAACAATCAGAAGAATGTCTGCAAGCTGATCAGGCACCCTGCAACTCTCTTGCTCACCCTGTCTTCAAAAGCATTTCCCTGAAAGCCTTGGGGAGTTCGAGTCTCCTGTGCCTGAGCCACTCGTTCTCCTTGCTCAGCCCCACACTGGGGTGCCTTATAATGAACACCGTACTTTCCCTCACCACAATCCAATGAGGCTTTACTCTGCTCAGGTGAACAGACCCAAGTTTGGTTGTGTGTGTCTATATACACGCACATGCGCATGCGCACGCGCACACACACAAACACATCCCATTTTGTTTACTCATTCATCTGTTGATGGATATTTGGGTTGGTTCTACCATCTGCCCATTTAATAATGGCGCTATGAACAGTAATGTGCAAGTATCTGTTTGAGCCCCTACTTTCAATTCTTTTGGGTACATGTTCAGATGCAAAATTACCAGGTCATATGGTAATTCTATGTTTAACTTTTTGAGAAACCACCAAACTGTCTTCCACAGTGGCTGCATCATTTTACATTCCCACCAGCAATACACAAGGGTTCCAATTTCTCTACATCCTCAACAACATTTTTTTCCCCACTTATGTCGAATAGCATACCCACCCTAATGGGTATGCAGTGATATCTCATTATGGTATGATTTGCATCTTCCTAATGACTAAGGATAATGAACATCTTTTCATGTCCTGGATTGCACGGAAAGGTAAGGAAGATGACCATGATGGAATAACGAGGAGAGGGGACGTGAAGGGCAGGGAAGGGAAGGGACAGGACGGGACGGGATGGGACGGGACGGGACTAGACAGAATACATGAAACCATGGTTTTCAAGACACTGGACATCAGGCAAGAACAACACTAACTTCTGAAAGCTGGGAAACAAAGAATTGAGCTCTACAATTGCCCCAGCTTACTATCTTAAAAGGATTTCCAAACCACACAGCAGGGAGGGGAAATTGAGGTGGAGTCTGGTGGGCTCGCTGAGTTGAAGAGACAGAGCTGAGAGTCCATGGAGACAGAAGTAGCTGGAGCTCATAGGACAGAGTACCAAAAAAGCCAGATTCATAGAGAACCCCAACAATCCCCAACATGTATTAGGCAGAGCACTGATCAGCATGTGCATATAAAGAAACTACCCTAGACCAGGGAAAGAACCACCTGAAAGCATTAGAATAACAGTGCCAAGTGCTTACACAGGGTCAGGAAGCAGTAGCTGTTCCTGCCAACCAGACTGGAAAAACCCATAATTCAGAGCATTACATAGAATACTCAGCTCAGGAAGATCTTGCTTCAGTAGCGAGACATAAGACTAAGTACTCTCCAGACCCACTTAATAAATCATAAAGCAACACCCAAAAGGATAAAACTGTTTCAGGTAACTGCACCCCAGAACAAAGCCTCAAAATACTTAAAAGACATTTTTTTTTTTTAATCCAGCACCCAGCAGCATAAAATTCACAATGTCTGGTCTCTACTCCAAAATTTCCAGGCATTTAAAGAAGCAGAAAAACACAGCCTATAATGAAAAGAAATATCAACCAAAATAGTCACAGAAATGACACAGAAGACAGATTTATAGAAAAAGCCATAAAAACAACTATTATAAATATACTCTTTATGTTCAAAACATAGATGAATGCATGATCGTGTTAAGGAGAGAACAATATAAAATGACTCAACAAACTTTTAGAGATGACAAATACACTGGACAGTATTAACAGCAGGCAAAAAGATTATTATATTTGAAGAAACAGTAATAGAAGCCACCCAAAATGAAACAGGAAGGGGAAAAATGAATGCAGCATCAATAATCCATGACATGACATCAAACAGCCTAATCAATATACATATAATTGGAGTCACAGAAGAAAAGGAAAAGGGGAGTCAGAAAAGAAGTGTTGAATAAAGGCAAAAACCTCTCCAAATGTGATGAAAACTTTAAACTCACACGTGAAGAAGACAGTTAACTTAGCAGACCTGAGACGGGTATCCTTAGAAGCCTCGCTTGTAATGTTGGTCCTTGCCTGCCTCCAGGAACTTAGATTTCAGGAGGGTTCCTATCATTCTCTTAATGATAAGAGTGTTTCCCTGTGACTGAACTATGCAAACAATATGGCTTATGGTGACTAAGCCTTCCTAAAGGACTTTTTCCTTCCTAAAATGTTAAATTTTGGCACATACTAGGCAGAGATCACCCCCAATAAAAACCCTGGGCACTGAGTGGCTAATTAGCTCCCTTGGCAGAGAACATCTTACATGTGTTGTCCAAACTCATTGCTGGAGCAATTAAGCATATCCTGTGTGACTCTACTGGAAAAAGAGTCTTGGAAGATTTTGCTTTTGTATCTTTTCATTGTACTAAATCACGGCCACACATATGACTGTATGCTGAGTTATGAGTGTCTTCCTAGGGAATTCCTGAACCCAGAAGTAAGCGTAGGGACCTCTGACACAGCACAGATTCAAGAAGCTTGACAAACTCCAAGCAGAAAACCACACTAAGGCCTATCACAAACAGTTTAAAACAAGTGATAAAGAGAAATCATACAAGATCAAGAATGAGAACAGTTTCAGGCTTCTTGATGGCAACGCCTTCAAAATTCTGAAGAAAAATTATCTGCAACCTAGAAGTCTATAATTAATTTTCAATTAACGTCAAAGTATGCTGAATGCCTACTCCACACAGGAGACACGTGAAGGGAATTCCCAGAAGTACGGTGAAGGGAGACTTAAGGGTGGCAATGTTCACAAAGCACAGAGGACCCTCAGTTTTAATTGGAGCAGCTAGGAGGTTAAGAGTTCTCCAAAAAAACAAAACTGACATAATGCTTTCTATGCCGGAAAAATCTTAATGGGAGAGCTAAACAATGGTCCAGTTACTTTTATTGATGGTAAGTAAAACTAGGCATACAGAAACCCAAATGATTAACTCCAACAAAAACAAAAACCTACGGAGGAAAATCACAATTAATAGTTGCCTTGTTATGAACATTATTATTCAGAATTACATAATGCTGAACTAATCTAACCAAACCATGAGATATCTTCCTGGGGGAAGAGAGGGAGGGAAAGTCCCACGTGTAGCAGGGGTGGGGAGTGGGTGAAGAGAAGAGAATTCAGAATTCATCCAGTTTAAAAGAACATTACAAGCATATTATTTAGAAAAAAGGAGTTAAAGAACAAAAGAATCCATGAAGAGTCAAGAGTGGCTGTCCCTGAGGAAGGAGTTGCAAACAAAACACCAAAGGCTGTGACTAACAAATGCCACACACAGAATGGAAAGTTGCAAACAATTCATTCTTACCTTAGGAAGTTCAGGTAGCATCTCTGCAGGCGTCAAAGAACTACTGCTCGCACAGGAAGCACCATCAGATATTTCCACCGCACTTTCACAGTCTTCAAATTCATCACACTCAGAAGGATCTTCCTTGTCACTGTCAATCTCCCAGTCAATAAGTTGTAGGTCATCTAAAAATAACAATTTTAAACTTAATTTTAAATATCTCTAACGTGTTTTAAATCTATTTTCCCTCAGTAGTTTTAAAAGATCCATGTTGCTTAATAATTTAAAAATACACTAAAAGACAGCCAAAAGTATAATCCTACAGTTATCTGTAACGATCCCATTTCTCCCCACTGTTACCGCCACTGCAATTCTCAGGTAACTACTTCTATTGTTTTCGTATTCTTCTAGAGTTTCTCTATGTTCAAGCACAAAAAATACACTATTATTTTGTCCTCCTTTCTGATACACTTTGATTTTTTTTTGTTACCTAACATAACTGAGAGGTTTCTCCCCATAAGTAAACAGATTACATCCTCGTTCTTTTCCACAACACGGTATTCTGTCGCGTAGCTGACTCACAGCTTATTTAATATCTTCTATTAACAAGGAATTTTTCAAAGATTATTAGCCCAAAAATTTTCTATAGATTTCTCTCATTAGTAAGGAAACAAAGTAAATGTAGTTTCTAATTTACCTCATATGTATTATTATATAGATATTACTTTCGTAGTATTTTAATTTGAAAGTTCATTTTTATATATTAAATAACCAAATGTACTGACTCTAATCTGCTATGCTTAAAGGTACGAAAGTAGTTATTAAAGATAAATTAATCTCAGAGGTATGGTGTATAACACAGACCTCTCCTTAGCACAAAGCACAAGTACTCCCTCACAACTATTCAACAACTCAGAGGTCTAATAAAATATCTTGGCCCTATTTCAGAGGTCTGATAGCAATAATCTCACCTCCAAATAGAAGTAAAATTAAAAACAAAAAAAACTTACAGCTTAATATCTAAAGGAAATTCAAAATAAAAACCAAACATGGAAGAAAAAAAAAAAAGGAAAAACAAAATTAAAAGTATGGTATAAACTAAGCCAAAAATTATCTTCTTTAGTTGGATACTGTTGCTTCAGAAGATGAGGTAAAAGTCCACTGAAATGATGACAAAGGCTGGCAGCCAGACTGCTTTGAGAACCAGACACGTAGCGGCAATTGTCTAACGCATGTCCCCACAGGTAACACCACCTTTACTCAGGAAAGCCAGGCAAAAAAGAAAGCATTAGAAATTCTCCAGTTACTGAGCCATCAGAGCAAGAAGCCACAGAAAGCCAAGGAGGGGGCAAGTCCCCTCAGGGCACTGCCCCTGTTGCCAGTACCTACCATCTGTGTCCTCATTCATTCAATAAAACTAGGGCCTACTAAGAGCCTATGGTGCCATTCTAGACACAAAAATGAAAACAAACAAACAAACAAAAAAGCCAGGAGAGAATACAGAACACTGCTCCTCCAACAAGAGCTTTCATGTGGGCACAATAATTTTATGAAGCAGGCAAGTCAATCACTGTTAAACCAAAATTTTCATTATACAGATGAAAAAACTGAGTCTCCAAAAAGGTTTTGAAATTTGCCCAAAGATACATAAAAGACAAAGAGGGAGGAAACTTTTTGTTAAAGAAAAATATTTTGACAGTTTTAACTCAGGCTCTTTCCTCTCAATCCCAATTCTCACCCTCAAAGCTCAGAGACTCAAATACAACACAGCTGGAAGAAGGTACGGGAGCATTGTTTGTAAAGGTCACCTGTAGTTTTGATAAGAAAGTGTGTCTGGGAACCACCAAGTAGTACTGAAGCACACAGCACTGAAGTCAGACATTCCTGGGTCTAAATATCAGTTGGCACAGTTATTAATTATATTACTCTGTCCTCTAAGTCCCAATTTTCTTTTGTAAAATGAGGATACGTAGCTCACAGACTGTAGTAGGTATCAAAGGAAATAACCTACATGACATCCAGTCAAGTGTCTGGGATAAAACAAGGCTCACAAATGGCAACTAAAGGTAAAAAGGAGGGAGGAGGAAAGGAGAGGCCAGGGAAGAAGAGTGGAGAGGAGAAAGACAAACCAGCAGTTGCACACTTAGATGTGCTCCAAGGGATTCCTTGTTACCTAAAGCTCATCTTATTTAAGAGAAGTCAACAATTTGTTAACTCATTAACTCACCTTACAGTAATTAGCTCAAAGCATTTTTTTCCGTTCTCAAATAGAATTTCGGAAACTACTGAGTATGTCTTTTAATTAGAAGAAAGTTTTTTTAAAGTGTCAGCTTTTCTTAGATGTAATTCATATACCATACTGTTCACTCACAGAAATCATAGTTTTAAATTATGAAATATGTTTTGAAGTGCATGAAGACAAACCAAGAGTTACATACCAATGAATTTCATTTAATATGGTTGAATTAACAATATAAGCCCTGTGAGACTATGTATAACCTTAAAATACCACTTCACTTGGCTATTACTAAAATGTCAATTAACGGTTATCACCAAAATAGCACATACAGTGGCCAAAAGAATTTAATCACCTTCAAAAGATGCTGTCTGTATAAATTTAACCTTGACTAACTACGTAACTAACCAATACCAACAGTCAAAGTAAAAAATCAAAGCTCACTTTAAAAGCATTAAGACTTTTTAAAATACTCCAAATGAGTTATGTACCTTAAAAATTGGAAAAGGACATGATTTTCATAATTTTAAGTCTGTGGTTCTCAACTTGGGGTGATTCTGTCCTAAAAGGAACATCCGACAAGATCTGGAGACATTTTTGGTTGTCACAACTGGGGCTGAGTGAGCTACTGTCACCTGGTGGACAGAGACCAGAGATACTACTAGACACCCTAGAATGCACAGGAAAGCCTCTCACCCAACAAAGAATTATCTGATCCCAAATGGCATTAATGCCAAGGTTGAGAAACTCTGTTCTAAACTGTCAACATGATACAATACAAAATGCATGAGAATAGAAACTGCAGTAATATTTCCACGACACATTAGTTACGATAGCATTTACCCAAAATAAGTTAGCAAGGAGACAACATGGGTGTAGCTCTATGCACCAGAGGCGTGGCTCATTTTACTGTCCTTCACGTTATTGCTATTTGCAGAGACTGTGCTTTTTAACAAACGTTTCTTTCGAGTCCATGGGCGGCATTTTTCCAATAGCATTTGCTTACTTTTTGTCTTTGTGTTACATTTTGGTAATTCTCACAATGTTTCAAACTTTTAAATAATTCTTGTATTTGTTACAGTGATCTGTGATCAGTGATCTTTGATGTTACTACTGTAATTGTTTTGGGGCACCATGAACTGGGCCCATATAAGATGGAGAACTTAACTGATAAACGTGTGTTCTTTTTGTTTGTTTGTTTTGTTTTGTTTTGTTTTGGATAAACGTGTGTTTTGACGGCTCCACCAACCCACCTTCTTCCTTTCCTTGCTTCCTTTTCTCCCTCTCCCCTGAGACACAACAATACGGGTAATAGGACAATTAAGAGCCCTACAGTGACCTCAAAGTGTTCAAGTGAAAGGAAGACTTGCACGTCCCTCCCTTAAATCCAAAGCTAGAAATGATTAATCTTAGTGAGGAAGGCACATCGAAAGCCAGGATAGGCCGGAAGCTATGCCTCTTGAGCCAAACAGTTAGCCAAGTCGTGAATGCAAAGAAAAAGTTCTTGAAGGAAATTGAAAGTACCCCTCCAGTGAACACATGAATAGTAAGAAAGCAAAACAGCCTTACTGCCGATATGGAGATAGTTTCACCGGTCTGGACAGAAGACCAAACCGGAAACAACCTTCCCTTCAGCCAAAGCCTCATCCAGAGCACGGCCCTAATGCTCTTCAACCCTATGAAGGCTGACAGAGGTAAGCAAGCTGCAGGAGAGAAGTCTGAAGCTAGCAGAGGTTGGCTCACGAGGTTTAAGGAAAGAAGTCGTCTCTATGACATAAAAGCTCAAGGTGAAGCTGATGTAGAAGCTGCACCACGTTCTCCAGATGATCCAACTCCGAGAGTTCATGAGGAGGCTACCCTAAGCAACAGATTTTCAATGCAGATGGAACAGCCTTCTATTGGAAGACGACGCCACCAGGACTTCCATGGCCAGAGGAGAAGTCAAAGCCTGGTTTCAAAGCTCACAGGACAGGCCAACTGTCTCGTCAGGGGCTGATGCAGCTGGCGACCCGAAGTCGAAGCCAATGCTCTTCTACCATTCAGAAAATCCTAGGGCCCTTCGGAATGATGCTAAGTCAACTCTGCCTGTGTTCTATAAATGGAACAACAAAGCCTGGATGACAGTCCATCTGTTTACAACATGGCTTACTGAATACTTTAAGCCCACTCTTGAGACCTCCTGCTCAGGAAAAAAAAGTCCTCTCAAAATATTACTGCTCACTGACAATGCATCTGGCCCCCCACGAGCTCTGATGGAGACGGACAATGGAATGCCAGTTGTTTTCATGCCTGCTAACACAACATCCATTCTGCAGCCCGTGGATCAAGCAGTCATTTCAATCTCTTATTACTGAAGAAATACATTTCACAAGGCTATAGCTGCCACAGATGGTGACTCCCCACATGGATCTGGACCAAGTCAGTGGAAAACCTTTTGGAAAGGATTCATCATTTTACATGCCATTAAGAACATTCATGATTCGTGCATGGGAAGAGGTCAAACTAGCAACATTAACAGGAGTCTGGAAGGAGTGGATTGCTATGCTCATGAATGACTTGGAGGGGTTCAAGACTTCAGTGGAGAAAGGAACTGCAGATATGGTGGAAACAGCAAGAGAACTAGAATCAGAAGTGGAGCCTGAAGGTGGGACTGAATCATTCCAACCTCAAGATAAAACCTTAATGGATAAGGAGTTGCTTCTTAGGGATGAGCAAGGAAAGTGGTTTCTTTCCTTTATTTTTTTAAAATAAGTTTTCTCTTTTTTTTTTTCCTTTAATGGAGGTACTGGGGATTGAACCCAGGGCCTTGTGCATTCTAAGCACACACTCCACCGCTGAGCTATAAAGCCCCCTCCCCCCAGAAAGTGGTTTCTTGAGATGGAATCTACTCCTGGCGAAGATGCTCTGAGGATTGTTGAAATGATAATAAAGGACTTAGAATGTTATACAGACTTAGCTGGTAAAGCAGTGGCAGGGCTTGAGAGGACTGACTGACTCCAACTTTGAAAGAAGTTCTACTGTTGGTAAAATGCTATCACACAGCATTGCACGCTCCAGAGAAATCATTTGTGAAAGAAAGAGTCACTCAATGCAGCAAACTTCATTGCTGCTTTTTAGGAAACTGCCACACCAACCCCAACCTTCAGCAACCACCCCCTGATCAGTGAGCATCCATCAACAATGAGGGAAGACCCTCCACCAACAAAAAGTTACAACTCGCTGAAGACTCAGATGATGGCCAGCAATTTTCAGCAATAAACCGTTTCTTAATTAGGGTATGGTACTTTGTCTTTTGTAGACATAATGCTGTTGCACACTTAACAGACTGCAGAGGTATATAAGCAACTTTTATATGCACTGGAACACCAAGAAATTCATGTAACTTCTGTTACTGCAACATTCACTTCACTACAGTGGTCTGGAAGAAAACCCACAGTATCACAGTGTACTTTAGAGAACTGGCTTTGTCACCAAAGAGAACCAAAGTGGAATTCAACCAATTCTAACATGTTGAAGCTTAAACTAACTGTACAAATAATACTGGTAATGCCTATCTCTTAGAGTTACTGTGAGAATTATTATGAGAAAATGTTTCTAAATGGCTGGGATACTGAGACCTAGTACGATCATAATCAATACTAAGTATTAGAAAAGGAGTATACGTTTTTTCCAATATTGAAATCCAATCTATAACAGAAACTAAATTTCTTACAAAATTATCAATTTACCTTCACTGGTCCCATCCTGTGGACATGAAATATTCCTGTTATCAAATCTGTCTATTCTACAACCATGTCTGCTATCTCTCTGTGGTTTAAAATTTTTATCTTCATCTGACAGATCACTTCCACTGGAACTCCATGTTATAGCTGTAATACCACTGGTGCCCTCAGATGTAGTAGGTTCTGTTAAAGAAAAAGAAAATAGATAAAAATGGTCAGTTGATAAGGTTACTTATCAAAATGAGGTTTTATGCATGTTACTTTTCCCAAGTCACAAATAACACAAAATTGAAATAATAAAAGCAATGTCTTATTTCAAAGTCACAAATAACACAAAATTGAGATAATAAAAGCAATGTCTTATTTCAAATCTTCCGGACTCAATGCCTACGCACAACCTTGCTAAGATTCTTTGAATTAAAGCCAAATGACAAGAAGAAAAAGTAGTAATTAGAATTGATTAAGTTATAAAAGACAAGGAAAATGACTGGAGCACAGATGAAAACTCAAAAAATAATCCTGAAATAATTATAAAGCTATAAGTTCACAGACTAATTGACCAAGCCATAAGGGGAAAAAAACCAACCATAAAACAAACTGCAAAGCCAGCACTTATCTACAATAGGAATGCTTCTGTGTGCTACCTCTGCCATATTAGGAGCCCCGATAGCAGCAATTTGTTTAAAACGCTTAAGAAAATTTTATTTACTTAAACCTGTTATTTTGAGACAACAGTTGCTTCATATACAGTTGTCAGAAACAGAAGAAGCCCTTGTAAGCCTCACCCAGTTCCTCCAATGGTAACATTCTGCAAAACTACAGTACAGCATCACAGCCAGAATGTTGATACCGGTACTGTCAGAGAGAGAACAACTCCAACACCGAGAGCATATCCTGTACTGCCTTTTTAAAGCAAAACACAGCCCCCTCCCTGCCTCATTTCCTAATCCCTGCCAACCACTAATCAGTTTTGTACTTCTACAACCTTGTCAATTAAAGAATAATATATACATGTAACCACCCATGTTGCCCTTTAGGACTGGCTTTTAGTGCTCAGCATAATTCCCTGGACATCCACCAGGTCCTTTTCTTTTTATTACTGTGGACAGATCACAGCTTGTTTCACCAGTCACCCTTTAAAGGACATTTGCGTTGTTCCCAGTCTGGGGCTACTATGAATAAAGCCGCTATGAACAATGTGCACATGATCTTCTGTGAATGTAATTTTCATTCTCTAGGATAAATAACACAACTGTTAAGTTGTGTGGTAACTGCATGTTTAGTCTTACAAGAAACTGCCAAACCGTTTTCCAGGGTAGCTGAGCCTTTTTACAGTCCCACCAGCAATGTGTGAGTGATCCAGTTTCTCCACTTCATTTGGTGTGGTCACTATTTTTTATTTTAGCCATTCTGATAGACAGGAAACTTAGAAGGAATGGAGCGACTCTATCTTGGTGGAACTGAGACAGGCTGGAAGAGGGCAAGGCACAGCCGCTCAAGGAATGCTATGGCAATTAACATCAAAATGGTGAAAGATTCAACCCCCAGTAGGCCTTGAGGCTCATGATGATGAGAGATTTAACTTCTAGCAGATCTTGAGCTTCATTATATGCCCATTGTAATTTATCAGCATGGTGAATAACACGCCCACAGGCACCATGGCAGTCCCAAGGCTAGCCACAAAAGGTCAGAGTGGGAAATGGCCAAATTCCTGGGAATCCCAGCCCCCTCCCCAGGCCACTTAGACTGGCCCTTCCACTTATTAGCATATGAAGCCACCAAGCCCATAAAAACTGGCAACATGAAGAGGAGACTGCCCGCACTCTGCCTGTGGAGTGTGTACCTACTTTTAATCTCAGCACCCAACCCCCAAACCTTGTAGCCTTTCTCTTGCCTTTCAATGTATCTCTCTGAATAAATCTACCTTATTCAACTGTGGCTCACTCTTGAATTCTTTCCTGTGCAAAGCCAAGGACCCACACTTGGCGGGGCACGTCCCAGGGGCTCAACCGAGGCCTGGGACACAGCCCTTCTCGTGCCCCCACATCTGTTTTCCTGCATCAGAACCGGAAGTCCCAACAGGAAACTTCACTGACACTGATCAGAAACGGAACAGATATCTAATAAAAATCAACTTTTCTACTCATATTGAGTAGATAATTGAGTTACAATGCTAAAATGAAAAAAAAAAATTCTATTAGCTACATTTCAATATACTATGAGATTAAGAGATTAGACATTACAACTCAAGTTTTCCAGAAGAGGAAACAGGCTCAGAAGCTAAATGGCGGGGGACGGGTATAGCTCAGTGGTAGAGTGTATGCCTAGCATGTACAAGGTCCTAGGTTCAATTACCAGTACCTCCATTAAAAAGCAAATAAATAAATAAATAAACCTAATTACCCCCCCAAATTAACAATAAATAAAGTTTTAAAAAATTAAATGGCTTCATTAAATATCTATTAACATAACACCTCTGGTACAGTAAACCCTGAGGAAATAACCAACAACAACAAAAAGAAAACTCCTTCCTTCAAGGAATACATGCTCTGAAAGGCAAAACTAATTAATCATGAAAAGAAAAAGTAAACACTAGATTAGAGGTATGTCATGGTATACTGATGGCACAAAAAAAAGCAGATGCTCCACTTTGTATTAATCAGGAAAGGAAGTTTCACTGACAAAATGATGTCTGGAAAATCAACATGTACAAAGGCACAAAAACATGAAATAACAGTAAACATTTACTAAACACTTACTTTGTACCCTGAACATCTATAGTTGCTAAAGCTGTCTATCCTTCAAAATATAAAATTAAATATAAACCATTCAGAATAACCTAAGAACCCATATTGATTTAAAGAGCTAATAAAACTAAGGTGTGTGCTTACTTGCAAAAACCATTACCGATCTTTTTTCATTATTATGCACCCAGAAAAGTAAATCAGAATGAAGAAATGGAATGCTACAGAGTATCTGTGTCCCCCTGAAACTCACATATCGAAGCCTAATCCCCAAAGTGACGCTGCTAAGAGGTGGGTCTTCAGGAGGCGATTAGGCCACTAGGGTGGAGCTCTCATGAATGGGACCAGTGTCCTATAGAAGATGCCCCAGAGAGACCCCTGGCCCCTTCCACATGCGAGGACGCAGCAGGAAGGTTCTATGAACCACAGGGCCTCGCCAGACCCCAAATAAATGTACGGACTTCCAATCTCCAGAACCGTGAGAAATAAATTTCTTCTGTTTACAAGCCACCTGGTCTATGGTATTTTTGTTACATCAGCCTGAGCAGACTAGGACAGGAAATATAATTATCACTATTTTCAGGTTGTATAATGGATTCATAAACCCACAAATTACAGGCACTCAACTATATAATTTATATAGACAAAACCTCTACCAGGAATTTATCACTCAGTAACCCATTTTATTTGCTGAAAAGGGGTACCCTTGAAATCAAGGCCCATTCCAATGAAATTCCAGGAAGGACACCAGCCAGACTATGAGAACAGTTTGCATTTACAAACATTTCTGGGTGCCCAATGTGTGCCAGGCATTGTGCTGGCATCTGCTGCTACAGGCTGAATTGTGACACCCCCTCCTCTAAAATTCATTCATATTTTAAGTTCTAACCACCAGTATCTCAGAACGTAACCTTATTCGGAGCTAGGGTTTTTACAGAAGTAACTGAATTAAACTGAGATAATTAGGGAGGGCCCTAATTCAACATGACAGATTTTCTTATAAAAGAAGAAATCTGGACACAGAACCAGACACGCAGAGAGGGAAGACAATGGAAAGACACATGCAGAGAAGACAGCCACCTGCAAGTCAAGGAAAGAAGCCTGGAGCACATCCTAGCAGGAGCCGACTCTGCCAGTACCTTCACTTTGGACTTCCAGCGTCCAGAACTGTGAGGTAGTAAGTTTCTGTTGGTCCAACCACCCAGTCTGTAGCACAGCATCATGGCAGCCCTAGTCCAGCCTAGCCTTAGCTACCTAGGATACAAAGAAGAGCAACAGAGGAGAGCCTGCCCTTAAGAAGCCTATGATTGAATGGGGAGAAAAACACATCAACAAATAATTTAGAAATTTACTAATGCCTCTCAAGGAGATTTCTGACCTCAATAACAAAGATTTTGAGAACATATTTTGCAGGGCATTTTAAGAAAAATATTAAACACTATCTCCTTTTTATTACATAGTTCCATTTTGATACATTTTTTTAAAGTTTCGCCTTTTAAAGAAAATCACTATCTACAAAGGTTCCAGCCTCTTTTCAAGTTTTTATCTTCCTCCTTGTCCCTCACACCTTCTGAGGAACGTACATTTGCTCACTTTTCTCACCCCTTCCCACATCCTCCATTTCCTCCCCCTTTCTCCTCTGGTTTTCAGTGCCTTACAGGTAAGGAAACAGAGATATAGAGACAAGGAGATGGAGTCTCCCGCTTTTATGCACACTATGCAAAAGTATGTTTCCCTACTTCTGATTCCCAGCTGTCAAAAAAATATTACTTCCAAGTCCTAAAAATTTAATAGCCTGTCCTGAACTAAAACTTTAGACGTTATGATTTTAAAAAGGAGCCAGTTACAGAACGTGCCTTGGGGCTCCTTTTCTACCAATATTTATCTGTAAGCTTTTGTTAAATTACTAACAATTCTTTCTTGCCTTAACAAGCTGCTTATGCTGTAAATAAATTATACACAGACATAAGCTCTTACAGCCTATCAGCATATATTGATCATTCTATAAAGCAGAAAGTACAGAAGAATGGGTTGAATATATATTGGGATGGGGAAATGATCCCAAAAAATCCTTTTGAAATTAAATACAAGGTAGCAGGGGATGGCTTGCCATCCACAAGGTCCTGGATTCAATCCCCAGGACAATCAATCAATCAAATAAATAAATACAAGGTAGTAGCTTATTTAATATTTCTTTCTCTCTCCAAGTTGAATTTGACTATACAAACTTTAAATCTCCAGGAAAAGATACAAGCTACATCTGTATACAAAAATACAGTTAGTTGACCCTTGAACAACGCAAGTCTGAACTGCGTGGATTCAGCTACATGTGGATTTTTTTCAAAAACAGGTACTACTGCTGCACAGTCCGCAGTAGGTGAATCCATGGGTGCAGAGAGCTGACTTGTAAAGTTTATTACAGGCAGATTTTATACTGCATAGAGGGCCAGCACCTCTGGCCCCTGACACTGTTCAAAGGTCAACTGTACTATTTTCTCCATACATTATATAATGACAGTTAAGAAATCAGAATTACATTGATCTTTGAAAATCACAGCATTTGGCACTAATAATAATAAAAAATAAATTCTGCAGCACCATCAGAAGACTATGATATTACAAACACTGTGGGCCAGCTTATTTAATAATAAAAGTGTTTCATGAATTTAAAAAAATTACGGGTGTTTTATTTCTCATTAGCATAAAAAGAATCCCCTTAAATATTAGGGAAATAATAATATAGCATAAAGAAGTGTTTAGTGTCTTATTCACAGAAAGTTTTCTCACTCTGCTGGACTCTGAGCAGGCTCTCACATAACTTTTTGCCACCAAACATAACAGTAACTGGTACCATTAAGCACCTACTAAGCACTTTGCCAAGTAAGAATTTCATTAACTAGTAGTATAGTCCTTATACCACAGGTCATAACTGTATTTCCCAAATCAGATTTTTTTTTTAAACCCTGGTGCTACGACCTTGAGCTTACCTACTGGGCTCTGTTGATAACAGTGAGCCCAGAAAGGACACATGAAATTTTTTTAATAATTACCAACAGGATGCAGAAAAAGGGGTAGATGATGACAAAGGTGAGGGAGAGATTTTTCCAAAAAAGTATCTTTTTACACTGTTTGGGTGTTTTTTAAACCATGAATATATTACCTTTCTTGTGTCTAGAGGATAATTCAAGGTGCTCCTCTGTATTAGTCTTCTTTTCAGCTGTTAACGACTGCAGGTAGATAACGATAACAACAATAATAATAATTAATAATGATGTAGTAATTTAGGGGACGGGGCCAAAAACCAACAATATTTTGTAAAACATTCAAGAACTTACACTATATCCCCTTAACATATTTCTTTTCCTGTTTATATTTACCAAAAAGTATTCCCAAAGCACACACTCCTCATATACTTAATAAATACACTTTTCCTGAAGCTAAATAGAGAGAGAGCTGCCCAACCTTTAAAGTTTATAACAGTGGTGAGCACTCCTCTTTATGGTGTATACTTCAAAGTTAGCACATAAACAAAAATTAGCCTGAATATCTCATTGCTGTAAGATTCTGAATATGTCAGCGTTTCATAAATGTACTTTTTATAGAGCAAATGCTCAACCGCTTCATCTTCTAAGAACATTTTCAGCATGTATCCTTTACTTACAAAGAAGTATAGAGGCTCTGCATGACAGAAAGGGGTGAATACTAATTCGTCACAATTTTTAAGGAATTCAAGGATGAGTGAAAAAAGTAATCCACCAAATACAGTGTTCTGAAAGGAAATAAAGACGGGAATGCCAAAGGAATACATTACAGTGGCCTTAACACTCAGTAACTAGGATTTATCCTTCAGCACTCAGGGCAAACAGTATTACAGCTACCTTACCGGAGTCCCAGCAGTCTCCTGAAATCCTTCTCCACACCGGAGCCATGCTTCAGAGAGGGAAGCAGCTGCCCCTACGGTCCTGAGACCTGCTTTTCTGCACTGCAGTGGGGTGTCTCCTGGAAAGGATGCATATTCTATATCCCAATTTCTTTTTCTCTGTAGAGACAGTTTGTAAAGGGAAAAAAAGTAATGAAAACAACTTCATTATATACACATTAACAATTAACAACATGGAAACCTAGGAATGGCAGCAGTTTTTAAAAGTCTCTGAATCCACAGAGTCATGAGACAGCAAAACCAAGAGCGTTTGAACAACACTTACAACTAGACAACACACTCCAAAATGCACGTGTGAGGCAAACAAGGACCCTCCAAAGTCCTGGACTGTATTACATCTTCTGTTTTGTTTAAAATCTCTACAACAGACATGTATTCACTTCATAAGTTTTAAAATTTGCATTTTACGGAAAATTTCATATTTGCATCGGGAACCAAATTAAGGTAAAGTACTACGAGCTGATCACCTAATCAGAAATAAAACTCTTCATCAATGCCACTGTAGTTTGAGAAAAAAAAAAGATTAATATATACCGTTAAAACTTCCTTAGCTAGGAGGAAGGAACAAATTCATAAATTCAGCCATAACACAGATGGTATTTTAATACTTAATAGATCTAAGCATGTTCCTTCATAAGCAGAGATTCCTACAGTTGGGCAGGACTGCAAGAGGAAGAGGCATCTATCCCCAGGAAGGTGCTACCTCCACCAGGGTGCTGTTATCTGACAGCTCTGAAGAAGCTCACTTAGTTATCTGGAACAGTAAAGAAAGTGGAAATGTCATTTGGTCTATTTAGAGCCCCCCCACCACCACCACATACATACATTTTAAACTCCAGAATACCTCTTTAACACATTAAATCAGCCCAGCTCTTTAAAGAAGTGGGTTATACCAGCGATGGGACAGGAAAGGACAAGAGTAGCCTGAAGTATCAAGACAGAGAGTAAAACACTGCTCAAGGAATAATGAGAACATGTCAAAAGGACACATGAACCTGCATGAAGGGGCTCTCACTGTGGCCAAATGTGCGCATTCCAGCATCAAATAAATAATGCCACTGAAGGATTAAAACCTATTCAATGAAATAAAAATGAGTCCACATTGGTAGAAACAAATAAGTAAATGATGAATTTAGAAAATCATTAACGAATGCTAAAACTAGTGGATGAAAGTTTGAAGAGGATGTACACACGGTCACAAAGCACCGCCCCACAAAGTACGTATTAATTCCAAAGGTAAAAACAGTAGCTTTACATCGGAGAAGCCTAGCAGACACCATCTACTTTCTGAGGAAGATTTTTGGTAAAAAGAAGAGTTCACGTTTTTAGCCTGATGAGACCAGGACGTCTGTAAGCACGAAGC
Organism: Vicugna pacos; assembly: GCF_048564905.1. Taxonomy (NCBI): domain Eukaryota; kingdom Metazoa; phylum Chordata; class Mammalia; order Artiodactyla; family Camelidae; genus Vicugna; species Vicugna pacos. Next base: position 26,818,770 of record NC_133015.1, read on the forward strand.
TCACAACCAACTTGTGAAAGGTAAAGGACACACGCAGGGCACACGCAGCGACTCAGAACGCAAGTGCCCTCACCCCGCGCGTCACCCGGCCGCCCCCACTCCAGACCCCGCGCCCACGCGGCGCAAACACCGCCGAACCCCGGCGAGGCGCCGACCGCGCGGACCCCGCGGACCGACTGACCCGCTGCCGCGACCCCCGCTCTCCAGGAGGCGGCTCCTCCCGCCCCGCCCCCGACGCGAGCTGCGTCCGCGCCACAGACGCCACAGACGCCCCGCCCGGGGCCAGCCACCCGCACCCTGCGGCCCACGGGCCCGGCCGACAGGGAGGGACCGAGGAGGCGGCGCCCTCAGCCTACCTTCGCGCCGCCAGAGCGGCCCCGGCGGGGCATCTCCGGGCGCGCCGCCTCCTCAGGGGTGCGCCGCCGCCTCAGAACGCCGGAAGGCCGCGCGCCGCCGAACCAACTCGGCGCACCGTGCCGCACCGCGCGCTGCGATTGGCGGGTGCTGGGGCCGGGGGCGGGGACTCTCCGGGCGCACCGCCTCCTCTAGAGGACGTCGCGCCGCGTGCTGCGATTGGTCGGTGCTCAGGAGGGGGCGTGCCCCCCGCCCCCGTCCGCGCTATCTGGGACTGTCCGCCAGCGCGGCGGCTGGCAGCAGAGCACGGGCACCAGCTCTGGGGCGGGTCGTGCGACGTTGTTCTTTCCGCCTGTAACCGGGCCCGAGGCCGGCAGAGCGCCGCCATCGGCTCCGGGTCGGGGAGCTACTGGGCGGGCGCCCCGCGTGGGGTTTGTCAGGCAGGCCCAGCCTTAATAAAAATAAATGTTAACGAGGTGGGCTGTGAACTTAACAGTCGGTACTTAGGGAATGGTTGCAGCCGTGGATAACTGGAGGCAGAGGTGGCGTTTCCCCATCTGCTGGGGGCTAGGGGTTAGCATCCAGAGCTGGAATTTTCAAGTTCAGAGCCGCTGGAATCCCCTTGCAACTTGCTACAGCCGGTGACTGAGTTTCGGACTCCGAGGGTCCGGAGTGGATCCAGAGAACTTGCATTTCTGACAAGTTGCCAGGTGACCGCCTCCGTTCCGCCTCACTTTGAGAACCCTTAGACCCCGTAGGCAGCTTGCTTAAATATCCCAGCGCTTGGAAAACAGATGTAAAACGGAATACAGTGGGAAGGCGGCCCCGACTGAGTAGAAACGGTTACAAAGTCACTAGGTAGAAGTATTCTCAAACGAAGGTGTCTGTTGTAGAGAAAATTAAAATAGTGGTTGAAGCGAACTGAGAAATGTCAGCCAGAGTAGGTGGAAAGGATTCCCATTTTTAACCTCGCCACTATAGCAGAAGTGGAATTTGGTCTTCAGCTCCAAAAGCACATTCTTGTGCCTTTGTAAGAATGCGTTGTTTTGCAGTTTATCCATTTTCAGTCTTTCCTTCCTAGTCCCTATTTTTTCATCATCTTGTGTTTGAGTTCTGGTGCTCAAAGTCACAAATGCTTAGTATAAAGTGAGAAATCACTGAATGGTTAAAAAAAAAAGAAACCAAAGTCTTAGCTTAAGGTAGGCATTGCTAATCCTATTACTGTCAACATGTAGAATAAGATAAACTAGATTCTAAATCTAGGTAGTTTAGGACTTAGAGTACTGGGCCTCTGACAGGGACTCCACAAAGCTCACCATTGTTGTTGCCTTGTGACACAGCTTGGCCATCCTACCGTGTCTGTGCCTCGGCTCTCAGTTTTACAGCTGCAACCAGACCCCTCCTAGCTGCTCCAGCTGTAGCCCCAGTATATTGCCTACATGTCATTGCCAGCTGAGTATCTGTTTTACTCAGTTTTTGTGTGTGGTGTAGAGTGTGCCGTGTCCTTCTTTGGTGTGTGCTGTCCAGTGTTCCCAGCGCCATTCATTGAGGGGACTGTCCTTTCCCTGGCGTAGGTTCCTCACTCCTTTCATGTAGATTAACTGACCACATACCCATAGTTTATTTCCGGGCTCTCTATCTGTTCCTCTGGTTCGTGTCCTTGTTTTGGGGCCAATTCCGCACTTTTTTGGTGACTGTAGTTACATAACAGAGTGTGAAGTCAGGGGAGGAGATACCTCCAGCCTGTTCTCCTTTCACAGAATCCCTTTGGCTGTTCAGGGTCCTTTGTGTTTGCATATGAATGTTAGGATTCTTTGTTCTGTTCCTGTGAAAAATGCCATTGAAGTTTATTTTATTTTATTGAAATATAGTCAGTTTACAATGTTCCATTACTTTCTGGTGTAGGGCACAGTGATTTGACCAGCATTGCTTTGAATTTGAACATCACTTTGGGGTAGGATGGACATTTTAACAATATTAATTCTTTCTGTCCGTAAGCACAGGGCATCTTTCCGTTTATTTGTGTCTGTTGTTTCTTTCCTCAGTGTCTTTGAATTTTCAGTGTTCAGGTCTTTCACATCCTTGATTTAATTTATCCCTAGGTATTTTGGGGGGAAGCAATGGTAAATGGGATTTTTTTTAAAAAGACCTTTTTCTGATGTTTCATTATTAATGTGTAGAGAGACAACTGGTTTTTGTGTATTGACTTTGTAACTTTGTCGCTTTACTGAAATGATTCATTAGTTCTGAGAGTTTTTTGATGGTTGGATGTGGAAAACTAGAAATCAGAAATCACCCTATTTGGACTCCATCCAGGTCATCCACAGCACCTAAGACACAGTGGCTGCTAATCTTCCAACAGTGCCTCTAAATTACCTGTGGACTCCTACAAGGATGGTTAGCATCAGCACTTTGGGTGAACTGGACCTGGTTAAGGGTTGGCCTCTAAAAGGAAATCTGATGTCTTCTCTGCTTTTTTCACGTGGTATTTACATGGTTGTGTTGAAAAGTGATTTAGTTTCTAGTAATTTCAAACATAAAATATTTTAACCAGCATTACATAGTACTCACATTTGCTACCTGATATAAAATACTCCAGTGGGTTTTACCAAAACTGGAATACTCTCTCAAGGAACCAGCAGATAAACCCCAAATGAAGAAATTTTATGGTTCCACCTTATAATCCCATTCACAAGCCCACCTCAACCTTCACCATTGCCCCAAGTTACGGAAATGTCTTTTTCCATTCTGATCCAGTTTTCTTTTTCAGAAACTATTATGATAATTCCCCTCATTTAAAAAAATCTTAATGGTCTTAAAGTGCACGAGATGGTACAGCCTGGGCTTCTGACTTCTCACGCTTAGAGTGTTTTCAGTGTTCATCCAAGTTGTAACGTGAATCATCAGTGCTTCATTCATTTTTTTCCCATTGTGATTAAAAATGCATAACATAACATTTACTATTTAAACCATTTTAAATACACAGTACTATCACATGAACTGCATTTACACAGTTGTACAAATATTCTCACCATCCGTTTCCAGAATTTACTCATTTTCCCTAAGTGACACTCTGTATCCATTAACACTAACTCCCCTCAGCCCCTGACAATGATCTTCTTTCTATCTCTGAATTTGGCTTCTCTGAATACCTTGTATAAGTGGAATCATATGACATTTGTCCTTCTGTGCTTGCTTATTGCACGTAGCACAGTGATGTCAAGATTTATCCACGTTGTAGTATGTGTCATAATTCCTTAGCTGCTAAGGCTGTGTAGTGTCCCATTGTGTCTATACCACATTTAGTTTATCCATTCATCTGTTGATGGACACTTGAGTTGCTTCCACCTTTTGCTATTGTGATTAATGCTATGATG